>NC_079192.1:244774373-246043873 GCF_029499605.1 Hyla sarda
TGTAGTATTGGCTCAGTTGTTGTGTTGCATTTTTAACCTTGTGAATTGGAGAAATATGGTATAACCACTGCATTCAGGCATTCTGGGTTTTATGTGAAAAATGTAGGTAGCTAATAAAAAAAAAAGTCTGCATGGAAATCCTCAGCAGCAAATATATACTATAGTGTAAGAGTCATATGTGAGGCTATGCTCCCGGAACTCCGCAATTTCGCTCAAATTCTGTTCTGCAAAGCATGCAGCGGAATTTTTGCACCGAATTTCCACTGAATTTCGTGGCGGGATCCCATTGAAATAAGTGGGGCTTTAGTTTCGGCAGAATTCTGAAAAATGTCATCACCATTTAGTGTTCTGAGAATACAGAAATTCTTCCGCAATTCTACCGAAGTTCCACAGAATTCCACAATTCGATTCAGCAATCTTTGCTGAACGGAATTGTGGAATTCTGTGGAACTTTGGCAGAATTGTGGAAGAATGTCTGTAGAATTCTGAGAACACAGGAATTTCGTAGCAATTTCGTGTGCTCTCAGAACACTAAATTGTGATGAAATTTCTCAGAATTCTGCTAATCAGCAAGCTTTGCTTAATGAAATTTCTGCGGAATTGTGAAAATTCTGCAGTGTGAACATACGCTAACTGGGTAAAACAGAGTAAATCGTATACATAGAATAAAGACATATTTTCGCTAACATAGACACAGAAGCGTTCATCCACTACCTGGGACTACTATCCGTTGTGTGCTACAACGTTATTATAAAGAATATTTCTGTATGGAATATAACATTATGTGACATAAGTACATTGACCCATTAGGTGACATTTGATATACGGTAGGTTTTTATCGCAGCATGAGTAGACTAAAGGAGATTGTGCATAAATTCATTGTAAATGGATTTTTATTTTCTAAAATTCTTCGTTACATGCTTGCAATTGGGGAAAAACACATAAAATCAAGACAGTTTTAATATCGTAAAATAAAATTAAGCCAAAGCAGAACAGTAATTTTACAATTTAATGTTTTACCATTAAACATTGAATAAAGCTACAACATGCTCAAGTACTTGGTAAATAGAAATCGGATAGTGCAGCTTTATAGAATTCTGACATACCGGTAAGACACATACTTTTGTATGGCCTTTATAGCTACTTTCCATCATGATTGAAACATTACAGTATTTATTTTAGATCTTGAATCCATTAAGAGTTAAGTTTGAACTTGCATACGTCTATTCTTAAGGTTTAGAGTTTAATATAACATCTTGTTTCCTTCCTTCTTTCCATTGTGTTTTTACTTGACTGGTTCCTGGTTACTTTATCCTGAAGACTTGGTACCTGACTCTTGTTTCTGCTTGTCTGCCTACTATAACTGAACACATAATGTGGAGAAAAGCACACCTTGTAGAAAGTGATTTACTGGGCACACATTTAACATTGGTTTCAATGGTATCTTTCAGGACTCATATAATAGCCCTTACAAAAATTACAATTGATCTCAATATTAACTAGCAGGGAAGATTTGGTTTTAGATCTGTTGGTTTCAAATGCCGATTCGATTTCATATTAAAAGACAGTATAACAATGCATGCTTACATCTTCAACAGTAAAGGAATATTTGTGGAACATTCCTGGTACTTCAAAGAAAACTCTCTCTTTAGTCTATCAATAGCAGGCAATATTGAGACAAATAATTGCTTTGATAATCTATATAATTTATTTGAAATGGTTTCCTGCTCCTGAAACTATTCTCTCATTGCAAGAACTGTCATTTTCATTCTGTTTGGAGCCTATGTGTGCTTAAGAGCACAATGTTGCTTTCTTCCAAAAGAACAGCCAGAAACGTTACTAGAGTCTTGTGTGCACCAGATCAAATGTTGTCAGAGACAGTACTGATAGGGTACTTTAAAAAAAATTAATATATATATAGTGGGGCAAAAAAGTATTTAGTCAGCCACCATTGTTCAAGTCCTCCCACTTAAAAAGATCAGAGAGGCCTGTAATTTTCATCATAAGTATACCTCAACTGTGAGAGACATAATGAGAGAGAAAAAAAACCATAAAATCACATTGTCTGATTTTTAAAGAATTTATTTGAAAATTATGGTGGAAAATAAGTATTTGGTCAATCACAAAAGTTCATCTCAATACTTTGTTATATACCCTTTGTTGGCAATGGTAGAGTTCAAATGTTTTCTGTAAGTCTTCACAAGGTTTTCACACACTGTTGCTGGTATCTTAGCCTATTCCTCCATGCAGATCTCCTCTAGAGCAGTGATGTTTTGGGGCTGTTGCCGGGAAACATGGACTTTCAACTCCTTCCAAAGGTTTTCTATGGGGTTCAGATCTGGAGACTGGATAGGCCACTCCAGGACATAACTGTAGCGGCGCTTCCAACCAGAACATATCCGAATGCAGATGGTAGGTAAGTTTCAATAGTTCCTTTATTGAAGACTAAGTAAAAACAAATAATATAAAATAATAAAACACATAACGACAGGTAAGGCAAGACGTGTTTCGGGAGGGTAATCTCCCTTTCTTAATTGCAAAATAAAAGAGTTGCATTCCATAAGGCTGGCAATCCAGCTATAAATACGAGAATTGGGTACCAAAAATGATGGCTAGAGGAGGATTGATCGTGATGTAATAATTAGCATAATATTGACATAAGGCAAATAGGTATAGGTGTGTATGCTAGGGGATTCTATAACAGGTATGGCAGATTATAATAATAAGAGGATAAAAGTACATATGTTGGCTTGCATACCATCCACCAAAATGTTACCATAGGTAACCACCATTCTAAAAGAAGAATACCACTTACTTATACCAACACGTACGGGAACACGAAGCGCTGCCATCTCATCCTTTTTTCCCCTGCATTCTCCATTCCAGGATCTTGAAATTCTTCTTATGAAGTCACTCCTTTGTTGCCTAGGCGGTGTGTTTGGGATCATTGTCATGCTGAAAGACCCAGCCATATTTCATCTTCAATGCCCTTGCTGATGGAAGGGGGTATTCACTCAAAATCCTCAAAATCTCACAATACATGGCCCCATTCATTCTTTCCTTTACACGGATAAGTCGTTGTGGTCCCTTAGCAGAAAAACAGCCCCCCCCCCATGCTCCACAGTAGGTATGGTGTTATGCAACTCAGCATTCTTTCTCCTTCAAACACGACAAGTTGAGTTTTTACCAAAAAAGTTCTACTTTGGTTTCATCTGACCAGAAGAGGACTCTCCCAATCCTCTTCTGGATCATCAAAATGCTCTCTAGCAAACTTCAGATGGGCCCGGACATGTACTGACTTAAAGGGTAGCTCCCACCATCACTTTTTTTCTTTTCTGTCCCTGCCTATTACCCATCTATCCCTAACCCCCTCCCTGCCTTTAATTTTTTTTTTTTACATATTAAAAATGCTTTTTTGTCTGCCTGGTAGTGTGCTCACTACCAGGCAGACTTCCCCAGCAGGCACCACGTCACTGATACCTGCTGGGGACGGCACTTCCGCCCGTAGTTCAGCTATACAGGGTGCCTCCAGCTTTTTCCCCACTGCAACTCCCAGCTTGCCCTGACATCTATTGGCTGTCAGGGCATGCTGGGAGTTGTAGTGGGGAAACAACTGGAGGCACCCTGTATAGGTGAACACCGGAGCACATCACCCGCCGTGCAGCCCGCAAACCCCCCCGCCCCCGGCCCGTCGCACCACTCAACTCACTCCCCCTCCCTCTTAGTTCACCCAGAGTACCCCCTCCACAGCGCGCAGCCCGCAGCCCGCAACCCCCCCCCCCCCCCGGCGCTCCGCTCAACCCACTCCCCCTCAGTTCACCTATACAGTGTCCCTCCAGGCTTCCCCACTAAAACTCCCAGGGCATGCTGGGAGTTGTAGTGGGGGAACTGGAGGCATACTGTATAGGTGAACAGTATACATAATACAGTGAACATAATACTTTACCTTGTCCCCGAGCCTGCGCGCGTCTTCTTCCTTCAAAGCGCTCGCTCCCGCCTGTCTGATTGACAGGCGGGAGCGAGCACAGGAGTGATTGAATTTCGACTCGTTGCCAGGCTTCAACGAGTCGAAATTCAGTGGTGACGTCACTGCTGAATGCATTCGGCCACTAGGAGGGCGACCCCTAGTGGCCGAATTTAAAAGTGATTTTAAACTGTTTTAAAATCACTTTTTTTTATTAAAGTATATTAGAGATATGTTGTAGTACTGAAGTACTACAACATATCAATTTTTTGTTTTCATGACAGTGCCCATTTAAGCAAGGGGACACGTCTGGCACTGCATGATTTGAGTCCCTGGCAGTGTAGTGTGTTACTGATGGTAGCCTTTGTTACTTTGGTCCCAGCTCTCTGCAGGTCCTTCACTAGGTCCCCCCATGTGCTTCTGGGATTTTTGCTCACCGTTCTTGTGATCATTTTGACACCACGGGGTGAGATCTTGCGTGGAGCCCCAAATCGAGGGAAATAACAGAAAGTCACACATAATGGTGAAATCTTGCGGAAATATAGCAATCCCTGACTGCTATTCCTGTCTCAAAGTAAATATTGGTACAAAATAATATAGCCGCACCATATGCTAAAACTTCTAGGCATAGACCAATAATCTCCTCCATACAGCTACATAGGCTCTGCAGACCATATAAAGGATTACAGTGCAGTTCCATCCAGTGACCCACAGATTCCATCCAGTGATTCCCTCTTACAGTTAATCACTGGTGACTTGAAGATGTTAACTTTTCCTTTTTGACCCGGGCCATTATAAAGACTTCTCCTGGCCATAACTCATCTCTGCGAAATCTGCCGGACAAAAAATTTAGGCCCCTTGCTTCTGAACTCTCCTCACTTCTAAACAAACTCCCCAACTCTATTGCCCTACACAGTAATGGTGTCCACTTTGTTCCCCCATATAGTAGTTAGACCCCTCTGTGTTCCCACATGGTCATTAGGCCCCACACTATGCCCTTATACAGTAGTGAGGTCCCACATACAGTAGTTAGTTTCCTATATAGTAGTAAGGCCACCCATATAGTAATATCTGTATAGGAGAACTTAGTCTGGCACTTCAAGTCTGGAGCAATAGACTCGTTTAAAGAGTACCTTTAATCAATGCTTACTGAACACATTTTAAATTGGTTGTCATTAAAAAGTTTGCTTCTTTTTGCAGTTTAAAAAAGGGACCACTAGGGTCTTCCTAGCAGTCTTGCCCACAAGCCTTTTATATAGATTTCAGACTCATGCTGGCCTGTCGCATGACTCCAAAATCTCACTGCAGGCTGGTCATGTGACAAGCTCAGCGCAGCTCCCTACCTGTCAATCAGAGAGGTAGGAGCGAGCACGGTGCTCGTACAACAGCAGAGCGCGATCCTGACTCTGCCGGCCCTGAGTCAGTGAGAAATCCCATAGAGCTCTCCATAAGCAGATACAGGAAGAAGAGCGGAAGACCAATTGTGTTTGCGTGTTTGCGTTTTAAAGAAACACACACACACACACAAAGTTAATAGCTGTGTTCACTCAGGGATCTCGGAAAAGTGTCCCAAATCTTCAAACAGGCCCTCATTCACATGCAGGCCCAGCCACGGTAGCATCATCTGTAACTGCAATCATTATGTCCCTGGGAACAGCTATTACTCTGTGAATTTTAGCAGGTGCTTTTGTGTCTGAAAATATACTTGTTTCTATGCACTGTAAGAGATTCAGCTCTTGTTGCACTATGTGATGACCCTCTAAGCTTGACAGATAGATTTCTCTGCAGGAAGCGATACATTTTACTCAGCTTAAAGGGAACAGTAGTGATTAGTATCCTAGTGTTCCATACACCTAGTCTTATTATGGACCCCTGTAGTACATATAGTTATAATAGGGCATGCATAGTCTGCTATTGTGTTGTCAGCAGGATATGGAGGTATTTTTCCTTAGCATTCAGTCAATAAAGTAAACAAAGGTGTAGCGGTAATGCTTATTAGTGTATAGGAGGTAGTGCTTGCTAATAATAAATGATGACACGGTGAGTCCGCCAATTATTATATTAAATTTAACCTTAGACAACATGGAAGTCTCTGATTCATTGTGTAAAAGTAGTGAGGTGTATGCTTTCTGACTCATACTAGACAAGAATGTGGCATGTAAGTACAGAAGCTGCCACAGCCTGAGGTCATCCTCAGTGCACAAGGCTTATACTGCAGCCGCCCCCCGGCCATTCACTACCTCTAATTAGTACTGGGTTTCATTACCAAATAGCTGTTTTGCCTATTAACAGATACTGACAAATGATGTTTAATTCCCATCAGGACGAGATGAAACAACATTAATATCTTTACACCCGGGAAGTGTAATAATGACAAGAAATTAAGAAGTAGGTCATTCATTCATCAGAGGAAAAGCAGTCACCTCCCAAATATGACAATAACCAAAATTATTTCTTGAATATTTGGCTCATTACTCACTAGTGTTGCTCGCGAATATTCGCAATTCGAATTTTATTCGCGAATATCGCATATTCGCGAATTCGGGAATATTCGCGAATATAGCACTATATATTCGCAATTACGAATATTCATAATTTTTTTTTCTTCACAGTACACATCACAGTGATCACCCCTCTCTGCTTCCAGCTTGTGTGGTGTAAAGAAGGCTCTAATACTACTGTGTGAGACTGGCGTACGAATTTTCGCATATGCGAATATTTGCCTATGCTAATTTTCTCATATACAAATTTTTTGCTTATGCAAATTTTCGCATATGCGAATTTTCACATATGCAGGAATAAACGCGAATAGTACGAATATGCGAATTTAGCGAATATATGATGAATATTTGTCCATATATTCGCGAAATATCGCGAATTCGAAAATATGGCCTATGCCGCTCAACACTATTACTCACGACATTGAGATTGCACTTTGAGAAGTTGAGCCTGGCAGTATATGTTCAGGTTTAGTATCCCTCTGCTAATAATGCTGCTTAATGTATCTGTTAAACAGATACAAATCATAGTTTATGGTACTGGAATTATAAAAATATAGACGCTGCATGGACAGAAGATATAAAAGGATCAGCTGTAATAACGGGTGCTTTAAATCAAGAGAATAGGGCTCTATAGCATAGACATTTAAAATATGGCATGTTGTATCATATAGTACGTATCATAGATGGAAGGAGGTTGGAAGCAGTGGGGTGAACCTCCGCAATGTCCAGTCTTTCTACCTACGTATCCCTATCTGGACCGCATCCCTAGTCCAGTGAAATGGCAATGTTTATGCCTCTCCTGTTTTAGTATACAGATGACTGAATAGCATAGACATAGCAGGTCCCAGCATAATTCAGTAATGTTATCCGCTCCTAAAGGATGTTTTGGAGGAGATAATAACCAGAAGAAGGTGAGTATGTGGAGGAGGGGGCTTTGCAATGTGTGTGGTCTGGCACAGTACATGGAGATATGGAGCTTAGGCTTTGTGTGAAAGGACTTTAGGCTTGTAATGCGTATGGGGACATATAGGTGGCATGTATCTCACATTTTACTACAGGGTTGTGATTGGCGCAGTACAAGCGTTACACTTGGACAACATTGTATGCAGAAATCATGCTGCTATCTTTGAATATAAGACCACCACTGTATATACTTTTTTATTCATTGTGGCTGGCACTGTTATGCCAGTGTATTTTTCCTCTCTCAGTTATAAAACTACATAGGTAATTGTAGGTTTTCTACACGCCCCTTCCTTCCTTGCTTCTAATCCTTCAGTACATAAGTAAATCTTCCCAAATTTGATTCCCTCCTGACTCTTGCCTAATTGCACATATGGTTAAAATAACATTTCTCATCGGAAATGCATGCTCAGCTGTTCACTATTCCCAGAGCAATCCTTTCAGTCTTGTGTGTCTAACGGGAATGATTATTTATAGAGTAGGCAATGTTATGTAACAGAATAAAAATGACCACTTGTCAAATAAGCTAATCCCTACACTTCATTATGGTGGGAGTTTGCTTTGATGCCTATACTTGGGATTTGGTTGAACAACAGGGTATATCTTCTTGTCCTAACGAAAAGCATGATTTTAGATGGCAGATACAAATTTAGTGTGGCAACTGTTTTAAAATGGTTGGAGTTCCTATAGATTCAATTCTAATACTTTTATTGGCCTGCTTATAAGTATTAAAATAAAATAATGTTGTGGGAGGAGACTCCCCCAAAGTCTTTACTAAACGAAGACTGAGCCAGCCAAATGATTCACCTATACCCTAGGGGATAAATATCAAGGAAAATAAGAATAATTGTCTTAGTGCTGTAATTCTCCTAGGACATGGGGTAAATGTGCAAAATTAAAAATTCGAAATTATGATACAATTAGTCGGTCAACCCAAAAACAAAATAGTAAAGAACTAGAGGATCATAATTCTATTTTTCATCTCAGTTCCACTTAACTGAAATGACTTAATAAAGGCCTAGAATTTGCCCCAAATAGACCATCAGCATATAAAAATATGTCCACAGATTTTGTTGGGAGAAAACACTGACCATTAAAACAGAAAAATTGCTTCCCTTTACATCAGGGGAAGCGGAGGCTATTCAGAGAACTGCAATATGATCTAGCAATCCCTATTGGACCTGCAGATAAAGGGGGAGGGAAAGTCATCATGGATAAAAAGTAATATAACAACAAGTGTACATACAGATTATCTAATACTAAAACATAGAAAAATATTCCTACCATGAGTTCAAATTCATCTTAGAGATCCAAAGATGAATCCCACTGTGCTATTTCATCCCCAGGATTCATAAGAATCAGACAGACCCTCCCGGTCGACCAATCATGTCCAGAATAAGTTTACTAACGGCAAATCTGTCACAAAGATCTGTTCTAGTTTTGGTCCAAAGGGTTAAACTTTTTAGGTTCTTGTGTTGCTGTGGATACATCCTGACCTTACCGTGGTTCTATCACTGATACCTTGTCTTTTAGATACCTTGTGTGACTGCTTTCTGCATTCCTCTTGATTACCAGGTATTTTGTGACCCCTGGCTTTTGTCTTAGGATATTCTATCTGGTTTTCCTCTTTGCTCCCATTTGCCCTCTTGGTTTCCGATTTGGCTTGTTTTACCCCTTAATGACCCAGGGCCTATGGGTATGCCCTGGCTCCTTGGTACTTTAGGACACAGGGCGTACTTGTACGCCCGTGGGAATTTTGGTCCCCGCCGCGCACCAGACGGGGACTGAACCAGGATGCCTGCTGAAATCACTCAGCAGTGACCCCGTGCAAACCCCTGGGGGGTCCTGAGACCCTCCCATGTCGGCGATTGCTGCAAATCGCCCGTCAATTCAGACCAGCGATTTGCAGCGATTCTGGGTCAATCGGGTCTCTGGTGAGTGGCAGGATACAGCAGGTGAGGCCTGTTCACCTCCTGCTGTTGCTTAGCAACAACTCTCAGCATGCAAAGCCAAATGGCATGCTGGGAGTTGTAGTTTTGCAACAGCTGGAGTTCCAACTACAACTCCCAGCATGCCCTTTGGTAGTCTGTGCATCCTGGGGGTTGTAGTTATGCAACATCTGGAGGCACATTTTTTCTATGAAAAAGTGTGCATCCAGCTGTTGCACAATTACAACTCCCAGCATGCACAGACTACCAAAGGGCATACTGGGAGTTGTAGCAGTGTTGCAAAACTACAACTCTCACCATGTCCTTCGACTGTCAATGCATGCTGAATGTTGCAGTTTTGCAACAGCTGGAGACACATTGGTTGTGAAACAGAGTTTGTGTCCTAACTCAATCTTTTGCAACAAGTGTGCCTCCAGCTGTTGCAAAAATACAACTCCCAGTATGCACTGAGAGACTGTACATGCTGGGAGTTCTAGTTTTGCAACAGCTGGAGGCACACTGGTTGCGAAACACTGAGTTAAGTAACAAACTCTCAGTGTTGCGCAACCAATGTGCATCCAGCTGTTGCATAACTACAATTCCCAGCATGTATGGTCTGTCAGTGCATGCTGGGAGGTGTAGTTTTGCAAAAGCTGGAGGTTTGCCCCCCTCTCCATGTCAATGTACCGGGTACATTCACATGGGCAGGTTTACAGCAAGTTTTCTGCTGCAAGTTTGTGGCAAATTTTCCACCTCAGCTCAAAGTCCCAGTGAGAAACTCACTGTAAACCCCCACTCATGTGAATGTACCCTAAAAACATTACAATACACTACAATACACAAAATAAAAATTAAAACACTACATATATACCCCCTTACACAGTCTCCCCCCCCCCCCCCAATAAAAAAAAACATCTTGTAGTGCAAGGTTTCAAAAACGGAGCCTCCAGCTCCTGAAGAACAACAACTCTCAGTATTGCCGGACAGCCACTGACTGTCAAGGCATGCTGGGAGTTTTGCAACATCTGGAGACACCCTGTTTGGAAAACACTGCACATGGCGCTCTCTCGCTTTGGAGCCCAGTCGTATTTCAAGGCAAGAGTTTAGTGACACATTTGGAGTATTTCCGTACTCAGGAGAAATTGCGATACAATTTTTGGGGGGCTTTTTCTCCTTTTACCCCTTATGAAAAGGTAAAGTTGGGGTCTACACCAGCATGTTAGCGTACATTTTCACAAGCGGTAAAAGGAAAAAAAGACCCCCAAAATGTGTAATGCAATTTCTCCTGTGTATGGAACTACCCCATATGTGGGTGTAAAGTGATCTGCGGGCGCAAAACATGGCTCAGAAGTGAGAGCGCACCATGTACAGTTGAGGCCTAAATTGGTGATTTGCACAGGGGTGGCTGATTTTACAGTGGTTCTGACATAAATGCAAAACAATAAATACCCACATGTGCCCCCATTTTGGAGACTACACCCCTCACGGAATGTAACAAGTTTCTGGCACCACAGGGGGCTTTGTAAACGCAAATGGCCCCCGACTTCTATTCCAACCAAATTTTCTCTCCAAAAGCTCAGTGGCGCTCCTTCTCTTCTGAGCATTGTAGTTTGCCTGCATAACACTTTGCATCCACATATGGGGTATTTCCATACTCAGAAGAAATGGGATTACACATTTTGGGAGACTTTTTCTCCTATTACCTCTTGTGAAAATGAGAAATTTGGGGTAACACCTGCATTTTAGTGAAAAAAATAAAATTTTTCATTTTCATGTCCAACTTTAGAGGAAATTTGTCAAACACTTGTGGGGTGTTAAGGCTCACTGTACCTCTTGTTAGGTTCCTTGAGGGGTGTATTTTCCAAAATAGTATGCCATGTTTTTTTTTTTTTTTTTGCTGTTCTGGCACCATAGGGGCTTCCTAAATGCGACATGCCCCCCCCCCCCCCCCCCCCAAAAAAAAAAACAAAAACATTTTAGCAAAATTTGCTTTCCAAAAGCCAAATGGGACTTCTTCTCTTCTGAGCACTGCAGTGCACTTGACATCCACACATGGGGTATTTCCATACTCAGAAGAGATGGGGTTACATATTTTGGGGGACATTTTCTCCTATTATCCATTGTAAAAATGTCAAATTTGGGGGAAAACCAACATTTTTGTGAAAAAAAAATTTAATTTACACATCCTGTTTTTAAAAAAAGTTGTCAAACACCTGTGGGGTGTAAAGGCTCACTGTACCCCTTGTTATGTTCCTTGAGGGGTACAGTTTTCAAAATAGTATGCCATGTTTTTTGTGCTGTTCTGGCACCAAAGGGAATTCCTAAATGTGACATGCCCCCCAAATACCATTTCAGAAAAACTCACTGTCCAAAATCCCATTGTCGCTCCTTCCCTTCTGAGCCCTCTATTGAGCCTGCCTAACACTTTACATACACATATTAGGTATTTCCTTACTTAAGAGAAATTGGGTTACAAATTTTGGGGCGCTTTTTCTTCTATTACCCCTTGTAAAATTTCAAAAACTGGGTCTACAAGATTTTGGATTTTTTCTTTCACTTTGCTGCTATTCCTGTGAAACACCTAAAGGGTTAACACACTTTCTGAATGTCATTTTGAATACTTTGAGGGGTGCAGTTTTTATTATGTTATATATATGTTATAGTTTTTATTAAAGCGGTATTTCTATTTTGAAGGCCCTTCAAATCTACTTAAAAACTGAACTGGTCCCTGAAAAATTCCGATTTTGAAAATTTTGTGAAAAATTGGAAAATTGCTGCTGAACTTTGAAGCCCTCTGATGTCTTCCAAAAGTAAAAACATGTCAACTTTATGATTAAAATATAAGTTAGACATTTTGTATATGTGAATCAATATATAATGTATTTGTTATGTCTATTTTCCTTATAAACAGAGAGTATAAAAGTCAAAAAAATTCTAACTGTTCACATTTTTCATCAAATCTTAGAATTTTTACCAAGATGATGCAAGTATCGACAAAACTTTACCACTGACATAAAGTAGAATATGTCATGAAAAAACAGTCTCGGAATAAGTATGAAAAGTAAAAGCATCCCAGAGTAATTAATGCTTAAAGTGACAGTGGTCAGATGTGCAAAAAATGCCCGGGTCCTGAAGGTGAAAATGGGCTGGGTCCTTAAGGGGTTAAAAACCTGTGCAATACTGTGTGTTTGTTTGTCTCCCCTGAGTATTGTATAGTGTGTATTTTTTATCTTTTTTATTCCTGACAATTCCCTGACCTGTGACTGAGTTTTCTGAGTTTGTTTCTTTGTTATTTTGATAGCAGCAGAAGAAACAAAAACAGAACTTGTTCCAAGCGCCAGATCCCTTGAGGTAGTCAGTCTAACAGGGTAGACCAATTTCAATAAAAGATAACATTTATTCCAAGCATAAATCAACGCGTTTCAGACCCAAAACGGCCCTTCATCAGGACAGCATTCTTTCGGGTCTGAAATGGGTCATTCATTCGGCCCGTTTCGGGTCTAAAATGTCCTCCCTGGATTCGTTGTGTGCTGATTTGGGTCTTTTGTATGCAGGACCGCTTACGTTAAAACAAGGAGGCAGACCTGTGGAGGAATATTGCAGTGATTTTAGTTAGTGACATCCAAATGGAACACACTGGCTTTGATTTGCTAGTTTAGATTGGGCATTTCTGGCACCTCAAAGGACATGCTGGTTACTTACCCCTCTCCTGACACCCTTGACAAAGCTATGAAATCATCTGTGCCATTAGATAGACATCCACGTGAATGCAGGCAAGAGTGTTGTTCTTCTATCTCTCCTTTTCTGCCTGCCTCTTCTCTTGTTTCTAATCACCAACCTGTGCCTGAGGAAGAAGCCATGCAGCTAGGTTTCATGTTAACCTCAGAGAAGTGCATGATATGTCACCTTCTCAATGGACTGTGATTTTACTGTGGAGAAGACCCTCACTTCATCAAATCTTGCGTCCACTTGGACGCACAAGTATGTCTTGCTTCCCAAAATGTACGGCACTACATAGATTAACTAAGCGCACAGCACCGCACATTTATCACCCAGGGGGGCTGGTCAATTCTGACCGGCGAATCACAGCTTTTCCGTGCCAATCGGGTCTCTTGTGATCCAGCTGCCCAGAAAAAAGGTTGATTGGTACTGTCCGAGACAGCAATAATCACCCTTCCCCAGCAGGAGTGAGGTGGCAGGGGTGCCACCTCATGATCGCCCTGGTTGGTCAGCCTGGACAGACCGACCAACCAGGGCTCCTGCTGGGAGGGGTTACTGATGGCCCCTGCTCTGCCCCTAGTCAGAAGGGTGAGAGTGGGTGCCTGTCAATGTGGTGGGAAACCCAATCGGCAGTGGTGGCAGTGGGGGCATCCTGGCATTGGCGGGATCGGGCATGGCAGCGGGACCCAGCAGAGGCAGCAGCAGGAGGTAAGGCCTGTGTACCTACTGCTATTACATAAGTACAACTCTCAGCATGCACTGCCAAAGCTCATTCTGATAGTTGTAGTTATGCAACAGATGGAGGCACACAACTACAACTCCCAGTATGTCCTTTGGCTGTCTGCACATGCTAGGAGTTGTAGTTATGCAACAGCTAGTGTCACTTTTTTCCTCTGCCTGTTGCATAACTACAACTCCCAGCATGCACACACAGCCAAAGGGCATGCTGGGAGCTATAGTTGTGTGGCTTCAGCTGTTGCATAGCTACAAAGTTATGAAACTGCTGGAGGCACACTTTTTGAATGAAAACAGTACCTCCAGCTTATGCATAATTACAACTCCTAGAATGCACAGATAGTCAAGGCATGATTGGCGTTGTAGTTATGCAACAGCTGGAGGCACGCAACTAAAACTCCCAGCATGCCCTTAGCTGTCCATGCATGCTGGAAGTTGTAGTTATGTACTAGCTAGTGGCCCTTTTATCCTCTGGCTGTTGCATAACTACAACTTCCAGCAGGCACCAAGATCTAAAGGACATGATGGGAGTTATAACTGTGTGCCTCCAGCTGTTGCATAACTACAACTCCCTGCATGCCCTTCGGCTGTCCATGTATTCTTGGAGTTGTAGTTATGCAACACAGCTAGAGCACCCAGGGGGTTTACAGTAAGTTTCTCGCTCAGAGTTTCAGTTGCAGAAAATCTGCCGTGGCTCAAACTTGTAGCGGGAAATTTGTTGTAAACCCGACCGTGTGTACTTACTGTAAAAACACAGCACTACACTACAGTTCACATAAACAAAATAAATAGTAAAACACTACATATACACAAACTCTTTCAAAGTTACCCCCCCCCCCCCATAAAAACAGCTTAGGGCCACACATGGGGTATTTCCATACTTGGGAGAAGTTTAATTACAAATTTTGGGGGCTTTTGCTCCCTTTACCCCTTATGAAAAAAATTATTGGGGTCTGCACCAGCATTTTAGTGTAGAAAAAATTTCTTTTTACACTAACATGCTGGTGTTGTGCCATACTTTTAATTTTCACAAGAAGTAAAAGGAGAAAAAGACCCCCAAAATTTGTGACGCAATTTCTCCTAAGTATGGATATACCCCATATGTGGACATAAAGTGCTCTGCGGGCACACAACATGGCTCAGAAGTGCGAGAGCACCATGTAGATTTGAGGCCTAAATTGGTGATTTGCACGGGGGGTGGCTGATACGGTCTGACATAAACACAAAAAAATACACCCACATGTGACCTCATTTTGGAAACTGCAACTCTCAAGGAATGTAATAAAGGGTACAGTGAGCATTGTACATTGTACAGTGTGAAAAGGAAAATTTAAAGGGTACCTCTCATCAAAAAAACTTTTGATATATTATAGATTAATGTATGCAGAATAACTTCACAATTGCATGTTATTAAAAAAATATGCTTCTTTCTATTTCATTTTCCACTTTGAAGAAATGACCACTAGGGGTCTCCCTACCAGTCCTGGCAGCAAGCATTTCAGACTCATGCTGGAGTCCTAAACACTACGAGCTGCCAGTCTGCTTTGTTCTTAAAGGAGAACACTCAGAGCTGCCAGCCTGCTTTGTTCACAGACTGTTTGGCTGTGAACAAAGCAGGCTGGCAGCTCTGAGTGTTTAGGACTCCAGCATGAGAAGGAAATGCTTGCTGACAGGACTGATCGGGAAAAATACAATAGAAAGAAGCATATTTTTCATTAACATGCTATTGGAAAGTTATTCAACATTCATTAATCTAAAATATATCAAAAGTTTATTTGATGAGAGGTACCCTTTAAATGGTCATTGAACAGTGGTCCTTGAAAATTATGAGAAATGGTGCTTGAACAGTGGTCTGTGAAAATGAAAAATTAAGTAGTCTGTGAAAAATGTCTAACATGAAGGCACCTCAAATCTACTTTAAACTGAACTAGTCCCTGAAAAATACAGATTTAGAAATTTTCATGAAAATTTGTAAAGTTGCTGTTAAACTCTGAAGCCCTCTAATGTCTTCAAAAAGTAAAAGCCTGTCTATTTTATTATGCCAACATAAAGTAGACATATTGTATATGTGAATCAATATGGCATTTATTTGGCATGACCATTTTTCTTACAAGCAGAGCATTTCAAATTAGAAAAATTATAATTTTGGAATTTGTAACAAAGAAATGTTGCAAGTATCAATGAATATTTACCACTATCTTAAAGTACAATATGTCATGAATAAACACTTTCAAAATCGGAATGATAAGTGAAAGCAACTTAGAGTTATTAATGCATAAAGTGACACAGGCCAGGTTTGAAAACTTTGGCTGTGTCCTCAAAGGGGTATTCCAGTGAAAAACTTTTATGTATATATATATAAATATATATATATATATATATTATATATATATATATATATATATATATATATATATATATATACTGACTCCAGAAAGATAAAAAGATTTGTAAATTACTTCTATTAAAAAAATCTTAATCCTTCCAGTACTTATCAGCTGCTGAAGTTGAGTTGTTATTTTCTGTCTGACAACAGTGCTCTCTGCTGACACCTCTGACTGTCTCAGGAACTGTCCAGAGTAGGAGCAAATCCCCATAGCAAACCTCTCCTTCTCTGGACAGTTCCTTAGACAGACAGAGGTGTCAGCAGAGAGCACTCAACTTCAGCAGTTGTTAAGATTTTTTTTAATAGAAGTTTCGAAGAAGTTTAGAAGGTCCGAATAGTTAAACTTTTTAGGTTCTTGCTTAGCTTTGTTGCTGTGGTTATACCCTGACCTATCTGTGGTTCTGTCTCTGTCTCTGTTCCGCTGCCTTCACTGGCTAGTGAAACCGTGTTTCTGAAGCTAGCATCTAGGGAGGAGCGAATCGAATCCGAATTTGTTACGAATTTCAGGGAAAATTTGATTTGCAACGAATGCGAATATCGCCGCGATTCTACTGCGCAAATCGCTTCATTAAACTCCCTTTAGTGCAGTCCAGGCTCCAGGGCATCTAAAATGGTGGATCCACATGTGAGAACATGGGACCAGGAATCCTGGGAAGGCGAGAACAAGGGTCGGCGGGAGGACCCTGAATCGCATGCAGCCTATCAGCAGAAAACCTGCTGATCGGCAGCCATCTTGCGGTCACTCACATCAGCGTTCTATTACAGAGAGAGAGGGACAGACAGCAGTGAGTGTTGCACAGAAAAGCTTTTTTTACAGCAGCGATTAACCTCAAGCCCAAATCCAGCCTAGAAGCACTGATAGGGAAGAGAGTGAGATTGAGAGAGAAAGTGCAATTTTGGGTGTGGTACACAGCAACTGTGTGCTGCAGCACTGGTGTGTACAACAACTGATAAGCTAATAGTAGCCATCCAGTTAGGGTGAGCAGAGCACTAAAAGCATATTGTCCTCTATTAAGGGTAACCTGTGCATACATCCAAGTGGTTGTTCCTGTTAAAGTCTTAAGGGCCTAGATACTGTGAAAGGCCAGCCAAAAGTACACATCTGCTGGTGTTGTAGACAAATACTGTTTTAAGCATACTGGAGCGCATTGTCTTCCCCTCATAAGTGCATACCACATTTGTACATCTAAGGGGTGTACCATTTTGTTCCTGTTAAAGTCTTAAGGGCCTAGATACTGTGAAAGGCCAGGCAAAAGTACACACCTGATGGTGTTGTAGATAAATACTGTTTTAACTGTACTGGAGCACATTGTCCTCCCCTCATAAGTGCATACCACATATGTACATCTAAGTGGTGTACCATTTTGTTCCTGTTAAAGTCTTAAAGGCCTTGATAATGTGAAAGGTCAGCCAAAAGTACACACCTGCTGGTGTTGTAGACAAACACTGTTTTCTAAGCATACTGGAGCGCACTGTCCTCCCCTCATAAGTGCATACCACCTATGTACATCTAGGTGGTGTACTATTTTTTTCCCTGTTAATGTCTTAAGGGCCTAGATACTGTGAAAGGCCAAGCAAACGTACACACCTGCTGGTGTTGTAGACAAATACTGTTTTAAGCATACTGGAGCGCATTGTCCTCCCCTCATAAGTGCATACCGTATACGTACATCTAAGTGGTGTACCATTTTGTTCCTGTTAAAGTCTTAAGGGCCTAGATACTGTGAAAGGCCAGCCAAAAGTACACACCTACTGGTGTTGTAGATAAATAAGTTTTTTAAGCGTACTGGAGCACATTGTCCTCCCCTCATAAGTGCATACCATATACGTGCATCTAAGTGGTGTACCATTTTGTTCCTGTTAAAGTCTTAAGGGCCTAGATACTGTGAAAGGCCAGCGAAAAGTACACACCTGCTGGTGTTGTAGACAAACACTGTTTTTAAGCATACTTGAGCGCATTGTCTTCTCTTCATATATGCATACCACATACGTACATCTAAGTGGTGTACCAATTTGTCCCTGTTAAAGTCTTAAGGGCCTAGATACTGTGAAAGGCAAGGCAAAAGTACACACATGCTGGTGTTGTAGACAAATATTGTTTTAAGCGTACTGGAGCGGATTGTCCTCCCCTCATAAGTGCATACCACATACGTACATCTAAGTGGTCTACCATTTTGTCCTGTTAACCTGTTAATGTCTTAAGGGCCTAGATACTGTGAAAGGCCAGGCAAAAGTACACACCTGCTGGTGTTGTAGACACTGGAGCGCATTATCCTCCCCTTATAAGTGCATACCACATATGTACATCTAATTGGTGTACAATTTTGTTCCCGTTAAAGTCATAAGGGCCTAGATACTGTGAAAGGCCAGTCAGAAGTACACACCTGCTGGTGTTGTAGACAAATACTGTTTTTAAGCATACTGGAGCGCATAAGTGCATATAACACACGTACATCTAAGTGGTGTACCATTTTGTTCCTGTTAAAGTCTTAAGGGCCTCTATACTGTGAAAGGCCAGCCAAAAGTACACACCTGCTGGTGTTGTAGACAAATACTGTTTTAAGCATAGTGGAGCGTATTGTAGTCCCCTCATGTACGCACTAAGTATGTCAGGAAGGATGTACACAGAGGAGTTGCAGAGGCCTTAATTCATCAGGCAGAGTTCGCAGCAGACTAGGGGCGAGTGGCAGCAGGAGTCGCAGGGAGAGGCCTGAGCTCCCGGTATAAGCAAGCAGTCGTGTCACGACCGATAACACACCGTCTGTCATCAATTGGTTAACATGGTCATCCACTCAATCACAAGTGACATCTGACACCCCCAGTCAACAGTTGGTGGGTTCCTCAGACACAACCCTCAGTTGTACAATACAGAAATTTAGGTGCACTACTGTGGTAGATGTATACAATGACATTGGCTATCCCTCAACACTGATGTTAAAATTGAGACATTCGCCAGTGTATCCTTATATGAAGGACACACCACAACCCTCAGTTGGCATGGGCCAGGAGCAGTCCCTGTGCTCCCATTGCCTCTGCCCTTTGCTGTTCCCTTCCCCACAGAAGTATCTTATGCTGTGGGTTCAGCTTAACTATTTAGCGAGGATGATCTACTAGTCAGCAGTCAGCAGCTACTGCCCAGCCAAGAAGTGGAGGAGTCATACACCGCTTCCTCTGCTATGCGTGCAAAAAGTGATGAATAGAGTGGTGTGGGAGGTAGTGTTGCAAGCATTCAGGCTCCTGAACCAGACACTGTTGAGGAACCTGAGGAGGACATCAGTGACAACTCGATGATGATGCAGCCGATTGCACTTGGGAGCCGGGTGCAGAAGGGGCTTCATCATCATCAGGAGAAGAGGGTTGCAGGTTGCTCGTAAGGCAGCAGCTCAGCCAGCAAGGTGGTAACATGGTTGGCAGTCAGCATGGTGGCAGAAGTGGAAAGTCCAGAGCCAAATGTGCCCGGGGTAGACCACCTGCTTTGCGGCAGCCTACCTCCCGAGAGGTAGTGGAACAGGGGTTACTGGAGTCGGCGACAGGAGCAATCAATCAGTGCGGACTGCTGGTGGGAAAATCAGCTACTTGGCGGTGTGGCAGTTTTTCATCAAGCATCCAAAGGATGCACCACGGCCCTGCGTCAACATATACAGCGTCATAATAAAGCAGCCTGAGAGAACTCTGGCTCTGATGTGGTGGTCCAGCCTGCTGCATCACCCAGTGGCACGTCGCTCCCTGTTTCAGCCAGTCAAGGCTTCACTGACTCAACCAAAGGGAGCTGTGTGTCATACCATCTTCTGTCGCTCCAGATGCTCCTGCTCCTCCTACTTCGAGTCAGTCATTCCGGCAGCAATCCATCGGCGAAGCCATGTCCAAGAGACAACAGTATACCAACGGCGCAGAAGCTGAATGTGCTCCTGTCCCAGTTGCTGGTGCTGCAGTCCCTCCCTTTTCAAGTGGTGGACTCTGCACCTTTCAGAGAACTGATGGCTTGTCCCGAGCCGAGGTGGAGAGTCCCAAGGCGTAATTTCTTTGCAAAGAAGGCAGTACCAGCCAAGCACAATTTTGTGGAACAGAAGGTGGGCCAGTCCTTGATCCTGTCAGTGTGTACCAAAGTGCCTGGCAGCGCCGACGTGTGGAGGTG
Organism: Hyla sarda; assembly: GCF_029499605.1. Taxonomy (NCBI): domain Eukaryota; kingdom Metazoa; phylum Chordata; class Amphibia; order Anura; family Hylidae; genus Hyla; species Hyla sarda. The sequence goes on from NC_079192.1 coordinate 244,794,703, forward strand.
TAACTACGGTCAGGGACAATACATATACTTTACGGCACACTGGGTGAATGTGGTTCCTGCACAGCCACAACAGCAACTTGGACAGGTCATGCCGCTTCCGCCTCCATGCTCTCAGGCCTTTAGTCCATTGACAGTGTGCAACTCCATCTCCTCATCCTCCACCATGTCCTCAGCCTCCACTGCACGGACAAGTCTCAGTGCCCCTCCAGCATACCATGTGTGCAGGTCACGCTGTTCTTCACATGGTTTGCCTTGGCAAACAGAGTCACACAGGGGAGGTACTGCTAAAAGCCTTCATCAAGAAATCGAATCATGGCTTATATCAGGAAAACTGGCAATGGGAACCAAGGTGACCGACAACGGGAAAAACATCTTGTCTGCGCTGCGACAAGGAAGCCTGAGGCATGTGCTCTGCATGGCACACGTGTTCAATCTGGTTGTCAAGCGGTTCTTGAAGTGTTCCCCCATCTGCAAGACATCCTAACAATGGGAAGGAAACTTTGCATGCCCTTCAGCCACTCGTACACCGCAAAGCACAACCTCCTTAAGCTGCGGCGTTATAACGGTTATAAAGCCATCACCGATTTCTTGATGATCCAAGCGGATAGGGGGACTCCCCTGTGTAACTTCAATGTCAACCAGTAGCAGCTCATACGTGACACCTGCCGTTTGCTCAGGCCCTTTGAGGAAGCCACCTTATTAGTCAGTCGCAAGAATGACGGGATGAACAACGTCATTCCACTGCTTCATTTACTACAACACGTGTTGGAAACTGATGGCTTTTCAGGGCACTGGTGAAGTGGTGCCTACATCTCACGGCCACATGATCTGGAGGAGGAGGAGGGGCACAGTGGAGCACATATTAGGTTTCACGAGATGTGCGGTTTTTCTAGTTATCTGACAGGATAAGAGGAGCAGGAACAGCCAGAGGAGCTAGAGGGTTATGAAGAAGGCGAGACAGAGGACCCAGACACACCATGGCATTATGCAGTAGAGATTGAGGCAGGGAATCCCTCCGAGTCACTTGCACAAATGGGACGATGTATGCTCACTTGCTTGGGTAGTGACCGCCAAATTGTCACCATTCAGCAGCGGGATGACTTCTGGCTCTCCACCTTATTGGACCCTTGCTACCGGCACAAAATGGGGGCCATTTTTACACCCACTTAGAGGGAGGACAAACTGACCTACTAAAGAGACATCCTATGTAGTCAGTTGGCCGATACCTATCTGTGCCATCATTCATCCTCTCACAGGTCTGACTCAGGGGCCCTCTGCGCTCACCTTCCACTGCCATGGCTGCTGGGGAGGGGTGGGGTGGCAGGAGCAGTACCAGCTCCATCAGCAGAAGCCTGAGTCTACACTCGCTGATGAGTAGCTTTCTTCACCAGCATAGTGAAGCAACTCATAAGCAGCAGGTAGACCTGGAGCAGGACCTGAACCAGCTTGTAGCATACCTTGACATGACCATGCCAACACACCTTAAAGATTCGCTGGACTTCTGGGCAGCTAAACTTGATTTGTGGCCGCAACTAGCATTGTTTGCCCTGGAAAAGCTGTCCTGGCCAGCCAGTAGTGTGCCATCAGAGTGGGTGTTTAGTGCGGTGGGGGCCATAGTAACCCCAGGGAGAACTCAACTATCCATGAAAAATGTGGATCAGCAGGGATTTCCACCCACCAATGCCTGATGCATCAGAGTGGATTGACCATGGTGCCACACCAACACTTCACAAAAATGGATAGTGCCAAACATATGTAAGGTGCTGCTCCCCAGTTACAGACATTCCTCCGCATCAGACCAGAAGTAAGTATTGAGGATATGAATTAGCTAAAACTTAACTTTTCTTAGGATAAAATATATGTACTCAAAAAGTTTTAAAAATGTTTTTATTTAATAATTAAATTATGGGATTTTATTGGGACATACATGAGATGTCTCTCTGATGCTGTATTCTTCTCTATCATATATATATATATATATATATATATATATACAGTGACCCCTCGACCTACGATTGCCCCGACATACGATAATTTCAACATACAATGGCCTCTCTCCCGTCATCCAATAGGAGCGGCATGCGTAGCGACGTGATGGCGACGACGGAGGGCGCGGATGCCGGGGAAGCAGAGGCCTTGCCGGAGCGTCGGGGACGCGGCGACAGCGATGGACAGCGACATCCCAGGCAGCGGTGACGAGCGGTGATTTAACCCTTACCCACCCCCATTTGCCAGGGGCGGGTTTATGTTTAAAGTCTCATACAAGTCAATGGGAAATATATGTTACTGAATAACTTCCAAACGGCTGGAGATATTTCGATAATACTTGGTCACATGTTACTTATATGTCCACTTAAAATATAGGATAGTTAATTTAACCCTTAACTACCCCCATTTGTGAGGTTCAGGTTTTTTGTTTAAAGTCCCATGCTAATCAATGGGAAATGTATGTTCCCACATAACTTCTGTACGGCTGGCGATATTTCAATACCTGATACACATATTACGGGTCGGGATAGGAGATCGACATACGAGGTCGACATAGGAGGTCGGGTTATGAGGACGGGTTATGAGGAAGGGATATGAGGAAGGGATAGGAGGTTGGGATAGGAGGACGGGATAGGAGGTCGAGATAGGAGGTCAAGATAGGAGGTCGAGATAGGAGGTCGAGATAGGAGGTCGGGATAGGAGGTCGGGATAGGAGGTCAAGATAGGAGGTCGAGATAGGAGGTCGGGATAGGAGGTCTGGATATAAGGACGGGATAGGAGGTTGGGGTAGATGGACGGGATAGGAGGTTGGGATAGGAGGTCGAGATAGGAGGTCAACATAGGAGGTCGAGATAGGAGGTCGAGATAGGAGGTCGGGATAGGAGGTCGGGATAGGAGGTCAAGATAGGAGGTCGAGATAGGAGGTCGGGATAGGAGGTCTGGATAGGAGGACGGGATAGGAGGTTGGGGTAGATGGACGGGATAGGAGGTCGGGATATGAGGTCGGGATAGGAGATCGGGATAGGAGGTCGACATAGGATGACGTGATAGGAGGTTGTGATAGGAGGTCGGGATAGGAGGTCGGGATAGGAGATCGGGATAGGAGGTCGAGATAGGAGGTCAGGATAGGAGGTCAGGATAGGAGGTCGAGATAGGAGGACGGGATAGGAGGTTGGGATAGGAGGTCGAGATAGAAGGTCGAGATAGGAAGACGGAATATGAGGACGGGATAGACGGTCAGGATAGGAGGTCAGGATAGGAGGTCGGGATATGAGGCTGGAGATATTTCGATAATACTTGGTCACATGTTACTTATATGTCCACTTAAAATATAGGATAGTTAATTTAACCCTTAACTACCCGCATTTGTGTGTCGGGGCATTTGTTTGAAGTTCCATGCAAATCAATGGGAAATGTATGTTCCCACCTAACTTTCGTTCGGCTTGAGGTATTTCAATACCTGGTACACATATTACGGGTCGGGAGAGTAGGTTGGGATAGGAGGTCGGGATAGGAGGTTGGGATAGAAGGACGGGATAGGAGGAAGGGATAGGAGGTCAGGATAGGAGGTCGGGATAGGAGGTCTGGATTGGAGGTCGAGGTAGGAGCTTGAGATAGGAGGTCGTGATAGGAGGTCGTGACAGGAGGTCGAGATAGGAGAACAAGATAGGAGGACGGGATAGGAGGTAGGGATAGGAGGTCGGGATTGGAGGTCGGGATAGGAGGTCGAGATAGGAAGTCAGGATAGGAGGTCGAGATAGGAGGACAGCATAGGAGGTTGGGATAGGAGGACGGGATAGGAGGTTGGGACAGAAGGATGGGATATGAGGTTGAGATATGATGACGGGATAGGAGGTCGGGATAGGAGGTCGGGATATGAGGACGGGATATGGGGTTCGGATATGACAACAATATATGAGGACAGGATATGAAGTCAAAAGCTTCCTCCATTGTTTATTTTCCTCCCCAACAAGGATTAGTGAGGAAACATGGGCAACGTCGGGTATTAAGCTAGTATATATATAAAACTTCATTTAAGTATAGTATCTTTAGCAATTTTAATTATTCTAATTTCCTCATTTATGGGAAATTAAAAAAAAGAAGAGCGCCGTAATCTAGTCCAGTATTCTTTGTTCTTTCTCTTTTTAATCATGCTACTGTATGTGATTTCCGTGATGTCAATTACCTTTATTGTCTGTTATTTACTACCTGCGATTAGTTTATCAAGCTGTAAAAGGTAATAGGCATATGCTATTTTTATAATTATTTTGTGTTTTTTATATTCTAATATTGATTCTTATATTATTAGTTGCATAGTATGTCACCATGTTTTATTAGCTGCATAGTATGTTACCACTTTTATTCCGAATTTTGTTATTGACAGTATGTCTGTGAGACATCACTAAGATCACCCGGAACCATTTTACTTTCATGTTTTTAATGCTTTGCTATTTTGTACCTTGTATTGCCTGATGAAGAGCCCCGTCTGGGCTAGAAACGCTATTTGTGCGTAGCAACTTTTACTCAATAAACCAGTTATTCTACCTCATGTGTATATCATTTGGAGAAGCGCCTAAGGAGAAATCACGGTTTTACTACTGTGTGCTGTCTACTGTAATCTAGTAAAAACATAGTAATCTCCCCATTATACCTCTAGTAGTAGACCATGGGTATCATTTTAATCGTATTACATAGTAACATAGTAACATAGTTTAAAAGCTTGAAAAAAGATCAGAGTCCATCAAGTTCAACCTATAACCCTAATGAGTCCCTACTGAGTTGATCCAGAGGAAGGCAAATAAAACCCTCATACTAGAGGTAAAAATTCCTTCCCGACTCCAAATATGGCAGTCAGAATAAATCCCTGGATCAACGTTCTGTGCCTATAAATCTAGTATACATAACCAGCAATGTTTTTACTCTCCAAAAATGCATCCTGACCCCTTTTGAACTCTTTTACAGAGTTCACCATGACGACCTCCTCAGGCAGAGAATTCCGTAGTCTCACTGCTCTTACAGTAAAGAATCCCTGTCTGTGTTGGTGTAGAAACCTTCTTTCCTCTAAACGTAGAGGATGCCCCCTTGTTATAGATGCAGTCCTGGGTATAAATAGATCATGGGAGAGATCTCTGTACTGTCCCCTGATATATTTATACATAGTTATTAGGTCGCCCCTAAGCCTACTTTTTTTCTAAACTAAATAACCCCAATTCTGATAATCTTTCTGGGTACTGTAGTCCTCCCATTCCCCATATTACTCTGGTTGCCTGTCTTTGAACCCTCTCCAGCTCCACTATATCTTTCTTGTACACTGGTGCCCAGTACTGTACACAGTATTATATGTGTGGTCGGACTAGTGATTTGTACAGCGGTAGAATTATTTTCTGGTCATGGACATCTATGCCCCTATTGATGCACCCCATGATTTTATTTGCCTTGGCAGCAGCTGCCTGACACTGGTCACTACAGCTAAATTTACTGTTAACTAAGACTCCTAAATCCTTTTCCATGTAAGTCGAGCCAAGTGTGCCCCCATTTAATACATAATCCCAGCCCGGATTTTTCTTCCCCATATGCATTACTACCAAATATTGACCCACAGAATAAAGAAAATATGTCATTTTTACAGTAAATTGTACAGCGTGAAAACAAAACCTTCCAAAATTTGCTAAATTGCAGTTTTCTTTTCAATTTCCCCACAAAAATTGTATTTTTTTTATTCACCATACATTTTATGCTAAAGTGAGTGATGTCATTACAAAGCACAACTAGCCGCACAAAAAAATACTAGTCTGTGGATGAAACTACTGTATAAAAGAGTTATGAATTTTAGAAGACGAGGAGGAAAATATAATGTAAGAATAAATTGGCTGCGTCCTTAAGGTCAAAATGGGCTGTGTCCTGGGGTTAATTGACATACTATGAAGTTGAAGTTTAAATTTTTTTTTATTTTTTACGTGTAAATGTAAATAAATAAATAAACAATTCTACTGTCTCATAAAGGCTGTGTGTGGGTTATTACTTGGGTTCTGAAAATTCTACCAAATGCAACAAAATGTGCATCAGTTGGGCAAAGCAATGATTTATGTGTTTTAGACAGGATTGTCATAATCTTGGAGGGCAATGTCTGAGAGAGTGGGCCAGGGATCCTACATATTGTTTTAATGTATATTCTTGCTTGTAGACTTGACCTAGACTCTTATTGGATTACACAGTAAAGCCTGCACCCATTATTCCCTCCTGTATTATGATATGTCTTCTGTGGATAATGGTTACAACAGTAAAAGAAATGTTTTCATCTTGTTTAAATTTGATGTCCTGACCTTAAGACAATAATTTTTAGGCATCTAGAAAAATTCTAATCTTATGGGTATAAATCAGTGGTATGCTACAGAACTTTTGGGCTGAGTCATCTGAGATCTTTTGATGGTGGAACAAAATCCTTCAGATGAAATAGCTCATGTTCCTTAAAGGTATACAGACACTTAATATCATAGGCTGACTGTACATCACAACATTTATAAAGATGTGATGGTCTATGTGAATTTTCAGTAATGAAAATACGTAGAAATACAAGAGCTATAATATATAATAGTAATAGTGTTTGCACAAAGTATTTTTTCAATTCATTGCATGAGATATAATAGAACATTTTTGTAACATACAATAAATAAAAAGTTTTAAGCATGTATGAACTAGATGAAACTAGGTTTAATCATTTTTTTTCCTGGTTCCTAATAGCCCACTTAAATACACGGCACAGCTGAGAAGTTTTGTCCATGTGACTATCATTTAATGGGAATCTTTCCACTGTGTTTTCTGCTAGATGCTGCAGTCACTGTTGGATATCAGTTAGGGTCTGTTCACAAGAATTCCACGTCAAATTAAAGCCCATAGACTTCTATGGGATTCCGCACTCCCATTCACACTTCTGAATTTCCGCTTGCAGGTGTGCGGAATCCCATAGAAGTCTATGGGCTTTAATTTAAGGCGGAATTCTGCAAGCAGAATTCCGCAAGCAGAAATTCTGCCGTGAATAGACTCTTAGGGTACGTTCACATGAGCGGATCCACAGTGTATATTACGCTGCAGATCCGCCTCTGAAGGACCGCTGTATGCTGCCTTTAGATGTGCCTGCTCGGAGCGGCAATCCGCCGCTGCGAACAGACACTGCTGCGATGTGCAAGTTGCCGCGCATGCACGCTGTACTCGCACGCGAGTATATTGCGCATGCGCATAGCGACTCGCACATAGCAGTGTGTCTGCTCGTAGCGGTGGATTGCTGCTCCAAGCAGGCACCTGTAAAGGCAGAATACAGCGGTCCTTCAGCGGCGGATCCGCAGTGCAATCCGCGCTGAGGATCCGCTCGTATGATCGTACCCTTAGGGTATAAAATCAAGCTATACCTTACCTGGAGCTGATGGTGGTGTGAAGGAGGTGGGGCTGAGCTGCTCAAGTGTCAGAGTCCAACCCATAGACTGCTATGGGGAATCACCTTCCAGCCACCACCAGGGCTGGTGCAAGGATTTTTGCCACCCTAGGCAAAAGCAAATTTTGCCACCTCTTTACCCCTCCCATTGGCCCACCCTTTGACATGCCCCACCTTACTACTGGGGTGACACACTGTAACAAACCTCCTCCCTGTGTAATCATCTTACTACTTGGGTGACACATAACAACCCTCCTCCTCATGTCGCCACTGAAAGCAGTACTCCTCTGGGGCTGGCTACTAACTTTCTTGCAGCAAGCAGAGCGGCGCCCCCATCAAGAGTGCACTCTAGGCCACCACCCACCTCCTTTCCTCAGTGACTGATTTACAGAGCCCTGTATGTCAATCAAGGAGAGGCTGGGAGGTAAGAGCAAGCCTTATACCCACATGGGTTGCTGCTAAAGCCCTGCTTACTCTTGCTGAGTGAGAAGCACATAGGAAACTTTCACTGCTGCTTTATGTGCAATGTACCAGCAACATTCTTAAGTTTTTTTTTTCATCCAAACTGCACAATAACCCTTTAAAAACAGTTTATGGAGACCAAATAATTAGTATGTTTTCCATGACGGAAGAATTACTATTTGTACTTAAACATTAACATCAGAAATACATGTAGAGTGAACAATGTATCAAAACACATGACAATTTATAGTAAGGGAGTTGCCTACAGCAAATAGCAATTACTTTGTTTATTTAAATAACTACAACTTCTGAAAACTAGGGCTTGATTTGCTGCTATTTGCTGCTGTCACCTTAGGTACCAATGTTGACTCCCCACATATGTAAAGTGAGAAAAAGTTTAAAAAAAATATCAACATAACCACTGTCTGCAATGCATTGGATATAACTTCCAGATGTCCATGAAGATTATAGTAATAAAGTTGCATATATATATATATATATATATATATATATATATGTATATATATCTATATATATATATATATATATATATATATATATATATATAAAGGACATGTAAATAAATTGTTCTGTCAACAGTGAATGTGTGCAAGATAATAAACAGTTAGTTCAGGTTCATACAGTAGAGTTTTGATGGATATATTTTAGCCAATAAAATAAGCTGTGTAGAATAGGTGTAGAATAATTAATTTTTTGTACCTTTCCAACATATAGTGCTTAAACTATATTTACATAAGAGTAGAATTCCCCTTAAATATATGCACATTAGTCCAAAGAATGCAACACGGATATCAAAGTAATTTTATATCCTGCTTAGTATTGCCTTTTTAAACATATTTTTATTCTGGACATTACACATAAAAACAATATTTCAAGCTATAATAAAATTACCCTTATGCTGAACTACACAAAAAGGTCTTATTACGAGCGTGTATTTATGCAGGGGTCATGAAGAAATGTCAAATACTTATTACGTGTAGCATTTTAGAATATCTAACATTTTGCATGCAATGCTGGTAAACTGCAGAAACTGGTATTTTTTTTCCCCCAATGACAAATAAAGCAGCCACAAGTCCCAAGAGACAGATTTGTTTGTAGTAGGTTTTACTTAGGGCAGATCTGGAAAGGAAATCAGGCCTTAATGTCAATTAGGTTGTAAGACAGGAATGGTTAAGCCCACTTTTGTCTGCATCTTATTAACCATTTCTGTAGCAGACACATTTTTAGAGAAATATCCTTTGTTTTGCATATACTGTGATCCCTTTCATATTTATGGTGCCATTGGGCAATGATACCTAGGAAACCATAGCCATTCATTTAGACATCATAGAGATAGTGGCTAGAAAAAATGTTCCTCCAGCTCCTCCCGGAAAAATAGTGTATATTTGTTAAAACATAACTTGTACCGAAACATGATAAATACTCCATGGATAACAAAACAAAGGTGAGGTAAAACAACATAGAAACCAATATGTTTCGAGCTAGCACCAGCTCTTAGTTGTGGCAAAGAATGAGTGGCATAGTGCCCGTTTATATACTCACATATGCAGGCCTATGCCAGCTCTTATCTCCCGGGAGAAAAATGAATCATGTATGCTGAAATCCAACATGCCTAATCCTTCTTCCCCAGGTGTCAGGAGAAAACTGGAGAATCAAGAGAATGGCAACTGTCAGTCAATCCCATGAAAATGTGTTCGGTCAACACATGTCTAATGTGCATTGCTTGCCTAATTTTTAGTACCCAAAAAATTTCCATGAAAAGTCTATGTCCCCTAGACTACATTTACACCTTAAAGGGGTACTCCGTTGGAAACGTCTAAGAAGTTAGATCATGGTATTCCGCCGCTGGGGACCCCCGCGATCTCCTGGCCGGCAGCGCCAGCATCCGGAACACAGAAGCTTGCAGCTTCTGTGTTTGTGACGTCACGCCACACCCTTCCATTCATGTCTATGGGATGGAATGTAACTGTCAAATTAAATGACAGTAATGCTTTAATTAATCTATCTTTACTTTAAAATGTAATGTATTGCTTAGTTTACAATTAAGAAACTACAGTTCTTAATATTTATTTATGCCTATAAAAGGATATCAAAATATAGGCCCCCTTATGATAGAAAAGTCCCCTCTGACCTACAGCCCCCCTGATGCTCAATGATGCTAATGAATAAGCCCATTCTGGCCTCCAGTACGTATCTCCAATGGTCAGGCTGCAGGTCTTTTTATACAGCCATCACCAGAAATGGACTGTCTGCAACCAGTCCTTTCGCACCAAAAAACACTCTTTGCTCCTCTTGGTTCCTCCTAACTGCATTGTGGTGCAATGTACCATTATCATAATGCACATGCTCATGTAAGCTCTTCCTGGATCTAGTGTGAGGCTAAGAATTGCTCTTGTTAGATGAAAGTCAAGAAACCAAACATTCTAGTTGCCAGCTGTTGTGACAGGTGCAATTGGATTAAAAACAGATTTTTTTCTGCAGCGTTGGACCAAGTAGGTTAAAAAAGACTAAGCTCTTAAAGGGGTACTCCACCCCTAGACATCTTACCCCCTATCCAAAGGGGAACGGAAGTTTGTGACATCACAACTCCGCCCCCGTGTGACGTCACGCCCCGTCCCCTCAATGCAAGTCTATGGGTGGGGGGCGTGACGGCCATCACGCCCCCTCCCATAGACTTGCATTGAGGGGACGGGGCGTGACGTCACACAGGGACGGAGTCGTGACGTCACAAACTTCCATTCCCGTGGTCGGGACCCAGACCCTCCAGCGCTTCAGGACAAGAAACAGGTGGGTGCCGCATGCTATATTGCGGGGGTCCCCAGCGGCAGGACCCCCGCGATCAGACATCTTATCCCCTATCCTTTGGATAGGGGATAAGATGTCTAGGGGTGGAGCACCCCTTTAATAGTTAAACAAAAATTACATTTATTGGTAGCACATACAACGTGTTTCTGGTCCAGTATGGGCCCTTCCTCAGGACAAGGTGCTGATACAAAGGTTGTGAGGATTTCCTTCAATCAGGATTAGAGTATTCCGAAACAGCTATTAAGTAAGTGACGTAACCACACTGAGATAAAAAATGCAAAAAATTACTACTGCACATATTTAAAATCCCATATATTGTTATAAACTAAAGTTTAACTTATATATATAGTAACAATAAGGAGCATGTAATACAAATGTATTAAATAGAATAAAAGATTTAAATATTAGGGGAACATACTTCCTCGTGTATTAGGTAAAATCATGTAAGGGCCGTTAGGTTACTGTGTAGTGAGCTCTACAGCGAAGAGCTAAAAATAAACTGATAGCTAAACCCAAAAATTTATTATATGGTATAACCAAAAAGTGGGCGATGATAACAGCAAATTATATGGTATAACCCAAATGAGGGCAAAAGGGGCGGGGCCTCAGTTAAGCTCTGAATTGATGTGCGCTGCTATTGGCACTTGTGTTGTACGCTGATGTGCGCTGATAACAGTGCTGGTATAGGGGCCGGAGCACTATATTAGTAGCGATGTTGAAGATAGGAGGAGCTGCATCACTATAAGGGGAAGGGAAAAACCAATTGCAAATGCGCTGTAATGAAGTGGAGAAACGGGGTAATGGGGAGAGGAGTGAATAGAGCACATGGAAGGAATAGAGCTGTTGTGACAGGGTATGGTGACATCAAAAGTACTTTGACCCATCAGTCCCAGCAACCCAGGGCCTAAAGTTGCACAAACAGTACATCACAAGGTCACACGTACACAGTATAATTTGAATATCTACTTTTTACATAACATATACAAAGCAACAACAATAAACCAGCTAAGAAACAACTGAGCAGTCTCTCAGATAGTCAAAAACTATTTCAAACTAAAACAGGAGGGTTCTTTGCCTGAAGTGGGAAATATATGTTTAGCACCATTACAAGTCCTTATACCCCATATGAGGAGACCAGTACTATAAATGGCATTTTGGAGTTGGGTGGCCTTGTTACATATTTTGCATTGAGACCCAGAGGATTGAGGTTATGTCTCTGACAATACTCTTATTATCTTAATGCTAAATTTTCAGTGGCAATAGTAGTGTTCCATTTATAGTAACCGCGGACATGTCACTTCCAGAAACAACACAGCTGTATCATATTACTCTTACTTCCACACATTTTGTATTAGGTAATGCTAACACAAAGCAAGGTCTTAGGGACCTTGGGAAAATAATAACATTTTGAAAGGCGTTTGTTTCAGAAAACACAGCCAATTCCAAAGACATACTCTCATCTTTGTTAAAACTCAGATCCTTCCATTATCAGTCTAGGTATTTCTATCTTACAAGCATCTCATGTTCCCTAATCAATTTGGGAAAGGTCATACCCACGTCCCATGGCTTTATGCCGAACAATAGTAGAATTATAGAGCACAGGTAGGGTTTCTAAATCACACAATAAGACCGCACCATTTACTGTATGTAACACAGATTCCACAGATACCCAAAGTGCCCTGCTGGGCTTCTGTACTCCAAGTGTTTTCTAATAACTTTTGTCAGTCTTAGATATTAATGTGGTGACCAACGGTGATGGCGGGACCACGGGGTGTAGCGGTGTAGGTGGAGGGGCAAGATGGTATTAACCCCCGGGGCCAGGTGTTATTAACCCCTAATGTTCGTGAAGCCAGAGTGTTTTTTTGGGTACCGGAACCACACGAACCGTATCTCCACTATTCCAATGGCTAGGCAGTGAAAGGAGAGTCCACAACCAAGTTATGGTTTAACGGAGACTTTACTGAGGTCACATAGGTGTTATTATCTTCACAGCTAGGCCAGAATCCCAGAGAGTCGACCAGTAACACTGAAAGGGCCCTGCAGCTTGCTGGGACTTGTAGTTCTTGTAATAGACTTTAGTTCAGCCACGCAGACTAGAATAGACTTGAACAGTGTCTTTACTTTAGTAGAGACAGCAGACATAGATGAGATGACTTACCGACAATGTGGCTGGTGTGCAGGCTTTGTGGCCTCCAGCTGTACTGAACACAGGATCTGTGATGTCTGTGCTTTACTGTTCCTCAGCAGAAAGAGAGAGAATTGTATTGGCCGCCCCCTTATATAGAGGGGGCTGAGCCAAAGCCCATTGATCAAGCTGTGGGTCATAGGTTAAGCTGGTGTCCTCTGGGTAACATCATGTGATAACATAACATGTGACATTTCACAGGTCCTCCAGACATCTAACAGGTCCTTTAGACTAGCTATACATTTAGGCACTGACTATACTCCGATAACAATAAATGACACTTATAATAACAGCAGGGGAGACACTGCAGGAGAGCCCCCAGGTCACTGAGGAACTCAACCTGACAGGGCCTGAGGGTAGTACAGAACCATGTTCTGTACTGGGACATTACATTAACCCCTTAAGGACGCAGGACGTACTCAAACGGCCCCTTTTCCGAGTCCTTAAGGACTCAGGACGTTTGAGTACGTCCTGTCAAATCCCGGCCCCCCACCGCTAGCCGGAGGGGAGCCGGTGCCCGATGCCTGCTGAAATCGTTCAGCAGGCATCGGGGCATATCGCCCAGGGGGGTCATTATGCCCCCCCATGTCGGCGATGGCCGCAGATCGCTGGACAATTCAGTCCAGCGATCTGCGGCAGATTCCGGGTCAATCAGGTCTCCAGTGACCCGGAATTACAGGCTGTTCGGAGCCTGCAAGGGTGAGGTGGCACTGGTGCCACCTCACGATCGCCCTGATTCGTCGGCCGGATTACCGTCGGCCGTCGGCCGACCAATCAGGGCGCCTGCTGCGGGTGTCACTCCCGCAACCTGCTCCGCCTCTCTTCCGGAGGACGTGAGCGGGTGCGGGACATGCAGCCCGGGTGCTGGGGACCCCGATCCCCAGCGTCAATGTTGGGATCGGGGCCCCAGGAGCAGCGGCGGCGGCGACGACGAGGGACTGATGTGATGCGGCTGGATCGTTGGAGGTGAGTGACAGCCTCCTGCTGTTGCTTAGCAACAGCTCCCAGCATGCAAAAAGGGCATGCTGGGAGCTGTAGTTATGCAACAGCAGGAGGCAGACCACCACAACTCCCAGCATGCCCTTATGGGCATGCTGGGACTTGTAGTTTTGCAACAGCTGGAGGCACATTTTTTCTATGGAAAAGTGTACCTTCAGCTGTTGTGTAACTACAACTACCAGCTTGCACAAACAGCTAAAGTGCATGCTGGGAGTTGTAGTAGTGCATCTGCTGGTTGCATAACTAAATCTCCCATCATGCCCGTTGGCTGTCGGTGACTGCTGGGAGTTGTAGTTTTGCAACAGCTGAAGGCACACTGAGTTATGTAGCAAACCAGTGTGTCTCCAGCTGTTGCATAACTACAATCCCCAGCATCCCCAGCCAAAGTAGTATGCCTCCAGCTGTTGCATAACTACAAGACCCAGCATGCTCTTCCGCTGTCCGTACATGCTGGGGTTTGTAGCTTTTGCAACAGCTGAAGGCACACTGGTTGCAAAACACTGAGTTTGTTACTAAACTCGGTGTTTCACAACCAGTGTGCCTCCAGCTGTTGCAAAACTACAACTCCCAGCATGCACTGATAGACTGTACATGCTGGGAGTTGTAGTTTTGCAACAGCTGGATGTTTCTCCCCCCCCCAATGTGAACGTACAGGGTACACTCACATGGGCGGAGGATTACAGTAAGTATCCGGCTGCAAGTTTGAGCTGCGGCAAATGTTCTGCAGCAGCTCAAACTGCCAGCGAGAAACTACTGTGAACCCCCCGCCCATGCGACTGTACCCTAAAAACAATACACTACACTAACACAAAATAAAATAAAAAGTAAAAAACACTACATATACACATACCCCTACACAGGCCACCCTCCCCTCCCCAATAAAAATGAAAAATGTCTGGTACGCCACTGTTTCCAAAACGGAGCCTCCAGCTGTTGCAAAGCAACTACTCCCAGTATTGCCAGATAGCCACTGACTGTCCAGGCATGCTGGGAGTTTTACAACAGCTGGAGGCACCCTGTTTGGGAATCACTGGCGTAGAATACCCCTATGTCCACCCCTATGCAAGTCCCTAATTTAGGCCTCAAATGCACATGGCGCTCTCACTTTGGAGCTCTGTCGTATTTCAAGGCAACAGTTTGGGGCCACATATGGGGTATCGCCGTACTCGGGAGAAATTGTGTTAGAATTTTGAGGGGTATTTTCTGCTTTTACCCTAAATTTTTGGGAAAAGAGGCATTTTAGGTAAAAAAAATTATTTTTTTTACATATGCAAAAGTTGTGAAACCCCTGTGGGGTATTAAGGTTCACTTTATCCCTTTTTACGTTCCCCAAGGGGTCTAGTTTCCAAAATCGTATGCCATGTGTTTTTTTTTACTATCCTGGCACCATAGGGGCTTCCTAAATGCGGCATGCCCCCAGAGCAAAATTTCCTTCAAAAAAGCCAAATGTGACTCCTTCTCATCTGAGACCTGTAGTGCGCCAGCAGAGCACTTTTCACCCCCATATGGGGTGTTTTCTGAATCGGGAGAAATTGGGCTTCAAATTTTGGGGGGTATTTTCTGCTTTAACCCTTTGTAAAAATGTTAATTTTTTGGGAAACCAAGCATTTTAGGTAAATTATTATTTTTTTTTTACATATGCAAAAGTTGTGAAACCCCTGTGGGGTATTAAGGTTCACTTTACCCCTTGTTACGTTCCCCAAGGGGTCTAGTTTCCAAAATGGTATGCCATGTGTTTTTTTTTTTTGCTGTCCTGGCACCATAGGGGCTTCCTAAATGCGGCATGCCCCCAGAGCAAAATTTTCTTCAAAAAAGCGAAATGTGACTCCTTCTCTTCTGAGACCTGTAGTGCGCCAGCAGAGCACTTTTCACCCCCGTATGGGGTGTTTTCTGAATCAGGAGAAATTGGGCTTCAAATTTTGGGGGGTATTTTCTGCTATTACCCTTTTTAAAAATGTAAAACCTTTGGGAAACCAAGCATTTTAGGGAATTTTTTTTTTTTTTTTACATATGCAAAAGTCGTGAATCACCTGTGGGGTATTAAGGTTCACTTTACCCCTTGTTATGTTCCCCGAGGGGTCTAGTTTCCAAAATGGTATGCCATGTGTTTTTTTTTTGCTGTTCTGGCACCATAGGGGCTTCCTAAATGTGACATGCCCCCCAAAAACCATTTGTCGCTCCTTCCCTTCTGAGCCCTATACTGCGCCCGCCGAACAATTAACATAGACATATGAGGTATGTGCTTACTCGACAAAAATTGGGTTTCAAATACAAGTAAAAATTTTCTCCTTTTTACCCCTTGAAAAAATTCAAAAATTCCTGTGAAACACCTAAAGGGTTAAAACGCTGACTGAATGTCATTTTGAATACTTTGGGGGGTGCAGTTTTTATAATGGGGTCTTTTATGGGGTATTTCTAATATGAAGACCCTTCAAATCCACTTCACACCTGAACTGGTCCCTGGAAAAAAGCGAGTTTCAAAATTTTGTGAAAAATTGGAAAATTGCTGCTGAACTTTGAAGCCCTCTGGTGTCTTCCAAAAGTAAAAACTCATCAATTTTATGATGCAAACATAAAGTAGACATATTGTATATGTGAATAAAAAAAAATTATTTGGAATATCCATTTTCCTTACAAGCAGAGAGCTTCAAAGTTAGAAAAATGCTAAATTTTCAAATTTTTCATCAAATTTTGGGATTTTTCACCAAGAAAGGATGCAAGTTACCACAAAATTTTACCACTATGTTAAAGTAGAATATGTCACGAAAAAACAGTCTCGGAATCAGAATGATAACTAAAAGCATTCCAGAGTTATTAATGTTTAAAGTGACAGTGGTCAGAATTGCAAAAAATGGCTGAGTCCTTAAGGTGAAAAAGGGCTCAGTCCTTAAGGGGTTAAAGGGGTACTCCGGTGGAAAACTTATTATTTTTTTTTTTTTTCAAATCATCTGGTGCCAGAAAGTTAAACAGATTTGTAAATTACTTCTATTTAAAAAATCTTAGTCCTTCCAGTACTTATTAGCTGCTGAAAACTACAGAGGAAATTCTGTTCTTTTTGGAACACAATGCTCTCTGCTGACATCACGAGCACAGTGCTCTCTGCTGACATCTCTGTCCATTTTAAGAACTGTCCAGAGTAGGAGAAAATCCCCATAGCAAACATATGCTTCTCTGGACAGTTCCTAAAATGGACAGAGATGTCAGCAGAGAGCACTGTGCTTGTGATGTCAGCAGAGAGCACTGTGTTCCAAAAAGAACAGAATTTCCTCTGTAGTATTCAGCATCTAATAAGTGCTGGAATGATTAAGATTTTTAATAGAAATAATTTACACCAGTTTATTTAAAAAGAAAAAAAAGTTTTCCACTGGAGTACCCCTTTAACATCTAAACAGAAAAGCAAATCAATGATTCTGCTTCCCCCAGTATTT
Organism: Hyla sarda; assembly: GCF_029499605.1. Classification (NCBI taxonomy): domain Eukaryota; kingdom Metazoa; phylum Chordata; class Amphibia; order Anura; family Hylidae; genus Hyla; species Hyla sarda. The sequence goes on from NC_079192.1 coordinate 244,812,020, forward strand.
AGGTCTACATATAGATAGTTTCTCTGCCCTGTCCCTATATCCCTTCTTTCAATATGTCGATACTTGGTATCGATATATTGATGATACTTTTGTTATTTGGAATGGGACCCTGACACAGTTAAATGAATTTTTTGTTGAACTTAATTTAATCTATCCAGAACTTAAGTTTACAATGGTTACATCTACGGAATCACTTACATCTACGGAATACATCTACGGAATCACAACTGTTTCTGTCTGTGGGAATAGGTTGGTGACAGACCTATACATCAAACCCACAGACAGAAACAACCTCCTCTCATTCGACAGCTTCCATCCCAAACCAATGGTCAACTCCCTACCGTGGAGTCAACTCCTCAGAGTAAAGAGGATAGTGTCCAATACCGACGTACTTAATGAGAGGGTTGAAGGGATGTGTGACAAATTTGAGCAAAGGGGGTACCCCAGGCGATTGTTGAAAAAACACAAAAATAAACTTGCAGTTACTCCCCGGGTCAACCTTCTCACTAAGAAAGTGAAACCACAGGAAGACAAAATACCTTTTGTCTCTACATTTACAACAAATAGTGGTGAGATATCTAAAATTATTAAAAGAAATTGGGACATCATTTCACGTACCACTGACATTAAAGCCTCTCCAGTCATGGCTTATAGAAAAAGTAGTAGTCTTAAAGACAGTCTAGTTAGTTCCGATATTGGCAGCTTTAGAAAAAAGGAGGAACGTACGTGGTTGGGCCCTAGAAAAGGGAATTTCCCATGCATGGAATGTAGTCATTGTAACAACATGATCAAGGGTGACACCTTCTGTCACCCTTCGACTGGACGTACCTACAAGATTAAGGACAGACATACCTGTAGATCATCATATGTGGTATATATGTTACAATGCCCATGTGGTTTGTATTATATTGGAGAAACCATAAATGAGTGTAGGATCAGATTGAATGGTCATAAATCATCGATTAGGACAGGCAGGGTTGATCTGCCTATACCGAAACATTTTAAAGAGTTTGGTCATAATATCAGCCAATTGCGTTTTCGGATTATAGATCATGTCCCTGTATTACGTAGAGGAGGTTACCGGGAAAAGTTACTGAAACAAAAAGAGTTAAAATGGATTTATCTATTAAATACATTACAACCTGGTGGCCTCAACATTGACTTTAGTTTGAAGCCTTACATGTGAATTATATTTTCTTTTTTTCTTTGTTTCTTTTTCCTTTTTTTTCTTCTTTTTCCTCCCCCCCCCCCTTTTCTTTCTTTACTTTCTCATCCCTTTGTTATTTTTTTTTTTGTTTTGGCCCTCTTTTCTTTTCTGTTTCCTTTTTTCCTTTTTGTTCTTTTTCTTCTCTATTTGGTTTTGTTTGTTCTCCCTTTTCTCCTTTCTTTTCTTCCCTTTCCCCTTTCCTTTCCCCCTTCTCACCCCTCCCCCCTCCCCTCCCCCCCTTTTTTCCCCTTCCCCTACTTATTTTCTTTTTTCTTTTTTACATCCTGCACCGTAAAGTTCTCTTCTTTATACATCAGATATGTGCTAGGATCGGCTATTAGTGTTTTTAATTCTATTTCTCCCTTTTATATTTTTATATTCTAGATCATTCACAAGATGTTACACCTATATTATGTAAGAAGAGGAGGGAATGATTTACATGGCATCATCTAAATTGAGATATTCTTTACATATGCTCCATGATATTTATAAACATATTTTTGTCAATATCATTTTTTTGTACTTTTATATTATATTGTATCTTTGTACTTTCATATTACACATATGTCGACATGTTATTTATTTATATATCATTGTCCCCCGTACTCCATTAGGTCCGATCAGTGTTGATAACCTGTAGCCCTATGCGCTGCGCCGGAAATTGGCACATGTGCGTTGGGCTGGGAACACACAATCCTGTTTTGTACTGGGAGTAGAGAGCGTATCACTCCGAAGTTTTGGCGCAATAGAAAGCGTCTGTGGTTACCATAGCATCCTGGTGTCGTGGTTCCACACAAGCGTATAGTGGCGGCGGAACTCACGACACGGGAATGGTGGGAGGCACGATTTCGCGCAGCCACAGTACATTTGTGTACAAACATATAGATGCATGGTGGGACAGAACGATCGTAAGTACCTGTATAACAGTTAACGACAATCAACAGAGCTTGATATGATTATGATGCCATGTACGCTCCCTCCTGTTCATTTAATATCTACTATATGGTCACATTAGTGGAAATATGCACTTTATTATAGAAGACATTGTTTGTTGTGATGATGTCATATATGGGAACCAATCACCGTTTAGGGGTTGGGTGCAATCATTAACCCCAATGTATCACAGATGATTGTGAACCTATCAGAAAGCACCTTGATGTATTTAAGTTTTGTATTTTGTATGATATGTATGCTTGACAAAGGCAGTTTGCCGAAACGTTGCACCGCTATCACTTTTTTGGTGTGAATAAACTTGGAAGCCTTTTACTTTATCCTGGACCTCTGATGTTTTGTGCTATGGTTGGAATTGCATATTCATAGGTCCCTATATAGGTAGTTTCCACCCCCCTGTATATAGGTCCCCATAAAGGTAATTTCTTCTCTCTGTATATAGGCTCCCATATAGGTAGTGTCTCCCCCCACATATAGCTCACCATATAGGTAGTTTCTCCCACCCCTATATATTGGTCCCCAAAAAGGTATTTTCTCTCACCCCTGTATATAGGTCCCCATATAGGTAGTTTATTGCCCCTGTATATAGGTCTCCATATAGGTAGAACCCCCCCCCCATACCTAGGCCCCCTATATAGGGTTTTTTTTACCACCTGTCTGTAGGTCCCCATATAGGAAGTCTCTCCCTCCTGTATATAGGTCCCATATAGGTAGCCTTCCCTGTATATAGGCCCAGGCCCGTCGCTAAAGGACAGGCAAACCAATCTAGCCCGGGGCCCCAAGCAGAGTCGGTGCTTGTTGTGCTTCCGATAAGGCTGCAACCACCTGAGCGCTCCTGGTCACCTCCCAAGTTCCTCCCCTTCCCTGTAGCGTGGCCGAGCTCCTCTTCCTCCTGGCCATCGGGCACACCGGGCATTTTCCCGGTGGGCCAAACCGTCCACCTGCCCCTATCCCGGTTCGGCAGCTAGCCCTGTCGGCCGGCCGGCCAGCAGTGCGAGAGCCTGGAGCGGGAGGCAGAGATTAAAGCCGCTCGGCCTCCGGCACCTATTTTGACCATGTCTATTTTGCTTGGGGCCCCCAAATTCCTTCAAACGGCCCTGTATAGGCCCCCACTATGAGTATTTTTTTTCCACTACCCCATCCTCTTCTTGCCAAGATTAACAACATCAAAAACATAAAATACTTTACTTACTTGAGCTTCAGGCTCCCATGACATAGCTATTCTTCCTTCTTCCCCTGCACACGATGATGACTTTCGGCGGCGCGCTCGGGGTGATTAGGGTGTCCCCAGGATTATCCTTAAACTTTTTTTCAAAGTTTCTTAATTTTTTAAAGATGCAATGGTTGCAAAATTATTCTTTAAAGGGGTACTCTGGCGCTAAACATCTCATCCCCTATCAAAAGGATAGGGGATAAGATGTTTGATCGCTTGGATCCCGCCGCTGGGAACCCCTGTGATCTCTCTTGCAGCACCCCCGTTTTTCAGCTGCTCTGTGGCTCATGACGGGCGGTGCAGGGAACGGAGTATAGTGATGTCACGGTCCGCACCCTCGTGACGTCAGCTCCCGTCCCCTCAATGCAAGTCTATGGAAGGGGGCATGGCGGCTGTCACGTCCCTTTCCATAGACTTGCATTGAGGGGGCAAAGTCGTGATGTCACAATACTCCGTCCCCTGCACCGCCCGTCATCAGCCACAGAGCGATCCTCGCTCTGCGCAGCTTTAAAACGGGGGTGCTGCAGGAGAGATTGCGGGGGTCCCCCAGTTTACACACAGCTTTCTGAGACTGTTTTTTATTCATGTTTTTTATTCATGCTTTTTTTTGCCAGAAGTGGATTGAGTAGGGAGGATAATTGTAAGTTCTTACTTTATATTTCTAATTCCTTTTGAATCGTGCTGTTGTTTCTCAAAGCAGTTGCCTTATCATCCACCTGTGGCACTGTGCTTTTGTGTTCACTCATGGACAAAATTGACTATACAGCTCTCCTGGGTGTCCCTCTCTGCAGTGCTTGATGTGTACTGATTTTTCGGTGCATATGCAGAAGCCATACCCATCTAATCTTGCACTCTAAGCTGGTTGCAGGGAATTTTAAGAGAGCAGCCTTACATCAGAATTTTGCACAGCCCATCTACAGTTCAGAGAACTGGGAAACAATTGCATGGGAAGACAAAAATAGCACAATATATATATATATATATATATATATATATATATATATATTTTTTTTACTCAACCTCTTAAGGACATAGGGCGTACGCTCTGCGCCCGTTCCCGGTAAATAAAACGGGGTAACGCTGTGACTCCGCTTCATACCGGTTCTCTCCTGGTGTCTAATGATAGCCGGAACCCTGGGCTAATAGCATGCAGCACTGATCGTTGTGCCACGCGCTATTAACCCTTTAATGATCACCGCGTCTAAAATGAAAGTAAAAGCTTCCCGGCAGCTCAGTTGGGCTGATTGGGACCATCATGATAAAATCGCGGTGTCCCGAACAGCTAGCACACGAGTGGAGGTCCCCTTACCTGGCTTCATCACGTCCGATTGGCGATTGATTGCTCCAAGCCTGAGATACAGGCTTGAGCAATCGACCGCCTATAACACTGATAAATGCAAAGCTATGGCTTTGCAGTGATCAGTGTAAAAGATCAGTGTGTGCAATGTTGTAGCCCCTTATGGGAGCTATAACACTCCAAAAATAAAGTAAAAAAAATTGTTAATAAAGGTCATTTAACCCCTTCCCTAATAAAAGTTTTAATCACCCCCCGTTTCCCATAAAAAAAAAACTGTGTAAATAAAAATAAACATATGTGGTATCACCACGTGTGGAAATGTCCGAATTATAAAAATATATGGTTAATGAAACCACACGGTCAATGGCGTTTGCACATAAAAATTCCGAAGTTCGTAACAGCGTATTTTTGGTCACTTTTTATATCATGAAAAAATGAATAAAAAGCAATCAAAAAGTACGATCAATACAAAAATGGTACCGATTAAATGTCAGATCGAGGCGAAAAAAATTATCCCTCATACCGGCCCGTACGCAGAAAAATAAAAAAGTTATAGGGGTCAGAAAATGAGAATTTTTAACGTACACATTTTCCTGCATGTATTTATGATTTTTTTCAGAAGTACGGCAAAATCAAACCTATATAAGTAGGGTAGAATTGGGGACACAAAAAATAAGCCATCATAGGGAATTTTATGTGCAAAATCGAAAGCGTTAGGATTTTTATAAGGTGATGAGAAAAAAAGGAAAATGCAAAAACCTGGGTTCTTAAGGGGTTAATATATATATATATATATATATATATATATATATACATATATATATATATATATATATATATATATATGTCATATATAAATATGTACATTTGTTTCTTAAATATGAGGTGGAATTATTATGAGAGAGCCTGTAAAGCATGGCCTGAGCCTTGCAATAAGATATGTAAGATAACTTCAAACTATCTTTATAAGTACTAAAAGATCAAGTCCATTAAAAGATGTAAGATACAACCCATTATCAACCTACAGGCCCCCGATGAAGCCTAGTGATGTTGGGGATAATCTACAAATGATATAAGAAATCTGTGAAATGTAGTAAAAAAAAAAAAGTAGATAGATAAACAAGCAAGTTTAAATGCTTGTTAGTATAGTGTGAGCATATACCTTTCTATACATAAACAGGACAAATCCATATAAAATAATAACCACTCAGATAAATGGTAACAACAAATTCAAATTTTTTTTATTCTGCACTATACTGAGATATAGGCCATCTAGAAGCAAAGCATTCACTGCTATATATATGGATGATATGGAATCCAAAGAATGTCCATTAGAGTGAATGAGCCGGTAGATCATTGATTAATAACCTGTGAAAGTACCAGGTAGTCATGGAAAATCACTTCATTACCTTGTTAATGTCATACAAAGAAACACTGCAAGTGCCTACATGAAACCATGTGAAGCTTTAAACAGTTTCCGTCGGAGAAGTAAAAGTAATTTGTGTAAGGCATCTAAGAAAATAGTTTGTTTTCCATTTTTGTCTCCTCTCTGCGTAACTAGTTATGTGTTATTTTTTTGTATTACTTGTGTTATGGGTGCACTTAAAGGGGTACTCCGGTGGTTAAGATTTTTGGCTATCTTGCATCTACTTTTAATGTTCATGCTTTTTGCAATTGACATGTATTATATGTTTGTGTAGCATGTGTCTTTTTTTCTTACCTGTTTGTGGGCCAGGAAGTTCTGTAGTTCTGTGTTGGATCTCTTACTGTTGTCCACAATGTCGGCCACGCTAGGATTAGGCTGTGGACAACATGTCATGGCCTTTTTTTTCTCTGTTCTTTCAGAACTGCATGAGAGAGATAAGCCACGCCCCCTCATCTCCCCCTCCTGGAGGACGCAGGTCTGCAAGAGAGAAAGAAGTCAGAGCAGGGGGAGAGAGAGGACATACACAGCTCCTCATCTTCCCTCCCACTGCTCTGTCTTGTGAGGACGCAGGTCTGCACTGAAAGAAGTCAGAGAAGATAAGTGTTACCTGAAGGGGAGGATAACAAGGCGCACGGGCTGGGGATGTATAGACTGCAGGGGAATAAATCTCGGACTGTGGATGATTTCTATGTGTAAAGGGGGGGGGGGGGGGGACTCCTGAATGACACATGCTGGGAGTTGTAGTGTGCTGTGCATAAGGGGGCCGACCGGGAAAATAGTAGGGTGGGTAAAGGGCGGAACAAACAAGAAGGAGCTGCCCCAAACCAACAAGGCATGTGGCATGCTGGGATTTGTAGTTTTCAGCACAGCAAGAAACAGGAAATAGAAGCAAAGATAGGAAAACAAAGTGGGGGATAAAAAGACAACAAAGAACAGAAATAGAGTAGCTTAAACAACAAGAATAGAAATGAAACAAAACAAATAGGGTAAGTCGCAAACGGAAATACACGTTGACCACCAGAGTACCCCTTTAAGCAAGTGAGTTGCAACTGTATTCATAGTTTAATACCTAAAGGGAACTGGTCACATTGAAAATGCTGTTTAATCTGCAAACCTCTTGATATATATAGCAGGAGAAGATAAGCAGATTTATAAAGAGTTTTGAGGGTAAAATTCCAGGGTAACTTGTTATATATTTAAGTAACTCTCTGCTCATTCTGGCTAAGTACCGTATATACTCGAGTATAAGCCGAGTTTTTCAGCACGATTGCAGTGCTGAAAACACCCCCCTCGGCTTATACTCGAGTGAACTCTCCGCCCTCAGTGGTCTTCAACCTGCGGACCTCCAGATGTTTCAAAACTACAACTCCCAGTCGTTCCGGGCTGTCCATCTTCACTGGGGGGGGCCTCTTCCTGGAATAGTCACGTTGCCTTGACGACAACGCACAGGGACATTCATGAGTAACGTCCCTGTGCGTCGTCGTCAAGGCAACGTCTCTATTCCGGGCCCGAAGCGCGGAGAAGAGGCCCCCCCAGTGAAGATGGACAGCCCGGAACGACTATCCCTCCGCACCAGACTGTCCCTGCAGCACAGATGGCCCGGACCAGCGCACCCTAACGTCCCAACGAGTGGAGGTGAGTACAGAACTAAAGGGGGTGAGAGGGGGGGGCTGGATGATGTCGAAGGCTGCAGTGGTCTTCAACCTGCGGACCTCCAGATGTTTCAAAACTACAACTCCCAGCAAGCCCGGACAGCCGATGGCTGCCCGGGCTTGCTGGGAGTTGTAGTTTTGAAACATCTGGAGGTCCGCAGGTTGAAGACCACTGTAACAGACATTGACAAGCGGTGATGATGAAGGGGGGGAGGGCTGATGACATGTGGTGATGATGAAGGGGGGGTGTGATGATGACAAGGGGATGATTAAGGGGGTGTGTGGGATGATAAGGGGATGATGAAGGGGGTGTGTGGGATGATAAGGGAATGATGACAGGAGGTGATGATGAAGGGGGGTGGGATAATGACAGGGGGGATGATGACAGGTGGTGATGATGAAGGGGGGATGATGACAGGGTGATGATGATGAGGGTGTTAATGACGGGGGTCTGGATGATGACAGGGGGGATGATGTATTTCCCACCCTAGGCTTATAGTCGAGTCAATAACTTTTCCTGGGTTTTTGGGGTGAAATTAGGGGCCTTGGCTTATATTTGGGTCGGCTTATACTCAAGTATATACGGTAGTCCAGTGGTGGTCCTATTCAATGGTTGACAGTCATCCGAATATATGTCTATATACAAAAGTTAAGTAGGACAGTTTTTTTTCCCATAACTGCACCAGAATTCTGGTGCATTTGGAGTAGGATATCTGGGCTATAATTGAGCATTTCAGCCTCTTTTGCTTTTTGTGTGGCGTGCATTGATCTGCATTTGAAAAGCTGGCTATCTGCAAAATGCCAACAATACATATCAAACGTATTATATAAGAATATACCTCAAATACCCACACTTGCTAAATTCTCTAAAAGAGGTAGTCCTATCTCAAAACTGTATGGCATAGCCAAAGGTCATACATGTCTTATAGGTGCTGGGATTTTATTTATTTTTTTTCTAAATCTTCCTTTTCACTATCTATATATTTTAACATAATCCTAAAATCTACCATTTTCCACATCATGATTTCTCAGCAGTCCCTTTTCCTCCCTCTAGAATGACCTCTGTAAAGGTCACAGAGCACGCCCACACACCTCCCCTGCTGTAAACCATATCTCTAAATGCTGTTAAAAACAACTCAGGCAATGTGTTTGTCCTCATAATAATGTATGAAAAATGTTATAAAAAATTGCATCCAGAACATATAAAAAGATTAGGAAAAAACATGTTTCAGTGTCTGGCTTAATTTAGTAATAAAAATCTTGGTGGTACATTCACTTTAAATAAGTAGGCATCGTGCAGGCACAGCAACCTCTGTTTTGAAATTTATGGACAGTTTGACTTCTACATTTACAAGTAGTGTACATATTCTTGCTATAGACATTAAAGGAGAACTCCAGAGTATAAAAATTGTGGCCCACACTTCTGGCAGTAAAAAAATAAAGATGTACATACCTTCCTCCGCTCCCCCGGGGCCTCCGGTAACCGGCTCCGGTCTCCGCCATGATCCTCTTCCTGGTTGCCGGTGGTCGGAGAGTCTTACTGCGCTCAGCCAATCACCAGCCGCAATGAAGTCCCGACTCGGCCGGCGATAGGCTGAGCGGCAGTGTGACGTTTTCGGCTCTGGCAGCAGGTGCCGATGTAGTGAAGAATTTTGTGTCCTGAAGCGTTCTCACACTGCCGCTCAGCCTATTGCCGGCCGAGTCGGACTTCGCTGCAGCTGGTGATTGGCTGAGTGCAGTATGATTCTCCGACCACCGGCAACCAGGAAGTGGATCGTGGCGGAGACCGGAGACGGTTACCGGAGGCCCCGGGAGAGCGGAGGAAGGTATGTACATCTTTATTTTTTTACTGCCGGCAGTATGGGAGACAATTTGTATACTCTGGAGTTCTCCTTTAAAGAACAAACTGAAACATACCTTCCATTGCTTCCCTGAGGTCTTGATCTTGGTCTTCTATCTTCTGGGCCCGATCTTCTTCTGCATCTTGGAGCCCGACACGTTACACTGCGATCAGCTTATCACTGACCGCAGTGATGTCCCGCCTCGGCCGGTGATCGGCTGAGCGCAGTGTCATGTAAGGAGCCGGGGAAGCAGGGAGAAGGCGTAGCCCAGGCTCCTTACATGGCACTGGCCCAGGTTCTTTACATTACACTTTCAAGACAGAAGACCTATATCAGAACATCAGGGGAGTGACGAAAGGTGAGTTACAGTTTGTTATTTTATTTTTTACAGCCTGAGCACAATGGGAAAAAATGGCCAAAAATGCTTCATATATTTAATATGTATGATAACATATATTTAAACATATATATTGTTATATAAGGTATACCATTCACTGCTACTTAAATGCTAAGGAAAGAAATAATTCATTCCCCTTCACATTCATTGGCAAATGATACAATTTGCTAATAGATATTATATGTAATAAAGATAAATGTTGATCGCATTAACAGGACACCTTCATGAATTTTTATTTTACAGCACATTGTTCATTGTACATGATATATTATTCTGGCAATGACTGAACTAATTTGTTTCCATATTTTAATTCCTGATTAGATCTGGCCTGATTTACATGCTCTTCTGCTTGTTTCATCAAGGAGTAAATGCATATGATTTCTATTGGATTTATGAGATGTCTCGTACAATGTACCTATTCATGATTCCCTTCTTTCAAGCTTATACATGCTGGTGATTCACAGCAGTAGAGGGATACGTGCCCAATGTCCTAGACTTGGAGAAAGACAACATAATACAGGAATGCGGTCCCCATGCCTGAACATGAATTTGGATAAAATATAGAGAGATGTCATTTTGGGCATAATCTGAACAAGGAAATACTTTTATTACTGGGACATGACCTGTGAGCATGTGAGTAGATTTCAGTGCAAAGATACTTATCCGCATGACTTTATTATTAATGATTTCATTTACACAGTATGTAGAGTAAGTTTGTGCTGCACTTAAGTCTATTACAGATGTGTATTTAAAGGTCATATGGCTGAACAAATATGAGCATAAATTGGATCAGAAGGCTTGGTCAAAATTGATCACTATATGGCACATCAAAACCCTTGGCTCTGCTGCCAGTTTTGGCCTACAAAGCTCCATTTTTCAAATCTAATGTGTAGAAGTAATTATGCTATGCTTTTATGTATTTAAGTAATTTAGAGATTGTTTTCCTGACACACCAAATTTTTTGTTGGTAAATTTCAGTCTAAATATTTCATATGAATTTAGGATCTGAAATGCACAAAACAATTTAGAAAAATTACTTGTCTTCAAAATTTTTGTTTTCTATATGTGTACATATGTGTACAAAGGCTATATACACCATTAAAAAGCATTTTTATATTCTTGCATTGTACTTATTATAACTTATTTTAAAATTATTATTAACACTTTACTGATAACAAAAACTAGATTTTTTTTTTCTAAGACCATTGGAGAAGCAATTCTCTTATGGGCTTCTTATCAGCCTTTCTTTATTCTCCTGAAGAAACTTGTAAGCTACTTGTGGACACCAAGTAGTTATTAGTTATCTACATGAACCCTTAAAAGTAATCTAATAGCATATTGTGATATTTTGTTGAAAATGAGAAATTGAAATTCATAAGTAAAGAAAAGTAAGGGCAGAGGCATTTGTACTTAATGCAGATAGTCATAGCACAAACATTAGTTAATAAATAACCAAAAAACTGTACCTCTCAAAGTATTCAAAACATCATTCAAGAAGTTTTTTGGCCATGTTCATACACAATAAAAAAGAGGCATGTTTTAATTATGATCGGTTTCCCAGAAAATGGCCATTGTTTTTGTTGTTGTTGTTTTTTTGTGTGGATCTGATATAAAATAAATAAATACAAATAAAATATTGCCTTTTTATGGTTTGGCAACATACACTTTACCTGTTTCACAGTTTCTATTTGAAGATCCTCTGATGTACCAGTAAAGTAATAAACCTTGACATTTAGGCTAAGTTTCCATTTGGTTTATTTTCTGGCAGTTTTTGGATATCGACCACTGTAGTTTTTGAGCCAAAGTCAGAAATGTATTCAAAAGGAATAGGACATATAAAGGAAGGACTTACACTTCTCCTCTCTTATGGATCCACTTCTGACTTCGGCTCAAAAACTACGGTGGCAGTTTTCCAAAAAATTGCCAGAAAAAAAAAAAAAAAACAAGTGGAAACTTTGCCTTACCCATTTTGGAAAGTACACTCTCATAGAATTTATTAAGGGTGTATTTGCTCACATTATTTCATAGCATGTATTTGCATGAAAAATGACAATCACTTTGCTAGTACCGTAATCCACTTTCAGAAGAGTACTGTTTATAGCTTTAGATTAGGAAAAGATTTTGTGATAGATTGGAATTAAATTAAAGTTAAAAGGATGGAAAAACTACAACATAAAATATCCTAATTGTCTGCATTTTGAAGGTAGCTTTACTTCCATTGTTCAATAAATGTGTTAGCCCCGGCATGAAAGGAGAGTCACATAGATTACCATATAACATGTCACATACTTAACTACCTTCAGCACTCATACAATTAATAAAAACTCAGATAAAGATAAGTTGAATGATCTGCTAAATGTAATGACACGTACTCTTAAACAAGTCAAGCCCATTTACGTGTTTTATATGCGACTATATGTACCCACTTAGGATACGGAACATCTCCCACTCCATCACACAAATTGTGAGTCACCAAGAAGTGCAATTTACCTGACTTATGGAAAAGTTTAAGCATTGTGACAGTAAAACAAACACATTTGTACCTTTATTATGACACTTCAGTAAATTAACATAGTGTAAGCTCAGCTATTATTAAATCATTACATAATTGCTTTAAATCTATTTCTGCTGATACGCAGCATTTGTTTTTGTAACATCTTTGACTCCTCTCTACAAATGTAGATGAAGCAGTTTGAGAGCAAATGGTATTGATCTTTTCCCAGCAGCTTCCATAAATGACAAGATTTTTTTATTTTTATTATTTCATAAAAGGCATAAGTTGGTAGCCAGTTGTTGGTAGATGAGACCTCGTAAAGTGATGAAACGCTGGTGAACTGTCAGAGCAAGTTCAGGTCATATGACTACAATTTTCAATTATGGAACACTAAACTTATTTCCTGCTGGGATTTTTATATAGTAGCTTGTTTTAGAAAGTAATGCATTTTATAAAAAGATAAACTAAAGCATAATGAATAGCAAGTGTACCAATTCATTTAAAGCGTACCGATCATCAAACCCCTCCTGTCCTTAAAAACATTTTTCTGAGCTTTAAAACTTTCTGTATTATACCTTTCCCCTTGCTCACATTGTGTGAGCTCCCGGCAGGAGAAAGTGGGCGTTGCCCAGCAGGTCTGACATCACTGAATGAAGAAATATGCAAGTGATGCAGCAGAATCTTGCTATTCTGGTTTATTGAGCATAAAATCAATACATCAAATAGGTGGTGAAGGAATACTGGACGCGTTTCGGACGGAGATCCGTCCTTTGTCACAGCTGTCACAGCTCCGTCCTAAATGTCCGAATTCGTAAATTACTTCTATTTGAAAATTTGTGGCCTTCCAGTACTTATCAACTGTTGTATGCTACAGAGGAAGTTGTGCAGTTCTTTCTAGTCTAACCATAGATCTCTCTGCTGCCCCTCTGTCCATGGCAGGAATTGTCCAAGGCAGGAGCAAATACCCATAGCAAACCTCTCCTGCTCTGGACAGTTCCTGAAATGGACAGAGGTGGCAGCAGAAAGCACGGTGGCCAGACTGTAAAGAACAACACAACTTCCTCTAGAGCATACAGCTACTGATAAGTACTGGAAGGATTAAGATTTTTAATTAGAAGTAATTTACAATTCTGTATAACATTTTGTCACCAGTTGGAAAAAAAAACATTTAAAATACTTTTTCCTCTAGAGTACCTCTTTATTCCAATAATAGGAACAATACAGAAATCCTTCCTTCAAAGGAACTTTGCAGGAGAGAATCTTGATGCTGTTTGTTTCCCTAAGCATCTGTGCCAGCCACTAACCAAACTGCATCATCTGCCATCAGTTATAACTTCTATTCACAGGTACGGCTCATATTCAAAGTTCTAAAAAAAAATTGTAAATTCACCCAAAAGTGATCTTCTGACATATAGACTCATAGATACAAAACATAAAACTACAGTAGTGAAGTTCTTGTGCTCAAATTTTCTAAACTCTTTTGGTGCCATTCAGAGATTTCCATTATTGGATGTCTTTGACATATCATTTTAAAGGGGTACTCCGGTAAAAACCTTTTTTCTTTTAAATCAACTGGTGCCAGAAAGTTAAACATATTTGTATATTACTTCTATCAAAAAATCTTAATCCTTTAAGTACTTATTAGCTGCTGAATACTACAGAGGAAATTCTTTTCTTTTTGGAATTCTCTCTGATGACATCACAAGCACAGTGCTCTTTGCTGACGTCATTATAATAATAATAATATTAATAACTCTTTATTTATTGTTGTCCTTAGTGGGATTTGAACCCAAGTCCCCAGCACTACAAGGCAGCAGTGCTAACCACTGAGCCACCATGCTGCCCTTTGCATACATCTGCTATGCACAGTTGCTAAAATGGACAGAGATGTCAGCAGAGAGCACTGTGCTCGTGATGTCATCAGTGTTCCAAAAAGAAAGGAATTTCCGCTGTAGCATTCAGCAGCTAATAAGTACTGGAAAGATTAAGATTTTTTAATAGAAGTAATTTACAAATATGTTTAACTTTCTGGCACCAGTTGATTTAAAAGAAAAAAGGTTTTCACCGGAGTACCCCTTTAACTTCCATATCGGAAACCTTTAAAGTGCTAAATGGGAGTGAAATAGAGAGCACCAAAGGCTGCGTGTTCTCATAAGTTACGGTATTTTAAGCTCTACCTATGTGGTCTTCTGTCATTTATCTATTACATGTCAGAAGATTATTTTAGTTTTTTCCTTTTACCAGCACCTGATATGAACTTGTGACCTGTCATAAGATCACTTAATAATACGTCCTCTTATACTACAGATCTGACATGTCTACTTAGACAAGTTCAATTAGTAACCACTACACAATTATTGTCATGTTAGAGATACTGGAATCCTATTCTCTAAATGTAGTTTAACCTTGAGGCATCTGACAACTATAAAATGATGACTATAAAAAAAAAAAAAAAATGGCTTAGCAGTGCTGAGGACTGAGAAAAAGAAATGCCCTATTTGGTATCACTGTAATCATAAAGAGCCATAGAATAACCATACCGTCTATTTATAGTGCAAAGTGAGGACAGAAAAAAGGATCAGAAACAATAATGCCAGAATTGCTGTTTTTCCCATTTCATAACAACTTAAAAAACATTATAGGAATGTTAGTCTTTTGGAAAATGTTATAAAAAGAAACCTGTGTCCTAAGGCACAAATTAGACCTTGTCTTACGAGGTAACGATATGCTTTATGAGTGTTTCTTTTATTTTCTGTGCAACACTATATTCCTAAAGAAAAATTTGAGGGAATTTATTAATTGATTTATGTACCGTATTTTTTGCTGTATAAGACGCACTTTTTCTTCCCCAAAACTGGGGGGAAAAGTCAGTGCGCCTTATACGGCAAATACACCCCTGTTGCAAAACTACAACTCCCAGCATGCCTGGACAGCCAACGGCTGTCCGGGCATGCTGGGAGTTGTAGTTTTGCAACATCTGGAGGTCCGCAGGTTGAAGACCACTATTGGGTTCAAAATCTTTATTTCTTTAGATTTTGCACCTATAAATTGTCTTTTATGCGTCTTTTATGCCGGTGCGTCCTATAGGGCGAAAAATACGGTAAATTTTCAAGAGGAAAAAAAACCTTTGCTGACGCCTAAGCTGCACAAACGTTTGTGACTTTTTTCATTTCAGCATGACTATGACTGCGACAATAGACATAAATGTACATCCTGGTACCCTAATACTTAAAGCAACAGGATGTGCATTTGTGTCCTGCAGTGTTGGAACTGCGCTGGCTTCATAGACAGCAGGTACTCACTGCCGGCAAAGGCAGGTATCAATGATCATGCTGATGCCTGCCATCAACTTTTTAGATACCGTTATTAATGCAGATCACAGCATCTAAATGACTATGGCCGGTTAGCTCAGAGGACTACCCCACAGCAGGGTGAGTTAAAATGTCAGCCAGAATCCTTTTGCCACCAATTTTTCACTCTGTGCAACAAAAACAGCCAAAATGCTGTAAAAATATTAGAAAAAATATAGTACAAATTCTAAGTGTGAACACAGTTTAAAGATTTCAGATTATCATAAACACCTTAGTTATGATCAAATCACTTTTGCCTCATGGGAAAATTTCTAAATAATATACTCTGAATAAGGAAACACATCAAAACTGCTAAAGAACATGATCCCTCAAACAGTCTTGCCAGACAGAAAACAGGTCCAAACAGGCAGTTATCACAGTTCAGTAGTCATAGGTTTATCATAATTCACATACAGCAATAAGTTCCGCTTGCAGCATGCAGTATAACAGAAACTTAAATGTCCTTCACATCAGGTTCTTCACAAAAACATAAAACTACATAAAACCTCTGAGCTTCTCACCCATAACTTGGCAGATACCATCCCCAAAGTCTCTTTTTTGGTGCAGTGTATAATTATGCAAACTGTTCTTGCTGCAGAACAACTTCTCTCTGCTGCTCTCTGGCAGTGAGACCAGGTTCAGGACTCCAGAACTGCCCAGAACCTTCAATCACTTTCGAAATCCGGACCCAAACTCCGGTCCTATGTCATTAAGGCATGAAGCCTCAGTGATACGTACCTCCCATCCACCCATACCCGCTGCTTGCTTTCATTGCACATAATGTGAATTGACCCTATCCCTCTTATGAGTTTAATAAGTTCAACTGGGCAACCTTTAGCATCAGCAGCCTGTTACCCAACCAGATAAAATTACACCCCCTCTCTCTGCAAATAATTGATATACATATGTTATAATATATATATATATATATATATATATATATATATATACACATACATATATGCACATATATACAGTCATGGCCGTAAATGTTGGCACCCCTGAAATCCTGAAATTCTTCTAGAAAATCAAGTATTTTTCACAGAAAAGGATAGCAATAACACATATTTTGCTATACACATGTCTATTCCCTTTGTGTGTATTGGAGCTAAACCAAAAAAGGGAGGAAAAAAAGCAAATTGGACATAATGTCCCACCAAACTCCAAAAATGGGCTGGACAAAATTATTGGCACCCTTAACTTAATATTTGGTTGCACACCCTTTGGAAAAAGTAACTGAAATCAGTCGCTTCCTATAACCATCAATAAACTTCTTACACCTCTCAGCCGGAATGTTGGACCACTCTTCCTTTGCAAACTGCTCCAGGTCTCTCTTATTGGAAGGGCACTTTTTCCTAACAGCAAATTTAAGATCTCTCCACAGGTGTTCAATGGGATTTAGATCTGGACTCATTGCTGCCACTTCAGAACTCTCCAGTGCTTTGTTGCCATCCATTTCTGGGTGTTTTTTGACATATGTTTGGGGTCATTGTCATTGGTAATCCTCAGATTTCATGATGCCTTGCACACATTCAAGGCACCCAGTGCCAGAGGCAGCAAAACAACCCTAAAATATCATTGAACCTCCACCATATTTCACTGTAGATACTGTGTTCTTTTCTTTGTAGGCCTCATTCCATTTTTGGTAATCAGTAGAATTATGTACTTTACCATAAAGCTCTATCTTGGTCTCATCTGTCCACAGGACATTTTCCCAGAAGGATTTTGGCTTACTCAAGTTCATTTTGGCAAAATGTAGTCTTGCTTTTTTATGTCTATGTGTCAGCAGTGGGGTCCTCCTGGGTCTCCTGCCATAGCGTTTAATTTCAGTTAAATGTCCACAGATAGTTCGCACTGACACAGATGCACCCTAAGCCTGCTGGACAGCTTGAATATCTTTGGAACTTGTTTGCGGCTGCTTATCCACCATCTGGACTATCCTGCATTGACCTTTCATCAATTTTTCTCTTCCATCCACGCCCAGGGAGATTAGCTACAGTGCCATGGGTTGCAAACTTTTTGATAATGTTGCTCACTGTGGACAAAAGCAAAGCTAAATATCTGGAGGTGGACTTGAAACCCTGAGATTGTTGATATTTTTCCACAATTTTGGTTCTCAAGTCCTCAGACAGTTCTTTTCTCCTTTCTGTTGTCCATGCTTAGTGTGGCACCCACAGACACACAATGCAAAGACTAAGTGAACTTCTCTCCTTTCTGTCTGCTTTAAGTTGTGATTTTTACATTGCCCACACCTGTAACTTGCCCCAGGTGAGTTTAAAGGAGCATCACATGCTTGAAACAATCTTATTTATCCACAATTTTGAAAGGGTGCCAATAATTTTGTCCAGACCATTTTTGGAGATTGGTGTGACATTATGTCCAATTAGCTTTCCCCCCCCCCTTTTTTGGTTTAGTTCCAATACAAGGGAATAAACGTGTGTATAGCAAAATGTGTGTTACTACAATCCTACATAATTTTCTAGAAAAATTGCAGGGGTGCCAACATTTATGGCCATGACTGTATATATATATATATATATATATATATAGTCTAAAGGTATAACATGCCCTCATGTGCACACTACCTCCATATATAATTGAACTTGACAGCAAGCAGAATTGTTTCTTCCATGTCACAGGAGTATGACAACTTAGTAAAGAAAATGCTGTTACATCTCCCATGAGATCAGCTACAAGTAAGAGTGAGCTAAACAGCTGGTTTTCAGTCATAAAGAAGGAAGACTATATGTTGTACGATAGATCTCTAAACTTACATTCGGTACTAATGACTAACAGTTCACATTATCTACAGTACATTGAAATATTTCATGCAGACTGAACCTGTCAAAACAGCTTTGTAAAAGTCAAAAGCCGGTCATACTCTCAGTTATCTTGGTCTCCCTTGACTGCACATAATGCATGGTGGGATCAGCTGTACATGTCTATTGCCATGGAGTCAAGGGGCAAAGATTGGGCATGTGAAAGTGTATCTGGTATTATGTACAAAAAGTGTAAAGTGTACAAAAGTTGTAGGAAAAGTGCTTGACTAACTATAAGAAACACTTATGAGCACCATAATACTTGAATGATAGAAACTAAAACTTTTATTGTAAAAACTTGATTTGTCGTAGAGAAATATCAAAAGTTTATAGCAGCTGGGGTCTGACTGTTCACTCTCCTTATGAGTCCGTATTTGTCATGTGCTTTGTCATGTTAAGCGCACGTATTTCTCCCGACTGGTTTTACAGATCGGTTGGGGTCTAAACACGGAGATGCCAATATATTTATGGGGATTGCAGTCCTGCTGATGTTTCTTTAGCACAAGAGTATACTTATAAATTTTTGTATGGCTGTCATCTAAAATTGCTAGCTAATACACACACACACACACACATATATATATAGAGTAATATAATAATAGAAGCTATATTTAAGTTTTTGAAAAGTAAAACTCCAAACGTATGGTGCATACTGTAGTACCGTAGTGTAAATGAGTTAATCACAGGACATTATACAGCTCTCCATCTTCCATTTCTTATTTACTGCACCATTACTAACCTTGAGCCTCTTAAGGGTCCTCTCTGCTGGTGGATCTTGATAAATAGCCCCCCATCAGCAATCAGAAGAGAGTATTTAATTAAAATAATGAAAAATATTTTAAAGGCGCTTCTGTCCCATAATTCTTCAGGCTTATTACTTTCTTTGCTATTCCTTCAGATGGCATAACTGCAGTGCTCTCATTAACAAGAAGACATTATTAAAGGACCTTTTCTAATTTTAAATTGAATTCTAAATTGCTAAATTCTCATTCTGGCATCTACAAATGATTGTTCATCTAATTGCCTGGGCCATTTTACCATTTTTGTTAGCATCCGCTTAATGTCTAGAGTAAAAATCCATTATTCAGTTTCACTCTACTAATCCATTGAATTACACTTAATATTACAGGGCTGTACATTGTCACAAATACTTTGCTATTCAGATAGTGTTACGAATATTGCCTTGTTAAGGGAATGCCTGAGCTAGCTGAAAAAAGAAATTGTGAGTAGGCAATGGAAAAGCAGCAGTATAATATTGAAAAATTAGTAGAGCAGTCCTGAACAGTGAACGAGGTCAAATCCATTGGTCTACAAGTAGTTCCAAGAAAGAAAGAGAAGTGGAGTACCTGCAGAGTTGAAGGACATATCTTTTTATACATGAAATAAAGGTGATGCTTCAGCTCTGTAGGAGCCTTTTCACATGGGTGTATTACATCTCCCTACAGCCTCTAAGTTGCACTAAGCCTTTATATAGCACTCTATGGGCTTTTACTCTACACAATTGATTTCTTACAGAGCCTTTTGGAGCTTTCACTATATGGACAAATATTTTCAAAAATGTTGCCCATATTTGAGAGCTATCCTGCAATTCCTTAGGGGATGTATGACTTTTTTAGAGCTTTTTTTTCTACAATTTAGTATGCTATAACCTAGAATGGATGCACTATGAACATGCACTTTGTGATTACTTGGGATGTTGTGTAGCTTGCAGCAGCTTCTTACAGTGTATAGCTACTCCAAGCTCAGGCTTTGACGGATGCTTTTACTTATAAATTTGATTCCGAGATTGTTTTTTTGTGACATATTCTACTTTATGGTAGTGGTAAATTTTTGTCGATACTTGCATCATTTCTTGGTGAAAAATTCCAAAATTTGATGAAAAATTTGAAAATTCTGCATTTTTCGAACTTTGAAGCTCTCTGCTTGTAAGGAAAATAGACATTCCAAATAAATTATATATTGATTCACAAATACAATATGTCTACTTTATATTTACATCATAAAGTTGACATGTTTTTACTTTTGGAAGACATCAGAGGGCTTCAAAGTTCAGCAGCAATTTTCCAATTTTTCACAAAATTTTCAAAATCGAAATTTTTCAGGGACCAGTTCAGGTTTGAAGTGGATTTAAAAGGCCTTCCTATTAGAAATACCCCACAAATGACCCAATTATAAAAACTGCACCCCTCAAAGTATCCAAAATGACATTCAGTAAGTTTGTTAACCCTTTAGGAATAGCAGCAAAGTGAAGGAGAAAATTAAAAATCTTCATTTTTTTACACTTGCATGTTCTTGTAGACCCAGTTTTTGAATTTTTACAAGTGGTAATAGGAGAAAAAGCCTCCAAAAATGTGTAACCCAATTTCTCTCGAGTAAGGAAATACCTCATATGTGTATGTCAAGTGTTCGGCGGGCACAGTAGAGGGCTCAGAAGGGAAGGAGCAACAATGGGATTTTGGAGATAGAATTTTGCTGAAATGTCACATTTAGGAAGCCCCTATGGTGCCAGAACAGCAGAAAACCCCACATGGCATACCATTTTGGAAACTACACCCCTCAAGGCATGTAACAAGGGGTCCAGTGAGCCTTAACACCACGCAGGTGTTTGACGACTTTTCGTTAAAAACGGATGTGTAAATGAAAAAAAAAAAAATTTCACTAAAGTGCAGTTTCTTCCCCAAATTTACCATTTTTACAAAGGGTTATGGGAGAGAATGCCCCCAAAATTTGTAACCCCATCTCTTCTGAGTATGGAAATACCCCATGTTAGGACGTAAGAAGCTCTGCGGGCGAAATACAATTCTCAGAAGAGGAGGAGCGCCATTGAGCTTTTGGAAAGAGAATTCATTTGGAATGGTAGTCAGGGGCCATGTGCGTTTACAAAGCCCCCTGTGGTGCTAGAACAGTGGACCCCCCTACATGTGACCCCATTTTGGAAACTACACCCCTCACAGAATTTGAGGGTGAGTATTTACACCCCACTGGCGTTTAACAGATCAATTATTTCATTTTCACGGACCACTGTTCCAAAAATCTGTCAGACACATGTGGGGCGTAAATGCTCACTGTACCCCTTATTACATTACATGAGGGGTGTAGTTTCCAAAATGGGGTCATATGTGGGGGGTCCATTGTTCTGGCACTATGGGGGCTTTGTAAACTCATGTGACCTTCAATTCCGGACACATTTTCTCTTCAAAATCCCAATGGCGCTCCTTCTCTTCTGAGCATTGTAGTGCACCCGCCGAGCACTTTACATCCACATATGGGGTATGTTCTTACTCAGAGGAAATGGGGTTACAAATTTTGGGGGGATTTTTTCCTATTTTCCCTTGAGAAAATGAAAAATTTAGGGTAACACCAGCATTTTAGTGAAAACTTTTTTTTTTTCATTTTTCCATCCAACTTTAATGAAAATTCGTCAAACACCTGTGGGGTGTAAATGCTCACTATACCCGTTGTTACGTTCTGTGGGGGGTATAGTTTCCAAAATGGGGTCACATGTGGGTATTTATGTTTTTGCGTTTATGTCAGAACCACTGTAAAATCAGCCACCCCTGTGCAAATCAAGAATTTAGGCCTCAAATATACATGGTGCGCTCTCACTCCTGAGCCTTGTTGTGCGCCCGCAGAGCGTTTTACGCCCACATATGGGGTATTTCCGTACTCAGGAGAAATTGCGTTACTAATTTTGTGGGGCTTTTTTTCCTTTTACTGCTTGTGAAAATAAAAAGTATGGGGCAACACTAGCATGTTAGTGTAATTTTTTTTTTTTTTACACTAACAGGCTGGTGTAACCCCCAACTTTTCCTTTTCATAAGGGGTAAAAGGAGAAAAAGCCCCCCAAAATTTGTAGTGCTATTTCTCCCGATTACGGAAATACCCCATATGTGGCACTAAACTGTTTCCTTGAAATACGACAGGGCTCTAAAGTGAGAGAGCGCCATGCGCATTTGAGGACTAAATTAGGAATTGCATAGGGGTGGACATAGGGGTATTCTACGCCAGTGATTCCCAAACAGGGTGCCTCCAGCTGTTGCTTAACTCCTAGAATGCCTGGACAGTCAGTGGCTGTCCAGAAATGCTGGGAGTTGTTGTTTTGCAACATCTGGAGGCTCCGTTGTGGAAATCCTGCGTACAATACGTTTTTCATTTTTATTGGGGGGGACAGTGTAAGGGGGTGTATATGTAGTATTTTACTCTTTATTATGTGTTAGTGCAGTGTAGTGTAGTGTTTTTAGGGTACATTCACACTGGCGGGTTACGGTGAGTTTCCCGCTAGGAGTTTGCGCTGCGGCGAAAAATTTGCCGCAGACCAAACTTGAAGCAGGAAACTTACTGTAAACCTGCCCGTGTGAATGTACCCTGTACGTTCACATGGGGGGGACAAACCTCCAACTGTTTCAAAACCACAACTCCCAGTGCATGCTGGGAGTTGTACTTTTGCAACAGCTGGAGGCACACTGGTTGGAAAACCTTCAGTTAGGTTCTGTTACCTAACAGTATTTTTCAACCAGTGGGCCTCCAGCTGTTGCAAAACTACAACTCCCAGCATGTACTGACATACCGTGTATGCTGGGAGTTGTACTATTGCAACAGCTGGAGGCAAACTGGTTGGAAAACCTTTAGTTAGGTTCTGTTACCTAACAGTATTTTCCAACCAGTGTGCCTCCAGCTGTTGCAAAACTACTGGGAGATGTAGTTATGCAACAGCTGGAGATTACGCATCTACAACTCCCAGCATGGTGAGACAGCTGTTTGCTGTTTCAGCATGCTGGGATTTGCAGTTTTGCAACATCTGGAGGGCTACAGTTTATAGACCACTGCCCAGTGATTTCCAAACTGTGACCCTTCAGATGTTGCAAAACTACAAATCCCAGCATGTCCAGACAGCAAAGAGCTGTTTGAGCATGCTAGGAGTTGTAGTTTTGCAAGATCTGGAGGGATACAGTTTAGAGACCACTATATAGTGGTCTCAAACTGCAGCCCTCCAGCTGTTGCAAAACTACATATTCCAGCATGCCCAAACAGCAAACAGCTGTCTGGGCATGCTGGGAGTTGTAGTTTTGCAACATCTGGAGGGCTACAGTCTCAGACTGTAGCCCTCCAGATGTTGCTAGGCAACTTACCGGCTTCCGTAGGATCCAGGGAGCCGTCCTCTTCTGCCGCACGCCGCCCGCGCCGATCTCCGTCGCCGCCCGCCGATCACCATCGCCCGCAGCCTCTGGAGGGGTAAGTGGACCTTCGGCGTTCGGTCCCCGTCATTTTCCCCGTCCTGCCCCGCCTATTGTGGGTGGGCAGGATGGGGAAAACGAAAGTAAACCCCTCCGCCCCTGATCTGCTATTGGTGGTCGCGTCTAGACCCCCAATAGCAGAGATAGGAGGGGTGGCACCTCTGCCACCTCACTCCTATCGCTGTAGGGGGATCGTAGTTGTCTTAGATAACCGCGATCCCCCTTCCGGGTCACCGGGTCACCATAGACCCGTAATGACCCGGAATCGGCGCAAATCGCAAGTGTGAATTCACTTGCGATTTGCGCCGATCGCCGACATGGGGGGGTCTAATGACCCCCCTGGGCATTTGCACGGGGTGCCTGCTGACCGAAATTCCCACAGGCGTATGGATACGCCCTTCGTCCTTAAGTACCAGGATGCAAGGGCGTATGAATACGCCCTTCGTCCCCAACAGGTTAAGGCCAAAATGACCTCAGTCCTTAAGGGGCTAAAGGGGTTATCCAGGTTGGATGTGGTTTTACAACTTGGCTCCATTCACTTCAATGGAACTGAGCTGCAGAACCACACCCAACCTGGAGACAAACAGGGAGTGGTTTTTGAAATAAATTAGCTCAGTTTTACTATTCCTGGATAACCTCTTTAACTCTAACATTCCATAACTCTAACATGTCACACAATAACATGAAAGTATTAAACCTTTATCTAACTGTTCTGTCACATTGTAAGTTGTCGCTAGAAAACTAAAACTAATATTTTAAGAACACAGATAGTTTAGAAACACTATTAATATGAGATAACAAACAGTAACTTTATCACAAATCTTTACTCATGGAAACAGCAGAGCTTGGGGTCTACATTGCTTCTGAGACTTCCATTAACATTTACTGGAGTTACTACGGCACTCACCAATGTACACCAGCACTTACCATTGTATCAGTGTCCAATAAATCTAGATCTTTTATTACACGCTCAGTCATATAAGCCTTGTAGCTGATCACTATGCAGCCCGCAGGCCAAATGCTGCTTGCCAAACATGGAAGGGTGGCCTGCAGGAGATCTCCAGAGGTTACAACTCAACAACGTCTAACAAAATGCTCCAAGGGATGCTTGTAGGAAAGCCTCAGTGTATGTAACCACTGCCCAGGTGTCCCAGGACGCTGCTTACATACACTGAAGCTTTCATATATCAGCCTTGTGTTATCTGGTGGTCTCTGTCCCTCTCTTGTATGGGAATTATACCCAGATCACCCCTTATCCATGGGATCCCAAGCCTAGAATTATATATCCTGATTAATGCCACCGTTATCTGCCCGCTGCCTCTTATCCTCACCCTTGCCCTCCATCTTGGATAGGTTCTGGTAGTTTTGGGTTGTTTATCTGGGCCTTAAGCACGGTCAGCTTTTTTGTGCATCTCTAAAATTGCCTACAGGGGTCTTTATACCCACAATGTACCATGATTGAGAACAGAGGTTCCTATTGTCAAGAATTCTATCTAATCACGATCCATCTTTTATGGACTGGGTGGTGTGATCTATGTGTACTTTAATGCTGATTATATGTCATGGCTATCTATGTGACCCTATCTGACTACTAGCTTGACGGGTTACTAATTTACGGACGCTAGCACTAATACCACTAATATCTATTTATTGTTTCTGTATGTGTTTTGTTCTACTAACATTTTGTAATTTATATATATATATATATATATATATATATATATATATATATATATATATGTATGTATATGTATATATATATATATATATATATATGTATTGTGGAGTCCTCTCACTCCCTGATAAGCCCTTATCATCTTGTGGTGAAATGCGTAGGCTAGAGAGGCCTTTTTTCTTATGAATTACTATTTTGTATTATGTTTTCCTTACCCTATTCACACTTAATTATAGGAGCTTCCCCTAGATAATAATATAGAAGAGTTGGAGAGGCTCTTGTCTGACTACCCACCAAATAAACCCGGGCTACCTAATTAGACACTTATACCCAAGGTGTCAGATTGTAGTTTGTCTGTAGAAATATATATATTAGGGCTCAGGGTTTGAGACAACTGGACAGGTTGTGTTTAAAGTAATATTTCAATTTATTGATTGTATATAATGTGACAATTGAATATTAGATAAAATGTAAATAGCAGCAACTGCGTCTCACAGGGCCCTTGTGTAGGCGCAGCACCAACTATTAAGAACTATAGCATATGTATAGTACAGTATATAAAATATAAAAATATACTTGTAAAAAATTATAAAAGATATAAAATAAGAATATAGAGACCACCATAAACATATATATAGAGAGGGATTAGGATGGGAGAGTCTTATTCCATCCTCTATGGTAAATAATCTCCTCTCATAAAAAAGTCCTGCTCATATAGACCGATTCTGGTATTGTGATAACCAATGGCAACCATAAGGTTAGTAACCCGTAGCAACCGTTCTGATGAGTCCGGATATTTAAGCACTTCAACGTTTAAGTAGAAGATAAACTTGATATTTGTAGACAATATTCAACATGAACAGCTAGTGTGCAGTCACTGTTAATATGCATGCATATTTGTATGATACTTTGTATCTCACCGCTCCCGGACACTGATGCGCTGGACTTCACGGGGATGCTGCGATCTCCTCCTGATGCGCTGTGTAATCCTGCAGTGTATTAGCACTGAGTAGCTGTCTTGGTAAGCGGCAGCATCACCGGAGACTCGGCAGTCTCCCACAGTGGTGATGTTGGTAGATGGTGGGTTGCGGGTGGTGTTGTCGCAGCGGTTCTGCGGATGCGCACGTACATGTGCCGGTGGGGTCCTCGTGGCAGCGAGGCGCGGATGTCTCCTTCACCGGGTGTCGGGTGATTGACAGTTTATTGTCCGGTATCGGACTGCTATTGACTTAAGCAGGGCAAATATACTGGTGGTCTCAATAGGTATTGAAGGGACGCTGGACGCGTTTCAGGACTCTCTCAGTCCTTTCTTCAGCAGCAAAGAATAAGTGAAATGGGGGGTCACTGTGTCGTATTTTATACATATAACTCCTCCTCTATCAATTAGTGACATCAGATCCAGAGTAAACAAAGTCAACAAAACAAAATAGTGGTGTTAGATTTATGAATGAAAGTAGTAGAGCTCAGTACTAAATGAATAGGACTGTCTTGAATTACATATAGTCTGCTGTGTAATGCATTGAAAATAAAATAAAAAGACCTGTATTAAATAATATACGTGAGTGAATTACAAAGTGATGTCTTTTTGTGTGAATGGAATGTTTGAGATATATAAAGTAAATTCATTGTGTGCCAATTGTTGACCATAAATATAAAATCATAGTATCTGTGTACAATTGTATAAAAGTATGAATACTATGTGAAAGTCTAAATATTGATGATAATGCAAATATTTAAAATATTGGTGTAGTGTGAAATGGGATATATATTTTGCTTGTGAGTATAATTGTGATGGTGAAACCTAATATGCAAATGTGGTGATTGTGGATTACTAGAGACCAGGTGTCTGAAGAAAAGTATCTATACTCTAAATGTCCTACAGTCAGTATATCTGTTGCAGTATAGAAGAAGGGACTAGATAGTGTACATAAGACATACAAAAGTTATAGACAATAGTGATATAAATAACCGAGTTATGTGGATAAAGGCAAGGGCCCGATAAAGGGTCCGTCAGGGTGCTGATAGTACAGCCAGACCCCGACGGGCCCAGACGGCCCGTCGGGGTCTGGCTGTACTATCAGCACCCTGACGGACCCTTTATCGGGCCCTTGCCTTTATCCACATAACTCGGTTATTTATATCACTATTGTCTATAACTTTTGTATGTCTTATGTACACTATCTAGTCCCTTCTTCTATACTGCAACAGATATACTGACTGTAGGACATTTAGAGTATAGATACTTTTCTTCAGACACCTGGTCTCTAGTAATCCACAATCACCACATTTGCATATTAGGTTTCACCATCACAATTATACTCACAAGCAAAATATATATCCCATTTCACACTACACCAATATTTTAAATATTTGCATTATCATCAATATTTAGACTTTCACATAGTATTCATACTTTTATACAATTGTACACAGATACTATGATTTTATATTTATGGTCAACAATTGGCACACAATGAATTTACTTTATATATCTCAAACATTCCATTCACACAAAAAGACATCACTTTGTAATTCACTCACGTATATTATTTAATACAGGTCTTTTTATTTTATTTTCAATGCATTACACAGCAGACTATATGTAATTCAAGACAGTCCTATTCATTTAGTACTGAGCTCTACTACTTTCATTCATAAATCTAACACCACTATTTTGTTTTGTTGACTTTGTTTACTCTGGATCTGATGTCACTAATTGATAGAGGAGGAGTTATATGTATAAAATACGACACAGTGACCCCCCATTTCACTTATTCTTTGCTGCTGAAGAAAGGACTGAGAGAGTCCTGAAACGCGTCCAGCGTCCCTTCAATACCTATTGAGACCACCAGTATATTTGCCCTGCTTAAGTCAATAGCAGTCCGATACCGGACAATAAACTGTCAATCACCCGACACCCGGTGAAGGAGACATCCGCGCCTCGCTGCCACGAGGACGCCACCGGCACATGTACGTGCGCATCCGCAGAACCGCTGCGACAACACCACCCGCAACCCACCATCTACCAACATCACCACTGTGGGAGACTGCCGAGTCTCCGGTGATGCTGCCGCTTACC
This sequence comes from Hyla sarda, assembly GCF_029499605.1. NCBI lineage: Eukaryota > Metazoa > Chordata > Amphibia > Anura > Hylidae > Hyla > Hyla sarda. The sequence continues at coordinate 244,840,655 of NC_079192.1, forward strand.
AAGACAGCTACTCAGTGCTAATACACTGCAGGATTACACAGCGCATCAGGAGGAGATCGCAGCATCCCCGTGAAGTCCATCGCATCAGTGTCCGGGAGCGGTGAGATACAAAGTATCATACAAATATGCATGCATAATAACAGTGACTGCACACTAGCTGTTCATGTTGAATATTGTCTACAAATATCAAGTTTATCTTCTACTTAAACGTTGAAGTGCTTAAATAGCCGGACTCATCAGAACGGTTGCTACGGGTTACTAACCTTATGGTTGCCATTGGTTACCACAATACCAGAATCGGTCTATATGAGCAGGACTTTTTTATGAGAGGAGATTATTTACCATAGAGGATGGACTAAGACTCTCCCATCCAGATCCCTCTCTATATATATGTTTATGGTGGTCTCTATATTCTTATTTTATATCTTTTATAATTTTTTACAAGTATATTTTTATATTTTATATACTGTACTATACATATGCTATAGTTCTTAATAGTTGGTGCTGCGCCTACACAAGGGCCCTGTGAGACGCAGTTGCTGCTATTTAAATTTTATCTAATATTCAATTGTCACATTATATACAATCAATAAATTGAAATATTGCTTCCCCTAGATAGTCAGGGCTTCTAGTGCAGCTATTTACCCGTATCCTATTCCCTATCCTAAAACATACTTAATGTTTATGTTTTTATAGCTCAAAAAAATGATGTTCTTAGTATCTTGCACCTAATTGGTGAATATTTGGTCTAAGAGTTTGTTATACAATTGTCTTCACCTAGGGATTGATTTATCTAATTGGTTTTGGTTGCCTTTATCCTAACCCAGTGAGAGTAATTTTTTGCCAGAACAATTACCCTAATCCTGGGCACGGGCCCTTTAAAATCTGTGCAGGGCCGGACAGGCCACTGGCTGCTCGGAGCAGATGTGCTATGCGCAGGCACACACGTCTCCTCTAGGCCCCTTACATCCCTGGCAGTGCAGACTCACAGTTAACCAGCACAGTGGCACTGGAGGGTGAATGAGACCAAGGATGGGGGAAAGGGGAGGCAGTGAGGAGATGAAGAACAGGGGGTGTGAGGTGACTAAAGATGAAGAGGGGGGAGGAGACAGAGGATGGGGGGGGGGGGGTGAGAAGATCAAGAATGGGGGGTGAGGTGCCTGAGGATAAAGGGGGAGGTAAGGAGACTGAGGATGGGGAAAGGGGGGACAGTGAGCAGCTTGAGGATGAGGGGGATGTACATATGTTTAATGTGTGTGCATATGATAGATGTGCATATGTATGATAGATGTATGTATGATCGATGTGTGTATGATAGATGTTTGTATGTATGATAGACGTCTGTATGATGTTTGTATGTATGATAGACGTATGTATGACAGATGTATGTATGATAGATGTATGTACTGTATGTATGAGAGATGTGCTCATGTATGATGTATGTATGTGTGATAGATGTGTGTGTATGTAAGATGTGTGTATTATATATGTATGTGTGATAGATGTACGTATGTATGATGTGTGTATGATAGATGTATGTGTGATATATGTGTGTATGTATGATGTGTGTATTATAGATGTATGTATTTATGATAGATGTGTGCATGTATGAAAGATGTATATGTGATAGATGTGTGTATGTAAGTATGTTGGGTGTATTATATGTGTATGTATGTATGATAGATGTGTGTATGTAGGATGTGTGTATTATATATGTATGTATGCATGATGTGTGTAGTATATATATGTACGTATGTATGACATGTGTGTATGTATAATGTATGTATAATAGATGTGGGTATGTATGGTGTGTGTATTATAGATGTATGAATGAATGTATAATATATGTCTGTATGTAGGATAGTTCACATCTATCATACACACATCTATCACAGAGAGGGTATAGTGTGTGGCAGTATTATATTCAGGGGTACAGTGTGTGGCAGTATTATATTCAGTGGATACAGTGTGTGGTAGTAGTATATTCAGGACACAGTGTGCGGCAGTATTATATTCAGGGGGTACAGTGTTTGGTAGTATTGTATTCATAGGGGACAGTGTAGGATCCATATAGTCGGGCATGGTATCAAATCCATACAGAGGGCAGAGTAATCCATATGGGGGGGGGGCAGTCTCATACCATGACATTATGTAATCCATGGCATAGCATTTAATCCATAGTGGCGTGTAGGATCATACTATTACAGTATCTAATCCATTTAGGGGGGCACAGTATCAAACCCATACAGGGGAGCATGGTATCATACCGTGACAGTATCTAATCCATATGGGGGGGGGGCAAACTATGCAATCCATATGGGGGGGCACAGTATCTAATACATATAGGAGTTACAGTGTCTAATCCATATAGAAGCTTACAATGTCTAATCCAAACAGGGAGGCACAGTATCTGATCCATAAAGGGGGGCAAAGTATTTAATCCATTTGTATTTCGGCAGGGGGAGGGGTGCGGGGATTGCCGATACAGCACCTCACCAGGGGGTACTAGGTATGCCTTTGAGTACTATGCCAAGTATAAACTTTCATTACTCCAGTTCTCACCACAATGGCAGTAGGACACTTTCAGCAATAAAAATACATCATGCCACAAGGGTCTCCTTTAATGTGAATCTCAAGAAGAAGACAAATTTCCAGCTGTTATTTTGCAACTGGGATGCCCTTTCTATTGCATGATCTTCTATTATTGCAGCAGCCAGATCTATCTCTATTTCCTTATTTAATATATATTTATGTATATATTTGAAATGTACTGTATCTATCTATCTATCCATCTATATATCTGTCCATACATCCATCTATCCAAAACAGACAGATATCTTTAAAGGGTCTTCCTTAAGTATTATACAACAAAAAAGGAGAAGTTTCTTCTTAAAAGATTTATTTCTTCCTTAATGTAAGTCAAACTAATTTACAGCAGGTCCTTACCCTGCACCTCCATCATTCTGATGACATAACAGTGCTCACTTTACATTAACCCATGTTACTAGTTCTTTACTCCAAACACAATATATGGTTTTTACCCCATGCCCTTTAAGACCTGTATCTTAAGCATTCTACTGACGTTTCCAATGTGAAGCACATGAGTGGAGCTAGTTATTAACACTAAATTTATATGCATGATTTACTCCTATCGAGAATACCTTCAACTGACTTTATTAAATTTGGCCAAATCCCAAACATTTGGCATTTTGTGCAGTAATGTAGTGAAGATAGAATGGAGAATATCTGTAACCTTTATTGATTGCCTCAGGTTGATGCATAGAATTAAATGTCCTTATTACTGATGCGTGAGGGACCACTTCTTCATTCTTTCATCCACCAGTGTTTCTACATCAATCATCCTCTATACTCCATGATTCTGCCATTTTTTACTGCTAGTTAATATTGACCTCTTACTAGCCAAGAAAGAATGGCTTCTTCTTGGACACAGTTGCTCGATCGTTCTCTGACATTGATGTTCTGCCAATGAGCTCATTAAACATTATTGAAGTGCATTTATCTATCCTAGTTTACAATTACTCTTTGATAAAAAAAATCCTTTTATAAACTTCTCATTAGATCATATATTCAGGTAAAATGCCAAAGCACTAGAATGAAAAATGTAGAGATAGCTGTGGTATATGTGTCAGTGACCTTTGGATTCTTCATCTTTTTAATATACTGATAATGTAGCTGAATATAAAGCAATGGATTAGGTTTGATGTGTGTTCAGAACACAATAGCCGTCGCCTGCCCAAGACAGCCCTTTTAATTCAATGAGTGAATATTACAGTCATTCCAATGCCAATGGGCTCTTCTATAGCATTGTTTTAAATGTATTTGTGCATTTTATGGGATGACTAATAGTTTTTGTAGAATCATTACAGGAGAAGTATCATGCAGAAAAACGAATCCCCTAACCAAAGGATGGGGGATAAATTTTAGATTGGAGGGGGTCCCATGTATCTCTAAGGGAGAGATACAGCGGCCGACATGTCATAGAGATACACTGAGGGGTCATGTCGACATGCCCCGTTTCTAGGAGAGCCAGGTTCAGTGCAGGAGATTGTAGGAGGTCCCAGCGGTCTGACCCCTTGCGATCTAAAGCTTATCCCCTATCATTTGGATAGGGGATACGTTTTTGTGCATGATATATCTTATTTAAATAATCAAAAGAAAGGCATATAGAATTATGCAAAAAAAAAAAAAGTAATGTCAGAAGATAGAGATGAGCAAAGTTTTATAGTGATTTGATTCGTCACAAACTTCTCGGCTCGGCGATTGCTGACTTAAGCCTGCATAAATTAGTTCAGCTTTCAGGTGCTCCGGTGGGCTGGAGACTCTCTCCTAGGACTGTATCCACCTTTTCCAACCCACCGGAGCACCTGAAAGTGAACTAAGTTATGCAGGCTAAAGTCAGCAACTGCCGAGCTGTGAGGTTGGTGACAAATCGAATCACTGTAACTTTGCTCATCTCTATCAGAAGACATATAGAATTCTGCAAAAAAAAAAAAACTAATGTCAGAAGAAATTGGTTGTCAGGAGTAAGACTCATTTATTCAAATATTCCTGGATCCTTTATGGAAAATACACTCCACTGGGGAAAAAATGGTATACAGCTTGTAATCTGTCCTAGTTCTTTATCAATGTAACATTGTGATATCAGAGGCATAGCCTAAAGCTGTTTAGCCTCATTACACAAACTATTCTGGGAACCTTCCATCATTTGTCATTCTGTATAAGATCTATATCCAGTCAAAAAATGACATATTGAAATCTATGTACTGAGAAAACACCTTCAAAAGTGAGTCTCAATCTGGTGGGCACAAAGGATTTTCCAGGAGGAACTTGCTGAAAAACAGCCGGAGCGGCAGAAATCCAGCAATCAGGAGGAATAATATGGCTCGGCGTGGAATCCAAACCTATGACGTCAGAGGACCTGAAGAGAGCATTAGTCCTGATGTTTTTGTCAGCTGGATGGAAGTGAATGAAGAAGATGAACCTAGAAAAGAACAAAGACCACCTTGCCTGGCGGGGGTTTAAACGCTGAGCGGACTGTAGGTACAGAAGATTCTTATGGTCGGAGTAGATGCTGACCGGATGACATGATCCTTCCAATAAATGTTGGCATTCCTCCAAAGCAAGCTTAATGGCAAGGAGTTCTCGATCTCCAATGGAGTAATTCCTCTCAGTGGGGGAGAGGGTCTTGGAAAAGAACCCACAAGTTACCGTCTTGCCCTTGGCTTTTTCTGGGTAAGGATGGCACCAACTCCAACAGATAAGGCAACAACCTACAAAGCAAAGGGCCTCTCCGGATAAGGTCTCGAAAGCACGGGAGCAGAGGCAAATGCTGACTTTAAATGGGAGAAGGCCTGTTCGGCCTCATGAGGCCAAGACTTAAGATTAGAGCCCTTTTTTGTGAGAGCCACAATCGGAGCAACCAAGGAAGAGAAATGTGGGATACATTTACAATAATAGTTAGCAAATCCCAAAAAGCGTTGAACAGCCCGAAGGCCAGAAGGACAAGGCCAATCCAATACCGCAGACAATTTATCCGGATCCATCTGCAGGCCTTGATGAGAGACAATGTAGCCAAGAAACGGGAGACTTGTTTTCTCGAATAGGCATTTCTCCAGTTTAGCTAGAGACGATTCTTCCGAAGGCACTGAAGAACCTGACGAACATGAGTATGATGCCCCTCTAAGTTGGTGGACAAAATCAAGATGTCATCTAAGTATACACCCACACAGGTGTAGAGAAGATCACGGAAGATTTCATTGACAAATACTTGGAAATCGCCGGGAGCATTGCAGAGACCGAAAGGCATCACGAGATACCAAAAATGTCCATCATGAGTATTGAAGGCCATTTTCCATTCCTCTCCCTGGCGAATACGAATGAGGTTATATGCTCCTCGCAAATCCAACTTGGAGAAGACCCTTGCTCCTCGGAGGCGGTCAAAAAGTTCAGAGATCAGAGGAAGTGGATGACGATTTTTGACTGTTAGTTTGTTAAGACCCCTGTAGTAAATACAAGGGTGGAGTGAGCCATCCTTCTTCCCTGCAAAGAAGAAACCTGCTCCAGCAGGAGAAGAGGACTTACGGACAAATCCCTTTGGAGGTTCTCCTGGATGTACTCTGCCATGGCTTTGGTCTCAGGAACTGATAACGGGTAAATTCTTCCTCGAGGAGGTGTGGTACCAGGCAGTAAATCTATAGGGCAATCATAAGGATGATGATAAGGCAAAGACTCAACCTGCTTCTTGCAGAATACGTCAGAAAAATCTTGAGAAGATGGAGACAAACCAGGCAGAGGAGGAAGACGAGAAACAACTTTAGGCTGGACAAAGATTTTGACAGGACTGTCCCCAGCGAATAAGCTCTCCAGTTTTCCAATTTAGTTGCGGAGAATGACATCGAAGCCAGGGAAGGCCAAGAAGAAGCTCAGAAGTACAGTGAGGCAGTACATAGAATTCAATCCTTGCATGAGGAGAGTTTCAGCACAGAAAAGCACTTTACAGTCCAGATTTTGTCCATTAACAGAGGAGATGAACAAGGGCTTGGCAAGCTGAGTAAGGGGAAAATGATACTTGTGGACTAAAGAGGCCTCAATAAACTCACTCGCAGATCCAGAATCCAAAAATGCTGTAGCGTTATAGGCAGACTTGGCCGAAGACTTGTACAGAAATGGTCAAGCGAGGAGAGGAAGTATTCACACCTAGGGTTGCCTCTCCCACGTGCCCTGGTGCAAACGTTTCCCGGACACTGTGGATGAACAGTACAGTCTTTGAGGAAGTGCTCTGGGATAGCACAATACAGACAAAAATTCTCACTGCGATGTCGTGATCTCTCCTGTTGTGACAAGCGAGAACAATCCACTTGCATAGCCTACAGCTGCTGCTGTTGCTCTTGCTGCATGGCTAGAAGTCGGTGCATCATAGCAGACAATTGTCTGTGTTGTTGCACTTGTTGGGCCAACTGCTGAGTCTGACGCACCACAACGGAGGGAAGATCCGAGACGTCCGGCAGAGGTACCTCAGCGGGATCCATGGCTGGATCTTACTGTAACACTCATGGTTCAGTAGACAGGAACACTTGTGGTAGTGGATCCGCTGGACCTGTGTGGCAGATGACATGGACCATACCAGGGAGCAGAGTCTAAGGTGCAGCTGGTTTTCACCAGAGCCTGCCGCAAAGAGGGAACAGTCTTGCTGCAGCAGGCGGCACCCAGGTCGCTACCCCTTGCACGGCTCTACCACACAGGCGGCTGAGGAGATAAAAGGCACAGGTAGGATATGGCAACTTGTGGTCGGATAGCTGAAGGTCAGGGCAGGCGGCACAGATGCGTAGTCAGGGACGTAGCAGGAGGTCTGTAGGCAGGCAGCAAAGGAGCAAGGACAGGTCACAGAACTAAGGATCAGAAACACGGCAAAGCAACTTTCAGGAACGCTTTCTCTCAGGCACTGGGGCAACAAAGATTTGGCAGGGAAGTGTGGGAGGTGGTGGAACTTATAACTGAGCCACAGGTGTTCACTTAATTATTGGGCGTACTGGCCCTTTAAATCTAAGAGCTCCGGCACGCACCCTAGGGGACGGGGACACGAGTGCCGGAGCAGAGAGGCAGAGGAGGAGGCAGGAGGAGCACTAGGTGAGTGATGAGCTGGGATTCGCGTGTGGGTGCGTCCCACGATGCGAATCCCAGCACCGCCGGCAGCAGGGGTTAACGGGGCCATGCGCTCACGGCCAGCATGTGCGGTCGAATCACGGAACATAACAGCAACTTTATGGTTTACCATTACTACCATGTACTGTGCAATTGTGGAGCAATGTTTTTCTGTCTCTTAGGCATAGGCTCCCTGCTGTAAGTATTGGTGGATTAGACCATAGTCTTTTGGCAAATAAGACACCTATCGGGTGTAATAGAAAGCTCAACTGCTGGCTGCTATAAGCGCTTGTTTACTTAGCCTATTACACAGCTCCCAATAATCATATGAACAAGGTCGCACCTCAGAACCGTGTCATTGCCACTGTTATTTATTAGTTTTTCTGCAATAAACGGAACCTTTCTTCACCTAGGACCTATGTGTCCCGGGAATATCTGTGTACTTGGATTGCAGCACCGACAAGTGTGTTTCTTTTCTACACACAACCCTGATTCCAGATAGGCTTTTTGGATTTCTCTAACCTGGTACCACCTGGCATAGCAGCTATCCTTGAATTTGTCTTCTTGTACCTTACAGCATTAGGGGTTATATGCATATATCCATAAGCTCTTAGGTGAGTTAAAGGGATACTCCTCCCCTAGATATGTTATCCCCTATCCAAAGCGCCCCGCGATCTCGGCTGCAGCACCCCAGACAACTGGTGCACGGAGCGGACTTCGTTCGGTGCCGGATGACTGGCGATGTAGGGCGGAGGCTCGTGACACCATGGTCACGCTCAGCTCGTGACGTGTCACAGCCATGCCCCCTCAATGCATGTTTATGGCAGGGGGCGTGACGGCCGTCATGCTCCCTCCCATAGACTTGCATTGAGGGGGCGTGGCCATGACATCACGAAGGGGGGAGCGGCCATGATGTCACTAGTGTTGCTCGCGAATATTCGCAATTCGAATATTATTCGCGAATATCGCATATTAAAATTCCTTCTGTCCTTTGTGTATATTGACCATTCAGGGAGTGCATCTTTTTTAGCTTACCATGGCCTTAAAGTGTATTTGCACAAACTTCTGCGAACGTGGACAAACCTTATAATACATGGTGTCTAAATGGACTATTGTGATTGAAATCTAAGGTGTCTAGCAGCAATTTATTACCAGCTCTATTCTCTGCCTGTCTTCATATAACATGTAAATAAAAGTATGGTGCATGAAGAGACTTAGGAATTGCATGATAGTGCTCATTTATCACCATTGGCAGATTCATCACTTACAGATTAGCATTCATGTTATAGTCTCGACAATAATCACAAAAGTTATGCAGTAGATAATAAACTTAGAAATGGAATCTAAGAAAAGGTCAGAGTGACAAAATGCCAATATTATGTCAGTAACAATATCTGGAGAATACACAAATTTACAAAGCTAGGTGACATATTTCCTGCTTGTCTCACTAAAGAAGTACTTTGGGAGGAAAAGTATCATGCAAGTCTATTGCAAATTGTGAACAAAAAGCAGGATAGACATATTTAGGAACAATGTTTATTGTCTTTTCTACAAGCGCCTGTTCATCACATGTATGGCCTCCATAAAAATGTGTAACCTATAGGGACCCATTGGAATAAATATGTATACTGTACAATACAATGTCTCCTATCAGCTTTAAGATGCTGAGGTTTGGGTTTAATGGATGCCTATGACAAATGCCATACAGTAGCATCCATCACCCAGGGGTTCTCATTGTAGAAAACATATGCTAGTAACATTTTTTGTTTGTTTTTCTATACCAACATATACCAGCCTGATGGAGGTGACAAATAGTGTTGCTCGCGAATATTCGCAATTCGAATATTATTCGCGAATATCGCGAATATAGCGCTATATATTCGTAATTACGAATATTCGTTTTTTGGTTTTTTTCACAGTAAACATCACAGTGATCACCCCTCTCTGCTTCCAGCTTGTGTGATGTAAAGAAGGCTCTAATACTACTGTGTGAGATTGGCGTGCGAAAATTCGCATATGTGAACATTCGCATATGCGAAAATTAGCGTATGCGAATTTTCGCGTACGCGAATTTTCGCGTATGCTAATTTAGTATGTTAATTTTCGCATATGTTAATTTTCGCATGCGCGAATTTTCGCATATGCGAAAACAAGACGAGAATATTACGAATATGCGAATATTCGCGAATATATGACGAATATTCGTCCATATATTCGCGAATATTCGCGAATTTGAATATGGCCTATGCCGCTCAACACTAGTGACAAAGTGTGTCCTGGCTATTTAACACTATAGATACATGTTTTCGCGTATGCTAATTTAGTATGTTAATTTTCGCATATGTTAATTTTCGCATGCGCGAATTTTCGCATATGCGAAAACAAGACGAGAATATTACGAATATGCGAATATGCGCGAATATATGACGAATATTCGTCCATATATTCGCGAATATTCGCGAATTCGAATATGGCCTATGCCGCTCAACACTAGTGACAAAGTGTGTCCTGGCTATTTAACACTATAGATACATGTTTTTTAACACTATAGATACACTATAGAGTACATCTATAAATCATTTGTTTTGATATCACACAACAGTGTCTAAACTGAATACTATGGCAGGTAAAAGAGTGTGCTCAGATAAGTTGTCACTTTATTTATGTGTGCTGCTGTATGCTCCACAGGAAGTTCTTTACTTTTTGAATTTCCTTTCTGTCTGACCACAGTGCTCTCTGCTGACACCTCTGTCCATTTTAGGAACTGCCCAGAGCAGGACAGGTTTTCTATGGGGATTTGCTCCTACTCTGGACAGTTACTAAAATGGACAGAGGTGTCAGCAGAGAGCACTGTGGACAGACAGAAAAGAAATTCAAAACTTCCTGTGGATTATAACAGCAGCTAATAAGTACTGGAAGGATTTAGATTTTTAATAAAAGTAATTTACAAATCTGTTTAACTTTCTGGCACCAGTTGATTTATAAAAAAAATATTTTTCTTTAACGGTAAATAAAGATTCAGTCGTGGATGCTATAGTAAAAGAAAAGAAACAAGAGGGATTTATCTCCAAAATGTATCAACTCCTTGCAGCTAAAGGCTGGTCGGCACAGGTGATACCCGCTTTCCTAAAATGGCAAGAGGAAGCGGGAATTAGTAGAGAACAGGGGAATTCAGTACTTAACCTCTTAAGGACCCAGCCATTTTACACCTTAGGACCCGGCCATTTTTTGAACATCTGACCACTGTCACTTTAAACATTAATAACTCTGGAATGCTTTTAGTTATCAATCTGATCCCGAGATTGTTTTTTCGTGACATATTCTACTTTAACATAGTGGTAAAAAAAAATTGTAACTTGCATCCTTTCTTGGTGAAAAATTTGAAAATTTTATGAAAAATTTGAAAATTTTGCATTTTTCTAACTTTGAAGCTCTCTGTTTGTAAGGAAAATGGATATTCAAAATATTTTAATTTTTTTTTCACATATAAAATATGTCTACTTTATGTTTGCATCATAAAATTGACAAGTTTTTACTTTTGGAAGACATCAGAGGGCTTCAAAGTTCAGCAGCAATTTTCCAATTTTTCACAAAATTTCCAAACTCACTATTTTTCAGTGACCAGTTCAGGTTTGAAGTGGATTTGAAGGGTCTTCATCTTAGAAATACCCCAAAAATGACCCCATTATAAAAACTGCACCCCCCAAAGTATTCAAAATTATATTCGGTCAGTCTTTTAACCCTTTAGGTGTTTCACAGGAATAGCAGGAAAGTGAAGGAGAAAATTCACAATCTTCATTTTTTACACTCGCATGTTCTTGTAGACCCAATTTTTGAATTTTTACGAGGGGTAAAAGGAGAAAATGTATACTTATATTTGTAGCCCAATTTCTCTCGAGTAAGCACATACCTCATATGTCTATGTAAAGTGTTCGGCGGGCGCAGTAGAGGGCTCAGAACCGAATGAGTTACAAGGGGATTTTGGAGAGTACGTTTTTCTGAAATGGTTTTTGGGGGGCATGTTGCATTTAGGAAGCCCCTATTGTGCCAGGAAAGCAAAAAATCCCCCACATGGCATACCATTTTGGAAACAAGACCCCTTGAGGAACGTAACAAGGAATAAAGTGAGCCTTAATACCCCACATGTGTTTCATGACTTTTGCATATGTAAAAAAATAAAATAAAATTTCACTAAAATGTGTGATTCCCCCCAAATTTCACATTTTTGCAAGGGTTAATAGCAGAAAATACCCCCCAAAATTTGTAACCCCATCTCTTCTGAGTATGGAGGTACCCCATAAGTTGACCAGAAGTGCACTACGAGCGAACTACAATGCTCAAAAGAGAAAGAGTCATATTTGGCTTTTTGAGAGCAAATTTTGCTCGGGAGCATGTCCCATATAGGAAGCCCCTATAGTGCCAGGACAGCAAAAAATACCCACATGGCATACCATTTTGGAAACTAGACCCCTTGAGGAACGTAACAAGGAATAAAGTGAGCCTTAATACCCCACACGGGTTTCCCGACTTTTGCATACGTAACAAAAAATAAATAAATTTCATTAAAATGGGCGTTTCCCACCAAATTTCACATTTTTGCAAGGGTTAATAGCAAAAAATACCCCCCAAAATTTGAAACCCCATCTCTTCTGAGTATGGAGGTACCCCATAAGTTGACCTGAAGTGCACTACGAGCGAACTACAATGCTCAGAAGAGAAGGAGTCATATTTGGCTTTTTGAGAGCAAATTTTGCTCGGGGGGCACTTCGCATTTAGGAAGCCCATATGGTGCCAGGACAGCAAAATAACCCCCACATGGCATACCATTTTGGAAACTAGACCCCTTGAGGAACGTAACAAGGGGTACAGTGAGCATTTACCCCCACTAGTGTCTGTCAGATCTTTGGAACAGTGGGCTGTACAACATTTTTAATTTGCACAGCCCACTGTTCCAAAGATCCGTCAGACACCAGTGGGGGGTAAATTCTCACTGCACCCCTCATTACATTCCATGAGGGGTGTAGTTTCCAAAATGGGGTCACATGTGGGGTTTAGTTTTTTTTGCGTTTGTCAAAACCGCTGTAACAATCAGCCACCCCTGTGCAAATCACCTCAAATGTACATGGCGCACTCTCCCTTCTGGGCCTTGTTGTGCGCCCCCAGAGCACTTTGCGCCCACATATGGGGTATCTCTGTAGTCGGGAGAAATTGCATTACATATTTTGGGGGCTTTTTTCCCTTTTACCTCTTGTCAAAATGAAAAGTATAGGGCAACACCAGCATGTTAGTGTAAAAAATTTATTTTTTTACACTAACATGCTGGTGTAGATCCCAACTTCACATTTTCATAAGGGGTGAAAGGAGAAAAAGCCCCCCAAAATTTGTTAGTCAATTTCTCCTGAGTACGGCGATACTCCATATGTGACCCTAAACTGTTGCCTTGAAATACGACAGGGCTCCAAAGTGAGAGCGCCATGCGCATTTGAGGCCAGAATTAGGGATTTGCATAGGGGTGGACATAGGGGTATTCTACGCCAGTGATTCCCAAACAGGGTGCCTCCAGCTGTTGCAAAACTCCCAGCATGCTTGGACAGTCAACGGCTGTCCAGCAATACTGGGAGCTGTTGTTTTGCAACAGCTGGAGGCTCCATTTTGGAAACAGTGGCGTACCAGACGTTTTTCATTTTTATTGGGGAGGGGAGGGGGGCTGTGTAGGGGTATGTGTATATGTAGTGTTTTTTACTTTTTATTTTATTTTGTGTTAGTGTAGTGTAGTGTTTTTAGGGTACAGTCACATGGGCGGGGGGTTACAGCGAGTTTGAGCTGCCGCGCAAAATTTGCTGCATCGCAAACTTGCAGCCTGATACTCACTGTAAGCCCCCTGCTCATGTGAATGTACCCTGTACATTCACGGGGGGGGGGGGGGGGGACCTCCAGCTGTTGCAAAACTACAACTCCCAGCATGCACAGTTTATCAGTGCATGCTGGTAGTTATAGTTTTGCAACAGCTGGAGGCACACGGGTTGGGAAACACTGAGTTAGGAAACAGACAATGTTTCCCAACCAGTGTGCCACCAGTTGTTGCAAAATCACAACTCTCAGCATTCTCAAGCATGCTGGGAGTAGTAGTTGGCAACAACTTTAGAGCCAGATGTTGCCGAACTACAACTCCCAGCATGCTTGGAGTTGTAGTTTTGCAACATCTGGAGGACTACAGTTTGCAGACCACTAATACAGTGGTTCTCAATCTGTGCCCTTCCAGATGTTGCAAAACTACAACTCCCAGTATGCCAAAACTGTCCAGGCATGCTGGGAGTTGTAGTTCTGCAACATCTGAAGGGCCAGATGTTACAGAACTACAACTCCCAGCATGCCTGGACAGTAAGGGCATGCTGAGTATGTGTAGTTTTGCAACATCTGGAAGGGCACAGTGGTCTCCAAACTGTGGACCTCCAGATGTTGCAAAACTGCAACTCCCAGCATGCCCAGACGCCAAGGGCTGTCTGGGCATGCTGGGAGTTGTAGTTTACAGGGTCCCAATACAGCAATGCATGTCGCTTTACGGCGACGTGCATTGCTGTAAAGGGCCCGGCCGCGGCTGAAGATCTACTCACCTGTCGCCGCCGCCGCCATCTTCCTCGCCGGGATCCGGGTCTTCAGGGATGAGGTAAGTACTGGGGCCGGTCCCCAGCACTCCCCCGTCCCCCGCCGCGTCCTCCGGTCTTCCTCCCGTCCTCTCCGGACTTTCAGGGGCCGGGCAGGACGGGAGGAAGTAACCGCCCCCCCCCCCTCCTGCGATTGGTCGGTTAGTTAACCGACAGATCGCAGGGAATAGGAGGAGGTGGCAGGCTTGCCACCTCGCTCCTATACGTTAGCATGGTCCTGGCTGTCTGTGACAGCCGGGATCATGCGAAATTACCGGGTGGTCGGGTCCCAGAGACCCGATCAGCCCGGTATCGCCGCAGATCGCAAGGGCGATTTCCCTTGCAATTTGCGGCGATCGCCGACATGGGGGGCCTACATGGCCCCCCTCGGCGTTTGCCCTGGATGCCTGCTGAAGGATTTCAGCAGGCATCCAGTTCCGATCTCTGCCCGGCGCGCGGCAGAGACCGGAAAACGCCAGGGCGTATGGATACGCCCTGGGTCCTTAAGGCCCAGGGTGTGAGGGCGTATCCATACGCCCTGGGTCCTTAAGAGGTTAAAGGGGTTATCCAGGAAAAAACTTTTTATATATATATATATATATATATATATAACTTCAAAAAATGGTGCGGCACTCCAAATATCCAAAAAAATAACTTATTTATTCCACATGTCAAACAGTGCGACGTTTCAGCCCCTCAATGGAGCTTTTTTCAAGCATGCTTGAAAAAAGCTCCATTGAGGGGCTGAAACGTCGCACTGTTTGACATGTGGAATAAATAAGTTATTTTTTTGGATATTTGGAGTGCCGCACCATTTTTTGAAGTTATCAATTGGCTGTGATCGAGCCTGAGGAGCTGGCACCCGTCTACTGTGGTATAGTAGTGCTGCATTTTTTTGGACATCTATATATATATATATATATATATATATATATATATATATATATATATATCTCAACTGGCTCCAGAAAGTTAAACAGATTTGTAAATTACTTCTATTAAAAAATCTTAATCCTTTCAGTACTTATGAGCTTCTGAAGTTTAGGTTGTTCATTTCCGTCTAAGTAATCTCTGATGACACGTGTCTCGGGAAGCGCCCAGTTTAGAAGAGTTTTGCTATGGGAATTTGCTTCTAAACTGGGCGTTTCCCGAGACACGTGTCATCAGAGATTATTTAGACAGAAAAGAACAACCTTAACTTCAGAAGCTCATAAGTACTGAAAGGATTAAGATTTTTTAATAGAAGTAATTTACAAATCTGTTTAACTTTCTGGAACCAGTTGATATATATAAAAAAGTTTTTCCTGGAATACCCCTTTAACTGCATTCCCTGTCAGGCGCTAGGAGAGGGGGCGAGACTAACACAATTATATATCATGTACAGAGCATATAGAACTCCTGACCTTTTTAAAATTGGGTATGGAAAAGACTCAAAATGCCCTCGGTGCTCTAAAGACTCCACGGACATTATACATATGTTTTGGAGTTGTTTACATATACAGCAATACTGGATAGAAATTATAGATCATATTGGGACTGTATGGGATATTGACCTTCCTTTAGATCTCAAAACATGTATATTAGGATATCTAGACAATCTAAATATGTCATTATATATTAAAACAGCAGTTGGGAGACTTTTATATAATGCTAGAAAATTAATAGCACAGCTCTGGAAAGACCCGATCCCTCCTAGGAAAGAACAATTGTTTAAGAAAATGGAGAAAGTGGTTTCATAGGAGACGGGGATATATATAATAAAAGAGGGCTAGCAGATAAATTTGGTTTGACTTGGAATAGTTGGATTGAAAGACAGTAATGCGATTTCTCGAATTAAGAGGTCCCCCCCCTTCCCCCCCTTTTTCCCCTCCCTCCCCTTTATTTATATATAATTTTAATACATTTTTTTTGTTTTTTGTTTGTTTTTTGTTTTGTGTTTTTCCGTTCTAGGCCATCAGAGATTATAGGCAGAACTTGAATGCCCCCTACTAATTTTGTTCTGTAGAAGATATTGTGTTCTTGTATCCTTAATAAATATTGTATATGTTTATTGTTTTACAAAATAAAGAGAAAGAAAGAAAAGAGGAAAAACAACATAGAAATATTGTTTGTATTGATATGGAATGAATAATAAAAAGAATTAAAAAAAAAAAAAAGATAAAAATGTTTTGCAGTGGAGTACTCTCGGCAAGTTACCGTAATTTTCGCCATATAAGATGCACTTTTTCTTCCCCAAAACTGGGGGGAAAAGTCGGTGCGTCTTATACGGTGAATACACCCCTATGGTGGCGGTCCCTGCGGCCATCAACGGCCGGGACCCGCGGCTAATACAGGACATCACCGATCGCGATGATGCCCTGTATTAACCCTTCAGACGCGGCGATCAAAGCTGACCGCCGCATCTGAAGGGAAAGTGACACTAACCCGGCTGTTCAGGCGGGCTGTTCGGGACCGCCGCGGCGGTCCCGAACAGCCCGACTGAATAGCCGGGTTAGTGCTTACAGGACACCGGGAGGGACCTTACCTGCCTCCTCGGTGTCTTCTTCGTTCAGGGATCCCCTGTATGGCCGGCGCTCTCCTTCCTCGTCGTCGCGTACGTGCGTCGGCGTGCGTAACGACGTGATGACGGCAACGAAGAGCGAGGATACCCGGCCGGCAGCAGAGACGTTCAGCAGCAGAGCGACGGGGACACGGCGACAGCGATGGAGCGACATCCAGGGCAGCGGTGACAGGTCCGGAGCGGCGGGGACACGTGAGTATTACGGCATGCTGGGAGTTGTAGTTTTGCAACATCTGGAGGTCCACAGGTTGAAGACCACTATTGGGTTCAAAATCTTACATTTGTTAGATTTTGCACCTAAAAATAGGGTGCGTCTTATATGCCGGTGCGTCCTGTAGGGCGACAAATATGGTAGCTTTGGCTGAACTCTTGTAATTTTTTTATATTTCTCTCAATATGGACACTCAACAAGGCGATAATGATGATATATCATGGGCTGACCTGAGTGTATAGTATATTGTGCTGTGTACTCACTATAATAAGTGGTTTCTTGGCAGTTAAAGCATTTGATGTTGAGCTGATCTGGAGCGCATTATTTAAGGATAGTGACAAGTGACAAGAAAGTGATCCTGGCCTTTGGGACATTCGGCCACTGGTACAGTGGTGTTTGCTATGGACGAGGGTGGAACAAACTGGTCGAAGTATGTTGGGCACTGAAATTACATATGTGTGGAAAGTTTGCAAATTTCACTCTGCACCATCTGTTGCAAATTCTTTCATTAAAAATACCTGTGGGTTCAAAAAATTTATTACACTCATAAATGAATACCTTTTGGTATTTATGATATTGTGAGGCCTCTAAGCCTCTGTAAGCATAATGCAGAAAGTATTACCAAAATAGGCCCCTTGGTGCCCTTCTCCTTCTGAGCCCTTCTTTGAACCGCTTCTCCTATATATGAAAAAGAAAGAAAGAAAGAAAGAAAACAATGCTTCATCCAATGGACCACCAATAGAACAAAACATATGCACTCACTTGTCTGTGTTGTGCCTAAAGGGAAACTGAGAGCAAGGTCACCTGTACGAACCTGAATATTCATGGTATTCATGTATAACATTAAAGTTATATCACCACCCCTCTCAATCACGCTTATACAAAACACAAAAACACCAAAAGTCTACATCACTAAGATCCACATCCTATGCATTTCGCTGTGTCAATTGCCCAGTGACACAGCTCATCAAGGTTGGATACAACATTTAGGAATAGAGGGTAGAAGATATATATATATATATATATATATATATATATATATATATATATATATATCCACTAATCCATCCATCAAAGAGACAGACGTCAAATTGTGACGCTACAAATCTTCGTGATATTAATTGTGATACAGATATAATAACTAAAAACAGCACCTATATGGTGCTCTCATAACCTGGCTAAAATTAGACTGCAATATTAGTGCAAAGGATATACCAGCACGAACAGGCACATATCTTGTACCATATCTGCTAGTACCTTGATGAACGGATAGCCAATCCAATTGAATATAGTGAGGTATGAGTGATACGGTGTGCCGATGATAGTACATGGATAGAACATGGGTAAAAACTGTGTTCACTAGTACACCTATTACTGTAGGTGTCCTGCAACAAGATATTCCCACATACAGTATAGGACGCCAGTCACAATTACATCTCCAATCCATTCAGCACCGCTATTACCCAGATACCATTTTGTTCTGTGCCCAGATTTGGTCAGAGTCTGTGCCCATCCTGTGATAGATACTGTATGTATGCGGCAGAGTGCCAAAGTTAGATTAGGTACCATGTGGACCCAGCCCGGAACAGACCCACCCACTCCAAAGATAACCCTGTCCCATTTGACCGATAACTCCCATTGGTCCCATTTACGGACATACTAAGAAAGAGAGATGAATATTTATGAAGGGGTGGAGTTATCGCAGAAGGGGGAGGGTTATTGGCTGAAGTGGACCGGAGAACAGCTGTGCTCTAACTGTACAGTTTCCTTTCTCTTTGCTTTTCTTGCTATCTGACTTACTTTGTTTAAATGGGCACTGTCAGACTCACAAACTTTATATGTGTTGTACATCTTGGCAAAACTTTATTCTTTTTAATATATTTCATAAAAATGTATCTCCTTTTCATAGAAAGGTCCCCATACCAACCAAAACATAATCCTTTCCTGCTGAACAGGAAGGGACAAAGTTCAGTATTGGTGGGAATAGCACTTCTCTGTGCTCACCACTGTCCTGTGTATAAGACTCCTGTCTCAACACAGAGAGGAGGGGGAGGGGGAGTGGGAGGGGTACAGAGCAGCCTGCGGGGATTGGATGAAGAAACTCAGCACAGTATAGGAGACTCAGGAGGAAAGTGAATGCATGGTAAGTAAGGGCAGACTCAGTACTTGCTTTGGACATGCTCCTTCTTGAGCAGTGAATGTCAGAATGAGTGAGCAGCAGAACAGAGGGATTTGTGAGCGAAAAACAGAAGCTGGATACATATAAAATACTGGTTGCATAATTAATCATTTATTATTTTTGTAATTTGACAGATACGCTTACAAAAATAAGACAGCATGGGGAGCTTTCCTTTCCCACAATGACTTGTTTCTTATTATTTGCTCCAATGTTGTAGGATTCTTTTGTCCTATGTTATTAGAGTATGTTCACATTGAGTCATTTTAGCAGAGTAATTTCTGTTGAGTTTTAGTTGAGTCATTTCCGCGAGTAGAAATTCCATCTGGCGGACGCTGCTGAAATCCTTCGGAAGTAGGACCACGCGGCCCTGTGCCACCACCTTTGTTGGCAATGCAGTGCTTGTGGAATTCCATGCACAAAGAATGAACAGGTTTGTTCTTTCTATGGATCAATTTCAACGGCGGAATTCTTCGCTGTTGAAATTCTGCAGTGTGAACGGATCCGCGAAAGACCTAATGTTAGGGGTTCACACCGCGGAATTCCGATGCGAAATTCTTAAGTGTGAACATACCCTTATTTAGAGTGTTGCTCTAATGTTTACAAATAAAGAATAAAAAAGAAATAAAAAAGAAGAAATTGGGGCAGAGTTATCGGCAGAAGGGGGGCGGGTTATTGGCTGTAGTGAATGGGAGACAGCTTTACACATATAGTAGCCCGCCTCCAGAGCAGATAAAAAGAAAATGCCATATTAGCAACAAGATGAATGTCTCCTAAATGGCTGCATTGATATTCACCCGGTAAGAAGCGCTAGAAACAGGGTCTTCCAGACCTATTCACACCTACCCCCATCTACCTGTATATTCAGATTGGTGTGGGTGACCCTGCTGTCAGTTCCCTAGAATACATTATGTCACTTCTGGAGCTGATGCTTCACCTACACAGGGTCTGGTACAGGAATAGTTTCATGGATGCTTTCTAATAGAAAAAGGATAATTCCTCCAGCACAGCTCCCAGTGATGGTCAGCAGAAAGTTCTAGCTATACAGTCAATGTGGTTCAAACCAAAACAACGTTCTCCATCAGGTCAGATCGTCATAGTCTGGTTCTAGGAGTGTTTTGGGGACATCTAGTGGTGGAAAAGAATTCAAGATAATAAACAATTGTTTTCCTCAATGAATGCCTACTGTGTTATATAAAAGAATGGATTAAACCTAAGTATCGGTGAAGGTTCTGAAATATGGGCACTTTAAAGTAACAGAATTGATGGCTAAAATGTTTTAAAACAATTTCTAAAAATCAGGAAACTAAAAAACAATTTAAAAATCCAGTTTAGGAGCAGAGAATGTTAAATTTGGAATTCTGCATAGCATTATTCTTTTCTGTAAATTTTGATTCATAAAAAAACCTCAACCACAACCTCAAGCTAAATTTAGCATTAAAATAATGTACAACATGTCACAGATGTCAATCGCAGAATCCATCGGATAAGTAAAAGCCTTTCAAAGTTATTACCACATATAGTAACACACGTCTGATTTATAAAATGTGGCTGCATCCTGAAGGTGAAAAATGTCTTCATCATGAGCTAAAACCCAAAACTAAAGACTAGAAAATTACATCTAAATGACACTTTACTGGAGAGTTTGATGACAAGTTAAAGGGGTTATCCAGGAAAAAACTTTCTTTTATGTATCAACTGGCTCCAGAAAGTTAAACAGATATGTAAATTACTTCTATTAAAAAATCTTAATCCTTTCAGTACTTATGATCTGCTGAAGTTGAGTTGTTCTTTTCTGTCTAAGTGGTCTCTGATGACACGTGTCTCCGGAACCGCCCAGTTTAGAAGCAAATCCCCATTGCAAACCTCTTCTACCCTGAGCAGTTCCCGAGACAAGCAGAGATGTCAGCAGAGAGCACTGTTGCCAAACAGAAAGCAACAACTCAACTTTAGCAGCTGATAATTATTGAAAGGATTAAGATTTTTTAATAGAAGTAATTTACAAATCTGTTTAAAGGGGTTATCCAGGAAAAACTTATATATATATATATATATATATATATATATATATATATATCAACTGGCTCCAGAAAGTTAAACAGATTTGTAAATTTCTTCTATTACAAAATCTTAATCCTTTCAGTACTTATGAGCTTCTGAAGTTAAGGTTTTTCTTTTCTGTCTAACCCCTTAACCCCTTAAGGACGCAGGACGTAAATGTACGTCCTGGTGAGGTGGTACTTAACGCACCAGGACGTACATTTACGTCCTGTGCATAACCGCGGGCATCGGAGCGATGCCCGTGTCATGCGCGGCTGATCCCGGCTGCTGATCACAGCCAGGGACCCGCCGGCAATGGCTGACGCCCGCGATCTCACGGGCGTCCGCCATTAACCCCTCAGGTGCCGAGATCAATACAGATCCCGGCATCTGCGGCAGTTCACGATTTAAATGAAGGATCGGATCGCCCGCAGCGCTGCTGCGGGGTTCCGATCATTCAGAACGCCGCACGGAGGTCCCCTCTCCTGCCTCCGTCCGGCTCCCGGCGTCTCCTGCTCTGGTCTGTGATCGAGCAGACCAGAGCAGGAGATGACCGATAATACTGATCTGTTCTATGTCCTATACATAGAACATATCAGTATTAGCAATCATGGTATTGCTATGAATAGTCCCCTATGGGGACTATTAAAGTGTAAAAAAAATGTAAAAAAATGTAAAAGTAAAAGTAAAAAAAAGTGAAAAATCCCCTCCCCCAATAAAAAAGTAAAACGTCCGTTTTTTCCTATTTTACCCCCAAAAAGCGTAAAAAAACATTTTTTATAGACATATTTGGTATCGCCGCGTGCGTAAATGTCCGAACTATTAAAATAAAATGTTAATGATCCCGTACGGTGAACGGCGTGAACGAAAAAAAAAAAAGTCCAAAATTCCTACTTTTTTAATACATTTTATAAAAAAAAAAATATAAAAAATGTATTAAAAGTTTTCTATATGCAAATGTGGTATCAAAAAAAAGTACAGATCATGGGGCAAAAAATGTGCCCCCATACCGCCGCTTATACGGAAAAATAAAAAAGTTAGAGGTCATCAAAATAAAGGGATTATAAACATGCTAATTTGGTTAAAAAGTTTGTGATTTTTTTTAAGCGCAACAATAATATAAAAGTAAATAATAATGGGTATCATTTTAATCGTATTGACCCTCAGAATAAAGAACACATGTCATTTTTACCATAAATTGTACAGAGTGAAAACAAAACCTTCCAAAATTAGCAAAATTGCGTTTTTCGTTTTAATTTCCCCACAAAAATAGTGTTTTTTGGTTGCGCCATACATTTTATGATATAATAAGTTATGTCATTACAAAGGACAACTGGTCGCGCAAAAAACAAGCCCTCATACTAGTCTGTGGATGAAAATATAAAAGAGTTATGATTTTTAGAAGGCGAGGAGGAAAAAATGAAAACCTAACAATTAAATTGTCTGAGTCCTTAAGGCCAAAATGGGCTGAGTCCTTAAGGGGTTAAATTACTTCTATTAAAAAAAAACTTATGAGCTTCTGAAGTTAAGGTTGTTCTTTTCTGTCTAAGTCCTCTCTGATGACACGTGTCACGGGAACCGCCCAGTTTAGAAGCAAATCCCCATAGCAAACCTCTTCTAAACTGGACTGTTCCCAAGACACGTCATTAGAGAGCAATTAGACAGAAAAGAACAACCTTAACTTCAGAAGCTCATAAGTACTGAAAGGATTAAGATTTTGTAATAGAAGTAATTTACAAATCTGTTTAACTTTCTGGAGCCAGTTGATATATAAAAATGTTTTTTTTCCTGGATAACCCCTTTAACTTTCTGGAGCCAGTTATTATAAAAAAAAAGTTTTTTCCTGGAATACCCCTTTAAAGCATAAGGGTGCATTCACACTACGATTAGTTAACATGGTCACCGGATCTGGCTGGGGGATGTGAAAAACGGGCGCTCCCGTACCCCAGCCGCGCCCGGCCCGCATCTTATTTATTTGAATGAGCCGACCGGAGTCAGATAGTACCCAGTCAGTTTATTTTTGCCCTGAATCCGGTTTTGTGACTAGACTGAAAATCACGGTACACCACCTGGTTTCAGTTCTGAGACCCGCTGCGAGCTGGTGCTACGACTTGCTAAAGCGTATGCTGGCATGCTTCACTCCCAGGCGACCATGTGATCTGACTGACGGGTTCCATTATAGCCTACAGGGCACATCAGTCGGTTTGGCGGGCAGCTACCACACGCTTGAGCAGTCTATAGCTAACCCAGTGCAATCTAAACTTTGGACACATCTGGATGACATGTCAAAGGTTTATATATGCCTGTAACGCTTTAACGCTTACTGCACATGCATCACACTACTAACAGCAAGCTTCATGCACTGATCTCATTGTAAGGCTGTAGTGTGACATCTAGTGTTATGTTATGGTACTTTGCATAATAACCAAAATTACTGATGACCCCATTAGTTTGTTAAGTTAGTTCGTGATAAGCGATTAATAGTGTACTCAATTTATTTTGTAGCTTTCTTTTTTGGAACATAAAGTACTGTATATATAATGTATGACACGCCATTACACAATGTAAACACTTATATATTATGACATTGCATTTGCAGCACAAGCCTGTAATCCTCTGTACTAGAAGAAAACTCAACCTGAATGACCTGATGCCAATGGAGGATTTGGCTTGAATGAATTCATAACTCGCTCGGTTCTTCAAAATGTGGAATAGTTGGATTAAATACCGCGATACACAGGAGTACACTGCTTTCCTTTGACAATTAAGGTCTCATTGGAGAGACAATATATTTGGCCATGGTCTCCTGTTGGCTCTATCGCAGGTACATTTCATAGCCCCTCTCGTCCCCCTCTATTTATTTTCTCTTTTCCTCTTGCCTTCCCTTCTGGTTCTCTTTTTTTGTCCCTCTAGCTCAATGTTTTACAAATAATGTGTCTTCAGCTGTTGCAAAACTACAACTACCAACATGCCCGGACAGCCTTTGGCTGTCCGGGCATGCTGGGAGTTGTAGTTTTGCTACAGCTAGAGGCCCGCTGTTCGGAAAACACTGCTCTAGCTGTACAGTTTCCTTCCTCTTTGCTTTTCTTGCTATCTGACTTCCTTTGTTTAAATGGGCACTGTCAGAATTACAAACTTTTTGTATGTTGTCCATCTTGGCAAAACATTAACCCCTTAAGGACGCAGGGTTTTTCAGTTTTTGCACTTTCATTTTTTCCTCCTTACCTTTTAAAAATCATAACCCTTTCAATTTTTCACCTAAAAATCCATATTATGGCTTATTGTTTG
Source organism: Hyla sarda (assembly GCF_029499605.1). NCBI lineage: Eukaryota > Metazoa > Chordata > Amphibia > Anura > Hylidae > Hyla > Hyla sarda. The sequence goes on from NC_079192.1 coordinate 244,865,236, forward strand.
CGTCATCAATTCTACTTTGCAGTGACATCAGTCATTTTACCCAAAAAGTCACAACAAAACGGGAAAAAAAATCATTGTGCGACAAAATCGAAGAAAAAACGCCATTTTGTAACTTTTGGGGGCTTCCGTTTCTACGCAGTGCATATTTTGGTAAAAATTACACCTTATCATTATTCTGTAGGTCCATACGGTTAAATTGATACCCTACTTATATAGGTTTGATTTTGTCGCACTTCTGGAAAAAATCATAACTACATGCAGGAAAATGTATAAATTTAAAATGTCATCTTCTGACCCCTATAACTTTTTTATTTTTCCACGTACAGGGCGGTATGAGGACTCATTTTTTGCACCGTGATCTGAAGTTTTTATCAGTACCATTATTGTTTTGATCGGACTTTTTGATCACTTTTTATTCATTTTTTAATGGTATAAAAAGTGACCAAAAATACGCTTTTTTGGACTTTGGAATTGTTTTGCGCGTACGCCATTGACCGTGCGGTTTAATTAACCATATATTTTTTATAGTTTGGACATTTACACACGCGGCGATACCACATATGTTTATTTTTATTTACACTGTTTTATTTTTTTTTATGGGAAAAGGGGGGTGATTCAAACTTGTATTAGGGAAGGGGTTAAATGACCTTTATTAACACTTTTTTAAACTTTTTTTTTGCAGTGTTATAGGCCCCATAGGGACCTATAACACTGCACACATTGATCTCCTATGCTGATCACTGGCGTGTATTAACACGCCTGTGATCAGTGTTAGGCTGGGTCCAAACTACGTTTTGTCCCATACGGGAGCGCATACGGCAGGAGGGAGCTAAAACCTCGCGCTCCCGTATGTGACCGTATGCGCTCCCGTATGTCATTCACTTCAATGAGCCGACCGGAGTGAAACGTTCGGTCCGGTCGGCTCATTTTTGCGCCGTATGCGCTTTTACAACCGGACCTAAAACCGTGGTCAACCACGGTTTTAGGTCCGGTTGTAAAAGCGCATACGGCGCAAAAATGAGCCGACCGGACCGAACGTTTCACTCCGGTCGGCTCATTGAAGTGAATGACATACGGGAGCGCATACGGTCACATACGGGAGCGCGAGGTTTTAGCTCCCTCCTGCCGTATGCGCTCCCGTATGGGACAAAACGTAGTGTGGACCCAGCCTTATCGGCGCTTGACTGCTCCTGCCTGTATCTCAGGCACGGACAGGGCCGGATTAACGTAGGGGCGGATGGAGCTGCAGCTCCAGGCCCCTGCGTTAAAATAGGCCCGGCGGCCTGCACAAACGGCCGCACAGACCAAGGGCTGCAACATGCTGGGACCGGTGCTGGCACGGTTCCTGCATGTGCATAACCGGACGCTTCACCTGCGGGCCCCATCGTTCCCCCTGCGACTGGGCCAGCAGGTGAAGGATCCGGGACGCCAGCAGATTCGGGACACCTGTCCCGAATCTCCGAGCGACCGCAGCTTTTAACACTGAGTGCGCCTTTAAGACGCACACAGCGTTGAGCGTGCGCTCGGTGCGGCAGCTGACGTAACAGGAAGGAGCCGGCGGCTCCGTCCTGTCACTCCAGCCCGGGCTTCCTGTGCGGCAGCGGCTCTGCGGAGGCTGTCAGCACAGGAGAGAAGAGGCGAGAACAAGAGCTGCGGGGGAACGAGACAGAGGTGAGTGTTTTTTTTGTTTTGTTTTTTTGCTGGGGGCATTATTATGTGAGGGGGCATTACTTATATGGGGGCAAAGTGACGGGGGCATTACTTATATGGGGGCAAAGTGACGGGGGCATTACTTATATGGGGGCAAAGTGACGGGGGCATTACTTATATGGGGGCAAAGTAATAATAGGTAATGCCCCCCTAACTTTGTCCCCAATAAGTAATGCCCCCTCACATGCCTCCCATACATAATAATGCCCCTCACATGGCCCCCATATATAGTAATGCCCCCATATAAGTAATGCCCCCTCACATGACCTCCATATATGGGGGAATTACTATATCAGGGGAAATATGTGTGTGAGGGGGCATATGTGTGTGAGGGGGCATTAATATACGAGGGGGCATTAATATATGAGGGGGCATTAATATGTGAGGGGGCATTAATATGTGTGGGGGCCATGTGAGGGGGGCATTAATATGTGAGGGGGCCATGTGAGGGGGGCATTAATATGTGAGGGGCCATTAATATGTGAGGGGGCCATGTGAGGGGGCATTATTATATGTGGGGGCCATGTGAGGGGGCCATTAATATGTGTGGGGGCCATGTGAGGGGGGCATTATTATATGTGGGGGACATGTGAGGGGGGCATTATTATATGTGGGGGAAATGTGAGGGGGGCATTATTATATGAGGGGGCCATGTGAGGGGGGGGGCATTATTATATGAGGGGGCCATGTGAGGGGGGGAATTATTATATGTGGAGGACATGTGAGGGGGGCATTATTATATGTGGGGGCCATGTGAGGGGGGCATTATTATATGAGGGGGCCATGTGAGGGGGGCATTATTATATGAGGGGGCCATGTGAGGGGGGGGGGGGGCATTATTATATGAGGGGGCCAAGTGAGGGGGGGCATTATTATATGTGGGGGTCATGTGAGGGGGGGCATTATTATATGTGGGGGACATGTGAGGGGGGCATTATTATATGTGGAGGACATGTGAGGGGGGCATTATTATATGTGGGGGACATGTTGGGGGGCATTATTATATGTGGGGGACATGTGGGGGGGCATTATTATATGTGGGGGACATGTGGGGGGCATTATTATATGTGGGGGACATGTGAGGGGGGCATTATTATATGAGGGGGACATGTGAGGGGGGCATTATTATATGAGGGGGACATGTGAGGGGGGCATTATTATATGGGGGGGACATGTGAGGGGGGCATTATTATATGAGGGGGACATGTGAGGGGGGGGCATTATTATGTGTGGGGGGCCTGTGAGGGGGGCATTATTATGTGTGGGGGCCATGTGAGAGGGCATTACTATATATGGGGCAATGTGAGAGGGCATTACTATATATAGGGGGGGAGTCATGTGAGGGGGCATTACTATATATGGGAGAAATGTGAGGGGCATTACTATATGAGGGGGCATTATTATATATGGGGGCAATGTGAGGGGGCATTATAATCTATGGGGGTAATGTAAGAAGGCATTATTATATATGGGGCAATGTGAGGGGGCATTACTATATATGGGGGGGGGGGGTCATGTGAGGGGGCATTACTATATATGGGGGGTCATGTGAGGGGGCATTACTATATATGGGGGCAATGTGAGGGGCATTACTATATGAGGGGGCATTACTATATATGGGGGGTCATGTGAGGGGGCATTATAATCTATGGGGGTAATGTAAGGAGGCATTATTATATATGGGGCAATGTGAGGGGGCATTACTATATATGGGGCAATGTGAGGGGGCAATGAGAGGGGGCATTATAATGTATGAGGACAATGTTGGGGCTGTATACTATACAGGGGCACAGAAGGGACTACTATATGGGGCAGTGTAATACATATAGAGGGTTTGTATAGAGGTGAGGACTTTGCTGTAGCGAGAATCCTAAAATGTTTGTCTGGCAGATTCGGTAAAGACGAGTTGTGATCGGGAGAAATCTTCATGATGACCCAGGACAGATAGAGAAGAAAGAGAAAAGTGAACGACTCAGATCAGAGTAGACGCCCCGTGAGTATAATAACTATAATGACCTATATGGTCTGCAGACCCTGTGTACAGCTCAAATCTATTCCTGTGTAGGGTTATTGATCTTTTGCATACTGTACTGGTTTTTATTCAATAACAATATAGCAGTGTTAGTCAGTGGTCATGGTAGTGGTCATGGTGCGGCATATTTATATGTCCCTTGTATTGTGGTGTTATTAGTGATACTGGTCTGTGTATAGTGGATTTTATTTCCATACAGTATGGTGGTATTGTTTAGTCAGTGGTCATGGTGTGGTAGATTTATATGTCCCTTGTATTGTGGTGTTATTAGTGATACTGGTCTGTGTATAGTGGCTTTTATTTCCATACAGTATGGTGGTATTGTTTAGTCAGTGGTCATGGTGTGGTAGATTTATATGTCCCTTGTATTGTGGTGTTATTAGTGATACTGGTCTGTGTATAGTGGTTTTATTTCCATACAGTATGGTGGTATTGTTTAGTCAGTGGTCATGGTGTGGTAGATTTATATGTCCCTTGTATTGTGGTGTTATTAGTGATACTGGTCTGTGTATAGGCTGCATCACATTTTCTATGTTCACGAGGCAGTGAGCGTCTGTATACAACCTGTCACGTTGCCATGATTACTTACCCATGTGGTGAGTGTTTTTGACCTAACCCCTTCTCCGCCATTGTTTTTAATTCTCTTGTAGATACGTATTTAATCATGATTATATTTTCACTATGATCGGTTTGGTGATATGTAAATGTAATAACACTAAACACATTGTATTTCATTGCACGCATATATCCATACAATGGTCCCTCAAGTTACAATATTAATAGGTTTCGGGACGACCATTGTATGTTGAGACCAGAACTCTATGGAAACCTGGTAATTGTTCTGAAGCCCCAAAATGTCATCTGAAAATAGGAAAAAGTGAGGATTAAATAAAAATAAGTAGATAACTGATATAGATAAATCAAATCCTTACATATAAAAGTAATAAAGATCTGCTGGGAGCTGTAATCACTGTCTATTTCAGTGTTTTCCAACCAGGGTTCCTACAGCTGTTGCAAAACTACAACTCCCAGCATGCCAAAGGCTGTCCAGGCATGCTGGGAGTTGTAGTTTTGCAACAGCTGGAGGCACCCTCTTTGGGAAACACTGGTCTATGTAGAACAAAGAAGATTCTTCAGGGTCATGTACAGTACACAGTGTCCTAAAAAAGTATCATGGAGCCGCCCTCACCTGGTGTCCAAAGGAGCAGCTAACCCTGGTACAGGTAAAGGGTAGTAAAGAACATGTAATACCTCCCTGTACTGTAGGGGGCGCTACCAGACACCAGTCAGTGCATGCACTTCAGTAATACAGGGGTTTTACCAGTAAATGCCCATTCTGATTGGTCAGTTCTTCCGGCCATTGACATGTTTCACAGATCTGGACTGTCTGTACATCGTATGTTGAGTCTGGTTTCAAGTTACAATGGTCCAGAAAAGACCATTGTATGTTGAAACTATTGAATGTTGAGGCCATTGTAAGCTGAGGGATCACTGTATGTGTATTTTATTTTTGTACAGTGGATCATTGTTTTTTTTTTTTTTTTAACCTTTTCACTTTGATTTGCTATAATTACCCTGTAATTGATTTTGTGTGTGCTCACACATAAATACCACTACTCTGGTCACTTCTGTATGCTTGATAAAGACTATGCAGACAGTGGAAACGTTGCTGCCACATATGAGGAAATAAACTACACTGCTTTTCACCTTATATTGGAGGCTGTGGGACGCTTTCTATTTGTGTCGATTACTGCCGCCAGCGACCAGGGCTGTGATTGGGCCCGCTTGCACCCACATCACCTTGATGCTGTTCGGATGTGCTGCTCTACCTTGCTTCTACTTAGCTATCTGGCTATCTACCTAGTTAGCTAACAATCCAACTGGCAAGCTACTTACCTGGCTACCTACATATGTCATATGTTTGTCGTACGTGTCGCACATAATGTAAGTAAATGGAGATGCACTGCAACCCACAAATGGCTGCAACCCAGCTGTTGGGTCACGGACACTTGTAGGCCCATCAAAATCCTCAGCACCAGGCCCATGATGCTCTTAATCCGGCCCTGGGCACGGAGCAGTCATTCGTCGATCGGACACCGAGGAGGCAGGTAAGGGCCCTCCCGGTGTCCTGTAAGCTGTTCGGGTTTTCACCGAGGCGGTCCTGAACAGCCCGACTGAGCAGCCGGGTTACTTTCACTTTCACTTCAGACGCGGCGGTCAGCTTTGATAGCTGCGTCTGAAGGGTTAATACAGGGCATCACAGCGATCGGTGATGTCCTGTATTAGCCGTGGGTCCCTGCTGTTGATAGTTGCCGGGACCGACCCGATATGACGTGTGGACACCGCGTGACCCCGCGGCATATCGCGGGAGACGGCGGAGGACGTAAATATACGTCCTTTGTCGTTAAAGGGGTACTCTTTTTTTAATCAACTGGTGCCAGAAAGTTAAACAGATTTGTAGATCACTTCTATAAAAAAAAATATTAATCCTTACAATACTTTTTAGGGGCTGTATACAAAAGAGAAATCCAAAAAAGAAAGTCATGACCACAGTGCTCTCTGCTGACCTCTGCTGTCCATTTTAGGAACTGTCCAGAGCAGGAGAAAATCCCCATAGCAAACATATGCTGTTCTGGACAGTTCCTAAAATGAACAGCAGAGGTCAGCAGAGAGCACTGTGGTCATGACATCAGAGGAAATGCATTTATTTTTTGGATTTCTCTTTAGTATACAGCCCCTAAAATGTACTGGAAGGATTAAGATTTTTTAATAGAAGTGATTTACAAATCTGTCTAACTTTCTGGCACCAGTTGATTTAACAAAAAAGTTTTCCACGGGAGTACCCCTTTAACCTTTCTAATAAACTTTTTTTTTTAATGGATCTCCTTTTTATAGAAATCATGGCTTATAAAAAAAATAAAAAAGACCACTAGGGGTCCCCATACCGCCAATGCTCCCATGTGTCCACCTTTTGTGCTGCTGCTTATGTATAAACTTTGCACAATAGGTGAGGCCATACTATGTAAGCATACCGTATGTCAACATTTGTAACAGGGTATTTTATATCATTATATTATTTTTGTATAATCTATGCAATGAATATGCAAACTAATATTGGGATAACCCAATTACCTAATGCTGGTTCACACACAGTGGTTAGGGCTAAAGGCTTTAGACTTTGTGAAGCAAAGCTCAAACCTGAGGCTCTCACTGACAAGACGTAGTGATGTAGTTACGTAATGTGGGTTGACAGCACCCTGGCCAAAGCAAAGTATTGTGTGAAATAATGGGCAGCTCCCTAGATGCAGGTATCTTTGGCGCCAAGTCATTCCAGCGGCTCCAGATATATGGTTCTGCATTGTTTTAAGCTATTTTTTGCACCCAATGGAAAAATTCTCTGGTGGACTTTTGTGCCTTTACATAAAATGCAACAAAATCTCAGAGTCTATAAAATCTACATAAATCTCCTATATTGATGACAGACAACTGAGATGTAAGCCTGGTGTCAGTAAGTGTAACAGGAGTACTCACCATTGCATGTCCAGCCTGTGGAGTGCTGTGAAGTGCAGAAGAGGAGCCGCACAAGATCTAAAGGGACATCATAGTGACAGACTGGGGGGAGATGCTGTCCTATATATGTTCTCCTCCTTGACCTTCCCCTGATGAACCTTCCCCTACTGCAGCTCCTCATCTTTAAGCCCTATAAATATCCAGTCACACAGTTCCCAAAGACTCTGTCTTTTCCTTTGCTATGTTCCCGGTATGGAACAAATTACACTGCCCGTCCTGTACAGCAGATGTTGGTGCAGGTGTCCTTTCCGGCCCACATCTCCAGGGAGGGATATTGTTTGTAAGATTGTATTGATTTTGGTTTGATTCATGTTATTTATGCCTTTGTATAATTAATTTATGTTCATTATGCCTTTGTACCAATAATGTGTTATTAGGACTGCTGTACCTTTGAGAGGATCTGCAGAGGAGAGATGTGGTTAGTTGTGGCCAATAGGGATCTCTTTCTTTATGTCAGAGACAAAAAACACAAAAAAGAAAAATTTGAATATAAGGAAGTAAAAGCTCCCTCTAAATGTTATCCGGTTCATGCTCATGGCCAATACATTTCAACTTTTCATGAACTAGTGCTAAAAGACTTCTAAGATCTACCTCTTAAGAAAATGACAAAAATATGACTAGTTCTGAAATATTGGCACTAAAAAAACTACAGACAAATCAGGACATAGTTTTCAGACCAGCCGATAAGGCCGGAGGGCTGGTCATCATGGACCATGATAATTATCATGCTGAGGCTCTTGGGATTCTCTCGGATCCTGAATATTATGATCCTTTTCCATCCATTCAAAAAACCTTATCCGATTTATTTCATAAAGCTCACACAGATAATGTAAATTAAACATGAGTACAAATTTCTGACGGTTGCTAATACTAACAAACCATATTTTTATTTCCTGCTGAAAATTCATAAGTCTCTTTCTTCCCCTCCAGGAAGACCCATCATTGCATGCACTTATTCTGCTAGTAGTAATCTGTCACATTATATAGATCTTTTTTTTTCCAGAAATATGTGGTCCAATTATCCATTTTTTTACGTGATTCTACAGCTCTTATTCATTTTCTCTCCAGTATGCCATGAGACCCACAATATATTTGAGTGACTTGCGAAGTCACTTCACTTTTCACCAACATTGACCATACCTTGGGACTGAAAGCAGTAGAATCCTTGTAAAGGAGTATCCCGACATTGCAGAGCCCAGTGTAATTTTTTGTCAGAGGGACTCAAATTTATCCTATATAATAATTTCTTCATCTATGATGCTGATGTCTACCACCAGGAGAAGGGAACGGCTATGGGGCAAAGGTGGTGCCCTCATATGCCAATTTATGGAGGCGTTTGAAAGCCAATATATTTTGAGTAATAACCCCCTAATGGAATACATAGCCTTTTACCATTGATATATAGACGACTTGATATTTTTATGGAAGGGCCCCCATCTTCGCTATACATACTCTTTGATCATGTGAATAATAGCCACTAGGGGATCCACATAATTTATTTATTCTATTAGTGTTTTTGACTTTTATAGTAGCAACAATACTATTTCCCCTTTTTTAAATTCTAATTGTTTTTTAGAGCTTTGATAAGCTACTAATTGTTGCACAAAACTATTGCACAAAACTATTGCGGTTGGTTTCTTTTAAACATAATGCATTCCTATGTTTGCCAAGCGTTTCGATTGCAGTAAGTATACCTTTACTTGTTTTACCTTGTTAAGATCACAGCACTCCGCTACTGGCCTGTTTTTTTACTCTCAGCAATGTAGCTCCGCCCACCTCAAGCACTGCTACTATTATAGCGCTCCCACACGGACTATAGTGATCTTCGTTCACATCCCTGACACTCAGGGCAGCTCCGCCGATTCCAAACCCCACCACCACCACTATAGCACTCAGTACAAATAGCAGGCATCCCGGCCAGCCTTCTATGTACCTGGTGTAGCTCCGCCCATTCTGCACTCTGCTACGTCCATAGTGCTTCAAACATCACTCACAGTTTTCCCCATTCACACCTGGCTCATCCACGTACACACTAGCTAGTATCATCATTAGAAACTGGTGGGGAGCAGCTGTGTGTTTGTGGTTAGTACTTTTGAAATGTCACGTCAGTAAAATTGTTTTTTCCAATTACTACCTCATCATTACTCATTATTTTATAAATATTCCATTTTAATTGTGAATATTTTCTCTTTTGTCTTTTTAAACCAATGTAATATGTTTCTAGAAGCATGCTACCATACGCAATGTTCTTATGTGCTGTCCCATAAGAACCTTGGTGAATTGCCTAATTTATATGACCTTTCTATGTACACATGGAGTTTCTATAAAAACTTGTTTGATTTCATTATGTAACATGCACTGTCCTGATGAAGGGCCTTGTCCAGGCTGGAAACGCGTTGTATGTGCTACAATAAAACATTATTTTATCGACGTATTAGAGCTTAGTCTCTTCTGATCTACATAAAAATTTCCTTTTTTTACCTATTGCATCATATTTCACTACCAATCGACTGAGGCCAGTGATCAGAAGGATTGCAAGCAGCATCACCCTTAATATCCACTCTACAGGCAAATATAGGTGTTGTGCTCTGAGCCCAACACTATAGGGTGAGTGGATTTTTTGCTTTTTTAAACTGAATCTATCTAACAATACTTCACTAGGGGTGTGTGTCTTTCTTTTTTTTTTTCCTTTCCTTCCCTTTACGACTCCAAATATGGCAATCAGAATAAATCCCTGGATCAACATTCTGTCCCTATAAATATAGTATCCATAACCTGTAATGTTATTACTCTCCAAAAATGTTTCCAGGCCCCTTATGAACTCTTTTACTGAGTTCACCATGACCACCTCCTCTGTCCACAGTCTCACTGCTCTTATAGTAAAGAACCATCAGTACCCAATCTTTCTGGGTACTGTAGTCCTCCCATTCCCAATATTACTCTGGTTGCCCATCTTTGAACCCTCTCCAGCTCCACTATATCTTTCTTGTACACTGGTGCCCAGTACTGTACACAGTATTATATGTGTGGTTTGACTAGTGATTTGTACAGTGGTAGAATTAATTCCTTTTCATGGGAATCTATACCCCATTGATACACCCCATGATTTTGTTTGCCTTGGCAGCAGCTTCCCGACACTGGTCACTACAGCTAAATTTACTGTTAACTAAGACTCCTAAGTCCTTTTCCACATCAGTCATGCCAAGTGTTCTCCCATTTAATAGATAATCCCAGCCTGGATTTTTCCTCCCCATGTGCATTACCTTACATTTATCAGTGCTGAACCTCATCTGCCACTTCTCAGTCCAATTGTAACAGTGCTCTGTCCTCTATTGTGTTAACCACTTTATAGAGTTTAGTATCATCTGCAAAGATTGCTACTTTACCATTCAACCCTCTACAAGGTCATTAATGAATATATTAAATAGAATAGTACCCAAGACTGACGCCTGTGGTACCCCACTAGTCACCCAATCAGAATAAGTACAGTTCATAACCACCCTCTGTTTCCTATCACTGAGCCAGTTACTTACCCACTTACACACATTCTCCCCCAGCCCAATCCTTCTCATTTTATACACCAACCTTTTATGTGGCACCATATCAAATGCTTTGGAAAAATCCAGATATGCGACATCCAGCGATTCCCCCTGGTCCAGTCTGGAGCTAACCTTCTCATAAAAAAGGTACTCTGTCAGGTCTGTTAGTTAATATTAAGTCAGGTAGGGTGCCCCCTCTGGTCGGGCCCTGCAACATTTGGGACACAAAATTGTCTTTAGCTATAGTCAGAAACCTCTTTTATGAGATTCACAGGTCTCAGTCTCCCAGTTTATATCAGGATAGTAAAAGTACCCCATTATTATCACATCATTTTGATTTTCTGCCTTGTTTATTTGCCTCAGTAATTAATCTTCTGGCTCTTCCATTATATTTGGTGGCTTATAGCAAACCCCTATCATATTTATTTTTTTCTCCATATAATTCAACCCATAATGACTCCACATTATCGTTTCCCTCCCGTATATCCTCCCGCAGTGCGGCCTTCAGACTGGACTTTACAGAAAGACAAACTCCTCCGCCTTTCCGTTATGTCCGATCCTTCCTGAATAGACTATAACCCTGTATCCTTCCTGAATAGACTATAATCCTGTATGTTGACCGCCCAGTCATAGCTATTGTCCAACCAAGTCTCAGTTTTACCCACTATGTCATAATTCTCTTCAAACATTATCAACACCAGTAAATCCATTTTATTGGTCAGACTTCTGGCATTAGTCAACATGCAATTCAAAGGTGTATGCTTTTTTTCCTATGAAACCTATCCCTATTAAATATTATAACCCCTCCCTTCGCTCCAACCCCAAGTATATTAATAAGTCCCACCTCTCTATCTACACTATCTTCCTCCTCTATGTCGTAGGTCCCCTCCCCCCCCCCCCATACCCTAGTTTAAACACTCATCCATCTTTCTGGCCATCTTCTCCCCAAGTACAGCTGCACCCTCTCCATTGAGGAGCAGCCCGTCCCTACGGTAGAGACTGCTGCCGACAGTGAAGTTAGCGCAGTTCTCCATGAACTCAATCCCCTCCTTCCTACACCAGCTTCTGAGCCACTTGTTTACCTCCTTAAACTCCCGCTGCCTCTCTGGTGTCGCTCCTTGTACAGCTAATATTTCATAAAATATTACCTTGGAGGTCCTTGCCTTAAACTTGCGGCCTAAGTCCCTGAAATCATTTGTAGAGACACACCACCTATCTCTTACTTTGTCATTGTTGCCAATGTGTGCCATGACTGCTGGCTCTTCTCCAGCCACACCCAGAAACCTGTCAACCCGATCTGCGATGTGCCGAATTCGAGCCGAACTACTGACTACCTCAGCAACTCCCTGTTCTACACTGTACTGCAATTTTTCTCAGTAAACTCCTCAGTGATTTTCTGTAACCTTGCATCTGGTGTCTTTATTGCCCAGTGCCTTACCCAGGAGAACTGCTTTATCTTGGAGAGTGGTGGATAATGCTACCCTGGCGTCATGAGTGACTGTCTGTTTGCTGCACCCCAACACTACACTGCAACACGCCACATGAGCTCACCACATATGGACCCCTCTTCATGATCCTCCTTTAATAGATGCCCTTCCTGCACACCTGGACTCTCCTTTCCCCCTTGTCTTCTGCCTCCCTCATATAGACACCCTCCTACCCTTCTGTCCCCCTAATAGACCCCTCCACTCCTCCTGTACCCCCTTATATATACCCATCTGCTCCTCCTGTCCTCTCTTAAATGCCCCTCCTCTCCTCCGGTACCCCCTTCTATAGAGTCATCCCCTCCTCCTCTCCCCCCTTATAGACCGCTCATGCCCCCATTACAGACTCCTCAAATCCCCTTTAATTTGACTCGTCCTCATTCACCTTATTGACCCTACTCCCTTTAATATTCCCCATGTCCCCTGCTTCCTCTTCATTCTGTTCCCCTCACTTGCAGTTCAGTGCTCACATACTGCATTTCCTCCGGAAGAAGGACGCAAGTCCGAAACGGACGTAGGGGTGGACGTCTCTCTGTTGCACTTTCTGTTTGCACATGTAGGTATTTTGCTGCTGTGATCCTGCGCTTGTACTGTACTCTAGCACTTTATGTATGTAAAATGATGCACTGATTCTGGATACAGCACTGTATTTTTGTTAGGCTGCTATATAGACATCTATTACCTTGAGGTGCTATGTTGGCATTTCTAGCAGCTTCTATATGAGAGATGTTCCATATTTGTCAGACGCCAATCCTGCTTTTATTGTTATTTTAATTAATAAACATTATTTGCATTCACGCTGTTGTCTGCCACAGTTTCTTTGCTATATAGGTTTGTGTATTCGTGTTTCCTGTATTGGCAGCATAGATATGTCCATACACACATAGCCTTAGGAGTACCGTAGGGACGTATTATAGTTCCCCCCCGATACTAGGCTTTTTACTGTGTTCTGTTGGTGTACTTGGTTCCACTCTTGGAAGGCCCAAAATACTATGTAAGCTTCTGCTGGGGTCTAATGTTGTTATGCTTTAAGAAAAATAGATGAACAGACTTGATTTCTACTGGGTATTGGTGTCCATGTGGGATATTTATCAAATTCTGTGCAGAGGAACAGTGGTGCAGTTGCTCGTAGACACCAATCAGATTGGTTATTATATATTTCAAAGAAGCAATCTGATTGGTTGCTAGGGGAAACTGTCCCACTTTCTCTCTGCATTGAATTTGAAAAATCTCCTTCCATTTGATTACTTAAAATGTACATGGTGGCATAAGCTCTGCTTTCCAAACGTTTGCCTTTATATTTCACATGGAGATGGACAAGGATCTAACTAACAAATTGTCTTTGTTTCTGCATGAAAGTTGAGGAGGAGTATGCAGGCTGTGGAGGCAGAGGTCATCTGGAGGCAAGGCACAGTTCACCCACTAGAAGGCATAATGGGTTTGAGGTCAGAAGATGTGAAGCAGGCCTATAAAGAACGTTAAAAAAGGGTCACCTGTTGAGTTTGTGCGAGATAATGTAGGGGGGGGGGCAGTTTCTTTGCCAAGTAGGGCCTGAAGAAGGGAACACAGAGTAGATGTAGTGATTATTATAGTTGCCGCAAGTTTAAGGGGTACTCTGACTCTAAGACGTCTTATCCCCTATCCAAAGGATACTTGATAAGTTGTCTGGTCGCAGGGGCCCCGAATGCAGACACCCACCTGTGGCAGCTGCACAGAGCGATGTTCGCTCCATGTCTGAAGGGTCACGACTACTGGGCTGGAGTTTTGTGACACCACAACTCCACCCCCTTGTGACATCACGGCCCGCCCCCTCAATGCAAGTCTATGGGAGTCGTTTACCTTGCATGGTAGAAAGGGGTCTATGTGTCCCAGTAATAATACTGGTGCCTACATTGCTTGGTAGGAGGTGGTTGGAAACAGTAACCTAAAGCATAGAGCCCCTTAGAGTACAGTCTAAAAGAAGAGAAGAAATTCCCCAGACAGATGGTGAAAAGTGTGAAACTGGTGTAAAGTGACACAGGCCTAGGAAGAGCTCTTGTGAAAAATACAGGGCCTCTTCACAAATATTATAATCCTGTTAATGTATGTATACCTGAAATATCAAGAAACAGTGCCACATAGTTTTAATGTAACCATTAAGCCTTTGTGCATCAACTGAGAACTATACCTCTAATGGCCGCTGTGCCACTGTATGGAAAGATCTGCTAATTAAAAGTAATCTGTTTAAATTCCATTGGTCTGAGAGAACAAGCACATTACAAATCCAAGCTACAAGTTAGCAAGACACAAGAATGACTTATTATCCTAGTTTGTGTTCTGTATATAGATCCTGTGTAGGTTTTGCATTGTAGCCCATACATTCTGGGAGAAGAGCAAACATCAAAGAACAAAATAATTCTTAAAATTATTTGAAACAATATTTAGACATCTACTTAGATAACATTTATAAAAAGGAACAATGAAGCAGTTATTAATAAAGATATAATAAACATGGGTTATTACATTATCAGTAACAATCATTTATTAATAATAGTATGTTGTATGTGAAATTATAATTATGCCAGTAGATGGCAGTAGATACGTGACAATGAGTTTTCAGAATCTCTTTATAGGAAATTTGTGGACATTGTGCTTAAATGCTCATTATGGAATATTTACAATTGCAGTTTGCAGTGGAACTAGTAGAACAGAGAGTGGTGCAAGCATAAACTGTAAAACAATAGCTACTTGTTATTTACAAGGAAAGGTGTAAAATCTGAAGGGCCACTGCTGCAGATGGCGTTTGTTTGTTGAAATGTTTGGTTCTAACCTCATAAAAGGGTCTCATATCAGAGACAACTCCTTTCAGTTCTGAGCTGTCAACCCTCCCCAGCAAATTGCTGATTTTTACTGGATACCACAGTCAGTCAGGATGCTGCAGAGAAAATATAGTTTAAGGGTAGAGTCACTCGTAACAGATCGGCAGCGTATTTTATGCTGCGGATCTGCTGGTGACCCGACCCGTAGTGTGCTTCCAGCTGTTAACATCCCGCCACCCCGCCTAGCCCCACCCCCTGGTCTGCTCACAGCGGCAATCCGCCGCTCCAAGCAGCCATGCAGAGGCCTGCGAGTCGCCAAATACGCTGCTGGTTTGTTACGTGTGACCCTACCCTAAGGGTCTTTTCCCATGTACAGTAAGTATGTTGTGCAGATTTGATGCTGAATTCTATCATTTAGTTTATATTGAAATCTGCAGCAGAAAATCCTGCACATCAAATCCTGCCCATCAAATCTGCGCAGGATACTGTAAGTGTGAATAGACCCTTAGGGTCAGTTCACATGTGCATATTTTCTGGTGCAGATCTGCTGTAGCAACAAAATCTGCAACAAAAATATCAAGGGCGGACATATCGTCTATGCAGCCAGTTAAGATGCACAGGGGCCCAGCATGTGAGGGGACTCGCCGCCCTTTGAAAGGGCGGCGTGCCCCCTCACACGACACAGGCTGGGTCGGCCGGCAATGCGAGAGCCAGAGGAGCAGGAGGGAGAAAGTAAAAACGCTCGGCCCCATTTCTATTTTTGTGGCCAGAATTTGCTCACCAGTAACTGCTGGGAACTCAGGGCAGTCCTGCTCCCAGTTAAGTGCCATACACCTTCCCCCAGATAAGGGCTGGCAGCCGCATATTGACGCTAGCTCACGTTACACTCCCAAAATTCAAAGGCTGTCGTCACTACATCCTGACGCTGTCTACTGGGCTACTGGGGGGGGGTCTAATGTGGGGGTACTACCTGTCTACTGGGGGGGGTCTAATCTGGGGGTACTACCTGTTTACTGGAATCTAATATGGGGGTACTACCTGCCTACTGGGGGGGGGCTAATCTGGGGGTATTACCTTCCTACTGGGGCTCTAATCTGGGTGTACTACCTGCCTTCTGGGGGTTAATCTGGGGGTACTATCTGCCTACTGGGGGTTAATCTGGGGGTACTACCTGCCTACTGGGGGTTAATCTGGGGGTACTACCATCCTACTGGGGGATCTAAACTGGGGGTACTACCTGCCTACTGGGGGGTAATCTTGGGGTACTACCTGCCTAGTGGGGTTAATCTGGGGGTAATACCTGTTGACTGGGTGGGTCTAATCTGGGGGTACTACCTGTCTACTGAAGGGGGGTCCAATCTGGGGGTACTACCTGCCTTCTGGGGGGTAATCTGGGGGTACTACCTGCCTACTGGGGGGTAATCTGGGAGTACTAGCTGCCTACTGGGGGGTAATCAGGGGGCACTAACTGCCTATTGGGGGGATAACCTGGGGGTACTACCTGCCTACTGGGGGGGATTATTCTGGGGGGGTACTACCTGTCTACTGCTGGGATTAATCTGGGGGTACTACCTGCCTACTGGGGGTGTCTGATCTGGGTGTACTACCTCCCTACTGGGGAGGGGTCTAATCTGGGGGGACTACCTGCCTACTGGGGGGGCTAATTGTAGAGGACTACCTGCCTACAGGGGGAGGGGGGTGTCTAGTCTTAGGGGACTAACTGCCTACACACCTTCCAACCTAACTACCGGGAGATGAGCCATGGGGGGGAAGGAACAAAGACATGGGGGGGGGGGGGGGGCAGGCATATTCTTTGCACAGGGGCCCTCTGCTGTTTATGTCTGCCCCTGAAAAATATGAATGTGTGAACGGACCCTTAGGATGTATTCACATGTACAGTATCCTGCGCAGATGTCAAACTGCAGATTTGAAGCCATTTAGTTTACATTAAAATCAGCAGCATAAAATCCTGCACATCAAATTCTGCATCAAATATGTGCAGGATACTGTACATGTGAACACACCCTTAAGGCACGTTCACATGCACAGGATCTGCTGCACATTTTTACTGCATATTTTTTGCAGCTAGTTTTGCAATGGATAGCAAAATCAGCTGCAGAAAATATGTATTGTATGAGTGAACGTAATCTTTTATAGTTTTAGAGTTTTAGATTGCAGCCATTTAGATACTGGGATAGCAGGAGATTGTCAGAAAAAAAAGCATAAGAGCAACTCTCCATTTTTTTTTTATAGAGATAGAGTCTCTGAGAGCCCTCGTTAATGTCCATATGCCCTGATAAGACATACTAGGGAACATATTCAAAACTGAGTTCACAAAACATTTACACTAGATTTGCAAAGGTTATTACTAGAGATGAGCAAATTTTTTTAAAATTTGATTCAGCTGATTTACCGATTTTTCCCAAAAAATTTGTTTTGGTCCGAATTTATTCACGGGAAATCGCTATTAAAAATGGCTATTTCTGGCCTACAGAGAGCCTTAATAGCGGTGTAGAACACTTTGCCTTTCTATAACACGCATAGGGAGTGTGCTGTTAGTGAAATAATACTGTCATTCAGTATGACATGCAGATTAGAGGCGTTGCTATTAGAATCACAGCAGAGTGGCACAATGACAGAGCCTGGAGTTGGCATCAGTATGAAGAGACCATATGGCTGAATGACACAGCGTGGAGGTGGCGGCATCATGAGGAGACCATATAGTGACTGAATGATCAAGCCTGGAGGTGGCAACATCCTGAAGAGACCATAGGGCCTCACAATTGAAAAACAATAAGATATTTTTTTATATTCAAATTGAAGATTTCAAATAGATGAACCTAAAAAGTTTATTTAATGTGCCAGCAGCATGAGGAGACCACATGGAGGTACAGTGACACAGCCTTGAGGTGGCAGCAAAAAGAAGAGACCATATAGTGGCTGAATGACAAAGCCGGAGGTGGCAGAAGCATGAGGACACCATAAAATGGCTGAGTGACACAGCCTGGAATTGGCGGCAGCAAAAGGAGACCATCTAGTGGCTGAATGACACAGCCTGGATTTGGCAGCAGCAAGAGGAAACCATATAGTGGCTGAATGACACAGCCTGAAGGTGACAGAAGCAAGAGGAGACCATATAGTGGCTGAATGACACAGCCTGGATTTGGCAGCAACAATAGGAGACCATATAGTGGCTGAATGATACAGCCCGGAGGTGGCGGAAGCATGAGGACACCATATACTGGCTGAATGACACAGAGTGGAGTTGGCGGCAGCAAGAGGAAACCATACAGTGGCTGAATGACACAGCCTGGAGTTGGCGACAACAAGAGGAAACCATATAGTGGCTTAATGACACAGCCTGGAGTAGGCAGCAGCAAGAGGAGACCATATAGTGGCCGAATGGCAGAGCCTGGAGTTAACGGCAGCCAGAGTAAACCATATAGTGGCTGAATGACACAGCCTGGAGGTGACGGAAGCATGAGGAGACCATATTGTGGCTGAATGACGCAGCCTGGAGTTGGCGGCAGAAGGAGGAGAACATATAGTGGCTGAATGACACAGCCTGAAGGTGGCGGAAGCATGAGTAGACCATTTAGTGGCTGAATGGCACAGCCTGGAGTTGGCGGCAGCAAGAAGAGACCATATAGTAGATGAGTGACGCAGCCTGGAGGTGGCATCAGCATGAGGAGAACATATGGTGGCAGTTTGAGAAAGCCTGGAGTTTGCATCAGCATGAGGAGAACATATGTTGGCAGTATGAGACAGCCTGGAGCTGGCATAAGCATGAGGAGAACATATGGTGACAGTATGAGACAGCCTGGAGCTGGCATCATCATAATGAGAACATATGGTGGAAGTGTGAGATAGCCTGGAGCTAGCATCAGCATGGGGAGAACATATGATGGCAGTATGAGAGAGACAGCCTGGAGCTGACATATGCATAAGGAGAACATAAGGTGGCAGAATGAGACAGCCTGGAGGTGGCATCAGCAGCATCAGGAGTCCTGAAAGTGACCCGGTGACAGAGTGGGGCTGTTAGTGGCAATACCAGTAACCGGTGACGAAGGTGGGTGAAAAAATCAGAACTTGGCATCAGATGTGTGGCATAAGGTGGGTGGCCAGATCAGAATAGTAGCTGAGGCAGGTAGGCAGAAGAAAACGGTTTCTTTTGTAAAAGTGTTAGTGTGGAGGAGAACATATGGTGGCAGTTTGAGACAGCCTGGAGCTGGCATCAGCATGAGGAGAACATATGGTGGCAGTATGAGACAGCCTGGAGCTTGCATCAGCATGAGGAGAACATATGGTGGTAGTATGGCACATCCTGGAGTTGGCATCAGCATGAGGAGAACATATGGTGGCAGTATGAGACAGCCTGGAGCTAGCATCAGCATGAGGAGAACATATGGTTGCAGAATGAGACAGCCTGGAGCTGGCTTAAGCACGAGGAGAATATATGGTGGCAGTATGAGACAGCCTGGAGCTGGCATCCGCATATGAGAACATATGGTGGCAGTATGAGACAGCCTGGAGCTGGCATCAGCATGAGGAGAACATATGGTGGCAGAATGAGACAGCCTGGAGCTGGCATCAGCATGAAGAGAACATATGGGGGCAGAATGACACAGCCTGGAGCTGGTATCAGCATGAGGAGAACATATGGTGGCAGTATGAGACAGCCTGGAGCTGGCGTCTGCATGAGGAGAACATATGGCGGCAGAATGAGACAGCCTGAAGCTGGTATCAGCATGAGGAGAACAAATGGTGGCATAATGAGACAGCCTGGAGCTGGTATCAGCATGAGGAGAACCTATGGTGGCAATATGAGATAGCCTGGAGCTGGCATCAGCATGAGGAGAACATAAGGTGGCAGAATGAGACAGCCTGGAGCTGACAACCACTGCATCAGGAGTCCTGAAAGTGACCCGGTGACAAAGTTGGGCGGTTGGTGGCAATACCAGTATCCGGTGACGAAGGTGGGTGAAAAAATTAGAACTTGGCATCAGATGTGTGGCATAAGGTGGGTGGCAGGATCAGAATAGTAGCTGAGGCAGGTAGGCAGAAGAAAACGGTTTCTTTTGTAAAAGTGTTAGTGTGGAGGAGAACATATGGTGGCAGTTTGAGACAGCCTGGAGATGGCATCAGCATGAGGAGAACATATGGTGGCAGTATGAGACAGCCTGGAGCTGGCATCAGCATGAGGAGAACATATGGTGGTAGTATGATACATCCTGGAGTTGGCATCAGCATGAGGAGAACATATGGTGGCAGTATGAGATGCCTGGAGCTGGCATCAGCATGAGGAGAACATATGGTCGCAGAATGAGACAGTCTGGAGCTGGCATAAGCATGAGGAGAATATATGGTGGGAGTATGAGACAGCCTGGAGCTGGCATCCGCATATGAGAACATATGGTGGCAGTATGAGACAGCCTGGAGCTGGCATCAGCATGAGGAGAACATATGGTGGCAGTATGAGACAGCCTGGAGCTGGCATCAGCATGAGGAGAACATATGGTGGCAGTATGAGACAGCCTGGAGCTGGAGTCAGCAGGAGGAGAACATATGGTGGCAGAATGAGACAGCCTGGAGCTGGCAACAGCATGAAGAGAACAGATGGGGGCAGAATGACACAGCCTGAAGCTGGTATCAGCATGAGGAGAACATTTGGTGGCATAATGAGACAGCCTGGAGCTGGTATCACCATGAGGAGAACCTATGGTGGCAGTATGAGATAGCCTGGAGCTGGCATCAGCAGGAGGAGAACATAAGGTGGCAGAATGAGACATCCTGGAGCTGACAACCACTGCATCAGGAGTCCTGAAAGTGACCCGGTGACAAAGTTGGGCGGTTGGTGGCAATACCAGTATCCGGTGACGAAGGTGGATGAAAAAAGGAGAACTTGGCATCAGATGTGTGGCATCAGGCAGGTGGCAGGATCAGAAAAGTAGCTGAGGCAGGTAGGCAGAAGAAAACGGTCTCTTTTGTAAAAGTGTTAGTGTGCACAAGTAATTATTGAGCATATGCATTACATAAAACTTAACTTTTAATAATATTCTTAGGATAAAATATATGTACCCAAAATTTTGGGGAAATCAAGCAAAAGGAAAGGTGTGCAAAAAACACCATGTGCCACCTACATCACCAAGAATTGATGTGATGCAAAGACCTCTAAAAGCTGAAAAGGGACAACGTATGTTCCATTGTAACCTGTGGGGGTAAAAACTTCCCGTGTAAGGCCCTACTCTCGCATTAATTCCTTTCTTTGGAAGTGTTTCTCGCCCTAAAAAGGAAGGCCCAATACAGGAACCTCTCCCTTTTTTAGACAAGTAACATTTTCCTCGAAAAGGTTGAAGGAAACAACGTATTGTCCATTGTAGCAGGTGGGGTTAAAAACTTCCCTTGTAAGGCCCTACTCTCGCCCTATTAATTCCCTTCTTGGCAAGTGTTACTCACCCTAGAAAGGGTGGCCCCACACAGGAAACTCTCCCCATTTCCACCTAAAAACCATGTGAAATAGGGAGAGGTTCCTGTGTGGGGCCACCCTTTCTAGGGTGAGTAACACTTGCCAAGGAGGGAATTTAATATTGTGAGTAGGGCTTTACAGAGGAAGTTTTTACCCCCACCGGTTACAATGGACCATACGTTGTTCCCTTCCACCTTTTAGAGGTCTTTGCATCACTTCAATACTCTGTGGTGTGGGTGGCACATGGTGTTTTTTGCACACCTTTCCTTTTCATAGATATAAAAAAAAATTGGGGTCTCATGCATATCATCAATACTTACTTGTGGTCTGATGCAGAGGAATTTCTGTAACTGGGGAGCAGCACCTTAAATATGTTTAGCACTATCCATATTTGTGAAGAGTTGGTGTGGCACCATGGTCAATCTATTCTGATGCATCAGGCATTGGTGGGTGGAAATCCTGGCTGATCCATGCCTGATTCATGTTCACAAAGGTCAGTCTCTCCACATTTTTCGTGGACAGATGAGTTCTCCTTGAGGTTACTATGGCCCCCGCACTAAACACGCGCTCTGATGGCACACTACTTGCCGGGCAGGACAGCTTTTCCAAGGCAAACTCTGCTAGTTGCGGCCACAAATCAAGTTTGGCTGCCCAGAAGTCCAGCGGATGGTCAAGGCGTGTTGGCATGGTCATGTCAAGGTATGCCACAACCTGCTGGTTCAGGTCCTGCTCCAGATCTACCTGCTGCTGATGAGCTGCTTCACTATGAGGGTGAAGAAAGGTACTTATCAGCGACTGTAGACTCAGGCTGCTGCTGATGGAGCTGGTACTGCTACTGCCCCTCCACCCCTCCCCAGCAGCCATGGCAGTGGAAGGTAAGCGCAGAATGCCCACTGAGACAGACCTGCGAGAGGGTGGACGATGGTGCAGATAGGCATCAGCCAACTGACTACGTAGGATGTCTCTGTACACCCTCTCAATGGGTGTAAAAAAGGCCCCCATTTTGTGCCGGTAGTGAGGGTCCAATAAAGTGGAGAGCCAGAAGTCATTCTGCTGCCAAAGGGTGACAATTTGGCGGTCACTACACAAGCAAGTGAGCATGCATCGTGCCATTTGTGCAAGTGACTCGGAGGCTCTCCCTGCCTCCATCTTTACTGCATACTGCCACGGTGTGTCTGGGTCCTGTGTCTCGTCTTCCTCATCACCCTCTAGCTCCTCTTGCTGCTCCTGCTCCTCCTCTCCGATGACTATAAAAAAACACCCCTTTTCGCAAAACCTTAACTGTGCTCCACTGTCCCCC
This sequence comes from Hyla sarda, assembly GCF_029499605.1. NCBI lineage: Eukaryota > Metazoa > Chordata > Amphibia > Anura > Hylidae > Hyla > Hyla sarda. The sequence goes on from NC_079192.1 coordinate 244,888,135, forward strand.
TCCACCTCCTCTTCCAGTTCAGCCCCCACAGGGCTCATGTGGCCTTGAGATATAGGTGCCACGTCTCCACTGCCCTGACCAGCCATCATTTCCAACACGTGTTGTAGTAGCTGAAGCAGAGAAATGACGTTGTTCATTCCGTAATCCTGACGACTGACTAATAATGTGGCTTCTTCAAAGAGCCTGAGCAAACGGCAGGTGTCATGTATGAGCTGCCACTGGTTGACATTGAAATTACACAGGGGAGTACCCCTATCTGCTTGGATCATCAAGAAATCGGTGATGGCTTTTCTCTGTTCATATAGTCGGTCCAACATATGTTGGGGGGAATTCCAACGTGTGGAAAAGTTTTAAATCAGACTATGTTGTGGGATACCGTTCTGAATCTGCAGCTCAGGGAGTGTGTGCTTTGCGGTGTACGAGTGGCTGAAGTGCATGCAAAATTTCCTTCCCATTGTTAGGATGTCTTGCAGATGGGGGAACACTTCAGGAACCGTTTGACAACTAGATTGAACATGTGTGCCATGCAGGGCGCATGGCTCAGGCTTCCTTGTCGCAGCTCAGACAAGATGTTCTTCCCGTTGCCGGTCGCCATGGTTCCCATTTCCAGTATTTCTTGATGAATGACTTTTAGCTGTTCCTCCCCTGTGTGACTCTGTTTGCCATGGCAAACCATGTGAAGAACAGTGTGACACTGCCGTGTCGGGGCACTGAGACTTGTCTGTGCAGTGGAGGCTGGGGATATGGCGGCGGAGGAGGAGGCGGAGTCGCACACTGTCACAGGACCAACGGCCTGAGAGCATGGAGGTGGAAGCAACGTGACCTGGCCAAGTTGCTGTTGTGGCTGTGCAGGAACCACATTCACCCAGTGTGCCGTAAAGGACATGTATTGTACCTGTGGCCAGGTTAACATCCTCCGGATGCTTGATGAAGAACTGCCACACCACCGAGTAGCTGATTTTCCCACCAACAGTCCGCACTGATTGACTGCTGCCAACTCCAGGAACCCCTGTTCCACTACTTCCAGGAAGGTAGGCTGCCGCAAAGCAGGTGGTCTACCCCAGGCACATTTGGCTTTAGACTTTACACTTCTGCCACCATGCTGACTGCCAACCATGCTACCACCTTGCTGGCTCAGCTGCTGCCTCACGGGCAACCTGCAACACTCTTCTCTTGATGATGATGAAGCCCCTTCTGCACCCAGCTCCCAAGTGCGATCGGCTTCATCATCATCGAGTTGTGTCTGCACGTCACTGATGTCCTCCTCAGGTTCCTCAACAGTGTCTGCTTCAGGAGCCTGAACGTTCGCAACACCACCTCCCACGCCACTATCCTCATCACTACTTGCCCGCCTAGCAGATAAAGTGGCGGATGTCTCTTTGCTGGGCAGTATCTGCTGACTGTCAGTAGATCGTCCTCACTAAATAGTGGAGCTGAACCCACAGCATAGGATACTTCTGTGGGGGAGGGAACAGCATAGGACAGAGGCAATGGGAGGCCAGGGACTGCTCCCGGGCCATGCCAACTGAGGGTTGTGACTGAGGAACCCACCGAATGTTGACTGGGGGTATCAAATGTCACTTGTGATGATGTGGATGAGCGTGTTAACCAGGCAATGACGGCAGATGGGTTGTTGGTCGAGACACGACCGCTAGCTGATACCGGGAGGTCAGGCCTCTCGCTGCAACTCCTGCTGCCACTTGCCCTTTGTATGCTGTGATCTCTGCCTGCGCCTGATGAATTTAGGCCTCTGCCACTCCTTTGTGCACATCCTGGCACTTCTCTGCCTGACATACTTATATATTTGCATATATGAGGGTAGGACAATACGCTCCACTACACTTAAAACAGTATTTGTCTACAACACCAGCAGCTGTGTACTTTGGCTGACCTTTCACGGTAACTAGGCCCTTAAGACTTTAACAGGAACAAAATGGTACACCACTTAGATGGTCATACGTGGTTTGCACTAATGAGGGGGGTACAATACGCTCCACTACGCTTAAAACAGTATTTGTCTACAACAGCAGCAGGTGTATACTTTTGGCCCATGTCCTGAAATGTGGAGCTGCCATCTTAGATGCCCTGGAGCCTGGACCGCACTAAATGGAGCTTAATGAAGCGATCTGTATGATTGAATCACTGCGACTTTCGGATTTGTTGAAAAGCAAATTTTTCCTGAAATTCGGAATGAATTCGGATTCGTCAGATTCGATTTGCACATTCCTAGTTATTACACCCGAAAAGATTAACAATTACACTATGGGCGTGGTGTTGAATTTACAACTGATTAAATTAAATTTTCAAAGGCTGACACATATTTACATGAATTTATTTTTAATTATGTATTTTTTTGTGTTATGTATTGTACCGCTTTATAAGTATATTATAGTATTTTTAAATGAGGTCCCAATAGAAGATCTACTCTAATCTGGTTTGAAAATATATTTAAAAAAATGTGGGAGCTCAACGTAAAAAGAGAAAACCTATACCGAGGATACTGCGTTGCACATACCCATGTGCCAAGAAAGAGTACTAATAGTGTAAAAAGGGGAGGCAGTCCTGCTAGGCTAGGTAAGAGTAAAAGATATAAGGTCAAAAATTAGGAGAAAGAGAGAGAGAAAAAAGATAACTGTACAGTCTTCCTGAACCTCCACCATTGAAAAAGGGGACGCAGTTCCCCGAAACGCGTCTGGTGTTAAGACAACCCTGCACATCATCTGAGACAATCGTTACTGCACTGCCGGTCCTCACCTACCCTCTCACCTGCTCCCGTGGCGTCGGGGTAGAGAGGATACCCCCAGCGTTGCCATACGCTGCTACGACCGCTAGGCTTCGCAGCGCTGCCACACGCGTCTTCCCAGCCATCATCTCCGACCCCCAGCACCGGATCATATCACCCCTCCTACATTTCTCCCGTGCCGCCGGGACAGAGGGACGTGTATCCGGATCGTAAGCACAGCTGCACTCACCTGACTGTGCACACTGTAGCCGGTAAGAGAGTCTTGCAATTCTTGTTTGAGGTATCTTTTCCCATTCTTCCTTACAAAAGTCTTCCAGTTCTTTGAGATTTCTGGGCTGTCTGTCACGCACTGCTCTTTTAAAGGGGTAAAGGATAGGGGATAAGATGCCTGATCGCGGGAGTCCCGCTGCTGGGGACCCCCGGGATCATGCACGCGGCACCCCGTTTGTAATCAGTGCCTGAACTGTATAGCGATTGCCCTCTTGCATTCAGTCCCCGTGCCGTCGGGTAGAGGGGGCATCGCCTGTATCTCTGCACCTAAAAACGTTTATAGTGGGCCCCAATCTGGGAGGCTCCAGAGCTACCGAAAATTTGCCTTATTGGATTATCAACTTTTTTGCTATGTACTTTCATCTGGATTAATCCCGGCTCCTATAATATGACTTTACAGTATAACTAAACAGATACTGTTTGCACTGTCCCATTGCCCCACTTTCATTGTCTCATTGTCCAATTGTTGAAGTGCAATATCACTGTTTATATTTTATATTTTTAGTATTTTATACCATTGTAACCATTTATATCTAGTGACCAGTCTGAGGCAAGGGCCCTGCAGCAGACCTCACATCATTTTTCCAAATAAATGTCATTATTTTATGCTATTTTAGACACGTTTTCTTTTTTCTCTCTCTCTTTCTCCTAATTTTTGACCTTATATTTTTTACTCTGACCTAGCCTAGAAGGACTGCCTCCTCTTTTTACACTATTAGTACTCTAATCTGGTTTGGTTTACTTTGATTTAGGTATAGATTTTAAATAGAAGGGAAACACGACTTGGGTGTTTAGGGGTGTTGTCTTGCTGTATGACACCAATTCTCTTCAGATTCAGCTTACAGACAGATGTCCAGATATTTTGCTTTACGATTTCCTGGAATATTTCAGAATTCATTGTTTCATCAATGATAGCAAGCTGTCCTGGCCCGGAAACATCATAACATGCCCTTACCATGATACTACCACCCCCATGTTCCACAGAAGACATGAGGTTTTCCCTGAAATTCCCTGGGTGTGTCATTGTTTCTGACGTGTTTTCTATAAGCATCTCTTAAAAAACTCTAGGAAAAAATGTATGTGACAAATGCTATGAAAAACCCCTGAAATTCATGGCATCTTAAAAAAGTATTCAAAAACACAGAAAAAATTGTGAGTGAAAAGAAGCCTTCAAAGTTCTAAATTACATTTTTAAGTCCTTTAACAGAACCAGAATTTTCTTCATTTTCATTTTGACGTACGGCTTTTTTTAGTGTGTGTTTTAGAGACTTCTATTTTTGGACAACTTCTTCTCAAGTGGCTTTTATGACACTTGCCAAATGGGGAGGGGCAGCTCTATTGAACTGAGTAATAACTAAAGTTTAGAGCGGCCTCCAGATGTGGCTCATAGTAAGCATTAGCGTCCTTCAGATAAAGGACATTGCAGGAGAATAAACATTGCAACTCAACATCAGAAAGAATTAGAGGGTGAATCTCTCACATGGCCTGGCCTCACATGACAGGCATACTGAATTTTATTTATTCTCTTTTCAACCATCCGCCTAAAGTAAAGTTTTGTATCTTCATGCAGAACCCCTTCCTTACAGAAACAATGTAATAAAGGAAATCAGTAAAAAATAAATGGAATGGTGTTCTTTTGCCACATCAGCAGCATATAGAAATTGTGTGCAAGTCAGGGCCATAGCTTCCATTAGGCAAGTGAGACCACTGCCTCAGGCGTGCTGTTGCAAGGGGTGCAGTGGGCAGGGCTCAACTGGCCCTTGCTGCTGGACCCACTTGCACAGGAGCAGGGAGTCCTGCACACACTAAACATATAGCAAGCCCGAAGAAAACAATTGCCAGCAGGGGGAGCTCTGGTGTCCTCTCTATGATAATTTGTAGCTGCTGCAATGTTTCACTTTCTTCTCATATCAGTCACCTTACAGTACTACTATTACCCCCGAAAAGCACAAACACATGTGCACACTTACACATATTACCTATTACCAATTATTCACCAGTATAAGGTACACATAATACTGCCACACAAGGACCATTATACCACAAAGCAACTAAATATCCACTATATACAAACCAAAATTCCAAAACTATCTCCCCCCCCCCCCAAATAAAGTGACCATATAGAGGTAAATACCAGCTGTATACAATATCTGTATACCATGTAAGTGATTATATACAGGACCATATAGATGTATATACCAGCTGTATACAGATCTGTATACATGTAAGTGATTATATACAGGACCATATAGAGGTATATACCAGCTGTATACAGATATGCATACATGTAAGTGATTACAGTTACATTAAGGGACTCACAAGTAGATCTTTTCTGATGCATCGTCCTCTTTTCTTTTCTTCTCCATCCGGCTCAGACCGCCATGATGTCTTCTTTCAGCCAAAACTTCATCTCTTTAGCATCTATGGGACAAACATTATAGACTCTGCATTTTTCCAGTGCTCTCCATTGCCGATCCCCCCCCTTTGCCATTTCGATTCCCAACCCCCCCCTTTCTGTACCATTTCAATTCCCCCCTCTGATCCCTTCTGTGCCATTTCAATCCCCTCCCCCTTCTGATAGGGGAGGGGATGAAGTGGCACAGGAGATCAGAGAGGAGGGGGGGGGGTTGAGAATTGAGGTGGCCCTTCTGATCCCCCTGTGTCAATTTAATTACCCCCTCCTCCCCCCTGTGCCATTTCATTAACCTACCCCACCTTCCTCCCCCTGTGCAATTTTATAAACCCTCTACCCCCTTTGTCCCCCTGTGCCATTTCATCAACCTCCTGCCCCTCTCCTTCCCCTGTACCATTTTATTAACCCACCCGGACCATGATGTGGTAATATAAAAAAAAAATCTCGAGCAACAAAGTGCTGCTACTGAAAAATGCCGCCTGGGACCATGGCCCCACGGTTATGTTGGTGACCAGTGTACTACTACTTCTGCTCCTGTTAGTCACCAGTGTACTTCTACCACTCAGGGCTCAAGTCCTGCAGGAATGTGTGTGAACTAAGTTCGTGCCCTTTTTCTACAGCAGGATCACCATTCCCATTAGCATGAGTCCTGCAGGACCAGCTCTTGAGTGGAAATCTTGAGGTGAGTTCCCACACTTTTTTTCCCCCCAGGACTTGACTCCTGCTACTACTCCTATGAGTCTCTAGTATACTAATACTACTACTTCTCCTATCAGTCACCAGTATACTTCTCTTATGTCAGTCACCATTGTACCACTACTATTCCTATCAGTCATCAGCATACTTCTCTTATGTCAGTCACCAGTGTACCACTACTATTCCTATCAGTCATTAGTGTACTCTTACTACTACTCCTATCAGTGACTAGTATACTACTACTCCTATCAGTCACCAGTATACTACTTCTCTTATGTCAGTCACCAGTGTACTACTTTTATTCCTATCAATCACTAGTATACTACTACCCTTATACCATTCACAGTATACTACTAGGGTTGCCACCTTTCTTGCAAAAAAAATATCGGCCATTTTCCGCATAATTAATTATATATGCGGGAAATCACAGGAAGCTCCGCCCATGTCCCATCATGTACCAGCCCAGTAAGGGCAAATTAACCCCTCAATTGACCCCTGACCCCTGATCCCGCTGTGCCATTTTAATGCACCTCCCTGGTTCAGGGGGGGGGGAATCAATTAAAACGGCACAGGGGGATCAGGGGGGGGGAGTTAATTAAAATAGCACAGGAGATCAGACGGAGGCAATTGAAATGACTCAGGGGGAGCGGGGTGTCAATTAAAATAACAGAAGGGGGTGTCAATTAACATGGCACGGGTGGATCAGATGAGGAAATTGAAATAACACAGCGCCCCTGTGCCATTTCAACCCCCCACCCTGATCCTCCTGTACCATTTTAATTGACAGCCCCCATCCCCCTTCTGCCATATACTGTATCTGCTATATATCCCGGTTTGTCTCTCTTGTATACAGGCCCTGCAGTATATACCATATATCCCTGTATGTCTCTCGTGTATACAGGCCCTGCAGTTTATACCAAATATCCCTGTATTTCACTCCTGTATCCAGGCCCAGCAGTTGGGGGAGGCAGAGTCTCCAGCACAGAGGGGGGGTGAGCAGACACATCTCACCTCTTACATCTTCTCCTATCCTCCCCCTATGTAACCAGGACGCGGCTCTGTGCCAGCTCTCAGCTGGGGAGCCCGGGCTCTGTTGTAGCACCTAGTGTGAGCTGCAGGAACTGCGGTACCAGGCTCTGTAGACATATGCAGCGGACCACGGGTGCGGAGGAGGCTGAGGGGACAGGAGCTGTGCCACTTCAGGTCAGTACTTCATATTCCGCTCAATCTGCTGGGCTGGAGGCAGCAGGGCCGAGATGGTTGCACTAAGCTGTAGAAGCATCAAGAAGTGTTTGTTATCTGTGGGGTTTTACCTGGGTCTACCTGAGAACCTACTGCATATTCACTAATCAGCTAAGGCAGGTCATGCCTGGCCTGGACCCTCATCCTGGCATCGGGAAGCGTAATGTCTACTGTATCCTCCTTCTGTGCCTCTGCGTTGCACCGCGGGGCCGGCTGGCAGGGGGAAATTCGATCATTAACAGCTGGGGCTCCTTAATGTATATTTTTTACATGAATTTACTGATAGCAGGGTAGAAGCATTACTTGGGAAGCATTAGAGAAACTAATCCCACAATGGAGCTTCCTCAGGCATGAGGAAGGGGTGGTATTTGCGTAGATCCTTCCGAAACGTGTTGCTGTCCACATGCTATTATTTTATGTATATTTTATATGATTATTAAACTGGTCATTCCCAACCACAGACTTGTCCAGGACCAGTTTGTTATATGGAGGATCGAGGTAGATCATTGATCTGTGGGCCCTGAGAGAAACGGACGTGGAGGGGGTTCCAGTATATTATGCTTTGCCCCCCACAGTGTGGGGTAGCAACATATTTTAACCTATAGCAGAATAAGCAAGACAAAATCAGGGAGCACCTAACTAACACAATGTACAATGCAATGGAGGTCTATGGAATGAAACAGTACAAAAAATGGTGAAAAAATATGGTGGTGCCTGGACATCCAGAGTCACATAAAAGCAAATAAACAAAGAGAAAGAATCCGGCAACTCACCGCAACCAAAGGTGATTCAGCATGATGCTGCCGCCATGGATGTCCGGGATGGTGCGGGAAGCTCAGAGGCGACGAACCGGTAGGTTTCGTGCAATAGCACTTCTTCCAGCCTCAAGTGGCCTGAAGAAGTGCTATTGCACGAAACCTACTGGTTCGTTGCCTCTGAGCTTCCCGCACCATCCCAGACATCAATGGCGGCCGCATCACGCTGAATCACCTTTGGTGACGGTGAGTTGCCGGATTCTTTCTCTTTGTTTATATATTTTAACCTATGGTTCATGATTTTTTATTTCCTGTTCTGGTGCGCAAGTGTGCTATTTCCCAAGAAATCTTTGTGTTACATATTGTAGTACAGTCGTAGTAATAATAATAATAATCTAAAAAATAATCATGACCATTACTAATATGGTTATGATACAGTAGCCAATACATGTTAAGTTGCTGAATTAGAAATGTCTCATGGTTGTGTCTCACATAATAACACTGCTTCCAAATATAGGTCATTCTTTGTAAAGACGTTATATAGTAGAAAATAATAATGGCCAGTATTATCATTCTCTTTCATGTCAGGATCTTATTTTTTTTTTTACTTCAGAAGAACGCTGGTTATTCATGGCCAGGTTTCCTTTGAATCTGACCCATAAAAATATGAATTTCTGAAAGAGTTACTGAATATATCTGTATGATATTTCAATACTACAGTCCTAAAAGCCCAGATAAACATTGAGGTTTTATCCTGACATGAACACGTGTTTGGAGAACAGAAGGTTTCTTCCTTTGACGATTTCTTTTAAACCTGCACTTGCGGTGAAGACACGGCATGAACACGGCTGAGTACCATTGATTTAGGAGCTTTAACATATGATCGCTTCACTATTCCCACATTATTTTCTAGCCCCATATGATGTCTCATGCAGCGAAGATTTCCACGCTTAAAAAAGATTTAACATGAAATATGCTGTTCTAGTGTTGTGTGCTCAGCCAGCATCAAGGAAAATCAATGGGCAGCGCAGAGTCAATGCCGCGCTCGTTGTTTATGGAATATAAAAATACAATAGTATAAAAATAGAAACAGTCAAAAAAATTATATTGTAAAATATACAATGAATTGTAAATTGGATTTCTAAAAACATTTTTATATAAATATTTGGACATTTTCTATATTTATATACTGTATATGCATTTGTATATGGAATTAATATAAATAAACATAAATTTAAAAAAATCGCTATCAATTTTAGACCCTGGGTATCCTGTTGTCAAAAGCCTAGTGATAATAATAGTCATCTTATCAAATACACAGTGAGAATTTGTTTTACATAGTGTAGACAAAAAACGGATTTGTTGCGTGGGCAATGTCCTATTGGAAACAGCAGTGGGGTTTTAATCTCTTTGAATATGTACCAGCCATAGCATTAATACCACAGACAGATGAAGTAAATAACATTATCTAATGACAATGGCATCTGCCAAGGGGTGGGATATATAAGGCTGCAAGTGAACAGTAGGTTCTTTAAGTTGATGTTTTAGAAGCAGGAAAAAATTAGGATCTGAGTGAATTTATAAAGGGTTAAATTGTGATGGCTAAACAACTAGGTCAAAACAGTAGGTCTTGTGGGTAATTCCCGGTAGGCACTAGATGTACATTGTCTACCAAACAATTGGTGGACTGGCAATAGGCAACATTACAACCCCTTATGACAGCAGTATTCCCTAAAAGTAGAGCTTTCAGCAGGACAAGGCATATTGCCACACTATAAAACCATTCATAATTGGTTTAAAGAGAAAGACAATCAAAGCAAGAGAGGTCAATTTGTCAAAAAATATCAAAGTTTTAGATCTGAGGCGCTCTGGGCACCGAATGCTAAAAATAAGTGGGCAGAAGAGCGCACCTAAATCCCATGCCCATTTGTTTATACTCAGTAAAATTTGGCTATGATCGGAGGGCAGAGCAAGCAGTGTACATGCTATTATAAGTTTTCACAGTAATAGCTACCCTTTATTGGCTTTTAAAAATACATTGTCATATCATATAATGGCATGGAATGTTGCTATGATATGCTATCACTATTATTGGTGGGGCCGAGCTTTGGTTTAGTGCTGTATCTCCTTGAGTTTTCTCTGCAAAGTGGTGTTACTGACCACACTGCTGAGCAGGGAACTGCAGCACAGTCATCCACTTTACTCTCAAGATTGATGGGGGTACCACATGTTGGACCTATACCCATCCTTAAGTAATGACATATGTTAGTGGCAAAAATATATTCCGAAGAATACTACAGTATATTCACAGCAGGCCCATTAAGATTAAAGGGGTTATCAAGGAATAGAAAAACAGCTACTTTCTTTTAAACCTGCTCCCTGTTTGTCTCCAGGTTGGGTGTGGTTCTGCAGCTCAGTTTTATTGAAGTGAATGCAGCCAAGTTGTAATACCACACCCAATCTGGAGACAGACATGGAGCTGTTTCTGAAAGAAATTAGCTGTGTTTTTCTATTCCTGGATAACTCCTTTAATAGACTTATTCTTCTTGTACCTACATTCAGTCTGTTTTCCGAATCCCATTTTTTTTCTTCAGTATTTAATAACACAGTAGACTAAGCGTTTACAAAAAGAAACACAATGGTCCCTAAACATGCAATATTAATTGGTTCTGGGATGACTATTGCATGTTAAAACCAGTGTATAGTGAGTCTATAACTGGTAATTGGTTCTGAAGGGGAAATGATCATCTAAAGGGGCTGCTACAGTGACCTAAAGGGGACTGCTACAATTACCTAAATGGGGCTGCTACAGTGACCTAAAGTGGGCTGCGACTATTAACTAAAGGGGCAGCTTGGCTGACCTAAAGGATGCTGCTACTATTATTAAAGGTGGCTGCTACAGTGACCTAAAGGAGGCTGCTATCGTCTAAATGGGGCAGCATATATTATCTAAGGGGGTTGCTACAGTGAGCTAAAGGAGGCTGTTACTATTAGCTAAAGGGAGGCTGCTACTAATATCTTAAGGAGACTGCTACTATAACCTAAAGAGGGCTGCTACTATTACCCAAAGTATGCTGCTACTATTAACTAAAGGGGACTGCTAGTATAACATAAAGTAAGGCTGCTACTGCCTACAGGGGGCTAATATCTACACGGGGACCTATCTACTCAATACCCAAAAAGGAACAAGATATAACACCATAAAGGCACACACCTTTTTGAGTAGTAAAAATAACAATCTTTATTGGTAAGCAAAAATATTTACATGAATAGATATGACAAGCATGCATACTGTTAAAATCAATTAACAATTAAAGAAGAAGGGTTTAAAAGAACCCATCAAAAACCCTCCCCACAACCAGAGGGGTCAGAAAACCCCTCCACAAGAACACCTGTTCCCCCTATATAGCCAAAAGTTTCGGCCCCTCTACAGAACAAACATACATAATCATGCAACCTGGTATCGGCCTAAGCATACAAATATACAGGACTATAATAACAATATAAATGTCCCAATACTAATCCTACTGTAACCCCTGTGGAGTTGGCTGCATTATCTGAAATGTCCAGTAGATGGCAGATGGAGACCACAAATAAACTAGTATGCTCTTAATAAAGACTGGAGGTGTGATAACATGATTAGCAGCCTTTCATGAAAGATGATGCTGATTGGTGGAGACTTCAGTCACATGATTGTGACATCACACAGGTCCTGTGCCCTGAGGATTTGCTCAGACGACCACAAGCTTAGCCAGAGAAAAGACGTGCTTCTAGCTGTGAGAGACTGCACCACAGAGACAGCACCTAGCTGAGAGAACTTGCTTCACACAGGACCACACTAGCTGAGAGAGCCCTGCTGGCCGAGGCAAGCACTGAGTCCAGACATCTGGTGAATACAGTGAGAGGAGACTGCTGCTGGAATGACCTAGTTGATGGTGTTGTGAAGGTAAGCCTAAATCTTCTTCCCTGTTCCACTACAGGGCATCTGTCTCCTTACCTAAAGTAAAGACTCTGAGGTCCAGTGGTGAATATTACACAGTGCAGGCTGCTTCAGTGATGCTGCAGAGCAGGGCTTATAAGGGCCCCAACACTCCTATGTGCACCAACAGCCATTAGGGATGAAAATAAGGGGGTGGGCCGCAGATGTGCTAGTGGGTGGGTGAGCAAAATCCACATCTTATTCCTATCTGTGTTACATTATTTTATTATCCTATGTATGTTGTTCATTTGCTACTTATTACTGTATATAAAGTTAGTTCACATTAGGCTGTGTCAGTCTCATTGTACCAAGTATGTTCCCAGTGGGACCCCACATCCCTACCCCGGATTCTCCACTGGGTGGAGGCACTGCGGCAGACAGAGGCTCAGGATCCTCCTGCAGAGCATAGTAAGGTAGCTAGGGTAAGGGACCCCAGAGACACTAGGGGGCGCTCCCAAAAATCTGCTACATATGGAGGCACTGCTGAGATCGAATTGGGGTACAACCAGTGAGAATAAGTTAAGTCCCCATGCCACTTCCTCCTTTGCAACAGAGTGGGCCCAGCAATGGAATGTACCATTACAGCAAGCCATAGTATTATGCCAAGTACCACCCTGCTGTTAGATGAGCCATGTCATCTTGTGTATGGAAATCCGACTGGGAATAGAAATGGTGACTGTCAGGGATATCCTGCAAGATCCTGATGGCCAAACGTACATGTTAATATATTGTCATACAGATCTGAGAGACCATGAGAGGCCTATCAACATTCATTTGTATGGAGCCATAGATGAAGGATGTACCTTAGTGTATGCCCTCCCTGATAAGAAAGAGAGGGTCTCACCACAACAACCCTTTGGGTTAGGACCAAAAGACTATGATGCAGAAAAGCCCCTGACTCCCATCTCTGGAAAGGCCGGAGCCATTCCTAAACAAGGGGCCCGCCTCACTAGAGAACAGGGGATGATTACTCCTAAAACAGAGTCTTCCCCATCTCCAACATGACAAAAACAAGACAACCCTGTATTTAGTAGCACGTCTACAGGAAGTAGTGATGTATCTGACATACTACAAAAGCTCTCAGAGGCCATAGTGACAGCAAACCACACCCATAGTTACTGAAAACTAAAGGTGTTTTCCGGGAATCAGCCTGTCCCTCCAGGAGAAGAGCCTTTTGAGGTCTGGAAGGATAATGCTATGTAATTGTTGGAGGAATGGTCTTGTACTGATACCATAATGAAACAGCAGTTGGTGGAGAGTCTTCATTTTCCCGCTACAGACATTATAAGACTGTGCAAGGGAGTGAATGGACAAGCTACTGTGCAAGACTATCTGCAAGTTTTACAGGACGATTATGGAAAATCTGAAGATTTGGATGATTTGTTGGTTAAGTTCCTAACCACTAAGCAGAAGGAACATGAAAAAGCCACTGACTATATCAACTGTTTACAGCTGTCGCTGGGAAAGTTATTCCTTAAAGAAGTAGTCACCACCTCTGAGTTGGATGCTCGGCTATCTAAGCAAATTCAGAGAGGTGGTTTGACCAATAATCCAGTTATGATTCTGCTGAGAGCCAAGTTGGATGATACAGTTCTGCCCTATTCCACAGTAATAAAAACAGCTAGGAAATTGGAAGACCAGATGTGTCCACCTCCTCTACAGAAAGAGAAAGAGGATACAGAACTGTCAGCCCTTAGGAAGAAGGTGGCTGAATTGGAGCTTTTATGCAAGTCAGGGCATTTTCAGCAGGAGTGCCCTGTGAATTCCAAAGAGGTATATGTGGAAGTGCTGGCAACCGAGCTCGAGGAGACTCAAATGACCAGGTCTTACAAGCAAAGGAAGAACAGGCTTACACATAGTCTATCCATAGGGGCCAAGATTGGGCCTATATCCTTGATACATGTGCAAGTGGGAGGAAATCATGCTTCCACATTGCTAGATACAGGGTCTCAAGTCCCCATCATCTACAAAGACCTCTATGAACATTTGAAACACATTCCCATGGAACCTACAGGAGAGTTTCAGCTATGGGGCGTGGGGTCTCAAGCTCAACCCGTGGAGGGATGCATAAAAGTGACCATAACTATTCCCCAGTTAAACACCGGGAGGATTTTTCTTATGGAGCTGGAAGCTTTCATATGCCCTGAAGCCAAGAAAGTGTGCGCCCCAATAATCTGGGGTACTATTGCAAAGATGGTACAGGATGTATTCAGGGCCTACCTAACAGAAGTGGGAGATGTTTCCTTAGCCCGACTGATGGAGGTCAGCCCTGTCCTAGTTAAAGAGTGCCAACGACTAGTCCTTGAAATGAAACCAGGGTTGTGCCACTATTCAGGGACAGAACCTGTATTTGTGAAGCCCGGTGAGACCACAACCTTACGAGCCATAGCCTCAATGCACCGTGAAATGTTGGGGGGAACTGAACAATATCTTATCGAGTCTCTACCTGAAGAGGATCAGAAGAAGGGGTGGACTCTCATACCTGAGGTTAAAGATTGGTGCAAAAATTGGTGTCGGAGCTTTCGTGTGATGTACAGAACTTAACTCACACAGAAGTCCGGATTGATAGTCATCAGAAGATTGGTGTGATACATCTAGAAGATCAAGTTTCATCCATCATGTCTGTGCAGAACAGAAGGATCATGTGAAAGCACCGGAAGATTTTCATTTGGAAGATTCTCCTCTACCACAACAGTGGAAAGATAGCCTTCGTTCTAAACTAGCTAATCGAGAGGGAGTTTTCTCCAGATCAGAAAGTGTTCTAAGAGTGCCACCCATGCTATAAGACTTTCTGATCCTACTCTTTTCAGAGAAAGGTCAAGAAGAATGCCCCCTCGAGATTTGGAAGATGTCCAGGACATATTCCAACAGATGGAAGGAGCTGGCATCATCACAGAGTCCAGGAGTCCCTATGCTTCACCCATCATAGATGTGAGGAAAAAGAATGGTGCAGTTCGGCTATGAGTGGACTATCGTACTCTGAACAACAGGACTGTGCCTGATCAATACACCTTGCCCCGGATAGAGGATCTGCTGAACGCCCTATCTGGCAGCCAGTGATTCAGTGTGCTTGACCTGAGATCTGGGTATTATCAAGTACCCCTGAAGAAGGAGGATCAGGAGAAGACAGTTTTCATCTGTCCCTTGGGGTTCTTCCAGTTTACCAGAATGCCACAAGGAGTCATGAGATCTCCTGCTACCTTTCAGAGGCTGATGGAGAAAACTGTGGGGCATATGAATCCCAAAGAGTGTCTATTGTATCTGGACGACCTAATTGTGTTTCGGAAGACACCAGAGCAACACAAACAGAGGTTGTTGAAGGTGTTGGATCGACTTCAAGCAGAGGGCCTGAAGCTATCAGTGGACAAATGCTGGTTTGCCCAGAACTCTGTCACTTACGTAGGGCACATAGTCTCTGCTGAAGGATTAGCCACAGACCCAGCTAAGATTGAAGCAGTGTTGAATTGGGCAAGACCCAATAACATCAGCGAATTGCGGTCCTTCCTTGGTTTCTGTGGTTACTATGGAAGGTTTGTAAAAGACTACTTGAAGATTGCTCGAGAGTTACATGACCTGCTGAAGATTACCTCTGACGTAGGGGGTGCTAAGGCACCATGTCTTAAAGATCCCTTTGGAGAGAAATGAACTTCAGGATGTGAAGAGGCTTTTCTGACAATGAAGAAAAGACTTACAGAAGCTCCTGTCTTGGCATATGCAGACCCTGAGAAACCATATATCCTCCATGTGGATGTCAGTATGGAAGGCCTAGGGGGTGTATTGCACCAAATTTATCCAGAAGGATTAAGAGAAGAACTATCCAGTCCATAAGTTGGAATTTCTGACACTTAAGTGGGTCATCGTGGATAAGATGCATGACTATTTGTATGGAGCAACATTTGAAGTAAGGACTGATAACAATCCACTCACCTACATTCAGACCACAGCCAAGCTGGATGCCACAGGACATAAAGGGCTGGCTGCCTTGTCAAACTACAGTTTCAGCCCTAAATACAAGCCTGGCTCAAAGAATGTTAGTGCGGATGCCCTGTCCTGCAGGCCTGGACTCCCTCCTCACCAAAAAGAGGAATGGGAAGAGATCTCTGGACCGAGGGTGGGAACCTTTTGTCAAATGTATGTAGTGGCTGAGAGTCAAGAGGAATTTGCTGAACTAAGAGGGAAAGACTCTATAAGTCACTCCCCAGAAGCAGTGCCCGAGGTGTTCCATGCTTCAGTAATGCTTCAACTGTGGTCCAGCATAACCACAGAAGACAAGCACAGGACTGGTATATTGGGACAGTTCCCAGGGCAATGAAGAATAAGAATCCTAAATTGCTGACTTTTTTCCCTATGAGTGAGAGAGTTATACCAAAGAGAATGGATCCGACTACGCCTAAAAGATGGAGTCCTCTATAGGTTTGTGAAGTATCATGATCACCCTGGCAGAAAACAATTGGTACTACCACAGATAGCGTGATCTTTTCCCCACAAATGTCAAAACGCTGTGACTGTAGCCAAAGTCCTTTGGCAGAAGTATTTTATACACTATGGAATACCCAATCGGATGCACTCTGATCAAGGTAGAGACTTTGAGAGCAAGTTAATCAAGGAACTTGTCACGATTCGGCTTCCAGGTAGTGGATCCTCTGTGTCAGCGAGGGATTGGCGTGGACCGTGCTAGTGGACCGGTTCTAAGAGGCTACTGGTTTTCACCAGAGCCCGCCGCAAAGCGGGATGGTCTTGCTGCGGCAGTAGCAACCAGGTCGTATCCACTAGCAACGGCTCTACCTCGCTGACTGCTGAGAAGGCGTGGGACAGAAGGACTAGGCAGAGGCAAGGTCAGACGTAGCAGAAGGTCGGGGGCAGGCGGCAAGGTTCGTAGTCAGGATGGGTAGCAGAAGTTCAGGTACACAGGCTTTGGACACACTAAACGCTTTCACTGGCACAAGGCAACAAGATCCGGCAAGGGAGTGCATGGGAGGAGGTCAGATAAAGGCAGGGAGCAGGTGGAAGCCAATTAAGCTAATTGGGCCAGGCACCAATCATTGGTGCACTGGCCCTTTAAGTCTCAGAGAGCTGGCGCGCGCGCGCCCTAGAGAGCGGAGCCGCGCGCGCCAGCACATGACAGCAGGGGACCGGGACGGGTAAGTGACCTGGGATGCGATTCGCGAGCGGGCGCGTCCCGCTGTGCGAATCGCATCCCCAACGGCCATGACAGTGCAGCGCTCCCGGTCAGCGGGACTGACCGGAGCGCTGCAGGGAGAAAGACGCCGTGAGCGCTCCGGGGAGGAGCGGGGACCCGGAGCGCTAGGCGTAACAGTACCCCCCCCCTTAGGTCTCCCCTTCTCTTTGTCCGGTAACTGCCTCCCCTGGGATGAGGACACCGGGAAGGAATGGAGGGTTTCCTCAACGGCAGGCAGTACAGCAGGAGTGGGAATGGGGAGGGAGGGCAGAGGGCGAGGCCTGGCACGGGGCAGTGTGACACCAGGACGGGGGCCATGGGGAGGCACAGAGGCTTGCCTGACGGGACTGGGAGGGGGGGAGAGGCACTTCCTGTGGCAGGCAGAGTCCCAGTTCCTGATCTCCCCGGTGGTCCAATCAATGGTGGGGGAATGAAGCCGGAGCCAAGGCAGACCGAGGAGGACCTCAGAGGTACAGTTGGGGAGAATGAAGAACTCAATCCTCTCAAGGTGGGGTCCAATAGACATGAGGAGGGGCTCTGTGCGGTAACGCACGGTGCAGTCCAATCTGGCTCCGTTGACCGCGGAAATGTAGAGCGGCTTGACGAGACGGGTCACCGGGATGCTGAATTTATTAACAAACGACTCCAAAATAAAATTTCCAGAGGCACCGGAGTCCAAGCAGGCCACGGCTGAGAGGGAGGAGTTGGCTGAAGAAGAAATCCGCACGGGTACCGTGAGACGTGGAGGAGCAGACTTGGAACCAAGAGACGCCACACCCACGTGAGCTGGGTGCGTGCGTGCGTTTCCCAGGCGTGGAGGACGGATAGGGCAATCCACCAAGAAATGCTCGGTACTGGCACAGTAAAGACAGAGATTTTCTTCTCTACGGCGATTCCTCTCTTCCTGGGTCAGGCGAGACCGATCCACTTGCATGGCCTCCTCGGCGGGAGGCCCAGGCGAAGACTGCAAAGGATGCTGTGGGAGAGGTGCCCAGAGATCTAAGTCTTTTTCCTGGCGGAGCTCTTGGTGTCGCTCAGAAAAACGCATGTCAATGCGGGTAGCCAAATGGATGAGTTCTTGGAGGTTGGCAGGAATCTCTCGTGCGGCCAGCACATCCTTGATGCGACTGGATAGGCCTTTTTTAAAGGTCGCGCAGAGAGCCTCATTATTCCAGGATAGTTCAGAAGCAAAAGTACGGAATTGTATGGCGTACTCGCCAACGGAAGAATTACCCTGGACCAGGTTCAACAGGGCAGTCTCGGCAGAAGAAGCTCGGGCTGGCTCCTCGAAGACACTCCGGAGTTCAGCGAAGAAGGCCTGGACTGTGGCTGTGGCAGGATCATTGCGGTCCCAGAGCGGTGTGGCCCAAGACAAGGCCTTTCCTGAAAGAAGGCTTACTACGAACGCCACCTTAGACCGTTCTGAAGGAAACAAGTCCGACAACATCTCCATATGCAGGGAACACTGAGACAAAAATCCACAGCAGAGTTTAGAGTCCCCATCAAATTTGTCCGGCAGGGACAAGCGGAGGTTAGGAGCGGCCACTCGCTGCGGAGGAGGTGCAGGAGCTGGCGGAGGAGATGGTTGCTGCTGTAGCAGAGGCAGAAGTTGCTGTAACATGGCGGTCAACTGCGACAGTTGCTGTCCTTGTTGGGCAATCTGCTGCGATTGCTGAGCGACCACCGTGGGAAGATCAGCGAGACTTGGCAGCGGCACCTCAGCGGGATCCATGGCCGGATCTACTGTCACGATTCGGCTTCCAGGTAGTGGATCCTCTGTGTCAGCGAGGGATTGGCGTGGACCGTGCTAGTGGACCGGTTCTAAGAGGCTACTGGTTTTCACCAGAGCCCGCCGCAAAGCGGGATGGTCTTGCTGCGGCAGTAGCAACCAGGTCGTATCCACTAGCAACGGCTCTACCTCGCTGACTGCTGAGAAGGCGTGGGACAGAAGGACTAGGCAGAGGCAAGGTCAGACGTAGCAGAAGGTCGGGGGCAGGCGGCAAGGTTCGTAGTCAGGATGGGTAGCAGAAGTTCAGGTACACAGGCTTTGGACACACTAAACGCTTTCACTGGCACAAGGCAACAAGATCCGGCAAGGGAGTGCATGGGAGGAGGTCAGATAAAGGCAGGGAGCAGGTGGAAGCCAATTAAGCTAATTGGGCCAGGCACCAATCATTGGTGCACTGGCCCTTTAAGTCTCAGAGAGCTGGCGCGCGCGCGCCCTAGAGAGCGGAGCCGCGCGCGCCAGCACATGACAGCAGGGGACCGGGACGGGTAAGTGACCTGGGATGCGATTCGCGAGCGGGCGCGTCCCGCTGTGCGAATCGCATCCCCAACGGCCATGACAGTGCAGCGCTCCCGGTCAGCGGGACTGACCGGAGCGCTGCAGGGAGAAAGACGCCGTGAGCGCTCCGGGGAGGAGCGGGGACCCGGAGCGCTAGGCGTAACAGAACTGTTGGACATGTTACACATGCATAAGCCAGAACACCACCTTATCATCCGGAGGGTGATGCACAGCCAGAACAGTTCAATAGGACCCTTCTACACATGCTAGGGACTCTCAAGCAAGTTGAAAAGCGATCTTGGAGTAAGCATGAGGAAGTCATGGTCCACGTGTACAAGGCATGAATCTACAGGGTTTTCACCCTATTTCCTAATGTTCGGAAGAGAAGCCCGATTACCAATAGATGTTGGGTTGGGAGTGTCTGCTGATGGAACAGATTCAACCTCACACTTTCAATATGTGAGGAACCTGAACGGGGCTATGAGATGGCAACCCAAGCTGCAGCAAAAATGGAAGAACGGAACAAAAGAAGGTATGATGCTAAGGTGAGACATCGGGAGATTTGAGCAGAAGATAAAGTTTTTCTCTGGAATTTAGGAGTGCCTGGAAAACACAAACTGGCTGACAGATGGAAAGATACCCTGTTCGAAGTTGTGTCTAAACTGGAAGGACTGCCAGTGCACAACACCAAGGGCCCGGAGGTCCAAATAAAGGCTTGGTATAGAAATCCTCTGCTTCCAGTTGTGCATGCTAATGAAGAGGAAGAGAATAGTGAGGAACTGGAGGAAAACATAACAGAGAGTCCTGTAATTGGGGCAGAGGAGACCCTGGGAACCCCCAGTACAGAGGATCAGTGGGGGTCATCTCCTGCTGAGGAAACACAGCAATTGCCACCTTTAACTCCTGTGGTTTCACAAAGTCATGGAACCCCCTCCTGGGTCACGAAGTCCTCCAAGGTTGAACCCAGAAAGTCCCTGTTTTGTGCCTGGAACTTTACTTAGAGAACTCTCTAGTTCGAATGGCAGGAGCCGAAGTTCCACATTTGTGGTCCCGAGACCCTCTCCCATAGCGAGAACTGAGACACAGCACCAGAGTGTGGAAACCCCCTAGGGCCCTAGTTTATGATAATATAGGAGAGCCCAGTTATGCCCCACTGACCACTTTCCTACATGCACTAGCTGAAATGGTAAATGTTAGTCACTCTTTGCCCTAGATCAATAGCTAGCTAGGATGTTACTGTTCTAGTTGCACTGTATGTAGGATGTATATATGCTATACCTTGTTTATTTTAGTTAGCCTCCTGGCTAGGACTTGCCAGTGAAAGGCAAGTATTTTTCAAGGAGGAGCATGTAACCCCTGTGGAGTTGGCTGCATAATCTGAAATGTGGTGGATGGAGACCACAAATGAACTAGTATGCTGTTAATAAAGACTGGAGCTGTGATCACATGATTAGCAGCCTTTCATGAGAGATGATGCTGATTGGTGGAGACTTTGGTCACATGATTTTGACATCACACAGGTCCTGTACCCTCAGACGTCCACAAGCTTAGCCAGAGAAAAGATGTGCTTCTAGCTGTGAGAGACTGCACCACAGAGAAGCACCTAGCTGAGAGAACTTGCTTCACACAGGACCACACTAGCTGAGAGCCATGCTGGCAGAGACAAGAACTGAGTCCAGATGTCTTGTGAATACAGTGAGAGGAGACTGCTGCCGGACTGACCTAGTTAATGGTGTTGTGAGGGTAAGCCTAAAGCCTCTTCCCTGTTACACTACAGGGCATCTGTCTCCTTACTCAAAGTAAAGATTCTGAGGTCCAGTGGTGGATATTACACAGCGCAGGCTGCTTCAGTGACACTGCAGAGGAGTACTTATAAGGGCCCAACACTCCTATGTGCACCAACGGCCATTAGGGCGAAGATAAGGGGGTGGGCTGCAGGTGTGCTTGTGGGTGGGTGAGGAAAATCCACATTGCATTCCTATCTGTGTTACACTATTTTATTATCCTATGTATGTTGGTCATTTGCTACTTACTCTATAAAGTTATTTCACATTAGGCTGTGTCAGTCTCATTGTACCAAGTATGTTCCCAGTGGGACCCCACATCCCTACCCCGGATGATCCACTGGGTGGAGGCACTGCAGCAGACATGTACCCCGGCTCCCGGAGGTTCAGGAACCACCTGTCAGGTGTAGTGAGTGAGCTAGGGTAAGAGACCCCAGAGACACTAGGGGTGCTTCCAAAAACCCACTACACTACAATTGTAGTATTATGATATAATGGCCATGTGGCCTGAGCCCTTCTATTTTTCTAGAGTCCAAAAAAAAACTACCTCTCTTCCAGGTTTTTTTTTTTTTAGACATTAGACAGATAGAATGGCTTGGGCCTTATAGGGCTAGGGAACCACTGTATATGTTCGTGAAATAGACCAACAGGCTATGTTTGGTCAATTTAAAGGGGTATTCCAGGCCAAAACTTTTTTTCATATATCAACTGGCTCCGGAAAGTTAAACAGATTTGTAAATTACTTCTAGAAAAAAAATCTTAATCCTTCCAATAGTTATTAGCTTCTGAAGTTGAGTTGTTGTTTTCTGTCTACCTGCTCTCTGATGACTCACGTCCCGGGAGCTGTGCAGTTCCTATGGGGATATTCTCCCATCATGCACAGCTCCCGGGACGTGACATCATCATTGAATTGTTAGATAGAAAACTTCAGAAGCTGATAACTATTGGAAGGATTAGATTTTTTAATAGAAGTAATTTACAAATCTGTTTAACTTTCCGGAGCCAGTTGATATATATAAATAAAGGTTTTGCCTGGAATACCCCTTTAAGACAATGGGCTGACTGCCCATACATCGTTTTATACATGAAATACCTTAGTGCTGATATACCCATATACAAAGGTGCTGTATCCTGAAAATGAGATGTGAAAGGAGCCTAACATTGCCCTTAGCATATTTATTTTTATTTTATTTATTTTATTTATTTATATAGCGCCTACAGATTCTGCAGCACTTACAATTATGGGGTATAAACAAAGACAAGTATCAGACATAATAATACACAATAACTATTCAAACAAGAGGTGTGGGGATATGTTGGGGATATGTTGAGGCCAATTAGAGACTGTTATAGGCCTGTCTGAAGAGATGTGTTTGTAGGCCACATTTGAAACTATGGATGTTGTTGTTGAGTCTGAGGGATTGAGGGATAGCATTCCAGAGAATCGGTGCAGCACGAGTGAAGTCTTGGAGACAGGAGTGAGAAGTTCGGATTATAGAAGATGTTAGTGTGAGATCATTAGCAGATCGGAGAGAACGTGTAGGATGGTAGACAGAGATGAGAGAGGAGATGTAGGGAGTGCAGCATTGTGGAGGGCTTTGTGTGTGAGACTGAGTATTTTGTACTGTATTCTGGACTGAATTGGTAATCAGTGTAGTGACTGGCACAGGGAGGAGGCGTCGGTGTAGCGGCTGGAGAGGAAGATGAGTCTGACTGCTGCATTAAGGATGAACTGGAGAGGAGAGAGTTTGGAGAAAGGAAGGCCTATTAGTAAAGAGTTACAGTAGTCGAGGCGGGAGTGAATCAAAGCAATAATGAGAGTTTTAGCAGTTTCAGTAGTGAGAAACGGGCGGATTCTGGAAATGTTTTTGAGATGCAGGTGACAAGAACGTGAAAGAGACTGAATATGGGGAGTGAAAGACAGATCAGAGTCAAGTATAACTCCAAGACAGCGAGCCTGGTGCCCGGGAGTTATGGTAGTACCACATACCGAGATGGAAATGTCAGGGTTAGGTACAGTATCAGTTGATGGAGAAAAAACAAGAAGTTCTGTTTTAGAAAGATTTAGTTTCAGATATAAAGAGGACAGGATGTCTGAGACGGCAGAGAGACAGTCACTGGTATTTTGTAGGAGTGCAGGGGTGATGTAGGAGGAAGAGGTATAGAGTTGGGCGTCATTAGCATAGAGGTGGTACTGGAAACCAAATCTACTGATTGTTTTTCCAATGGGGGATGTGTAGAGTGCAAAGAGTAGAGGACCCAGGACCGATCCCTGGGGAACCCCGACAGCAAGGGGAAGAGGAGAAGAAGTAGAGCCAGAAAACGAGACGCTAAAGGAGCGGCCAGAGAGATAGGAGGAAAACAAGCATATTGGTGAAACACAATGCTGTTGTCTCCTAATGGCAGCAGAATACTAAGATCAGCTGAAAAGCCCCAGTATGACACTGCTAGAATAGCCTGATAATGACCTACTGTAGGTTTACTGTAACCAAAGTCACCATGTACCTCTATTTTGAAGATGTGGTGATATTGTAATTTAACAAATTGAATATTAAAATTCCTGTCTGCAGAATCTTTATTTCTGGGGATTAGTAAGATCTGTACTTTATTTATCTAGAAAGTACAAAATGTTTATACTAAAGAGAAAATATTTGAACTTTTGTAACATGTTTTGCCAAAATGTTTTCACGGTCCTCAGTTGTGCACCTGCTGCTTCTCAAATGAGAATGTCAGTCTGATGCTCCATGACTGACAGTGTTTAATGGAAGATAAGTCACTTCTAGGTCACAGCACTTTATTAACAAGACATGCCTGCTCTTTTTATACTTTAGTGAGCGATGTGATAGTGTTACTGGAAGTAGTATGGACAAGGGCCTACATACTCAAACATATAACTTGAAGCCTTTGGGCATAGGCCATTCCTGGTTGGATGAACAGGGTGGGAGGAATGCAAGGGATACAAGAAGAGAAAAAAAGGGGTGCTGAGTGGGTGCTTAGAAACTGCAGACAAGTGCTGTTATTCAGGCTCGGAATAACAGGATCTACCGGGCCAGGCAGATTCCTAGTGGGCCACCCAGATTGTAAGTTAGTGGGCCGCCCCAGCCTCCCCATTAATGACAGTGGCATTGAAGAAGAAGGTCAATATAGAAAGAAAACCAGCTCACCGCCTGTAGATGTTCTTAGTATAGAGAAACTTCAGATGGATATGGAAGCATGAAATGAAAGTCCAAGCCGCACACTTGGTGTGAATTGTCTCCAAAAAGTAAATGCAAAAAAAATGCAAAATATGCAAAAAGTGCCAAATTCCAGCTCCCAAAAAATTAAATTAAAATCCAAAATGTATTAAATCATATCAAAATGATATCCAAAATTAAGAGATGTTAAAAGTACCATATGGTTCTTAGTCATGGCACAATGAACTACCATGCGTGGGAAAAAGAGACACGCCTCACCAGTGACGGAGGTTCTGGGGTGTAACATTGCAATGATTGTTCCGGTGAACAGATAAAATAATCGTGAACATATAATGTAAATTATGTGTGTGTGTATATATATATTGTGACAGAGTGTCTGGAGAAGTAGTGGACGGGGTCTATGTGTGCCCGAGATTTCTCACTTATGTAATTTAAAGCAACCAGGGAAATGTTCAGCAGAGGTCTATGCAGACGTCTCTGCAATTTGGGTTTGTATAAAACCTGTGTGTTTTTAGGGCCTGTGTTGCTGGAGTGGGGAGAGAAGGGTGGGCCCCCACTCCATCCAGACAGTCCGGGTTTTGGGCTGTCAGGTAATCCCTCCTCAGGTGTGCTGGCCTGATATAAGGCTGAGAATGCAGACACATCTCTCTCTCAGCCTGGGAACAGGTTATCTGCATGGAGCCTGGAGAGCACTACAAGTGGGATGGACGTCGCTATATTGTTTGGTGCCCGGTATTAGGCCGGCACTTGGTTAGTGAGGTTTCCTGTTGTTAGTTAGAGCCGGACAGGCTTAGGATTTTGTTTTTATATTTTATGTTCTGCACCTCAACCTGTCAATAAAACTGGCTGAGGTCAGTTAAACGAATCCCCTGCTGTTTGGACTGCAATTTCTACAGTGTTCCTGCAAAACTGTGCCTGTCTACCCAGGAGACGTTACCTAATCCCTTACAAGTGGTGGAGGATGCGGGCACAGTAATTCTGGTGTAAGAAAGCCAAAAAACTGAACATTTAAAGGGCCAGAAACCTTTTTTTTTGTGCAGGGCACCAAAGACTATTTTTTTACCTCTGGGAAAATGGAGGATGTGGTTAAAGCTATGTTGCAAGCTGTTGCATCTCAACAGGAGGCTACCCGAGTGCAGCAGGAGGCTACCAGAGTACAGCAAAAGGCACTTGAGGAAACCAGCCACAGGCTGACGGCCCAAATTGAGGCTACTCAAGAGGCCCAAAGAAAAGACTGGGAGACCTTAACAGTTGTTGTGCAGCAACTAACCAGTGTCGCTGGACGAAATCCAGGTATGGCGGATGCCACTCATTCCTCCATAAGGGCTAGTCACTTTTTGCAAAAGATGACAACCACAGATGACGTGGAAGCCTACTTAACCACCTTCGAAAGGACTGCTGAGCGAGAGGGTTGGCCAAAGGTACAATGGGCAGGACTGTTGGCACCCTTCCTTTCAGGGGAACCCCAAAAGGCATATTTTGACCTGGAGAATCATGATGCTACGGACTATGATAAGCTAAAAAAGGAGATCCTTACACGTCTGGGAGTTACTCTTTCGGTCCGCGCACAGCGTGTGCACAACTGGGACTACAGCATGGATAAACCTCCACGTTCCCAAATGCACGACCTCATACACCTGATCAAGAAGTGGTTGCAGCCGGAGATCCTGACAGGTCCCCAGATGGTGGAGCGGGTTGTGATGGACCAGTACTTAAGGGCCCTCCCTGCTACGATGCGTAAGTGGGTGAGCCATGGTGACCCCAAGAATGCTGACCAGATGGTGGAGATGGTGGAGAGGTACACAGCCGCAGAGGAGCTACTGACCCTGCCACAGCGCCCCCTAGCCCCGCAGCGAAGATCTCCAGGACTACCTGGTAAGACTGTTCTAAGGGAAAAGGGGTCTGGCAGAGGTGAGATATCTGTGGGTGCAAGTGGAGAGACTGGAGGCCCAAGCTCTAGAAGCTGGCCAGCTGGGCCAGGGAGGTCTGTGGCCTATAAAAGACTTAATCGAGACTTAATAAAATGTTTCAGATGTCAAATGCCAGGTCATGTTGTTGCCAATTGCCAAATGTATGACGAACCAATGCAATGTGATGCCTCCTATATAAACAGCCGTTTATCACTGTATGCTCAGCTTGCGTATATGGC
The DNA here is from genome assembly GCF_029499605.1 of Hyla sarda. Lineage (NCBI taxonomy): Eukaryota > Metazoa > Chordata > Amphibia > Anura > Hylidae > Hyla > Hyla sarda. The sequence goes on from NC_079192.1 coordinate 244,914,823, forward strand.
ATATCCAAATACTGGGGGTGAGAAACAAATGTGTTTTATTACTGTGGAAGGTAAAGATGTGAGTGCATTGTTAGACTCAGGCAGTCTGGTTACCCTAGTAAAAAAGGACTTGATAAATCCCAGGAAATGGCAAGCGAAAACCATTGCAGTAACCTGCATACACGGAGACACCCATAATTATCACACTGCTGTGATAGATGTAAATACCCGGTTGGGGGCAGAAAAATTTATGGTTGGTTTAGTACCCAGATTAATGCATGATGTCATCATGGGGCAGGATTTCCCACATTTTAGCAGCTATGGGAATATAAACTTTCAAATGCCCGTCAGAAAGGGGATGACCTACCACCGGGTACCGAAGGGTGTGGGTATTTAAGAGGGACTTCTGTTGATGATGAATCATTTCCCTTCTCTGTCATGGTGGGGGAGTCTGAGGTCTCTGACCATAGTGATGGGTTAGAAGAGGGTCAGAGCAGTCCAGAGAGAGAAGACTCTGCTAATGACAATCTGCCAGACCTTGCAGTAAGGAAAGAGCATTTTGGTACTGAGCAGTTAAAAGATCCCACCCTTATTAGAGCCAGGGAAAATGTGAAGTCTATCGATGGTAAGCTGGTGGAACCTGACAGCAGACTTTGCTACCCCCATATGGCTGTGAAACACAACTTATTGTACCAGGTGGTAAAAAGGGGAGAGGATCTGGTGGAACAACTAGTGGTTCCTAAAGTGTACAGACGAACAGTACTAGATATGGCTCATGGTCACCTTATGGGGGGGCATTTGGGAGCTGAAAAGACTACAGACAGAGTCCTTCAAAGGTTCTTTTGGCCTGGGGTCCATAAAGATGTTAAAGATTATTGTGACACCTGTCCAGAGTGTCAAATTTCAGCTCCTAGGCCACACTATCGTAGTCCCCTGGTACCTCTACCAATCATTGAGATACCATTTGAGAGAATAGCCATGGATCTGGTGGGGCCTATTGTAAGATCTGCTCGAGGCCATCAACATATTCTCGTAATCATGGACTATGCTACTCGGTACCCTGAAGCTATACCCTTGCGTAATACGTCATCCAAGGCCATAGCTAAAGAGTTGGTACAGGTGTTCAGTCTTGTGGGTCTACCAAAAGAGATCCTAACAGATCAGGGTACCCCCTTTATGTCACGTATCATGAAGGAGTTATGTAAACTGGTCAAAGTGAAACAGTTGCGTACCTCTGTCTACCATCCACACACTGATGGACTGGTAGAGAGATTTAATAAAACTCTAAAAGCCATGCTTAAGAAAGTGGTGGACAAAGATGGGAAAAACTGGGATTTTCTTCTCCCCTACCTCATGTTTGCCATCCGTGAAGTACCTCAGTCATCCACGATCCACGAATCATTACAGAACCAGGGAAAAAGGTTAAGCTGCGACCCTACAGAATACCAGAGGCAAGAAGAGGGGTTATCTCTGAGGAGGTGAGGAAAATGTTGGAACTAGGGGTAATTGAATAGTCCCATAGCCAGTGGTCCAGTCCCATAGTTCTGATCCCCAAACCAGATGGCAGCTGGAGGTTTTGCAATGACTTCCGGAAGTTGAATTCCATATCTAAGTTTGATGCTTACCCAATGCCACGTGTTGATGAGCTCATTGACATGCTTGGAAATGCCAGGTATATAACCACTCTAGACTTAACCAAAGGATATTGGCAAATTCCCCTGACAAATGAGGCCAAAGAGAAAGCTGCCTTTGCCACTCCTGATGGGTTGTTCCATTATGTTGTCTTGCCATTTGGTTTGCATGGAGCATTGCATTAAGATATTAAGACCCCACAGACGGTACGCAGCAGCATATCTAGATGACATCGTCATCCAAAGTCCAGATTGGGAATCCCATCTACCTAGGGTGCAGGCGGTTATCAATTCACTGTGTGAGGCAGGCTTCACGGCCAATCCAAAAAAATGTGCCATTGGTCTTGAAGATGCTAAGTATCTAGGTTACACCATAGGCCGAGGCCTAGTAAAGCCCCAGTTAAATAAAATGGAAGCCATACAAAGATGGCCTCAACCGGTAAACAAGAAGCAAGTCCGTGCCTTCTTGGGTATTACAGGCTATTACCGGCGGTTTATACCAAATTTTGCTTTCCTTGCAGCCCCATTAACAGACCTGACAAAAGGAAAAGACTCTGTCATGATCAAGTGGTCACAAGAGGCTGAAAGATCATTTCAGACTCTAAAAACTCTCCTGTGCGGTCAGCCGGTGCTGATAACCCCAGACTTTAAGAAAGGGTTTGTCCTACTGACAGATGCATCTGAGGTTTTGTGGAGGTTCCACTTCATCATGCCTGATGAAGCGGAACCTACGCGAAACGCGTTGCATTATGGGAATAAAGTAGAAGTTTTACTCTCACCTTGGTTTCAAGCGCCTCTTTGACTCTGCCTATTTTGGAGGAAATTGGATTGGATCTCTAACTGTGCCCAGCCAGGCTTGAATGCCATCCTTGAGTATAGGGAGCATCATCACAACCTTTTTAAATGTCAATCAAAAATGGCTGAGCAGGAACAGGGAGCAAACATCCTGACTTCTATCTGCAACAATTCCTCCTACTTGACTTTATGCAGCTTAAATGTTATGGCTGATCAGTGTACAGTGGTCCCTCAAGTTACAATATTAATTGGTTCCAGGATGACCATTGTATGTTGAAACCATTGTATGTTGAGTCCATAACTCTATGGAAACCTGGTAATTGGTTCTGAAGCCACCAAAATGTCATAAAAAAATAGGAAAAAGTGAGGATTAAAGAAAAATAAGTAGATAACTAATACAGATAAAGCAAGTACTTACATAAAAAAGTAAGAAAGAGCTGCTGGAAGCTGTAATCACTGTCTATGTCAGTGTTTCTGTTACGCCGAGCGCTCCAGGTCCCCGCTCCTCCCCGGAGCGCTCGCAGTGTTCTCTTATTCACAGCGGCCCGGTCAGACCTGCTGACCGGGTGCGCTGCGATATTGCTCCCAGCCGGGATGCGATTTGCGATGCGGGACGCGCCCGCTCGCGATGCGCATCTCGGCTCCCGTACCTGACACGTTCCCCGTCTGTGTTGTCCCTTAGGGCGCGCGCGCGCCGGGTCTCTGCGATTTAAAGGGCCACTGCGCCACTGATTGGCGCAGCAGGCCTAATCAGTATCTTCACCCGTGCACTCCCTACTTATACCTCACTTCCCCTGCACTCCCTCGCCGGATCTTGTTGCCATTGTGCCAGTGAAAGCGTTTCCTTGTGTGTTCCTAGCCTGTGTTCCAGACCTCCTGCCATTGCCCCTGACTACGATCCTTGCTGCCTGCCCTGACCTTCTGCTACGTCCGACCTTGCTATTGTCTACTCCCTTGTACCGCGCTTATCTCAGCAGTCAGAGAGGTTGAGCCGTTGCCGGTGGATACGACCTGGTTGCTACCGCCGCTGCAAGACCATCCCGCTTTGCGGCGGGCTCTGGTGAATACCAGTAGCAACTTAGAACCGGTCCACCGACACGGTCCACGCCAATCCCTCTCTGGCACAGAGGATCCACCTCCAGCCAGCCGAATCGTGACAGTAGATCGGGCCATGGATCCCGCTGAGGTCCCGCTGCCAGTTGTCGCCGACCTCACCACGGTGGTCGCCCAACAGTCGCAACAGATAGCGCAACAAGGCCACCAGCTGTCTCAACTGACCGTGATGCTACAGCAGCTACTACCACAGCTTCAGCAATCATCTCCTGCACCTCCTCCGCAGCGAGTGGCCGCATCCAGCCTCCGATTATCTTTGCCGGATAAATTTGACGGGGACTCTAAGTTTTGCCGTAGTTTTCTTTCGCAAAGTTCCCTGCATTTGGAGATGATGTCGGACCAGTTTCCAACTGAAAGGTCAAAGGTGGCTTTCGTAGTCAGCCTTCTGTCTGGGAAAGCCCTGTCATGGGCCACACCGCTCTGGGACCGCAATGATCCTGTCACTGCCTCTGTACACTCCTTCTTCACGGAGATTCGAAGTGTCTTTGAGGAACCTGCCTGAGCCTCTTCTGCCGAGACTGCCCTGCTGAACCTGGTCCAGGGTAATTCTTCTGTTGGCGAGTACGCCATCCAATTCCGTACTCTCGCCTCCGAATTATTCTGGAATAACGAGGCCCTCTGCGCGACCTTTAAAAAAGGCATATCCAGTAACATTAAAGATGTGCTGACCGCACGAGAAATTCCTGATAACCTGCATGAACTTATTCATCTTGCTACCCGCATTGACATGCGTTTTTCCGAAAGGCGTCAGGAGCTCCGCCAGGATATGGACTTTGTTCGCACGAGGCGGTTTCTCTCCCCGGCTCCTCTCTCCTCCGGTCCTCTGCAATCCGTTCCTGTGCCTTCCGCCGTGGAGGCTATGCAAGTTGACCGGTCTGGCTTGACACCTCAAGAGAGGACACGACGCCGCATGGAGAACCTTTGCCTGTACTGTGCCGGTACCGAACATTTCTTGAAGGATTGTCCTATCCGTCCTCCTTGCCAGGAAAGACGCACGCTGACTCCGCACAAAGGTGAGACAGCTCTTGATGTGAACTCTGCTTCTCCACGTCTTACTGTGTCTGTGCGGATTTCTTCTTCTACCTTCTCCTTCTCAGCTATGGCCTTCTTGGATTCCGGATCTGCAGGAAATTTTATTTTGGCCTCTCTCATCAACAGGTTCAACATCACGGTGACCAGTCTCGCCAGACCCCTCTACATCAACTCTGTTAATAATGAAAGATTGGACTGTACCGTGCGTTACCGCACGGAACCTCTCTTAATGTGCATTGGACCCCATCACGAAAAAAATGAATTCTTGGTCCTCTCTAACTGCACTTCAGAAATTGTTCTTGGATTACCGTGGCTTCAACGCCATTCCTCAACCCTTGATTGGACCACAGGGGAAATCAAGAACTGGGGTACTTCTTGCCACAAGGACTGTCTTAAACCGGCTCCCTGTACTCACAGTCAAGACCCTGTGGTTCCCCCGGTATCTGGTCTTCCCAAGGCCTATCTGGATTATGCTGATGTTTTTTGCAAAAAACAAGCAGAGACTTTGCCTCCTCACAGGCCTTATGACTGTCCTATTGACCTCCTCCCGGGTACTACTCCACCCCGGGGCAGAATCTATCCTCTGTCTGCTCCGGAAACTCAAGCCATGTCGGAGTACATCCAAGAGAACTTAAAAAAGGGGTTTATCCGCAAGTCCTCCTCCCCTGCCGGAGCTGGATTTTTTTTTTGTTTCCAAAAAAGACGGCTCCCTACGCCCTTGCATTGATTACCGCGGACTTAATAAAATCACTGTAAAAAACCGCTACCCCTACCTCTTATCTCGGAACTCTTTGACCGCCTACGAGGCACTCACATCTTTACCAAGCTGGACTTAAGAGGTGCTTATAATCTCATCCGCATCAGGGAGGGGGACGAATGGAAGACTGCATTTAAAACAAGAGATGGACACTTTGAATATCTGGTTATGCCGTTTGGCCTTTGCAACGCCCCTGCCGTCTTCCAAGACTTTATAAATGAAATTTTTCGTGATCTTCTATATACCTGTGTTGTGGTTTACCTGGACGATATTCTGATTTTTTCTGCTAACCTAGAAGAACACCGCCAGCATGTCTGCATGGTTCTTCAGAGACTTCGGGACAATCAATTATATGCCAAAATGGAAAAATGTCTCTTTGAATGTCAGTCTCTTCCTTTCCTAGGATACATAGTCTCTGGCCAGGGACTACAAATGGACCCAGATAAACTATCTGCCGTATTGGATTGGCCACGCCCCTCCGGACTCCGTGCTATCCAACGTTTTTTGGGGTTCGCCAATTATTACAGACAATTTATTCCACACTTTTCCACTATTGTGGCTCCTATCGTGGCTCTAACCAAGAAAAACGCCAATCCTAAGTCCTAGTCTCCTCAAGCGGAAGACGCATTTAAACATCTCAAGTCTGCCTTTTCTTCTGCTCCCGTACTCTCCAAACCTGACCCATCTAAACCCTTCTTATTGGAGGTAGACGCCTCCTCGGTGGGAGCTGGAGCAGTTCTTCTACAAAAAAATTCTTCCGGGCATGCTGTTACTTGTGGGTTTTTTTCTAGGACCTTCTCCCCGGCGGAGAAAAACTACTCCATTGGTGATCGAGAATTACTGGCCATAAAATTGTCGCTTGAGGAATGGAGGCACCTGCTGGAGGGATCCAAATATCCAGTTATTATATACACTGATCACATGAATCTCTCTTATCTCCAGTCTGCCCAACGGCTGAACCCTCGCCAGGCTAGGTGGTCATTGTTCTTTGCCCATTTTAACTTTGAAATTCATTTTCGCCCTGCTGACAAGAACATTAGGGCCGATGCCCTCTCTCGTTCTTCAGATGCCTCTGAAGTGGAAGCCTCCCCGCAACACATCATTCCTCCGGACTGTCTGATCTCCACTTCTCCAGCTTCCATCAGGCAAACTCCTCCAGGGAAGACCTTCGTTTCTCCACGCCAGCGCCTCGGGATTCTCAAGTGGGGACACTCCTCCCACCTCGCAGGCCATGCTGGCATCAAAAAATCCATCCAACTCATCTCTCGATTTTATTGGTGGCCTACTCTGGAGACTGATGTTGTTGATTTTGTGCGGGCTTGTACTGTCTGTGCCCGGGATAAGACCCCTCGCCAGAAGCCTGCTGGTCTCCTTCATCCTCTGCCTGTTCCTGAACAACCTTGGTCACAGATTGGTATGGACTTTATAACTGACTTGCCTTTATCCCATGGCAACACAATTGTTTGGGTGGTCGTTGATTGATTCTCCAAGATGGCACATTTTATCCCTCTTCCAGGCCTTCCTTCGGCGCCTCAGTTGGCGAAGCAATTTTTTATACACATTTTTCACCTTCACGGGTTGCCCACGCATATCGTCTTGGATAGAGGCGTTCAATTTGTGTCTAAATTCTGGAGGGCCCTCTGTAAGCAGCTCAAGATCAAATTAAACTTCTCTTCTTCTTATCATCCCCAATCCCATGGGCAAGTAGAAAGAATTAATCAGGTCCTGGGTGACTATTTGCGACATTTTGTTTCCTCCCGCCAGGATGACTGGGCAGATCTTCTACCATGGGCCGAATTCTCGTAAAATTTCAGAGTCTCCGAATCCTCTGCTAAATCCCCATTCTTCGTGGTGTACGGCCGTCACCCTCTTCCTCCCCTTCCCACTCCCATGCCCTCTGGTTTGCCCGCTGTTGATGAAGTGACTCGAGACCTCTCCACCATATGGAAAGAAACCCCAAATTCTCTTTTACAGGCTTCATCCCGGATGAAAAAATATGCTGATAAGAAAAGAAGAATTCCCCCCATTTTTGCTCCCGGAGACAAGGTATGGCTCTCTCCGCTAAGTATGTCCGCTTTCGTGTCCCCAGTTATAAACTGAGACCACGTTATCTTGGTCCTTTCAAAGTCAAGTGCCAGATCAACCCTGTCTCTTACAAACTCCTTATTCCTCCTTCTCTCCGTATCCCCAATGCCTTCCATGTCTCTCTCCTTAAACCACTCACCCTTAACCGCTTCTCTCCCAAAGTTGTTTCTCCCACTCCAGTTTTCGGGTCATCTGACGTCTTTTCGGTGAAGGAGATTCTAGCATCCAAGACGGTCAGAGGTAAAAGATTCTTTTTGGTTGACTGGGAGAATTGCGGCCCAGAGGAGAGATCTTGGGAACCTGAGGACAACATCCTGGACAAAAGTCTTATCCTCAGGTTCTCAGGCTCCAAGAAGAGGGGGAGACCAAAGGGGGGGGGGGGGGGTACTGTTACGCCGAGCGCTCCGGGTCCCCGCTCCTCCCCGGAGCGCTTGCAGCGTTCTCTTATTCACAGCGCCCCGGTCACACCTGCTGACCGCGTGCGCTGCGATATTGCTCCCAGCCGGGATGCGATTCGCAATGCGGGACGCGCCCGCTCGCGATGCGCATCTCGGCTCCCGTACCTGACCCGTTCCCCGTCTGTGTTGTCCCGGCGCGCGCGGCCCTGCTCCTTAGGGCGCGCGCGCGCCGGGTCTCTGCGATTTAACGTACGTCAAGACACCCTGGTACTTAAGGACCCATGACGTATGCGTACGTCATGAAGAATTCCGCCCCCCGACACGCACCGGGCGGGGATCGGACCGGGATGCCTGCTGAAATCATTCAGCAGGCATCCCGTGCAAACGCCCAGGGGGGGAATTCACACTTGCGATTTGCACGATTCCGGGTCATTACGGGTCTATAGTGACCCGGTAACCCGGAATATAAGTGGGATCGCGGTTGTCTAAGACACCCACGATCCCCCTGATGGCATCGGAGTGAGGTGGCAGGGGTGCCAACCCTCCTATCCCTGCTATTGGTGGTCTAGACGCGACCACCAATAGCAGATCGGGGGCGGGGGGGTTAACTTTCGTTTTCCCCATCCTGCCCACCCACAATAGGCGGGGCAGGACGGTGAAATGACGGGGGCCGGCGCCGAACATCCACTTACCGATCCTGGCGGGCGACGGAGGCTGCGGGCGAAGGAGATCGGCGGGAAGCGATGACGTGCGGCTGGATCCGACAGAAGCCGGTGAGTTGCCTAGCAACATCTGGAGGGTACAGTTTGAGACCATTATACAGTAATCTCTAACTGTAGCTCTCCAGATGTTGCAAAAATACAACTCCCAGCATGCCCAGACAGCTGTTTGGGCATGCTGGGAGTTGTAGTTTTGCAACAGCTGGAGGGCTACAGTTTGAGACCACTATATAGTGGTCCCGAAACTGTAGCCCTTCAGATCTTGCAAAACTACAACTCCTAGCATGCCTAAACAACTGTTTGCTGTCAGGGCATGCTGGAATTTGTAGTTTTGCAACAGCTGGAGGACAACAGTTTGGAGATCAAAATTGTAGCCCTCCAGATGTTGCAAAACTGCAAATCCCAGCATGTCCAAACAGCTGTCTCGGCATGCTGGGATTTGTAGTTGCGTACCTACAACTATTGCATAACTACATCTCCCAGCATGCCCTTCGGCGATCAGTACATGCTGGGAGTTGTAGTTTTGCAACAGCTGGATGCAGACTGGTTGGAAAATACTGAGTTAGGTAACAGAAACTAACTGAAGGTTTTCCAACCAGTGTGTCTCCAGCTGTTGCAAAAGTACAACTCCCAGCATGCACAGTCTGTCAGTACATGCTGGGAGTACCTCTTGAAAAAGGGAAAACAAAAGGATCGTAGGGGTTGGTCGCAGAGTTTGTTATCCCACATAGGTAGGTTACACGTTGATTTTCATTGAGTATTTGGACATGCTGTCCCCACTATCACTGTATTTCAATATGCATTCCTAGACCTGGCTATATGTCAGCCCTAGGTTATATTAGATGCAAATTTCTATGTTTTATTATGCAGCACTTGTATGAATAGCCCACAGTGGGCAAATTATTTATTCCATATATTGTTATATATAGTGTGCGGACATTTTTATCCACTCATTTGCATGTACTTTCCTTACTCTGCGCCAGTTATTCTTGTGTTGGATTTCTATTGCAATACTTCATTTTTTTTCATTTATATGTTTTTTATGTAAAACATCTCAATAAAGATTTATATGTTTATACTTAAGGTGGTGTCATAACTCCAATATCTCTGTATACATATATTTATGAAGTTTCCCTGTCCTTGGCAGGATTAATACGCACTCCCCTATGGGTGTCACTGGGGCACATGGGAGTTTGTGGTGCATTTTTCTAGGACTTTGGTGTTCACATGCTGGGAGTTGTAGTTTTGAAACAGCTGGAGGTTTGCCCCCCTCCCCCCCACCCCCCATGTGAACGTACAGGGTACATTCACACGGGCATGCTTACAGTAAGTTTCCTGCTTCAAGTTTGAGCTGTGGCAAATTTGTGACCGCAGCGCAAACTCCTACCGGGAAACTCACCGTAACACGCCAGTGTGAATGTACCCTAAAAACACTACACTACACTAACACATAATAAAGGGTAAAACACTACATATACACCCCCGTACACTGTCTCCCCCCCCCAATAAAAATGAAAAACGTATTGTATGGCAGTGTCTCTAAAACGGAGCCTCCAGCTGTTGCAAAACAACAACTCCCAGCATTTCCGGACAGCCACTGACTGTCCAGGCATGCTGGGAGTTTTACAACAGCTGGAGGCACCCTGTTTGGGAATCACTGGCATAGAATACCCCTATGTCCACCCCTATGCAATCCCTAATTTAGTCCTCAAATGCGCATAGAGCTCTCTCACTTTGGAGCCCTGTCATATTTCAAGGAAACAGTTTAGGGCCACATATGGGGTATCTTCGTACTCGGGAGAAATTGCACTACAAATTTTGGGGGGCTTTTTCTCCTTTTACCCCTTATGAAAAGGAAAAGTTGGGGTCTACACCAGCTTGTTAGTGTAAAAAAAAAATAATTACACTAACATGCTGGTGTTGCCCCATACTTTTTATTTTCACAAGCGTTAAAAGGAAAAAAAGACCCCCAAAATTTGTAACGCAATTTCTCCTGAGTACAGAAATACCCCAAATGTGGGCGTAAAATGCTCTGTGGGCGCACAACAAGGCTCAGGAGTGAGAGCGCACCATGTACATAGGGATGGCCGATTTTACAGCGGTTCTGACATAAACGCAAAAAAAAAAATACCCACATGTGACCCCATTTTGGAAACTACACCCCTCACATAATGTAATAAGGGGTACAGTGAGCATTTATGCCCCACAGAGGTCTGGCAGATTTTTGGAACAGTGGTCCGTGAAAATGAAAAATGTAATTTTTCATTTGCACAGCCCACTGTTCCAAATATCTGTAAACGCCAATGGGGTGTAAATACTCACTGCACCCCTTATTAAATTATGTGAGGGGTGTAGTTTCCAAAATAGGGTCACATGTGGGGGGGTCCACTGTTCTGGCACCATGGGGGGCTTTGTAAACGCACATGGCCCCTGACTTCCATTCCAAACAATTTTTTTCCCAAAAGATCAATGGCGCTCCTTCTCTTCTGAGCATTGTAGTGCGCCTGCAGAGCACTTGATGTCCACACATGGGGTATTTCCATACTCATAAGAGATGGGGTTTAAAATTTTGGGGGGCATTTTGTCCTATTACCCCTTGTAAAAATTTAAAATTTGAGGGAAAACTAGCATTTTAGTGAAAAAAAAAATCATTTTCACATCCAACTTTAACGAAAAGTCGTCAAACACCTGTGGGGTGTTAAGGCTCACTGGTCCCCTTGTTATGTGCCTTGAGGAGTGTAGTTTCCAAAATAGTATGCCATGCGTTTTGTTTTTTTTTGCTGTTCTGGCACCATAGGGGCTTCCGAAATGTGACATGCTACCCAAAAACCGTTTCAGAAAAACTCACTCTTCAAAATCCCACTGTCGCTCCTTCCCTTTTGAGCCCTCTACTGCTCCTTCAATTTGCTGCTATTCCTGTGAAACACCTAAAGGGTTAACAAACCTTTTGAATGTCATTTTGAAGACTTTGAGGGGTGCAGTTTTTATAATGGGGTCATTTGTGTGGTATTTCTAATAAGAAGGCCCTTCAAATCCACTTCAAAACAGAACTGGTCCCTGAAAAATTTAGATTTAGAAAATTTTGTGAAAAATTGGAAAATTGCTGCTATACTTTGAAGCCCTCCGATGTCTTCCAAAAGTAAAAACATGTCAACTTTATGATGGGAACATAAAGTAGACATATTGTATATGTGAATCAATATATAATTTATTTGGAATATTCATTTTCCTTATAAGCAGAGAGCTTCAAAGTTAAAAAAAAATGCAACATTTTCAATTTTTTCATCAAATTTTTGAATTTTTCACCAAGAAATTATGCAAGTATCGACAAAATTTTACCACTAACATAAAGTAGAATATGTCACGAAAAAACAATCTCGGAATCACAATGAAAGGTAAAAGCATCCCAGAGTTATTAATGTTTAAAGTGACAGTGGTCAGATGTGCAAAAAATGGCCGTGTCCTACGGTGAAAATTGGCTGGGTCATTAAGGGGTTAAAGTGGTTGGATTTAGTTTGGTACTGAAAAGTCACATATACACATGTACACTAAACAGGTGTGGTGTATATGATGTATACAACCCCTTTAGTATCTAATCGGCTGTAGGGGTGCAGAGATAGCTTCATAAAAAGACATCATATGTTGGGTTTCCATAACAGATCTAAATACTGGGTCTTCAAGTGACACCTTTGTAGTCAGCCAATCATATGGCAACAATTCTGTGCTTAAAAGCAAGCAGACCGGGTCCAGAGGCTTAGTTGATGCCTAAATAAAAACTTGAATGGGAAACAGATGTGAATTCAGTGACTGTGGCCATGGAATAATTGTTGGTGCCAGACAGGGTTGTTTCAGTGTCTCAGAAACTGCTGATCACCCAGGATTTTCATGTACAACAGTCTGTGGAGTTTACAGGGAAACAAGAAAACAAGCAAAACATCCACTGACCTGAATTCTATCAGCAAGAATGCCTTGTTAATAGGAGCGGTCAGAGGAAAATGACTAGCCGGTATCAAGCTGACAGTAACGAAAACACCCAGCCAATATGTAGAGGAGCATTTCTGAAGGCAACGCTTCTCAAGTCTGGTCTGTGCTGGTCTGGGCTATATCACTGGAAAGTTTACACTTGGCTCTATTAATGTCAACTAAGACCAAGAAACTAAGGTTACAGTATAAAGAAGATAAAAAAGAAAACATGGAGAAAATCAATCCTTCTATGATAAATCGTTATTTCTGGTGTACCATATACGTCTGGCTAGCTCTCCCGTGTTCCCCTTATCCCAGCAATTGCTTTCCCATTTCTAAACTAGATCCCATCACTAGGCATTAAATATGTACAGTATCCTCGGTGCTCTGTTTCTACTTTGTCTTGTCTAAACATTGTCCCTTTCAGTTAAAGAGTTTTCCTATTACAATAAGTGATAGTATGTCACTAGCATATATATGTGGAACACATTCTTCTTATTCTGCATACCAGTTTATTAATACTTCATATGGTCTTGCTTCTTTCTAGAAACTCGAAGTCCCCCAGTTAAATATTAATATCATGTTGGGGGGAAAAAATTCACTACATCCAATGTAAACATTAATGACATGAACAAACTAGCGACTGCAATGTTTGACCCAGTTATCTTTAATAAGATTTTTAAAAGGGTACTCCATTGCCCCAGTGTTCGGAACTTTTTGTTCCAAACACTTGGAGCAGGCAGCGGGGGTCGTGATGTCACGGCCATGCCCCCTCAATGCAAGTCTATGGGAGTAACGTGGTAACGCCCCCTCCCATAGACTTGCATTGAGGGGGCGTGGTGTAACATCGCGAGGGGTGTGGCTGTGATGTCACAACCCCCGCCACTTGCTCCCAGCATTTTAAATGAATGCTGGGTGCCGCACAGGGATCGCGGGGGTCCCAGCTGCGGGACCCCAGTGATCAGACATATTATGTTATATCGAAGTACCCTTTTAAACTGGTTACTCCTTCTTTCACCTAGGGGCAAAAGATTCAGTTTGCTATTAAAGCCCTGTATCTAAATATCCAAGCTCAGGCAGAGTGACTTCAGGGCACTCTCTTGGCACCCAGGGCTAGAAGAACATACATTACCAGTTCCCATGGGTTATTTCCAGCCTAAACTACCCTAGCGTAAGATAGAAGAATTCACATTTCACTCTTCTTTTCATCAGTTGTTTAATTGACATTCATGTAGACCAGTATTCCCCAAGCAGTGCCTTGTGTGCCACTTGCGACTCTAAGGCTGCACAGGGCTCTAGCTGTTGGCAGGGGAAGTAATTTTTTTTTTTTTTGGGGGGGGGGGGGGGGGGGGGGGCTTATTAAATTACTTAAACTTTGTAGCAAGATACTCAAATGTGAATACAACCGTATGTTATATCACTACTGTGATCTTCACTACCGTATGTTATATCTGTCTACTGCATGGGTCAGGAATCTACATTCTAAGTTTATTCACAGCAACGTATTATAACAGTAATGTGATTTATAGTGTCAGGAGACCTTTCTGGTAGTAGAGATAGGATGCTTGGCTAAGAATGCATTAATCTCAGATTTTCATAACAGTTATTTGTAGTTTTAAAAGCCTCTTTTAAAGGAGCATTAAAAAGTTTCATCTCACAAAGTGAATAAAATGTCCTGTAGAACATTGCCATATATGTAGATGTTGCACTGAGTTTTCTCTTATCTTAAAAAAGCACTCCAGGATTTTTTTATTTTTTTTTTGCTTATATAGTGTAGCATAGGCTACTATTATTACAAGCTTTTTTTTTATATATGTATGGTGCTAACCTGTTTTAGCTGATGTGGCATGCGTGAGTTTTCATCCATACTGATATGTATTTCTCCACTGATTTTGTAATGCTGTCTACATTTCTCATAAATCCTCTGGCTTCGCAGAGGGAGGGGGTCAAGTCTCATCACTGTGTTTTCCCCACCTGTGAGCTATCTATCACCTGTCTAGACACCAGCAGCCTAAACTGTTTAGACTTATAAGTGGGTTAGTGTCAGTTGACACTTCATGCAATTTTTAAAAGTTTTCTTATTCAAAGGGTCATTTTTGGAGAAATATTACCATGTTGAGAAAGTGATTTGACAATTGAGGTGTTTTATGAAGATTTGAAGTCTTCAGGCTGAACATTTTTTGTGGTCTGAATTCTAGTTACAGGACTCTTACAGTAAAATCTATGGATGCAGCTGTGCTGGAAAAAACAGATGGCACTGTAGGACTATTGATGGTGAGTATGCATGATATGTGGTTTAAAAAAAACTGGAGTGCTTCTTTTACACTTGGAAGGTTATAAAACAAACCCTTTTGTTAACGTAACTCATCTACCTATCACAACATGACCATCAGGTAGCTGTCTGTGTACACTGTGAATTATTGAAGAGAAGCTCACATCCCATGGAACAAATAGTCCTGACATTTTTACATGACAGCATGTTTCCACACATTTATCAAATAACTTACTCTGAACATGTTAAACCTTTTATTGTGCACATCTATCCTTGTACATTGAATACATGCATTATCAGCAAGGGCCTTACAATGGAAGTAAAGAACTTACATGACATCAGAGCACATCACACACAATAGTCCGGGAGACACTTGTCATAGTGTATCTATGTAACAGAAGACATCCTTGTGTAACTTTGTACCCAATATGTTTATAAGGTAAAAATAATAATAATATCACTATTCATCTTCACTCACAGCTTGCTGTATGATATCATAGCACGTCCTAATGTGGTTCCCAAGGACTTCTGCAACTATTTTTATTTAGCCCTTGAGCCGAGGTTGGATAACCACAATTCTAGGATGTGTAAGGATGTATATATACACATCCATACTTTGTATTTATTCACACATTGCCTATATTGAAGTCTATATATACACTTTACTGTATGTATATTTATATTGCAAAACATACAGGATCTTGGTTTGAAGACTCAATAACTAGAGAAATTTTATCTGCACAATAAAATGTAGGAGACCTTCTCTTTGTTTTGCACTTGTCTTTCCATGTGAAACCCTTTGCGGACTGGAGTTTGTAAAATGTTGATGTATTTATGTGTAGACGCTGTGTATGCCTATAAAACAGCAGGCAACTGATACTGTGTAGTATACTTTCACCCTGTATAAGCACATAATGAAGTAATAGAGGACAATATAGCATAATCCAAGGCCTACATTGAAAAAGTAAATCCCTTTTGATGATACATACCAATCCAATCCAAATTAACACCTTACTTTTATTTATAAAATATCTTTAGTAAGCTCTTGCTAAGGAGCCAATGAGGAGTAGTGTTGCTCGCGAATATTCGCAATTCGAATATTATTCGCGAATATCGCATATTCGCGAATTCGCGAATTTCGCGAATATAGCGCTATATATTCGTAATTACGAATATTCGTTTTTTTTTTTTTTTTTTTTTTTCTTCACAGTACACATCACAGTGATCATCCCTCTCTGCTTCCAGCTTATGTGGTGTAAAGAAGGCTGTAATACTACTGTGTAAGACTGACGTGCGGAAATTCGCATATGCGAAAATTAGCACATGCTAATGTTCGCATATGCTAACTTTCGCATATGCGAATTTTCGTATGCGTTAATTTTGTATATGCAACTTTTCACATATGTTAATTTTCGCATACGCGAATATTCGCATATGCGAAAATAAAACGAGGGTATAACGAATATGCGAATATTCGCGAATATATGACGAATATTCGTCCATATATTCGCGAATATTCGCGAATTCGAATATGGCCTATGCCGCTCAACACTAATGAGGAGCAACTGATGGGATGTGCAAGTTATAAGCACAATGGAACCTACAATTCCATAGCATAAAAATTGAGAAACTGAAAAAGAAAGCTGCATTTATTAGATGGTGTATACTATTCTGTAAAGGTTTAATGGTTAAATAAAGTTTAGTTCTCCATAGCATGATAAAACCAACTACTGATGCATATAGAGAGAACAGGTCCTTGTTCATGAACTGGGGAGCAGCAGCCCTCAATGACCAATCAGATCTTAGATGCTATTGGCTCTGGTGATTAGGAATAATCTGTTGAATCGGATTAGTTGATGTGGGATACACCCATACTTTAGGTGTACATGACATTTGATAAATTGTGCCCATAACTTGCCTCAGCTAGCAACATAAAAGTATATACCATACTATCACTGACATGTACATTTTCAATGAATGGTATTTATATTGATAATCTTGTATAAGCAGGTAATGTTAAAGGATCTTCACATTTCTTAAAGCTACTCCTGCGTTTCACGGCTACCCTAATTTACTAACAATCATGCTGGTATTATAGGTGGCGATTTGTAGGCATATTATATCTAAAGACCCTTATACTATTAAAGTCATATATGTACATAAAGTTCACAAAACAGAAATATAATAAACAATTTATTGTAACCAGCAACTCAATTTTTCTATTTTCTATTTTAATTTATGTAAATTTTTGTATGTATTTGTTTAATTATTATGTATGTTATGTACTTGAAATGTCTGTCCTCAATTTCAATACTGTTCATACATTTGCTGAACTGTATAACCAATGAGATAAATGGATAGACAGCCATCTAAAATGGAAGCAGCATATATCATAGGCATTATAAAAAGGCACTTTATTTCCTGTATTTGTAGAATGTATAGTATAAGAGTAGTACAAAACTAATAGTGACTTTTCAGTAGACAGAGAAGGCACAAATATTTCTGTGCACGTGTATTAGTAAAGGCAACACTTAAACTTCATTGCAAATATAACATGACCAAGATTTGTTTTATGTACATTGTATTATATATTTATTTCACTTTATATTCCAAAATACTTGTTAAAATAGCAGAACATGTAACTGTGTTGAATGCAAGAGTGAATAAAAGCAAATATCTGCAATAACAAATCAGAAGGGTCCACTATAGTGTTCACATGTCAAGAAAAGTAGATGGTAAATGTTGGTTAGTGTTATCCTATGATACCAAAAGACAGGCTTTCAAATTTTCATAAATATTCTGCACCGTGAAATCATTTCTTAGGTTAGATTTTACAGTGTGTGATGGTCCTAGCAAAATATACAATTTTTATAAATGGCACAGAATCTCGCAATGCAAATTACAGAATATCTGCAGAAGACATCTCAGCGAAGGACTGTTCAGGCAGTAGTTGGATTGGCAGAAAAGAGTTAACATTTTGATACATTTCTTTCCTGTACATTAACAATTGACATAATAGATGACTGAAGCCAGTGTCATATTTATTGTAAAGGATACAGCCAATAACTAATAGTGACCTTATCATATAAAGTATGTTAAAGATAGAATGTGTATTTATCTGGATTATTTTCCCATAGCTGTTAAGTATTCACTTAAACACTTTAGCTTATGATTCTTTGGTTATGCTGAAAAAAAAGTTATCCGTAACCTTGTAAGACAATTCCATGTAATATTAGAGCCTTGACCAAGGTATAGCAGATCATGATAACTAGAAACAACTCAAAACGTGGGACAGAAATCATGAAAGAGCCCTCTCTAAAACAGTATACAGAATTGCGTAACAAAATATAGTTATTTACATTTGTTGCCTTTTCGGTATTTCTTCATTTGTCACTTATTTAGACTGCAGAATGTTTTCACCAAACATTACATTTACCATTAAACCAACTCTTTTGTAACATCATTCTGACTGTAACATGCAAGCATGTCATAATATATAAGTATAAAAGAAAAGAAAAAGTATATCACATTGAGCCGGCAAAATGACTCATATGGCTGATAACAGCTTCTTTAGACAAAAATCTTCTATGAGGATAACAACTTGCCCCAGGGCACACACTTTAGTGACTTTTTGATCTTATGTCAGTGCTCATAAAATGTTGCTGATTTTAAAACTCACACATAAATTCTGACTATAGGCACTTTATTGAGTGTCATTTATACTTCTTTGCGTAGAGAAATTTGAACAAAGCTGAATATCTTGCCCATGGCTTCAAACAATGGGTCACAGAACGTGTGGATGCAGATGGAGTAGATCCGGCTGATGCATTGAATCTCGATCAGGTAGCCCTTTATGCATGGCACAACAGCCCAGATATGCAGGAACGACAGAATGGCAAAGTAAATGCCCCAGATTAGTGACAATGGAATGCCAAAGATCGCAGACAGCAAGCGGTAGAACCAGTATTTTGTCACAGTGAAGGTGGTGAAGCTTGCTTTCCAGATGCCATCAAAACTGTGTGTTCCTTCGGGTTCAGCGATCACGTCTACAAAGTCAATCTAAATAATGAACAAAAACAAAGTATTACAAATAGAAACAAATGGAAAATCACAGAATACAGTATTAAAAGTAATAACGGATGCTTTACTCAAGTGCATGTGAATTAAAAAGGGAAACAACTTTGCAAAAAGTCTTAATCGTAAGTCTACTATTGTGTGTATTTCATCTACCTCCATTTGGCATATAATAGAAGAGGAGGTAACTCATAAATTCGGGATTGTACTATGCTAAGAATTAGCTTTTGCATCTATTATTTTGGTCAGTATTTTACATTAATACTTTTAAGCCAAAACCAGGAGCAGAACCTACACAAAGACAAGCCATAAATGGAACTCCAATGGTTGTAAACATACAATGAAAAGGTTTGGAGCTATATGGCAGAAATAATGTATCTTGTTCCAATAGGATCTTGTAGATAACTCCTTAATAAAACAAGTACATTTAGTCCTCTACATCAGCTTAAGACATCCTGTAACTATAACAATATTTGCTCTAGGAGACATGTTAATCGTAAAGTTTAGTCTTAGCGCCAGTAACACAACTCTGGCTTTCTTACAGGAAAGTAACATTTTATTTTATCTTAACAGATGAGTAAATACAATATCCGTTGATAATGTTAACACATCCAAACTATTCATATCAAGCTCACATTTTTTTCTCTAGTGAGAACTATTTCAAAGGTTACAGAAATGCCTATCAAAATTACACAGCAGAAAATCATTAAATTGCCATAATAATCTGCAAAGTTAGCTTCATCTGATATTAAATAAGTAAATCTATATTGCAAATAAAATTGCAAATAAGCCGCCGTTACACATGGGAACTACTTTCTCCAGCAAATGACTTTCCATCCAATTTTTCCGCTACATCTCTGATAGACCGCTCCAGAATTTACATATATATTTTTCTCCCATCAAATCCTTAGTTTGATAATATTTTTTATGATGAATTACAGAAATGAGTATCCTTCAGTTAGTTAACGAAGATGGTCTAAGGGCCTCACCTCAATCAGCATAGGTAGTAAGTCATATGTAATCAGAAGAAGGCGAAGCGTTTTGCCCATCAGCAATGCAAGGGATCTTACTAAAATTACTTAAGTTTGATGGAGAAACCGAACAGTATAAAACAAGCTGCTATATTGGTTAAGGGAGCTGTCATTTCCTCGGAATGACATCAAAGGGATTCTTAGATGAATTATTTCTCAGAATGGCTACTGATATTTTATTAGTAACAAAGTTTTACATTTTTCAATTTATTAAAAAAAAAATCCTAATAACATTCTGACATGCCAAGCCATCCGAAATGTCATCTGCATTTTAATATCCACTTATTGGAGTGGGGTAACTCAATTCCAAAAATAAATAAATAAAAACTTATATTTACTCTAGTAGTGATTTCCAAATTATCCACTCATCCCATCTGTTGTAAAAATTAGTTTAAATTTGGAGTAAGGCAATTTTCCCGGGATTATTCAAGGTTGACAAACACAATGACTCAAAAGACCACTCAAAACCATGCTTTATGTGTGGTGATATAGTACAGTCAACTGCTGCCAAATCAGAAATGTTCTCATCTGTCTACAGTAGATATTCGTGTAAGGCAATAAAAAATTGTAGATTATGCTAAAAAAAAAAAAAAAACTGCAATTGGCACCAAACTATATTTTATATATCTGCAGAACCTACATTTTGCTATTTAAGGTACAAAAGCTGAAAAGCCATCTTTTTCTTAACTTTTTTTTTTTAGACTAGAACTTTCCATAAAGGGGTTTTCTCTACATATACATTGATGTCACATCGCTGGAATGTGCCTTCACTTTCTGATCAGTGAGTGTTTGTCCTGGTGAGCCGAAGAATAAAGAGGAAGCAGGGTTGGTGAGGTGTGGCTTACCCTTCACAATTTTCCAATGACATGGTGGTGATCCAACCACCCACTCTGCAGCTCACATGAATGGGGATGGCTACAGTTCCCTGTATAGCAGATATAACTGTGAACACCATTGCGCTAAAAATTTTGCTGCATCTCCTGTATTCTCAGGATTGTTGGAGGTATCAAAGGTTCCCACCAATCCCAAACTGATGGCATTTTCTAGTGATATGTGACCTATATGATGGAAATAACCATATATGTGACAAATATTTTCTGGGAAAGTGATACAATATACATATGTATTCCTTATATAACTTTTTTTTCCATAAAAAAAAAAATATGTTTTATGCAGTTTGATATACCCAACAACACAAATATCTAAAATAGAATTAATAGGTATCAATTCACAGGCTATTGTTATTAACACTCATTAACACATTTTTTCTTTGTTTCCAGTGCAGTGCAGTGTGTGTATGTGTGTGTATGTATGTAAGTTCACACCACTATCACTGGTAACGGAGAACATAGAACTATCAGTAATACACAGTAATCACAATAATCTTTTATAAGTCCTACATACAAGAAGAGCAGATTTTTGAACTCTTTGGCCCAGATTTATCAATCTGCCTAAAACTAAAATTTTCTGGTTTTGCCCATAACACACCCCTACCCTTCAATTTCCTGGTTGAACTTGATGGACATATGTCTTTTTTCGACCGTACTAACTATGTAACTATGTAACTATGTAACCAATCACAGCTCAGCTTTCATATCTTAAAAGGTTCTGGTAAAATAAAAGCTTAGCCGTGATTGGTTGTTATGGGTAAAACTAGACAGTTCTGGATTCCGTCAGACATATACATCTGAGCCTATGATCTTGGACCACCACTATTGATAAAATAAAAAGCCTCTACAGAACACTAAAACTTCAAAAACTGCTTAGAGATTTTTATTACTGAAAACATGGTTTAACATTATAAACATACAGACGGGGAGATTTATCAAAACTTGCTTCTGATGAAGCAATCCGATTGGTTGTTATGGGCAAATGGGCAACTTTTTCTCTCCTCAGGATTTGTTAAATCTCCCCCAGTGGGATAGAACTTAAATAGGAGTTGGTTCAGAATGTTGTCACTTTATCATCAATAGAATCACAAAAAAAAAAAAAAAAAAGAAATACACAAAACTCCAAATGATATAAAACAATAAACATCTATATTATATAAAGCAAAAATCTATCAAAATAGCACAAAATCCACATATGAAAACTAGCTACTGTATACATGCATATACCTGTCTCAACTAGAGATGAGCGAATTTACAGTAAATTCGATTCGTCACAAACTTCTCGGCTCGGCAGTTGATGACTTTTCCTGCATAAATTAGTTCAGCTTTCAGGTGCTCCCATGGGCTGGAAAAGGTGGATACAGTCCTAGGAAACTCTTTCCTAGGACTGTTCACAGACACTTGTCCAGCTCACCAAAACCCCTCCAATGTGCACGGATCGGTGTCCAGCCAACACCCAATAGTGGAACAAAGAAGCAGTAGATCCAGCACTATTCTTTGCTGCTTTATTGTAACACAGCACTCGGATAAAATCAGCCAATACATCAAACGCGTTTCGAGCGCATGCGCTCTTTTTCGGTGATCACTGAAAAAGAGCGCATGCGCTCGAAACGCGTTTGATGTATTGGCTGATTTTATCCGAGTGCTGTGTTACAATAAAGCTGCAAAGAATAGTGCTGGATCTACTGCTTCTTCTTTCCTAGGACTGTATCCACTTTTTCCAGCCCACCGGAGTACCTGAAAGCTGAACTAATTCATGCAGGAAAGGTCATCAACTGCCGAGCCGAGAAGTTTGTGTAAATCGAATTTACTGTAAGTTCGCTCATCTCTAGTCTCAACCTACCAAGATATATACTTCTCAACCATGTCCTATTTGTTCATCACAAGACCAATGCTTACTCAATAATACGTACAAATCAAAAGCATAATACATTATAGCAATGCATATATCAAGCAGTGCAGCATAAAATCCCAATACATGTTTTGCCACCATTTTACTTTGGGGAGAATCATCAATACAATACAATTTGCCCTTTTCTGCTTTCTTTAGCTACCGTATATCTTTGCCTTGCACCGGGCAGTTGTACACTGATTAATACTGACTGATAAATTTAGGATGGGTATATCTGCATTAAGTAAGAAGAGGACAAAGGGGGAGATTTATCAAAATTAGTACAGAGGAAAAGTTGCTGAGTTGCCCATAGCAACCAATCAGATCGCTTCTTTGATTTTTCCAGAGGCATTTTCAGAAATGAAAGAAGCGATCTGATTGGTTGCTATGGGCAACTCAGCAACTTCTCCTCTGGACAGGTTTTGATAAATCTCTTCCAAAGTCCTGTATAAACTAAGTCTCTACTTTAATAAAACTTTACTATTGAAAAAAAAAAAACGGCAAAAATAAAGGAAATCTCTACAACTAAAGATATTACATTATGGCACAAACCCAGGAATTGTAATATGTGCAGCTAGTGATGAGGAAACAGAAGAAGACTTAGACATAGCCATACTGGGAGCCAACTGGGAGACAATAGCTGGCTGGTGATGAAACAAACCATAAAGCTATGGCTGTAGTAACCAATGATTTCCTCCCAGTCCTGTCTATATATGCACAAGTGAAAGCTTTGTTGTTCCTTGTCATATCTCATTCTAATCTCATTGTATGCAGACATAAAAGGAAGACCTGGCACAGCCTGTCCTGTCTTAGAATAAATCACTCAGCTGCAAGCATAGTTTATTAAAAATACCAAGGAACTTCACAAAGCTCTTTTCCTGTAAATCTGCCATTAACCGCCACAACTGGATGTAGATATGGGTATATTGGGTAGGAGTATCCTTGGTGATGGTTATGTCTTCTGATTGTCCGAAAGAATATCCCAAGAAAAGACACCGAACTACATATAAGTCTATATTTCTATTTGGCGGCTACACTGATCCAAAAATGTAACTTGTTGAGTGTGTGAACTGTGTTCACCCACATGACTATTCAAAAGTATAGTGAACCTTAATAATAATGACACTGGCTACTGTTCACCACAATATTCCAGAAGTGGCTGAGAACTTTTAAAGCATTACTGCAATTAGAAAAATCTTTTGACATGTTGCCCAAACATGACAAAAGTTTTGAATGCAGCGGATGTCACTCTTGAGATCCGCTGCAATGGCTAGTTATAAGCCAGGGAAGCGTGTGGCAGTGCGCACAATTCCCTGGCTGGCAGTTTTATGTATAAGTCTTGGTGTTACCCCACACTAACTGAGTGGTAGTGGGGAGAGCAGGGTGAGCTGGATTGCTTGTGTTTGAGAAATCAGCATGGTATTATACAGAGAAAAGGTCGGATTTGATTGACAGCCGATACATGCCTCTCGTTTTCCCTGGCTTATAACTAATGATCGCAGTGGGTCTCAGGACTGAGACCTGCTGCAAGCAATACTTTTGACATGTGTGGGCAATAGGTCAAAAGTTTTCTTTCTAATGACATTAATGACAATGACCCTTTAATAAATAAGTTGCAATTTGTGCCCATTGAAAGACAAAAAATAGTTCATCTAGAAAAGTTTCAGAAGACCTTCATACACAATGATTCTGCCAAATCACATTTCTCTAATACAATTACATAGACTTTGTATAAAATATTGTTATGTAGTCAATCAGAAATAAACCCTTTTTGTGTTTCTAAACATGCATAACAGTCAGTGTCACATAAATCTTTGCAAAAAGGAGCAAATGATGTGTGAAATATTTTCTCTTCATTATGATGTGAGTCCATCTGGTCAGTAACTAGGACAGAACATCAGTAAAATCCCTTCCCATAGTCCAGCAATGACTCTCCTATCCCATAATACTTCCCACTCACAGATCTGGCCTGAATCCCAAAAATAAATGCCAGGGCGTGGGAAAACTGTCAAGCCACCTTAACATCACCACGAGATGTATTCAGTTCAATAAATTCATAAATACTGTATGATAGCGGGGGTGATGGGGGCAGATTTTTTTACCCTAGGGGCAGATGGCATTAATCCCTTGGATTTATGGCACCAGGGCGTGATTTAGCCTATAACCACCAAAAGGTATACTGCTGGATCCTGGGCTAGGCACGGGGGGCAATAAAGACTCCGACCGCAAATTACGGACAACGGTAGCTTTACTGAGAGTAGACAGTTGGTAAAGTCTATATAGTTCAGCCAGGGCCCAAGTAGGTGACCAGTGACTCAGAGACCTTAGGGGCTTGCTGGGACTTGTAGTAGGACTGAACAATTGAATGCAGACCACGCTGACTTGACAGATGACAGCGACTGACTTGACTTGACTCATAAAGCTGTGACTTTAGCTTACTTGACTTGACGGTGGCTGCAGGACTGGACTTTGAGGTCTCCAACACTCTGGACACACACACTAGGCACGACTGCAATGGACCTCAGCTATAGCAGAAGAGCGGAGCTCAAAGAGAGCGAAGCTAGCTCCAACCAGGGCTTATATGGGGAGACTAGCAGGGAGCCCATAGGTCACCCCTGGGATCACCTGGTCACTGATACCTCTTGGGTAACAATCACATGACATAACTCTTAAAGATACAACACATTTTATAATACAATGCACTGCAGAACATATGTACAGGGGGGAAACAGGTGCAAGGGGGCCTGGGGACACTGAAGGAGGCTGTCTGACTGGGCAGCAAGGGTACGGGGTAACATCTCCCGTACTGGGCCACCACAACTGTTTAACAAGTGGAGATGAGATGATATATACGTGCTTACATTACTTCTCATTTGTTTCATCTTGTTTTAGTCTTGCAGCTCGCTGCTTGGTAAATGAAAAGACGTCCAGGGTCTAGTCAGTAATAGATTTAAAGGTCTGATGGTAAATGTCATATTAAGCAAACATTTAAATAAGAACTGGATCAGAATTAATATGGAAAAAAATCTTTCACTCCAAACTAGGATAAAGTTTATGCCAACTGTCCACAGCTTTGTCAGCCAGTGTACGCAAAGCAGAGCTCTTGCTTATAACAACTAAATGTTAGGACGTAAGATGGCCACTAGTGTGTTTGTTGAACTTGTAACTTGAATTTTCTCTACAACGTGTTTTTTGTTGGCCGCAGTTTATTATTGTCCTATTACTCCTAGGATAAGCTCTTTTCAGGTAGATCTTCCAAATTATGGAAATAAGAATAGCTGTTTTTATCTTTTTTCATTAAGGGCAGCATTATGTATAAATGGATTTAACTGTCTGGCTTGAGAAAAAAGATTCAACATAGTATGAAGTCCTTATTGTATACAGTGTATATTAAAGAAGAAGTCCAGTGGTAAGAAATGTATCCCTCATACGCAAGATTGGGGATAAATGTCTGATTGTAGGGGGTTCGACCGATGGGACCCTCTGTGATCTCCCGTACGGGGCCCCGGCTGAGCTGCTGTGTGTGGCGTTTCGCACACAGCAGGTCAGCTGATCCAAACACTCCCCCTCCATTCATCTCTATTGGAGAAAGAGAGAGACAGTGCATTCCTGTGTCTCCGCCTCTCCCATAGAGATGAATGGAGGGGGAATGTTTTGACCAGCTGACGTGTTGGGTACGAAACGCTCTCTAGCAGCTCAGAGCCGGGGCCTGCGGATAGGGGATACATTTCTTACCACTGGACTTCTTTAAATCTTCCGCTTTATATCTTGTTAAAATAATGTAGTTGGTTGGCCTTATTTTAGGCATGCCCGAATCATAGGCATATGTTTCTTACACTACAGTCAGTATTAAAGGACGGTTGGATTCATGTATGTGGCACCTGTGTTGAGACCCCCACTGAGCAAAACTTTTGACATGTCACAGACACATGTCAAAAGTTTTTTCTTAAATGGCTGGTACACTTTACGTTCTGTAAAGTAGATGCAATTTCTGGTGATTCGTATCTTGGCGGAATTAAATATCCATTTCCCCTTGGAGACAAGACATCTGAGAGAAAGCATCATCCACACACATGCAGTACAAGTTTATATGGGAATCTAGGCGAAAATTGGAGAATAAACTCAAAGTTTATTTAAAATGTTCATGTCTGGTCTTCACAGCAGGTGCATCCTTTAGAGGATGACAACACTTGATAACGGGTCCAAAAAGAAAGTGGGTTGTAGCACCTAATGGATGGTTACCAATGGATCCTGCACATAATATGTTATGGATTTCTCCATGATCATACAGAAAACATTGTTCTGTAAAGTTTTTATGACATGTTGAAAACATGTTGTAACATAATCCAGCTGACTTCATAGGTGCATTTTTCGATGCAGTCATAGGTATGTATCATTCTACCAGGACAGACAATGTGCTGTCAGTTCCCATTCGCTGCTGAAACCTTGTCTATTATCTGTGCCAAGTGTCAAATTCATTTCTTATCGTCTTCCATACAGAACAAAACTCTTTCACCTTAAGCTGTTATGGAATGTTCATCCTTTCTATTCTAGATGAGAAGTTTATCAGCAGAAAAATTCTTCCAATGCTTTCTTAAATAATATTTTCTTAGCAACAATATGAGGCAATATAAACAAATGAGCAATGAAAGGTTTACTGAAATGGATCCTTAAAACAGCTATGAGGTAAGCCCTCTGTAAATAACCAGAATAAGAGGTTTCTGAGACATGTTTCCAGAAGGGTCACAGCAACAAAAGGTAAGTCGTAAGGCAAGTGTATGAACCCTGTTCGAGGTAAGGCAAAAACTTAAATACTCACCAAACTTATGAAACTAAATATTTTCCCCATTAATGACAATGGAGACTTAAAGGGGTACTCCGCCCCTAGACATCTTATCCCCTATCCAAGAGAACTCCTTTAAAGGTGGATCAAAACTTTATCTTCCATTGTTTCTAAAATGTTAAATACTTTTCCTTCAAATAAATGATGTGCCAACTGGTGAATCATCTCAACCACAAATACTCATTTCTAGTCCCCTGTATTAGCATTTTGTTTTTTAATATCTTCATTAAAAGACAAGATCATTTTGGTAAAGAATCATGTAATACAGGTTATGAATAAGAATATGATCAGAATGATAAATAGTATGTTAGGACATAAAACTGCAAATAGTCATGTTTAGAAGCAACAACCGAGTCTCATTGTCAGCAAATAATAGAAGAGGGTAACTCATATACATAGCAGGCAGCACAGGGGGCTTGGGCTTATAACTGACTAGACCAAAATCTGCAAGAAGCACCATGAGGTAGGTCAAAAACTGACTGCTGCAATTCCTTCCTGAAGTGTCAACTTAAACAGATTTTGTGAAATTAATTAATAAGTATCTAATTGCAAACATATTTCCTCAAAGAGGGTCTGGTGCATGTTCAAAAATCTGCAGCTTTCTAGGTCCACATATATCCCCGATTGGTGTACTATATTGATCTTCTTGCTAGATCCATGTATAGCTCCTTTTCCTCTTAGCTTTCCATTAGTGCCATTATTTTTGAGCCTGAAATGCTAATTTAGGCATAGATAGTCAATAGGGTGGTCACCTCTGCTTGGATCTTAAAGGGGTATTCCAGGATTTTTTTATTTGACTATGCTACAGGGACTGTAAAGTTAGTGTAGTTCATAATATAGTGTCTTTACCTGTGTGTGACACTGATCTCACAATTCTTATGTGATTTTCACCCCAATATTTATTTTTAACAGCATACAAAATTACTGTTGTCTCAGATTTTTCCCAGGTTGCAGTGCGGCCGAGACCTGACTCACTAGTCAGCTGATGACAGGGAGCCTGTCTGCTTCAATGGGTGGAGTGATCGCTTGGTGGGAGATAGATAAATCTACAATTAATGCAACAGCTGTAGGCACCCTGATTGAAAACCACAGGTCTTTTGAATGGATGCAGCTCATTTATGTTTCAATGGGTGGGGTGGCTGATGTGTGGGAGGGAGGAAAAATTAATTATGGGATTTGTAGGCAAAAAAGGAAAACTCAAACAGGAAATACCAGTTCACAAAAAGCTAGCCACAGTGTTATGGTAATCTCACAACTGTCACGATGCCGGCTGGCAGGTAGTGGATCCTCTGTGCCAGAGAGGGATTGGCGTGGACCGTGCTAGTGGATCGGTTCTAAGTCACTACTGGTTTTCACCAGAGCCCGCCGCAAAGCGGGATGGTCTTGCTGCGGCGGTAGTGACCAGGTCGTATCCACTAGCAACGGCTCAACCTCTCTGACTGCTGAAGATAGGCGCGGTACAAGGGAGTAGACAGAAGCAAGGTCGGACGTAGCAGAAGGTCGGGGCAGGCAGCAAGGATCGTAGTCGGGGGCAACGGCAGGAACACAGGTCTGGAACACAGGCTAGGAACACACAAGGAAACGCTTTCACTGGCACAATGGCAACAAGATCCGGCGAGGGAGTGAAGGGGAAGTGAGGTATAAATAGGGAGTGCACAGGTGAACACACTAATTGGAACCACTGCGCCAATCAGCGGCGCAGTGGCCCTTTAAATCGCAGAGACCCGGCGCGCGCGCGCCCTAGGGAGCGGGGCCGCGCGCGCCGGGACAGGACAGACGGAGAGCGAGTCAGGTACGGGAGCCGGGATGCGCATCGCGAGCGGGCGCTACCCGCATCGCGAACCGCATCCCGGCTGGAGACGGTATCGCAGCGCACCGGGTCAGTGGAGCTGCCCGGAGCGCTGCGGTAGCGAGAGAGAAGCGAGCGCTCCGGGGAGGAGCGGGGACCCGGAGCGCTCGGCGTAACAGTACCCCCCCCCTTGGGTCTCCCCCTCTTCTTAGAGCCTGAGAACCTGAGGAGCAGACTTTTGTCTAGGATGTTGTCCTCAGGTTCCCAGGATCTCTCTT
The DNA here is from genome assembly GCF_029499605.1 of Hyla sarda. NCBI lineage: Eukaryota > Metazoa > Chordata > Amphibia > Anura > Hylidae > Hyla > Hyla sarda. Next base: position 244,944,363 of record NC_079192.1, read on the forward strand.
CAGGTCCACAGCCCTCCCAATCCACCAAAAAGAATTTTTTTCCTCTGACCGTCTTGGAGGCCAGTATCTCTTTCACTGAGAAGACGTCAGAAGAACCGGAGACAGGAGTGGGAGAAACTAATTTGGGAGAGAAACGGTTGATGATGAGTGGTTTAAGAAGAGAGACATGAAAGGCATTAGGAATACGGAGAGAAGGAGGAAGAAGAAGTTTGTAAGAGACAGGATTAATTTGGCACAAGACTTTGAAGGGACCAAGATAGCGTGGACCCAGTTTGTAACTGGGGACACGAAAGCGGACATATTTAGCGGAGAGCCATACCTTGTCTCCGGGAGCAAAAATGGGGGGAGCTCTTCTTTTCTTATCGGCAAACTTTTTCATACGAGATGAAGCCTGTAAAAGAGAATCTTGGGTCTCTTTCCATATGGTGGAAAGATCACGAGTCACTTCATCTACAGCGGGCAAACCAGAGGGCAAGGGAGTAGGGAGGGGGGGAAGAGGGTGACGGCCGTACACCACGAAAAATGGGGATTTGGAGGAAGATTCAGAGACTCTAAAGTTATACGAGAATTCGGCCCATGGTAGAAGATCTGCCCAATCATCCTGGCGGGAGGAAACAAAATGTCGTAAATAATCACCCAAGACCTGGTTAATTCTTTCTACTTGTCCATTGGATTGAGGATGATATGCAGAAGAAAAGTTTAATTTAATCTTGAGTTGTTTACAGAGAGCCCTCCAGAATTTTGACACGAATTGGACGCCTCTATCCGAGACGATCTGCGTGGGCAACCCGTGAAGACGAAAAATGTGTACAAAAAATTGTTTAGCCAACTGAGGCGCTGAAGGAAGACCAGGAAGAGGGATGAAATGTGCCATCTTGGAGAATCGATCAACGACCACCCAAACAACAGTGTTGCCACGGGATGGGGGTAGGTCTGTAATAAAATCCATACCAATCAGAGACCAAGGCTGTTCGGGGACAGGCAGAAGATGAAGAAAACCAGCGGGCTTCTGGCGAGGAGTCTTATCCCGAGCACAGACAGTGCAGGCTCGCACAAAGTCCACGACATCCGTCTCCAGAGTCGGCCACCAATAGAAGCGAGAGATGAGTTGCACAGATTTCTTGATGCCTGTATGACCTGCGAGATGGGAGGAGTGACCCCATTTGAGGATTCCGAGGCGTTGGCGTGGAGAGACGAAGGTTTTTCCTGGAGGAGTTTGCCTGATGGAGGCTGGAGAAGTGGAGATCAGGCAGTCAGGAGGAATGATGTGTTGCGGAAAGAGTTCAACTTCCGAGGCATCCGAGGAACGAGAGAGAGCATCGGCCCTAATGTTCTTATCGGCAGGCCGAAAGTGAATTTCAAAATTAAATCGGGCAAAGAACAGAGACCACCTGGCCTGGCGAGGATTCAGCCGTTGGGCAGACTGGAGATAGGAGAGGTTCTTGTGATCGGTGTAAATAATAACAGGAAATCTTGATCCCTCCAGCAGATGCCTCCATTCCTCAAGTGCTAATTTAATGGCTAGAAGCTCTCGATCCCCGATGGAGTAGTTCCTCTCCGCCGGAGAGAAGGTCCTAGAAAAAAAACCACAAGTAACAGCATGCCCGGAAGAATTTTTTTGTAGAAGGACCGCTCCAGCTCCAACAGAGGAGGCATCAACCTCCAATAGGAAGGGTTTAGATGGGTCAGGTCTGGAGAGCACGGGAGCCGAAGAAAAGGCAGACTTGAGCCGTTTAAAGGCGTCTTCCGCTTGAGGAGGCCAAGACTTGGGATTGGCATTTTTTTTGGTTAAAGCCACGATAGGGGCCACAACGGTAGAAAAATGTGGAATAAATTGCCTGTAATAATTGGCGAACCCCAAAAAACGTTGGATAGCACGGAGTCCGGAGGGGCGTGGCCAATCTAAGACGGCAGAGAGTTTGTCTGGATCCATTTGTAGTCCCTGGCCAGAGACCAAGTATCCTAGGAAAGGAAGAGATTGGCATTCAAACAGACATTTCTCTATCTTGGCATAAAGTTGATTGTCACGAAGTCTCTGAAGAACCATACGGACATGCTGGCGGTGTTCTTCTAGATTGGCAGAAAAAATCAGGATATCGTCCAGATATACAACAACACAGGAGTATAAGAGATCACGAAAAATTTCATTAACAAAGTCTTGGAAGACGGCAGGGGCGTTGCACAGGCCAAAGGGCATGACCAGATACTCAAAGTGTCCATCTCTAGTGTTAAATGCCGTTTTCCATTCATCCCCCTCTCTGATGCGGATGAGATTATAAGCACCTCTTAAGTCCAGTTTGGTAAAGATGTGGGCACCTTGGAGGCGATCAAAGAGTTCAGAGATGAGGGGTAGGGGGTAGCGGTTCTTTATCGTGATTTTATTAAGACCGCGGTAGTCAATGCAAGGACGTAGAGAGCCATCTTTTTTGGACACAAAGAAAAATCCGGCTCCGGCAGGAGAGGAGGATTTACGGATAAAGCCTTTTTTTAAATTTTCCTGGATGTACTCCGACATAGCAAGAGTCTCTGGGACGGACAGAGGATAGATTCTGCCCCGGGGTGGAGTAGTGCCCGGGAGGAGGTCAATAGGACAATCATAAGGCCTGTGAGGAGGTAGAGTCTCAGCTTGTTTTTTGCAAAAAACATCCGCAAAGTCCATATAGGCCTTAGGGAGACCGGTTACAGGGGGAACCACAGAGTCACGGCAAGGGGTACTGGGAACCGGTTTTAGGCAGTCCTTGAAACAAGAGGGCCCCCAACTCTTGATCTCCCCAGTGGACCAATCCAGGGTTGGGGAATGGAGTTGAAGCCAGGGTAGTCCAAGGAGGATTTCGGAAGTGCAATTGGGGAGGACCAAAAATTCAATCTTCTCGTGATGAGGTCCGATGCACATTAGAAGGGGCTCCGTGCGGAAACGTATGGTACAGTCCAATCTTTCATTGTTTACACAATTGATGTAGAGGGGTCTGGCGAGACTGGTCACTGGGATGTTGAACCTGTTGACGAGAGAGGCCAAAATAAAATTCCCTGCAGATCCGGAATCCAAGAAGGCCATAGTAGAGAAGGAGAAGGCAGAGGCAGATATCCGCACAGGCACAGTAAGACGTGGAGAAGCAGAGTAGACATCAAGGACTGTCTCACCTTTGTGCGGAGTCAGCGTACGTCTTTCCAGGCGGGGAGGACGGATAGGACAATCCTTCAGGAAGTGTTCGGTACTGGCACAGTACAGGCAGAGATTCTCCATGCGGCGTCGTGTCCTCTCTTGAGGTGTCAGGCGAGACCGGTCGACCTGCATAGCCTCCACGGCGGGAGGCACAGGAACGGATTGCAGGGGACCAGAGGATAGAGGAAAAACGTCTTGTGCGAACAAAGTCCATATCCTGGCGGAGCTCCTGACGCCTTTCGGAAAAACGCATGTCAATGCGAGTGGCAAGATGGATGAGTTCATGTAGGTTAGCAGGGATTTCTCGTGCGGCCAGAACATCTTTAATGTTGCTGGATAGGCCTTTTTTAAAGGTCGCGCAGAGGGCCTCATTATTCCAGGATAATTCTGAAGCAAGAGTACGGAATTGTACGGCGTACTCGCCAACGGAAGAATTACCCTGGACCAGGTTCAACAGGGCAGTCTCAGCAGAAGAGGCTCGGGCAGGTTCCTCAAAGACACTTCGAATTTCTGAGAAGAAGGAGTGTATAGAGGCAGTGACGGGGTCATTGCGGTCCCAGAGCGGTGTGGCCCATGACAGAGCTTTTCCAGACAGAAGGCTGACTACGAAAGCCACCTTAGACCTTTCAGTAGGGAACTGGTCCGACATCATCTCCAAGTGCAGGGAACATTGGGAAAGAAAGCCACGGCAGAATTTAGAGTCCCCGTCAAATTTATCCGGCAAGGATAGTCGTAGACCAGAAGCGGCCACTCGCTGCGGAGGAGGTGCAGGAGCTGGCGGAGGAGATGATTGCTGAAGCTGTGGTAGTAGCTGCTGTAGCATCACGGTCAGTTGAGACAGCTGTTGGCCTTGTTGCGCTATCTGTTGTGACTGCTGGGCGACCACCGTGGTGAGGTCGGCGACAACTGGCAGAGGAACTTCAGCGGGATCCATGGCCGGATCTACTGTCACGATGCCGGCTGGCAGGTAGTGGATCCTCTGTGCCAGAGAGGGATTGGCGTGGACCGTGCTAGTGGATCGGTTCTAAGTCACTACTGGTTTTCACCAGAGCCCGCCGCAAAGCGGGATGGTCTTGCTGCGGCGGTAGTGACCAGGTCGTATCCACTAGCAACGGCTCAACCTCTCTGACTGCTGAAGATAGGCGCGGTACAAGGGAGTAGACAGAAGCAAGGTCGGACGTAGCAGAAGGTCGGGGCAGGCAGCAAGGATCGTAGTCGGGGGCAACGGCAGGAGGTCTGGAACACAGGCTAGGAACACACAAGGAAACGCTTTCACTGGCACAATGGCAACAAGATCCGGCGAGGGAGTGAAGGGGAAGTGAGGTATAAATAGGGAGTGCACAGGTGAACACACTAATTGGAACCACTGCGCCAATCAGCGGCGCAGTGGCCCTTTAAATCGCAGAGACCCGGCGCGCGCGCGCCCTAGGGAGCGGGGCCGCGCGCGCCGGGACAGGACAGACGGAGAGCGAGTCAGGTACGGGAGCCGGGATGCGCATCGCGAGCGGGCGCTACCCGCATCGCGAACCGCATCCCGGCTGGAGACGGTATCGCAGCGCACCGGGTCAGTGGAGCTGCCCGGAGCGCTGCGGTAGCGAGAGAGAAGCGAGCGCTCCGGGGAGGAGCGGGGACCCGGAGCGCTCGGCGTAACAACAACATAGCCATTTAGCTCCAAGACAAGCGCAGATCCTTCCTAAGCATGTCCATTACTATCTGCTAGGTATGTACTAAAATCACCTTATGGTTGACAACCGCTTTAATGTCTGCACAATAAGCATACAGACTTTGAATTCTTAAATGGACATTGTCATTTAAAAAAATAAAATAAAACTACTTTTCATATGCGACATCAAACACTTTGAACAGTCAGCATTTGGGTGTCCAGACCCTGACTGATCAGTAGAATGAGTTAGTAGTTTGAGCTTAGTGCATTCTCTCCTGGCTCTATGTCATGTGACTGATGTCTCATAAGGTTCTCACATAGACATAGACACACAAAGAAGGAAGAGAAGCATTTGGCAGTGTGCTTCTCTCCCTGTTCTTTTGACTGATTTTTTATAAATGTGGTGGCCCAGTACATGAGTTGCTCTCCTGTACCTTTTTTGTCCTGTTCATTATATGTGCCATAATTTGTTGTGACCTATGTTATTTATTAATCTGTTTTAATGTTCATATGCCTTTAAATGTTGTTACCAAGTCCTGTGTAACCAGGAAAAATGTCAGTGACCAGGTGACTTGTGTGGTGACCTATAGGACCCCTCTAAATTTCTCCCTTATAAACTAAGGGAGGAGCTAGTTAGTTCTGTGATGTCTCAGTACGGGATATAGTCCTGTACAGTACTTAGGCCCTGTCAGGTTGCGTCCTTCTGTGTCCTAAGGGCTCTCCTGCAGTGTCTCCCCCATAGTAATATATATTATGTATAGTGTTATGTGTGATATGTATTAAGGACCTTTAAGGACCTTTGATTTAGTCACATGATAATGTGTTCACATGATGTGTTTGTTACCCAGAGAGCACCAGCTAACCAGGTGAACTGCAGCTTGACCTATGGGCTTCTGGCTCATCCCCCCTTTATAAGAGGGGCAGCCATTACAATCTCTCTCTTGAGCCTGAGGCACAGTAAAGACCAGACATCTCAGAGCTAGTGTCCGGCACATCTGGAGGCCTTAAGCCTACCTACAGCCACATCCCAGTTATTCAAGTCTTCTATGTCTGCTGTCACTACCTAGAGTCAAGTCATGTCTATAGTCAAGTCTATTATAATCGGCATGGCGGTCCTAAAGTCTGTTAAAGTCACTACAAGTCCCAGCAAGCTGCGAGGTCCTTCTGTGTTACTGGCCACCTCTCTGGGATCCTGGCCTAGCTGTAACTACTATTTCCATCTGTCTACCTCCGTAAAGCTACTGTTAAGCCTAACCTGGTCTTGGACTATTATTGCCCTGCCTAACCTTGGGATAGCGGTACTACCGTTCGGGTGGTTACCGGGAAAACCACGCCCTGGCGTCACAAACATTTAGGGGTTAATAACACCTTGCCCCTGGGCTACAACATCTGCCCCATCCACCTCACCATTGCACCCCGAGACACCACAGTTCAGTTCTGAGTCGAGTCTAAGCTGAGGAGCAGTACAGTCAAGACCTGAGAGTGTCTGGTGTTGTGAACAGACCCAATGCCTAACCACGCAGCCAGGCTTCCACCAACCAAGTGCCCCTTCAGGTGAACATAAAAGCCCAGTAAGCAGTCACAGGGGTGAAGTCTAGTCAGTCATAGTCAAGTCAGTCAAGTCTACTAAAGTCAGCGTGGGTCTGCATAATTCAGTCCAAGTCCACTACAAGTCCCAGCGAGCCCGCAAGTCTCCTTAAGTCACTGGTCAGCTCCTTGGGCCTAACTGAGCTATAAAGACTATTCCATCTGTCTGCCTCAGTAAAGCTGCTGTTGTTCTATAACTTTGCATCAGAGTGATTATTAGCCCCGCGCCTAGCCCAGGAACCAGCGGCCATACCTCAGGTTGTGTAGAGAATAACCACGCCTTGGTGTCACGAGCACAAGGGGCGAATGCCATCTACCCCTAGGGTAATAACATCTGCCCTTTCAACGCACCCCCACCAGATAAAGACATGTGAAATTTAACAGGGGTGACTGCATCCTGGACAGCCTATACAATAAACCTATGGACTAGTTTTGGCAGCTAATATGTCAATTGGAGGACACACTGTCAATGTCACCATTGTTAAAGGGGTACTCCAGTGATCTGAAACATCCCCTATCCTTTGGATAGGAGATACATTTTCTTAAACTGGACTATTCCTTTAACAGTAGTGACCACCCACTGACATTCTGTGCTCCAATTGACATGTCAATTGCATGTTATTTGGTGTAATTTGTGCCAGATCTGGTAAAGAAGTTGTGCACAGCACATTTTTTATTTATTAATTTCACCATGTTTATGCTATACGTGCAATGTTTTTTTAAACAGGCTCAGCCTAAAAAAAAGGAAAGGGGTTTAAATTAAGCCAAAATGAATAGTATGCCGATAACTAAAGCACATAAAGCGTGGTGCCGACAGTAGACAGTGTAAGCCCGAGTCACTGATAAAAATCTGGCACAACCTTAGACTGTTTAGTTTAAGTTTAAGATTTGGTCACTTCTTTTAATTTCCCCCCAATTCCGAGAGATTCATATTGTGTGGATGTGGGCAATGCATTTTAATGGCAAACTTTTTTTTTTTTTAACAAACTAGATCTCTGTGAACTCATTAGAATGGTGTGATTACACTAATTTGGGGACAGTTTCTCTCCTATTGATTCAGGTTTCAATTAGAAAAAAAACCTGTGCACTTGCCTGCAGCTGCCTAACAACTGTTTGGGAAAACTCGACTCACAGAGATGAGGCACTGCAGAAAATTGGAACAAGTAGGTGTAAGTAGAGAAAAAAATGGAAACTGAGTCATCTTAAAGGAAAATCAGGGCTGAAATACAGTCTGACATACATGAAGGACTTCTACAAGCACATGAGAAAAATACCCAAGAAGCTGTCAAAGCAAAGTGTTGTGAACAAATAGAACTTGTAATGCTAGCCACAGCCAAATAGGTCTATCTATCTATATCTATCTATATATATCTCATATCTATCTATCTATCTATATATATCTCATATCTATCTATCTATCTATATATATCTCATATCTATCTATCTATCTATATCTATCTATATCTATCTATATCTATCTATATATATCTCATATCTATCTATCTATCTATCTATATCTATCTCATATCTATCTATCTATCTATCTATCTCTCTATCTATCTCATATCTATCTCTCTATCTATCTCATATCTATCTATCTCCTATCTATCTATCTCCAATCTATCCATCTATCTATTCTCATGCTTGAGAAAGGCAGTGTGATACTGCCGAAACGTTGTATCTGGCTATGGGACATTAAACTGCACTTTATTTGAACACTACTCGGTGTGCTGCCTTATACCTGCATTGGATACCTACCTGTACAGTCTGCGACTGGGACTGTTAGAAACTTGGCTTGCACCCACTTGCTGTGTGACTACTCTGGCCGTGCTGTCTCCGCATCTCTTGTGTGCATATATATCTCATATCTATCTATATCTATCTCATATCTATCTATCTCATATCTATCTATCTATGTATCTCACATCTATCTATCTATGTATCTCACATCTATCTATCTCATATCTATCTATGTATCTCACATCTATCTATCTATCTCTCTATCTATCTATGTATCTCACATCTATCTATCTATCTATCTATCTATGTATCTCACATCTATCTATCTATCTCATATATATCTATGTATCTCACATCTATCTATCTATCTATCTCATATCTATCTATGTATCTCACATCTATCTATCTATCTCTCTATCTATCTATCTCTCCAATCTATCTATCTATCAATCTATCTCCCATCTATCTCCCTTCTATCTCTCTATCTCCTATATATCTATATATCTATCTCCTATCTATCTATCTATCTATCTATCTATCTCCCATCTATCTATCTATCTATCTATCTATCTGTCTATCAATCCATCAAACTGTATATGAAATGAGTCTTTAAATAATGATAAATAAACCACAAAAAAAACAGAGCAAACTGGGAAGATTTGAGTCTCAGCAGGGAATAGGCACAGCCTACTGCAATGTAGGAACCAATCCATACAGGTATGTTCACATGTGGTGGATATGCTTCAGATTTTCTGCTGATTTTTGTTGCAGATTTTGAATTCTCTATTGAAGTTATTTGCAACACATCTGCAGCAGATCTGCCACATTTGAACGTACCCTTAAGGCTCTATCAAATGGGGGATTTAATAGCAAACTCACAGCGGGTTTCCAGCTGCTAGTTGGGGGGCGTTTCACAGGCTGTCCGCAGCAGATTTTTTCGGTAGTAGAATTTTAACTGCAGAAAATCTGCCCCCGTGTCAACGAGCCTTAAAGGAGTACTCTTGTGCAGAGTATTCCTGCTCCAATGGTTCTGCAGAAAATCTGCAAATCTGCCCCAATTGCTCCAATTGCGAAATCCGATCCTGTGAATGGACTCTAAGAGTGTATTTACATGTACAGTATCTTGCACATTTTTGATGCTGCAGATTTTATACTGCAGGTTTTATGCTGCAGATTTCAATATAAACTAAATGATTGAACACAGCTTCAAATCTGCTGCATCAAATATGCGCAGGATACTGTATAAGTGAGTAAACTGTAAAGAAGTGGGCAGTGAGCATAAAATCATTGCTATGTACGGTGAGGTTATGTTCACATTGCAGAATGTCCGTGAGGAATTCCGCATGAATATTCCGCACAGACATTTTAATGGATTCTGCTGCACTGTTCACATGACAGAATTTCCTCGCCGGATGTTTCTGTCACGGAAATTCAGATTCCGCCATCCACAGAAAAAATTGTTAAGTCTATTTTTTCTGCAGATTCGACAAGGAAATTAATTGGCGTCTACAAACAGCGCATTTCCAAGCAGTCCTAGCATGTTCTGCTGGTGCTCCGCTGTCAGGGAAATATCCGCACAGAGATTTTCCGTGCGGACATTTTACCATGCGAACATAGCCTTAGAGAAACCTGTAGATACCATGTGATAAGATATTGTCATTTTATGTTATATTATTTATATGTAAATATCCTTCTTATTGGATTCATGTAACTATTAGATCACAGTGTTATCTGTTTATTAAAATATTTATAAGAAGAAGAACAACAAACGTTTACACTTTAATCCTTCAAAGCTCTTCTAATACATAAAAGAAAATACATAAAGAGTGTTCTACAGTAATGTTTGCCAGTATTGGAAAAGAATGGTCTGGACGCACAATCATTTCTCATGCCACGTAGCTGGGAGCAATTTAGAACTTCTGGAAGAGCATTATTCCGTTTTGTGGAAATCCTGAATCACTACAACAGTTGTTTAATTGAAAGCATCTTAAATGCACGTATTTCCAATGTAATCCTTCTCTGTGAAATCCCCATTCCACTGGCTGTAATGTATATTCACCATGTTATTTAACAAGGTATAGACTTCTATGATGGAAAGTAATAGGCATTCTGTCACTGGTTAGAATTAATGGAATCTTCTGCACACCTTCAAGGGTTTCTTTCTGTAGAATAGGCAAATATATTTCCATGCTAGTGGCCAGATTTGACTAGTATTTAAAGTTGCAATGAATTTCTATATGGGCACTTAAAGTTCCCATAGTTGTGCCTTAGCATCAGGCTATTATAATTTGATCCAGTTTCTTGGCCTTAGTTATGAAAATGACTTCCTATTTTAATATAGTATCAGAATATTTTGCAGCCGTGCATGTAGCTTGGCGTTGTCACCATTAAAGGGGTACTGCCGTGGAAAACTTTTTTTTTTAAATCAACTGGTGCCAGAAAGTTAAACAGATTTGTAAATGACTTCTATTAAAAAATCTTAATCCTTCCAGTACTTTTTAGGGGCTATATACTACAGAGGAAATGTCAGGACCACAGTGCTCTCTGCTGACCTCTGCTGTCCATTTTAGGAACTGTCCTAAGCAGCATATGTTTGCTATGGGGATTTTCTCCTGTTCTGGACAGTTCCTAAAATGGACAGCAGAGGTCAGCAGACAGCACTGTGGTCATGACATCAGAGAAATCTAAAAAGAAAAGCATTTCATCTGTAGTATATAGCCCCTAAAAAGTACTGGAAGGATTAAGATTTTTTAATAGAAGGGACTTATAAATCTGTATAACTTTCTGGCACCAGTTGATTTAAAAAAAAAAAAGTTATCCACGGGAGTACCCCTTTAACATCAGTCCCTGTTCCTAATAGGGCTTAGAATGTCAATTCTCTACCTAGGAAAACAAAATAGAAATACTTAAAAGAAGAACTCCAGGTTTTTGTTGTTTTTGCATACCAACCATGACTAATCCTACATCGCCATTGGTCCTATTCCAGCACAGCTGCATGGATATCATTTCTGTAACTACATCATGTGATCACAAATCTCACCCTCAAAAAATCATAGTGTAATGTGTCAGAGGAAGTGGTCAGTCCTGGGTGAACCACAGGATGTTATCATCTAATTCTCCTGGCATCTCCCACACCCCTTCCATTCCTAGCTCTTTCTGTATGCTACTGCTGCTATCGCTATGGGATTGTTGCACTTTTTACAGATTTTTTTAATGTGGTAAAACATGTAAAAAACTGCAGTAAAGAAGTCTTTACATGAGAACACAGCCTAAAGTCTTCATAAAACACCTCAAGTGCGATTAAAGATTACCCGTATATACTCGAGTATAAGCCGACCCGAATATAAGCCGAGGCCCCTAATTTCCCCCAAAAACCCAGGAAAAGTTATTGACTCGACTATAAGCCTAGGGTGAGAAATACATCATCCCCCCGTTATCATCCAGACCCCCGTCATTAACACCCCCGTCATCATCACCCTGTCATTATCACCCCCGTCATCATCACCCCCGTCATCATCACCCTGTCATCATCACCCCCGTTATCATCACCCTGTCATTATCACCCCGTCATCATCACCCTTTCATTATCACCCCCGTCATCATCACCCTTTCATTATCACCCCCGTCATCATCACCCTGTCATCATCACCCTGTCATTATCACCCCGTCATCATCACCCTGTCATCATCACCCTGTCATTATCACCCCGTCATCATCACCCTGTCATTATCACCCCCGTCATCATCACCCCGTCATCATCACCCTGTCATCATCACCCTCGTCATTATCACCCCCGTCATCATCACCCTGTCATCATCACCCCGTCATCATCACCCTGTCATCATCACCCCTGTCATCATCACCCCGTCATCATCACCCCGTCATTATCACCCCCGTCATTATCACCCCCGTCATTATCACCCCCGTCATCATCACCCCCGTCATCATCACCCCCGTCATCATCACCCTGTCATTATCACCCTTTCATTATCACCCTGTCATCATCCCCCCCTGTCATCATCCAGACCCCTGTCATCATCACTCCGTCATCATCCCCCCCTTCTTCATCACTGCCTGTCAATCCAGTGGTCTCCAACCTGCGGACCTCCAGATGTTGCAAAACTACAACTTCCAGCATGCCCAGACAGTCATCGGCTGTCCGGGCATGCTGGGAGTTGTAGTTTTGAAACATCTGGAGGTCCGCAGGTTGAAGACCACTGTGGCTTTCATCAACATCCAGACCCCCCTTTAGTTTTCTACTCACCTCCCCTCGGTGGGAAGGAAGGGTGAGCTGGTCCGGGCCATCTATGCTGCAGGGACCGTCCAATGGGGAGGGTTACTCGTTCCGGGCTGTCCATTTTCACCAGGAGGCCCTCTTCTCCGCTCCGGGCCGGCCCCGGACTAGTGACGTTGCCTTGACGATGACGCACAGGGACGTTCATGTGCAGGGATGTCTGCTGCGCACGTACGTCCCTGTGCATCGTCATCAAGGCAACGTCACTAGTCTGGGGCTGGCCCGGAGAGGAGAAGAGGGCCTCCTGGTGAAGATGGAGAAAAATCGTGCTGAAAACTCAGCTTATACTCGAGTATATACACGGTAAATTACTTTCTCCTCATGGCAATATTTCCCTAAAAAACACACTATGCATTACAAAAAAAAACGCATTAAAACTGCAAAAAAAACAGCAACCCAAATCTCAGCAGTTTAGGCTAGTCAGGTAATTAGGTTGGACCCATTAGGTGAAGTGCACCTCCCCTCTCTCTGCAAAGTCAAGAGGATTTATGGGAAATGTAGGCAGCATAAAAAAAAAATCTGTTCATAAAAAAGGTATTATTATGTCTAAAAACGCAAGAAACTCTAAATTATTCTCTAATATTAGTCTATGCTGCACTATATAAGATTTAAAAAAAAAGTGAAAGCAAAAACAATTCCCAGAGTGCTTCTTTAATGGACCATAGCTGGTGGATAGATAAACAGTTAATTTAAACATCCCCACACATCGTATAGTTTTAAATCATTATTTTCTTATAATCTATGGAACTGTGCTTTCCCCCCATCATAAGAAAATGGTTAAAGGGGTACTCCGGTGAAAAACTTTTTTTTTTGTTTTTTTTTAAAATCAACATTTTAGGAACTGTCCAGAGTAAAAGGAAATCCCCATAGCAAACATATGCTGTTCTGGACAGTTCCTAAAATGGACAGAGATGTCAGCAGAGAGCACTGTGCTCATGATGTCAGCATACAGCTCTGTGTTTCAAAAAGAAAAAAATTTCCGCTGTAGTATTCAGCAGCTAATAAGTACTGGATGGATTAAGATTTTTTAATAGAAGTAATTTACAAATCTGTTTAACTTTCTGGCACCAGTTGATTTAAAAAAAAAATAATTTTCACCGGAGTACCCCTTTAACATATTGGCAACCATAGTGATAGACTTCATGATATCACAATGTCAGTTTCCCGTGCAGAGGAAAGGTTGACCAGTTGCCTAATGCGACCTATCAGATTGCTTTTTTTTTTATTTTGAAAAAGGTGTCTAAAAAATGAAACAAGCCATCTTTTTTGCTTCATAGTTACCCTTCCATAACCATTGAGTGATGATAATGATGATGTGAAGTGCAGTCATAAAACATTATGGAAAATTCTACATTCTAGGAAAATAGGGGCATGTTTGACATATAGGAAAGTGTATTGACTGAAATCAGATACTATAGAAAGAAGAAGGATACAGGAATTTTAAACATTTTCTTTTTAATGAGGGAATATACCGCTTTATAGAATGTAATAAAGGTTAAAGGGGTATCCAGTTTGGAAAAATGAATGGTCTATGCCCCACATAGCAATTGAAAGGACACGAAACAGTAAAAAATGTAAAGGCTGTGGCACTCATACAAGCACCGCAGCTACTTTAAATAGCTGATCAATGGTGGTGTCAGATGTCGGACCCTCACTGATGTAAGATTGATGTCTAGGTGCGGAGTACCCCTTTAAGTCTTACTAACACTACTGTATAGTTGTGTGACTGGTATTTGTTGCCTATAACTAAATGATTTAGAGGAAACTCATGCAAACACGGGAAGAGCATACACACTCCATGCCGATGTGTCCTTCATCAGACATGAGCCCACAACCTCAGGCTGTAAGGCAACAGTACTGACCACCTAATGTGTAACAGGTGCTGAATAAATGAATGTGCTGTTTGGTCACTATGGACAACACCTCAGTTTTGTCTCCACTTATTTATAATGGTAAGGTTTACGGCTATAAACAGTGTTGATTCGGCGTCCAATGCTAAGGAGCAACTGACATTGCCTGTACATTAGCACTTTATGTGGCAGCCCTGTGTGTGCAGTGAGGTAGCCCTGTGTGTGCAGTGAAGTAGCCCTGTGTGTGATGATGGGAGAATATGCACATATTTCCCGCTGCATAGCGGATTTTGTGTAGCATGAAATACACTGCGTATACATTACATGTGATCCTACCATAAACACTGCAGTTTTTGTGCCAGTTGTTCATTCAGTTTTTTTGGGGCCAAAGCCAGAAGGGTATTCCAAAGGGCATACTTCTAGCTTTGGCTAATAAAAAAAAAAAAAAAAAAGCATCAAAAACTATTGTGTCATTTTCTAGAAGAACAGACTAAACCACTGTATTTACCAACCACTATTTAGCAGTATTCGCCTAATTTAAAAGTTTTATTCTTTATTAGGGACTTAAAGGGGTATTCCAGGAAAAAATAGTTTTTTTTTTTTTTTTTATATCAACTGGCTCCAGAAAGTTAAACAGATTTGTAAATGACTTCTATTAAAAAATCTTAATCCTTTCAATAATTATCAACTGCTGAAGTTGAGTTGTTGTTTTCTGTCTGGCAACAGTGTTCTCTGCTGATATCTCTGCTTGTCTTGGGAACTGCACAGAGAAGAAGAGGTTTGCTATGGGGATTTTCTTCTAAACTGGGCAGTTCCCGAGACACGTAATCAGAGAGCACTTAGACAGAAAAGAACAACTCAACTTCAGCAGCTCATAAGTAATGAAAGGATTAATATTTTTTAATAGAAGTAATTTACAAATCTGTTTAACTTTCTGGAGCCAGTTGCTATATATAAAAAAAAGTTTTTTCCTGGATAACCCCTTTAATCCAAAATAAAACTTACAAAAATTGCAAAAAATGCAAAAGCCTAACAAGACACACATTTAAAAACTGAGCTGATAAGAGCTGATAAGGTTGTTTCCAACCAAGCTGGTTGGTATATATTATGTCTGTGGCTACATCGTTTTTATATCAGTTCGTAGCCAGCATTGTTAGAATTGGAGCACTGTGCATCTACAGTTAAAGGGGTACTGCAGTGGAAAACATTTTTTTTTTTTTTTTAAATGAACTGCTGCCAGAAAGATTTGCAAATTACTTCTATTAAGATATCTTAATCCTTCTAGTACTTATCAGCTGCTGTATACTACAGAGGAAATTCTTTTCTTTTTGAATTTCTTTTCTGTCTGTCCACAGTGCTCTCTGCTGACACCTCTGTCCGTGTCATGAACTGTAAAGTACTGGAAGGAATAAAGGGGTAGTTCAGTGGTGAAAAACTTATCCCCTATCCTAAGGATAGGGGATAAGTTTGAGATCGCGGGGTGTCCGACCGCTGGGGCCCCCTGCGATCTCTCTGTATGGGGGCCAGGCTCTCCGGCTAGATAGCGGGTGTCGACCACCGCACAAAGCGGCGGCCGACATGCCCCCTCAATACATTGCTATGGCAGAGCCGGAGATTGCCTAAGGCAGTGCTCCGGCTCTGCCATAGAGTTGTATTGAGGGGGCGTGTCGCCCGGCGCTTCGTGCTGAGGTCGACACGCCCCCTTCTTACGGGCTGTCGGGGTTCCGTACAGGAGATCTCGGGGGGCCCCAGAAATCGGACCCACGCGATCTACAACTTATCCCCTATACTTAGGATAGGGGATAAGTTGTTCACCACTGGACTACTCCTTTAAGGATTAAGATTTTTTAATAGAAGTAATTTACAAATCTGTTTAACTTTCTGGAGCCAGTTGACTTAAAAAGACCTAACAAAAAATATTTTACACCGGAGTACCCCTTTAAAACCACAACCACAGCGCACCTAGACGACTGTGGCTTTATCAAGTGACTAAAGGACTATGGTAGAAAATGCTGTTTGCTGGGGTTTATAGGACCTCCTTCTACTGACCTCATTTATCAATCATCCATACAGAAACCTCCATTTAGTAAACAGAGGAAAACATCCAATAGTCACCGTCATCCTCTGTGGATTGATAATAGTTGCAACCTATCAGAAATCCTGTTTTCCCAATCTAATAGTATTTTGCCACTTACTTCTTTCTCATAGGATCTATCTCCTGCCGTCACTAATGACGTCCTGCGCAGAATGGATATGCGCCTCAGCTTACATTTTGAAGACACGCTGTGTGTAACATCAGCCTAGGTCAGGTTTTTCCAGGTCTATACAGTGATCCCTCAACTTACAATGGCCTCAACATACAATAGTTTCAACATATAATGGTCTTTTCTGGACCATTGTAACTTGAAACCAGACTCAACATACAATGCTATGGAATCTGTGAAACGTGTCATTGGCTGGAAGAACCGACCAATCAGAATGGATATTTCACTGGTAAAACCCCTGTATTCCTAAAGTGCAGGCACTGACTGGTGTCTGGTAGCGCCCCCTACAGTACAGGGAGATACTACATGTTCTGTACTCTTTACCTGTGCCAGGGTTAGCTGCTCCTTTGGACACCAGGTGAGGGCGACTCCATGTTACTTCTTTAGGACATTGCATGTTCTGTACAGGACCCTGAAGAAGCTCCTGTCCTCTACATAGACCAGTATTTTCCAAAGAGGGGGCCTCCAGCTGTTGCAAAACTACAACTCCCAGCATGCCCGGACAGCCGAAGGCTGTCCGGGCATGCTGGGAGTTGTAGTTTTGTAACAACTGGAGGTACCCTGGTTGGGAAACACTGAAATAGACAGTGATTTACAGCTCCCAGCAGATCTTTCTGTGTAAGGATTTGCTTTATCTATATTAGTTATTTATTACTTATTTTTCTTTAATCCTCACTTTTTCCTATTTTTTGATGACATTTTGTTGGCTTCAGAACCAATTATCAGGTTTCCATAGAGTTCTGGTCTCAACATACAATGGTTTCAACATACAATGGTCGTCCCGGAACCAATTCATATTGTAACTTGAGGGACCACCGTATTATTGACATTATTCCTTTATTTTTGTGCTACGAATTGTAAAATTTTATCATATAAAATGACAATGTATTTTGCAATTTTCCCTAAGGAATAAATATGATTAAACTTGTTTATTCTGCCAATAAATTTCAGCTTGGCAGTCGGCAGATGGAATCTAACATCAGAATGGCAGAGTGGGAAGCTGACAATACAGAATTCGGGGCCCATTGTCCTAGGCACAGGCATGTTTACTTATTTAGCAAATATTTCCCCTCAATGTCACACTTGTGTAACAGCTCACTTGGAAAGAATGTATGTAATGAACAATCCGTATAGCTGCTACCATTTGCCTGTGAATTAGAACAGTGAGCTGAGATGTATCAGGGGCCTGGGAGAGCTGTATACTTAGAGTGATTTTCACCTCCGCTACTGTCTGCAGGAAGGTGTAATAGTTCTTATCCACTTGAGAGGATTTCGTTACAGTTACTTGTGGGCTGAAAGACGTTTAGAGTAAATTTACACACAGTAGATTTGTTGCGGAAATAAAACAAAAAATCACTGTCTACACATGGTGAAATGATTAGCAAAATAAGACCATAAATAACAATAAAATACATCCGTATTTTTTAATCTAATATTGTGCACATTGAAAGTCTATGAAAAAGTGGCCGCCAGTGCGCACACTGGAACATTGGAATTACGGACATTTTTTAAAATGATATTCACTTTCCTATAGACTCTCATTGTGCACATAGGGGGAGATTTATCACAACCTGTGCAGAGGAAAAGTTGCCCAGTTGCCCATAGCAACCAATCAGCTCACTTCTTTCAGTTTTAACAAGGCCTCTGCAAAATGAAAGAAGCAATCTGATTGGTTGCTATAGGCAACTGGGCATTTTTTTCCTCTGCACAGGTTTTGATAAATCTCCCCCTATGTGCACAATGAGAGTCTATAGGAAAGTGAATATCATTTTAAAAAATGTCCGTAATTCCAATGTTCCAGTGTGCGCACTGGCGGCCACTTTTTCATAGACTTTCAATGTGCACAATATTAGATAAAAAATACGGATGTATTTTATTGATATTTTATGGTCGTATTTTGCTAATCATTTCACCATGTGTAGACACTGACTTTTTGTTTTATTTCCGCAACAAATCTACTGTGTGTAAATTTACTCCAAACGTCTAAACATTAAAAATGGTCATATTTAATTTCTATTTTTCCTATGTATTTTGCTATTCCTTTTACGATGTGTGAACATAGGCCTGTGCATAAGCATATTGCATGTAACTAGAAGATATGAAAGCTGAAATGTGATTGGCTGTTATGGGCCTAACCAGACTGTTTTGGGCACTGGCAGATTCAGAAATCTGGGCATTAAAGGGGTATTCTGGCTTTATACATCTTATCCCTTATCCAAAGGATAGGGGATAAAATGTATGATCGCAGGTAGAGATGAGCAATCTTACAGTAAATTCGATTGGTCACGAACTTCTCGGCTCGGCAGTTGATGACTTTTCCTGCATAAATTAGTTCAGCTTTCAGGTGCTCCGGTGGGCTGGAAAAGGTGGATACAGTCCTAGGAAAGAGTCTCCTAGGACTGTATCCACCTTTTCCAGCCCACGGGAGCACCTGAAAGCTGAACTAATTTAGGCAGGATAAGGCATCAACTGCCGAGCTGAGAAGTTTGTGACGAATCGAATTTACTGTAAGTTCGCTCATCTCTAATCGCAGGGGTCCCGCCACTGGGGACCCCCGAAATCTCAGTGCAGCCCCCTGGCATTCTGTGCTGGGTGCTACCTCCGAGACGGGGATGTGATGTCATGGCCATGCCCCTTAGTGATGTCACGCCTCGCCCCCTCTATTCATGTCTATGGGAGGGGGTGTGACAGCCCCCAGCAGCGGGACCCCTTTGGATAGGGGATAATATGTATAAAGCCAGGAATACCCCTTTTATCCTTTTAATAAAATATTTGACATTCAAATAATGATTCACAATTTTACACCCAAAACGTAATGATCCTAATCCTAAAAGGGACAGTGAGAGTTTTGCTTCCTTTTTTATATATTATTGTGTGTATGGAGAAGGCTGAGGTAAGCAGAACTTTTAGGACATGTTCAAATGTGCGGAATGTCTGCTGAAGAATTTGGACGGACATAATGCACAATACTTGATTGATTGATGGCAATGCAGGACAGTATTCTGCGGACAGATGTTGAATTTCTGCTGCGGAAAAACCCCATTGAAGACAATGGGAGGCTGCAGCACCGGAATCTCCACCTGCTTCTATAGTGTACAAGGGGCCTAACTGTTTTTCCTGTCAGGATTTATTTTGCTTTTTATTCAGAAATCCTGCTCCAAATCATATAAACATATCACTCTATCCATCATATCATATCCTGCTCTCTACCAACAGAGGGTCCTCAAGCAAAAAAAGATATGGGACCTTTGGGGGGGTTTTATCACAACCTGTGCAGAGGAAGAGTGGTGCAGTTGCCCATAGCAACCAATCAGATCGCTTCTTTCATTTTTTACAGGCTTCTTTCAAAATGAAAGAAGAAATCTGATTGGTTGCTATGGGCAACTGCACCACTCTTCTACACAGGTTTTGATAAATCTCTCGCTTTGATCCCACATAACTCAGTACAGAACTGTCTGTAGAAGGACTTCTGCAGAAGGACCATGCGGACATTGCCATCTCCATAGACAGCAATGCAGTTCCAGAAAAATTCCGTTCAAAGAATGAACACATCCATTCCTTGTACGGACGTTCTTTCCATTGCAGAATTTCACTGCGGTCCATTGTTTCTCATTGAAAACAATGGGGCTCTGCTGCAAGCGGAATTCTGCAGCTGAATAGCAAACCTTAGCAAATAACATCAGTCCTGGGAACTTTTTGGTGACATGGCAAATGTATTTGTATTCTCTCTACTGTATAAATAGGTGGAAGCTGCCTATATCAATTTATAAATATGGGTATCCATCGTCCTATCAGTAAAGATGATCTTTACATGATAAACATGTAAATAAACAGGGCCTAAATACAAAGCACATCTAGCAACTAAGACTAACGCCAATAGCAACTGGGTGACAGTTCCCCAAGAGATGCTGGTACAGGAGGGGTTTTATATTTTTTTGAAAATCTATAGACACCATTTACAGAATTTTTTGTATAGCTAAGATGGCATTCGCATACAACATTTTTTTATTTTTTAAAGATGCCACTGAAGTTTTTTTTTTAGCTAAAGCCAGGCGTGGATCCGGCATGAGAGAGAAGTATAAGTCCTTCCCTTATATTTCTCATTCCTTTGGACTTCATTCCCAACTTTGGCTCAGAAAACTACACCCCTCCATCCGACCAATATACATTGGTATACCTGTGTGTAACTGCATTGAAAAGCACTGTTAATTTAACTTTTCAATACAGAGGGATCCCACAGAAAAAGAAAGGTTAGTGTTATTTTGTTCTTAAAAAAAAAATAATCTTAAACAATTACAGAATACAACCCTAGCCCCCCCCCCCCCCCCCCCCCCCCCACCAACTGTAATGTAAAGCATTGCTCATAATGGTATATGGTGAGAAATATTGGTGGATAATTATCCTCTGAGGTAACATTTTTTGGATCCAAATGTCAGTGCTAACACCTGCAAATAGCACACATTATGTCATACTACGTCTTGCAAAACAATAAACTCATTATATCAGTGTTTGACAATAGACAATTGTCTTAATAATATGCCTAGCAACCAAAGAAACTCTTTCCTCGAATGGTATGATGCAGTATCCACAGTAGCGCTTCATTGGGGTGTGTTCACACAAACATAATGCACAGCAGGAAATCTGCAGCACATTTGCTGTACACCCATTGAAGTCAATGTGTAGCAACAAAATCCTGAAGCAGATGATGTACATGTGAATGTACCCTTAGGGTCTATTCACACGTACAGTATCCTGTCCATATTTCATGCACAGGATACTGTACCCTCACAGTGCATTTTATTATATTTCTAATAGCAAGTGGGCATCAGAATTGGACCATCAAGCAAAGGAAAGGTGGCCTGGTCTGATGAATTACGTGTTCTTTGAAAGTATATGGATGTGTGTGTGCATCACTTACCTGGCACCAGGAGGTATTATGGGAACAGTGTGTTCTGCTGTGAAACCTTTGGTTCTGGCAGTCATGTGGATGGTATTTTGACATTGTACATACACTTTGTTAAAGGGGTACTCCAGTGGAAAACTTTTTTTTATTAAATCAACTGGTGCTAGAAAGTTAAACAGATTTGTAAACTACTTCTATTAAAAAATCTTAATCCTTCTAGTACTTATTAGCTGCTGAATACTACAGAGGGAATTCTTTTCTTTTTGGAACACAGAGCTCTCTGCTGACATCATGACCACAGTGCTCTCTGCTGACATCTCTGTCCATTTTAAGAACTGTCCAGAGTAGAAGAAAATTCCCATAGCAAATGCTGCTCTGGACAGTTCCTAAAATGGACAGAGATGTCAGCAGAGAGCACTGTGCCTGTGATGTCAGCAGACAGCTCTGTGTTCCAAAAAGAAAATAATTTCCTCTGTAATATTCAGCAGCTAATAAGTACTGGAAGGATTAAGATTTTTTAATAGAAGTAATTTACTAATCTGTTTAACTTTCTGGCACCAGTTGATTTAAAAAAAAAAAAAGTTTTCCACTGGAGTACTCCTTTAAGGACCATGTTAACCCGTTCATTGCAGCAGAATGTTCTAATGGCAGAGGCCTCTTTCAGCAGGATAACATATCATGCCACACAGAACATAAAGGATCTGCTACTAACACCTTGATGCCAGATACCACAGCCTTCTTTTATTATAGGTCAATTCACTTTCACCTCATATTTTGTCATATCTTTCTCTAAGAAAATGCTTCAAAACTGCACATAATGTAAATTGACCTCAACCCACTGATAAGTCCCAGCTGCTGGCATCTAGCCAAGTAATTAGATGACCAGGTGCAGTGATGAGACCTCACAGTCTAGCCTTCTCAACGTCTGATGTACTAGATGTCTCTGGGTTAAAGGGGCACTCCGGCCCTGAGACATCTTTGGATAGGGGATTAGATGTCTCATCGCAGGGGTCCCGCCGCTGGGGACCCCTGCAATCTTGTATTCGCCACCCACCTGTTTGAGCTGCACACAGTATTGTGATGTCACGACTCCACCCCCGTGTGACGTCACACCCCCCGCTATGCAAATCTATGGTAGGGGGCGTGACACCCCCTCCCATAGACTTGCATAGCAGGGGCGGGGGGTGACATCACACGGAGGCATAGTCGTGACGTCACAATACCCCGGTCCTTTTGGTCTCCCCCCGGCTGTTTGCGAGTTGGCATCATGGCGTGCAGCTCAACAGGTGGGTGGCGAATGCAAGATTGCGGGGGTCCCCAGCGGTCCGCAGGTTGAAAACCACTGGTATAGGAAGTTGTACTCACCTGTCCCCGCCGCTCCGGCGTGTGCAGCAATGGCGTGTGCAGCAATGTGATGACGTTGATGGAGAGCGCCGACGATGCAGGGGATCCCAAAGAGGACGCGCCGGAACCCCAGAGGACAGGTAAGTGATCGTCAGCGGACCACACGGGGCACCGTAAACGGCTAGCCGATGGTAGCTGAAGCAGTCTGCGCTGCCGGATAGCCGTTTATGTGATGGCCCCGACATAAAAAAGCATCGTATGTTGATGCTGCCTCTGAGAGGCCATCGCATGTTGAAATTATCGTATGTCGGGGACATCGTAGGTCGAGGGGTCACTGTATTACTATCTAGCACCAACTTTATTATTAGGCCTCAAAGTCTTCCATATATGTTATATGAGAACAATGTAAAGTTCCCTGTCCTAACAGATCGATATACAATCTAGTCATTCGTCACAGAATGGGTGGGATTGCTCAGATTAGTGGTGCTATTGTAAGCAGAGATTTGATTTGGCTGTAATGACCCCAGTGGCCAATATCTAGAATGGCAGTTTTCCTATGTGAAGAATGCTTATTAAAAACAGGAAAAAAGGGAAAGGCTTGTTCAACACCTTTTTCCCTTAATATATTAAGATTTTGAAGCCAAAACAACATTGTCTTCCTGTTCAGTGGGATCATATGGGAGGGACACTAAACCCCTGGATATTGGCACATACTTCATGTCCAGGGAAATGTTCAGAGATGAAATGCGTGCCGACACCTGGATTACCGCATGGCTGACTGTCCAAGTCCAAGCTCAGAAAGGATATATATATATATATATATATATATATATATATATATATATATATATAGGCACATCCATGTCAAATGGACAGATCTGAGCTTTTATGCAGGGTATGTGCCAACCCCAGCAATAAAAAAAAGACCTAAATGCAGAAAAACAAGTTTCACATGACTAAAATTGGGAACGAAGCCTTCTAAACCAAATATTTACTGCCAGTAACTGGCTACAATAAGAGTTTCTTCTACTTCATACATAGCGGCAGAATGTGTCCTCTGGGTGGGGAGCTGTCACTAAATGGAGAGAAATGTTCCTCTCCTGATAAACATGGGTTATGGAGAAACATCCTGGGAATCGTGCGGTATTATAAAGATCATATTTCAAGCAAGTGATGTAGTACACATCAGTCTGGAACTTGTAGTTCTATATCTAGCTGCCGAAGTTCAAAGTGGGAGTAGTAGTAGTAGATGCATGTGCACTTTCTATGCAGGACAGTAGAATGCGTCGCTCTTATGAGTAAAAATAGTACAAACATTTACAGACAGCCTTATACACTATAACAGTGGTCTTCAACCTGCGGACCTCCAGATGTTGCAAAACTACAACTCCCGGCATGCCCGGACAGCCAACGGCTGTCCGGGCATGCCGGGAGTTGTAGTTTTGCAACATCTGGAGGTCCGCCGGTTGAAGATCACTGCACTATAAAGATAAAGTTCTGCAATTGCTAACACAGCCTCAGTGATCTAAGCAGACTGTTGTGATACACATTGCTATGCGGATTTTATCTAATATATAATGTAGATGGAAGGATATAATAGAAAGTAATGTTCTTTTTAACTTTAGCATATTATAGTATATTTCACATAGTAGTCATATATAGGTCTTACCATTGCAAAATCATCCCAATACATAAATATTTACTGTATATATAGTATATACACACAGGCACGCACACACATGTATACTGAAGGACCTGTCAGTCAAAGTGACAGTCCCAGCCCACCCACCTTCACCACTTCGTCGTTCAGGTGCTTGGGGTCTCTGTTCACCAGGTTGATCTCCTTGGTGAGGACATCGTTCTCGTTGACAGTGTCATCCGCCATGACCTTGTTGTTGGGCTTGTAGATGTTGCCTTGGTCTCGGATGATGGGAGTAGTGTACAGGACACCCTGGAGTGTGTCAAAGCAGCGATGGGAGAGGGAGACAAGAGGTAGAAAAGAAAAGAAGAGACTTTTAACAAATGGATAGCATAGATGGGAGGAAGCAGCCACTTGTCAGTAAGAGCAGAGAAACATCTACAGCACTGTTACTAGTAAGGCTTGGTATATAAGAGATTCCATGAACAACACCACACCCCTCTGTACCAGAGCACCGTCTCTCTCCAGCAGGGGTCATCACATCAGGACTATTCCTCATTCCTCGGGGATTCCGACCCCCCCCCCCCCCTACCCCTCCCAAAAAGGCAATCCCTGCCTGTCACACCCTCACAGTTTCCATGTGAAGCAGGAATTCATACACATTTCAGCTATTAACCTTTGTATTCCCCCAGGAAAAGTGGACGGCTTGTGTGTTACAAAGACAAGTGATTCACTGAGGAAAACAGTGGATCTCATCCCTTTTATATATTTTTTTTGTTATACATATTAAAACCCTAGTAACTTCAGACATGTTTCAGATCACAGGTACATGATCATAGCTGTCATTGACACAATTGGGCATTAGTTAGGCTTTGTTCACACTATCATTTCTAAGTGATGCCACAACACTCAGTTTAGCTCTCACGTGACAGATACCTCCAGTGCCTGACAGACCCCAATACTTTACAATAGGGTCCATCCATCAGGTGGGCTTGTGGTTATTTCTGTCATTTTGAGAGGCAGAATAGCGCAACGTGCCGAAACTGCTGACGGAAGTCCCAATAGAAGATAGTAACAGTTCCTAAGGTTGAAAAAAAACCAGTCCATCAAGTTCAACCTATAACCCTAATAAGTCCCTATTGAGTTGAGTTGATCCAGAGGAAGGCTAAAAAAAAAAAAAACTCATACTAGAGGTAAAAATTCCTTCCCGACTCCAATAGAGATGAGCGAATTTACAGTAAATTCGATTCGTCACGAACATCTCGGCTCGGCAGTTGATGACTTTTCCTGCATAAATTAGTTCAGCTTTCAGGTGCTCCCGTGGGCTGGAAAAGGTGGATACAGTCCTAGGAGACTCTTTCCTAGGACTGTATCCACCTTTTCCAGCCCAACGGAGCACCTGAAAGCTGAACTAATTTATGCAGGATAAGTCATCAACTGCTGAGCCGAGAAGTTCGTGACAAATCGAATTTACTGTAAATTCGCTCATCTCGAGACTCCAATATAGCATTCAGAATAAATCCCTGGATCAACCTTCTGTCTCTATAAATCTAGGGCTCTGTTCAGATTAAGATATCAATGTGAACAGAGCCCTAGGCTCTAGTGATATCTGTGTCAGAGGCTCTGTTCAAATTCATTGATTTCATAAGATTCAGAAAGATAAATAGCTCAGCATACAGTGCTATTCTTGCTGCCAAAATATTCAACATCACAACACGAACCTAACCATAAGTTAATGAGGTCCTTCAGAGCCTTACACAGCAAGCTAATAACCCCCAGTACAGTAACACCATATATGCTTCCAGTAGAAAATGTCTCCCAGTTGCACAATGCACATATAATTTGCAATAAAAAAAAAATCAGAGCGAGGACTATACATGTAGGAACAATATTATGTGATTCAACCCATTTTTGGATTTGGTTTTTATTGAAAGCATTTTAGGAAGCAGAGGCTTTCAGTGCTCTGTGTTCTTCTTGGTAGATCAACCCTGTCACATCCTTGGACAGATAAAGAAACTACCATCTTGCATGATAATAATAATCCTTTATATACGGTATGTAGTGCACACAGATTCTGAAGCGCTGTATACTCAAATCGGCCTAAAATACAACACATGCTGTCTGTTAGTCACACTGTGTACAAACCTCATTGGCTGCTCATACGCGGGAAAAACCCATAGGCCATCTGCGGGCATAGCCTGTGTGTCAATTAAAGCAGAACACCTGGCTCTCCCCAAGCACGAGTGGTGCCCAACACTCCCCCTCCATGCATCTCTATGGTTGTGCCTGACAAGTGCTGTATTTCCTGCCATAGAGATGCATGGAAGGGGCGTGTCAGACACTGCTCTATGTGGTGGTCAACACAGCTTAGTGCATGGAATGGTGACCACTTCGTGCACGGGAAGAGCTGGGGTCCCAGTAGTCGGACCCCCCACGATCAGACACTTATCCCTTATCTTGTGGATAGGGGATAAGTTGATAAATGGCCACTGTGACCAACTTTTTTTTCCCTATATGTTGTAGTACTTATGTACTACAACATATCTCTAATATAGTTTAATTATTTTTTTTTATTAAAATGTTTTAATTTACATTTGAAAACCGGCCACTAAGGGTCTCCCTCCTAGTGGCTGGCTGCAGCCTGGCGTGACGTCATCCCTGAATTCGGACCGATGCCGGCCTGTCAATCAGACAGGCGGGAGCGAGCGCTGAGAACAGATGCTTCCCTGCTCCCTGCCCTCGCACGCCGGCCCCGCCTCCCAGCATCCCATCGCTGCTGCTGGTATCCACCTCACAACGGACTGTCCTGCACTTTGGTATGGGGGAGAGCGGGTTGCGCAGTGGGGTTCGGGTAGCTGTGTTCGTGGGTGGGTGATGGGGTCGTTTGGGTTTCGGGTTGCGCCGCGGCCATGGAAAGATATTGTTTTTAACACAGGGTGCCTCCATCTGTTTCACCACTACAACTCCCAGCATGCCCTGACAGCCAATAGATGTCAGGGCAAGCTGGGAGTTGTAGTGGTGAAACAACTGGAGGCACCCTATGTAGAACTAAGGGTGGAAGTCGGACCCCCCAGCAGGCATCAGTGACATCGCGCCTGCTGGGAAAGTCTGCCTGGTAATGAGCACACTACCAGGCAGACAAAAAGGCCTTTTTAATATAGTAAAAAAAAAAATTAAAGGCAGGGAGGTGGTTAGGGATAGATGGGCAATAGGCAGGGACAGAAAGAAAAAAAAAGGATGGTGGGAGCTACTCTTTAAGTACCGGAGTTCCCCTATAGGAACAGAGAGAGGCCTTGTGGCCCATGGGCACTGCGGACCCCCTGGCCCCCTGGGATAAGTGTCTGATCATGGGGGGTCCGACTACTGGGACCCTAGCTCTTCCTGTGCACGAAGTGGTCACCATTCCATGCAGAACACAAGAAAAAAAAAATTTTGGAACAGACTATAGCCACATTACATAATAAGTTATGGTTAGCATAGGGACACTAACCCCAGCTAAATGGTGCAGACCGTTTTATAGGGTTCAGTTACATCACAGATGCCCTTTAAGTAATATTTATAGAAAATTGGAAATGACTTTAGTTAGTTGAGCAACTCTATATGTACACACAAGCCTTTGTAGATAATTTCTGCCATGTCTCCATGGTGTGCTTCACAAATATTTACTACAAAAAACAAGTGAAATGACAATGATCTACTGACAGATGTATTTGTTGTCCTTGTAAGAAGACATTTTAGGCTGTAAAAGGCTGTTTGTAGTTGAGACATGAACATTTCCTGTAGCGCACGGCACAGCAAGGCCATTTCCTTTTGAGAGAATAGGAAGATGTCCCTAATGCTTTAAGGAAAATACACACAGAAATATATAAACCTTTATGAGAGCCTAGAGATTTACAGTATCTCCCATAAGGGAGTACACCCCTCACTTCTTTGTAAGGCTTAAAGGGATACTTTGGTGGAAAATCTTTTTTTTAAACCAACTGGTGCCAAAAAGTTGAACAGATTTGTAAATTACTTCTATTAAAAAATCTTAATCCTTCCAATACTTATTACCTGCTGAATACTACAGAGGAAATTCTTTTCTTTTTGGATTTCTTTTCTGTCTGTCCACAGTGCTCTCTGCTGACACCTCTGTCCACCTCTGTAAATCCACCACATTTTCTGTGGAAACCTTCATAAATATGTAGGGTTTTTGTGAAAATGTCAGGAACTCGCCCCTTTTCTGTGACCACGCACCCTTTCCCAACAGACACACTCCTTTTTCGGGTTTTCTCAGTAAAATGGAGAGTTGGTCGGGTTTCTCATTTCTGGCGCAGACAGAATTCTGGCACAATGCACCAGATTCTGGCGCACAACCCGACAAAACATGTCGGGTTGACAATAGTAAATTGTGTTGAGTTACTTTAAGGTAGCACATCATTAAATACTGTTATGCAGGCAGTTCTCTCCCTTTGGAGAGAAGACTGCTCTGAGAATGGAGGGGGGATTACCCTGAAGTTATGTATGAATAGATATGTAAGCTCATAAGTTTATCCCATTTCTTGGCAAATTTGGCAAAATGCAGAGAAGCAGACCCCTCCTAATTTGGGACCCCATGAGATCTGTGTGTTTCACAGATATACCAGTCATCAGCTTGACTTGTGGTGGTTCACTACCATGCATGTGAATACGAATTTTATTTTGTACGCCAGGAATACTTAATAGGACATTCTTCTCTATTGGTACATTCATGTACGGGATCTGCTGCAGAATTGATGTTGTGTTCAGTCATTGTATTTGGAACTTTGTTTCATGTAATGTTATATTGTGGCCCTGTGCTAAAAAAAAAAAAAAAAAATATATGGAAATTCAAGTCACCCCCCCATGATTTTGCACTCAGTGGGGGTGATTTATCAAAACCTTCTTTTATTTTTTAAAAGGCCTCTGAAAATTAAAAAAAAAGCCATCTGATTGGTTACTATGGTCTACTAGCAGAGGTGTAACTTGTAGCTTCTGGGCCCCGATGCAAAATCTGCAACAGGGCCCCATGTAACAATTATAATACTGGTCCCTAATGGGCAGACGTGCTTTGGGGCCCCTTTAAACACCAGGGCCCCAGTACGACTTCTACCTCTGCACCCCTTGTAGCTATGCCCGTGGCAACTAGTCAACTTTTCCTCTACACAGGTTTTTATAAAATCTTCCCCAATATCCTCATAATAACAAAGTGAAAACAGAATGTTAGTCATTTTTGCAAACTGATTAAAAATGAAAAATAAAAATTTTGCAGGGACATGACCTTGTGGTAAAAATGTTCCCCATCATTCTGCACTTAATATCCAATAAAATGAATGTGAAAACAAAATGCTAGTCATTTTTGCACATTAATAGAAAAAAATTCTCAAGGGCAGAAGTATTTAGACTCTTTGCTATGACACTTGAAATGTAGTTGACGGGGGTGGGGGTGGGGGGCATTTCTCTTGATCATCTCTGAGATGTTTCTACACCTTGGTTGGAGTCACTTGTGGTAAATTCAGCTGATTGGACACAATTGGGAAATACACATTACTGTCTATATAAGGTCTCACAGCTGCCAATGTATATCAGAACAAAAATCATATCATGAAGTGGAAAGAACTGCCTGTAGAGCCCAGAGACAGGATTGTGTAGAGGCACAGATCTGGAGAAGGGTACAACAACATTTCTGATGCACCGCAAATTCCCACAAGCACAGTGGCCAATATAATTCTTAAATTGAACAAGTTTGAAAAAACATTTGCTGGCCTCCCCACCAAACTAAGAAAAAGGAGGAGAAGGGCCTTGGTAAGAGAGGTGACCTAGAACCCAATGGTCACTCTAGGTGAGCTCAAAAGATCCTGAGTACAGATGGCAGAAATGTCCAGGAGGTCAACCATCGATGCAGCATTCTGGCAATCTGGGCTTGATGGCATAGTGGGGAGAAAGAATCTGCTCCTTAGTAAAAGACACATGAAAGCCTAAAGGACTCTCCGACTGTGAGAAACAAGATTCTCAGGTCTGATGAAACCAAGATTGGCCTCAATTGTAAACATCATGTCTGGAGAAAGCCAGGCGCTGCTCATCCTTTGCCCAATACCACCCGTGCAGGAAATTATGGTGGTGACAGCATCATGCTGTGGGGATTACTTTTAAGTTTCTGACACAGGGAAACTGTTCAGGGTTGAGGGAAAGCTGAATGGAGCAAAGAATTCTTAATAAAAACCTGGCCCAGACAGGGCCAAAGTTTCACCCTTCACCAAGGCAATGACAGTCCGCACACAGCCAAGACAACACAGGAGTGGCTTAGGGACAACTCTATAAATGTCCTTGAGTGATCCATTGCTATTGATTGCTATTGATTTAAACAGTTAAATGACCAGGGGATCTCTGATGTCAGTCATCAGCTACCTGGCTACTGAGTTATAGTGGCGGGGTGTGAGGTGCAGGGCAGATGTTGTTACCCTAGGGGCAGATGGCATTAACTCCTTGTATTTGTGATGCCAGGGCATAGTTCAGCCTATAACCACCCAAAGGTATACTGCTGGATCCTACACTTGGCATGGGGGGAATAAAGACTCCGACCCCAAGTTACGGACAACGGTAGCTTTACTGAGAGTAGACAGTTGGTAAAGTCTATACAGTTTAGCCAGGGCCCAAGGAGGTGACCAGTGACTCAGAGACCTTAAGGGCTTGCTGGGACTTGTAGTAGGACTAGACAATGTGGTGCAGGCCACGTTGCTTGACAACTTGACAGAGACTGACTTGACTGATGACAGACAATGCTGCAGGTTTAGCTGACTTGCACTTGAGTGTAGCTGCAGGACTTGACTTGAGGCCTCCAATACTTTGGACACACTCTAGACTTGACTACCTCAGCAAAGACTTGGTGCAAAAAGAGAAAGAGGCTAGCTTCTCGCAGGCTTTTATGGGGGAGTTTAGCAGGGAGCGCAAAGGTCACTCTTGGGGTCACCTGGTCACTGGTACCTCCTGGTTAACAATCACACGGTATAACTCTTAATGTGATAACACATTTTATACAGTACAACATATTTACAATGGGGAAACTGATGCAGGGGGTCCTGTGGACACTGAAGGATGCTACAGAGGAAATTGTTTTCTTTTTGGAATACTCTCTGATGACATCACAAACACACTGCTCTCTGCTGATGTTATTATAATAATAATAAGTCTTTATTTATTTCCTTAGTGGGATTTGAACCCAAGGCCCCAGCACTGCAAGGCAGCAATGCTAACCACTAAGCCACCCTTAATATACATCTGCTATGTAGAGAGATGTCAGATGACAGAGATGTCAGCAGAGAGCACTGTGGTCGTGATGTCATCAGTGTTCCAAAGAGAAAGGAATTTCTTCTGAAGCATTCAGCAGCTAATGAGTACTGGAAGGATTAAGATTTTTTAGTAGAAGTAATTTACAAATATGTTTAACTTTCTGGCACCAGTTGATTTAAAAAAGAAAAAAAAATAGTTTTTCCACCAGAGTACCCCTTTAACCCCTTAAAGACCAGGCCATTTTACACCTTAGGACCAGATCGTTTTTCGCACATCTGACCACTTTAAACATTAATAACTTTAATTAATCACTTTAAACATTCATAAGTTTAAACATTAATAACTCTGGAATGCTTTTAGTTATCATTCTGATTCTGAGATTGTTTTTTCGTGACATATTCTACTTTAACATAGTGGTAAAATTGTGTGGTAACTTGCATCCTTTCTTGGTGAAAAATCCCAAAATTTTATGAAAAATGTGAAAATTTTGCATTTTTCTAACTTTGAAGCTCTCTGTTTGTAAGGAAAATGGATATTCCAAAAAAAAAATTTTTTATTCACATTTCCAATATGTCTACTTTATGTTTGCATCATAAAATTGACGAGTTTTTATTTTTGGAAGACACCAGAGGGCTTCAAAGTTCAGCAGCAATTTTCCAATTTTTCACAATATTTTGAAACTCGCTTTTTTTCAGGGACCAGTTCCGGTTTGAAGTGGATTTGAAGGGTCTTCATATTAGAAATACCCCCCAAATGACCCCATTATAAAAACTACACCCCCCAAAGTATTCAAAATGACATTCAGTAAGTATTTTAACCCTTTAGGTGTTTCACAGCAATAGCAGCAAAGTGAAGGAGAAAATTCACAATCTTCATTTTTTACACTCGCATGTTCTTGTAAACCCAATTTTTGCATTTTTATAAGGGGTAAAAGGAGAAAATGTATACTTGTGTTTGTAGCCCAATTTCTCTCAAGTAAGGACATACCTCATATGTCTATGTAAAGCGTTCGTCGGGCGCAGTAGAGGGCTCAGAAGGGAAGGAGCAACAAGGGGATTTTGGAGAGTACGTTTTTCAGAAATGGTTTTTGGGGGGCATGTTGCATTTAGGAAGCCCCTATGGTGCCAGAACAGCAAATAAAACCACATGGCATACCATTTTGGAAACTAGACCCCTTGGGGAATGTAACAAGGAATAAAGTGAGCCTTAATACCCCACAGGTGTTTCACGACTTGTGCATATGTAAAAAAAAAAAAAAAATTTTCACAAAAATGTGTGTTTCTCCCCAAATCTCACATTTTTGCAAGGGTTAATAGCAGAAAATACCCTCCAAAATGTGTAACCCCATCTCTTCTGAGTATGGAGGTACCCCATAAGTTGGCCTGAAGTGCACTACGGGCGAACTACAATGCTCAGAAGAGAAGAAGTGATATTTGGCTTTTTGAGAGCAAATTTTGCTCGGGGGGCATGTCGCATTTAAGAAGCCCCTATGGTGCCAGAACAGCAAAAAAAAAAACACATGGCATACCATTTTGGAAACTAGACCCCTTGAGGAACGTAACAAGGAATAAAGTGAGCCTTAATACCCCACAGGGGTTTCACGGCTTTTGCATATGTAAAAAAAAAATTTGTTTTTTTTTTTCACTAAAATGTGTGTTTCCCCCCAAATTTCACATTTTTGCAAGGGTTAATAGCAGAAAATACCCTCCAAAATGTGTAACCCCATCTCTTCTGAATATGGAGGTACCCCATAAATTGACCTGAAGTGCACTACGGGCGAACTACAATGCTCAGAAGAGGAGGAGCACCATTGAGCTTTTGGAAAGAGAATTCGTTTGGAATGGTAGTCAGGGGCCATGTGCATTTACAAAGCCCCCATGGTGCCAGAACAGTGGACCTCCCCACATGTGACCCTATTTTGGAAACTACACCCCTCACAGAATTTAATAAGTGGTGCAGTGAGCAGTTACACCCCACTGGCGTTTGACAGATCTTTGGAACAGTGGGCTGTGCAAATGGAAAATAAAATTTTTCATTTTCACGGATCACTGTTCCAAAAATCTGTCAGACACCTGTGGGGCGTAAATGCTCACTGTACCCCTTATTACATTACATGAGGGGTGTAGTTTCCAAAATGAGGTCACATATGGGGGGGTCCATTGTTCTGGTACCATGGGGGCTTTGTTAACACAAGTGGCCTTCAATTCCGGACAAATTTTCTCTTCAAAATCCCAATGGCGCTCCTTCTCTTCTGAGCATTGTAGTGCACCGATAGAGCACTTTACATCCACATATGGGGTATGTTCTTACTCAGAAGATATGGGGTTACAAATTTTGGGGGGATTTTTTTTTTATTTTCCCTTGTGAAAATGAAAAATTTAGGGTGACACCAGCATTTTAGTGAAAAACAAAATGTTTTTTCATTTTCCCATCCAACTTTAATGAAAATTTGTGGGGTGTTCAGGCTCACTATACCCCTTGTTACGTTCCGTGAGGGGTGTCGTTTCCAAAATGGGGTCACATGTGGGTATTTTTTGGGGGGGTTTATGTCAGAACCGCTGTAAAATCAGCCACCCCTGTGCAAATCACCAATTTAGGCCTCAAATGTACATGGTGCACTCTCACTCCTGAGCCTTGTTGTGCGTCCACAGAGCATTTTACGCCCACATATGGGGTATTTCCGTACTCAGGAGAAATTGCGTTACAAATTTTGGGGGGTCTTTTTTTCCTTTTACCTCCCGTGAAAATAAAAAGTACAACACCAGCATGTTAGTGTAAAAAATATTTTTTTTTTTACACTAACAGGCTGGTGTAGACCCCAACTTTTCTTTTTCATAAGGGGTAAAAGGAAAAAAAGCCCCCAAAATTAGTATTGCAATTTCTCCCGAGTACGGAGATACCCCATATGTGGCCCTAAACTGTTTCCTTGAAATACGACAGGGCTCTGAAGTGACAGAGCGCCATGCGCATTTGAGGACTAAATTAGGGATTGCACAGGGGTGGACATAGGGGTATTCTACGCCAGTGATTCCCAAACAGGATGCCTCCAGCTGTTGCTAAACTCCCAGCATGCCTGGACAGTCAGTGGCTGTACGGAAATGCTGTGAGTTGTTGTTTTGCAACAGCTGGAGGCTCTGTTTTGGAAACACTGCCGTACAATACTTTTTTTTTTTTATTGGGGGGATAGTGTAAAGGGGGTGTATATGTAGTGTTTTACCCTTTATTATGTGTTAGTGTAGTGTAGTGTTTTTAGGGTACGTTCACACTGGCGGAGTTTTACAGTGAATTTACCGCTAGGAGTTTGCGCTGCGGCAAAAAAATTGCCACAGCTCATACTTGAAGCAGAAAACTTACTGTAAACCCACCAGTGTGAATGTACCCTGTACGTTCGCATAGGGGGGGCAAA
Source organism: Hyla sarda (assembly GCF_029499605.1). NCBI lineage: Eukaryota > Metazoa > Chordata > Amphibia > Anura > Hylidae > Hyla > Hyla sarda. Next base: position 244,979,503 of record NC_079192.1, read on the forward strand.
CCTCCAGCTGTTTCAAAACTACAACTCACAGCATGTACTGACAGACCGTGCATGCTGGGAGTTGTACTTTTGCCACAGCTGGAGGCACACTGGTTGGAAAACCTTCAGTTAGGTTCTGTTACCTAACTCAGTATTTTCCAACCAGTCTGCCTCCAGCTGTTGCAAAACTTCAACTCCCAGCATGTACTGATCGCCGAAAGGCATGCTGGGAGATGTAGTTATGCAACAGCTGGAGGTACACAACTACAACTCCCAGCATGCAGAGACAGCTGTTTGCTGTTTAGGCATGCTGAGAGTTGCAGTTTTGCAACATCTGGAGAGCTATAGTTTAGAGACCACTGCACAGTGGTCTCCAAACTGTGGACCTCCAGATGTTGCAAAACTACAACTCCCAGCATGCCCAGACAGCAAACTGCTGTGTGGGCATGCTAGGAGTTGTAGTTTTGCAAGATCTGGAGGTGCACAGTATAGAGATCACTGTGTAGTGGTCTCAAACTGTAGACCTCCAGCTGTTGCAAAACTGCAACTCCCAGCAAGCCTAAACAGCTCTCTGGGCATGCTGGGAGTTGTAGTTTTGCAACATCTGGAGGGTTACAGTTTAGAGACCACTATAGTGGTCTCAGACTGTAGCCCTCCAGATGTTGCTAAGTAACTAACTGGCTTCCGTCGGATCCAGGGAGCTGCGTCGCCGCCCTCTTCTTCCGCAGATCGTTGCCCGCTGCCGCCGCTGATCGTCGCCCGCTGCCGTTGCCGATGGGTAAGTGGATCTTCGGCGCCGGTCCCTGTCTGTTTCCCCATCCTGCCCCGCCTATTGTGGGTGGGCAGAACGGTGAAACCGAAAGTAAACCCCTCGCGTCTAGACCACCAATAGCAGAGATAGGAGGGGTGGCACCTCTGCCACCTCACTTCTATCGCTAGAGGGGGATCGTGGGTGTCTAGGACATCCGTGATCCCCTTTATTTTCCGGGTGACCGGGTCACTATAGACCCGGAATAGCTGCAAATCGCAAGTGTGAATTCACTTGCGATTTGCGCCGATCGCTGACATGGGGGGGGTCTGATGACCCCCCTGGGCATTTGCACGGGGTGCCTGCTGATAGATGTCAGCAGTCACCCCGGCCCGGTCCCCGCCCGGCGCACGGCGGGGACCGAAATTCCCACGGACGTACAGGTACGCCCTTGGTCCTTAAGTACCAGGGAGCAAAGGCGTACCTGTACGCCCTTGGTCCTTAAGGGGTTAAGGACCTGAGTCACATGACCCACAGGTCCTTAAGCCTTACTGCACAGGAAGAAAAGAAGCAAGAGGTGTGTGTGTATGTGTGTGTGGTCACTATTCTGCTGTTACACCATGTCTTATCCTCCAGTCACTTCAAGAGCTGAAATCATTATTCTGCTGTTACATCATGTCTTATCCTCCAGTCACTTCAAGAGCTGCACTCATTATTCTGTTGTTCCACCATGCCTTATCCTTTAGAAAACTCAAAAGCTGCATTCCTACTCTGTTGTTACACCTCCAGCGCCACAGCCACAATTCTGCTCTTACATCATATATTATCCTCCTGTAACCTCCGGAGCTGCAGCCACTATTCTGCTGTTTCATCATGTCTTATTCTCCTGTCACTTCCAGAGCTGCAGCAACTATTTTACTGTTACCTCATGTCTTATCCTCCAAAGCTGCACTCACTATTCTGCTTTTACACCATGCCTTACCCTCTTGTCACCTCCAGAGCTGCAGCCACTATTCTGCTGTTACATAATACTGGCCCTCATTTACTTTTGCAAACCCGAAATATTTTGTCTGGTTGTGCGCCAGATTCGGTTGCATTGGGCCAGAAATTCTGTCTCCGCCAGATTTTGCACCAGAACTTGCTCCAGAATTGAAAAAAGCCCCACTAACTCTCCATTTTGCTTAGAAAAAGGGGGTGGCTGCTGGGAAAGGGGGCGTGGTCTCCTAAAAGGGGCGTGTTCCCGACATTTTCACAAAAACCTAACATATTTACTAAGGTTTCCACATAACGTGGTGAATTTGAGCTGAGGAAAACCAGACAGATCAGAGCATGTGTAAAAAAAGCAAAGTGTAGGGAAAGTGGAAAATGTAGGGAAAGCTTAGTAAATACCCGGAAAATAAATTGTAGGGAGTTAAAACCCACAAAGAAACCTACACTCCACTCTTAGTAAATAAGGGCCAATGTCTTATCCTCCTGTCACCACCAGAGCTGCAGCCACTATTCTGATGTAACATCATGCCCTGTCCTCCTATCACCTCCAGAGCTACACTCACTATTCTGTTGTTATATTATGCTTTATCCTATTCACCTCCAAAGCTGCAGTTACTATTATGCTGTTACATCGTGTCTTATCCTCCAGTCAACTCCATAGCTGCACTCACTGTGGTGGCCCAGTACAGGAGTTGCATCCCTATACCCTTGCTGGCCTGTCAGGCAACCTCCATACAGTGTCCCCTGGGCCCCCTTGCACCTGTTCCCCTTGTTCCTGTACTTCTATGCCTATGTCATGCTGTGTATTGTATATAAAATGTGTTATAGCTTTAAGAACAGTTGACGTGAGATTAACCTGTTGTCATGTGATTGTAACCCAGGGAGGTATCAGTGACCATGTGACCTAAGGGTGACCTATCAGACCCCTCAAAGTCTCCCTCATATAAGCCCTGGATGGAGCCTCTGCTCTTATTTTATGCTTAGCTGAGTTGCAGCAAGGTCAAGTCCTAGGTGTGTGTCTGGAGTCCAGAGGAGGTCTAAAGTCAGACAAGCATTCTCAAGTCCATTGCCCCACAGGTCAAGTCAAAGCCTGGTAAGCTACAGAAGGGGTGAAGTCAGTCATAGTCTTTCATTGTCAAGTCAGTCCAAGTCATCCTGTCTCAAGTCAGCGTGGCCTGCATCCAAATTGTCCAAGTCCACTATAAGTCCCAGCAAGCCCTAAGGTCTCTAAAGTCACTGGTCACCTCTGTGGGCCTAGCCAAGCTGTATAGACTGTTACACCTGTCTGACTCAGTAAAGCTGCCGTTGCTCCGTAACTTTGCCTCAAAGTCATTATTTGCCCCTGTGCCTAGCCCAGGATCCAGCGGTATTCCTTCGGATGGTGTAGAGGATAAACCATGCCCTGGCATCATGAACACAAAGGGTTAATTCCATCTGCCCTCATCACACCCTCACCACACTCACTATTCTACTTTTGCATCATATCTTACATGTTACCTCCAGAGCTGCATTTACTATTCTGCTGTCTTATTCTGCAAGCATCTCCAGAGCTGCACTGGCTGTCTGGGGTAATAGTAGTGTGACTGCTTTATTAACACTCCTATCGCTCTCAGACAGGGGTCGGGGGCTGTCCTCCTCAGGTGCCACCCGCTGGGGGGCGATGCCAACTTACAATGCACAGCTTTGTAACTTACAGGTTGTAAGTCTCACTGTACCATATAGGGCCATCACACCAATGCACACTTGCAGCCTGTACTCACTGCTGTGCTGCCTACTTTTTTTCCCTTTTTTTTTTGGGGGGGGGGGGGGGGCAGCGCAGCCTAACTTCGGGTATTGGAGGTAGCCTTCCTCTCTAGTGTCTGAAGCCTGGCTGTGTTGACTCCACCTCCAGCGTAAGTGAGGGGAGAATTTTTACAGTGTACCTGTCCTAGAGACATGTCAAGAGTTTTTATATAGCTCAAAGGGGACCGAATAGAAACAAGGGGCTCTAAGTGAAGTTTTTCAGATATTAGGATGCAATTGTAATGGAAAAATGACTACAAGTTTTGATATGTCAGGGTCCTAGGGGGAGATTTATGAAAACTTGAGCAAAGGAAAAGTTGCCCAGTTGCCCATAGCAACCAATCAGTTTGCTTCGTTCATTTTGCAGAGGCCTTTTTAAAAATAAAAGAAGTGAGTTGATTGGTTGCTAGGGGCAACTTTTTCTCTGGACAGGTTTTGATAAATCTTCCCCAAACCTTTAGAATGAGCAGGAGAAAAGCGTGGCTGACCGAGACAATCCCATTGACTTACATTGTAAGCTCTTCTTGCAGCTAGTCACAGACTGACCAATCAAAACTTTTGACACGTCTTTACAACAAGTCAAAAGTTTTTTAAAGGGACAGTGCCCATTTAATGCTACATCATGGTTAAACGTTTAGAACTATGAAAACGCACTTAAAGGTTCCAACACTTTTGTTTTCTAGGAAAAATAGGCACAAACAAATTACAGGAAATAAAGATAAAAAATGACCCTAATGTAAAGGAGCAATATTTTGTATGCTATATTATGTGACAAGAATTATTTCTGTGAAAGGCTGTGCAGGCATACTAGGTCTTGTAGTTTTGCAACATCTGGAGGTTCGCAGTTTGGAGACCACTGCCTTACATCTTGTAATACAGCCCTTGTATTCCCAATTTGCTGATTGATATGGAGGATTCCAAGCACAGAGAAATATTCATTCCTATTATGTGCATGAGTACAGTAGTCCTTCATGAGGACCATCTCCTTCTGCCACCAGCCACTGCCTGGAAGCTGTCTGCCTATACTGTTTATAGGAGGGGTTTATTTGAAAGCATAAAAACAATAAAAAAACAGATTTTTTATTGTTTTTATGCTTCCAAATAAACCACTCCAGTGTTTTGAAATATCTCTGGTCTGGCCTCCATCTTTTACTTGATACAGCAGCGCCACTTCAAGGGTCGTTTTCTCTCCACCTTCATCCGCTTGCAGCAGGATTTGATCCCTTCTTCTCCTGGGATCCTGGGCATAGAAGCTGTTCCTCCTCCTATTGGTCGCCCACTGTGGTGGGTTATATGCAAATTTCCTATTCCCTCCAGGTGAGCGGCCACTACCTAAGGGCCATTCAAGTCTGTTCTCCCTACCTTATTCCCTAAAGAGTTTAAGTGGTAATATACGAGACGCCTCCGCCAGTCTCTTTTTTTCTTTTATTTACAGGTATACTGTACATAGACAGACAGTTGTCAGCATGGCTCAGCATGGTGCTCTTTCTCCTTTATATCAGGAGATGCCATGACCCGGATTCGAACCAGGTCACTGCATCTCCTCCTTTATATTAGGAGAACAGCATAACATCATGTAAGTGACACCATACATCATGTATGTGCCTCAAACTGACCCTTAAGCAGGTACTGGGGTTAAATAGTCTCTATAAAAACAATGCACAATGGTGCAGCATTAAATATTTAGTAAACTGGGTGTCATACATCTATGGCCACAATTCCTTCAGGAAAGAGGTACAGGGAGGGTCCCAAATGAGTCTGAAAGAGGGATCCAATTTCTTCCACTTGTGAAATGGATAGTTTGTATAATAAATGTATAATATGTAGATTGATTTATTCATAATTTGGGGTTACTGATTTTTCTATTCCAATATACAAAACCTAAAGCATCAAATGCAGTCAAAATAAATGTAAGCACAGTGGCCACTGCTGTAAAACAGCATTGTGTAAACAAAACCAGGAACTACCAAACAAGAAATAAAGAGTCGTTTGAAGTAAAAAAAAAAATGGCCTCACAGGCAGGCACAGAAAGGTGTATATACAAGTAAACACAAGTGCAGTGTAAATAGTCCACATATAAAGTGTCAAGTGCATCTAATGCAAAGTACATGAAAGAACAATCACTGCAATATTGAAAAAAACACAAATACATGTACCTAGGTAAGTTAAAATCAAACTGTGAGACCCATAGTGATGACACTCCAATGTCGTTTCCGTACAAAGACCTCCTTCAGGGAGTGACATCATCCCAGATCCCCCACTTATAAATGGCAGTGTTGCCCCACGAATGTGCCACCCATGTGCTTGCACGTGATAACCCCATTATGGTGCACAAATGCTGTGTCTGACATCCAGTATGAGCCCCCCAGAATCAACCGCATCATGTGGTCGCACCCTGTGATGAAATATACACTTATAATTAGAGCACTCTATACGTGGGAGAGATGTAGTCCATAAATATACAAGGTTACAGAATTTAATGTGTTTGCGATTTTTTTGCCTCACACTTTTTACATGGGTGCTTGATATAATACCTAACTCTTTTGTACTTCCTAATAACTCTATGTTTACAGGATATGTCAATTCTCTGTAAATGTTTTATTCTTTTGCAGATCCTCTTTTCATGTTTTCACAAGTAGAAAATTCTTGGCAGATTAGCCACCATTGGCAGACACCCTCTTCAGTTTAAGACATGGCTTTAGGTTATAAAAAACAGTGACAGTTACCAGAATGAGGGAATAACAGGAAATACAAGGTACCTCTTATTACCTGCACACATAGATACTAATGTGGTGACCCACGGGTGTATGGCGGGACCATGGGTGTAGCGGTGTGAGTGGTGAGATCAGATAGTATTAACCCAGGGGGAAAGGTGTTGTTAACCCCTAGTGTTTGTGACACCAGTGTGGTTTTAGGGTTCCGGAACAACACACGCCTCCGTACCTCCGCTATCCACAACCAGTTATGGTCAAACGGAGGCTTTACTGAGTATAAGACAGATGGAATTATCTTCACAGCTAAGGCCAGATTCCCAGAGAGGTGGCCAGGACCCAGAAGGTTCTCGCAGCTTGCTGGACCAATATACTTGTAATTAACTTGACTCGAGACTGGACTTGACTTGACTATATGCAGGACTTGACTAGTTTCAGTGACAGCAGACATAGACTTGAGACTTACTGGAATAGCTGTAGCTTTTGGGGTCTTCCAGATGCTGATCACTTGCACTGAGATCTCTGGTGTTAACTGTTCCTCAGCAAAGATCATAAGAGAGAGAGAATTGTAATGTGCGCCCCTTTATATAGTGGAAGGCTGGACTAAAGCCCATTGGTCAAGCTGCGGGTCATAGGTTAAGTTGGTGCTCGCTGGGAAAACATGTGACAACAAATCATGTGACTGCATAACATAACATGTGACAGACTTACACAGGTCCTTGAGACATCCCACAGGTCCTTTGTACTACCTACACATAAGGATACTGTCTAGGCATTAAAGTGATATACACAACATTATGGAACAACAGGGAGAGACCTTGCAGGGGAGCACCCAGGTCACTGAGGGTCTCAACCTGACAGGACCTAAGGTTAGTACAGGACCATGTCCTGTACTGGGACATCACACTAAAAGAGCTTATATAGTTTGGTATATACAGTAAAATCTCCCTTAGTGGACACCTCCCAATAAGGGACACCTCCCAATAGCGGACAGTTTTTTATTCCCCAGCAGAGTCCCATAAGACTTAATATATTTGCACCCTCCGAATAGGGGACATTCCCAATAGTGGATGCGGACACAATAGGGGACAATACACTCCCAATAGGGGACAACCAAGCTTATGTGCCGGCCCTACCTTGTACACAGATCCGCCATCAGGGGGTACAGTCAATACCCCAGTAAGGGCCCCAAGTCCCCGCTGCACCCCCTGCAGAAGCCCCAGCACAGAAGCAGAAGATCGATGTTTAAACAGTGGTCTCCTGCTTCTGTACATCTGCCAGATACATACCCCCCCCCTTCCCCCGTGCCACTTTATTCCCCTGTGTCAAATCATACCCTCCTTTATTGGGGGTATGGGGGAATGAAATGGCATGATCAAGGGGATCAAAGGGAAATGATGTAACACAGGGGGTAAGGGGGGGATAATTTGGCACAAGGCACAGGGGGAATAAGATAGCACAGGGCACAAAAGGGGGCATGCAACGGGGGAGGGAGATAAGGGGAGATTAAACGGCACTGGGAGATTCTGCTGTAATATTGCTTTTTATAATATATTATAGGTAGTTACACTCTGCAGTGAGTACAGTACAGTATTCAGACATTTAAAAGGAATTTTGAGTCTTTTTCCCAATAGGGGACATCTCTCAATAGCAAAAACTTTTTTATTCCCCCTGATTGTCCGCTATTGGGAGATTCTACTGTAATAAGAATGTTTATGAACGTAGCATACTTATGGGAGGAAGTGCATGTGATGGGCAGGGCGTGCCAGGGGGTGCCAACAATCTACTTTGCCCTGACTACAATATTTAGATACAGGGCAAAGGCAGAAAATTGAAACTTGCTGTGGATTTGGTAAACATTATCCCCTACTGTGTACCTTGTTTCACAATTTTTAAGCATGTTTGTTCATAGTTTTTGATATAGATAAAGATTAATGAATCAATTGGGAAACAACTGAATTTGTTCTAAATTGTACACAAAAGTGCTGATTTATCCAAATCTGAATTATTGGGGATTTGCTTTAAGGTGAAGACCCTGTTTCTGCACTAACTTAGCAACAAGGCATTCTTCAGGTAAGTGGTAAATAACTTCTGGGGTCTTGAAATTCCATAGTGTCAATGGCACAGCAGAATCCCATTGAAAGCAATAAGAGGCTGCTGCTCTGTATTTTTAGCAGTGAAACTCCAGAGTGGAATTTCGCTCAGAAAATATGTAGTGTAAATAGGCCCTAGATACTAACAGGACTGAGAATTCTGCCTCACTGCTTAGTAGTGTTGAGCGGCATAGGCCATATTCGAATTCGCGAATATTCGCGAATATATGGACGAATTTTCGTCATATATTCGCGAATATTCGCATATTCGTTATATTCTCGTTTTATTTTCGCATATGCGAAATTTCGCGTATGCGAAAATTAACATATGTGAAAATTAGCATACAAGAAATTCGCATACCCGGAAATTCGCATATGCGAAAATTAGCATACACTAATATTCGCATATGCGAATTTTCGCACGCCAGTCTCACACAGTAGTATTAGAGCCTTCTTTACACCACACAAGCTGGTAGCAGAGAGGGGTGATCACTGTGATGTGTACTGTGAAGAAAAAAAAAAATTTAATAAAAAAAAAAATGAAAATTCGTAATTACGAATATATAGCGCTATATTCGCGAAATTCGCGAATTCGCGAATATGCGATATTCGCGAATAATATTCGAATTGCGAATATTCGCGAGCAACACTACTGCTTAGTTAGAAGTTTCCATGGCACCATAGTGTAGAGCAGTGGTCTCCAACCTGTGGACCTCTAGATGTTGCAAAACTACAACTCCCAGCATGCGGCTGTCCGGGCATGCTGGGAGTTGTAGTTTTGCAACATCTGGAGGTCCGCAGGTTGGAGACCACTGGTTTAGAGCATTGCTGCTTACTGCAAGAGAGCAGGGAATGTCAAAATGACCGGAGTCTATACTCTTTGCAGCACTTCTTATTTTTCTTTGGCTTTAGAGCTACATATGAGCCAGAGATTGAGGTCAGCTATAAGTTATGTTTGGTCCCCATGATACAGGTGGCTTTCCGTGGGATCACATCAGTGAGTTTCCACTCACTGTCTATGCTCCTGTACCTCATGGTGGCGGTTAGGTGGCGGAATTCCCTCCAGTTCTATTCTATAGTAAGCATTATGCATCAGTGCTTACTGTTCTTAGACAAAGGTAAATTGTAATGTTATGCGTTAGCACTTACACTCACTAGCATGGGGCTCCGCATCTGGCTAAGTGTGCGTTGAATAACCAGGAGGCATACACTTCAGTGCTTTCAATAACCAGGAGGCATACCTCCTGCTCAATAAGTATTTTCCATGGTGCCCTAGTGTAGAGTGCCATGGAAACTAAGTAGAGAAGCAGGGACTCCTGTCATTTGGACAGAAGTCCTGTCTCCTGTAGAGTAAGCAGCATCAGTTATAGTTACCTAGTTAGTACGGTCGAAAAAAGACATATGTCCATCAAGTTCAACCAGGGAATTGAAGGGTAGGGGTGTGGCGCGATATTGGGGAAGGGAAGGGATTTTAAATTTCTTCACAAGCATTAATGTTATTTTGTTTCAGGAATGTATCTAATCCTCTTTTAAATCTGTTATTTTTTCCTGCTGTTACCAGTTCCTGAGGTAGACTGTTCCATAAGTTCACAGTTCTCATGGTAAAGAAGGCGTGTCGCCCCTTGAGACTAAACTTTTTCTTCTCCAGACGGAGGGAGTGCCCCCTCGTCCTTTGGGGGGGTTTAACCTGGAACAGTTTTTCTCCATATTTTTTGTATGGGCCATTAATATACTCTTCTCAAGACTAAACAATTGTAACTCCTTTAATCGCTCCTCATAGCTAAGATGTTCCATGCCCCATATTAGTTTAGTCGCGCGTCTCTGCACCCTTTCCAGCTCCACAGTGTCCCTTTTATGGACAGGTGACCAAAACTGTTGGTCACCTGTTATGCATTACTGCTTACTGTTTGTCCAAGTTTGTGAAGTTAAGGGTTGATGCTCTGCATTGCCACTTAATGCCTTCTCTCTGGGCTGGGCACTTTGCACTCAGTTCGAATTGGCTGTCAAATTCAAAACAAATTCAACACCTGATTCGAGCTAAATCTGCTAGAAAGAATCTTGGAAGGTTTGTTCATCCCTAGCTATGTAGGTAGAACATCTATCGCCACAAGTTCCTATTCTGCAAGCAGACAAAATCTTCCTTTTGAGCCTGTTATTGTAGGTACAAGTCCATATTCAGTACATTGGTCTTGCCGAAAGGTACGTTGGGGGAGATTTATCAAAATCGTCCAGAGAAAAAGTTGCTGAGTTGCCCATAGCAACCAATCAGATCGCTTCTTTCATTTCTCAGAGGCCTTTTCAAAAATGAAAGAAGCAATCTGATTGGTTGCAATGGGCAACGCAGCAACTTTTCCTCTAGACAGGTTTTGATACATCTCCCCCATTATGTCTACAGTAAATGTCCTATGGCAATGTAATAATAAAGGTAGGATTGGATACCATTCGTTCTGTATTCTTTATAGGTATACTAAGGAGTGATCTTTGATCTTATACAGCAGTGGTCTCCAACCTGCGGACCTCCAGATGTTGCAAAACTACAACTCCCAGCATGCCGGACAGCCTTGGCTGTCCGGCATGTTGGGAGTTGTAGTTTTGCAACATCTGGAGGTCCGCAGGTTGAAGACCACTGTTATATAGCATTCTATAATAAAGGCCACTGACCCCCCCCAAAAAAAACTTTGCTTAGAGGTGTTTCAGTGATTTATAGGGAGCCTGTATTAATCTTGAGTAGTTTAAGATCAGGTATCTTCTTACATGTTTTTTGACATATGACAAGCAAATTTTATCTAGATTTTCTCACGGTAGTGTTGGGTGATGCCTGCAGGTAATGAGGCATTTTTAACTGACAGTTCCTTTTTAAAGTACAACATATAGGAGTCATGGTAACTAGATGGATTTGCATTACTATGTATATTTCCAATACACAGTTTTTTTGTGAAAAATATTATGTAAATTCCACTAACAGCTGTGGCTTTTTCCGAAGCTACAGAGCTGACCTTTGTGTAATAATTAGTGTTGCTCGCGAATATTCGCAATGGGAATTTTATTTGCGAATATTGCATATTCGCGAATATAGCACTATATATTCGCAATTACGAATAATTTTTTTTTCACAGTACACATCACAGGGATAATCCCTCTCTGCTTCCAGCTTGTGTGGTGTAAAGAAGGCTCTAATACTACTGTGTGAGACTGGCGTGCGAATTTTCGGATATGCGAAACTTTGCGTATGCTAATTTTCGCATATGCGAACTTTCGCATATGTATATTTTCGCATATGCGAAAATAAAAAGCAAATATTATGATTATGCGAATTTAGCGAATATATGATGAATATTCGTCCATATATTCGCGAAATATCGCGAATTTGAATATGGCCTATGCCGCTCAACACTAGTAATAATCCTTGTCCTGTGGAAGGATTGACATAAAAGTGCAAAGGTCTTGACCGGTTACTTGAAACAGTGTTGATACTTTATAAGCTACATGTGGTTGACTTAACCATTCCTCAACAAATTCCCCCACATTCCATCCGTAACCTGCAGTTCATATTTAGTGTAACACCTTGCCATACTAAGGCATTGGAATTCCTTCAAATAGCATTACGAAGAAACACAAGAATTCATCATCAAGGTGAGAAAAGAATTCATGGTATCCATATCCTTCTCCACAGGAAAACTATTCCCACTGGTGAGGTGGGAAAGGAAGTACAAGAAACAATAAATGTACAAAAGCGAGTTTCCCAAACAGCCAGATGTCAGTCATTGTTGTCTTCAATTCTTATTTACATATCTGCAATGAGATATAGATATTCGCTTATGATTTTGATAGCAGAGATGCTGTACGGGTTTCAGGGTCAAGCTAGTTCATCAGGGGACTATAATGTCATCCAGTGAGACAAGGTATGGAGGAGATCATTGGGCCCAGCCACAATGGATTGTCATGAAGCAACCAAATGATAACATTACCTGCAACTGGGGGTCAACAACTTATTGGGATACTTTCAACTTTCATCTTTTAGAGATTAAGTGGGTTGTTTATATAAAACAAAGAATAGAGTTTCTGAAGTAAATACAAGTAGACATGTTCTTTTATTTTATACAGCTGGGTGATGGACCCTTAGAATAATTTATTTGGTGGGCTCAAGGTACTTCAGTCTGACACTGGTTGACACAGAGGAACACCCATACACATGTGCAAGGTGGCAGTAATAGGGCAATAGATATACAGTACTTCCATGTACCCCAATATCTAAGGGTGCATTCACACCACGTTTTGCACATCCGGGTGCCGGATCCGGCGGGGGGAGGGGCAAACCGGGCGCTCCTGTACCCCGGCCGGATCAGCCCGTGACTCCATTTACTTTAATGATCCAACCGGAGTCAAACGGTGACTCCGGTCAGCTCAGTTTTGACCCGTGTGCGGTTTCCTGGCCGGACCAAAAACCGTAATATACTACGGTTTTAGGTCCGGTCCAAAACCGCATACGGGTCAAAACTGAGCCGACCGCAGTCACCGTTTGACTCCGGTTGGATCATTAAAGTAAATGGAGTCACGGGCTGATCCGGCCGGGGTACGGGAGCGCCCGGTTTGCCCCTCGCCCTGCCGGATCCAGCCCCCGTATGCACAAAACGTGGTGTGAATGCCCCCTAAGTTGGTTTTCCCAGTTTTATCACAGAATTCTTTTGGACATTCCTATTTGGTCCCCCGACCAGGTTTTCTGTGCCTATGGGTTATGTGTACTGTAAGTATTGTATATATAAGCTAACCTGTTTTCAGCTTTATTTAAAATAGAAAATAACTTCAGTATTTTCTAAACAATCTCTGCTATATTTTATAAAGATTAATTGAGTCAAAATGAAACCAATGCAAAGCACAGAAAGTACTCCAGTATTACCTAAATACATTTTTATCATGTAAATACTGTGTAAAGTAACCTTTTTGCAATGTACAGTACAGTATCTTATGGCTAGCACCAAGAGAGACCACTGTTAGCTTTGCAACTATCTGCCCAAGGGGCATGAGGTGAGTGACCCCCAGTATAGCATGTCCTCTTTATAGTTTCTGTATCTATAATGGAAAGTGACTACATATGTACTCAATGCTTACTAAGGAGGGTAGAGCGTATTTCCAAGGTCATCTAGGACTACCTTTTCTGGATTATGTATGCTGTCTGGTACTGTTGGTACTGTTCATATAGTGTCTCGCCCCCCATACTGAGGTGTGTAGGGTCAGGCTTTCTCTTATAACACATTGGTAACTGTAATATTAAGCAATCTCCCTAGACTGGTGGTCTCAAACTGTGGCCCTCCGGATGTTGCAAAACTTCAACTCCCAGCATGCTGCAGCCAACTGCTGTCCGAGTATGCTGGGAGTTGAAGTTTTGCAACATCTGGATGGCCACAGTTTTAGACCCCTGGCCTAGACTTTACTAAGGCAATAGGGCACTAGAGGTCAAAGATCAGTTCTTTGGGGACCATCACTACAGGTGTTTATGGATGAGAATGAGCTCAATAGACTTTTATGTGCACGTAACCCATAATCAGTGGGGGAGATTTATCAAAATTGCTGAGTTGCCCATAGCAACCAATCAGATTGCTTCTTTCATTTCAGAAAAGACCTCTGAAAAAGGAAAGAAGTGATCTGATTGGTTGCTATGGGCAACTCAGCAACTTTTCCTCTGGACAGGTTCTGATAAATCTCCCCCAATGTTTGGGTGGTTGTGATTACTATGTATACATTCAAGAACATATCAGAAGAAGAACACCTTAACTCTATACATGGATCAAATCGCTACAGACATTGGGGGAGATTTATCAAAAACTGTCCAGAGGAAAAGTTGCCCAATTGCCCATAGAAACCAATCAGATCACTTCTTTCATTTTGCAGAGGCCTTGTTAAAAATGAAAGCGGCGATCTGATTGGTTGCTATGGGCAACTGGGCAACTTTTCCTCTAGACAGGTTTTGATATATCTCCCCTATTGTCCCCCAGCTACAGCTGTTCAATAAACAGTATATGGACTTTTTATCAAACTGTTACATATTATACACACTGCAAAGAAGTGTAAATACCGGCACCGCCAGATATAACAGATACACCGCTGCACTTGATTTTAAGGATTTCTGCACCTGTGTTCATGTACTACCCCTTAGTGCAATATTCAGTAGTGCTCACGTGTCAAACAGTTCATGCAGATAAATCGACTTCAGAAGATATGACGGAAAACGGAGAACATACCATGTTAAAGATCACTTCATTCCTTTATTACTTCAAATCGGGGTGTGCGGTAAGAGGATAGGGAGGGTGGACGGGTGCTTTGGGGGAACCTGGGGCAACGGTCCTTATCACGCTAGAATGCGCTTCATCAGGTCCTGAGGGGGTGTGCGGTAAGAGGGTAGGGAGGGTGCTTCGGGGGAACCTCGGGCAACGGTCCTTATCACGCTAGAATGCGCTTCATCAGGCCCTCAGGGCCTGATGAAGCGCATTCTAGCGTGATAAGGACCGTTGCCCGAGGTTCCCCCGAAGCACCCTCCCTACCCTCTTACCGCACACCCCCTCAGGACCTGATGAAGCGCATTCTAGCGTGATAAGGACCGTTGCCCCAGGTTCCCCCGAAGCACCCTCCCTACCCTCTTACCGCACACCCCCTCAGGGCCTGATGAAGCGCATTCTAGCGTGATAAGGACCGTTGCCCGAGGTTCCCCTGAAGCACCCTCTCTACCCTCTTACCGCACACCCCCTCAGGGCCTGATGAAGCGCATTCTAGCGTGATAAGGACCGTTGCCCGAGGTTCCCCCGAAGCACCCTCCCTACCCTCTTACCGCACACCCCGATTGGAAGCAATAAAGGAATGAAGTGATCTTCAACATGGTATGTGCTCCGTTTTTTCTTCATATCTTCTGAAGTCGATTTATTGCATATTATCTTTCATGAAGAAGGCAAGTTTTTACATAAACATTTGGGTTGGCATGCATAACCATGTGCCTTTAAGTCATGCAAGAAAAATGACTAACCAGAGGCATTGGGAGGATGTATTAAAACCTCGCCCATAGATGGTAGGATTTTATTCTTGCAGTGTGAATGTAATCTAGTGAGCGTCATACAATGCTAGTCCACGATTCATGAACGAAAACGTAATTATATGCACATAATGCACAGAGAGAATATTTAACCGTTCCAGATTCATCTCACTTGTAGCAATGAACTTAAACCACCTCAATCTTCAATCTTTAGGGAGAGGCTAAACTACTGTGTTACTGCTATCAAATTGGAAGAAACACGTTGCTGCTGAAACCCTGTAATTTGCTTTTCTTAGAAAACTTGGCTTATTAGTTTTCTGTTTGAGGTTGCTCTTAGCATATAGTCTGTTACATAGATCTGACTTCTCTATGAGGATCCCAGCACACCTATGTAAAATGACTGTTTTTCCCAGACTCCTTTTCATTATACCAATAGGTACAAGAATGCCAAGCTGGTATTATGCAGAATAAATACTCAGTGAAGAGGCCAAACTTGCATTCCATTCTCTACTCCCCCAAGCAAAGTTATTATTACTTAAATATATTTTCAAGGCGGTAACAACCCTGTGTCAGGCATATCAGCTAAAAATGATCCAGCACAGGGCAGTACCACCTAGAAAACCCCAAACTTTCATTGCATAGCCCTGATAATCTGCACATGCTTTCTTGTTATCATCTGCCTCGTAGATCATTTTCCTTTTATTAAGTGACAGGTGCAGAAAAATGAAAAGATCCCAAGAGCAGTACAAAGAAGGTGGCTATTACATTAACTCCCAGTAGCTGCCAAGCCAAAGAAAACACACCATTGCCACATGCACCGAGCGGTCCTACCTCTTCGTTTATGTATTTGCCACCAGACATGCTGTCCGTCACTTGCCAGGAGCTCTGATTCAGATTTCAGTGAGGTATGATTTAAGGGAGGAAGATCCTGCATTGTGTAAAGGCACAGCTAGAAAGGAGGGGAAGGAGGTGGCTGAGAGCATGATTATTTCTGGCCCACGTCCAATGTTTGTTCTGCTTGGTTTTGGCTTAGATGACAGCCATGTTCAACTCAGACACATCCCTAGGGCTCATGAAACACCAGAAAAAGAAAAAAGGTGCTGGGAGCCACAAAAAGTTTCCCTCCTCAGGAAAACTCTGCCATATACTGCACATACACTTTGGCTGATCTGGCTGACATACTACATGTTTCATCATCTAAACAGAACAGTTGCTATTGTCCATTCAGGGTGTTTCAGGGACACTGTAATCGTAAAGATGGGATTTACAAAGAGCAAAGGTGTAAATCCCCCTCCCACTGGATAACCTCTTTAAAGAGGTACTCCGGCGCTTAGACATCTTATCCCCTATCCAAAGGATAGGGGATAAGATGCCTGATTGCGGGGGTCCCACCGCTGGGGACCCCCATGATCTTGCATGCCGCACCCCATTAATATCAGTCCCCGGAGCGTGTTCGCTCCGGGTCTGATTACCGTCGATCACGGGGACTGAGCGTTGTGACGTCACGGCCCCACCCCCATGTGACGTTATGGCTCCGCCCCTCAATGCAAACCTATGGGAGGGGGTGTGACAACTGTTTGGTAGGGGATAAGATGTCTAAGCGTCGGAGCACCCCTTTAAGTGAAAGATGATCTACAAGGGGGTTTCGCACACAACCATCTCTAGGGTTTACAGACAATGGTTAGAAAAAGAAAAAAAATATCCAGTGAGCAGCGGTTTTATGAAGGTAATGTCAGAGGAGAATGGGCAGACTGGTTTGAGATGACAGAAAGGCAACAGTAACTCAAATAAGCACTCATAACAACCAAGAGTAGCATCTCTGAATACTCAACATGTTAAACCTTGCCGCAGATAGGCTACAGCAGCTGAAGACCACACCAGGTTCTACTCCTGTTAGATAAGAACAGGAAACAATTCACACCGGCCCAACAAAATTGGACAATGGAAGAGTGGAAGAACATTGCCTGGTCAGATGAGTCTCGATTCCAGCTGCGACATTAAGATGGCAGGATAAGAATTTGGCGTAAACGACATGAAAGCATGGATGCATCCTGCATTGTATCAACAGTTTAGAATAGTGGTGGTGTAAAGGTATGGGGCACATTTTCTTGTCACACTTTGGTACCTTAGTACCAATTTAGCATCATTTAAATGTGACTGCCTACCTGAGTATTGTTGCCGACCATGTCCATTCCTTTATGACCACAGTGTACCCATCTTCTACTTTCAGCAGGATAATGCAACATGTCACAAAGTTCACATCATCTCATACTGGTTTCTTGAACATGACAATAAGGTCAGTGTACTCCAATGGCCTCCACAGTCACCAGATCTTAATCCAATAGAGCACCTTTAGGGAATGTGGCAGAACAGGGGATTCGGATTATGGATGTGCAGATGGAAAATCATCATCATGTCCATATGGATCAAAATCTCTGAGGAATGTTGTAGAAATTATACTACTAACACCAAAAAGAGAACCGTACCACAACAACGAGAAAGTAATAAGATTTAAAAGATAAACTTTATTGATGCAACACAATGAAGAAATAAAAATAAAATTAAAACAAAGAAGTAGAAACAATATACAAGCACCAGTAAACATACAAAGATATAGGGCTATGGTAGGACCCAAGTACATCAGAATATGCAAATACAATAAGAAAATGCCAAAATAACAGGTAAGGTACATGAATGATACCTCCCAGAAGTACAAAATTAAGGATGCCAGACCATACCTACACCTGAACCCCAACGATTGTTTCGCTGTTATGACGCCCCCTGAAGAAGTGGCATAACAGTGAAACGATCGTTGGGGTTCAGGTGTAGGTATGGTCTGGCACCCTTAATTTTGTACTTCTGAGAGGTATCATTCATGTACCTTACCTGTTATTTTGGCATTTTCTTATTGTATTTGCATATTCTGATGTACTTGGGTCCTACCATAGCCCTATATCTTTGTATGTTTACTGGTGCTTGTTTATTGTTTCTACTTCTTTGTTTTAATTTTCTTTTTATTTCTTCATTGTGTTGCATCAATAAAGTTTATCTTTTAAATCTTATTACTTTCTTGTTGTCGTGGTACGGTTCTCTTTTTGGTGTTAGAGGTTTAAATACGTACCCTTACCTACTATATATGTAGGGCTATATATCTTTGGTGATAGAAAGTATACTACGTAGAGTAAAGGCAGTTCTGTAGGTAAAAGGGGGTCCAACCTGGTACTTGAAAAGTGTACCTAATATAGTGGTTGTACACTCACTGGACACTTTGGCAAAGAAAGGGTTAGTTTAGTCTATAAGGCAAAAATTCTAATATCATTGTAACTCCACACATGGAAAATTCTTGAAATCATAGCAACTACTGCTAAGCATTCCCATAAACAGAAAGAGTTTCCATGAAAACATTTTCCAGTATTCCTCTTTTCCTAGGATTGTCCATGAGTATTACTTATACTATGCATTGCTAGGAATCCCTTACTATATAGAAGACTTCAGAAACCTGTGCAATGTATTCCTTACCCAGCTAATCTTTTCATGTAACTTGAGATATAAATGCCTTTCTCTGTACACAAGTTTGGATGCTACTTCCAAGAAAAATTGAATGAGGTAGTTATATAGTACAGTGGACCCTCAAGTTACAATATTAATTGGTTCTGGGACAACCATTGTATGTTGAAACCATTGTATGTTGAGACCAGAACTCTATGGAAACCTGGTAATTGGTTCTAAAGGCACCAAAATGTCATCCAAAAATAGGAAAAAGTGAGGATTAAAGAAAAAATAAGTAGATAACTAATAAAGATATAGCAAGTCCTTACATATAAAAGTAATAAAGATCTGCTGGGAGCTGTAAATCACTGTCTATGTCAGTGTTTCCCAAGCAGGGAGCCTCCAGCTGTTGCAAAACTACAACTCCCAGCATGCCCGGACAGCCTTTGGCTGTCCGGGCATGCTGGGAGTTGTAGTTTTGCAACAGCTGGGGGCACCCTGCTTGGGAAGCACTGGTCTATGTAGAGGACAGGAACTTCTTCGGGGTCCTGTACAGAGCACGCAATGTCCTAAAAAAAAAGTAACATGGAGCTGTCCTACTGGGTGTTCAAAGGAGCAGCTAACCCTGGCCCAAAGAGTAGTACAGAACATGTAGTACCACCCTGTACTGTAGGGGGCGCTACCAGACACCAGTCAGTGCATACGCTTCAGTAATACAGGAGTTTTACCAGTGAATGCCCATTCTGATTGGTCAGTTCATTGACACGTTTCACAGATCTGGACTGTCTGTACATTGTATGTTGAGTCTGGTTTCAACTTACAATGATCCAGAAAAGACAATTGTATGTTGAAACTATTGTATGTTGAGGCCATTGTAAGTTGAGGGATCACTGTATATTATTATGGTTTAACTGAGCATGAGAAATTATAACACACTCTCTATTTTACAAGGCAAAAAACTAATCCAGATCAGTCTTGGCAGCTCTTCAACAATTGGCCATTTTTTTTTTTTGGGAACGGTTTGATAATGTGCTCTAAAAATAGTCACTTTTCACTAAGTACAGATGTTGAATTGATTCTTACCAAAAAAGGCAGAGGGATAAAAGATTGTAAAACAGCGAGATTTATTATGCTTGTGGTCTGTGCAGAGCTTAACGTTACTGTACTACTATGTGACTATACGGGCTGAGCTAAACACTTGGTTCAGGAGACTTAAGGGTTTGGTCACCTGTTGCTGTACTAAGAACCCCATCAGTTCCTATATGCAGCATATTATTGTATTGTTGCACATTGACATCAGTTTGGCTTTTAAATGCTTTATGTCACTTTTCTTAGATTTTGCCCATTTTTCAATTCCACCAATAACCATGATGGGATATGGTTTGTGAACAGACTGTTTTCTTTTCCATAGAGCTTGTCCCAAATATTCACCTCTGTGAAACACTAGGCATCATATACGTCATATGTTGGCCATACAATCAGCTATACTATCTGTCTTCCATATGTCTGACACAAGTATTCTCGCACATGCTTTCAATGATTTTCTCATATTAGCTGCCATGGCACCATAACAGAACTGTTAGACACAACAAGAACACATTTTTGGATGATTTTTGTAATGTTAATATATTTCATTCTATTTTTACCACAATATTAAAAATAGTGTATACCGTATATACTCGAGTATAAGCTGACCCGAATATAAGCCGAGGCCCCTAATTTTACCCCAAAAACCCAGGAAAAGTTATTGACTCGACTATAAGCCCCCCACCCCTTTTGTTTTGTACTCACCTCCCCTCGGCGGGAAGTTAGGGTGAGCTGGTCCAGGCCATCTATGCTGCAGGGACCGTCCGGAGGGGAGGATTAGTCATTGCGGGCTGTCCATTTTAACCAGGGGGGCCTCTTCTCCGCGCTTCGGGCCTGGCCCAGGACTAGTGACGTTGCGCATGAACGTCTCTGTGTGTCGTCGTCAAGGCAATGTCACTAGTCCAGGCCCGAAGCGCGGAGAAGAGGCCCCTCCGGTGAAAATGGACAGCCCGCAATGACTAATCCTCGCCTCCGGACGGTCCCTGCAGCATAGATGGCCTGGACCAGCTCACCCTAACTTCCCTCCAAGGGGAGGTGAGTAAAAAACAAAAGGGGGGGGGGGCTGGATGATGACGAAGGCCGCAGTGGTCTTCAACCTGCGGACCTCCAGAGGTTTCAAAACTACAACTCCCAGCATGCCCGGACAGCCGATGGCTGTCCGGGCATGCGGGGAGTTGTAGTTTTGCAACATCTGAAGGTCCGCAGGTTAAAGACCACTGATGAAGTGATTGACAGGTGGAGAGTTCACTCGAGTATAAGCCGAGGGGGGAGTTTTCAGCACGAAAAATCGTGCTAAAAAACTCGGCTTATACTCGAGTATATACATTAGGTTGAAGAGAAACTTTACATATAATAAGTAATTCTTCTGATATTATTTCCAAGTATAAAAACACACATTTTCTGTATGGCTATGTCCTACCATTTTGCTCTAATGTGTTTAGTGTATTCAGAAAACACAGGGCAGGTACAGAGTGTAAGTGCTATCCTTTCTCATGACAGATCATTTTTTGGGGATCTTAAAACCCCTAACTGGATTTTGCAATGTTTTGGGTGCAGATACTCAATCAATACTTTATATAACTAATATAATTTTTTAAAGCTATCGAAAAGGAAAAGAAGAGAGGCTGCCCATAGCCCTCAAGGTTAGCATTCAGAATCCAGGTCTCATTTCTTATAATCACAATATGGAGCGTTCTCCAGGAATTTACTTTTGACTGTTTAAATGAGCACTGTCATTTGCAAAAACATTTTATATAATGTGAATAAAAACATTATATGTATGTTTGTAATAAAGAAAATGTGTAGCTGTCTTGCAGCTATTGCCTGTGTGTGTCTCAGCTTGGACAAAATACCGGACGGGTGGGTCCGACAAGCAGGGCTCTGCACATGCTCCCAGCTTCTCAATCAGCCTGCTGTGTGAGCCAGGGGCATGTCACAGAGCCTCAGCACAGAGCAGCCATTTTTCAACTCTGAGTAAGGGAGGAATTTCCCACATGAGATGCGAGAGAAAGCCAGAACCCCCTCCCCCCCTCCTTCTTCAGTGAACTGCAGTGTGGGCAACATAATCAAGCCTGCAGCATTTTATTTTATTTTTTATCTTGTGACAGGTACACTTTAACAATACATTTATAATGGAGGAGGACCTCAAGTACACATTTTGCCACTGTTTTTCAATGCTTCTAGAACATCTTGGTAAAAAGAATAAGAATTTTATTTCTTAAATTAATGGGCTATTCCACCCATAGACATCTTATCCCCTGGGTTTCCGGGACTGGAGAAGTGATGTCATGCCATGCTCCCTCGTGACGTCGCGCCACGTCCCCTCCATTCATGTGTATGGGAGGGGGTGTGACGGCACAGAATGCCAGATGCTGCACAGAGATCGCAGGGGGGTCCCAGCGGCAGGACCTCCGCGATCAGACATCTAAGGGTATAAGATGTCTATGGGTAGAATACACCTTTAAAAGGACAACTGTAGTGGAACACTTTTATATATGCCCGTGCCCGGGCCTCAAAAATAATGGAGCTCTGGCAGGCTTCTTACATGACAGTGGGCTCAGCCTATCACAGGCCGGGACATCGCTGCGGCCAGTGATACGCCGATGGCTCTGCGGCGTCCCCGTCCCCAGGAAGTGGAATGAGGTCAGCACTGCCGGACCGTGAGGCCTGTGCCGGACCAACGGGGGCTCGCAGGAAGGTATGTATGAGTTTATTTTGTTTATTTTTTAGGCCCGGGCATATATATAAGTGTTCCACTACAGTTGTCCTTTAAGGCTTGTGACTAAAGCTAGCTATGGGCCACAACATATTTGGGCATTGCATTTAAGTTTAGGCTGGGAAATTCTCTTGATGTATACATTTACATGCTTTAGCATGCTATCATAAGCCAAGCGTATGCTAAAAGGCAATTCTTTAGGCACACTTATCAGATATGAAATACAGTTGGGGCATAGGTTTTAAAGGGGTTATTTAGGAATAGAAAAACAGAGAAAATTTATTTTAAAAACCCCAGGTTGGGTGCAGTATTACAATTTGGCTCCATTCACTTCAATAGAACTGAGCTGCAGAACCACACTCAAAGTGGAGACAGACGGGGGTGGGGGGGAGGTGGGCGGTTTTCTGACAGAAATTAGCTCTGTTTTTCTATTCCTGGATAACCCCTTTAAAGTCAGAATGGTTGCCCTCTAAATACAGAAACTGGTAACCATGTGAACCTAGCATTGGGCAACAAGAAGAGCAATATGTAGAAAGTGGCTTCACTGCACAGCATTGATCTGCACAACAAGGTTATGAACACAAACCTTTACCAACCTACATTGGCACACTTCAAAAAAAAAAAAAAAAACTGAATTTTAAGGCATTTTTAATTAAAATGTTTACGTTGCCCTGTGTGTAATGGATGCCCTAAAGAAATTTTGTTGAATCTGCATTGAAATCAACATAACGCAATTTGGATAGGGTGACATGTCAGATTTTTCTTTCCTATAGCTAACTGATCAAACACAAGTGATGATTTTAGCAATATTTAAGGCTTTCTACGATGTCCATCAGGCTATGCTCTCAATAAGATATTTTGTTGCATCAGTTTTGTTTTCCTTTGTTCTTCTGTTTTGTTAAGCATCTAGTCCAGCTTCCAAAAACTGACTGGTGGGAATGAGATCTTACAAATATGCTCCATATACACCTTTCCCCATCCTCTTTATTTATCTTGCTGACCTTGCAGTCTGACTCCCATCCAATCATACACTCATGCTTGTTAGGCCAGTGTACAATGACAGTATTTCTTTGTATCTGTAAGCCAAAACCTGGAGTGGGTTCACATCTCTCCATTTTAGTTTTTGTTTTGTGTATATTTCTCCTGTATAGATTTTAGAATCTTATATGATAAAGGTGCATATAGTGCAACAGACAAACATAAAACCAACAATTTTTTTTTTACAATATTCTGTGGAAGGGTAGGATTTTGAAAAACCAATGGAAAAAGAACATAATTAACCTTTGCCTACAGGACTAGAAATGTGGCCATTTCACTTTCCTCATTTTGTTCTCTCTTTACAAAAATATTTGGGTGTGGCGATGAGCTGGAAAATGTTTTTTGCATCTGTAGATCAGTAGGTGAACCTATTGGCTGATAACATTGTTGTCTTAAAGTGCTTGAGGGTGGGGGGAATATTTGACATGCTAGGAATGGAAACACAGTTTAAGATAAAACATGTTATTCTTCAATTATCCCTAACATTGTAGAATGCCCGATTTGATGAGTTTGTTTGGAAACCTTGGATTTTTCCACTGATAGGACTGGTCAGAATACATTTATCAGTGATGGTCAGCCTGCTAGGACACCCACACATCCTGAGAATAGGCTGGTCTTAGTCATTAAAGGGGTACTCCACTGGAAAACATTTTCTTTTAAATCAATTGGTGCCAGAAAGACCCTACAGATCAACAACTCATAGTGGTGAAGGTACCAAGACTGAAAGTTATGGATAGGGGATAACTAGCTAATATGTGAGGGTCCAATCACTGATACATAGAATGAAGGTCAATAACTGGACCGGCAGTGGGCAGGCCTCTATTCATTCTCTATGGGGCTTCTGAACATTCACAATTGACATCTTATCCCTGGGGATGTCATGAGGGGGCGGAGCCCTGATGTCACAATGCCCCAGCATCTGTATTGCCCCTTATCAGCCACGGAGCGATCTTCGCTTCGTGCAGCTAATGAACGGGGGTGCTGCAGGAGAGATCACGTGGGTCCACAGCAGCAGGACCCCCGCGATCAGACATATTATCCCCTATCCTTTAGATAGGGGATAAGATGTCTAGGGGCAGAGTACCCCTATAACTTCTTATATTACGGGTATGATTTCTGATGGGAGAACTACCTGTGTGTTACTCTACAAGTGCTTTTTTCCATGTTTGTAGGTTAATGTATGATTTTTCCCTTAGAGGAGAGATTTAGATGTTTACTTATAATTACGGCAGATTTTTATACAATAGCATGCTCTTACATGTTACAAGATTGTGTTGGTATGCACATGTTCAAACATTTAGCACAATAGGGTAATTGAGGAGAGACCAAGATGCTTTTCAGGACTGGAAACCTTGCACCACATAACAGCAACCACATACACACACATTCAACCTAATATACTATATACCTCTGATGTATGCCACTGTAGAGGCAAATGTCAGGGTCCCATAGTAAAATAAAATCTACACTGCTGGAATGCCTCTAAGGCTCACTGTATTAGAAACCACAGTCTGCTGCATTACTCTTTACTTACTACCCCAGTGGGGAACAATGGGACTGTTCTTTGGCCACTGTTGGGTTAACAGAGTCCTATGGATACATTTAATTTGTGCTTTTTAACTTGTCCTAGGGACATGTCAAAAGTTTTTATCGGTCAGACCACCACCGATCACTAGAACAAGCAAGGAAGAAATACACAGCGTTGGGTGTCACAGCTTTGTATGTATGGGACCAGCATGGTCCTATAGCCTTACATTACAAGATTGCCATGGTCATGTGACAAACAGCTGGGAGAGAGTATGCTAAGCGTGCACTTCTCCCAGCTCATTCTACTATTCGGTTAGGGTCTGAACACTGACTTTTGCTCAGTTTTTATGACACATCAAATGTTTTCCCATAATCAGTGCCCATTTAATGTATCCTTATAAATGTTCTAAATATAGGGCTAAATGTGACACAATTAGGGAGATTTGTCAAAATGTATCATAACCTGTGCAGAGGAAGAGTGGTGCAGTTGCCCATAGCAACCAATTACTTCTTTCATTTTAAGAAAGGCCTCTGAAAAATATAAGGGATTTGATTGGTTGCCATGGGTAACTGATCAACTTTTTCTCTGCATGGGGTTTGATAAATCTCCCCATATGTGCTCAGAGCTTTTCTAGGAAAGCTGCCCCATTTGTTGGTTAGTAATATAGGGCTGTGAAGGTATACTGTGGGATACCTATATACTGTATTCCAAAAGAATGTCCTTTATAATGGGGAGCAATATAAGGAATGAAGAACACACACTGGTAAAATGACAGAAAAGCATACAAATGAGATACTGAACTCCGAGAATACTATAAACATTATCTTTCAATATATTTATTTAAAATATACAAGCAATTGTTTCAGTGCATTCACTTAATATACATGAAAATATATTTGTCCTGATTAATGTACATAAAAACAGTGTCCTTGGCAAATCAATATGCAAAGCATAGAGGAATAAGTGATTCTGTCATATAAAGCTGAGCTAACAAATAAGGTATTAAATATCTTGTATCAATCTGCTGCCTCTATATACAAAGATGCTGCATAAAAGGATTAAATATGGGCACCATTTATGCACATCTAGGGTCAATTAGATGTTGTCTGCTGTAAAGGCTGGTTCTTGTGGTCAAAATTTCACATGATATCTGGACACTCCTTCCTGGACACTCCTTCTGGACACTTTATCTGTCACCAGTGTCACCTGCACTAACCTGTCGGTACTGACAGGTAGTGCAGGTGACACTGATGACAATGTACTTACCTTGTCCCGTTCCGTGCAGGGGATCTCCGGTAATCTCCTCCGTTAACTTCAGCTCCGGGCCGGCTTGGGGCATGGACGGAGCTTAGTGACTTCACCGCTGCTGTTCTCTAGCAGTGGGACCCAGCAGAGGTGACGTCACTAAGCTCCGCCCATGCCCCAAACCGCTGCTGCTCTCGGCTGGCTCTCGCTGCTGGAGAACAGCAGCGGTGACGTCACTAAGCTCCGCCTGTGCCCCAAGCCTGGCCGGAGCTGAAGTTATCGAAGGAGATTACTGGAGATCCCCTGCACGGAATGGGACAAGGTAAGTACAGATTTCCTTTAAGGGGTACAAAAGCATTTAATATCTATTAGATGGAAAGGAAATACATGTTAGTTTAGTGGGAGTCTGCCTGCTGGGACCCCAGCTTATACCCTAGAAAGGGGCAGTGTGAATAGACTATCCAAGTCAAAGACTTGTATACTGTAGATCACAATAGGGTTGTCCATTTAGGAAAAAATTATTTTAGTGAATGTTTACCTACCAGGCAGCCCCTTGGTAAAGGGCTCTATTACATTAAGCCAAAAGTGGAGACAAGATGGGCAGTATATAGGCATGACATCATGTATGAAAACATTGGGAGGGGAAATAAACTGGGCGTGTGCTTAATTCTACAGAAGGAACCCTATTGTGTTTTATTGGTTTTTAGCGGCATGTCTCAGCCGTGTGTGTCTTATACAAAAAATGCTCTGGCACAGTGCTGTGTAATAAACACTTCTTGTACAACCTTCTTTCATATGGCATTGATTTACTGTTGTTCCAGTAGGGTGCTGTGTGTGTTCTGCACATATATGGTAGACAGACTGACTAAGACACGCATTTGTGGTTCTGGAATGTACACATGGAAGCATTATTGGGTATCCTTCACCATGAAAATGCCATGTGGCAACATGTTATAGAGCAGGAAGAGCTAAGCAGATAGACATGTAAATGTAGGAAGTACTCCAACGAATAGCATAATTCAGCGTAAAAGATAGATACAGTTAACTAGGAGTCCAGTAGGTGGTCTCCATCAGTGACTGACAGTCTTCCCTGTGTAAGCAGGACCGCCCACTGGACTGCTGAGCCCAGCATGAGCAGGGATTTAAAGGGAATCTATCACAAGGTTAGCCCATGCATCTGCTGTTATATATTTTAACCACAATTTGGAATCATTAAACCATTAGATTTTATCTGGTGAGTGCCACTCCTTCTATACTACCCACTGTTCCATACTAACCTGGCAGCTCCATTGCTATGTGGGCCTAGAGTGTTACTGCGCACGTGCGGGATTTTGGAGGAAATTACATTTATCCCCTAAACAGCACCACGTATGGAAAAAACTAAAGTACCATTGTGATCAGTCTTTCCAGAGCTATTATTGCAGGTTAGTACTGGCTAGCCTGCTGATATATTCCCTTTAAAGTAAGCAATGATCAGTTAATACTAAATCTATCTATATTCAAATTTAAATCTGCTGAGCAACCCCTGTCTATAACATGATACTGGCCCATCAGACTGCATTTTCAACATCAGGTTTGCTTTTCCATATTTGTTCAGTGTACTGAAGGATAAACCGTATTTTTCACCAGGTCCTTTCATATATATTCTTAGCTTCATTACTAAAATGGCTGATCTACTCGTACGCTGACTGATGAAAAGCAGCGCCCCATACTTGCAAATATAGGGGCTACAAAGCTGTCTGTAATACCGTTCCATATGGTTTGTACAGAAGGTAATATCATCATACAGGTTCTCACAAACGGCATCACAATCCTAAAAAATAAATAAAAAAAAATACAAATTACATATTGGAAATGATTAAGCATCAAGTATAGCCACAATGCAGAATGGTGCAGAAAACTGATCTGTTTAGGGCAGTATTTTCCAAAAAATGTGCCTTTAGCTGTTGCAAAACTACAACTCCCAGCATGTCTGGATAGCCTTTGGCTGTCCAGGCATGCTGGGGGTTGCTGAAGACCACAGTTTGATAAACACAGTACATTACATAGGTGAACCCATGAACACTAAACCGTTTTTATTGCTTCACTCCAATGGTAAAAAGGAGGACACGAAGAATATGAACAGAAGCTAAAGCAGTTCTTCAAAACATATCCATTTTTGGATAACTCTCTGTGACTGATAGTATTACATGTGAGCCTGCCCCCACTGGATGAAATGTGTGCCCGGTACTGCATACAGATTCAGTTACCCGCTCCTGGTTCTGTGTACTGAGCCCAGACAATTAACAACTTTGTGCCCAAGGCTTATGGCATAAATCAATTACTTCTTAACTGGAACGTGATCCCTTTCAGGTTCAGATATAGGTCAAAAGGAAAGTGCCTCAACCATAAGAAGTCTAAACCAATTCTGGGAGTACTCCAATGCACAGCCTGACTAACAATGCCACTGCCTACACGTCTGGATACGCAGGGCAGTGTGAATGTCCCCTTGGAGGCTAATAGCAAATTGGAATGTACCGTAATTTTCGTCATATAAGACGCACCCAATTTTAAAGGATAAAAATCTAGAAAATAAAGATTCGGAACCAAATACAATGTAAAGTACAGGACAGTGATCTTCAACCTGCGGACCTTCAGCTGTTGCAAAACTACAACTCCCAGCATGCCCAGACAGCCGTTGGCTGTCCGGGCATGCTGGGAGTTGTAGTTTTGCAACATCTGGAGGTCCACAGGTTGAAGACCACTTGTATAGGAGGTAGTACTCACGTTTCCAAGTAGAAAGAGATTGTCCAGCACTGTAAGCACGATGCAAAAGATGATTTATTGTAAAATCTCACAGCAAACAGCAACAGGGATCATGAAGTGACGCGTTTCAGCGACCTTAGTCGTACCCTGTCCCCACCGCTCCGGACCCGTCACTGCTCGTCACCGTTGCCCTGGATGTCGGCCTCCATCGCTGTCGCCGCGTCCCCGGGCTTTCCCCGTCACTCCGGAACGCCTATGCTGCCCGGTATCTTCAGTCTCCGTCGCCGCCACGTGACGACGTGATGACGACGAAGGAGAGCGCCGGCCATGCAGGGGATCCCGGCACGGAGCAGACTCTGAGGAGGTGATGTCCTGTATTAGACGCGGGTCCCAGCCGTTGATGGCCGCAGGGACCGCCGCGTTAGGACAGGGTTTTAATGTGTATTTGCCGTATAAGACGCACCAACTTTTCCCCCCCAGTTTTGGGGAAGAAAAAGTGCATCCTATATGGCAAAAAATACAGTAGCTGATCCCACTCAGTTGAGTGGCTTGTTGGGGTATGTTCACATGGCAGAATGTCCGTGTGAAATTTCGCATGAATATTCCGCACAGACATTCCGCAGCATCGAGTCCCATCGATTGCACTGTTCACACAGCAGATGTTTCTGGTGCGGAAATTCAGATTTCGGCTTCTGCAGAAAGAATAGTTAAGTCTATTCTACGTGCGGATTAGCAAGGAAAAGCATCCGATCAGTCCTAGCACCCGCCGGTTAGTCTAATGTGTGGAATCTCTGCACCGAACGTTCCGCACATTTTCCGCTCATGTGTACTCAGCCTTAGGGTTATCTGGCACACAGCAGATTAGATGCAGAACTTCCTGTGACTGTTCTAAAGCTATGTTCACATGGTTATTTCCATGTGGAATGTCCACCTGGAAAATACTGGTGGACATTCCGCACATATGATAGTTTCAGCGGGCGCTAGGACCACTCAGAAATGCATCTCATAGACGGCAATGCACTTCCGAGAGGAATCCGCAGAAAGAAAATACATCAGTATTCTTTCTGCAGACACCAGAATCTGGATTTCCGCCATGTGCACAGTGCATCAAAATCCAATAAATCAATGGGACTTTGCTGCAACGGAATTTACGAGTGAAATATTCCCACAGAGTTTCACTTGGAAATTGCGCCATGTGAACATAGCCTATATGAGCTTTGAAGAAATTTGTGTACATGCTGATGGATAAACCACATTCAGAATTTTTTTTTTCAGGGATGAATCTGTTGCATGTAAATATATCCTATAAGGAGTAGCTGTCAAAATTTCGAAAGAGGTGGTCATTTTTTTTAAACATATTTGTCTGATGACTGATGCACTTATCCCCTATTTACTGGGTCCCAGAGGTCGGATAAGTTGAGTTTCCTAGAGAGGCACCAGGGAGCAGAGAAAACCTGGCGATGTTGTCTGCTCATCTCTGCCCCACCTTCTCAGTAGGTTATTGCGTGGATTTAATAAGGTATCTTTTGTGGACAAGCGAGATGCTCACATTCATTATAATCCCATAGAGTGCCAGACAACACGTCATCAAAATGCCATGGATCTCAATTCAGAATAACTAGGGATATCTCAAGATTAAAATGTATCACCTATTCACAGGATGACAAGTGACAAGTAGCTGACAGTGGGGTCCAGGGGGCTGGGACACCCAACAATCATGGGAATGAGGGCCCCATGTCCTTACAGTTAATTGAACAGCAGCACGCATACCCACACAGCATAGTTCTCCAGACATCCGACACCTGTTCTACTAGAAGACCAATGTAAATGTGCAATACAATAACTGCTTATGTGCGAACTGTAATGGTAGAGATCTGCCCACCGCCCACACCCTGCCTATAACAGTAGGGATCCGCTCACCTCCCCCATCCTGCCTATAACAGTAGGGATCCGCTCACCTCCCACATCCTGCCTATAACAGTAGGGATCCGCTCACCTCCCACACCCTGCCTATAACAGTAGGGATCTGCTCACCTCCCACACCCTGCCTATAACAGTAGGGATCCGCTCACCTCCCACACCCTGCCTATAACAGTAGGGATCTGCCCACACCCTGCCTATAACAGTAGGGATCCGCTCACCTCCCCCATCCTGACTATAACAGTAGGGATCCGCTCACCTCCCACATCCTGTCTATAACAGTAGGGATCTGCTCACCTCCCACACCCTGCCTATAACAGTAGGGATCTACCCATCCCTCACACCCTGCCTATAACAGTAGGGATCTACCCATCCCTCACACCCTGCCTATAACAGTAGGGATCCGCTCACCTCCCACACCCTGCCTGTAACAGTAGGGATCTACCCATCCCTCACACCCTGCCTATAACAGTAGGGATCTACCCATCCCTCACACCCTGCCTATAACAGTAGGGATCTACCCATCCCTCACACCCTGCCTATAACAGTAGGGAACCGCTTACCTCCCACACCCTGCCTATAACAGTAGGGATCTGCTCACCTCCCACACCCTGCCTATAACAGTAGGGATCCGCTCACCTCCCACACCCTGCCTATAACAGTAGGGATCTGCCCACACCCTGTCTATAACAGTAGGGATCCGCTCACCTCCCCCATCCTGACTATAACAGTAGGGATACGCTCACCTCCCACATCCTGCCTATAACAGTAGGGATCTGCTCACCTCCCACACCCTGCCTATAACAGTAGGGATCTACCCATCCCTCACACCCTGCCTATAACAGTAGGGATCTACCCATCCCTCACACCCTGCCTATAACAGTAGGGATCCGCTCACCTCCCACACCCTGCCTGTAACAGTAGGGATCTACCCATCCCTCACACCCTGCCTATAACAGTAGGGATCTACCCATCCCTCACACCCTGCCTATAACAGTAGGGATCTACCCATCCCTCACACCCTGCCTATAACAGTAGGGATCTGCCGATTCCTCACACAATGATTATAACATTAGGGATCTGTCTATCCCTCATATCCTGATTATACCTGTAGGGATCTGCCCATCCCTCACACCCTGCCTATAAGGCTAGGTTCACACTACGGAATCTCTGGGCAGAATTTCTGCCGGAGATTTAGCCGGTGGCACTATGACCGCACGCACTGCATTGCCGTCCCCATAGATGGCAATGCATTTCTGGGTAGATCCTAGTGCTGCCGGCTTGATCTCCAGCAGAAATTCTGCCCAGAAATTCCACAGTCTGAACCTAGCCTAACAGTAGGGATCTGTCTATCCCTCACATCCTGCCTATAACAGTAGGGATCTACCCATCACTCACATCCTGCCTATAACAGTAGGGATCTGCCCATCACTCACATCCTGCCTATAACAGTAGGGATCTACCCATCACTCACATCCTGCCTATAACAGTAGGGATCTGCCCATCACTCACATCCTGCCTATAACAGTAGGGATCTACCCATCACTCACATCCTGCCTATAACAGTAGGGATCTGTCTATCCTCACATCCTGCCTATAACAGTAGGGATCTGCCATCACTCACATCCTGCCTATAACAGTAGGGATCTGTCTATCCCTCACATCCTGCCTATAACAGTAGGGATCTACCCATCACTCACATCCTGCCTATAACAGTAGGGATCTGTCTATCCCCACATTCTGCCTATAACAGTAGGGATCTGCCATCACTCACATCCTGCCTATAACAGTAGGGATCTACCCATCACTCACATCATACCTATAACAGTAGGGATCTACCCATCACTCACATCATACCTATAACAGTAGGATCTGTCTATCCTCACATCCTGCCTATAACAGTAGGGATCTGCCCATCCCTCAAAGACTGCTCATAACAGTAGGGATCTGCCCATCCCTTACACAGACCTATAAAAGTAGGAATTTGCCCATCTTTCACACCCTGCCTTTACCAGTAGGGATCTGCTTATCCCTTGCATCCCTGCTGATCGCCATCCCTTCTGTTACGATGCATTCACATCACGTTTTGTCCCAACGGCTGCCAGATCCAGCTGGGAAATTACAAAACCGGCCACTCCCGTATCCTAGTCGGACCAGCGCTGAATCTCCGGCTTTGCGACCGGACTTAAAACCGGGGTAAACTACGATTTTATGTCCAGTCACAAAACTGGATACAGGGCAAAAATGAGCCGATCACAGTCACTATCTGACTCCGGTCGGTTCATTTAAATGAATGAGATTCGGTGCCGGTCTGACTGGGATACGGGAGTGGCCGGTTTTGTAAATTCCCAGCCGGATCGGCAGCCGTAGAGACAAAGCGTGATGTGAATGCAGCCTTAGACTGATACATTCCTATGTGCTAAACAAAATATTTTAAATTGTAAACTGTTCTATTTCCAATAAGCTCCAAACACTGGAGAGTGCTTCCTTTACTACTCCATAGCCCTGTATAAAAATAAGGCTGGGTTTACATTCTGTTTTTGTTTACATTAAACATATATATTTTAAACACTTTAATACAATTGACATGTTAACTGAGGCTAAAAAACTGATTTTGCTGTAAGGCTGTTTTCACACTATAAAATGTATCCGTTTCAAAGATCCGTTACAAGTTCCGTTATAAAAAACCTGAAAATCATCTGTTAAACGGACGTTACAAAATCCCATTATAGTCTGTGAGATTTTTACATTATCCGTTTTTAGCCTGTTATCGCCCGTTATTAAAGGAGAACTCCAGAATATAAAAATTGTCCCCCATACTGCCGGCAGTAAAAAATAAAGATGTACATACCTTCCTCCGCTCCCCCGGGGCCTCTGGTAACCGGTTTCGGTCTCTGCCGGGATCCTCTTCCTGGTTGCTGGTGGTCGCTAATCATACTGCGTTCAGCCAATCACCAGCCGCAGTGAAGTCCCGACTCGGCTGGCGATAGGCTGAGCGCAGTGTGACGTTTTCGGCCCCGGCAGCAGGTGCCGGTGTAGTGAAGAATTGTGTGTCCTGAAGCGTTCTCACACAGCCGCACAGCCTATCCCCAGCCGAGCCACACTGCAGCTGGTGATTGGCTGAGCGCAGTATGATTCTCCGGCAACCAGGAAGAGGATCGCAGCGGAGACCGGAGACGGTTACCGGAGGCCCCGGGGGAGCGGAGGAAGGTATGTACATCTTTATTTTTTTTACTGCCGGCAGTATGGGCCACAATTTTTATATTCTGGAGTTCTCCTTAATAACGGCCGTTATTTTATAGCGGAAGATTGTAACGGGAGAAATAGTGCATGCAATATTTCTTCAGTTCATTCACCCATCACAAAATAACGGCCGTTATTAATAACGGGCTATAACGGGTTAAAAAACGGATAATGTAAAAATCCCATAGACTAATGGGATTTTCTAATGGCCGTTTAACGGACGATTTTCATTCTTTTCAACTTCTAACGGATCTTTGAAACGGATATATTTTATACTGTGAAAGCACCCTTAGGCTAAGCTTCTACTTGGTTTTTTTTCTGGCAGTTTTTGGATATCGGCCACCGCAGTTTTTGAGCCAAAGCCAGAAGTGTACTCAAAAGGAATAGGACATATAAAGGAAGGACTTACACTTCTCCTCCCTTATGGATCCACTTCTGACTTTGGCTCAAAAACTGCAGTGGCAGATATCCAAAAACTGCCAGAAAAAAAAACAAGTGGAAACTTAGCCTTAGGCCCCGTTCACACTACAGAATCTCCGCTCGCTGAATTCCGCATGCGGAGATTCCGCCTGGCGGCCGCAGCTTCGGCGCTAGGGCCGCGGGGCACTGACCCGTCACCATTGACGGCTATGCAGTGCATGCGGAATCTGCGCAAAGAATGAACATGTTCTTTCTTTGCGCGGAACAATTTCAGCGGCGGAATTGTCTCGCGGAGACTCATTCACACTAATGTTAAGTTAACACTGCGAAATTCCGCGAGAATTCCGTAGTGTGAACACAGCCTTAGGGTGCGTTCACACGGAGTAATTCAAGAGGAATTTACTCTGCCCATTGACTTTAATGTTTTTTCCGCTGTCCTGTTCACACTGCGGAAATTCTGCTAGCAGAATTCCGACGCTGAATTCCGTTCCGCTTGAAGAAAGAACATGTTCATTCTTCAAGCGGAATCCACTAGCAGAAATCAATTGAAAAAAATTTTTTTGCCCAACATCGTTTTCGTGCGGAATTTGTGCGGAATTTACGCGGAAATGGCTGAAAAACCCTTCACTTCTTTCTACCCCATTTCTGCGCGCAATTCCGTGCGAATTCCGCGCAAATTTCACGCGAAAAGAAAATTCTTTTTTCGGCACGTAAATTTTTCAGCGTGAATTCCTCTGAATTTGCTCAGTGTGAACGCACCCTTAGCCATACAGCAGAAAAATTGGTAAAAATAAAAAAAGAATTTGTATTTATATTTTTGGCATATAAAATAGTGTTGTTGACTACATTTTTGTATACAGTAAAATGAAATATACCAAAATGGAACGGAAACAAAAACACGGCTGGAAAATCTCTAAAAATCACATATAGCTACAGCAGTGTTTCCCAATCAGTTGTCCTCCAGCTGTTGCAAAACTACAATTCCCAGCATGCCCGGACAGCCTTCGGCTGTCCGGGCATGCTGGGAGTTGTAGTTTTGCAACAGCTGGAGGCACACTGGTTGGGAAACACTGATCTATAGATTAGTGGATGGGTAGAGGGGCATCATCCAGCAACAGATGGGGGGTGACGGGCTCCTCACATAATAGTACTGTCACGTGATTTCAGATGGTTCACCACGACGTCCCATTGGCACAGGATTACTATTTGGCATTGGTATTTCTCAGCACTGTACAAGAATAAATTGCTTACCAGATGTGCAGGCAGCTGAGGATGGCGAAGAGTAGTCCTATGATGAAGGCCAGTGGGATGGCGAGAAACACGGTGAGCACCTTGTAGATGAGGTATTTACTGACCTCAAACAGGGCAGTGCTGCAGATCCACACTTTATCGAAGCTGTGAGTGGTGTCGGGCTCTGCGATCACATCCTCAAAGGACAGCTGTAATGGAAGGGAACACACACCAGGTTGACAGCTGCTCTATTAAAGGGCCAGTACACACCCTGGCATGGCCTCCTGCCACTCTGGCACCAAAAACATAAAAACTATTCACACAGATATTGGTTCGGGTACATTCACAAGACGATCTTTTCTCATCTGTCCAACGTACTGTTAAAACGGATGGCAAAAAAAAAAAATCGCATCTGTAACACATTTTTTACGAGTATTTGAGATAAGAAAAATTTAAATATATATATATATATATATATATATATATATATACGTTTTCATGTTTCGGAATCATTTTAGACTGTTTCACTATGGCGCATGTGTAAAAAAAACTAAAAAACTAAAAAAAAAAAGCCTGTAGGATTAAATGGATCACGAGGTAAAATGATATGATTCAATACGATTTACATAGTAATGTTAAAAAAACAGATCCGATTTAAATACGACAAAATAAATAAATATATATATTTTTCATAAAATCGGATTTTCTGATAAAAATAAAATAAATTATATATATATATATATATATATATATATATATATATAAAAATCAACCAGAAAACGATTTGTCAATAGAAGTCAATGAATACATCTGGATCAGTGTTTCCCCAAACAGGGTGCCTCCAGCTGGTGCAAAACTACAACTCCCAGCATGCCCGGACAGCCAAAGGCTGTCCGGGCATGCTGGGAGTTGTAGTTTTGTATCAGCTTAGGGCATTCCGGTCTAGACATACGATTCTATAGGATTTTAAAGAATAAAATCGTATTACTAGATATAACAGTACGATTTGGGCATGCTGTCACTTGTAGTTCAACACAGATCCCGGTGTGATATACAATGCAGAGAAGACCATATACATAACTGTCAGAACTTTCCTGTAGAGTGCTCCTGACACCGGACATGTCGCGATAAGTTTACACAGTGGCCCAGTCGCCTCTGCTATGTGTGGCATTACCTTCAGGTGGCTGTTCAGACCGTGCGGGTCCCGGTCCGGGGGGCTTTCATAGGTTTTCTCGGTGAGCATGGGGGCAGAGGAGCGGTTGAACTCGTCCTCGTCCATGAAGATGCGGGCATCGGCTTTCTCCTTCTCCAGCCCCATGATTCCTCCACGACTTGTCCTTCCTGGATGCTGCGGCTGCTCGGCCCCGGTGCGGGCTCAGTAGTCGGTGCTCCCCGGGACACGCCCCAGCAGCCGGCGGAGATGAGCGGGGAGGGCTGGGCTGGGAGCGGGGCATGTGCTGTGTGGTATATGTGTGTGCCAGGCTGTATACGTCACAGGTAAGGGTATATAGGAGTGTATGGTATCTCATACCTCACAGCATAGTTGTATCCAGATGCATATTAGTGTCCGGTTTATGAGGTAGTCATGTATCTGTATGGTGCTAGTAAGGGCTTGTTCACACCATAGTGTGTGTAATACGCCTCCCCCCAACATGTGAGGCAATGTTTCCCAACGAGGGTGCCTCCAGATGTTGCAAAACTACAACTCCCAGCATACCCGGACAGCTTCCATTTCCATTTGCCTCCAAATATTACCTAAAGACAGTGTTTCCCAGCCAGGGCGCCTCCAGCTGTTGCAAAACTACAACTCCCAGCATGCCCGGACAGCCGCCATTTCCAATTGTCTCTAAATATTACCTAAAGGCAGTGTTTCCCAACCAGGGCGCCTCTAGCTGTTGCAAGACTACAACTCCCAGCATGCCCAGACAACCACTCATTCCTTTTGCCTCCAAATATTACCTAAAGGCAGTGTTTCCCAACCAGGGCGCCTCCAGCTGTTGCAAGACTACAACTCCCAGCATGCCCAGACAACCACTCATTCCTTTTGCCTCCAAATATTACCTAAAGGCAGTGTTTCCCAACCAGGGCGCCTCCAGCTGTTGCAAAACTACAACTCCCAGCATGCCCGGACAGCCGCCATTTCGGTTTGCCTCTAAATATTACCTAAAGGCAGTGTTTCCCAAACAAGGTGCCTCCAGCTGTTGCAAAACTACAACTCCCAGCATGCCCGGACAGCCACCATTTCTATGTTCCTCTAAATATTACCTAAAGGCAGTGTTTCCCAACCAGGGTGCCTCCAGCTGTTGCAAATCTACAACTCTCAGCGTGCCGGGACAGCCGCCATTTCCATTTGCCTCTAAATTTTATCTAAAGGCAGTGTTTCCCAACCAGGGTGCCTCCAGCTGTTGCAAAACTACAACTCCCAGCATGCCAGGACAGCCTTCAGCTTTCCGGGCATGCTGGGAGTTGTAGTTTTGCAACAGCTGGAGGCGCCCTGGTTGGGATACACTGCCTAGAGGTGTCATGTTCTTTTGGTGCTGTACTACAGAGATATTCTCCCCAGAAGCATCTCAGTGCCGTATGTAGCAGCATATGCAGGACCTGGACCTGGAAAGAGATGTATATATTTGCATACATTTTATGTTAGAAAAACATATATTTCTTAAATATATATACCAACAATACGAAACTATTTGCAAAGTTGTTGTTTTTTTGCCCATATCCTGCACATTCACCATCACTACTCCTACAGTGCCATTTGTTTCATCCCAGCACAGCTGCATCTATGTATTTTATTGCTCTAACGTGATCATGTGATCACCAGTTTAACTCAATAAAAATTCAGTACTCAAAAGGTTTATTCAGCATTTTTCTAAAATTCATTACCTGCTGGGCGTGGGAAACAATTGAAAAAAAGTCTATACTTACCTAGCTCTAATCCCCTGCAGCTCCTGTTCAGCTTCATCCAGTCAGCCGACCTTCTGTCTTCTTCCTGCCTCAAGGACCTGCCCCCTTAGCCAGTCCCTAGCCGCAGTGGTGTCCCCTCTTAACCAGTGAGTCGGCAGGTCCTGCACCAAACACCTGTCTTGGAAGCAGGAAGAAGACAGATGATTGGTAAACTGGACAGAGCTGAACGGGAGATGCAGAGGATTGAGGCTAGGTAAGTATAATTATATTTTCCGTTTTTTTCCAGCCTCAGCAGGTTATGAATTATAGCAAATGTGTCAAAAGTAAGTCAAGTCCTGGGACATAAGCTACTATTTCCCCTCCTAGCAACTCACAGACTCCTCCACACCCAGATCTATATGCTGCTGCTATCTTTATGAGTTAAGGTTCTTGAGGCTGTATTCACACATTGCATGTCATACTGCATTTGTTAAGGCATTTTGGAAAAATTGCAGCAAAAAGAGTCAAAATCCAATGAAAATGTGAACAATGTAGAATTGACAATACAACCTAAAGACGTCAAATCTCCATAAGACACCTCAGTTGTGATTATAGGTCAAATCACTTTCACCTCATGGCAATTTTTACAGAACTACTTTGGTGATGAATTTATATCCAAATGGATCTCAACCCATGCCTGCAACATCAGCTACAACAGGTATACACAAGAATATCTACATTATTCTCTAATAAATATCTATATGGCACTGAGCTCATAATAAAAGATCTATTGGAAGCTGATACATTGGTAAGTGCCCTTGTACTTTCTACATTTCTATTTGGATGTTACATTGTCACTCGTGCCACCCTGGAGAGGGGGGTTGTCCGAAGTTGGTGGCAGCCGCCATAGATAAAAAAAATTAAAAAAAAAGATAATCCTGTCCCCAGCCACCATCATCTAATAAAGTGACCCCCTAGGCCGTGGCCTTGTTGACCTAGGTAGAGATAAAGGGATGCACTTGGGTAGTTTACATAAGAGTTTCTGCGTATTTGCTGGATGGAATGGCATCAATCTCTACGCTATTCTATAAAGTGGGATCTAATTTAAAATATAGATGTACCATAACTTTGGAGCTAATAATGGATGCCATCTGTCGTGCATACATCAAAGGTATACATCAGGGATTACAAATATACTGGGCACTGCAAAACACAGCATGAAAATGTATTTGAAGGTTAAAGTAAATCTGTCACTACAATTCCCCACACTAACCAGCAGTACTGGCTGGTAGTGCGGGTGACACTGAATTTAACTATACCTTTTGTGTCTGGATCTGTCGCTGCATTCCGGAGATATCTTTATTTTATTGAATATGCAAATGAGTAGTCTGGGGCATGGGCGGAGCTACGATCCCAGCCTCGGGCACAGTGATGTCAGCGCTGTTCAGCGCTCGGCCCGGCTTATTAATATTAACTTCGTTCCCTGCTCTGTCTTAGTGCCTACAGCACAATGCAAAACTACAACTCCCAGTATGCCTGGCTGTCTGGGCATAATGGGAGTTGTAGTTTTGCATTGTGCAGTAGGCACTAAGACAGAGCAGGGAACAAAGTCAATATTAAGAAGCCGGACCGAGCGCTGAACAGCGCTGACATCACTGTGCCCGAGGCTGGGATCGTAGCTCCGCCCATGCCCCAGACTGCTTATCTACATATTCAGTAAAATAAAGATATCTCCGGAATGCAGCGATAGATCCGGACACAAAAGGTATTGTTTTAATTAGTGTCACCCGCACTACCAGCCAGTACTGCTGGTTAGTGTGGGGGAATGTAGTGACAGATTTCCTTTAATATATTGTCAGCACGCCTGTGTATAGGTGATAACTCATATTAGTGGGCCAACCCCATAAACATCACTATAGGCTGCCTTTACACAACAAATACAGGCCAACCGTCATGAATAATGCAACGCACTGACAATCATTTCTGGAAGGTCCTTTCCTAAAGGGGGGGGCCTAAACCTCACACTTACCCGTTATTGGACTCCTCATCTAAGAAATCTCTCTATTAGCACTATCACAAATAAAGAAGTGCCCCCCATTCCTTTGCTTAGAGGAGGCACATGCATCTGCCAGAGCTGGGCAATATCTTCTACTCTGTGCCCCACAGAAAAATCTAAACCAATAGCACAGACAGAAAATACCCTCAGAGGAAGTAAGGAGGGGGGGGGGGGGAATAAATATTTTTTATAATAAATCAAGACACCCCTATGTTCTCCCAGGGTCTAGGTATAGGACCATATATTGTCTGCTAATACAGTAAAAATTAGCAAAAACCTAGAAAAGAACGCTGTAGCAGACGAAAATAATGACAAATATTCCTTTATTAATTAAAAATAAAAAATTCAGAGGAATGGCTACTGACAAAAAGACGACTCCTGGCAAGGTTATATAAAGATGCTAATATGGCAATGCCGTATATTACATGTAGTGGTGGATATTGCATACACAAACAATGCACACCCTCTATGTTGTGTAATTATACAATACAATGAGACAAAGTGTTATAGTAGCAAAATATAGCAGCAATAGTAAAGTGCAGTGCACATAAACAATATAGTATATAGAAGGTATACACATGCAAATATGCAGAGGTACACACTAACACAATGCCCACATGTGACAGAGCAACAGGTAGCGTAGCCAGGAGACGTCACCCCTACAATCGTTTCGGACAACGTCCTTCTTCCGGAAGAAGGACGTTTTATATGCTGCTACTGATGACAATTAAAGACCTTTTGTATTATGGTTGTTTAAAAATTTTGAATAGGGGTCCCAGTACCTAATGGGACACTAAGCAGTCCTGCAGCACAGGCTTGTCCATGAGTTATGGACAAGAGTACTCATGGACAAGGCTGCATGAGCAGACACACCAATCACCTCCCACCTCCACAAGGAGGGACACGCCCCTTCCCCTGAGAGGATTTCTAACACCATGAGCCAATGAAAAGAGGGATTTTTATGATAAATATAGGTGTTATGGGCATATGCAATGAAATTCTATTTCCAAAATAATATCCCAGACTGCTTAGCAACCCTGAAAATTTATGATGTATGTACAATAAGGCAATGACCAGGGGAGAACTAATCTGAATGAGCAAATACTACAAGGGAAGCAAACAACAAATGATTTCAATCCTAAAACCGGCATGTCGTCTTATAACTGACAAACCACCTTCACTCAGAAAGGAGTATTCTAGTATAAAAATCCATATGTTGCCTGGGCTGCTGTAACAATGAAAAAAAAGTGATTCTTACCCTGGTCCCACGCAGCTCCCATTGTAACTATTGCTGGTCCCCCGTTGCTTGTCTCTTCTTTCTGCTTCTAAGACGAGATATCTCAGCATGAGCTGCTTGCTCAACCAATCACTGACTTTGCCGGTTTGCCATCTCAGACAGTGAGCGGTGTGCCATTTTTCCTGAGCGGGCATGACCTCCTGCGATAACTCGGCTTGGCAGAAGGGGACCAGAAGGAACTGCGGGGGACCACGGTAGGCAAAAATTACTTTTTTTCCCCATTCAGCAGCATTATATCATTTTTCTAAAATACTGAAATATCCCTTTAATGAACTTAGTGCAAAAAAAGGCAACAACGAGGTGTAAGAAGTGATGAAACTTAATAAATAAATACAGTACATTTGCAGCAAACAAGTGCTTTATATAATGTAAATAGATTAATGCAAATTCTTTGTATACCTGCTTAAAGGGGTTATCCAGGAAAAAAACTTTTTTTTATATATCAACTGGCTCCAGAAAGTTAAACAGATTTGTAAATTACTTATATTAAAAAATCTTAATCCTTTCAGTACTTATGAGCTTCTGAAGTTAAGGTTGTT
The DNA here is from genome assembly GCF_029499605.1 of Hyla sarda. Lineage (NCBI taxonomy): Eukaryota > Metazoa > Chordata > Amphibia > Anura > Hylidae > Hyla > Hyla sarda. Next base: position 245,022,265 of record NC_079192.1, read on the forward strand.
CTTTTCTGTCTAAGTGCTCTCTGATGACACCTGTCTTGGGAACCGCCCAGTTTAGAAACAAATCCCCATAGCAAACCTCTTCTCAACTGGGCGGTTCCCGAGACACGTGTCATCAGAGAGCACTTAGACAGAAAAGAACAACCTTAACTTCAGAAGCTCATAAGTACTGAAAGGATTAAGATTTTTTAATAGAAGTAATTTACAAATCCGTTTAACATTCTGGAACCAGTTGATATATAAAAAAAAGTTTTTTTCTGAATAACCCCTTTAACAAAGACAACACTCGCTAATATTTGTGACATAATCTTTCATTGATGAAACCAATCGTAAATGATCCGGTAGCTGCTTAGCATTAGATATTGGCTATTAAGCTAATTTAGTAAAAATATATTTTGTATTTTGATATTTATAGTAAACTAGCTGAGTACCCAGCGTTGCCTGGTTTTTCCTTCCTAATTCTTGTCGGGGAGGAAAATCAACAAAGGAGGAAGCTTTTGACTTCATATCCCATCTTCATATATTGTTGTCATATCCCAACCCCATATCCCGTCCTCATTTCCAGTCCTCATATTCCTTCCTCATATCCCATCCTCAAATCCTGTCCTCATATCCCAACCTCATATCCTGACCTCATATCCCGATCTCATATCCAGAGCTCATATCCCGTCCTCATCCCGACCTCATCTCGACGTCATATCCCATCCTTATGTCCCATCCTCATATCCCAACATCATATCCCAATCTCATATCCCATCCTCATATCTCATCCTCATATCCCGACCTCATATCCCATCCTCATATGCCATCCCCCTATCCCAACCTCATATCTCATCCTCATATCCCATCCTCATATCCCATCCTCATATCTTGTCCTTATGTCCCATCCTTATATTCCGACCTCATATCCCATCCTCATGTCCCATCCTCATATTCCGTCCTCATATCCCGTCCTTATATCCCGTCCTTATGTCCCATCCTCATATCCCATCCTCATGTCCCGTCCTTATGTCCAATCCTCATATCCCGACCTCATATCACATCCTCATATCCCGTCCTCAGGTGGGACTGATTTGTAATGAAGATATTGTAAGCTGAAAATAGAAGGGGATATGGCTTTGTGGGACTGGGCGTGATTTGCAAGCCAGACCGATGCACATAAAGGGTAGAGAATAAAAGGTGTGGGGCTTAAACAGTGGGCATGTCTTTGTGAGATGGGGTGTGGCTTGCAAGCCGGACTGACACATTCATCAGGATATGCAGAGCGAAGCTTGTGGAGGAAGGTACTGAAAGTCCCATATGTTTGCATAGGACTTGAAACAAAAACCCATCTTTTATATAAGGGTGTAGGTAAGGGTTAATAATATGTGTACCAAGTGTTATTGAAATATTTCCTGCCGTACGGAAGTTATGCGGGAACATACATTTCCCATAGATTTGAATGGGACTTTAAACAAAAACCCTGACCCTCACAAATGGGGGTAGTTAAGGGTTAAATTAACTATCCTATATTTTTAGTGGACATATAAGTAACGTGACCAAGTATTATCGAAATATCTCCAGCCGTTTGGAAGTTATGCAGTAACAATTATTAGGCTGGAGGGGGAGATCCAGTAACAATGGTCCTCGCCTACCCTGGTAACGTCATGCTGTTGCTGCTTGGTTGGTATCCGGCTGATACTGATTATGTTTTTTAATTTTATATAAATAAAAAAAAGTGTGTGGTTCCCCCATTTTTCCATTATCAGCCAGATACCAACCAAGCAGCAACAGTCTGACGTTACTAGGGTGGGCGAGGACCTGGCCCTCCCCAGCCTAAATAACGCTGGCCTGTTACCACCCAGAAGCGCCATTTTTGATGCTCTGGGCCTGTTGGTACCGGCTCTTCCCAGCGCCCCTGTGGCGGTGGGTACAGGGGAGCAATAATTGGGGCTTAGCACTAACTGATTTTGAGGCTAATGCTAAGCCCCAGCTTAGTAGTGGATTCTGTCTACAACACGGCTTCCACTACTAAGCCTGAAAATTCAATTATAAAAAACAACACACTGAAAAAAATGTTTTATTAAAAAAAAAACAACACTCCCCCACAGCCATCGTTAACCCTTTTATTGACATTTAAAAAAACGCTGTTCATCATCGCAATCCGGTGAATCTGATATAGTCCTCCGCATTCACGTATCTAAAATAAGAAGAAGACAAATACAATAAAACTACAACCATTTCTGTGATTTCTACACTATTAAAAAGCTGGTGTGAAATTTACAAAACTGATGTGAACAGTGTAAACCGCGGCACAAAGCTCTATGAAAAGGTGGTCAATACTTTTTGTGCCAGCTTTGTGAGCAGTGTACAGCGGGAAAACGCCACAGCTCTGTGAAGTGTGAGGTAGAGAAGGAGTGTACGGGAGAGCAAGGGGGGGGGGGGGCGTTTCTATATTTGCACAAAATTTATCAAAGGATGGGCACAACTTTTGTAAATCTTTAGCAAGAGTGTAAATTAGACAAGCAGTGTAAAGGGTTAGATCTGTGTCTACAATAGACACCTAATGATTGAGTTTTATATATATACAGTAGATAAGTCCAGTGCTTATAATGTTGAGGCCTCTTTCTTGTGCCAGCTTGAGTCCAGAACATTATGTTTGTAAGTGCGAGTGGAAACCTCTGTGGGTGTGGAGCAATAATCTGTAATAAAGGAAGTATTGAATTGCCTACAAAATGTTACAATAAACATGTTTATTGTGAACACTAAACCGTTTGTATGCTTAAAATATGAAAATCCAAGTTTCCAAAACATTGCTGTTCATAGTTATAACAGTTTTTTTTTTTAACAGAATAGCAATATAATATGATACACAGAGTAGCATGCTACATTTTTTTCCAGACAGACTCTTACATCCTTGTGTCTCTTAAAAATCGGAAACACACAGAGATACATTATGGGTGTACAACACAGGTCCGTAACATGACCATGCATGTGTACCCTCAAAGTTTCCTAGACGTTATTTACTTTCAATTAAGATAGATGGTATTGGTCCACACTACTGTAAACTGTTGAAAGAGATAAGTGCTCGGCACTGGAGGTATGGCTGCCTATGTCACAGATTCAGTATCGGGGACTCTGTACTGTATGCTACTAGGAGGTGCTATATGCTTGGTGCATAGATACAAATGCAATGTATAAAGAGAAAAAACTTTCAGCACAGCAGTCACCCTTTAGTTGGAAGAAGAACAAGGAAAGTGAGCTCACCTCAGGTAGGCTCTCTTTCCTTATTCTTTTTCCAAGATCCACTGTACTGACATGTATACCTGAATAAACTAAACTTTGTTTGGCAACCAAAGGGTGACTGCTGTGCTGAAAGTTTTTTTCTCTTTACACATTGGTCCATACTACTGTATATAAAGTAAAGGAAATGGCCTAATGATATGGCTTTTTACCGTTAACTGTTAGTGATATTGTTTTAAGACTATTAAAGGAAAACTGTCACTGTCACAGCTACTGGTGGATCGTGCGGGAGACGCTGATTAAAATGAGCCCTACCTTGCCTGGATCCGCCCAGCCATTCACCCGCAATTGTAGTTTTATTCTCAGTGTATATCTTGCTGTAACTGGCACGGGCGGGGCTTCTGCACTGACGTCAGCGCCGCTTATGAATATTCATCCCCCCTCCCTCCAGCTCTCCCTCTCTTCGCCGCTCCTAACTGGAGGGAGGGGGGATGAATATTCATAAGCGGCGCTGGCGTCAGTGCAGATAGTGCGGGAGAAAACAAGTGACAGTTTTCCTTTAAGAAGTTCTAGTAATGCTATCCACTGTGCCACTAGTGCATCATAGCTTTTAGAGTTCCCATCAGTTAGAGAGCCACTGATGTAGACTTTATGCTCATCTGAACAATGTTCTCTTAAAGCAAATGTGTCAGTAGTTTCATGTAGGCCAAACCTTGAACAGCATTAAACATAGACCAGTATCGTAGTGAACTGATTTACTCTGAATGGCTGTGCCGTAATCATGGATAGAACTTGGGCCAGGAATATGGCTCTGAGTCATTGTGGTGGTCCCTGGTCCTGACTGACTGATCTTTCCCATTAGTAATTCTTTTTCCAGGAGTGAAATATTGATGGCCTTCCCTTGGCACCATGTACAGCTGTATATCCGGATGAGCCTCTGTGACAATGAAAAATGCCTTTCTCATTCTACCTGGTGAATTATTGGGCAGACTAGATGTGCCAAATGGTTCTTATCTGCCGACATATTCTATGGCCGGCATTTATCATTGTAGGTGTAAGGGAAGCATTTTTCTACACCTTTTTTGTGATCTGGTAATGTGTAGGAGCACCACATTTATTATATGGTCACAGAGCATTTGATAAATTTTGTGCAGGTCACATCTTCTGAAATTTCTCTTTTCACATACATCGAAAAGCTAAGCTAAGTCTGGGCTGGTGTAGTTTTAGAGACTTTTCAATGGCTTTGTGGCTTTTTTTGAGCCTTTTCACAAAAAGTCGCAGTTCATAAAACCGTTCCATATCAGGTGTATTGCCAAAATCAGTGGATTACAACTCAAAATCAGCAGAAATGTGTAAGCCAAAAAGGTGCAAATAAACCCTGCTTGCACTTTTTTGCGCCTTTTCTAGACACAATGATAAATGTCGGCCAATGTTTCTATGTAATTCCCAAAGCCTAAACATTGAGGGGGCAAGGATTTTTCTGATATCCTTGTAGTGATCATCCTTGTAGTGATCATCACAATTCATTTTGTCCAAATATGCACATTCTGAACATCAGCTTCATCAAATATAACTGTAGAAATGATCATCTATTAAAAGTGATCACTTTGGTCAGGTATATTGTAAACCCAGCATTAGGCTATGCTCAGACATTAAGGCCTTTAATGCAGTTTTTAGTATTATGATTGAAATCACAAGGAAGAATGTCAGCAAAACTATGGTAAACCATGACCCATAAGGAAATTGGATTTCATAACATCTCATCACAAGTGTAATATCTAGTGGTTGAGGTGACATACTATGACAGCATATTTGAAAAACTGCAGAAGAAAGTAATAAAGCATCATATAAAAGTTTTATCCAACTACCAAGATTCCTAGCTATCAGCAGATTGTGCAGAAGTTCCTGTCTACTGATTTTCAATGTCCATAATACATGGACAACTCAAGTCTGCCAGAGGCTGCTGCTCGATACAGTGACCCCTCGACCTACGATGGCCCCGACATACGATAATTTCAACATGCGATGGCCTCTCAGAGGCCATCGCATGTTGAAGGCAGCATCAACATACAATGCTTTTTTATGTCGGGGCCATCGCATAAACAGCTATCGGGCAGCGCTGACTGCTTCAGCTGCCGCCAGATAGCCGTTAACGGTGCCCCGTGTGGTCCGCTGACGATCACTCACCTGTCCTCGAGGCGTCCTCTTCGGGATCCTCTGCATCGTCTTCGCTCTCCATCGACGTCATCACGTTGCTGCGCACATTGTAGACCACTGTCCTATGCTTTACATTGCACGGATCCCTCAACACGTATGTTGAGGGACCACTGTATTTGCTGTAGGTTTCTAAGGTAGTTGTGAGTGAGATTAGAGATTAGAGGCCTGCAATGGGATTGGAATCCTGCGGGACCTGGGATAAAACTTGCAGGCAGTTGTTAGTCTTGAACGGGCGATCACAGACATGAAACATGAAACAGCCCACTAAAGGTTCTTAGCCCAGGTGTATAATGAAATGGCTCCAGGGAGGTAATTAACCCCTTTACTCTTTAGCCTGTTTTGACCTTAATGACCAAGGCAAATTTTCAAAATCTGACATATGTCCACATATTTGGTAATAACTTTGGAACACTTTCACCTATGAAAGCGATTCTGAGATAGTTTTTTTGTGACATATTGTGCTTTACATTAATGGTAAATTTTGATTGATATATTAAGCGTTTTTTGTAAATAGAAAAAAATATTTAGCAAAAAAAATGTGCATTTTTTCTAGTTTTTACATTTTCTGCTCGTGCGATATAGTCATGCCGTGCCAAATTAATGATTAATTCACATCTACAATATGTCTACTTTATGTTTCCATCATTTGGTAAACATTCTTTTACTTTTTTACAATGTTAGAAGGTTTATATTTTTCTAGAAAATAGCAAAATATGATTTTTCAGGGACCAGTTCAGTTCTGAAGTGGAATGGAGGGGCCTGTATGTTAGATACCCCCATAAATTACCCCATTTTATAAACTGCACCCCTTAACCCCTTAACGACGCAGGACGTATATTTACGTCCTGCGCCGGCTCCCTCGATATGAAGCGGGATCGCGCCGCGATCCTGCATCATATCGCTTCGGTCCCGGAGCTCATCAACGGGCGGGACCCGCGGCTAATACCACACATCGCCGATCGCGGCGATGTGCGGTATTAACCCTTTAGAAGCGGCGGTCAAAGCTGACCACCGCTTCTAAAGTGAAACTGAAAGTATCCCGGCTGCTCAGTCGGGCTGTTCGGGACCGCCGCGGTGAAATCGCGGCATCCCGAACAGCTGATCGGACACCGGGAGGGCCCTTACCTGCCTCCTTGGTGTCCGATCGACGAATGACTGCTCCGTGCCTGAGATCCAGGCAGGAGCAGTCAAGCGCCGATAATGCTGATCACAGGCGTGTTAATACACGCCAGTGATCAGCATAGGAGATCAGTGTGTGCAGTGTTATAGGTCCCTATGGGACCTATAACACTGCAAAAAAAATGTAAAAAAAAAGTGTTAATAAAGGTCATTTAACCCCTTCCCTAATAAAAGTTTGAATCACCCCCCTTTTCCCATAAAAAAAATAAAACAGTGTAAAAAAAAAAAATAAATAAACATATGTGGTATCGCCACGTGTGTAAATGTCCAAACTATAAAAATATATCATTAATTAAACCGCATGGTCAATGGCGTACGTGCAAACAAAATCCAAAGTCCAAAAAAGCGTATTTTGGTCACTTTTTATACCATTAAAAAAATGAATAAAAAGTGATCAAAAAGTCCGATCAAAACAAAAATCATACCGATAAAAACTTCAGATCACGGCGCAAAAAATGAGTCCTCATACCGCCCTGTATATGGAAAAATAAAAAAGTTATAGGGGTCAGAAGATGACATTTTTAAACGTATAAATTTTCCTGCATGTAGTTATGATTTTTTCCAGAAGTGCGACAAAATCAAACCTATATAAGTAGGGTATCATTTTAACCGTATGGACCTACAGAATGATGTTAAGGTGTAATTTTTACCGAAATATGCACTGCGTAGAAACGGAAGCCCCCAAAAGTTACAAAATGGCGGTTTTTTTTTTCGATTTTGTCGCACAATGATTTTTTTTTCCGTTTTGCCGTGAATTTTTGGATAAAATGACTAATGTCACTGCAAAGTAGAATTGGCGACGCAAAAAATAAGCCATAATATGGATTTTTAGGTGGAAAATTGAAAGGGTTATGATTTTTAAAAGGTAAGGAGGAAAAAACGAAAGTGCAAAAACGGTAAAAAAAACCTGAGTCCTTAAGGGATAAAAGTTGTCAGAATGACATTAAAGAAATGTATAAACCCTTTAGGTGTTTCACAGAAATAAAAGCAAAGTGGAGGCGGAATTTAAAATTACATTTTTTTTGCAGATTTTTCATTTTAATTCATTTTTCTCTGTAACATAGTAGGTGTTGAGAAAGAAATACAACTCCAGATTTATTCCCCGAATACTGACATACTTAGAAATATCCCATATGTGGCCTTTATGCGCTACGTGTCTCTCACACAGGCCTCAGACATGAAGGCGTGCTGTGTGGATTTTGGGGCCTCCTTTTAGTTTAGGATATTTTGTTGGCATCATATAAAATTACAGGGGCCTTGGGGTGCAAAAATATTTTTGGGAGATAAGTTAACACTTTCATTGGTACCATTCTGGGGTACATGTGACACTGATCGTTTTTCATTAAATTTTTTATGAGGTGGTAAATATAGAAAAAAATCTATTCTGCAGTTGTTTTTTATAAAAAAAATTTAGGTCGTTCGTCATGCGGGATAAGTGACATGTTAATGTTACACTGCAGTTGATATACGATTAAGGCGATACAAATTTTACATACTTTTTTTTATATTTTAGTTCATTTATGGCATAAAAACTATTTAATTTTTTTAAAATCATGTTTGTAAGTCCCCATATTCTTTTATTTTTTATTTAATTTTTTCCAAATTTTATTTTTCACACTTTTTATTATTTCACTTTTTTTCACTCTTTTTTTTAAATTATTATTATATACATAATTCAATGGAGTACACATCTGTACTCCATTGAATTATGCCTATGTCTGTCAGTACTGACAGGCATAGGATAGATCAGTTATTGACTGATCGCTCATGTTGCCATGACAACAGAGGCCAGTGTCACTTTGCAGAGCGCTGATCGGTCACAGAAGGAGCTCCCTCCCTCTGTAACAATAATGGACGCTGTGGTCACAGAGACAAAAGCATCTACAGGGTTACAGTTTATTTCCATTAAGTACATGTATGTGATGATGCGGGAAGTCATCCCTAATCATCACTTAGATGTTCCTGATTTTGCGTAAAGTGGTTAAAAGACACAGCGGGGTGTGGAAATGGCACAGGGCATGATTGGGTGAAAAAATGTCACAGTGTGGTGATAAAGTAGCAAAGAGGGTGATGAAATGGCAGAGGGGGTGATGAAATGGCACAGAGGGTGTGATAACATGCACAAGCTATAAAAGCTATGACAGAATGTTTGTGGGAGCAGGCAGAATTGGACACGAATGAGTGGGTGGGAATTGACACATGTTGTCGGAGCAGGCAGTAATGCTCAGAAATTCAGTAGGCAGGAGCGGGATTAAGAAAACAGTCCCGCACAAGAGATAACTCTCACTATAATGCCCATAGGGGCAAATAGACAGGACCACATATAACCCTGTACAGCTCTACAGAATCAACCCTAGATCACCATGGTCACTATATGGTGATAAATGCATCAATGATTAGTTTGATTTCAATTCCCTTTTGTTTAGCACATTGCAATTGGAAATATGATCACTTGAGCATAAACTAACTACCATATAATTCTATGGGAAGATGGTGTAATAAGATAAAGTACAGAGTGGAACATTTTTCAGTGGCACAGAACAGAACTTACAGTGATACAGTACAGATATCCAATATACATAGCATTACTTCAATGGCTTACTTTATAAATGAAATGTGAATTTCTATGTGTGCCTTCACAAATCTGAAAATTCATTAGTGTAGAGATATTTAGGCAATATCTAGCTTTTCCCTAGCATTTCAAATTATAATTTTTTTTATTGAAAGTTAAAATTTTTCCAACATAACATAAAATTTTAAATAAAGCAAAATTACACCAAATTACTTATCCCTATCCTTCCCACACCCAACCCACGCCCATCCAGAGGGGGGGAGAAAAAAAAAAAGGAAACAATTCTAGAGGTACCATTTCTTCTAAATTTCTACTGTTCGAATATGTTTTTTCTTTGAGAGACCACTATTCATTAGCTCGTATCTCATCACTTTATTTACCAAGTTAACCCAAGTAAAAAATGTTTGACTTTTTTACGACATCCAGACCTGAAGGATGATGATCTTTGCGCAATGAAGAGGTTTTAACAACAAACTTCCACCCAACCCCTCAGCTTGATTAACAAATAGAATAATCTCTTCAAAGGAAAAAGAAAAGCCTTCCAAAATAATATCCTTCTCTTTTAATAAATTGCCTACTTTCTGTCAATATTTCTGAACCCTCTGACAGGACCATATAATATGGGAAAAATTTGCTCCTGACATCCTACACCGTGGGCACTCGGAGACAGTTCGGAGATTGCATTTAAATAATTTTTCCGGGGTAAAGTACAAATTATGAAGGCATTTATATTGAGAAATTTTAAAGTTTATGTTTATTGAAACCTTTTGAACATTACTAATTGCTATATTCCAAGCTTCAGTCCCCAAAATCAAAACCTTCTTTTCGCCATTTCTGTTTGATATTCCATCTCTCCGTTTTCCTGATTTCTTCCCTTAGACTTAAAAGGGTACTCCGGTACCACAGTTTTATGGTTATCTAGCGTGCTTGTAGTGAGTTGAGCACTTTTGTAATTCACATGTAATACATCTGTCCACAGCATATCTGTTTTTTACTGACCTCTTTTTTATGAAGGAAGTTCAGTCGTTTTTCTGGTTGCTTTTGACTGTTGTCCACACCTGTCCACGGCCATGTTTGTTCACTGTTGTAGACAAGACGTCAGAGCTGCAGGCGTTGCTGTTTTTTTTTCTTCTGCAATGGTTTTGCCCCTTTTCCACACCCCTGTAATGAATATTCATTGAATTGTTGAGGTAGGATGGATGTCTCCTCCCGCTGTCAGCCTGCCCTGCGCCCAGCTTGAATACCCCCCACGGCAGTCCCCACATCAGGGAATGAATGAATTACCAGCCACAGCACTGTCTCCACATCAGGGAACTAGTCATGTGTGACCCGCGGGCGCTGCTCAGCTTCCTGATAACTCCCCCTCCCTAAGCAATGTCCCCGCAAGGGTTAACTGTGAGCCGCAGCAGCCCTGTACATTCTCCCCACGTCAGGGAACGAATGAATTGTGAGCACTGGCGCAGGGCTTCTGATCTGTAATAATGAATGTGACATATTCCTGTGCCCGGGGCTGCAAAAATAAACAAAATAAACCTTGACTTACCTTCCTACGTTCCCCCATTGCTACAGGTAACGGCTTTGCGGTCCTCTGCTGCGGTTCTCTGCTGAGAGCCGTCAGGGATGTCCCGCCTCTGCCGGTGATAGGCTGAACGCACTGCCATGTAAGGAGCAGGCGGCAGCCCCGGGCACGGGAATATGTCACATTCATTATTACAGATCAGAAGACCTGCGCATGCACTCACAATTCATTCATTCCCCAATGTGGGGAGAATGTACAGGGCTGCTGCGGCTCTCAGTTAAAGGGGTACTCCGGTGAAAAACTTTTTTTTTTTAAATCAACTGGTGCCAGAAAGTTAAACAGATTTGTAAATTACTTCCTTCCTGTACTTATTAGCTGCTGAATACTACTGCAGAAATTCTTTTCTTTTTTAAACACAGAGCTGTCTGCTGACATCATGAGCACAGTGCTCTCTGCTGACATCTCTGTCCATTTTAGGAACTGTCCAGAACAGCATATGTTTGCTATGGGGATTTCCTTTTACTCTGGACAGTTCCTAAAATGGACAGAGATGTCAGCAGAGAGCACAAACGGAAAAGAATTTCCACTATAGTATTCAGCAACTAATAAGTACAGGAAGGATTAAGATTTTTTAATAGAAGTAATTTACAAATCTGTTTAACTTTCTGGCACCAGTTGATTTAAAAAATAAAAAAAAGTTTTTCACCGGAGTACCCCTTTAACCTGTCCAGGACCCAGGGCGTAAACTTATGCCCTGGCGTTTTTCCGGTCCCTGCCGCGCGCTGGGCAGAGATCGGAAGTGGATGCCTGCTGAAATGCTTCAGCAGGCATCCAGGGCAAACGCTGAGGGGGGCCATGTAGGCCCCCCATGTCGGCGATCGCCGCAAATCGCAAGGGAAATCGCCCTTGCGATCTGCGGCGATACCGGGCTGATCGGGTCTCTGGGACCCGACCGTCCGGTAATTTTGCATGATCCCGGCTGTCACAGACAGCCAGGACCATGCTAAAGTATAGGAGCGAGGTGGCAACCCTGCCACCTCCTCCTATCCCCTGTGATCCATCGGTTAGTTAACCTACCAATCGCAGGGGGGGGCGGTTACTTCCTCCCGCCCTGCCCAGCCCCTGAAAGTCCGGAGACGCAGCGGGGGATGGGGGAGTGCTGGGGACCGGCCCCGGTACTTACCTCGTCCCTGAAGACCCGGATCCCGGCAATGAAGAAGGCGGCGGCGACAGGTGAGTTCCTTTTCAGCCGCGGTCGGGCCCTTTACAGCAATGCATGTCGCCGTAAAGCGACATGCATTGCTGTAATGGGACCCTGTATACTACAACTCCCAGCATGCCCAGACAGCCCTTGGCATCTGGACATGCTGGGAGTTGCAGTTTTGCAACATCTGGAGGTCCACAGTTTGGAGACCACTGTGCCCTTCCAGATGTTGCAAAACTACACATCCTCAGCATGCCCTTACTGTCCAGGCATGCTGGGAGTTGTAGTTCTGTAACATCTGGCCCTTCAGATGTTGCAGAACTACAACTCCCAGCATGTCTGGACAGTTTTGGCATACTGGGAGTTGTAGTTTTGCAACATCTGGAAGGGCACAGATTGGGAACCACTGTATTAGTGGTCTGCAAACTGTAGTCCTCCAGATGTTGCAAAACTACAACTCCAAGCATGCTGGGAGTTGTAGTTCGGCAACATCTGTCTTCAAAGATGTTGCCGAACTACTACTTCCAGCGCCTGAGAATGTTTGGGAGTAGTGGTTTTGCAACAACTGTAGGCACACTGGTTGGGAAACATTGTCTGTTTCCTAACTCAGTGTTTCCCAACCAGTGTGCCTCCAGCTGTTGCAAAACTATAACTACCAGCATGCACTGATAGACTGTACATGCTGGGAGTTGTAGTTTTGCAACAGCTGGAGGTCCCCCCCTGTGAATTTACAGGGTACATTCACATGGGCAGGGGGCTTACAGTGAGTATCAGGCTGCAAGTTTGCGATGCAGCAAATCTTGCGCGGCAGCTCAAACTCGCAGCGGGAAACTCGCTGTAATCCCCCGCCCGTGTGACTGTACCCTAAAAACACTACACTACCACAAAATAAAATAAAAAGTAAAAAAACACTACATGTACACATACCCCTACACAGACCCCCTCCCCTTCCTAATAAAAAAAAAAGAAAAACGTCTGCTATGTCAATGTTTACAAAATGGAGCCTCCAGCTGTTGCAAAACAACAACTCCCAGTATTGTCGGACAGCCATTGACTGTCTAAGCATGCTGGGAGTTTTGCAACAGCTGTAGGCACCCTGTTTGGGAATCACTGGCGTAGAATACCCCTATATCCACCCATATGCAAATCCCTAATTCAGGCCTCAAATGTGCATGGCGCTCTCTCACTTCGGAGCCCTGTCGTATTTCAAGGCAACAGTTTAGGGCCACATATGGGGTATCGCTGTACTCAGGAGAAATTGCCTAACAAATTTTGGGGGGCTTTTTCTCCTTTCACCCCTTATGAAAAGGTGAAGTTGGGGTCTACACCAGCATGTTAGTGTAAAAAAATAATTTTTTTACACTAACATGCTGGTGTTGCCCTATACTTTTCATTTTGACAAGAGGTAAAGGGGAAAAAAGCGCCCCAAAATTTGTAATGCAATTTCTCCCGACTACAGAAATACCCCATATGTGGGCGTAAAGTCCTCTGGGGGCGCACAACAAGGCCCAGAAGGGAGAGTGCACCATGTACATTTGAGGTGATTTGCACAGGGGTGGCTGATTGTTACAGCGGTTTTGACAAGCGCAAAAGAAAAAAAAAAAAACCACATGTGACCCCATTTCGGAAACTACACCCCTCACGGAATGTAATGAGGGGTGCAGTGAGAATTTACACCCCACTGGTGTCTGACAGAGCTTTGGAACAGTGGGCTGTGCACATAAAAAAAATTGTACAGCCCACTGTTTCAAAGATCTGACAGACACGAGGGGGGGGGGGGGGTAAATGCTCACTGTACCCCTTGTTACGTTCCTCAAGGGGTCTAGTTTCCAAAATGGTATGGGTATGCCATGGGGGGTTATTTTGCTGTCCTGGCACCATAGGGGCTTCCTAAATGCGACATGCCCCCCGAGCAAAATTTGCTCTCAAAAAGCCTAATATGACTCCTTCTCTTCTGAGCATTGTAGTTCGCCCGTAGTGCACTTCTGGTCAACTTATGGGGTACCTCCAAACTCAGAACAGATGGGGTTACAAATTTTGGGGGGTCTTTTCTGCTATTAACCCTTGCAAATATGTGAAATTTGGGGGGGAAACACACATTTTAGTGAAAAACATTTTTTTTTTTTACGTATGCAAAAGTCGTGAAACCCCTGTGGGGTGTTAAGGCTCACTTTATTCCTTGTTACGTTCCTCAAGGGGTCCAGTTTCCAAAATGGTATGCCATGTGGTTTTTTTTTGCTGTCCTGGCACCATAGGGGCTTCTTAAATGCGACATGCCCCCGAGCAAAATTTGCTCTCAAAAAGCCAAAGATGACTCCTTCTCTTCTGAGCATTGAAGTTCGCCCATAGTGCACTTCAGGTCAACTTATGGGGTACCTCCATACTCAGAAGAGATGGGGTTACACATTTTGGGGGGTATTTTCTGCTATTAACCCTTGCAAAAATGTGAAATTTGGGGGGAAACACACATTTTAGTGAAAAAAATTATATATTTTTTTACATATGCAAAAGTCGTCAAACGCCTGTGGGGTATTAAGGCTCACTTTATTCCTTGTTACGTTCCTCAAGGGGTTTAGTTTCCAAAATGGTATGCCATGTGGAGGGGGTTGCTGTTCTGGCACCATAGGGGCTTCCTAAATGCAACATGCCCCCCAAAAACCATTTCAGAAAAACGTACTCTCCAAAATCCCCTTGTCGCTCCTTCGCTTCTGAGCCCTCTACTGCGCCCGCCATAGACATATGAGGTATGTGCTTAGTCGAGAGAAATTGGGCTACAAAAATAACAATACATTTTCTCCTTTTACCCATTGTAAAAATTCAAAAATTTGGTCTACAAGAACATGCGAGTGTAAAAAATGAAGATTGTGAATTTTCTCCTTCACTTTGCTGCTATTCCTGTGAAACACCTAAAGGGTTAAAATGCTGACTGAATGTAATTTTGAATACTTTGGGGGGTGCAGTTTTTATAATGGGGTCATTTGTGGGGTATTCCTAAGATGAAGACCCTTCAAATCCACTTCAAACCTGAACTGGTCCCTGAAAAATAGTGATTTTGGAAATTTTGTGAAAAATTGGAAAATTGCTGCTGAACTTTGAAGCCCTCTGGTGTCTTCCAAAAGTAAAAACACATCAATTTTATGATGCAAACATAAAGTAGACATATTGTATATGTGAATAAAAAAAATAATCATTTGGAATATCCATTTTCCTTACAAGCAGAGAGCTTCAAAGTCAGAAAAATGCAAAATTTTCAAATTTTTCATCAAATTTGGGGATTTTTCACCAAGAAAGGATGCAAGTTACCACCAAATTTTACCACTGTGTTAAAGTAGAATATGTCACGAAAAAACAATCTCGGAATCAGAATGATAACTAAAAGCATTCCAGAGTTATTAATGTTTAAAGTGACAGTGGTCAGATGTGCAAAAAATGGCCGGGTCCTAAGGTGTAAAATGGCTGGGTCCTTAAGGGGTTAACCCTTGCGGGGACATTGCACAGGGAGTGCTAAAGGGGAAAGAAGAAGAAAAAACGCCCACAAACAGGGCTGGGTGGCAACACAAAACAAGTTGGGCAGGGCACTGAAAGAGGAGACAGACTACAAGGCATGCTGGGAGCTGTAGTTTCTAAAGCAAAGGCAAAAAGGAAATAGATGCTACACTACATGGACACACTTGTGCAAAGAAAGGAAAAGAAAGACAAACAAAGAGCAAGCACGAGACCAGAAATAAGAAGAAAACTCACCTGCAAGGGTAAGCCCTTTAAGTAAAGGCATACCATTCCCTTTTTTAATTTCAACCCCATCTCACTAAATAGCTTTCCAATAAAAGAGTTATCAGGAATTTTCAAACGATGGCGATTCCCAGTTGCTCTATCTGCCTGTTTTATTTGCATCATCCATAACATATGTTCCCTACCAAGATTAAATTCTTGAAAAATATCTCTATCCGACCTTATTTCCCTTTCCTCATACAATTGAGACACCCAAAAGGCGCCTCTCCTTTTCCAAAATCCTGTTTTACTAAACTCTTCTAAATTATTATTATTCCATATTGTTGAAAAGGGAAAGCTAAAGTCAAATTTGTAGAACTGTCTTAACCATTCCCAAATGTTATTAAATACCTGTGCATATGTAAATTTCTGATAGGGTACAGAAAGAAGAGGCCCTGATTCTAATAGGAAAATAGATTTAAATATTTATGTGACGTGTTATCTTAACAAAGTTTTATAAGTGCAGAATCCTTATTGTGTTTAAACATCTCAATCCTCCTAGTAAAATAATACAACTTAAAATTAGGCAGACCCAACCCACCATCTTTAACCTGTAAACTCATAATTGAATACTTTAATCTAACCCTCTTCCTCCCCCATACATATTTACCCAAAATACGCTCTAATCTATCAAATCAGAGCAGCATTCAGAAGGAATAATAACTGAGGCAAAACAATCATTTTGATAAGTGAAATTCTGTCTCCCATTGATGTTGGAAGTTTTGACCAGAGGTTGATTTTCTTTTTTAAATTAACAATATAGGGGTTCAAATTGTTACCTACGAAATGTTCTGGTTCTGCTGACAAATTAATCCCCAAGTACGTAAAGGACTCCCCCCTCCCTGACCAGCTGAAAGAGGGTTCTATCACTCTTTGGACAAAATCTAGTGGGAGCAGATAAAATTTCGGCCAATTGATCTGAAGCCCTGAGATATTGCGGAAATTATTTATAATTGACATAACTTTAGGAATCCCCACCTTGTCGGCGTATAAGGCAATCTTATCTCTCGCCCCCTTTAGGCCAAATCTTATGTGTGTTTAGTACACTAATGCCCACTCAGGAATAATGTACCTAGTGGAATGTTAGAAGATAACAGTTTGAAGCTACCGTATATACTCGAGTATAAGCCGAGTTTTTTAGCATAATTTTTTGTGCTGAAAATGCCCCCCTCGGCTTATACTCGAGTGAACTATACACTTGACCATCCCTTCTCAGTGGTCTTCAACCTGCGGACGCTGGGAGTTGTAGTTTTGAAGCATCTAGAGGTCCGCAGGTTGAAGACCACTGCTGGGCCTTCGTCATCATACAGACCCCCCATTTAGTTTTCTATTCACCTCCCCTCGGTGGGAAGGAAGGGTGAGCTGATCCGGGTCATCTATGCTGCAGGGACCGTCCGGTGGGGAGGGTTAGTCGTTCCGGGCTGTCCATCTTCACCGTGAGGCCCTCTTCTCCACTTTGGGCCGGCCCTGGACTAGTGACGTTGCCTTGACGACGACGCACAGGGACGTCCCTGCGCATGAACATCCCTGTGCATCGTCGTCAAGGCAACGTCACTAGTCCGGATGGACAGCCCGGAACGACTAACCCTCCCCACCGGACGGTCCCTGCAGCATAGATGGTCCGGACCAGCTCACCCTTTAAATGGACCTCTGAGACTATCACAGTGCAGGTGCAAGGAGACTTGATTACACACAGGTGGATTCTATTCATCATCATTAGTCATTTAGGTCAACATTGGATCATTCAGAGATCCTCACTGAATTTCTGGAGAGAGTTTGCTGCACTGAAAGTAAAGGGGCTGAATAATGTTGCACGTCCAATTTTTCAGTTTTTTATTTGTTAACAAAGTTTGAAATATCCAATAAATTTCATTCCACTTCATGATTGTGTCCCACTTGTTGTTGATTCTTCACAAAAAATTACAGTTTTATATCTTTATGTTTGAAGCCTGAAATGTGGCAAAAGGTCGAAAAGTTCAAGGGGGCCAAATACTTTCACAAGGCACTGTATTGGCTTACATAACCTATTAGCACTTAAATATGCCATAAATGTGGAGATGGGAATACCCTTTTAAAGGGGTACTCCACTGGAAAAAAAATATTTTTAAATCAAATGATGCCAGAAAGTTAAACAGATTTGTAAATTTCTCCTATTAAAAAATCTTAATCCTTCCAGTACTTATCAGCTGCTGTATACTACAGAGCTAGTTTTTTACTTTTTGAATTTCCTTTCTGTCTGACCACAGTGCTCTCTGCTGACACTCTTTTTTATTATAAAAGTACAAAACACAAAACAAGTTCATTTCACTGTAACAAAATTAACAAAACTGAACATAAAAACAAACTATCCGTCTCAAAATAACAACTTAAACCTTCCTAACCGGCCAGCCCAGATAAACCAAAAATAAATGAATAAATAAATCATTACCTACTATAGTCCAACACACACACACACACATACCTAATGAACATAAATAAAGCTTTCCTCGCTTGGATCAAAAACTAAAAATATCCAAACTAGGAAACATAACCACACTCCCCCCCCCCCCCCCCCCCAAAAAAAACAAAAATATGGCTAGCTGCCTTAACAAAAATAATCCAACTTGGATAACAAAATATATATATATACCCACAAACAAAAACTAATCCACACTGGGACACAAACATAAATATATTGTACTCTTAACACTATACTATAATAACTGAAAACTGGTCCGACTGCCTTTCTCTCAAAATAATTATGACATTATATAAATAATAAAACTTCAATAAATAAAAAAAATAATAATAAAAAATAAAAAGTACAAAAAAAATTCCCACTATACATAAAACCATACAGAATGTACATAACAAAAAAAAAAAAAAACTCAATAACACAGAAAAACAACCTATACTAAACTATCCCACCACCCCCTCTGGACATGGGTCAGAGTCCATAGGTCACAGTTTTTGTCCACAACTGACCCATACCAGACCCCCAAAATAGTACTCACTGCAACAGTCCAGTCCTGGGTACACACCACCACCCCCCCCAAAAAAGAAACCCCACCCAACCAAAAATACACCCCTACCCACCTAATGTAAACAGAACAATATATACAAAACAATATATACATACTCTACAACAAAGCAATATTAACAGTACAATACACCAAAACCACAAGGCCCAAGTTTGGTTGCCTGCAAGCCCTTTACAATCCATCCATAGAAAACAAAACAAAAGGCTAAGGTGACATGCATAGCCCCCCACCAGGAAGAAGGATGGCAATCCTGATAAAATTAAATTTAAATTCCTCTCCCTATCAACCTCTAACCCTATCACTATCCCTTCATGAAACTTAACCTATACTCACCCTAAGATATATACACTATCCCTGGCCAAAATAAGGTACTTCACCTTAAGGGCCTAGTACCTAGGGCACATCAAAAGAAAAACCTCTCCATAGGAGAGAAGCCCTACTGGTACCAAGACTGCCATACTCCAAAGACCTAATCTTCCCGAGGTCACCAGTGATGTTCCTACAGACCTCCACCTCGGAGAGGACTTTCTGTTGGGTCGATACTAAGCACCGTGCATTCCACGTGTAGTACCTAACCACTAAACTAACTAAGAATAAAGTGCCCCGGTCTCGGCCACCCAGGGACCTGAATGCCCCATAAGCCCACTCCGGATAGGTAAGGCCGGCAAGTTGACTCCAGTTGATGGAAGCGCCCACCCGGTTGTAAACCCCTATATTAAAGGGACAATGAAGCAGGAAGTGATCCATGCTTTCCAGCATGTCCCCGCACTCTTCTCGGGGACATCCCCGGTCATCAGAGTTCCTACACTTCAGGTTGTCCCTTACATATAGCTTCCCCTGAAAGCAGCGCCAGGCCAAGTCCCAAAACTTCTGGGGGATCCTTTTCATGTTCAAAAGATACAACCC
This sequence comes from Hyla sarda, assembly GCF_029499605.1. Classification (NCBI taxonomy): domain Eukaryota; kingdom Metazoa; phylum Chordata; class Amphibia; order Anura; family Hylidae; genus Hyla; species Hyla sarda. The sequence continues at coordinate 245,041,869 of NC_079192.1, forward strand.
CACCCTCAGATCCTGACCTGGGCAGTCCCTGAGCGCCAGAGGCTTCTGGAGGTGGGTCAACAGAACCCGTTTGTCATGGAACTGCCTTGACTGGATCCTGATCTCCCACACTCCCAGACCCCACCGGCGTATCGCCTTCAGAGTCGGGGTAGCGTAAGCCGGAAGATATCCATGGGGTGTACGGAGGTCCTTCACTCGCCCTCCTCTCTCCCATTCCTGGAAGAAAGGCCGAAACCATTCCCTGCAGGAGAGTACCCACGGAGAAGCCCTCTCTGACCAGAGGTTTGCGATGTTGGCTTTCAAGAAGGTGTTCGTAAAGAACACCACAGGGTTTACCATAGATAAACCCCCTAGTCTCCTCGTGCGGTACGTAACCTCCCTCTTGACTAGGTTCATCCTGTTCCCCCATAACAGTTGGAAAAACAGGCTGTAGATCCTAGTGTAGTAAGCTTCTGGCAAGATACATACACTGCCCAGATAGATAAACAAGGGGAGCAGGTATGATTTGATCAGGTGTACCCTTTCCCTGAGGGTCATAGACCAACCCTTCCACTGGTCCACCTTCTGAGTGGCATCCTGGAGCTTACCATCCCAGTTTTTGGTGGGATAATCATCTTGGCCGAATGTGATGCCTAAGACATTTGCTGACTCTTGGGGCCCTGGAAGGGTGTCCGGGAGATCAAACGTGGGGTCTCCCCCTCCCAGCCAGAGACTCTCACACTTATCCCGGTTGATCTTAGACCCGGATGCCTCCGAGTAGCGGTCCACCTCCGACATCACCACATCGACCTCCTCTCTTGAGGAGACGAAAATAGTGACATCGTCAGCGTACGCCACCACTCTCTGGGCGACATCAAGCTCCGCCAGACTCATCCCGACTCCCGCCAACGGCCCACAATCTACCCTCCGGACGAAGGGATCGATTGCGAACACGTATAAAAGCGGGCTCAGAGGACAACCCTGACGGACTCCGGACCCCACCACAAAAGAGCGGCCCGACCACCCGTTCACCAGCGGGAAACTCTCTGCCCCTGCATACAAGATCTTAAGCCAATTAACAAAAGTAGTTGGTAAGCCATATCTCAGGAGGACGGACCATAGGTACTCGTGGTTCACCCGATCAAATGCTTTGGCCTGATCCAAGGACAGCAAGTACCCCTTCCAGAGACCTGCACTACTCCGCTCCACTGCCTCCCTGACACTAAGGACAGCACTTAAGGTGCTTCGGCCTGGAAAAGAGCAGCGCTGAGCCCCCGAAAGGAGCCGGGGTGCAAACTTCACCAGCCGATTAAACAATATCTTAGCCAGAAGCTTCCTGTCCGTATTGAGAAGAGCTATGGGTCTCCAATTCTCAATACGGCTAGGATCTTTACCCTTTGACAGAAGAATCAGGGCTGACCTCCTCATTGACTTCGGCAGAGTGCCCGAGGAGAGACACTCATTGAATACCTCAGTCAAGAGGGGAGCTAAAGACTCCTTAAAGGTCCTGTACCACTCGGATGTTAAGCCATCCGGACCTGGCGACTTCTTAGGGGCAAGCCCCTCGATCGCCATTCTCACTTCCTCTTCCCTGATTTCTTCTGCCAAAACATCAAGAGAGGGGTCTACCCCTGGCTCAGGAATGGTTTCAGTCAGGAAAACCGACATCCTGTCTCGATCTAGATATTTCCTTCCAAAGAGGTGCGAGTAGAAGGATCTGACGACCTCCAAGATCCCTGATCTGGACCGATTCAGAGATCCTGTACTATCAATCAGTCCTGAAATGACTTTACTACTCACTGACATCTTACAGTTTCTGTAAGGGTCGGGCGAGCGGTACTTCCCGAAATCCCTCTCAAAAACCAAAGATGCGTGCCTATCGTACTGACACCTCATCAGCAAGGACTTCACTCTGGAGATATCCTCTCGGCTACCTCCAGTCGAGACAAGAAGCTCGAGTTTCCTCCTCAGACCCTGATACAAGCGGTACCTGTTCAGAGACCTGAGGCTCGAGAGCTGGCGGAAGAACCCCACAACCCGCTTCTTGAATATCTCCCACCACTCTGACTTACTACTACATAGGCCCAGTAAAGGTACCTGGCTCTGAAGAAAATCCTCAAAGGACTGTCTTACTTCCGCTTCCTCCAGGAGGGACGAATTCAGCTTCCAATAACCTTTTCCCATCCGGGGGGTCTCTGAAACATTCAGGGAAAACAAAATCATACAGTGATCGGAGAACTCCACCTCAACCACGGACACTACGGAAGAGACAGCTTCCTCCTTTAAATAAAACCTATCTATCCTAGACCTGCGACTACCTTGATGATAGGTGAAACCCGCGTGGCCCGAGGGGCTCCGGATGTGGGCGTCCTCTAGGCGAGCTTCTCTAGCTATGCTAATCAGTGCCACACTATCGCAAGTCAGCGGACCATTGGAGCCTCTCCTATCTTGGGACCTCGTGACATTATTGAAGTCCCCTCCAAAGATCACTTGCCGACTCGTAAAAAGAAAGGGCTTAGTCCTCATAAAGAGATCTTTACGGCCCCACTTAGTTTGCGGGGCGTAGATGTTAATGAGCCGGAGCTCTTGTCCCTTCATGAAGACATCTAAGATCAGGCACCTCCCCATTTCTAATTCAATAACCCGTCGGCATTCAACAGGAGCGGTAAAAAGGACCGCCACCCCACTATACGGCTCAGCCGCAAGAGACCAGTGGGAGGGACCGCGCCTCCACTCTCTTCTGGCTTTTACCAGAGAGGCTAGATCTGACAACCTGGTCTCCTGTAAAAGGAAAATGTCGGCTTCAACACGGCCGAGAAAATCAAAGGCTGCGAATCTAGCCGTATCTGACTTTATACTGGCACAGTTAATAGATGCCAGTGTCAATGGGGTGAGTGCCGCCATACAGGGTGATTAAATTAGACGGCCACACCCTTTACTTTCTCTTTCCCTTCTTTTTTGCCCCCTCATCCCCCGAAGAAGACGAGAGGGCAGGACCACTCTTGGATCTTTTTTTACACTCCGATTGATCCATATGGTCCCCGTCTCTGTCCGGCTCCGGTCTAGCCCTGCCCTCTGAGGAAGGTGCCTCAACAGGACAGGGCCCAGTTCCCCCCCAGAGGCTCCTTCTCCCTAGGCACCCCGTCCTCACCTTCCCCCTCCAAGGAGGGGGAGGAGATGGTATCGAGGACGAGGTATCGGTTTGACAGGTCAATCAGAGGGGGGGCAGTCAGGCTTCCGTTTTGGACCTGGCCCGTAGTACAAGGAACTTCAGAGGGCTCTGACCTCTTCTTTCTCCCTTTCCTTTTGCCCTTATCTTTCTTTTTGGGCCTCACCCCACTTTCCTCATCCACACTTTCATAGTGGGAGGAATCAGAAGGGTCGGCCATATTGCCTTTCTCTCTGTGAAGTCTCCTGATCTCCTCATCCAGCACGTTCTCTTCTAGGGCTTCAGCGGTTACAGGGCCAGCTTCAGGAGCAGGGGCTGAAGCTACCCCAGTCACCTGGGCACTCTCCAGCTCCCTACTCCTTCTACGATTTTCCTCCCGCCTTAGTTTGGCGGGGCCCTTTTTCCTCCTCACTAGCCCTGTTGCGCCCCCATCCCTGCCCGTACCCTCCCCAGCCGAGGCAACTTCGCAGCTCTCCTCAGCCGGAGCGGCCGCCGCACGGGCGAAGGCGCTAGGGCAACGGCTAAAAGGGTGCCCGAGGACACCACACAGGTGGCACCGGATCTGCCTACAGGATGCGGCCAGATGACCCACCCCACCACACAAAGCGCAGACCTGCACAGTACAGGCTGCGCTAAAGTGGGTGGGGCTGCCACACCTGTGACAGACCTTGGGTTGCCCCTGGTAGAAGACCTGGATCCTATCGCGTCCAAGGAAGGCGGCTGACGGAATGTGGGCAACTGTACTCCCTGAACGCTTGAGTTTGACGGAAAACGTCCAGGCCCTGGACCAGATCCCGTGCTCATCCAAGTTTTTCTTGGGCATATCCGTCACATCCCCATACCGTCCAAGCCAGGTCATAATGTCATAACAAGAAAGTGACTCGTTACGGGTCAAAACGGTAACTTTCTTGACAGAGTTCTGACGGGAAATCGCCTTGACGGCAAAATCCCGCCAGCCGGGCTTGTTCTTTGCCACTTCGTAGTTTGACCAGAAGAGTTCGAGACCCTCTGGCCGTACGAAACTGACATCAAACTCGGATGAACCGTAGGGGTGAATGAGGGCAAAGATGTCACTTGCCCTGAATTCCATCTGAAGGAGGAGCTCAACCACTTTAGAGCGAGGTGGGCACGCATCCTCGCCCCTCCAAATCAGACGGACCACATTCCTACGGTTACTGTCCTGCCCGGTTGTCGGGAGGGACCAGACCACCTCCCCATTCCGCTCTCGGAAAGCCCCCAAACCGTGCCTCTCTATCCAGAAAGACAGGTCGACCTCACCCCTTCCCTCTACCTGGATCGACCTGTCGCCCCTGCGTAGAACCTCCAGGAGGCGCTGTTGCAAGTGGCCTCCAGAGCCGGACAGAGACGGGGACCCCCCTGAACCCCCGGCAGTGACATTGGCATAGCTCCTAGAAGCAGTCACTACCGGGGGGGCAGCCAGACCAGACCCAGACCCAGAACCGTCAGTACAGCCACTCACACCACTACTCCCATCTTTATTCCCATTCATACCCGACTTTCCACTCTTACCACTACTAGTCCCACCATCATTCACTCCACTTACACTCCCACATGCACTCCTCTCATCCACAACACTACTACACTCAGCATTCTCACATCCTCCACTCATTACCTGCCTAACAGATTCTGGGCTGGCTGGGACTTGTAGTATAGCTGGTTTAATAATGTTCTTTGCTGTCTTAGCTGTTGCTGGGGTTGATGCCAAGGGCTCCTCCTCCATGGGCGATGTCCCTTCTGGAGTCTGGAGCTGCCCCCCCGGGCGCACCCCAGCTCCGCCCACACTCTCTGACACGCAGGGAATCCCCACCGTGCCAGCTGTGCCCATCCGCACGGGCTCTGCAGCAGACTCTGACGCCCGGACACTCCCCTCCCTCACAGAGGAGTGCCCCGCAGCGCCCACAGAACATATAGTACTCGGAGGACCGCCCCCCGAGCACCTGGACCCACCATTCTCTGCCAACGGCGCCTGGACACTCCCCCCCCTCACAGGGGAGTGCCCCGCAGCGCCGGTAATGCCCACAGCACTCGGGGAACCGCCCCCCGAGCACGAGGCGGCATAGCTTGCCTCGCCACTTCCCACCATGAGCCCATCCTGCCCCTCCCTACCGGCAGGATGGGTGGGCTTCACATCTATTGCGCCTACAGCCTTTTCAGACGCCATGCTGTACCCCCCTTGCTGGCCCCGGTCCATGACAGGAACGGGGTCTGGCAATTTGGGGGGCCCAGCAGCCTGAACCAACTTCACAGCTGGCCCAGACTGCTTGAATGAATGAAAAACAAAAGATACGGTTTCCTGAACTTTCTGCTTCTTCCTTTTCTTCACTACATCATTCTTGCCAAGATCTTCACCAAAGGCAAAATCCTCAAAGCGGGAAGGTGACTCCTGCTGCACAATAGCTCTCAGCAAACCCCCACTAGCTGCGTCCTCTTCACAGCTATCCTCCATCTCCCCATCACTGGAAGGTAATGCCACTTGATAGGGCTCTGGGTAGCTATCTTGGGGGGGCTGGGGGTCACATGCACCAGGGGCAGCATCCCCCTCACTCTCCACAGCTTCACCTGACTCTCCATCACCTTCCTCCTCTCCATCTTCCTCCTCACTGCTGTCCTCATGGCTGTCTGCACATGGATGCGGGTTTTTAAATCTTTCATTTTTAGTAAGTTTTTCCTTAAAGAACCCTGCATCCTCAGCAATGTTCCTTCTGGCCTCCTCCACCTCAGCCACCTTTGCCTTAAGAGCCCGCACCTGAGCAGTAAACTTCTGCCTCTTACCTGCAGAGGCATTGTCAGCCTGGTAGCGTGAAAACTTCAGGTCTTCCCTCAGGCTCCTAAGTTTTCTTCCCAACTCTTCATACTCCGCCATCTTGGATTGGATCCGTGACCCATACATCTCCAGAGACTCCCTTGGACCCCGTACCCCCCATTGCTGGGGTTCAGGGGTAGCAGAAGGTCCGCTGTTCTTGGCTGTAGCCTTGCGTCCTTCGGGTTTGGACGGGGGAGCGGGCTCCGCATTTCTGCGGGCCCTGCTGGAACGCCTCACCCCAACCTTGGAACCGGCTGTAGATGCTATCTTCCCCCCTCTCGCCAGCCGGGAACGAGAGGTAGAAGCCCGAGACTCCCTTGGCTCCATGCAGGAAAGCTCTCCCCAGGGGCCTGCCACACCCCTGGGAAGGCAGGTGAAAAACGCTGCTTCTCTCTGTGTGGAAGTCTGGAGCTCAAAGGAGACACACCCGACAACTTCACACACTGAAACTGCTGTGTTCACAGGATGTGCTCTCTGCTGACACCTCTGTCCATGTCAGGAACTGTCTAGAGCAGGATTGGTTTGTATGGGGATTTCCTCCTACTCTGATCTGTTCCTAAAATTGACAGAGGTGTCAGCAGAGAGCACTGTGGTCAGACAGAAAAGAAATCCAAAAGAAAAGAACTTCCTGTGGAGCATACAGCAGCTGATAAGTACTGGAAGGATTAAGATTTCTAAATAGAAGTAATTTACAAATCTGTTTAGCTTTCTGGCACCAGTTGATTAAAAAAAATGTTTTCCAGTGGAGTACCCCTTTAAGTGTTGTCTCTTGGTATAATTTGAGGCGGAGCTAAGGTAGAAAGACCATATAGGTGGCATGCTGGGATTTGTAGTTTTCAGCCAAGAAACAGGAAATATAAGCAAAGATAGGAAAAAAAGTGGGGGATAAAAAGACAACAAAGAACGGAACTAGAGTAGCCTAAACAACAAGAATAGAAATGAAACAAAACAAATAGGGTAAGTAAAAAATGGAAAAACACGATGACCACCGGAGTACCCCTTTAAACCATATGATCTGCTTATCATTTGTGTATCATACGCATGTTAGTGTAACTCTGTTACTACAATGTAGAAGCAGAGCTCAGTGTAAATTCTTAGAGATCCCTAAATTGACCTGATTAGTTTTAGTTAATTAGAGGAACTTGTGATTTTAGTCCATAGAGACAACATGATAAAGATATCAGCTTCCCTTTGCTTACAGATAGGTCAGTAAATTGACTTTGTTAATGGGACTTGTGCACAGTTGAATGATTGGGACACTGCCCTTCCTTTTCCTTAAAAGCATGAGTGACATGTAGAATAAACTGTGGAAAAATGAATTGTCCCATGGTATAATGTAAATTTCCTAAGGCTTGGCTATAACACAAAGAGAAAAATATCTTTTCTCCATACATATTCTACTTGAACTATCATAGAATTGTAAGGTTAAAGGGGAATGGAGCCATTTAGTCAAAACATTATCAGGATGCTTATATAGGGGTACATCTATCAAACCTTTTTGTAGGTTTTTTTTGCTTAAAATTGTCGCAAAAAAGTCGCACGTGCGACTACGCTCTTTTTTCTGCGACTTTTTGCATGTTCAGTGTCCTAAGCAAAAAATAAAAATCTTGCTTACCAAAGCAAAAAGTGATTTTTCACTTGCAGTGGTCAGAGATTTATCAAGTGCGAAAGTCGCAAAAAAGTTGCATTGCATAAAAAAACCTACTAAATTTACTCCAGCTCAGACATGGAGCAGAAAAAGCTACTACCAAAGCAAAAAAAGAAAAAGTGCTTAAGTGAACAAAATTTATCAACAGGCTGAAAGCAGTTGATAAATAAGTCACACATAAGCAAAAATAATAGTAAGAAAAAAAAAAAAAAAAGGAATACAAAAGCAAACAGTGATAAATGTCCCCAATAGCGATTTTGCCAGGTTAAGAAATACTATACAGTGTATAGTATTGTGGCTCCTTATAATGATATCTTTAACTATAGCTTAGAGTACTAAAGTTGTTAGTTTTCTTACACTATGTAGGAAACCTGCTTTAAACTAACAAACACCTACAAAGAAATTTAGTGCTGATAGCCAAAAGTACATGGCAAATATAATTTTTATAATTTGCAGAGAGGATTTTGTAAGACTCATTTTTAGTGTGGATTGCCCCTTGCAGTTAGAATGTATATTCTACCATGACTAGATCCAAAGAGCTCTCTGATGCTTTCTGAAAGAAAGTTATCGATGTCCATCAGTCTCAAATGGAATTTAAGAAGATTACCAAACAATAAGTTGAGGGCACTAGGATATCTGGAATAATGTGCTTTGGACAGTCAAAGCAAAGGTAGTGTTATTTGGCCTGACATGTTTCAGGTGCATGTGAACCCTTCATCATAGGCATAAGAGTGATCTCACTCCAATTAACTATATACCACATAAAAATAGGAGGAGTTGTAGTAGCACGTAACATAGATACAATATATGTATCCAATGTAGATATGCAAAAGAATGGAGTACTTACCCGGTCTTTGCGTGTAGTAAAAACTTCTTTATTGCATCACGACATGCAGTGCATAGTATTCCGTGCGGGGAAGCAGACAGGAACAGGTGGAGTGGGTTGGGCAACGGTCCGTATAGCGCAATCTGCGTTTCGTCAGGCCCCTAGCTGGATTACACAGGAGGGAGTGTGTATACAAGTAAGGTGAACAGTCGTCCGTAGCATTTAATCTAGATATTCATCTAGCTTCTTTAATGAGTAGCTGCTGATGTCTGTTTGTTTTTCTAACTGACTGTTCAATTCTTTCAATAACAGCAAATTTGAGTGACTTGGACAAGCCTTTGTGAATCTCTGGGACATGTGAGATAAGTTTTGTTGCTCCTGCTCCAGTTTTAAAGGATCTGAAGTGTTCTCTTATTCAATGAAAAAGAGGACGTATTGTCTTTCCAACATAAAAGTATCCACAGTCACAAAAGATTACATATACTACAAACTCTGATCTGCATGTAGCAAATTGTTTTATTTTAATGCTGTAACTATTTGGAGTTCCTTTGATTTAGAATTGTGGCTACAGAAGGAGCACGACCAGGGCTCAAGTCCTGCAGGAACTCATGGGAACGGAGTTCCTGCACTTTTACCACAGCAGGAACGCAGTTCCCATTAGCAGGAGTCCTGCAGGACCAGGCCTTAAAGGGTTACAAAGGATAGAGGATAAGATGTCTGATCGCGGGGGTCCCGCTGCTGGGGACCCTGCAATCTCGGCTTCGGCACCCCAGACATCCGGTGCATGGAATGAACTTCGCTCTGTCCCAGATGACTGGTGATGCAGGGCAGAGGCTTGTGACGTCACAGTAATGCCCCCTCAATGCAAGTCTATGGGAGGGGGCATTACAGCCGTCACGCCCCCTCCCATGAACTTGCATTGAGGGGCCATGACCGTGACGTCATGAGCCTCTGGCGCTTCACCTAATGCTCTAAATGAACATCAGGAGCAGCAGGGAGAATGTGGGGGTCCCCAGCGGTGGGACCCTCGGGATCAGATATCTTATCCCCTATCCTTTGGATAGGGTATAAGATGTCTAGTACCCCTTTAAGTGGAAATCTAGGGTGAGTTCCCACACTTTTTTCCCAGGACTTGACCCCTGAGCACGACCCACAGGTGTAATTCGCAGTTGGTCTGAGCTCAGACAACCAATGCGTCTTTTTCTTTTTTTCATTTTTTGTGCTTGTTTTTTTATATAGTTTCCAACGGTCATGCTTCTTCTTTATGTCCCTATGGGGTTATATTATGTGATCTCTACAAGATCTTTATCTTGTTGCAAGATATACTAGTTGTTAGCTATGGCTCTTCTAATTACTTAATTCATTGGTGTGTTTGGGAATACAAAAGTAAACCTACTAGTAGTATTTTTTTAACTGGTTTTTAATAGTTCCCTACGATCAATGTTATCTATTCTCTCTCTTGCATTTTTTTATACGTTCTCTGGATACCCACTGTTTCGAAGTCTGTTTTCCAGATCAAATACTTGATCCTGGAATTTTTTTTCGTCATTGTTGATTCTTTTAAGGCAGGCCATTTGACTAAACAGGATGCTATTCCGGGTGTGACTGGTATGTGACGAATTATAATGCAACAGGGCATTTTTAGCAGTGGGTTTTCAGTATCCTGTCGTAAAACAATCATATCATTTTCAATTTTAATTAGGACATCGAGAAACATCAATTCTGTACCTCCAAATTGTGACATAAATGGCATATTAACTGTGTTGGCAGTGTTGAGAAAATTTACAAAATCATAAAACTGTGTTTCACTACCACTACAAACCACAAATACGTCATCCACAAAACACCATATTGTTTTTATGAACTTAACATAGGCGTTAACAGAAGAAAAAATATAATTTCTTTCAACAACAGCCAGAAAAATGTTTGCGAATGCACAGGAGATGGGAGTCCCCATCGTTGTGTCATTCGTTTGTTTATACCAGGTGTCATTATATTGAAAGGTATTATTTTTTAGAATGAACTCAACAGCTTCGGCAATTAAATCGATCATGTCCGAAGACTTTTCTGTACAGGACAAAAACTCCCTTAGAGCCTGTATACCCGCATCCCAAGGGAAGTGGGTATACAGTCTCTCTACGTCAATCGATGCCAGCCTGAAATCGGGCTGCCACCCTAATCCCTATAGTGCCATTATGAGGTCTCTTGTGTCATGCAGGTACCTAGGTATCCGCTGCAACACTGGGGAGACTAGCCAGTCTACATAACTGAACAAGAACTCAGTAGGGCTACCAATGCCTGCCACGATTGGGCGGCCAGGAGGAGACATGCGATTTTTGTGCGTCTTTGGAAGTATATACCAATGAGCATTCTTTGGGGAGGAGGGAAGGAGTTTTTCAGCTGTATGTGTGGTTAGAATACCTTTTTCTGTATACACCCTGAGGAAAGAATGAAACTTGCTCATTACTCTGGGTGTAGGATCGTAGGTAAGTTTTTCATATACCTTTAAATCACTTAATTGTGTCTCTGCTTCTTCTTGGTAATGTTTTTTTATACCACACAACTATGGCACCTCCTATGTCCACTTTGGAAATAATGATACTCTCATTTGTGCTCAACCAATCTAGGGCTTTTTTCTCTTTATTAGAAATGTTATGTTTTGAACAGTGATTTAACGTCCCTACATACTTCCCAGTGGAACAGATCTATAGCTCCTCCTTGAGTTGTCACAGGGTTAAACTTGGAGGGATTACCTCCATTTAATTTTTTATGTTCTGTTATATGTTCTGCTTCTAGGGATTGGTCCACTGCTAATTCTATAAGGTCTTTTAGGCTAGCCAAATCTGTCTAATCTAGACCTTTTATTGGAACAAATCCTAGGGGGCCAATAGTACACAGTTGCTCCCCTTCTCTAATTTCTTTTTTTACAGTATCTTTCATGTTGGTTGTAGCAAAGAATATTTCGAGATTTAATTTTCTAATGCTTTTATGTAATTCTTCCTCAAACAAATGAAACTTAAATGGATCATGGAGATAAAAATTCAGTCACAGAGATACAGTCTGAATTAAGTTCTAAATCCGATCCGCATCGATTGATGTAGAGAGCCTGTATACCTGCATCCCTTGGGATGCGGGTATACAGACTCTAAGGGAGTTTTTGTCCTGTACAGAAAAAGTCTTCGGACATGATTGATTTCATTGCCGAAGCTGTTGAGTTCATTCTAAAAAAATAATACCTTTCAATATAATGACACCTGGTATTAACAAACGAATGGCACGGCAATGGGGACTCCCATCTCCTGTGCATTCGCAAAATTTTTCTGGCTGTTGTTGAAAGAAATTATATTCTTTCTTCTGTTAACCCCTATGTTAAGTTCATAAAAACAATATGGCGTTACGTGGATAACGTATTTGTGGTTTGGAGTGGTAGTGAAACACAGTTTTATAATTTTGTTAATTTTTTCCACACTGCCAACACAGTTAATATATCATTTACGTCACAGTTTGGAGGTACAGAATTGGTGTTTCTCGATGTCCTAATTAAAATTGAAAATGATAGGAATGAAAGGAATGACAGGATACAGAAAACCCACTGCTAAAAATGCCCTGTTGCATTATAATTCGTCACATACCAGTCACACCCGGAATAGCATCCCGTTTAGTCAAATGGCCGGTCTTAAAAAAAATCAACAATGATGAAAACAATTTCCAGGATCAATTAATTGATATGGAAACCAGACATCAAAACCGTGGGTATCCAGAGAACATATTAAAAAATGCAAGAGAAAGAATAGATAACATTGATCGTAGGGAACTATTAAAAAACAGTTAAAAAATACTACTAGTAGGTTTACTTTTGTATTCTCAAACACATCAATGAATGAAGTAATTAGAAAAGCCCTAGTTAACAACTAGTATATCTTGCAACAAGATAAAGATCTTATAGAGATCACAGAATATAACCCCATAGTGACATACAGAAGAAGCATGACCATTGGAGACTATATAAAAAAACAAGCCCAAAAAAATGAAAAAGACGCATTGTTGTCTGAACTCAGATCAACTGGTAATTACACCTGTGGGTCGTGCTTCTTCTGTAGCCACAATTCTAAACCAAAGGAACTCCAAATAGGAGGTTACAGCATTAAAATAAAACAATTTGCTACATGCAGATCAGATTTTGTAGTATATGTAATCTTTTGTGACTGTGGATACTTTTATGTTGGAAAGACAATACGTCCTCTTTTCCATCGAATTAGAGAACACTTCAGATCCTTTAAAACCGGAGTAGGAGCAACTAAACTTACCTCACATGTCACTGAGATTCACAAAGGCTTGTCCAAGTCATTCAAATTTGCTGTTATTGAAAGAATTGAACAGTCAGTTAGAAAAACAAACAGACATCAGCAGCTACTCATTAAAGGGGTACTCCTGTCTAAAGCTTTTTTTTTTTTAATTAACTGGTGCTAGAAAGTTAAAAAGATTTGTAAATTACTTCTATTAAAAAATCATAATTCTTCTATTACTTATTAGCTACTGAATACTACAGAGGAAATTATTTTCTTTTTGGAACACAGAGCTCTCTGCTGACATCATGACCACAGTGCTCTCTGCTGACATCTCAGTTTAGGAACTGTCCAGAGCAGCAAATGTTTTCTCTGGGGATTTTCTTCTATTCTTAACCCCTTAAGGACCAAGGACGTACCGGTACGTCCTTGGTCCTGCTCTTCTGATATAACGCGGGGTTACACAGTAACCCCGCGTCATATCATGGCGGGCCCGGCGTCATAGTGAAGCCGGGACCCGCCTCTAATAGCGCGCAGCGCCGATCGCGGCGCCGCGCGCTATTAACCCTTTAGCCGCGCGCTCAAAGCTGAGCCGCGCGGCTAAAAGTGAAAGTGAAAGTTCCCGGCTAGCTCAGTCGGGCTGTTCGGGATAGCCGCGGCTAATCGCGGCATCCCGAACAGCTGACAGGACAGCGGGAGGGCCCCTTCCTGCCTCCTCTCTGTCCGATCGCCGAATGACTGCTCAGTGCCTGAGATCCAGGCATGAGCAGTCATCCGGCAGAATCGTTGATCACTGGTTTCTTATGAGAAACCAGTGATCAACATAGAAGATCAGTGTGTGCAGTGTTATAGGTCCCTATGTGACCTATAACACTGCAAAAAAAAAGTGAAAAAAAAAGTGAATAAAGATCATTTAACTCCTCCCCTATTAAAAGTTTGAATCACCCCCCTTTTCCAATAAAAAAAAAACACAGTGTAAATAAAAATAAAAATAAACATATGTGGTATCACCGCGTGCGGAAATGTCCGAATTATAAAAATATATCATTAATTAAACCGCTCGGTCAATGGCGTGCGCGCAAAAAAATTCCAAAGTCCAAAATAGTGCATTTTTGGTCACTTTTTATATCATTTAAAAATGGATAAAAAGTGATCAATAAGTCCTATCAATGCAAAAATGGTACCGTTAAAAACTTCAGATCACGGCGCAAAAAATGAGCCCTCATACCGCCCCATACACGGAAAAATAAAAAAGTTATAGGGGTCAGAAGATGACAATTTTAAACGTATTAATTTTCCTGCATGTAGTTATGATTTTTTCCAGAAGTCCGACAAAATCAAACCTATATAAGTAGGGTATCATTTTAATCGTATGGATCTACAGAATACATATCAGGTGTCATTTTTACCGAAAAATGTACTACGTAGAAACGGAAGCCCCCAAAAGTTACAAAACAGCGTTTTTTTTTCAATTTTGTCGCACAATGATTTTTTTTCCCGCTTCACCATAGATTTTTGGGCAAAATGACTGACGTCATTACAAAGTAGAATTGGTGGCGCAAAAAATAAGCCATCATATGGATTTTTAGGTGTAAATTTGAAAGAGTTATGATTTTTTAAAGGCAAGGAGCAAAAAACGAAAATGCAAAAACGGAAAAACCTCCGGTCCTTAAGGGGTTAAGGACCAAGCTCATTTTTACATTAGGGACCAGGCCAATTTTATTTTTGCGTTTTAGTTTTTTTCCTCCTCGCCTTCTAAAATCCATAACTCTTTTATATTTCCATCTACAGACCCATATAAGAGCTTGTTTTTTTGTGTGACCAATTGTACTTTGTAATGAAACCTCATTTTACCATAGAATGTGTGGCAAACCCAAAAAATTATTTTTTAGGGAGGAAATTTAAATGAAAACCACAATTTTGCACATTTTGGAGGGTTTCGTTTTCACACTGTACAATTTACGGTAAAAATGACATCTGTTCTTTATTCTGTGGGTTAATATGATTGACATGATATGTATTACTAGATACTTTTATATTTTTGTACCGCTTAAAAAGAATCTAAAACTTTTTGTACAAAATCAGTCATCTAAAATCGCCCAACTTTGACCACCTATAACTTTTTCATTTTTCCGTATATAGGGCGGTATGAGGGCTCATTTTATGCGCCGTCATCTGTACTTTTTATCTATACCACATTTGCATATATAAAACTTTTAAATCATTTTTTATAAAAACATTTTTTTACATTTTTCAATTTTTATTTACACTTTTTATGTCCCCATAGGGGACTATCTATAGCAATCATT
Organism: Hyla sarda; assembly: GCF_029499605.1. Lineage (NCBI taxonomy): Eukaryota > Metazoa > Chordata > Amphibia > Anura > Hylidae > Hyla > Hyla sarda. The sequence goes on from NC_079192.1 coordinate 245,056,910, forward strand.
TGATTGCTAATACTGTTCAGTGCTATGCATAGGACATAGCACTGATCAGTTTATCGGCTGTCTTCTGCTCTGGTCTGCTTGATCTCAGACCAGAGCAGGAGACATCGGGAGACAGATGGAGGCAGGTGAGGGGACCTCCTTCCGCCATTACAGATGATCGGATCGCCGTGCCAGCGCTGCGGGCGTTCTGATCATCTATTTTAATATGCGCATTGCCGCAGATGCCGTGATCTGTACTGATCACGGCATCTGAGGGGTTGATGACGGACATCCGCCCGATCGTGGATGTCGGCCATTACTGGCAGATCCCCAGCTGCTGATAGCAGCCAGAACCTGCTGTTTATGACGTGAGCACCGCTCCGATGCTCGCGGTCATACACAGGACCTAAATGTACGTCCTGGTGCGTGAAGTATCGCCAAACCAGGATGTACATTTACGTTCTTGGTCGTCAAGGGGTTAAAATGGACAGAGATGTCAGCAGAGAGCTCTGTGGTCATGATGTCAGCAGAGAGCTCTGTTTTCCAAAAAGAAAAAAATTTCCTCTGCAGTATTCAGCAGCTAATAAGTACTAGAAGGATTAAGGTTTCTTAATAAAAGTAATTTACAAATCTGTTTAGCTTTCTGGCACCAGTTGATTTAAAAAAAATAAAAAAAAAACGTTTTCCACCGGAGTACTCCATTAAAGAAGCTAGATGGATATCTAGATTAAATGCTACGGAAGGTTTAGGACTAAACGAAAGAAATAAAAGGAATTATAATTAACTAGCTACTGTACTGTTCAATGGTTCACACTTAAGGAGTAGTTTGTTTTTAAAGTATTGTTAATGCACAAGAAAAATTCCTGTTTGTATCGTTACCATGACAACTGTTCACCTTACCTTCATAAACACTCCCTCCTGTGGAATCCAGCTAGGGGCCTGATGAACCGCAGATTGCGCTATACGGACCGTTGCCCAACCCACTCCACCTGTTCCTGTCTGCTCCCCCGCACGGAATACTATGCACTGCATGTAGCGATGCAATAAAGACGTTTTTAACAGGGGGGGGGGGGGGCGTCGCTTGGCACGCTGCGAAGATGGCTGCTTCTCCCTAGAGCTCCGGACGAGCAGCAGACAGACAGGGCTATAAAGGGCTGACATGGGCGGCAGACACCTCAACAAAAAAGCTAACAACCGCTCCCAATCCCTCCACAACGAAGCGAAAGCCATCACGGCATATTTCCCCCACCAGGACAGCCGGAACAGTGAGTGACCGCAGCTCCCGCTGACACAACAGACTCCGGCTCCCTCTGCCTCAGAGCCACGTGCCCGTCCTGCTGTGCGCACCTCCTCGCCAGCAGCCTCGGGGTCAGCGCCGAACCCGGCTCCAACACCCGAAGTATCCGGACCCTTCCGGCACCCTCTACAACCCCAGGCAAGTGTTCCCCTCACAGGGCAAAGGCAGCACACGCTTACCTATCCTCTCCAGGGAGCCTGCTCTGCTGCCAACAAGGCGGACGGCTCTCCTGTTGCAGCACCTCCGGGCATGAAGCAGTCTGGTGCTACTGTGGCTCCTCAGCTCACTCCTGCTCCTTTACTCCCTGTACAACCCCTCACCACTGAGCTACATATATCGTCTCCCCCTGGTGAAATGCCCTTTCTGCCACAGCTGTTCTCAGTTATAGCTGACCAAGTGAACACCCCTAAGTACCCAGCTGCTAATGCAACACAGCAGACTGCAGGTACTGTCTCTGTAATGCCAGCTACTGTCCAACAGCAGGCTCTGTCATCTCACCCACCACTGCCTACCTCTACACTATCTGACATGGACTCTGACCCGCCAGCATCTAGGGATGGCTCCACTGAAGGGGATAGCCCCCCGGATTATTGGGGTGCTAGCCCTCTGGCTAAAAAGAAGCTCTTTAAAACACCGCAGAGAGCCCTCAGACAGGACCACATCTGCTCCGACTACTCCTCCTCAGAGGACACTCGCAGGGGTGATATATACAAAGATCGCCAACTTACCTCTCACACTCCACCGTCTGCTATAACTGAAGTCTGAGCACCCACCCGTTCCTCTGGAGACCCTCACCTCCCCACACCTGAAATGGCGGTTAACACCCTAAAGAACTATCCTGAGCTCCAGGCCCTCTTGGCGCACCTACCCACTAAAACGGACATGCTCTCCCTGGCCTCTGACCTCAAGTCAGCCTGGCGCAAAGACCTAGAACCCGTGAAAACAGATGTCGCTCAATTGAACCATAAGGTCACTGACCTGGATCACTTCCTCACTACTATAACATCTGAACTTAGCGGAGCTCAAGTCGGCTACCGCTCTTCTCCAAACTTCCCACGCATCCACCATCGAACACTTGGATGACATAGATAATCATAATAGGCTGAATAATGTTCGCATCAAAGGACTTCCAGAATCTGTCACCCCCCAGGATCTCTCAGGTGTAGTACAGTGAATCTTCAATGAAGTGCTGCAGAAACAAACGGACACCCCGATTGAGCTTGACAGAGTTCATAGAGCCCTAAAGGCAAAAAACCCAGACCCTAAAAAACCCTGCGATGTTATTTGTAGGGTACACCACTACACTGAGAAGGAAGCTGTTATGCGCAAGGCTTGGGATCTCAAGCACCTAACATACAATGGCTTGGTGATTCACCTGTTTCCCAACCTCTCCTTACTAGTGTTGAGCAGCATAGGCCATATTCGAATTCGCAATATTTCGCAAATATATGGACGAATATTCGCCATATATTCGTAATATTCGCATATTCGTAATATTCGTGTTATATTTTCGCATATGCGAAAATTTGCATATGCTAAATTAGCATAAACAAACATTTGCATGCGTGAAAATTCGCATATGCGAAAATTTGCATATGCAAATTTCCCCATATGCGAAAATTCGTACGCCAGTCTCACACAGTAGTATTAGAGCCTTCTTTAGACCACACAAGCTGGAAGCAGAGAGGGGTGATCAATGCGATGTGTACTGTGGAAAAAAAAAAAAATATTCGTAATTACGAATATATAGTGCTATATTCGCGAATATGCGACATTCGCGAATAAAATTTGCATTGCGGATATTCGCGAGCAACACTACTCCTTACGTACCCTCCGCCTCCGAGCCTCTCTGAAACCCCTCCTGCTGAAGCTACAGGATGCCCATATCATCTATAGGTGGGGGTACCCTTTCGCTTTGATCGCCAGGTATGGCTCCACAACTGCAACACTCCGCCATCCAAATGACTTGCCAGCTTTCCTTGCCACATTTAAGCTGCCCCAGATCCTGCTTCCTGATTGGGATGCTCTCTTCCTTCGCCCTCTTCTTCCTCCCCCTCCAGAGGTTCCAGCGAGACGGATCCCCCAACATGGAAGTGACATTGTCCCTCCTGCTCCTTTGCCTCAAAGACAAAAACGCAGAACCTGACCGGCCGTTCATGCAGTTTCTACCCTGCTAAGTACCGTGATTCAAAGAATTACTGCTGATGTCTAGTAATGTTTCTGGACGCTAAATCTTTTCATCCTCACCTACTGATACTTTGTACGCTTACCTTGTGTTTATATGTATTTTAATTTTTGTTATCGTTCTACACTACATACATAGGATCTCCCTGGATCCTCCATTCTGCCACCATCACGTTTAGAACCGATCCGTGCGCTCGGCCCTCACCTTGCTATGGCCCTTACCGTATGCTACTCCCTGTTCGTTTCTGTCGACAGGATAGTATTTTCTTACTAGAAAACTACTTGTCCCTGTCTGTCTGCACTCCTGACAGTGCCTTAAGTTTGTACCCCTGTTCTTATACATACTACATGCGAGCTGCCCTTCTGGCACTCCTTCCACTTTCCCCCACTAGGGATATGTTTAGACTGGTTCTGTCCACACTGTTGGTCCTTATGACCTCTTCTTATAGTCCCCTTGTAGCTTTCCTCTTGTGTTTGCTGCTTTCCTTTCACCTCTCTCCTTCCCCGGTCTTTCCTTTCTCTCACTCCCTTCTCGTTTAATTTTCTTGCAGATTATCCGATTCCTTCCTGATCCTCTCCGATGGGCTGTTCGTCGCCTCGGGCCTCAGAGTTCATGGTGAGTTGTTCCATTCCCTCCCCCACCCCTATGGCAGCTGACATCACCTTAGCCACCCTTAATGTTAAGGGTCTTAATACCCCAGAGAAAAGAGCGCAACTTTTATACTCTTTCCATAAACAAAGGGTACAGATCCTATGTCTCCAGGAAACGCATTTTAAGGTGGGATGCATCCCAGTACTTCCCACCCGTTACTACCATTCCTGGTTACATAGTGCTAATCCCGAAGCCAGGTCAAAGGGAGTCTCTATAGCATTCCACAGATCCTTGCCCATTGTGATTGAGGACTCTGTTATCGAACCCCATGGTCGATTTATTTTTGTAAACTGCACACTAGCTGGACAGGTATTGACAATTGCTTCATTATACGCCCCCAACCATAATAAGGTGTCGTTCCTTCTGCAGACCCTCGAAGCCCTGGCCTCCTTTGCTAGAGGCCCGATCATACTAGGTGGTGACTTTAATGTCCCCCTGTGCCCCCTCCAGGATACCTCCTCAGGTCATTCTTATATCTCCTATAACAAACTTCGAGCTCTGAAGAGGAAACTCCACTTGATGCAACCGTGACTACACCTTTTACTCTATCCCCAGACAAGTATACTCTAGAATTGACTATATTTATTGCCCACATCACCTACTTACTTCATTCTCCCGAGCTGACATAGGAGTGGTGACGATGTCTGACCATGCACCTGTCAAACTCTCCTTCACCCTCCCTTCTTTCCCCAAACCACATGCAACCTGGAGACTCAACGATACCCTCCTTCAAGACTCTCTTTGCCTTGAGGACCTCAAATCCACAATAACAAATTTCGTACATGACCATCATTCTGACCCCACGTCCCCGATGGTGAGATGGGAGGCCCTTAAATGTGTTTTGAGAGGGGTTTTGGTGAAACATGGGTCCAGATTTAAGAAGGATACTACCTCCAAATATACCTCTTACCTTTTAACCCAACTACACCACCTGGAATCCCAACATAAACAATCTCAATCAGAGACTACATATAGGGAACTCCTCAGAGTTAGGCATGCCCTGCTGGACTTCCTTAATGCTAGATACAAATATTATCGCCAACTGACTGGGCGCACTTTCTATGAATGGGGCAATAAGGCAAGTCGCATTCCGGTGAGAGCTCTCAGGAACAAAAAATCTTCCCTGTTTGTGGCCTCAGTTCCTGCCCCTTTCGGGACCCTCTCACATAAGACACCAGATATCCTTGAGGCTTTTCAACACTATTACCTCTCCCTCTATAACCTGCCCCCCCCCCCACTACTACTGACCTTCCTCACTCAGATCCTACTACACCTACATTGCGAGACTACATATCCTCCACTGCCCTTCTCACCCTTTCAATGGATATAGCCGCAGCTCTGGAAACTCCGTTTACTCTTGCTGAATTACACTCGGCTATTTCCTCCATGCCAGCAGGTTAAAGTCCAGGTCCCGACGGTTATACCGCTAAATTTTTTAAATCCCTCCGAGATGAGTTATCTCCTCTCCTGCTCACCGCCTTTATTAGTATTTCAAACACTTCTCCTTTCCCCCCCTCCTTCCTTAGAGCCTTTATCACGGTGATCCCTAAATAGGACAAAGATCTGACTCTCTGCTCCAGCTACTGCCCAATCTCCCTCTTGAATTCAGATGCCAAGCTGATAGTTAATCGCCTCTCTGACCTCATGGAGTCCCTGATCCACTCTGACCAAGCTGGCTTTGTCCGTGGACGAGAGGTCCCGTGACAATACGTTGCAGACATTCTCGGTTGTTCATTATGCACTCCACAATAGAATTCCAACTTTTCCACTCTCCCTGGATGCGGAGGAAGCCTTTGACAGAGTGGATTGGGGTTTCTTAGACGCGACGCTTGAGCAGATAGGATTGGGACCCCTGATGAAGGCTCGAATTATGGCCCTATACTCCAAACCTCAGGCCCAAATTAGAATTAACGGACAGCTCTCTGCTCCCCTTGTGATCTCAAATGGTACGAGACAGGGCTGCCCCTTGTCGCCTCTGTTATACGTCCTCTGCATGGAGCATTTGCTCATTGATATCCGCAATGGTGTGGACATTAGAGGCCTCAACACCCCTTCGGGCCACTACAAATGATCTGCATTTGCAGACGACCTACTCCTATTTCTCACTAACCCCTTAACCACTTTACCCTCACTACTGTTAGCCATCCGCCGGTTCTCGGCATACAGCAATTATAAACTTAACCCCTCTAAGTGCGAAGCCCTAAACATCAACCTCCCACCCGATATGGTTTGTGCGATAGCCTCCTCCTTCCGGTTCGCCTGGCGACCCAAATCCTTCAAATACCTAGGTGTGCAAATCCCTGCAAATCCCCGAGACACGTACTGTATAAACTTCCCCCTGATACTGTCAGCATTGAAACTGGACCTGACGCGTTGGGAGCGCAGGGACTTCTCCTGGATAGGGAGAATCAACATTGTCAAAATGAACATTCTTCCCCGATTACTGTATCTATTTTCCTGTATTCCTGTACACCTACCACGCAGCTTCTTCCAGAAGGTCTCTGCGCTCATCACAAAATTTGTTTGGGCCAATGGTCACCCCCGTGTAGCCCGACATGTCCTGATTAGACGCAAGACAGAGGGAGGATTGGCCCTCCCGGACTGCCTATCTTACTATCTGGCTACCATATTGACTAGGGTACTTGATAGTTTCCACAACCGGGAGTCCAAACACTGGGTACAACTAGAGAGCTTGAGCTCCTTGATTGATCCGCGCTCACTCCTCTGGCTGCCATTATCGGCTCTCTCAAAATCAATCCGGGAATCTCTACCCCTAGTAATGGCACCCATTGCAAATTCTCGATTTACCTACTTGAAACACTCCCCAGTGGTGGAACATGATGGCCCACTGACACCAATCTTCGGTAACAAGTAGTTCCCCCCGGCCGCCTCCTCGACCTCCTTCCTGGGTCCCCCTAGATCACAGGGACTAACTTTCCACACCCTTCTCACTCCAACAGATATCAAACCACTCAATGATATCCTCCCTGACAGGCCTCACTCTTTGTCACATGCTATACAATATGCACAACTGCGTCATTTCTACCATACTTCCAAAGTAGCCCTGAGACTACATTGTTCTTTGACGCGCTTTGAATCCATGTGTACCTCTGCCGCGGCAGCACCACGTTCGGTTAGTTCCCTATATGGTCTACTTTTAGACTCCTTCACGACAGCCCCACTGCCTTTTCGCCAAAGTTGGGAGAGGGCTTTGGGTGGTGCACTCTCTGAGGAAGAATGGCAGATGGCCCTGTCCGCTTGTCACAAATCATCTATTTCGTGTAAAGCTCAGGAAACAAATTACAAATTGTTGACGAGGTGGTACAGGGTCCCTACACTGCTCTCCCGATTCTATCCTTCGCTACCGGACGTGTGCTGGCGTTGCGGTGCTCAGGGTGGATCTATCCAACACATTTGGTTGACGTGTCCACTTCTTACATCCTTCTGGTCTCAAGTCCTAGATGTGATATTCCGACTGACAAACATACATATTCCTCTGGAACCGAAACCCCTTCTACTGTCCATCCTCCCTTCACCTACACCCCGCTGGACTGGAATCCTTCTCCGCTTCCTCTTCCTGGCTGCTAGATCAGTCATCCCCAGACTATGGAAATTGACTACCCCTCCTACCCTCTCCTCCTGGCTTTGGGAAGTGGCACATCTTCATAAAATGGAAGAGTTGTTAGCTGATTCTAACCAAAAGATGGATAGACACTATAGAGTTTGGTCCCCTTGGTCGCAATTCATCTCGTCCCCAGATTTCAGGGACTTACACTTATAATAGATCTGCCCACACTGTATAGTGGTCTCCCTCCCCCTTCTCCACTTCACTGGACTACCTCTCCCACCCCAACCTTTCCCACCCTGTTCTTGCTCCTGACTCTGTGGCCCGAGAGACGGATTTGACCCACTCGGTGAGTTCTCTTTGTAAGTGATCTGCCCTGCCTTTCTCTCTCTTCCTCTCTTCTTTCTTTCTCATATCTCCCTGACTCCCTTCTTCTTTTCTTGACTTCTTCTTACCCTGTACCTCTCCCTCCTCTCCTCTTGCCCTTTCCCTTTTCCCCTCTTTCCTTGCTCATCCAGGTTTTTCCATTGCTGAGTTTCTCCAATTCAATGATCATGGCCTTGAACATACCATTGTTATCTCCCCATATACCTGGTTCTAACACCCATAGAGGCACACCATCGTTGACATCTGTTGTGTATGTTTTTGTTATCTGACTGACTGTGGAGAACCCACACTTATGTCCATTCTTTGTTATATCTGTTCTTGTTTATAACTCAATAAAATACTTACTTTAAAAGAATAAAAGTTTTTAACTACACGCAAAGGCCGGGTGAGTGCTCCATTCTTTTGCATATCTACAATGCATACATCTTCTTCCTTTAATGTGAGCACCGGCATGGTCTAGCAGCCAGAGGACTTTAGCTATGAAGTGATTTGTGCAGTAACAGTGCCGGGTACATGTGGATAGACCGATAGATACAATATAGTGATACAACTGAAATACTATAAAAGCATATGAAAACCAAATATATACTGTACAAAGACATATCATGAATAATAGGTAAGTATGCAATCAATAATGAAACATTAACTCCTTACATAGGTTTAGCCTTTGTGCTGCACTATTATCCAGGGTAAATAACCACAGCTCTTCTCTATTGTAACATAAATCTCTGCCCTGATGAGATTTAGTAACCTTTTCAATGCTATATATCCTAAAGGTCTGTACCAAGCTGCCATGATTTTTCAAGAAATGCATGGACACTCCTGAGATAATCCTTTCTCTAGGATTTCTAATGTAATTAAAGGGGCTGGCCACCTTATAACAACTTTGCAGTAAACCATAGTAATAATAGTACAGATTAAATTACCTATAGTCCGATACTTCACTGTTTCCTTGTTCTATAAAATCATGCAGCTCTGCCCCCCCTGCTGATCTATTCTTTTGCAGCGGTCTAACTTTTATTGGTCCATAAGATGACTGTCTATAAAGGAGCAGGTGATGTGTATGCCACATGGTCCTCCATAAACAGTCATGGACTAATAAGCCTTCTGGCTGCCGCACAATAACAGGGGAGCAGGGGGAACAATGCTGTGTGATTACAGAATAACCAAACCACAGTAATGCCTTGGTCTAAAAAGAAGTTAATGAGTATTATCATTAATTACTATGGTTTACTGCATAATTGTTATAAAGTGGCCACCCTTGGGGCTAGTACACCCTTTATATTTCTTGACACAACCTACACATTCATTTATGTTTACCAAATTGCTAGAATTACAACTGATATACTTTTTAAAAGAATACCACTTGGTTCCAGTAGCATTAATATAATTCTGGCACCGATAAACACAGTTGTCTTAACAAGTACTTGATCATCATAATTCTTCTTTGTCATAGTTCCACATGTGTGTTGGCCAGTGCATAAGAAAACATCTTGGGTGAGTGAGCTGGAGATACTTCCTTAGTGGTATTTGGCCACAGTAACAGAATACATGATGAAAACATACTGAAGGCAGCACCATCCATGAAAATAAAACAGCTTTGGCACTGTGTGGTAAGTTACAGTTCACACTCAATGGAGCGGTTAGAAACCACACTTGATCAGCACCTCTGATTCGCTTGACAGAGCAAACTTGGTGATATACAGTGGGGATCAAAAGTTTGGGCACCCCAGGTAAAAAAAAATTATTAATGTGCATAAAGAAGCCAAGAAAAGATGGCAAAATCTCCAAAAGGCATCAAATTACAGATTAGATATTCTTATAATATATCAACAAAAGTTAGATTTTATTTCCATCATTTAAGCTTTCAAAATAACAGAAAACAAAAAAATGGTGTCTGCAAAAGTTTGGGCACCCCGCAGAGTTAATATCTTGTACTGCCCCCTTTGGCAAGTATCACAGCTTGTAATGGCTTTTTGTAGCCAACCAAGAGTCTTTCAATTCTTGTTTGAGGTATATTTGCCCATTCTTCCTTACAAAAGTCTTCCAGTTCTTTGAGATTTCTGGGCTGTCTGTCACGCACTGCTCTTTTAAGGTCTATCCTTAGATTTTCAATTATGTTGAGGTCAGGAGATTGTGAAGGCCATGACAAAACCTTCAGTTTACACCTCTTAATATAATCCCCTGTGGATTTCGAGGTGTGTTTAGGATCATTATCCATTTGTAGAAGTCATCCTCTCTTTAACTTCAGCGGTTCAGAGGTTTTCTTCTGATGACTCTTCCATGAAGATCATATTTGTATCTCTTTATAGTGGAATAGTGTACCACAACTCCAGTGTCTGCCAGATCTTTCTGGAGGGATTGTGCAGTCAAACGTGGGTTTTGAATAGTTTTTCTCACAATCCTGTGAGCTGTTCTGTCTGATATTTTTCTTGGGATTCCAGATCTTGCTTTAACTTCCACTGTTCCTGATGACTGTCATTTCTTAATTACATTCCGAACAGAGGATATTGACATCTGAAAACGTTTTGCTATCTACTTATAGCCTTCTCCAGCTTTGTGAGCGTCAACTATTTTCAGTTTCAGATTTCTAGACAACTGCTTAGAAAAACCCATGGTGCTGATTGTTGGGGCAAGGTCAGATGAGTCTGGGCATTTAAAACCTTTGAGATTGACATCACCTGGTCTTCCCAGATGATGATTGAGAACAATCCATGACACTGGCAGGTCTCAGCTTTGCAAAGGGGGCAGTGCATGCTATAAATTCTGCAGAGTGCCCAAACTTTTGCAGACGCCATTTTTTTGTTTTCTGTTATTTTGAAAGTGTAAATGATGGAAATAAAATCTAAATTTTGTTGACATATTATAAGAATGTCTAATCTGTAATTTGATGCCTTTTGGAGATTTTCCATCTTTCCTTGGCATCTTTATGCTTATTAATACAAATTTTTACCTGGGGTGCCCAAACTTTTGATCCCCACTGTAGTAATAAAAAAAATGAAGGCAGCACTTACCCTTTAGCAGAATCACATATTTTTTTCATCTTCAATTTTGGTACACAAAACACATCAGGGATTTACACAGAATGCGGGGGCGAAGATGTAAAAGGGACTTTGCAACCCTTCAGATATCATACTGCCAAAAAAAAGACGGCCATCACGCCCTCTCCCATATACATGTCACATGGGGGCGGAGTCGTGATGTCACAATACTCCGGCCCCGTAGTCGTCATGCTACACACTCGAAGCCTCCATCGCTGCGGAGAGCTCACAAAGGTGGGTGCGCAATGTCAGATTGCAGGGGTCCCCAGCTGCAGGACCCCAGCGATCATACATTTTATCCCCTATCCTTTGGATAGGGGATAAGATGTATTAGGGCCGGAGTACCCCTTTAACATGTGACTGTATGTGACTTTATTTCTTATAGATGTGTTTCTAGAGCTGCATATAATTTGAAAGTAATCGCAGAGTACAAAATGTACTTTCATTTTTGTAATCTGGCTTCATAGTACTGTAAGTTTGAAAACTAGCACAGGATGCCATCTCTTGTCTGTGTGCTTGGATTCTTTTTGTGACTCAGTCCATAAGACTCTCTCTTTGGAGCCTGTACAGCATTCCTTCTTCATCTAGACATTCGTCTGGACAAGTCATTTGTTAATTTATTTTTTTATTTATTGAATCCTACATTAAAGCTTTTGTTAACCTATTATTTTTTTTGTTTAAAGGGGTACTCCAGAAGGCTCCAGAAGGTTTAACAGAATTGTAAATTACTTATATTTAAAAATCTTAATCCTTCCAGTACTTATCAGCTGTTGTATACTACAGAGGAAGTTCTTTTCTTTTTGAATTTATTTTCTGTCTGACCACAGTGCTCTCTGCTGATACCTTTGTCCATGTCAAGAACTGTCCAGCAGTATAGATTTGCTATGGGGATTTGCTCCTGCTCTGGACAGTTCCTGATATGGACAGAGGAGTCAGCAGAGAGTACTGTGGTCAGACAGAAAAAAAAATCAAAAAGAAAAGAACTACCTCTGGAGCATACTGCAGCCCCTAAGTACTGGAAGGATTAAGATTTTTATTTAGAGATAATTTACAAATCTGTTTAACTTTCTGGCACCAGTTGATTTATAAAAAATAGTTTTCCACAGGAGTACCCCTTTAAAAGGAAAACGGTTTTAAGGAAAACGGTCAGCTTATCACCAACACTAAACCCAATACACTGGGTTATAGTGTGGGTGAACAGGAGTCCGATGAGGGGTCACTTATTAAAATACATTCCTTAGATCCGGAGATCTTGGGTCCCTTGGTTCAATTTACTTATTTATTGTCTGTGACCCCACGTCCTAGTGATGTGAAGTCGCTAGTTACATGAGTGCTCTGCTCTTTGCAGCGCTTACTTGACCAGTGACTCCACATCACTAGGACATGGGGTCACAGACAATTAATATGTAAATTGAACCGGCAGGGCCCTGCCTCCAGCGCGCAATTCACAGAACCTAAGACTTAAGAAAATGTATATTAGTAAGTGACCCCTCATTGGACTTCTGTTCACCCACACTATAACCCATTGTATTGGGTCTAGTGTGGTTGAACAGGCTGACAGTTTCCTTTAACCTCTTCAGGACACAGGACCTATGGATACGCCCTGCATTCCGAGTCCTTAAGGACCGAGGGCGTATCCATACGCTGAAATCGTTCAGCAGGCATCGCGGCATATCGCCCAGGGGGGTCATTATGTCCCCCCATGTCGGCGATGGCCGCAGATCGCTGGACAATTCAGTCTCTGACGGCCCCGAACAGCCATAGCCAGCAGGGGTGAGGTGGCCGGTTTACCGGCTGACCAATCAGGACACCTGCTGCGGGTGTCACTCCCGCAATCCGCTACGCCCCTCTTCCGGAGGACGTGAGCGGGTGCGGGAAGTTGACCCCGGCAGCTGGGGACCCCGATCCCCGGCGTCCCTGTTGGGATCAAGGCCTCATGAGTGGCGGCGACGACGACGAGGGACTGACCTGTGTGCGGCGGCGTGGAGCAGCAGTTGGAGGTGAGTGATAGCCTCCTGCTGTTGCTTAGCAACAGCTCCCAGCATGCAAAAAGGGCATGCTGGGAGCTGTAGTCATGCAACTGCAGGAGGCAGACCACCACAACTCCCAGCATTCCCTTATGGGCATGCTGGGACTTATAGTTTTGCAACAGCTGGAGGCACATTTTTTCTATGGAAAAGTGTACCTTCAGCTGTTGTATAACTACAACTCCCAGCTTGCACAAACAGCTAAAGTGCATGCTGGGAGTTGTAGTGGTGCATCTGCTGGTTGCATAACTACAACTCCCAGCATGCCCGTTGGCTGTCGGTGACTGCTGAGAGTTGTAGTTTTGAAGCAGCTGAAGGCACACTGGTTGTGAAACTCAGTTTTTTTTTTACCTAACTCAGGGTTTCACGACCGGTGTGCCTCCAGCTGTTGCAAACTACAACTCCCAGCATGCACCGTACATGCTGGGAGTTGTAGTTTTGCAACAGCTGGAGGCACACTGGTTTTGAAACACTGAGTTAGGTCACAAACTCAGTGATACATAACCAGTGTGCCTACAGCTGTTGCAAAACGAAAACTCTCAGCATGTACAGTCTGTCAGCGCATTCTGGGAGTTGTAGTTTTGCAACAGCTGGATGTCCCCCCCCCCCTCCCCAATGTGAACGTACAGGGTACACTCACATGGGCGGAGGTTTACAGTAAGTACCCGGCTGCAAGTTTGAGCTGCATCAAATTTTCTGCCGCAGCTCAAACTGCCAGCGAGAAACTACTGTGAACTCCCGCCCGTGCGACTGTACCCTAAAAACACTACACTACACTTAAACACAATAAAATAAAAAGTGAAAAACACTACATATACACATACCCCTACACAGCCCCCCTCCCCTCCCCAATAAAAATGAAAAACGTCTGGTACGCCACTGTTTCCAAAACAGAGCCTCCAGCTGTTGCAAAACAACTATTCCCAGTATTACCAGACAGCCACTGACTGTCCAGGCATGCTGGGAGTTTTACAACAGCTGGAGGCACCCTGTTTGGGAATCACTGGCGTAGAATACCCCTATGTCCACCCCTATGCAAGTCCCTAAATTAGGCCTCAAATGCGCATGGCGCTCTCACTTTGGAGCCCTGTCGTATTTCAAGGCAACAGTTTAGGGTCACATATGAGGTATCGCCGTACTCGGGAGAAATTGTGTTACAAATTTTGGGGGCTATTTTCTGCTTTTACCTTTTTTTAAATGTGACATTTTTGGGAAAACAAGCATTTTAGGTAAAATTTTTTTTTTTTTTTTACATATGCAAAAGTCGTGAAACACCTGTGGGGTATAAAGGTTCACTTAACCCCTTGATACGTTGCCCGAGGGGTCTAGTTTCCAAAATAGTATGCCATGTGTTTTGTTTTTGCTGTCCTGGCACCATAGGGGCTTCCTAAATGCGGCATGCCCCCAGAGCAAAATTTGCTTCCAAAAAGCCAAATGTGACTACTCCTCTTCTGAGACCTGTAGTGCGCCAGCAGAGCACTTTTCACCCCCATATGGGGTGTTTTCTGAATCGGGAGAAATTGGGCTTCAAATTTTGGGGGGGTATTTTCTGCTATTACCCTTTTTTAAAAATGTTAAACTTTTGGGAAAACAAGCATTTTAGGTTAACGTAAGGTGACGGTCAGAAGGAAAGAAGCCAACTATCATGGCCCTGTTAAACACAGATGTCAAAAAAGGAGCAAGGAGCATATATAATAGCTAGTAGAAAGGCCAACAGGTCCAGGGGATTTGCAGGGTTTGAGTCACTTTAGTATTTGGACCTTTTCTTTAGATGTTGTAGGAGAAGACAGAGGTTACTTGTTTAGGCAACATACTAGGTTAATAAGCTTTGTCACATTCAATGTTACAATCCTTTTTTTTATTCGTCTTTGTCTTATATGAACTACATAATTGTGTAACTATGCATTCAGTTTACTACATAGCGATGTAGATAGGAACACTGTTCCTTCTAAGCTCAGCAATCTTAAACAGTGCCCAGAAAAATATTTCTATACAAAATAGGCAGTTCTCTACTGTGACTCATTGAGGGGGGTTCCCTCTATGATGTCCTAAGAACAATCACAAAATATGAACTAAAGGCTGAAATAAAGGCTAAATAAAGGTCATTTAATTGTTTCAAATTTAATGCAAGTTATTTTATGTATTAACTTAAAACAATAAACTTGACTGCCTATTTATTTAAGCTTTAACCACTTATAGGGTTAGCTGGCAATGATCCAATCATGATATAAACCTTAAAGGGGTACTCCAGTGGAAACCTTTTTTTTTTTTTTTTTAAATGAACTGATGCCAGAAAGTTAAACAAATTTGTAAATTACTTCTATTAAAAAATCTTTACTCTTCCAGTACGTTTTAACAGCTACATGCTACAGAGGAAATGTATTTTCTTTTTGAATTTCTTTTTTTGTCTTGTCCACAGTGCTCTCTGCTGACACCTGATGCCCATATAAAGAACTGTCCAGAGCAGCATAGGTTTGCTATGGGCTCTGGACAGTTCCTGATACGGGCATCATGTGTCAGCAGAGTGCACTGTGGACAAGACAAAAAAAGAAAAAAAAAAAAAGAATTTCCTCTATAGCATACAGATGCTAATAACTAGAGGAAGGATTAATATTTTTTAATAAAAGTAATTTACAAATCTGTTTAACTTTCTGGCACCAGTTGTTTTAAAAAAAATGTTTTCCACCGGAGTACCCCTTTAACTTTACAAGTAACTCCTAGTGAAAGGTAACTAGGAACTCTCTATAAATCCATACACAGTTTACACCACTCACCATAAAAAAGGATGTAAAATCTGCATGCTATTGACCTCGGATGCAAATGTTAAATCTGCAGCATGTCAAATTATGTTATAGTAATGTTGCAGTTTTTTTCTATAGACTTAAACAGGAAAGTCACTGTCACCACTGAAGGACATCTTTACTGTAAGAGCAGTATTACTGCTATTGTATGGAACTCTCTGATACACAATGGGCGTTGATTTACTTAGGATTTTTTCCCCGACATGTATTTTCCCATAGTATTTACTTTTCCCTATGTTTTGTTTTTCCCTGTGTTTAGCTTTTTTTAAAACTGTTCTGATCAGTTATGGTTTTCAGAGCTCTAATCCCCCACCTTTTTTGTGGAGACCTTAGTAAATATGTCGGGGACACGCCACTTTTGTTAGGGTCATGCCACTTTTGTCAGGGATCACACCCCTTTTTTCAAGCAGATACACTGCTTTTCTGAGAAAAATGGAGAGTTAATTGGGTTTCTTGAATTTTTTGGGTGAAGAATTTGGCCACAAAACCAGATAAAAAAAACAAAGAGAACAAACTAGTAAATAACCCCCAAGGTTGTGATGTCTGACACGTTCCATGTTGGCCTGGATGCCTTACTTGAAAAATATAATATAAAAAGTTATGAGCATTAGATTTCTGGAGATAGGATGTTGGTCCAGGGGTTTATTGTAATAGTTTTAGAATGGGAAAGGAATTGGCATCAGCACAGTGAGTTTTATATATTTTTTTTTGCCTTTTTCTGGATCTTTTTCAACACAGTGGGCCTCATTTACTAAGATTGTCGGGTTTTTACTAGTGGGAAAAGTTGTTTCAGACATGCAGGATTCCTCTCTATTTACTATTGGGAAAAGTCGGGAACATTTTCTGACCATGCCCCTTTTCGGGTTTGTCGGGTTTTTCAGGCGCAGACTGTCGCACACTGTCGCACACTGGCGCAGACATGTCTCAGGCAAAATAACCAGACAAAAACTGGTCGGTTTCAGCTTAGTAAATGAGGCCCAGTAAGTTTATCATTCAAACTTGATGGACCCTAGACTTTTTCAACTTTAGTTACTAGGTAATCCTGTACATCTGCTACAAATTCATAGCAAAATCTGTACAGTTTAGTGGTTTTTACAGTAGAAACACATCAGATTTTTTGCCTGCAAATACAGAAGGAAAATCCTAATCATTTCCGTCTCATGTGGAGATACCCTAAAAGAATATCGGTCTTGGGAAACCCCTATAATGTTTTCTTTAAGAATGTGCAGCTATGTTTGCTGCAGGAATACAGAATAGTCTTAAGACATATTTTATTACTTTGCACTCAAAGATAAATGAGACTGTGTTTATATTTTAGTGCGGGGAGAGCACTTTATAATCATTTACACTTTCAGTACAGGTGGTCTTCTTTCAGCCTGGCTTCTTGTTTTCATTTCAAATAAGTAACAAGTTCTAGTGGCTTGGAGCAGATGGGGTTTCTGATCAAAAGCCAAAGGGTTGGGTTTTAGAATTTAACATATTTTTCATTTAATAAATACTTGGAAAGAAATCAAGTTCTCAGCTCAGTTTTATAATGTGCAGTTGTGTATTTTGTTACATAGTTTATCATTTATGTCCGTATATATTTATTGTAAATGTTTGCTTATAATACTTTTTGTAGTGCTAAAGTATGATATGAATGTATAAATGTAAAATAACTAAGATGTGCATTTATACCTGTTAAGTTGCAAAGTGGTGCAGACCCACCAACTGCAGAAGGACCAAATGACTTTCTTATGTGTATGGAATATGCTGGCACTTTCCTGATAGATGGAAGAAGAAAGAGGTAAAAAAAAAAAGAAGGATCATGCATGTTGAATTTCCTTTTGTTTTTAAAAGATAAGAATCTGCCAGATATGAATGTCAGAGGTTAATTCCCCTCAAGGAACATATGAAGGCTTGGTCAAACCAAGCATGCATTTGTAGGATGAGGACTGAAGGAGTAACTGTATGCTATTCAAGGTGCATGGTTACTTTTACTTCTGATAGTGGATAATGTAAAGTGTTACAGGTGCCCATATTACAGAACTTGATGCACAGTATATCCTACAGGGAAAGATCTAAAGCCGTTTCTATACTATGAAGCATCTACAAAGACCACATCTTTGAGAAGAACAGCCTCTATTCCAGACCAGATTTTGTGTGAGAAATTTTCAGTCCACCATACGTTATGCATAGTGACCATTTTCTTTGAGTAGATCAATCCCATAGATTATAATGTGCTGTCAGAACATTGTATGCTTTCAGCATTATGACAAAAGCAAAATAAAAAAACATAGAAGTGACAACACCATGTACACTTCCTGAAATATCCACATAAGGTAATATCTTCTATAATCCTAAGAGAATAGGTGTCACTTTGTCCTATAAAAGCATTCTTGAGGAAAATGATGGGATGTCCAGCCAAGTTATCCAAAATGGGTCACATTTATCAAGTTCCTTTTTTATTATTGGAACTAAACCAGAAAAAGGAGGGAAAAAAAGCTAATTGGACATAATGTCACACCAAATTCCCAAAAATGGTCTGGACAAAATTATTGGCACCCTTTAAAAATTGTAGAAAAATAAGATTATTTCCAGCATGTGATGCTCCTTTAAACTCACCTTGGGCAAGTAACAGGTGTGGGTAATATAAAAAATCACACTTGAAAGCAGATAAAAAGGAGACAAGGTCACTTAGTCTTTTCATTGTGTGTCTGTGTGTGCCACACTAAGCATGGACAACAGAAAGAGGAGAAGAGAACTGTCTGAGGAAACCAAAATTGTGGAAAAATATCAACAATCTCAATGTTACAAGTCCATCTCCAGAGATCTAGATTTGCCTTTGTCCACAGTGCACAACATTATCAAGAAGTTTGCAACCCATAGCACTGTAGCTATTCTCGCTGGACGCAAACGGTGTCAATGCAGGATAGTCCGGATGGTGGATAAGCAGCCCCAAACAAGTTCCAAAGATATTCAAGCTGTCCTGCAGGCTCAGGGAGCATCAGTGTCAGCGCAAACTATGCGTCGACATTTAAATGAAATGAAACACTATGGCAGGAGACCCAGGAGGACCCCACTGCTGACACAGAGACATAAAAAAGCAAGACTACATTTTGCCAAAATGAACTTGAGTAAGCCAAAATCCTTCTGGGAAAACATCTTGTGGACAGAATAGACCAAGATAGAGCTTTTTGGTGAATGGCCCCCTTGGTCACAGAGACTGGTGCTTTGCTCCCCCAAATTTGTCTCCATGCCCCATCCTCACAAACTTGTCACTGTTCAAAAAGACTCACTATAAACTCCTCTTTGAGCACAATTTTTATTTACAAGTTTGCCACTGACAAATAACATGTTAGGCCTCTTTCACACTATGAAATATCTCTGTTTAGGAACTTCCATCAGAAGTTCCGTCACTATATCGGCGAAACCCGGCCGTTACAAAACCCCTGACGGCCGTGACTAAATTGCATTGCAGCCTATGGGGTTTTGTAACTGCCCGTTTGCACCCGCATATGCCCGTAATTCATTACGGGCGTTATATAGTGACGGGACATCACGGCGGAAAAATTACTGCATGCAGTAATTTTTCTGCCACGATGTCCTGTCACTATATAACGCCCGTAATGAATTACCGGCATATGCGGGTGCAAACAGGCAGTTACAAAACCCCATAGGCTGCAATGCAATTTAGTCACGGCCGTCAGGGATTTTGTAACAGCCGGGTTTCGCCGATATAGTGACGGAACTTCTGACAGAAGTTCCTAAACAGAGATATTTCATAGTGTGAAAGAGGCCTTAGTAAGTCAAGCATTCTCAGCAACTCAGTGCAGTCCCAAGGGTTTAGCAATAAAAATCTTCATCTAATCTAGGACAATTTATCTTAGTCTAAATTGAATGGGAAATAGGCTCAAAATCAGCTGTCTGCAGCTGACACACACTGTCAGTGAATGGCATTTGAGATTATTACTCCCTAGATAGCATGGTAAATAGAAACCGGCCTCTAGGTAGCTGTCTGATTTGGTCTTTTTAGGGTGACACAAACATGAGGCACTGGTCAGGGTGTAATAGTTGATCACTGAAGTTAACTACAATACATTAGTATCGTGGTCTACTGTAGAGGCAACCAAAAAATCCCTCATACAAGTCCTTTAAGAGGACTAAAAAAAAGTGAACAAAAATAAAAAGTTTTTAAAAATCCAACACCAAAAATACAAAACACCCTCTTTAAAAATCTTGGGATCAATCTAAAAAAAAAAAGCTATGAGATAAATTTGATATAATTGTAATCATACCGACCTGCAAAAAAAAAAGGTAACGCATACTGCAAAAAAAAACAAAAAACGCCTAATATGGCTCCATGGAAATATAAAAGCATTATGCAGGTGTGGAGGAAAAAATGAAGAAAGCTCATATAATCCTGGGTAATTTGTTATAGTAAACCGACTGTCCTATTATTATTATTTTTATATTATTAGTTCCTACATTTACATAGCACCAGTATATTCTGCAGTGCTGTACAGAGCTTGTCATCATTCCTTGTCCTCAAAGGGGCTCAATATCTCAATTCCAAAAGAACCTCCCAGTATGAAGAAAACCAGAGTACCCAGTGTAAACCCATAAAATCCTTTGGTAGAATTTCAACCCATAACTAGCACTAGTGCTGCTTTCTGATTATTGGTTACTCTACCGGTTGAGACCCCATGGGTACAAGAACAGTGGACGTGAGTCCCTCTTTGAGGAGAGTGGCATTCAGATGTGTGATGCCTCTCCATTCAGCTCTATTGGCCTACAGGTAGGTGACAAGTGTTCTGGTGGGAAACCCCTCTTTAAACACAATAGAATACTGTAGTTCCAAAAAGCTGTGCTGATTAGCCAAGCTTTCTATTCATCCATTGAATCACAGCAAAAATGTTTCAACAGACTTGGGATTATCATATATAAGTAAAGTGTGATAATATTTATAATAATAACACTTTAATCACTATAAACCTAAATCCTATCTTGCCTAAGCATATTTTTAATGTACATAGTATTGAGACATCAGAAATACCCTTTCAGAAGAGTTAATAGTCTGTTAAATAAACTCAGCAAAGAATAAAGAATTTTTCGACATGGAAAGAATTCCTTTACAGATAACCTTTGACCATACACACCTGCTGCCTGAGGCCCTATTAAAATAGATGCGGCAATATGATTGAAGTACTGTCATCAGGGCAATGGAAAGGATTGGCACTTCATTCAGTCAGTGTGAATATACAGTACAGATTTACTGAGCAGATTTTATGAAAGTACTTGCTTTTTGGAGGTTAAAACACCATGAACCCATCTGCATAATGGGCTCTTTTTATTAACTATTAATTCTGTAAATACACAAATCAATTATACTAGTAGTCTATTACAAGGAATGCAAGTCAACGTGCACTGCAGCTCACCATTCTGGAGCACCTACAATAAAACAGAACAACATGAACATAGTCATAACCAACACATGTATTTGATATCTGTGGCTGGGTGTAGGGTCTTTGAGGGCAATCACTAAAAACAACTCCCATATTTTATGGAATTAGCAGTTGACTCTTGTTATTGCAGTAGACTATGTAAAGCTGCCAACAGTGACACCTAACTAAGTTCACTGACTGATATCTCAAATGATGTACAGTGAAGATAGATGCACTTCACTCAGTAAGAAATGGACTGTAGATACTTTGGGAAACTAGCCAATAAAATGTTGCGAACATTTTGTTTGAATTTCAAAGCTTTTGCTTTTGGATAACATTGTGAAAAGGAAAAAAAAAAAGTGCTATTCTAATCTCTGAATATCAAAGTATTGTTAAAAGTACCATAGCAGCAAGTTGGATTTCATGAATGTGGTGAGAGTTCAACAGCTGCCATGTAAGATTAAAACTACATTACTGCATAACTAAAAGTCTCGCTGCAATCCCCAGCTGTTAATCTTTTTCTCCCCTTTTGCATTATTTTTTTGCAAAAACGGTTTGGTCTCTTTATAATATAATGGAAATATTCATGGAGTTTTTGTTAAAGAAAACTGGTCTATTTCACTTTTTCTCTTTCTTGACTGTCTGTTCCCTTCATCAGTACAAGGAAATGTCACCTCAGAACCTCCCATTGTCCACAAAAACCAGAACATTGGTAGCAGTGGCATGCTTGAAACTCCTGTATTCTGTATTCTATGCATAGTGCTATCAAGGAAACATCCAACTTGTGACAGTTAATGGATAAGAGAGAAATGCCCTTGAAAGAAAATACTTGCTTTGTATGTTGCCCTCCATTCAGTTATTTAAGCTGTATACATCTAACACAATGAAAATGTGGAGATCTTATGTATAGAACAAAATTTCCTCCATGTGTAAAATATATTACCAGCTACATACTGTACAAGTATATTCTACCAGGGGTGTAGCTAAAATCCCATGGGCCCCAGGGCAAATTTTGGAGCAGGTGCCCATAACGAGTGATAAAGTTGGAGGAAAATAACCCTTGGCACTGCTGTGTCCACTAAGAAGTGACGTCCAAACCAGGACAATTTCAAAGCACTGGAGTGGTTTATTAAAGTAAAACATAATAAACAGTATACAATAATCCTTTATTGTACAGTGGTCCCTCAACATATGATATTAATTGGTTCCAGGAGAACCATCATATGTTGAAACCATCATATGTCGAGTACATATGTCTATGTAAAAATGGTAATTGGTTCTGGGGCCTCGGAACCATTGTATGTTGAATACATATCTCTATGGGAAACTGCTAATTGGTTCTGGGATGACCATTGTATGTGGAGTGTATGGGGAGTGTTTAACAAACCAGGGTGCCTCCAGCTGTTGCACAACTACAACTCCCAGCATGCATGTACAGCCATTGACTGTCTGGGCATGCTGGGAGTTATAGTTTTGCAACAGCTGGAGGCACACTGATAGGGAAACACTGATGTATGGGGTGTATAGTGTGTATATGTATTGTATGTGATGTGTGACATCGCATACAGTACTGTACAGTTCTTTAAATACCTTCAGGGGGGACAGAATGTCCTCCATTACGATCCTGCCGACTACAGCTCTATAGGAAAGGAAGGGGAGGGCAGCCAGCAGCTCATTGGATGCCTGCAGTAAGATGCTGCAGGCTATTGGCTATGGCTGCACTGGGGGGGCTTACACTGAGCTCACAGTGGAAGCCTGCGTGAGTTAGCAGGACAGCATGTGAGTAACAGGAGGCAGAACGGGGCGCACGGGGCACATTAAACAACTATCTGTCAGATGCTGAAGTTGTCAGCGCTGTCAGATAGCTGTTTGTACGATGGCCCCGACACACAGCAGCATCATATGTCGAGGCTGCCTTCAACATACGATGGGCTCTGAGAGGCCATCATATGTTGAAATGATCATATGTCGAGGCCATCATAAGTCGGGGGGTCACTGTATACTGTTTATTATTTTTTACTTTAATAAACCACTCCAGTGCTTTGAAATTTTCCTGGTTTGGAAGTCACTTCTTATTGGACACAGCAGTGCCATTCAAAGGGTTATTTTCCTCCACCTAGTTACCCCCCTTTTCCCCATATGTATAGGTTGAGTTACCCCCTGTCTTCCCGATAGGTATAGGCAGAGTTACCCCTCCCCCCTCTTTCCCATTGGTATAGGCAGAGTTACCCCTCCCCCCTCTTTCCCACTGGTATAGGCAGAGTTACCCCCCCCCCTCTTCCCCATTGATATAGGCAGAGTTATCCCCCCCTTCCCCATAGGTATAGGCAGAGTTTATAGGTATAGGCAGAGTTACCCCCCCTTTCCCCATAGGTATAGGCAGAGTTACCCCACCCCCTTTCCCCATAGGTAAAGGCAGAGTTACCCCCCCCCCTTTCCTCCCCTTTCCCCATAGGTATCAGCAGAGTTACCCTCCCTTCCTCCCCTTTTCCCATAGGTATAGGCAGATTTACCCCCTCCTTCCCTCCCCCTTTCCTCATAGGTATAGGCAGAATTACCCCCCTCTCCCTTTCCCCATAGATATAGGCTGAGTTACCCCCCCCCCTCCCCTCCCTCTTTCCCCATAAGTATAGGCAGAGTTACCCCCCTTCCCCATAGGTATAGGCAGGGTTATCCCTCCCCTTTCCCCATAGGTTTAGGCAGGGTTACCCCTCCCCTTTCCCCATAGGTATAGGCAGAGTTACCCCCCCTCTTCCCCATAGATATAGGCAGAGTTACCCACCCCCCTCTTCCCCATAGGTATAGGCAGAGTTACCCCCCCTCCTCTTCCCCATAGGTATAGGCAGACTTACCCCCCCCTCCTCTTCCCCATAGGTATAGGTAGAGCTAAAAAATTAAAAATAAATTATGCTCACCTGATGTCCCATGCAACGATCTACTCAGCAGCAGGGGCCTGCGTCTTCTCCCCTCCACAGTACAGGTGCCGATCATCGGCGCCTGTACTGCATGCTGCATGGGGGCGGAGGTCACGTCTCCTCTGTGTAAGCTGCAGACGCCTTCTCCTGTATGTGCGTGTATCGCACATAGCGGAGAAGGCAGCGCTGTCCGCTAGGGATCTGGGATGAGTGTCCTGGATCCTCAGTAGCGGCATTGGTAATAACAATCACAATATAGTTACTAAGTGTAAGAAACATAGACAAGTCAGGACGGCAAAAACAACATTTTTCAAAGGCAAATTTCCCTGCCCTAATAGCTGCACTTCAACTGTTGCCAAATACTGATACAGATGACACATTTTTGTATTTTTAATTTTTTTTATTTATTTTGTCCTATACGGAGTGGCTGGACACTGACCGAAATGGATTGCAGTGGATGAGGACCGTCATAAGATTCTTTAAAACTGTAATATAGGTGTCTTCTGTGTGTGAGTGGTTTGTCAAAAAAACACTCACCAAGTGTAAGTGTTATCTTTCATTTGTTGGAAGATAAAATTGCTGAATTGGTGAAGATCTCTTTGACCGCTCCCAAAAAGTTTTTTATGTACTTTCTACTACAGATGATAAATGGGAAAAATATACAGCTAAATGTTTCCTTATGGGGAACAATTATAAACAATTTAAACTAAATCCTGCATGGCTTACAACTGAGGTTAAAAGAGCAATAAACATCAAAAATAGCATGTATAAATACAAATCATAGGGGTCAGCTTTAACCTTTAAAAATGCAGCTTAAAAAAGAGCTTAATAAAATCTGTAAAAGTGTAATAAAAGCAGCAAAAATTCACAATAAAGGAGATGTAGCCAAATAAAGAAGAACAAATCAATTTTTTTAAAACATATAAATGCAGAAAACTGATAATGTGGAGGTGGTCACTGGGGATCAAGAGAAGATAGAGCTTCTGAAAGGGTTATTTAGCTCTGCATATACAAAAGAAGGGTTCAGTAATTTCTGTACCCTTGTTCATAATATTTAGAGATTCCCTGGCGTCTGGTATTGTGCTGAGGGACTGGTGCAAGGCAAATGTAGTATGGTACCAATCTTCGAGAAGGGCTATAGGTCTTCCCCAGGTAATTATAAACTGGTAAGCTGAAGGTCCATTGTTGAAAATTATTAGAAATGCTCATAAGGAACTACATACAGGAATACATAGCCAGCAAGGGTTTA
Source organism: Hyla sarda (assembly GCF_029499605.1). Classification (NCBI taxonomy): domain Eukaryota; kingdom Metazoa; phylum Chordata; class Amphibia; order Anura; family Hylidae; genus Hyla; species Hyla sarda. The sequence goes on from NC_079192.1 coordinate 245,082,430, forward strand.
CTGAGGATAGAACTAGTCAAACTAACCTAATTTGCTTTTCCATGGACAGAGGGGTAGTTGTGGATATAGTGGGAGAATTATCAAAACCTATGCAGAGGAAAAGTTTTCCAGTTGCCCATAGCAACCAGAGTTTGACACCATCCCTCATATACGTCTGATAGGTAAATTGAGGTTTTTAGATTTAGAAAATTATTACGTTTATAACTGGTTAAGGTCATACCTAGAGAATGGTGGTCAATAATTCGTACTCTGATTGGTCCCTGGTTATTAGTGGGGCACCTCAAGGTTCAGTACTGGGCCCGCAATTTAACTTATTTATTAACCCCTTAAAGACCAGGGTTTTTTCCAATTTCATCTTTTTCTCCTTATCTTTAAAAAATCATAACTCTCTCAATTTGGCACCTAAAAATCCGTATGATGGCTTATTTTTTGCGTCACCAATTTTACTTTGTAATGACATCAGTCATTTTACCCAAAAATCTACGACGAAACAGAAAAAAAATTATTGTGCAACAAAATTGAAGAAAAACACAATTTTGTAACTTTTGGGGACTTCCTTTCTACGCAGTACATTTATGGTAAAAATGACACCTTCTCTTTATTCTGTAGGTCCATACGGTTAAAATGATACCCTACTTATATAGGTTTGATTTTGTTGTACTTCTGGAAAAAATCCTAACTACATGCAGGAAAATGTATACGTTTAAAATTGTCATATTCTGACCCCTGTAACTTTTAGATTTTCCGTGTACGGGGTGGTATAAGGGCTCATTTGCACAGTGATCTGAAGTTTTTAGCGGTACCATTTTTGTATTGATCATACTATTTAATAGCTTTTTATTAATTTTTTCATGATATAAAAAGTGACAAAAAATACGCTATTTTGGACCTTGGAATTTTTTTTACGCGTACGCCATTGACAGTACGGTTTAATTAACAATATATTTTTATAATTTGGGCATTTCTGCATGCGGCGATACCACATATTTTTATTTTTATATACAGTTTTTTTTTGCAATGTTATAGCTCCCATAGGGGGCTATAACACTGCACACACTGATCTTTTACATTGATCTTTGTTATCCCATAGGAAACATAGATCAATGATTCTGCCGCTTGACTTCTCATGCCTGGATCTCAGGCACTGAGAAGTCATTCGGCGATCGGACACCAGGGGGCAGGTAGACCCTCCTCGTGTCCTACAGCTGTGTATTTCCAAAATGGGGGGGTCCATTGTTCTGGCACTATGTCGGCTTTGTAAACACACGTGGCCTTCAATTCCGGACAAATTTTCTCTTCAAAAGCCCAATGGCGCTCCTTGAAGTACTTGGTTTCCCCAGGTACAAGAAGGAGCTAGTTGGTGAAACAAACAGTCAAGGATTTTCTGCATCCTGACAACAAGCTATGTTAAATGGTGGATTATGGCTAGGTTTCCACTGTTTTTTTTTAGGGCGCTTTGCCTCAAAAAACACCAAAACGGTCAAATGGTGGGAAAAACGCAGCGGCCAGATGTTAGCAGGGAGTCAAAGCAAAACTGTAAACTCACTTTTCGTTTTTGGGTTTGGCGTTTTTTTCCCCTGACCCCGGTGTTTTGCTGCGTTCTGTCTGGCATATACTATACGGCCAGTGGAGGTGAGTAGTGTTGCTATACATCACTCCTTACCTCCTTACACTCTGTAAGCCAGGTGCTCTGCATCTGACCTACAGAATGGTACCCTAAGAGCAGTGAAAAAACTGCCACAGTGTGCAAAATTGGCTGTTTCCACACACCAGAAAAAACGCCAGAAAAACTGCCAAAAAGCAGGAAAAAACTGTGACAGACCTGTGTTTTTTTCAGGTGTAAAAAAACAAGTGGAAAACTAGCCTATAGGTTTCTGACACGTCCCAGTGGTGATTCGAACTGAAGGGCCCATACACTTTAGACAAAAGTCTGGGTTTGGTCAACTGTCTAATGTGTATGGGGACCTCCCAACTCCCCTGACAGATGATGTTTGGGGAGAGAAGGGTCAGGTATGTTGGAACTCAACTGGCAATTGTAATGGTAGAGATAAGTCACTGGCTGTTCCCTCCCCTCTTTAACATGTCCTATGCATAGCACTGAACAGTCGAATGATTGCTGTAATTGCTATAAAAAGTAAAAGTAAAAAAAATGTGAAAAATCCCCTCCCCCAATAAAAACGTAAATTGTCCTATTTTTCCCTATTTCACCCCCCAAAAATGTAAAAAAAAAAACATTTTTATATACATATTTGGTATCGCTGCATGCGTAAATAACCAAACTATTAAAATAAAATGTTAATGATACCGTATGGTGAACGGCGTGAATGTAAAAAAAAAATAGTCCAAAATAGCTGCTTTTTTGTAACCTTTTATTCCAAAAAATATTAATTAAAAATGTATTAAAAGTTTTATTTAAGCAAATACAGTATCAATAAAAATCACGGCGCAAAAAATTAGCCCTCATACCGCCGCTTAGACAGAAAAATGTAAAAGTTATAGGTCTTCAAAATAGGGGGATTTTAAACGTACTAATTTGGTTAAAAAGTTTATGATTTTTTTAAGCGCAATAGTAATAGAAAAGTATTATTATCATGGGTATCATTTTAACCGTATTGACCCAAAGAATAAAGAAGACATGTCATTTTTACCGTAAATTGTACGGTGTGAAAACAAAACCTTCCAAAATTAGCAAAATTACAGTTTTCTTTTTAATTCCCCACACAAATAGTATTTTCTTGGTTGCACCATACATTTTATGGTAAAGTGAGTGATGGCATTACAACGGACAACTGGTCACGCAAAAAACAAGCACTCATACTAGTCTGTTGATGAAAATATAAAAGAGTTATGATTTTTTGAAGGAGAGGAGGAAAAAGCGAAAACGTAAAAAAAATTTTTAGTCCTTAAAGGGTTAAAATGGACTCATGAATGTTCACTATGATGAAAGTTAATGTGTATGGGAAGATCTGGGAGAGAATACTGTTTCCCAAATGTATGTTCAGTCCACATCTATTGAAAGCGTATGGCCACCATAAGTTTATTTCCTCTGGCAACCCTAATCTTTGCTGGTTTTAGAGGTTTTAACTCCACAAAATAATGTTTATATGGAAATTGGAAATAATTCAGTGCCGTGATGCATTACCCTATGCACCCTAATAATGGAGAATGGAAAATAAAGGCTCTCATTGATCTAGGCTGTGACGTTTGATGAGAAAGTGTCCAGCATCTTTCTGTGAAGACTTTAAAGATAGTAACAGTAAAGTGTGTGACTTACCTACTTCACTTAAGTAGTTTTTCTGTGAAGTTGCATTCCAGAGCTCCCGGGAATGCCATCAAGAATTCATAGCATGTTGTGAAATACTTTAAAGTGAGTCAGAGATAGTCGAGCATCCAGGTACCACCTCTCACCATATTTCTTAAAGAACACATGGCTGTATAAAATGACTCACTGTGCTTCAGGATATTATTTACAGTATTTATAAAAGTGCACAAATGCCTGAAAGTGACTAGGAATATCACTACCAAGCCGCCAACAATGTCTTACACTGAGCCCTGTTGAAATCCCACACATTTACCGTGGTTATGGCATCTGCTTTTCTGGTTCACTGCAGGTGCACTGAAATTTGCAACTATGGTGCATGTGTTGGATGCCAGCATGGCTCATCGATGGAACCCGAGCCTTGTCTATTAAAAAGGCAGAGGGCTGGGAATTGAAGAAGAAATGTGTTGCAGCCTGAGAGCATTGTGTACTCCTGGCCATGCATATTTGACTCTTCAAGACCACCAATAATCAGCAATAATAAAAATGCAAGAATAGTGTATGACGAAACTACCAGAAGATCAGTTCAATGATAATTGACAACCTTAGTGCTGTTTATGGATATGTTCTCAAATGTTTCACGGTGTATATGCTGTGGATTTTATGCTGTGTTCATTTAGAATTAAAGAGAATCCGATAACTTGTTCACCCGCACTAAGACAAATATATTGGCCCTGATTTACTAAGAGTGGAGTGTAGGCTTTGTTGGGTTTTTTGCTGTTCCGACCTTTTTTCCCCATGGTATTTACTAATTTACTCCTCTTTTGGAAACTTTAAACATGCTTTAAAGTGTAGGGTTTTCTTCCCAGAAAATTCACGTGATTTTCAGACTGGTTTTCAGAAAAGATGAGTGATTTTGGATGAAATGTAGGGAACACGCCTCTTTTCCCGAAAACCACGCCCATTTTGTATTTTTTTTTTTCTCACTCTGAGTGTTTCTGATTCTGTGGGGGTTTTTCAGTCCCACATTCAGAATTTACACAGAATTTAGGCGCACAACCCGATAAAAAGAGTTGGAATGCTGTTTGTAAATGAGGGCCCTTGGGTTATAGTGTGGGTGAACAGCTTTAAAAGAGGGGTAACTTACATTTATTGATGTAGTATTCCCTGAGTAATGGGTGTTTATGCCTTTATTTCTATTGTGCAGCTCTACAACCAAAGGGAATGGTGTAGAGTATGCCTCACGTACTCCAATGATACAAGGCCCTTGATATATCAACAATCAAAAATCCAACCATAAACATAATACCAATTAGGCGAATTCAGATAAAACATAACCTTTACTACTACATGAAGATCAAAATGCAAAGGATAGGGGATAAGATGTCTGATCGAGGGAGGCCTGTCGCTTTGGACCCCCGCGATCTCCCTGCAGCACCCGCATTCTATTCCCCCTCCCATAGACATGAATGGAGAGGGAGTGGCGTGATGTCACGTCCCCAGTCCCGGAAACCCGGAGGTTTCCGATACTGGAGACACAGCTCCCGCATAGAATGTGGGTGCTGCAGGGAGATCGTGGGGGGCCCCAGCGGCGGGCCCCCCTGTTATTAGACATCTTATGCCCTATCCTTTGGATAGGGGATCAAATGTTTTTGACCGGAATACCCCTTTAACCACCCAATGGATACTTTCCCTATCTGAACTAGATTAGCCCTCCCTACAATAAAGTGTGGAGGGTTAAAGGGTAATCGGTATATATGATCTCCAAGGTAACAATAACAGCTAGATCTCTGACTCCTTCTAACGCTGCTCTCATAATACCATTTGAGTTCTTCAGGGATGGAGGAGATGTAAATAGAAAAATGTACAATGTATACAACTGGAGAACACACAAAATACATGCAAAATATATCAATCAAGAGAGTGGGTCAACCATAAATAAATAGTATAACTATGATTATTGCATAATGTACATGCAATCAACTATTTCCTTCATTCACTGTAGTTAAATAGAAGACAATCCATTAAAATGAAATGATGGATATTGAAGATAGCGATATCTACCCAGTACTCCAGATATGGCCCAAGGGAATATTTAGATAAGGATAATGATATAGCAAGTCCCTTATTCGAAGCTGAATAAAAAACAAACAATTAACAGCAAATATATAGCTAATAGGTATGGTAGTAGCTCAAAACCACAAAAAAGCCCCTCTCACACACCTTCAGGGAGTACAGTATCAAGGTGACATATGATCACTTTACATGAGTCATTACAGGGAGTGTAGTTGATAGCCAGATAAAGGGGCTTTCATGTACTGGTAGCATGCGATTACATAAAAGTAACTACCGGTACAAAAAATAAAAGAATAGAAGTTAATATATCAAATGGTGTCCTTTGCATCATACAATTAAGAGATACTGGTTGTAATACGCTCATGGTGCTTACCTCTATATAGTCCTGTATCATGTAAATAGAATTGCCAATGTAAACTTAGATAATTTAATAAAGAAGATATATGGACCATGGAGGAGATATTTTCCCATAAATGCCGATAAAGACAATGTAAAAAAAAACAGATGATACTGATGTATGAATAGTACCCACCCTCACAGAACGAGGGAAATATATAGACATCATCTCACCTGAAAGTAAGTAGTTCAAGGTGAGACAGATGTCTATTGGTACAGGTTTCAAAGGCAACCCTTCGGGATAGTAAGGACCCAGATATATACAAGCCATACTGTTGATAAAATATACAGCAACAGGTTATAAGTCAGGATCTATTGATAGATCCAGTGGGACTAAGAACGGATCTAAGGTAGTGACTATAGATCCAAATAGAGGGAACTGACACACTCAGTATTGAATCTCACCTGGTAATAAGGGAGAAAGGCATAAAAGATGAGGTGGTATAAAACAGAGCCTGTGGTAGGTATCCCACTAGTAAGAGAACAACCATGATGGACAATTATCAGATAACAACTCCCAGGACTAAGCAAAAAGATGGAACACAGAAATATATTGTAGCGATGTGAATCAAAGGTGCGCAAGGAAATGCATATCTTCAGCGTCCCGGGGATAGGTGGGGAAATTCCAGAGAGTGGAGGTTCTCAAGAAGAATATGAGAGGGGGGAACTTTAAACAAAGGCTCTTGCAAAAAGAGTCACCTTGGATATACCATCTTGGTACATTATCCCCTAATGGTCTCAACAATGTTCTGTCATTTTCTCTGTTTATTTGAATCAAAATACTCCTATTCTCTTCTGTATTCATTTCTCACAAATACTACATCAATGAAGTTTTTATCTTCAATTATTCTTTAACTTTGTGCTTGTGTTTACCATCTACCTGTCCAGCATCAATCATTACCAATAGGATAGAATATTTTTAACCTAGCCACTTGTTACGCCTAGCGCTCCGGGTCCCCGCTCCTCCCCGGAGCGCTCACGGCGTCTTTCTCCCTGCAGCGCCCCGGTCAGTCCCGCTGACCGGGAGCGCTGCACTGTCTTGGCCGTTGGGGATGCGATTCGCACAGCGGGACGCGCCCGCTCGCGAATCGCATCCCAGGTCACTTACCCGTCCCGGTCCCCTGCTGTCATGTGCTGGCGCGCGCGGCTCCGCTCTCTAGGGCGCGCGCGCGCCAGCTCTCTGAGACTTAAAGGGCCAGTGCACCAATGATTGGTGCCTGGCCCAATTAGCTTAATTGGCTTCCACCTGCTCCCTGCCTTTATCTGACCTCCTCCCATGCACTCCCTTGCCGGATCTTGTTGCCTTGTGCCAGTGAAAGCGTTTAGTGTGTCCAAAGCCTGTGTACCTGAACTTCTGCTACCCATCCTGACTACGAACCTTGCCGCCTGCCCCCGACCTTCTGCTACGTCTGACCTTGCCTCTGCCTAGTCCTTCTGTCCCACGCCTTCTCAGCAGTCAGCGAGGTAGAGCCGTTGCTAGTGGATACGACCTGGTTGCTACTGCCGCAGCAAGACCATCCCGCTTTGCGGCGGGCTCTGGTGAAAACCAGTAGCCTCTTAGAACCGGTCCACTAGCACGGTCCACGCCAATCCCTCGCTGACACAGAGGATCCACTACCTGGAAGCCGAATCGTGACAGTAGATCCGGCCATGGATCCCGCTGAGGTGCCGCTGCCAAGTCTCGCTGGTCTTCCCACGGTGGTCGCTCAGCAATCGCAGCAGATTGCCCAACAAGGACAGCAGCTGTCGCAGTTGACCGCCATGTTACAGCAACTTCTGCCTCTGCTACAGCAGCAACCATCTCCTCCGCCAGCTCCTGCACCTCCTCCGCAGCGAGTGGCCGCTCCTAACCTCCGCTTGTCCCTGCCGGACAAATTTGATGGGGACTCTAAACTCTGCCGTGGATTTTTGTCTCAGTGTTCCCTGCATATGGAGATGTTGTCGGACTTGTTTCCTTCAGAACGGTCTAAGGTGGCGTTCGTAGTAAGCCTTCTTTCAGGAAAGGCCTTGTCTTGGGCCACACCGCTCTGGGACCGCAATGATCCTGCCACAGCCACAGTCCAGGCCTTCTTCGCTGAACTCCGGAGTGTCTTCGAGGAGCCAGCCCGAGCTTCTTCTGCCGAGACTGCCCTGTTGAACCTGGTCCAGGGTAATTCTTCCGTTGGCGAGTACGCCATACAATTCCGTACTTTTGCTTCTGAACTATCCTGGAATAATGAGGCTCTCTGCGCGACCTTTAAAAAAGGCCTATCCAGTCGCATCAAGGATGTGCTGGCCGCACGAGAGATTCCTGCCAACCTCCAAGAGCTCATCCATTTGGCTACCCGCATTGACATGCGTTTTTCTGAGCGACACCAAGAGCTCCGCCAGGAAAAAGACTTTGATCTCTGGGCACCTCTCCCACAGTATCCGTTGCAATCTACGCCTGGGCCTCCCGCCGAGGAGGCCATGCAAGTGGATAAGTCTCGCCTGACCCAGGAAGAGAGGAATCGCCGTAGGGAAGAAAATCTCTGTCTTTACTGTGCCAGTACCGAGCATTTCTTGGTGGATTGCCCTATCCGTCCTCCACGCCTGGGAAACGCACGCACGCACCCAGCTCACGTGGGTGTGGCGTCTCTTGGTTCCAAGTCTGCTCCTCCACGTCTCACGGTACCCGTGCGGTTTTCTTCTTCAGCCAACTCCTCCCTCTCAGCCGTGGCCTGCTTGGACTCCGGTGCCTCTGGAAATTTTATTTTGGAGTCCTTTGTTAATAAATTCAGCATCCCGGTGACCCGTCTCGTCAAACCGCTCTACATTTCCGCGGTCAACGGAGCCAGATTGGACTGCACCGTGCGTTACCGCACAGAACCCCTCCTGATGTCTATCGGACCCCACCACGAAAGGATTGAGTTCTTCATTCTCCCCAACTGTACCTCTGAGGTCCTCCTCGGTCTGCCTTGGCTCCGGCTTCATTCCCCCACCATTGATTGGACCACCGGGGAGATCAGGAACTGGGACTCTGCCTGCCACAGGAAGTGCCTCTCCCCCCCTCCCAGTCCCGTCAGGCAAGCCTCTGTGCCTCCCCATGGCCCCCGTCCTGGTGTCACACTGCCCCGTGCCAGGCCTCGCCCTCTGCCCTCCCTCCCCATTCCCACTCCTGCTGTACTGCCTGCCGTTGAGGAAACCCTCCATTCTTTCCCGGTGTCCTCATCCCAGGGGAGGCAGTTACCGGACAAAGAGAAGGGGAGACCTAAGGGGGGGGTACTGTTACGCCTAGCGCTCCGGGTCCCCGCTCCTCCCCGGAGCGCTCACGGCGTCTTTCTCCCTGCAGCGCCCCGGTCAGTCCCGCTGACCGGGAGCGCTGCACTGTCTTGGCCGTTGGGGATGCGATTCGCACAGCGGGACGCGCCCGCTCGCGAATCGCATCCCAGGTCACTTACCCGTCCCGGTCCCCTGCTGTCATGTGCTGGCGCGCGCGGCTCCGCTCTCTAGGGCGCGCGCGCGCCAGCTCTCTGAGACTTAAAGGGCCAGTGCACCAATGATTGGTGCCTGGCCCAATTAGCTTAATTGGCTTCCACCTGCTCCCTGCCTTTATCTGACCTCCTCCCATGCACTCCCTTGCCGGATCTTGTTGCCTTGTGCCAGTGAAAGCGTTTAGTGTGTCCAAAGCCTGTGTACCTGAACTTCTGCTACCCATCCTGACTACGAACCTTGCCGCCTGCCCCCGACCTTCTGCTACGTCTGACCTTGCCTCTGCCTAGTCCTTCTGTCCCACGCCTTCTCAGCAGTCAGCGAGGTAGAGCCGTTGCTAGTGGATACGACCTGGTTGCTACTGCTGCAGCAAGACCATCCCGCTTTGCGGCGGGCTCTGGTGAAAACCAGTAGCCTCTTAGAACCGGTCCACTAGCACGGTCCACGCCAATCCCTCGCTGACACAGAGGATCCACTACCTGGAAGCCGAATCGTGACACCACTATTTGCCACTATTCTATTATCCTTATTATCTTCTTGTCTATTCTTAATATTACTTTCACATCATTTATAATTTTATTATACTCTTATCATTTATAATTATCAACTACTTTATGTTTAATTTCATTATTGGTCATTTATATCCACTCTAATGTTTTGCTTCCTTCAAATGGCCCCTTTACATCTTTTTATTGTTGAGTTCCCTATGGAAATTATTGAAGGTACATGGTTTCATATTATCAGCAATGCACCTCTTATCCCCTTTCATAATAATGCTATTGCTCCCTAGTATGCGCATTCCACGCCTACCTAAACTCTGTTGTGCTGTGGTGATTTCTCTGTGGAGCGCATATGCGTTCCACACGTCATCAGCACATGGAGCACATCTGCGTTCCACACATACTGCAGCTCCATTGTGCTGCGGCTTAATTATTTGTGGAGCGCATTTGCGTTCCACACACGTCATTCTTGTTTAATCGCCCCCCATCATGTGACCCGACGTCCACAGGTGGTGGTTGTGCTTACAGCCCAACACCATGCAGGACATTTTTCATTTGCCAGAGAACAACAAGATGGGCCAATTCGTCACTGGCCCCCTGTTCTTTTCACAGATGAAAGCAGGTTCACACTAAGCACATGTGACAGAGTCTGGAGACACCACGTTCTGCTGCCTGCAACATCCTCCAGCTTGACCAGTTTGACAGTGGGTCAGTAATGGTGTGGGGTGGCATTTCTTTGGGGGACCGCACAGCCGTCCATGTGCTTGCCAGAGGTAGCCTGACTGCCCTTAGGTACCGAGATGAGACCCTCAGACCCCTTGTGAGACCATATGCTGGTGCAGTTGGCCCTGGGTTCCTCCTAATGCAAGACAATGCTAGACCTCATGTGGCTGGACTTTGTCAGCAGTTCCTGCAAGAGGAAGGTATTGATGCTATGGACTTGCCCGCCCGTTCCCCAGATCTGAATCCAATTGAGCACATCTGGGACATCATGTCTCGCTCCATCCACCAACGCCACGTTACACCACAGACTGTCCAGGTGTTGGCGGATGCTTTAGTCCAGGTCTGGGAGGACATCCCTCAGGAGACCATCAGGAGCATGTCTCATCAGGAGCATGCCCAGATGTTGTAGGGAGGTCATATGGGCACGTGGAGGCCACACACACTACTGAGCTTCATTTTGACTTGTTTTAAGGACATTACATCAAAGTTTGATCAGCCTGTATGTTACGCCGAGCGCTCCGGGTCCCCGTTCCTCCCCGGAGCGCTCGCCTCATCCTCGTTGCTGCAGCGCCCCGGTCAGATCCACTGACCGGGTGCGCTGCGGTCCCGCCTCCAGCCGGGATGCGATTCGCGATGCGGGTGGCGCCCGCTCGCGATACGCACCCCGGTCCCCGTACCTGACTCGCTCTCCGTCGGTCCTGTCCCGGCGCGCGCGGCCCCGCTCCCTAGGGCGCGCGCGCGCCGGGTCTCTGCGATTTAAAGGGCCAGTGCACCTATGATGGTGCCTGGCCCAATCTTCCAATTAGCTTAATTAGTTTCCACCTGTGCACTTCCCTATATCACCTCACTTCCCCTGCACTCCCTTGCCGGATCTTGTTGCACTTGTGCCTAGTGAAAGCGTTCCCTTGTTTGTTCCTAGCCCGTGTTCCTGACCTCCTGCCGTTGCCCCTGACTACGATCCTTGCCGCCTGCCCCCGACCTTCTGCTACGTCCGACCTTGCTTCTGCCTACTCCCTTGTACCTCGCCTATCTTCAGCAGCCAGAGAGGTGAGCCGTTGCTAGTGGATACGACCTGGTCACTACCGCCGCAGCAAGACCATCCCGCTTTGCGGCGGGCTCTGGTGAAAACCAGTAGTGACTTAGAACCGGTCCACTAGCACGGTCCTCGCCATCCCTCTCTGGCACAGAGGATCCACCTCCTGCCAGCCGGCATCGTGACAGTAGATCCGGCCATGGATCCCGCTGAAGTTCCTCTGCCAGTTGTCGCCGACCTCACCACGGTGATTGCCCAGCAAGCCCAACAGATTGCCCAGCAAGCCCAACGGATTGCCCAGCGAAATCACCAGCTGGCATACTTGACCACCGTGACACTGCAACTTCAGTCACAGATACAGCAGCTGCTGCCACAGACACAGCAGCTACAACAACCATCTCCTCCGCCGGCTCCTGCAACTCCTCCGCAGCAACCGGCCGCTCCTAACCCCTGCTTGTCCCTGCCGGACAAATTTGATGGGGTCCGCAATGATCCTGCCACAGCCACAGTCCAGTCCTACTTCGCTGAGGTCCGTGGTGTCTTCGAGGAGCCTGCCCGAGCCTCTTCTGCCAAGACTGCCCTGCTGAACCTGGTCCAGGGTGTTTCTTCCGTTGGCGAGTACGCCATTCAGTTCCGTGCTCTTGCTTCCGAGTTGTCCTGCAATAGTGAGATTCTCTGCGCGACCTTTAAAAAAGGCCTATCCAGCAACATTAAAGATGTTCTGGCCGCACGAGAAACTCCTGCTAACCTGCATGAACTCATTCATCTTGCCACTCGCATTGACATGCGTTCTTCCGGATGGCGTCTGGAGCTCCGCCTGGATATGGACTTTGTTCGCACGAGGCGTTTTTTCTCCCCGGCTCCTCTCTCCTCTGGTCCTCTGCAATCCGTTCCTGTGCTTCTCGCCGCGGAGGCTATGCAAGTTGACCGGTCTCGCTTGACACCTCAAGAGAGGACACGACGCCGCATGGAGAATCTTTGCCTGTACTATGCCGGTACCGAACACTTCCTGAAGGATTGTCCTATCCGTCCTCCCCGCCTGGAAAGACGTACGCTGACTCCGCACAAAGGTGACACAGTTCTTGATGTCAACTCTGCTTCTCCACGCCTTACTGTGCCTGTGCGGATATCTGCCTCTACCTTCTCCTTCTCTACTATGGTCTTCTTGGATTCCGGATCTGCAGGAAAAATTTTTTTGGCCTCTCTTATCAACAGGTTCTACGTCCCTGTGACCAGTCTCGCCAGACCCCTCTACATCTATTGTATTAACAATAAAAGATTGGACTGTCTCATGCGTTTCCGCACAGAACCCCTCCTAATGTGCATCGGACCTCATCACGGAAAAATTGACTTTTTTTTTCCTCAGGTTCTTTGGCCCCAAGAAGAGGGGGAGACCCAAGGGGGGGGGTACTGTTACGCCGAGCGCTCCGGGTCCCCGTTCCTCCCCGGAGCGCTCGCCTCATCCTCGTTGCTGCAGCGCCCCGGTCAGATCCACTGACCGGGTGCGCTGCGGTCCCGCCTCCAGCCGGGATGCGATTCGCGATGCGGGTGGCGCCCGCTCGCGATACGCACCCCGGTCCCCGTACCTGACTCGCTCTCCGTCGGTCCTGTCCCGGCGCGCGCGGCCCCGCTCCCTAGGGCGCGCGCGCGCCGGTTCTCTGCGATTTAAAGGGCCAGTGCACCTATGATGGTGCCTGGCCCAATCTTCCAATTAGCTTAATTAGTTTCCACCTGTGCACTTCCCTATATCACCTCACTTCCCCTGCACTCCCTTGCCGGATCTTGTTGCACTTGTGCCTAGTGAAAGCGTTCCCTTGTTTGTTCCTAGCCCGTGTTCCTGACCTCCTGCCGTTGCCCCTGACTACGATCCTTGCCGCCTGCCCCCGACCTTCTGCTACGTCCGACCTTGCTTCTGCCTACTCCCTTGTACCTCGCCTATCTTCAGCAGCCAGAGAGGTGAGCCGTTGCTAGTGGATACGACCTGGTCACTACCGCCGCAGCAAGACCATCCCGCTTTGCGGCGGGCTCTGGTGAAAACCAGTAGTGACTTAGAACCGGTCCACTAGCACGGTCCTCGCCATCCCTCTCTGGCACAGAGGATCCACCTCCTGCCAGCCGGCATCGTGACACTGTAGTGTGGTTTTCCACTTTAATTTTGAGTGTGACTCAATATCCAGACCTTCATGGGTTGATAAAATTTATTTCCATTGATAATTTTTGTGTGATTTTGGGGTCTGCACATTCAACTATGTAAAGACGAAAGTATTTCATACAATTAGTTCATTCATTCAGATCTAGGATGTGTTATCTTAGTGTTCCCTTTATTTTTTTGAGCAGTGTATCTGGGTCCTTACTATCCCGAGGGGTTGCCTTTGAACCTGTACCAATAGACATCTGTCTCACCTTGCACTACTTACTTTCAGGTGAGATGATGTATATATATTTCCCTCGTTCTGTGAGGGTGGGTACTATTCATACATCAGTATCATCTGATTTTTTTATATTGTCTTTGTAGGGTACTATCTCAGCATTTATAGTAAAATATTGTCTCCATTGTCCATATATCTTCTTTATTAAATTATACCCAAAAACACACCAGGACAAATAAAATACGGTGAAAAATGATGATACTTTATTAAACATGCATAGATAAAAACATTTAAAATGAGACAGCAACAAAACAGAAAAGACACTGACTGCTACATAGACTTGATATGTAAATAAATAAGCGAGGGATGTGCATATATATTAAAGTGACTGATGCTATCTATAGAGATGGTAAAGTTCAGCATGCAATATATGTAAACAATATAGACACTTCAATGTCTAGGGCAATTGCCCAAATATATATATATATATATATATATATATATATATATATATTGCACATATCCCAATTGACAGTGAAGTATAGCAAAGGAAAACAGAGTGGGTAAGTGTTTCACCTGTAGATCGGGCAAATAAGGAGACCAGAGGTGAGCAGGACCAGTAGCCAAAACACTCATTTCAAGTCAGGTAGGGAGCATAAAGAAAGAAATTTTACTCGAACAAAAGGTGGAACAAGTACCCCGTCACTTTACACATACCCAATGCAGCATGCCAGACCCTTGCCTTGAAGGCTTCCTGAGGACTGTAGTCCTCCCATTCCCAGTATTACTCTGGTTGCCCGTATTTGAACCCTCTCCAGCTGCACTATATCTTTCTTGTACACTGGTGCCCAGTACTGTACACAGTATTCTATGTGTGGTCTGACTAGTGATTTATACAGCGGTAGAATTATTTCCTTGTCTTGGGCATCTATGCCCCTATTGATGCATCCCATGATTTTATTTGCCTTGGCAGCAGCTGCCTGACACTGGTCACTACAGCTAAATTTACTGTTACCTAAGACTCCCAAGTCCTTTTCCACCTTTCTTTTTAAAGCTGTTCCCCTGCACTATAACCCAATATATTGGGTTAAGTGCTGGTGAACAAGCTGTCAATTTCTCTTTAAATAGAATTAATTAATTAGAAGAATAGATCAGTATAAATAAATATTAGAACATAGCAAGTTGGCAGCATATAGGGGGAGATTTAGCAAAACGTGTGAAGAGGAAAAGTTGATGAGATGCCCATAGCAACTAATAATTTATTTTTTGAAAAGGCCTCTGAAAAATTAAAGAAGCTATCTGATTGGTTGCTATGGAGAACTCTGGACAGGTTTTGATAAAACTCGAGCAATATCTGCAGCATACATGCAATGTGTGAACATACCCTATTACTTCTCTCCTGGGTTCTTCATAGGCTCTATGGTTCCTTTACTGAGCTATTGTGCAGTTGATGTAAACCTCCATTGTTACTATGGTGCACCATAAAAAGGATAGATGCAGTCCTTGTTCTACACTGATACAGTGATAGACATTATGCACCTTGTTTTACAATGATTTAATGTGACCATTTATCATTTTCTGACAGAAAATAAAGACAATGTGAATTCCTGGAACAATAACTGGGTGAAATGCAGGTCTAGCTTTTTTGCACCAGTAGGCAAATAAGACTGACTTATTTTTGGCAACAAATGAAATAGCTGGTGTGTAGCCAAGGACACAGCTGCAGATTGGATAATGGCCTCTAGTATTTTTTTTTCCAATGTCACTTTCTACTGGTAAACTGGAAAGTAAAGTGTTGCTATGCCATATCTGTTGCATATAACAGTCATAAACAAATAACCATAAGCAATGCAAGATGAGCGAAGACAAAAGCATTTTCTGGTGAACAGCTGACTATAAACACAAGGTCTGTTTACTTGAGTGAAAAATCATTGATATAATCGATTCAAATGTTTTTATAATTTAGAGGAACAAAAAAGAAACTGTATGCAAGACACGTTATTAAATATTTAAAGAAGAGCAAAAGCATATGTTCTGTATGTCATTTATTAAGTAACTTACATCTCATGACAGATTATATTGGTTTATGCTCATGTACCGCCTCTATTATTATGTTATGTACATAACATTTCCTATGTGGCGTGTGCTATACAGCGGCTTGAAAGCTTATTAAAACATAACATTTAAGTACGGTTAGGTTTCCACACAGGTTTTTTTCTGGCGTTCTTTATGGAAAATTTCCACTGCAGTTTTTGAGTCAAAGACAGAAGTGGATCCAGTAGGGAGGAGAAATATAAATCCTTCCTTTATATTTCCCATTCCTTTTGAGTACACCTCTAGATTTCGCGCAAAAACTGCAGTGGCAATTAAAAAAAAAAATTAAAAATCCAAAAAAAAAGCCTGTGTGGAAAACTAGTCTTGGAATAAAAAAAGGGTTATATAATAGAAATTCAACTTACTGTATTAATTGAATCATCAAATATAAAAGCCTTTGATCTCATGAACATAGCCATAGGAAACTATATGGTACAATTTGGCATCCCTCCAAAAACTGCAGTGTGATATTTTATTTTTGTATGTTTCTGATTAGTCTTCAGTACAGTTCAGTCTGTTCCGTTTGAGTGACGTATTGGTACACTGTTGAAACAGAAAAAAAATCTGCTTTCTTCATTGATATCCCTGTAGTTAAGGAAAATAAATGGTGATCATACTCTTGAATTTGTTAGCACAGGGGTGAATCTAGACTTTTTGATGCCTGTTAGACTGGGTTCACACTGTGAAAATATTCTGGATAGAGATTCGGCCTGCTGTGGGTGTCAACTTGCACTAGGACCACTTGGATGTTTGCTGTCTTCCTAGATGGCAATGCATATCCAGGTAGGTTCCACTATGAGAATGAACAAAATCATTCTTTCAGTGATGTAGAACAGCACCACGGCTCAGTGGTTAGCACTGTTACCTGGGTTCAAATTCCACTAAGGAGAACATCTACAAAGTTTGTATGTTCTTCCTGTGTTTGTGTGGGTTTACTCTGGTTACTCCGGTTTACACCCTGTAGGGAACAGCTCACACGGTGGGGTCGGCAATGACAGTATTCACACAGGCAGTTGGTTTCAAACATCCAAGAGGATGTTTATTTAAGTGATTTTCAGCACAAAGTGCAAACAAAATCTAAGCCTGTCCGACTCTAACTAAACATCAGGATACCTCACTATTCTACTGTGGGCCTAATGTCTGGCCCCAAGCAAACTCACAAAAGTGTCCATAGAATAAAGTTCACACCTGGTGGGTTTTAGCTGCAGTCCTGTTTGTGGCTGTTTTCTCCTCTGTCTCTTCAGCAATCAGCAGCCACCAAATCTCACCCGAGGACACCTTGAAATAGGGAAACCCATAGTGGACTAGGGGTGTGGACTGGAGCACTCCCACATCCAACCTGTCCTCCAGTCCAGGAAATCCAGCCCATGAAACTTTACAAGAGAGCAGTAGCAGACTATGCTCTTCTAAAGCAGCATATATCCTTCTGGATTTCCTTTATCGTGCCTGGCTGAGAAAACCAGGCGAAATATACACCCCATTCACTACTTTCCCGTACACTTTACCACAACCCACTGAGCTGGGCGGTATGACTAAATGTGTGTATCACAGTATTTTTGTAACTTATGGTGGTTCCATGGTATATAACAGTATTTCTCTCCCCCCCACCAAAATCATGTGACCCACGAGCGCTGTTCTGCCCCCCCCCCCCAATTAATTATCAGCCCAGCGCTGCACTGTCCCCATTGGGGTACTACTCAAGTCATCTGCAAGCGCTGCCTCACTCATCCTCCTGTTTGATGCGGGCCGCCAGCGCTGACACTCTATACTGTACGCTGTATCCCTATGCCCGGGCTGCAAAAGATAAACAAAATAAACATTAACGCACCTTCCTACGACGGCCTAACGCTCTTCCTGGGGACGAGAACGTCGGAGAGCCGTCAGCCTATCACCGGCCGCAGCGATGTTCCGCCTCAGCTGGTGATAAGCTGAGCCCACTGTCATGTAAGAAGCCGGCTTCATACATGACAGTGCGCTCAACTTATCACTAACCGAGGCGGAACATCGCTGTGGCCGGTGATAGGCTGATGGCTCTCCGACATTCAAGTCCGCAGGAAGCAGGTCTGGACCGACAAGTAAGGTGAGTTAAAGTTTATTTTGTTTATCTTTTGCAGCCCGGGCATAGGGATACAGCATACAGTATAGAGTGTCAGCCCCGGCGGCCCGCAACAAACAGGAGGATGAGGAGGGCAGCGCTTGTGGGTGATATGTGAGTAGTACCCACGATGGGGACAGTGCAGCGCTGGACTGATAATTAATGGGGGGGGGGGGGGCAGAACAGCACTCACGGGTCACATATGATTAGTTCCCAGATGTGGTGACAGCACAGCACTGGGTTGATAATTCATTCCCGAGGGGGAGGGGCCCAACCGATATTGCGGTATGGGAAAAATTTATATCAAGCAGCACAAAAATTTCGGTATTCGGTATGAACCGGTATACCGCCCAGCACTACAACCCACACTCCAAAACATACTGATAGGTGAATTTAAGTTGTGAGCTCCAGTGGGGACAGGGGCCAATTTGAGTGTGGAATGTGTGTGCGCTTTATAAAATAAACAATTAATATAAGTACTGAATTAAAAATTGTGCCATAGAATTTCCCACCGGTTAAATTCCGCAGTGTGCACAGTGCAGCAGAATCCCATTGACAATAGGACTGTCACGTATGGGCACGGAAGGAGTGCAGTTCTGATCTCACCCACTCCCTCTGTCCCTGCCTACTTGCCTATCCGCCCTAAATAGCGGATCGACAACTACGGTGACAGTCTCTCCCTAAATATGTGATGGAAGTCACTGTCAACAAAATAAACTACCATACAGACACAGGTCAGGGTAAAGTAAAGACTAACAGAAATAATATCTAAACAAACACACACAATAAGTCACAGTCCACTAGCCGAGTCAAATCCAGGAGTTATCAGAAGTGCCAAGTCACAAAAACAGGAGAAAGGCCAGAAGGCCAAGCCAATAAGTCAGAAATGCCAGAAGATCAGGAATGCAAAAAACAATGCTAGCTACTAGAGAGAACTCTTTCGCCGGCAAAGCCTGGATGAAAACCGCAGGTTTAAATAGGGAGTACACAGGTGAAAGCTAACGAGGTCTGCTGACCATCCCAGAGAGCTAGGTGTAACCACAGTAACCAGAATAAACAAAAGTTCTCAGTGCAGATTTGGGTAATTACAAGGAGGCTGCTGCACTGGACTCTGCTCAGAAATTCTTTATTGTTAATTTATCCCTGGGGCTTAAGCACATGACAATATTGAGGATAAGTTTCACACTACTTCCTCTGTAATTCTCATTTTACCCAGGAGGCCCACAGAGCTTTAGTTATCAATGATTCTAATTGAATCTATAAGAAAAAAAAAGCAGCTAGTTCCAGTGCCTGATGTATAACAGAAGTACGACACATTGGTATATATAACATTACTTCTGGAGTCTATAAAGTGGATGTTCATGCATAAAGCCATCATCCATTCTTATCAGAAAATAGATACACATGCTTTTTACAGACCGTATATTCTTTTTAATAGATTCATTACTGAATAGAACAATAGGACTACTGGATTCTGCAGTCAAAAGCATGAGATAAAAAAAAAACAACAACCTGTGTTTTTCTATTTATAAAACATAAGTTTTATTTCATACACACTAAAACATGAACGGTCATACAGAAAAACTAAAATGATTACAGGCTTCAAAGCACCCTGCTGGCGCTGGAAGTTAAATGGTATCTGTCAATTTTGATATCTCTTACAGAAATCAAACATTTTTATTAGTTAGACTAGAGACCCTGACAACAAGAGTGAGCTGAGAGAAGTCAACACTTCTCTGAAATGTCTCCCTGCTCTGTGTCACAAGACCTGGACTGACCTACAATATAAGTCTGTGGGGCTGTCCAGATCTCATAGACATAGAGGGGAAACAGGAGTGTGCAGCAGCTCACCTCTTTTTTCACTTGCTCTTGACGTAGGCCAGGGTCTGAACACTTAGGGCCTGACCGTTAAAAATGTTTGATATGTCCCCAGGACAGGTACAATTTAGGGAAGAATACTGGTGGATTCCAGGGCATGGGGCTGTAGAGGATCCCTCAATCTTCACAAAAAATTATACCTATCTAATTGGGCCCTTCCAATATAAGGACAACCTGAAGAAGAACCCTACCTCACACTTGTCCCAGGGTACTTACCCAAGGTGAAGATAAATACAATAAGT
This sequence comes from Hyla sarda, assembly GCF_029499605.1. Classification (NCBI taxonomy): domain Eukaryota; kingdom Metazoa; phylum Chordata; class Amphibia; order Anura; family Hylidae; genus Hyla; species Hyla sarda. The sequence goes on from NC_079192.1 coordinate 245,102,545, forward strand.
GTACAGTGTTTGTTTCTGGATCTTGTACAGAATGAATGAATAAATGAATGAATAAGGATAACAATATGAGTGTCACGATGCCGGCTGGCAGGAGGTGGATCCTCTGTGCCAGAGAGGGATTGGCGTGGACCGTGCTAGTGGACCGGTTCTAAGTCACTACTGGTTTTCACCAGAGCCCGCCGCAAAGCGGGATGGTCTTGCTGCGGTGGTAGTGACCAGGTCGTATCCACTAGCAACGGCTCAACCTCTCTGACTGCTGAAGATAGGCGCGGTACAAGGGAGTAGGCAGAAGCAAGGTCGGACGTAGCAGAAGGTCGGGGCAGGCAGCAAGGATCGTAGTCAGGGGCAACGGCAGGAGGTCTGGAACACAGGCTAGGAACACACAAGGAAACGCTTTCACTGGCACAATGGCAACAAGATCCGGCGAGGGAGTGCAGGGGAAGTGAGGTATACATAGGGAGTGCACAGGTGAACACACTGATTAGAACCACTGCGCCAATCAGCGGCGCAGTGGCCCTTTAAATCGCAGAGACCCGGCGCGCGCGCGCCCTAGGGAGCGGGGCCGCGCGCGCCGGGACAGGACCGACGGAGAGCGAGTCAGGTACGGGAGCCGGGGTGCGCATCGCGAGCGGGCGCCACCCGCATCGCGAACCGCATCCCGGCTGGAGGCGGTATCGCAGCGCACCCGGTCAGTGGATCTGACCGGGGCGCTGCGGGAGCGAGAGTGTAGCGAGCGCTCCGGGGAGGAGCGGGAACCCGGAGCGCTCGGCGTAACAGTACCCCCCCCCCTTGGGTCTCCCCCTCTTCTTAGAGCCTGAGAACCTGAGGACCAGATTTTTATCTAGGATATTGTCCTCAGGTTCCCAGGATCTCTCCTCCGGGCCACAGCCCTCCCAGTCAACCAAAAAGAAGGTTTTTCCTCTAACCTTTTTGGAGGCCAGTATCTCCTTTACGGGAAAGACGTCTGAAGAACCGGAGACAGGAGTGGGAGAGATAAGTTTAGGAGAGAAACGGTTGATGATGAGTGGTTTAAGAAGAGAAACGTGAAAGGCATTAGGAATACGAAGAGAAGGAGGGAGAAGAAGTTTATAAGAGACAGGATTAATCTGGCACAAAATTTTGAAAGGACCAAGATAGCGTGGTCCCAATTTGTAGCTGGGAACACGGAAGCGGACATATTTAGCGCAGAGCCATACCTTGTCTCCGGGAGAAAAAATGGGGGGAGCTCTTCTTTTCTTATCAGCAAACTTCTTCATGCGTGATGAAGCCTGTAAGAGAGAATTTTGGGTCTCTTTCCATATGGTGGAAAGATCACGAGATATTTCATCCACAGCGGGTACACCAGAAGGCAAGGGAATAGGGAGGGGGGGAAGAGGGTGACGGCCGTACACCACGAAAAATGGGGATTTGGAAGAAGATTCAGAAACTCTGAAGTTATACGAGAATTCGGCCCATGGTAGAAGATCTGCCCAGTCATCCTGGCGGGAGGAAACAAAATGCCGTAAATAATCACCCAGGACCTGGTTAATTCTTTCTACTTGCCCATTGGATTGAGGATGATAAGCAGAAGAAAGGTTTAATTTAATCTTGAGTTGTTTACAGAGAGCCCTCCAGAATTTAGACACGAATTGGACGCCTCTATCCGAGACGATCTGCGTGGGCAACCCGTGAAGACGAAAAATGTGTACAAAAAATTGTTTTGCCAACTGAGGCGCAGAAGGAAGACCAGGAAGAGGGATGAAATGTGCCATCTTGGAGAATCGATCAACGACCACCCAAACAACAGTGTTGCCACGGGATGAGGGTAAGTCTGTAATAAAGTCCATACCAATCAGAGACCAAGGCTGTTCGGGAACAGGCAGAGGATGAAGAAGACCAGCGGGCTTCTGGCGAGGAGTCTTATCCCGGGCACAGACAGTGCAGGCTCGCACAAAATCCACAACATCCGTCTCCAGAGTCGGCCACCAATAGAAACGAGAGATGAGTTGCACGGATTTCTTGATGCCCGCATGACCTGCGAGATGGGAGGAGTGACCCCATTTGAGGATTCCGAGGCGTTGGCGTGGGGAGACGAAGGTCTTCCCTGGAGGAGTTTGCCTGATGGAGGCTGGAGAAGTGGAGATCAGGCAGTCAGGAGGAATGATGTGTTGCGGAGAGAGCTCTACTTGCGAGGCATCCGAGGAACGAGAGAGAGCATCGGCCCTAATGTTCTTATCGGCAGGCCGAAAGTGAATTTCAAAATTAAATCGGGCAAAGAACAGAGACCACCTGGCCTGGCGAGGATTCAGCCGTTGGGCAGACTGGAGATAGGAGAGGTTCTTGTGATCGGTGTAAATAATAACTGGAAATCTTGATCCCTCCAGCAGATGCCTCCATTCCTCAAGTGCTAATTTAATGGCTAGTAGCTCTCGATCCCCGATGGAGTAGTTCCTCTCCGCCGGAGAGAAGGTCTTAGAAAAAAAACCACAAGTAACAGCATGCCCGGAAGAATTTTTTTGTAGAAGGACCGCTCCAGCTCCTACTGAGGAGGCATCAACCTCCAATAGGAAGGGTTTAGATGGGTCAGGTCTGGAGAGCACGGGAGCTGAAGAAAAGGCAGACTTGAGCTGTTTAAAGGCGTCTTCCGCTTGAGGAGGCCATGACTTAGGATTGGCATTCCTTTTGGTTAAAGCCACGATAGGAGCCACAATGGTGGAAAAATGTGGAATAAATTGTCTGTAATAATTGGCGAACCCCAAAAAACATTGGATAGCACGGAGTCCGGAGGGGCGTGGCCAATCTAAGACGGCAGAGAGTTTGTCTGGATCCATTTGTAGTCCCTGGCCAGAGACCAAGTATCCTAGGAAAGGAAGAGATTGACATTCAAACAGACATTTCTCCATTTTGGCATAAAGTTGATTGTCACGAAGTCTCTGAAGAACCATGCGGACATGCTGGCGGTGTTCTTCTAGGTTGGCAGAAAAAATCAGGATATCGTCCAGATACACAACAACACAGGAATATAAGAGATCACGAAAAATTTCATTAACAAAGTCTTGGAAGACGGCAGGGGCGTTGCACAGGCCAAAGGGCATGACCAGATACTCAAAGTGTCCATCTCTAGTGTTAAATGCCGTTTTCCATTCATCCCCCTCTCTGATGCGGATGAGATAATAAGCACCTCTTAAGTCCAGTTTGGTAAAGATGTGGGCACCTTGGAGGCGATCAAAGAGTTCAGAGATGAGAGGTAGAGGGTAGCGGTTCTTTACCGTGATTTTATTAAGACCGCGGTAGTCAATGCAAGGACGTAGGGAGCCATCTTTTTTGGACACAAAGAAAAATCCGGCTCCGGCAGGAGAGGAGGATTTGCGGATAAAGCCCTTTTTTAAATTTTCCTGGATGTACTCAGACATAGCAAGAGTCTCTGGGGCAGAGAGAGGATAAATTCTGCCCCGGGGTGGAGTAGTGCCCGGGAGGAGGTCAATAGGACAGTCATAAGGCCTGTGAGGAGGTAGAGTCTCAGCTTGTTTTTTGCAAAAAACATCCGCAAAGTCCATATAGGCCTTAGGGAGACCGGTTACAGGGGGAACCACAGGGTCACGGCAAGGAGTACTGGTAACCGGTTGAAGACAGTCCTTGAAACAAGAGGGACCCCAACTTTTGATCTCCCCTGTGGACCAATCCAGGGTTGGGGAATGGTGTTGAAGCCAGGGTAGTCCAAGGAGAATTTCGGAAGTGCAATTGGAGAGGACCAAAAACTCAATTTTTTCGTGGTGAGGTCCGATGCACATTAGGAGGGGTTCCGTGCGGTAACGCACGGCACAGTCCAATCTTTCATTGTTAACGCAATTGATGTAGAGAGGTCTGGCGAGACTGGTCACTGGGATGTTGAACCTGTTGATGAGAGAGGCCAAAATAAAGTTTCCTGCAGATCCGGAGTCCAAGAAGGCCTTAGTGGAGAAGGAGAAGGTAGAGGCAGATATCCGCACAGGCACAGTAAGACGTGGAGAAGCAGAGTTGACATCAAAGACTGTTTCACCTTTGTGCGGAGTCAGCGTACGTCTTTCCAGGCGGGGAGGACGGATAGGACAATCCTTCAGGAAGTGTTCGGTACCGGCACAGTACAGGCAGAGATTCTCCATGCGGCGTCGTGTCCTCTCTTGAGGTGTCAGGCGAGACCGGTCAACTTGCATAGCCTCCACGGCGGAAGGCACAGGAACGGATTGCAGAGGACCAGAGGAGAGAGGAGCCGGGGAGAAAAAACGCCTCGTGCGAACAAAGTCCATATCCTGGCGGAGCTCCTGACGCCTTTCGGAAAAACGCATGTCAATGCGAGTGGCTAGATGAATGAGTTCATGTAGGTTAGCAGGAATTTCTCGTGCGGCCAGAACATCTTTAATGTTGCTGGATAGGCCTTTTTTAAAGGTCGCGCAGAGGGCCTCATTATTCCAGGAAAGTTCTGAAGCAAGAGTACGGAATTGCACGGCGTACTCGCCAACGGAAGAATTACCCTGGACCAGGTTCAGCAGGGCAGTCTCAGCAGAAGAGGCTCGGGCAGGTTCCTCAAAGACACTTCGAATTTCCGAGAAGAAGGAGTGTACAGAGGCAGTGACGGGGTCATTGCGGTCCCAGAGCGGTGTGGCCCATGACAGAGCTTTTCCAGACAGAAGGCTGAGTACGAAAGCCACCTTAGACCTTTCAGTAGGAAACTGGTCCGACATCATCTCCAAGTGCAGGGAACATTGTGAAAGAAAACCACGGCAAAACTTAGAGTCCCCATCAAATTTATCCGGCAAGGATAGTCGTAGGCCTGAGGCGTCCACTCGCTGCGGAGGAGGTGCAGGAGCTGGCGGAGGAGATGATTGCTGAAGCTGTGGTAGTAGCTGCTGTAGCATCACGGTCAGTTGAGACAGCTGGTGGCCTTGTTGCGCTATCTGTTGTGACTGCTGGGCGACCACCGTGGTGAGGTCGGCGACAACTGGCAGAGGAACTTCAGCGGGATCCATGGCCGGATCTACTGTCACGATGCCGGCTGGCAGGAGGTGGATCCTCTGTGCCAGAGAGGGATTGGCGTGGACCGTGCTAGTGGACCGGTTCTAAGTCACTACTGGTTTTCACCAGAGCCCGCCGCAAAGCGGGATGGTCTTGCTGCGGCGGTAGTGACCAGGTCGTATCCACTAGCAACGGCTCAACCTCTCTGACTGCTGAAGATAGGCGCGGTACAAGGGAGTAGGCAGAAGCAAGGTCGGACGTAGCAGAAGGTCGGGGCAGGCAGCAAGGATCGTAGTCAGGGGCAACGGCAGGAGGTCTGGAACACAGGCTAGGAACACACAAGGAAACGCTTTCACTGGCACAATGGCAACAAGATCCGGCGAGGGAGTGCAGGGGAAGTGAGGTATACATAGGGAGTGCACAGGTGAACACACTGATTAGAACCACTGCGCCAATCAGCGGCGCAGTGGCCCTTTAAATCGCAGAGACCCGGCGCGCGCGCGCCCTAGGGAGCGGGGCCGCGCGCGCCGGGACAGGACCGACGGAGAGCGAGTCAGGTACGGGAGCCGGGGTGCGCATCGCGAGCGGGCGCCACCCGCATCGCGAACCGCATCCCGGCTGGAGGCGGTATCGCAGCGCACCCGGTCAGTGGATCTGACCGGGGCGCTGCGGGAGCGAGAGTGTAGCGAGCGCTCCGGGGAGGAGCGGGAACCCGGAGCGCTCGGCGTAACAATGAGATAGTACAACCCCTTTAACTACAGGTCTTAAGTTTTGCACCATCCTTTTTGAATCCCCCTGTATTTTCTCTTACAAAGACTTCCATGATATACCCATATTTTAATATGTGACAGAACATGGCTGATGTGTTCTAGGTTCTGCCTGAACTTGATAATTTTTTTTATAAATCTAAAAATAGTATGTTCCGCTCTTCCCACAGCTCAAGGATGCACAGTGAACCCTGCTACATGCAGAATTGGCTGTGTCCCACAAGCTCTCAGTACTGTAGGAGGCTGGGTGGGGACTGTGTTTCTAGCTGCAGCCACTAACACAGGACGCGATTCAGTGCTGATCCTGTGGTATGGCACTCCTACTTTATTACAGTAAGTAAGAGGAGTCTCAAAGTGATTTCACAACCTATTACAGATAACTGACACTTTTCAATGCAAGGATGACCAACATTGTTATCAATATGCCGCCCCCTACAGGCACTGAGTTGTGCTGCCTGAGGCAACAAGCTCACCTTTGAAAGTGCTCCCCTATGTATGTAGGTATGTATGCTTGACTAGGGGATATTATAGCTGCTGTAACCTACCTCCCACCAACCCCTTTGTCCCCATAACAACCCCTTACCTTAAACACGACAGACACAATGTTGGTGGTAACAAGGCCACAGCAGCCCCTTTATTAAATAACACAATTAAAACGTTGTAATGCAACTATAGTATGAACATCATACATAAACATTGTATAAACATCCTTAAACATAATTTAACATAAGTTAACATGTCCCTAATACATAAGGAGGAGGACCTGAAGGCACTGTTACCGAGCCCAAACTAGAATGGGGCCTCCCTTACTCCTAGCCGTGAGCACCTGCACAGGAGCACCGTTTTGTGAGGCCCCCCGACCATCCTGGGACCCATGTCCCCTTGAAGAATTTCTCCATCGGGCTGGGAACCGCTCCCAGCCCACCTCCACACTGTATCCCCTCACCTCCATGCCATCCACATGTACCTCCAGGTCTCTCTCCTGCCACCGCTGCCGTGACAATAAACAAGGGCGGGCGGGCGGGTACACTTTCCTTCCTGCGTCCCGACTGACCCTAACTTCCTATTCCTTCCCTATATCCCCCTTCTTAACTCCTCCCTTTCCTCTAACAGCTTCCCGCTCAACTCCATTTAACCCTATCCCTGCTGCATAATTCCCCTGTCATGTGCCCCTCCAGTCCTATTCTATCCCTTCCAGGGCATTCTTGACTAGGGGATATTATAGCTGCTGTAACCTACCTCCCACCAACCCCTTTGTCCCCATAACAACCCCTTACCTTAAACACGACAGACACAATGTTGGTGGTAACAAGGCCACAGCAGCCCCTTTATTAAATAACACAATTAAAACGTTGTAATGCAACTATAGTATGAACATCATACATATACATTGTATAAACATCCTTAAACATAATTTAACATAAGTTAACATGTCCCTAATACATGAGGAGGAGGACCTGAAGGCACTGTTACCGAGCCCAAACTAGAATGGGGCCTCCCTTACTCCTAGCCGTGAGCACCTGCACAGGAGCACCGTTTTGTGAGGCCCCCCGACCATCCTGGGACCCATGTCCCCTTGAAGAATTTCTCCATCGGGCTGGGAACCGCTCCCAGCCCACCTCCACACTGTATCCCCTCACCTCCATGCCATCCACATGTACCTCCAGGTCTCTCTCCTGCCACCGCTGCCGTGACAATAAACAAGGGCGGGCGGGCGGGTACACTTTCCTTCCTGCGTCCCGACTGACCCTAACTTCCTATTCCTTCCCTATATCCCCCTTCTTAACTCCTCCCTTTCCTCTAACAGCTTCCCGCTCAACTCCATTTAACCCTATCCCTGCTGCATAATTCCCCTGTCATGTGCCCCTCCAGTCCTATTCTATCCCTTCCAGGGCATTCTTTTATGTGAAAACTGACATGGTTCCATAATATGGCCATGTGCTGGTTTTAGTTATCTGTAATATGGCAGCATTTCAATGCATATTTTGGTTTGCTGTGCACTAAATATATATACAATGGTATTGATACGGGGAATGGGAGGACTACCTTACAAAGAAAGATTATCAGAATTAGGGTTATTTAGTTTAGAAAAAAGAAGGCTTATGGGAGACATAATAACTATGTATAAATATAGCAGGGGGACGGTAGAGAGATCTCTCCCATGATCTATTTATACCCAGGACTGTATCTATAACAAGGGGGCATCCTCTATGTCTAGAGGAAAGAAGGTTTCTACACCAGCACAGACGGGGGTTCTTTACTCTAAGAGCAGTGAGACTGTGAAATTCTCTCCCGGAGAAGGTGGTCTGTAAAAGAATTTAAAAGGGGTCTGGATGCATTTTTTGTTGAATAATAACATTACAGGTTATGGATCCTAGATCTATAGGGAAAGAAGGTTGATTCAGGTATCTATTCTGATAGACGGGAGTCGGAGGAATTTTTACCTCGAGTAAGAAGGTTTTTTGCCTTCCTCTGGATCAACTCAGTAGGGACTCATTAGGGTTATAGGTTGAACTTGATGGACTCTGGTCTTTTTTCAACCTTATGAACTATGTTGCTATCTTACAATGTTACTATGATACATTTTTAACACATAGTCATAATTTTGTGTTTTTTTTGTTTTTTCATATAAGATGAAGGGGTTTAACAGAAGTAGTGGACTTGCAGTAAACCCCAGTATGTTCAGCGTACAAAGCATGATGGTATAATAGCTAGGGGACCTAGCGGCTACTGCCCAGTGGAGGACATGGCAGATAAATAATATGACAGACATAATTTATTGCTAGAAAACACTAGAACACTTTCTTTAGAGTAGGCACTTCATGCTCAGCTGTCACAATAAACATATACAATGCCTATCGATTCTCCCTTTGGGGCACACACTTGGATAACAATAATAGTTGGCGGAACTCTTCAAACAATGTTTCTTCACCTTATTCAGTCTCTGTTCCTTGTTTCAGGAACACAATAGTATACTGTCTCTAACTTTGCCCCCGTGATCTAAAGGTGCAATGTCTTAGTCTCAGCACTAGTCCCTTGGTTGGGCCTTGCTTCAGGGCTAAATACTGAACAGTCTCTGTGCTTAAAGGGGTTATCCACCATAAGGTGATTTTAGTACGTACCTGGCAGACAGTAATCGACATGCTTAGTAAGGATCTGCGCTTGTCTTGGGGCTAAATGGCTATGTCATGAGATTACCATAACACTGTGGCTAGCTTTTTGTGAACTGGTATTTCCTGTTTGACTTTTTTCTTTTTTTGACTACAAATCCCACAATTCCATTTTCCTCCCTCACACACATCAGCCACCCCACCCATTGAAACATAAATGGGCTGCATCCATTCAAAAGAACTGTGGTTTTCAATCAGAGTGCCTACAGCTGTTGCATTAGTTGCAGATTGATCTCTCTCCCATCAAGCGATCGCTCCATCCATTGAAGCAGACAGGCTCGCTGTCATCAGCTGACTAGTGAGGTCTTGTATGCTTTTAAAAATAAATATTGGAGTGAAAATCACAGAAGAATTGTGAGAAAATTGTCACACACAGGTACAGACACTATATTATGAACTACAGTAACTTTACAGCCCCTGTAGCATAGTCAAATAAAAAAAATTCCTGGAATACACCTTTAACCAGCCCCACTCACAGAAATTTCATGGATGTTACATATGTAACACTTCTATTCGTGGAGATTTCTGGCCCCAGCCATCACTGTAGTTACCCTAACTGTAACTCTCAGTATGCATTAACTCCCTCTGTTGCCTTCTCATTTGCTTATGAGAATCACATGGCACAACGCTCTCCATGACCCAAACAATAGTTTCAGGTTTCAGTTTAAGGTCAGGACGTATGTCTTCAGCCACAGCTCTCTCTCTCTCAGATCACAGGGAGCACACTTCTACTTTTTGAATGTGTGCTTTCTAAACACATACCAGTGCATCGGGTGGCTCATCACATAGGCCAAGAACGATTTTGTCTTTCTTATCACTACAAAAACCTGTCAGCTTTATGTAAATATATGGACAAGCCCATAGGACGGTCACATGTTCTAACCACTTAAAGGGGTACTTCGCCCCTAGACATCTTATCCCCTATCCAAAGGATAGGGAATAAGATGTCTGATCGTGGGGGTCCCACCGATGGGTGCCCCCACGATCTCCCTGCTGCACGGGGGCAGCGCTGGAGGCTCGTGACGTCATGGCCATGACCCACTCATGACGTCACGGCCACGCTCACTCAATGCAAGCCTATGGAAGTGGTGTGACGGCCGTGCCCTTATTTACATATTATAATTACTTCCTAGGCTGGTGGGAGGACACTATGTTTTTTCTAGCTGAAGAAGTACAAAGGTCAGATGGGATTTTGTTGTGGGTTAGATAAAATTATGATATTTTTTATCTCATGGTCTTTAAGTATGGAGGTGTTTGTGGCTTTTGTGAAAATTTTGAATAAGATTGGTCTCCATTTTACCTTAGAAATTAATAACAAATCCATCTCATTCCTTAATTTAAGAGTATAGTCACACTGAGACAATGGCGAGAAATCTCCTCAAAGAAATCCACATCAAACACATCAAACTTATAGGGAATTTCACAAGAAAAACAATGATGTGCTTGGTTTTAACGTAACTTTATTCATTCATGAGTTATTTACAAGTTTCTGACCACTTATAAAATGTGTTCAATGTGCTGCCCATTGTGTTGGATTGTCAATGCAACCCTCTTCTCCCACTCTTCACACACTGATAGCAACACCACAGGAGAAATGCTAGCACAGGCTTCCAGTATCCGTAGTTTCAGGTGCTGCACATCTCGTATCTTCACAGTATAGACAATTGCCTTCAGATGACCCCAAAGATAAAAGTCTAAGAGGGTCAGATCGGGAGACCTTGGGGGCCATTCAACTGGCCCACGGGGACCAATCCACTTTCCAGGAAACTGTTCATCTAGGAATGCTCGGACCTGACACCCATAATGTGGTGGTGCACCATCTTGCTGGAAAAACTCAGGGAACGTGCCAGCTTCAGTGCATAAAGAGGGAAACACATCATCATGTAGGCCCTCTTTATGCACTGAAGCTGGCACGTTCCCTGAGTTTTTCCAGCAAGATGGTGCACCACCACATTATGGGTGTCAGGTCAGAGCATTCCTAGATGAACAGTTTCCTGGAGAGTGGATTGGTCATCGTGGGCCAGTTGAATGGCCCCCAATGTCTCCCGTTCTGACCCCCTTAGACTTTTATCTTTGGGGTCATCTGAAGGCAATTGTCTATGCTGTGAAGATGTGAGATGTGCAGCACCTGAAACTACGGATACTGGAAGCCTGTTCTAGCATTTCTACTGCGGTGTTGCTATCAGTGTGTGAACAGTGGGAGAAGAGGGTTGCATTGACAATCCAACACAATGGGCAGCACATGGAACACATTTTATAAGTGGTCAGAAACTTGTAAATTATTCATGAAAGAATAAAGTTACGCTAAAACCAAGCACATCAATGTTTTACTTGTGAAATTCCCAATATGTTTGATGGGTCACATGACCCTCTTCCTATTGAAAAAACAAAAGTTGGATTCAAAATGGCCAACTTCAAAATGGCCGCCATGGTCACCACCCATCTTGAAAAATGTCCCCCCTCACATATACTAATGTGCCACAAACAGGAAGTTAATATCACCAACCATTCCCATTTTATTAAGGTGTATCCATATAAATGGCCCACCTTGTATATTCTGCCTGAGGGTTTTTACGCCCCAGGAGCATTATCTTGTACTTTTCCACATTAAATTGCAGTTGCCAGAGTTCTGACCATTCTAGTTTTCCTAAATTCTTTTCCATTTGGCATATCACTCCAGGAACATCAACCCTGTTACATATCTTTCTGTGATCAGCAAAAAGACACACCTTACCATCGAGACCTTTTGCGATATCACTAATGAAGATATTCAACAATATTGGTCCCAGTACAGATCCTTGAGGTACCCCACTGGTAACAAGACCTTGCTCTGAATATACTCCATTGACTACAACCCTCTGTTGTCTGTCATTCATCCACTGTCTAATCCACTCAACAATATGTGAGTCCAAGCTCAATGACTGTAGTTTATTGATAAGTCTTCTATGTGGGACAATGTCAAAAGCCTTACTAAAATCTAGATATGCAATGTCTACTGCCCCTCCGCCATCTATTATTTTAGTCACCCAGTCAAAAAAATCAATAAGATTTGTTTGACATGATCTCCCTGAAGTAAACCCATGTTGTTTTTAATCTTGCAATCCATGGGATTTTAGATGTTCCACAATCCTATCCTTTAGTGGGGTTTCCATTAATTTCCCCACAATTGATGTCAGACTTACTGGCCTATAGTTGCCTGATTCCTCCCTACTACCTTTCTTGTGAATGGGCACAACATTTGCTAATTTCCAGTCTTCCGGGGCAACTCCAGTTACCAGTGATTGGTTAAATAAATCTGTTAACGGTTTTGCTAGCTCACCACTAAGCTCTTTTAATAATTTTGGATGTATCCCATCAGGCCCCTGTGACTTATTTGTCTTCACTTTAGACAGCAAACGTAGAACCTCTTCCTCTGTAAAGACACATACATCAAACAATTCATTGGTCTTCCTCCCCAATGGAGGTCCTTTTTCATCTGTAAAAACTGAACAGAAGTATTCATTAAGGCAGTCGGCTAGCCCTTTATTCTCTTCTACATACCTTCCTTCCTTTGTTTTTAACTTCGTTATACCTTGTTTTAATTTCTTTTTTTCATTTATATATCTGAAGAATGTCTTATCCCCTTTATTTTATAGACTGAGCTAGGTTTTCTTCTGCCTGCGCTTTAGAAGTTCTTATAACTTGCTTGGCCTCTTTCTGCCTAGTCTTGTAGATTTCCCTATCTTCATTGCTCTGGGTTGTTTTATAATTACTAAATGCTAGCTTTTAGTTTTTTAGTTTTATGATTTTGGCCACTTCTGCTGAGTACCACAGTGGTCTCTTCCTTTTCCTGCTTTTACTGACAAGTCTAATGCAGTTTTCTATTGCATTCAATAATGCATCTTTTAAGTAGTCCCATTTCTCCTGGAATTCATGTAATCCGTTCCAGTCTGACAGGGACTTATTTATGAAAAGTCTTTTTTTCTAAAATCTAAAACTTTTGTTTTTGTGTGGTGTGACTCCTTCACTGTTCTTATATTAAGCCACACTGACTGGTGATCACTAGATCCCAAGCTTTCACCTACAATAACATCATATACCAAATCCCCATTTGTGAATACCAAATCCAAAATGGCCTCCCTCAGGGTTGGCTCCTCAACCACTTGTTGTAGGGATAATCCCAGTAGGGAATTTAGAATATCTGTACTCCTGGCAGAACTAGCTATTTTGGTTTTCCAGTTTATATCTGGAAGATTTAAGTCTCCCATAATGATAACTTCTCCTTTCATTGTCATTTTAGCTATTTCTTCCACTAGTAGATCATCTAATTATTTAACTTGGCCATGTGGTCTATATATCACACCTACACGAGTTACTGTCTTATTACCAAACTGCAATGTAACCCAAACTGACTCTATGTTTGCCTCACTTGTATTAGGTTAGATTTTATGCTATCTTTCTCATATAGGGCCACTCCTCCTCCTTTCTTGCCTTCTCTGTCTCTTCTGTATAAAAAGTATCCTGGTATGCATAGGTATCCCAGTCATTACTTTCATTAAACCATGTCTCAGTAACAGACACTAAATCTACATTTTCAGATACCATTATTGACCCAAGTTCATTGATTTTATTACCTAAACTGCGGGCATTTGTAGACAGGACTCTGAGCTTGTCATTTCTTACCCTCTGTGCTACTGACATGTTCTGGCATTGTTTCGGGGGGCAATTGGACTCATGGATTTTCACTTTCCCCCCCCCCCCTTCCTAGTTTAAATACTCCTTAACAAAGTCTTGGAATTGTTCACTGAGTAAATTAGTTCCTTTGAGAGAAAGATGCAAGCCATCATTTGTTCCTTGAAGAGAAAGATGCTAACCCCTGCAACTTGGACAGGAGCTCATTCAGCTTATGCGCCATTGGATAAGTGGGCGCATACTGCTATAAATTGCTGCAGTGAAAAAGCTTGTACTTGTATATTAAAATCAAGCTGGCGGCCCACCGTGAGGCGAGCTACCACCTGTTCCAGCCCCTGCCTCTCAGCACCCCCTCCCCCGACTGTGATACTGCGAATGTTGCATTTAATCAGTTATGGTTCATTGTTATTGCTCCAACCTGTTTCATTGGATTCTTGTGGTAATCCAGAGGTAATATGTGACGACGACCATAGGACCTCACAATTTAAAGTATTGAAGAGATTTTTTTAAATTTAAATTGAAGATTTTGATTAGATTCACAAGTTTAATGTCCCGGGTGCACGAAGTGTTTACTTTGAACTAATACTGTATGACCACAAAACCCAATATAACAAGGAGATCACCTGGTGGCACAATCACAGAGCCTAGAGGTGGCAGCAGCCTGACGAGACCATAGGGCTTCACAATTGAAAAGATTAAAGATATATATATTTTTTAAATTGAAGATTTCAAATAAATTAACATAGCAAGTTTTATTTAATGTGCCAGCAGCATGAGGAGACCACATGGTGGCACAATGACACAGCCTGGAGGTGGCAGCAGCATAAGGAAACCATAATGTGGCAGAATGGCACAGCCTGAAGTTGGCGGCAGCAAAAGGAGACCATATAGTGGCAGTATGACACAGCCTGGAGGTGGCTGCAGCCTGACGCGACCATAGGGCCTCACAATTGAAAAGATCAAAGATATTTTTTTTTATTTAAATTGAAGATTTTAAATAGATTGACATAAAAAGTTTTATTTAATGTGCCAGCAGCTAGAGGAGACCACATGGTGGCACAATGACACAGCCCGGAGGGGACAGCAGCATGAGGAGACCATAATGTGGCAGAATGTCACAGCCTGGAGTTGGCGGCAGCAAGAGGAGACCATATAGTGGCAGAATGACACAGCCTGGAGGGGGCAGAGGCATGAGGAGACCATATAGTGGCTGAATGACACAGCCTGGAGATGGCATCAGCAAGAAGTGTACATATGGTGGCAGAATGACACATACTGGAGGTGGCATCAGCATGAGGAGAACATAAGGTGGCAGAATGACAGCCTGGAGGTGGCAGCAGCATGAGGAGACCATACAGTGGCAGAGTGACACAGCCTGGAAGTGGCGGAAGCATGAGGAGACCATGTAGTGGCAGAATGACACAGCCTGGAGGTGGCATCAGCATGTGGAGAACATATGGTGGCAGAATGACACAGCATGGAGGTGGCATCAGCAGCATTAGGAGTCCTGAAAGTGACCCGGTGACAGTGGGGCATTGGGTGGCAATACCAGTACCAGGTGACGAAGGTGGGTGAAAGATGGAGCACTTGGCCTCAGATGTGTGGCATCAGGCGGGTGGCAAGATCAAAATAGTAGCTAGGCAGGTAGGCAGAAGATATGCATTATGTAAAGCTTATTTTTTTTCATTATTCTAAGGATAAAATATATGGAGACAATTTTTTTTTGAAATCTAACAAAAGGAAAGGTGTGCAAAAAACACCATGTGCCACCTACATCATCAAGTAATAATGTGATGCAAACATCTTAAAAGGTGGAAGGGAACAACGTATGGTCCATTGTAACAGGTGGGGGTAAAAACTTCCCCTGTAAGGCCCTACTCTCGCACTATTAATTCCCTTTTTGGTAAGTGTTAATCACTCTAAAAAGGGTGGCCCCATACAGGAACCTCTCCCTATTTCCACCTAAAAACACTGCCATTTCCAAGGGTTTTTTGTTGGAAATAGGGAGCAGTTCCTGTGTGGGCCCCCCCCCTTTTTAGGACGAGTAACACTTGCCTCCAAAAGGTGGAAGGGAACAACGTATTGTTCATTGTAGCAGGTGGGGGTAAAAATTTCTGTAAGGCCCTACTCTCACCCTTTTAATTCTCGGGGAAATGGCAGTGTTTTCAGGTAGAAATAGGGAGAGGTTCCTGTGTGGGGCTGCCCTTTTTAGGGCAAGTAACACTTGCCAAGAAGGGAATTAATAGTGCGAGAGTAGGGCCTTACAGGAGACGTTTTTACCCCTACCGGTTACAATGGACCATACATTGTTCCCTTCCACCTTTTAGATGTCTTTGCATCATATCAATACTTGGTGGTTTAGGTGGCATATGGTGTTTTTTGCGCACCTTTCCTTTTGTTAGATTTCAAAAAAATTTGGGTCCATATATTTTATCTTAAGAAAAATTACGTTTTAGATCATGCATATCCTCAATACTTGTGGTCTGATGCCGAGGATTTTCTGTAACTGGGGAGCAGCATATTTAAATATTTTATCTGTATCCATATTTGTGAAGTGTTGGTGTGGCACTATGTTCAATCTACTCTGATGCATCAGGCATTGGTGGGTGGAAATCCTGGCTGATCCATGCCTGATTCATCTTGACAAAGTTCAGTCTCTCCACATTTTTGGTGGACAGACAAGTTCTCCTTGGGGTTACTATGGCCCCCCGCCGCACTAAACACCCGCTCTGATAACACACTACTGGCGGGGCAGGACAGTTTTTCCTGGGCAAACTCTGCTAGTTGTGGGCACAAATCAAGTTTGGCTGCCCAGAAGTCCAGCAGATTTTCAAAGTGTGCTGGCAGGGTCATGTCAAAGTATGCCACCACCTTCTGGTTCAGGTCCTGCTCCAGGTCTACCTGCTGCTGATGAGTTGCTTCACTATGCAGGTGAAGAAAGCTACTCATCAGTAACTGTAGACTCAGGCTGCTACTGATGGAGCTGGTACTGCTCCTGCCACCCCTTCCTAGCAGCCATGGCAGTGGAACGTGAGCGCAGAGGGCCCCCGAGTCAGACCTGCGAGAGGATGGATGATGGCGCAGATGGCGCATCGTCCAACTGACTACGTAGGATGTCTCTGTAGTAGGTCAGTTTGTCCTCCCTCTCAGTGGGTGTAAAAAAGGCCCCCATTTTGTGCCCGCAGTGAGGATCCAATAAGGTGGAGAGCCAAAATTCATCCCGCTGCTGAATGGTGACAATTTGGAGGTCACTACGCAAGCAAGTGAGCATGCATCGTGCCATTTGTGCAAGTGACTCAGAGGGACTACCTGCCTCCATCTCCACTGCATACTGCCTCGGTGTGTCTGGGTCCATCGGTCTCGTCTTCCTCATCACCCTCTAGCTCCTCTGGCTGCTCCTGCTCCTCCTCTCCTGTCAGATGACTATAAAAACCAACCATTTCGCAATATCTTGCCTGTGCTCCACTGTCCCCCTCCTTCTCTTCCAGTTCTGCCCTCATGTCACCATGAGATGTAGGTGCCACGTCTCCAGTGCCCTGACCAACCATCATTTCCACCATCTTTTGTAGGAAATGAAGCAGTGGAATGACGTCGTTCATCCCATAATCCTGGCGAATGACTAATAATGTGGCTTCCTCAAAGGGCCTGAGCAAACGGCAGGTGTCACGTATGAGCTGCCACTGGTTGACATTGAAGTTACACAGGGGAGTCCCCCTATCTGCTTGGATCAGGTCCAACACATGGAGGGTGGAATTCCAACAGGTATATAGGTTATATAGGGCTGTGACATCACAGGGCTGCTGATTGGCTGCATGCTGCATGTGATTCAGGGTGATCCCGCCTACCCACCTTCCCACCTTTCCCAGAGTTCCTTGCCCATGTCCTCACATGTGGAACCGCCATTTTAGATGCCCTGGAGCCTGGACCGCAATAAATGGAGTTTAATGAAGTGATCCGTTTTATCCAATTGCAGCGATATTCTGATTCGTTACTGATCAAATTTTTCATGAAATTCGTATCGAATTCGGATTCGTCAGATTCGATTCGCTTATCCCTTCTGTGCCTACTGCCACAGGGTTTCCCAGCCAGCAGAAGAAGGTTTCTGCTTCTGGCATGAAAAGCCCAAGGCAGTAAGCACCACCTATGCTTGAGAGACTGTATGGCATTTGGCAGCACTGAGTTTTTTTGCAAAGTTCAAACTGAATCCAGGGTTGGTTCGCTCAACACTAGTTCTTACCTTTAGCTATTTTTTTCTACATTATTTGGTTATTAATTGACATACACAAAATATACATTTCAAATTAGCTTCATTCAGTGATTTAATTTAGATGTGTCTATTATCTAGTTTTTAAGTGCCCAATTCTGTCAAGCAACCTATAATTCCATGGCAATATCTATTTTATGATTACAATGAGGAACTTTTTTTTGATAATCTTATTTGTTCATGTTCTATAAACAATAAAGCAACAGATGTTAAAATGGTTATTGGTTACATTTCATAAATAGAAAAACTTAATGATCTTCAACTGACAGAGAACAATGCTCCTACAAAGAAGTATTTCCTTTGGTAAACAGGCTACACATTCTGTAAATTACTCAATCTCTCCAATTTGGCAGCTTAAGCCATTTGACATGGAAGGAAAACTATGTCACTTCAGAACACAAGCACGGACAAAAGGTCTTACAATAAACATAACATGGTTTGTAGGATGAATTTTACAGCACTTTTGTGGACTGTGTCTAGTATTGCAGTCGAACCACATTCAATTATGTTTTTTAGGATTAAAATCGTTCTGTTTTCTCATCTTCAACTGCTTTTAGGGCACTATACATTATAACAACCCCACACAATATCCAGTAAAAATTATATTTGTAAGGCTATCCAGCTTTTTTTTTGTTTTGCGGTATTCTGGTATTGAATAGTTCAAAAGGAAGTCCTTCACCTGGAAACCTAGTTGTGGATAGCAGAGTTGGTGTCTATAATGAAAAGACGGTTCTTGAGAGATTGTAGGAATAAGGGCTCTGATATAGTGTAATACTAAACTGTACTTTTGTTTACTGCATTTGGTTAGCCTTAAAAAGTAGTTTTTGGCCCGAGAAAAAGACAAGGCTTGTCTGCTTAAAACGTCACACTACAGCTCATATAAGGGGTTATAGTGTACTGACAAATATTAGGTTTAATGTACAGTAGCTTTTAGGAGATGACTATGATACTCAAAGTAGAAGTTAGGAAAGGTAATAACAAAGAAGAAGAAAGCTTCATTCATGCTTATACATTTACCATATTCTTTATCTACAGATTATGAAAAATATAAATATTTTGATTGTCATGAAATTCTAAGATTTTTCCCAGTTAAGTAATGCAGGGTGTTTCCTACCTAGTGACAAGAGGTTGAGAAAGACCTAAAATAAATTGTTTGTATAAGACATTTTTTGTTATCAAGTAAAACACTTGAAAAAGAATTGGAAAATGTCCAAGCAAAAGATCAGAAAAATTGTAATAATTTTTTTTAAACGGTTTTGAAGCAACGAAAGGTGTTGTAAGTGATTGGTTGTCATATTTTATTAAATTAAGTGTTTTACTGAGGGTATCTCTATTTTACTAAGTGTGTATATGGGCTCCATCTTCTTCTACTGTGTTATATGTATCTGAAAATTATGTTTCTATAAGACTAGCTAAGGTAATAAAAGGGTTAGAAGATAGCAGAAGGGTAGAACATGGCAGCTCTTCACTGGGTACAGTCAAGAAATAGCATCATTCTCACATTAATTAAAAAAAATTGCATTATTAAACCCTTAAGGACGCAGGGTTTTTCCGTTTTTGCATTTTCATTTTTTCCTCATAACCTTCTAAAAATCATAACGCTTTGAATTTTGCACCTAAAATTCCATATTATGGCTTATTGTTTGTGCCACCAATTCTACTTTGCAGTGACATTAGTCATTTTACCAAAATATCCACAACGAAGCGGGAAAAAAAATCATTGTTAGACAAAATTGAAGAAAAAATGCCATTTTGTAAATTTTGGGGGCTTCCGTTTCTACACAGTGGATTTTTCGCTAAAAATTACATCTTATCTTTATTCTGTAGGTTCATACGATAAAAATGATACCCTACTTATATAGGTTTGATTTTGTATTACTTCTAAAAAAAAATCATAACTACATGCAGGAAAATTTATATGTTTAAAATTGTCATCTTCTGACCCCTATAACGTTCTTATTTTTCCGTGTAGAGGCCGGTCTGAGGGCTCATATTTTGCGCCTTGATGGGAAAAGGTGGGTGATTCTTGCTTTTATTAGGGAAGGGGTTAAATGATCTATTGCACTGCACAAGCCGATCTCATACACAGATCATTGCCGTGCATTGACACGCCAAAGATCAGTGTTATTGGCGGTTGATTGCTCAAGCCTTTCAGGCTTGGAGCATTCAATCGCCTATCGGACGCGATTGAGGCAGGTAAGGGGACCTCCGCTCGCGTTCTAGCGGATTGGGACATTGCGATTTCACAGCGATGGTCCCGATCAGCCCGACTGAGCTGCGGGGAAGCATTTACTTTCATTTTAGACACGGCGATCAACTTTGAATGCTGCGTCTAAAGGGTTAATAGCGCGGCACAACAATCACATGCTATTAGCCCAGGGTTCCAGCTGTCATTAGCCATCTGGACTGACCCAGTATGACAGTACGGCGTGACCCCACGTTAAATACCGGGACTGGGCGAAGGGTGTACAGGTATGCCCTGCGTCTTTTAGAGGTTAATAATTGCAAATAAAATATTACTAATGATTTGTTTACTAAGACTCTCTGATATACTGTTAAAATGTTATAACAATAGGGATCTAGTAATTGAAAAGATATCTTCTCAAATTATCAAAACCTTAAGGGTGCATTCACACATACACAGGGCAAAGGTAAGGTGAGTGGGATTTGTATTTAGGGGGAGGGGTGTTGTGTGCCCTGAATGGCTACCTACCTTCCCTATACCTACTTAGCTGCCCTATATACCTCCCATCTTGCACTATATACCTACCTTGTTAAACTATATGCCTCACTTCCTACCTGCCCTTTATACCTTCCTGCATGCTGCCTACCTGTCCAATATACCCCCTCCCCACCTGCCCTATAAACCTCCCTATTTTCCTTATATACCTGCCTTACTACATTATATATGTCCCTACCTATCTGCCCTATATACCTTTTTCCCTACCTACCCAACATATCTACCTACCAGCACTATGTACCTGACTGCACTGTACCTACTGCCTGCCTGCACTATGCAGCGCTGTAGCTAGCTCATTTTGCGCTCGAGGCAAGCTCAGCAATTGCACCCTTCCATTAAAAAAAAAAAAAAAAAAAACAGTGGTTCTGCAGTATAATGCAGGATATAACTCAGGATCAGTACAGGATAAGTAATGTATGGACACAGTGACCTCACCAGCAGAATAGTGGGTGCAGCTCTGGAATATAATACAGCATATACCTCAGGATCAGTACAGGATAAGTAATGTATGGACACAGTGACCTCACCAGCAGAATAGTGAGTGCAGCTCTGGAGTATAACACATGATATAACTTAGGATCAGTACAAGATAAGTAATGTAATGTATGTACACAGTGACCTTACCAGTAGAATAGTGAGTACAGCTCTGGAAATATAATACAGGATGAGAATGTAACAGGGAAGCATTAGAAGAATGCCCATACTATATTATATAAAAAAACAAAACCTGTACTAACCTCCAGCGCTCCCGCTTGCCCTACTCCCCCGGTGCAATACTCTTCCTGAGCTGTAGTATGTTTTTGGCCCGGAGTTTAGGCCCGTAGTGACATCTTGGCCCAGTGTGTCATACTGCTGTTGAGCCAACCACTGACCTTAGTTATGTCCCGCCTCGGCAAGCTAAGCAACAGCATGACAAACTGGGGCCCGATGTCACTCCGGCCCAAGCGTCCCACTGCAGCTCAGGAAGAGGATTGCACCTGGGGACCAGAGCAGGGCACAGCAGGAGCACTGGAGGTGAGTACAGGTTTATTTGTTTTTTATACCTGTAGAATGGACATTGTATCTAAAACGCACTCTGAGCTGACCAGGTCCACCGTAGCAAAATTGTGGTGTCTGATCAGTTCATATATGGTGTCGCCGCATGCGTAAATGTCAGAACTATTAAAATGTATCTTTAATTAAATAAAGTGCACGGTCAATGGTGTAAACATAAAAAAAATTGCCAGAATTGATGATTTTTGGTCACTTTATATATCATAAAGATTTAGAAAACATGCTCAAAAAATACCATAAAGACAAAAATGGTAAATCTAAAAACTACCTTTCATGGCACAATAAGTGAGTCCTCATACATCCCTGTATATGGAAAAGTTTTAGGCATACTGATTTTCATGCCAAGGCGTAACACTATGTACCCCAATAAAAAATAATAAAATAGAAGTCAATATATTAAAAATATATAATTTTATCAAAAGTCAAAAAAGTATACATAATAGATGGAATAAAATACATAGTCAATGTATATAAAAATTAATCTCAGAGTAAAACATATAATTGATGTAGCAGGATATAGGGGGAAAGCTTTGGATCTTTCTTATACCTGGAACCACTGTCCTGACTGTCAAGTCTTTCCTTCTTTTCCCATAGAAGACATGGATCTTAAAACCAAGTGGGAGGAAGCTTGCAACAAATGCTCACAGACATTCTTAGAACTTCTAATTACACATAATAAATAGCCAGTTGCTAGAGACACTAGAACGTGAAGTGGAGGAAACCCAGGCTACCCTCACAAGAGATTGCTCCAAAGCGGAGGTAGATACCTTTAACAAAGAGCTTGATGACAACCTCAACACCTGGGAAAAAGAAATCCAGAATACGTATAGTAAAAAGTACCAACTGGACTCGATTGATGCACAAATCAAAAAGAGTATATCGATGAAAGCAGAATAAAAACAACAATACATTGAAACGGTCACTTTCCATATCATCAGTAGCATCCACAAGTGCTGACTCCACGGCATCCTCTACCAATAGACATAATTATAACAGAAAAAGGAAGTTTACGTATGGTAATACAACAAGATATACTCCGAAACTACGCCATTCCAGTCAAAGAGATCAAAACCAGGTGAGTAAAAAAGTGATCAACCTTACTAATTACATACCCACTGATATACAAACTGAAGTTTTAAGTCTAGGTCTTACATTTTGCCCTACAGCGAAATTTGATCAGTTTACAGCTATAAAAGATCTGTAATTGTTTGCTCGCAAACTAGCTTTTAAGAAAATACTAGCTGAGTACCTGGCGTTGCTCGGTTTTTCTTTCCTAATCCTTGTTGGGGAAGAAAATAAAAAAAGGAGTAAGCTTTTGACTTCATATCCCGACCTCCTATCTCGTCCTCCTATCCCGCCCTCCTATCTCGACTTCCTATCTCGACCTCCTATCCCGACCTCCTATCCCGTCCATCTATCCCGACCTCCTATTCCGTCCTCCTATCCCATCCTCCTATCTCGACCTCCTATCCTGACCTCCCCCTTATCCTGACCTCCTATCCCGACCTCCTATCCCGTCCTCCTATCCTGTCCATCTATCTCGTCCTCCTATCTCGATCTCCTATCTCGACCTCCTATCCCGTCCCCCTTTCCAGTCCATCTATCTCGACCTCCTATCCCATCCTCCTATCCCGTCCTCCTATCCCGTCCTCCTATTTCGACCTCCTATCCTGACCTCCTATCTCGACCTCCTATCCCGTTCTCCTATCCTGTCCTCCTATCCAGTCCTCCTATCCCGACCTCCTATCCCGACCTCCTATCCCGTCCTCCTTTCCCATTCTCATATCTCGACCTCCTATCTCGACCTACTATCCCATCCTCCTATCTCGACCTCCTATCCTGACCTCCTATCCCGTCCTCCTATCCCGACCTCCTTTCCCGTCCTCATATCTCTACCTCCTATCTTGACCTCCTATCCCGTCCTCCTATCCTGTCCTCCTATCCCGACCTCCTATCCCGACCTCCCATCCCGACCTCCCATCCCGACCTCATATCCCAACCCGTAATATGTGTACCAGGTATTGAAATAGATCCAGCCGTACGAAAATTATATGGGAACATACATTTCCCATTGATTTGCATGGGACTTTAAAAAAAAAAAAAAAAACGACCCTCACAAATGGGGGTAGTTAAGGGTTAAATTAACTATCCTATATTTTAAGTGGACATAAAAGTAACATGTGACCAAGTATTATTGAAATATCTCCAGCCGTATTTCCCATAGACTTGCATGGGACTTTAAACATAAGCCCCGCCCCTGGCAAATGGGGATGAGTAAGGGTAAAATTACCTAACCTATGTTTGTTGTTGACATATAAGTAACATGTGTGCCAAGTTTCATGTTAATATCTTTAGCCGTTTGAAAGTTTTTGTGGAACATACACACATACAAACATACATACATACATACACACGTTGAGTTTTAAATATATATATATATATATATATATATATATATATATAGATTTAATGAAAACTCAGTTGTCTCACATCCTAACCTTTCTACTAGGACTGACCAGGCGGCTGTGTGCTCTCTTGTGGAGTTACTTGATCAAGAACCTGAAAAAAGAGGTACGTTTCCTAAGTCTCTTATTCCTAAATCCAAACATTTTTGGATTCATCTATTTGTGAAATTGGTATCTGAGTAGTTTCATAAGATACCTAAGATGAGATACAATCTCTAAAGGATGTTATCATCAAACCATCCGACAAGGGTGGCATTGCGGTTCTGTGGCCTTTGAAAATGTATGAAAGGGAAATGTTTTGACAGTTGAAACAAGCAGACTGTTATAGGAAACTTACATATTACTCCACTATTTCTTTTGGCACAGAGCTACATGACATCCTACAAGAAGCAGTAGAACAAGGGGTCTTGTCATCTAAAGAAAAGGAGATGTTATTACCATCCGAACCAACCATGGTATCTATCTACCTACTCCTCAAGGTGCATAAAAACGAAGTTTGTCCACCCGGTAGACCCATAGTCTCAGGATGGGGTAATCTATGCAAATCACTGTGCTGCTCTATTGATCACCATCTTTCATCTTTTGTAGAGACGCTACCCTCCTCTTTAAAAGACACAAATGATGTATTGCGGAAACTAGACCACCTCCAATTGGAATCAGAAATTATATTGGCAACTTGTGATGTCGAGGCCTTATATACCTCTATCAGACATAGTGATGGCAGCAAAGCGGTAAGATTTTTTCTTTCCTCTAGCTGGACCCGGCATTGTGTGACTTTTTAATTGAAACATAGTAACAGAATGTGTCAGCAGATAAGAACCATTTGGCCCATCTAGTCTGCCCAATAATCTGAATACTATGACTAGTCCCTGGCCCTATCTTATATGAAGGATAGCCTTATGCTTATCCCATGCATGTTTAAACTCCTTCACTGTATTTGCAGCAACCACTTCTGCAGGAAGGCTATTCCATGCATCCACTACTCTCTAAGTAAAGTAATACTTCCTGATATTACTTTTAAACCTTTGCCCCTCTAATTTAAAACTCTTGTGGTAGTTTTTCTTCTTTTAAATATGCTCTCCTCCTGTACCGTGTTGATTCCCTTTATGTATTAAAAAGTCTCTATCATATTCCCTCTGTCTCTTCTTTCTTCCAAGCTATACATGTTAAGGTCCTTAAACCTTTCCTGGTAAGTTTTATCCTGCAATCAATGTAGTAATTTAGTAGCTCTTCTCTGAACTCTTTCTAGAATATCTATATCCTTCTGGAGATATGGCCTTCAGTATTGCGCACAATATTCAGAGTGAGGTCTCACCAGTGTTCTGTACAGCGACATGAGCAATTCTCTCTTTCTACTGCTTATACCTCTACCTATACATCCAAGCATTCTGCTAACGTTTCCTGCTGCTCTATTACATTATCTTCCTACCTTTAATTCTTCTGAAATAATTACTCCTAAATCCCTCTCCTCAGATACTGAGGACCTTCGCCCCTCTAATTTAAAACTATGTCATCTTGTGGTAGTTTTCCTTCTTTTAAAGGGGTACTCCGGTGGAAAACTTTTTTTTTTTTTTAATCAACTGGTTTGAGAAAGTTAAACAGATTTGTAAATTACTTCTATTAAAAAATCTTAATCCTTTCAGTACTTATTAGCTGCTGAATACTAAAGAGGAAATTCTTTTCTTTTTGGAACACAGAGCTCTTTGCTGAATCATGAGCACAGTGCTCTCTGCTGACATCTCTGTCCATTTTAAGAACTGTCCAGAGAAGGATAAAATTCCAATAGCAAACATATGCTGCTCTGGACAGTTTCTAAAATGGACAGAGATGTCAGCAGAGAACACTGTGCTCGTGATGTCAGAAGAGAGCACTGTGTTTCAAAAATAAAATAATTTCCTCTGTAGTATTCAGCAGCTAATAAGTACTGGAAGGATTAAGATTTTTTAATAGAAGTAATTTACATGTCTGTTTAACTTTCTGGTACCAGTTGATTTAAAAAAAAAAAAAAAGTTTTCCACCGGGGAGTACCCCTTTAAATATGCTTTCCTCCTTTACCCTGTTGATTCCCTTTATGTATTTAAAAGTCTCTATCATATCACCTCTGTCTCTTCTTTCTTCCAAGCTATACATGTTAAGGTCCTTTAACCTTTCCTGGTAAGTTTTATCCTGCAATCCATGTACTAGTTTAGTAGCTCTTCTCTGAACTCTCTCTAGAGTATCTAAATCCTTCTGGAGATGCGGCCTCCAGTACTGCGCACACTACTCCAAATGAGGTCTCACCAGTGTTCTGTACAGCAGCATGAGCACTTCTCTCTTTCTACTGCTTAAAATTCTCCCTATACATCCAAGCATTCTGCTAACGTTTCCTGCTGCTCTATTACATTGTCTTCCTACCTTTAAGTCTTCTGAAATAATTACTCCTAAATCCCTCTCCTCAGATACTGAGGTCAGGGCTGTGTCAAATATTCTATATTCTGCCCCAGGGTTTTTACGCTCCAGGTGCATTATCTTGCACTTGTCCACATTAAATTTCAGTTCTGACCATTCTTCTAGTTTTCCTAAATTCTTTTCCATTTGGCATATCCCTCCAGGAACATCAACCCTGTTACATATCTTTGTGTCATCAGCAAATAGACATACCTTACCATCGAGACCTTTTGCGATATCACTAATGAAGATATTAAACAACATTGGTCCCAGTACAGATCCCTGAGGTACCCCACTGGTAACAAGACCTTGCTCTGAATATACTCCATTCACTACAACCCTCTGTTGTCTGTCATTCAGCCACTGTCTAATCCACTCAACAATATGGGAGTCCAAGCTCAATGACTGTAGTTTATTGATAAGTCTTCTATGTGGGACAGTGTCAAAAGCCTTATTAAAATCTAGAAATGCGATGTCTACTGCCACTCCGCCATCTATTATTTTAGTCACCCAGTCAAAAAAATCAATAAGATTTGTTTGACATGATCTCCCTGAAGTAAACCCATGTTGTTTTTCATCTTGCAATCCATGGGATTTTAGATGTTCCACAATCCTATCCTTTAGTAGGGTTTCCATTAATTTCCTCACTATTGATATCAGACTTACTGGCCTATAGTTGCTTGATTCCTCTCTACTACCTTTCTTGTGAATGGGCACGACATTTGCTAATTTCTAATCTTCCGGGATAACTCGTGTTATCAGTGATTGGTTAAATAAATCTGTTAACGGTTTTGCTAGCTCACCACTAAGCTCTTTTAATAATTTTGGGTGTATCCCATCAGGCCTCTGTGATTTATTTGTCTTCACTTTAGATAGCAAACATAGAACCTCTTCCTCTGTAAAGACACATGCATCAAACAATTCATTAATCTTTCTCCCTAATGGAGGTCCTTTTCCTTCTTTTTCTTCTGTAAAAACTGAACAGAAGTATTCATTAAGGCAGTCGGCTAGCCCTTTATTCTCTTCTACATACCTTCCTTCCTTTGTTTTTAATTTAGTTATTCCTTGTTTTAATTTCCTTTTTTCATTCATATATCTGAATATCTTATCCCCTTTTTTCACAGACTGAGCTAGTTTTTCTTCTGCCTGTGTTTTAGAAGTTCTTATAACTTGCTTTGCCTCTTTCTGCCTAGTCTTGTAGATTTCCCTATCTTCATTGCTCTGGGTTGTTTTATAATTACTAAATGTTAGCTTTTAGTTTTTTTATGATTTTGGCCACTTCGCCTACAATAACATCATATACCAAATCCCCATTTGTGAATACCAAATCCAAAATGGCCTCCCTCTGGGTTGGCTCCTCAACCACTTGTTGTAGATATAATCCCAGTAGGGAATTTAGAATATCTGTAATCCTGGCAGAACTAGCTATTTTGGTTTTCCAGTTTATATCCGGAAGATTGAAGTCTCCCATAATGATAACTTCTCCTTTCATTGTCATTTTAGCTCTTTCTTCAACTAGTAGATCATCTAATTCTTTAACTTGGCCAGGTGATCTATATATCACACCTACACGAGTTACTGTCTGATTACCAAACTGCAACATAACCCAAACTGACTCTATGTTTTCCTCACTAACTTGTATTAGGTTAGATTATATGCTATCGTTCACATGTAGGGCCACTCCTCCTCCTTTCTTGCCTTCTCTGTCTCTTCTGTATAAAGAGTATCCTGGTATGGATATGTCCCAGTCATTACTTTCATTAAACCATGTCCCAGTAACAGCCACTAAATCTACATTCTCAGATGTCATTATTGACCCAGGTTCATTGATTTTATTACCTAAACTTTGGGCATTTGTAGACAGGACTCTGAGCATGTCATTTTGTTAACCTCTGTGCTACTGACATGTTCTGGCATTGTTTTGGGGGACAATTGGACTCATGGATTTTCACTCTTTTGCCCCCCTACCCCTTCCTAGTTTAAATACTCCTTAGCAAAGTCTTGGAATTGTTCACTGAGTACATTCGTTCCTTTGAGAGAAAGATGCAAACCATCTTTTTTGTACAATTCCTTTTTATTTCAAGTAGAGCTATTATGAGTCACAAAGCCAAATCTTTGCTCTTGACACCATTTACTAAGCCATAAGTTGAACTCCTTAATGTGCATGCCTATCATTCTGAACATTATGCACAGGCAGAACTTCAGAAAATGAAACAGTGGATGCAAAATCCTGTTCATCATTACCAAGTGTGATAAAAGATTCCTTCACCTCTGAAACTTCATTGCAAGCCAGGTCATTTGTCCCTAGATGGACAAAAACATCCACGTCCCCTTCCTGTTTTGCTTGCATAACAATATTAAGAATACGTCTTCTATCTCTTCTAGCAGTATCACCCGGGAGACATCTCACAAAACCATTTTCCTTAAGCACCACACTTCTTATCATTGAATTACCCAACAATAGCTGCTTCCTTTCAGATTTTACTTTATCCTTTTGGTCCTTGGCTGCAGTCTTGCATACATTAGACATAGGAGTCGATGGTTCCTCACCTTCTGTGCTTGAGCCAACATACATGTTGCCCTTACATTCTGAGAGTGCTGCAAATGAATTATGGAGAACCACAGACTGTGGGACGTCTTCTATCCACAACTCTAAGTCTTCTAGAACCTACAGTAACCTATCTGCCATTTCTAGTGGTCCTCTGTGGCAGTGGCATTGCAGCAGTCCCAGACTAAGTTTGTTTAACAGATAATTTAAACCTCTCAGATTTCAAAAATGCTATTTCCTGCTGCAGTAAGGAGAACTGTCTACAGATCTGACAGCATCCAAACCTCCAAAGAGTGGAACCTGAAATAAATGCACAACAATTCGTGCACTGAACCAAGTCTGCCATTTTAAAGAGGAGAAAAATTCAAAACAAGCAAATCTTACCTTTTTAAGACTGTATCCACCTCCAGCCTACCTACTGACTATCTCCTGCAATATCTCTCCAATGCACTTAGAAACAGCAGCACTTGAATATAGCAGCTAATGAATTAGAGTGGCATTGGGGCCGCTCTGCCAGTGGGTCGTTCCCCCTGTGGGCACTGCTGTTGCGGCGGTGGTGGTTGCCGCCCAGTGCTACGCCATTTTATGCTAGGGACATTAGGGACCCACTCTAAATAGGTGGCCTTGACGTGGCGAGTGGGCTTTGTACTTTTTGATCAAAATGTATATACTAACAACCTGTTAGTTTTTGAAATTATGCTGAGAAGCAATTAGATCATTGTGCAAGATTGTAGATGTGCACCATGTCTGTTTTCTACCTCAATTCACATTGTGTTTTCTATGCCCTTTTTTTTTGTTTGTTTGAACATGTTGTCTGCACTCTTCCCCACCCCCTCAAACCAACCCTATATAAGTAGTAGTTAGCTACACATGGGCCTTTTCTTTCCTGGCAGCCTCCAAGTTTGACTGGGAGAGCATGGTAAGTGAGCTGTAACATCCTGTTCACACTGGTGTGGTGCTGCGCGGCGTCCGTTGCTGCCGTGGCGCCGTGTCTGTGGGGAGGTGCGACCCATGGACTGGTTTGAGTGGCATTGGGGCCGCTCTGCCAGTGGGTCGTTCCCTTTATGGGCACTGGTGTCGCGGCGGTGGTGGTCGCCGCCCAGTGCTACGCCATTTTATGCTAGGGACGTTAGGGACCCACTCTAAATAGGTGGCCTTGACGTGGCGAGTGTGCTTTGTACTTTTTGATCAAAACGTATATACTAACAACCTGTTAGTTTTTGAAATTATGCTGAGAAGCAATTAGATCATTGTGCAAGATTGCAGATGTGCACCATGTCTGTTTTCTACCTGAATTCAGCTAATGAATTAGGCAAGCTAATGAGTCAGAGCCTGTATATACACACACTCCCTCACAAGCTCCTCCCCCAACAACAAATGTAACCCCTTAATGAGCTAGCCTCATTAGCAAACACACAATACCAAACACCTAAACAAATTCCTTACCTGTTCTCAAGCAGTGGTCAGCAGAAACACAGATGTTGCAGTTGAAAACTCCAAGTCAGTCTCCGGCAATATAGTTACATAGTTAGTATGGCTGAAAAAAGACATACGTCCATCAAGTCCAACCAGGGAATTGAAGGGAAGGGTGTAAGGGGATAAGGGAAAGGGATGTAGTTTTATAATTCTGCATAAGCATTAATGTTATTTTGTTCCAGGAATGTATCTAACCCTGTTTTAAATCTGTTAATTGTTCCTGCTGTGACCAGTTCCTGAAGTAGACTGCTCCATAAATTCACAGTCCTTATGGTAAAGAAGGCGTGTCGCCCGTTTAGACTAAACCTTTTCTTCTCCAGACGGAGGGAGTGCCCCCTCGTCCTTTGGGGGGGGTTAACCTGGAACAGTTTTTCTCCATATTTTTTGTATGGGCCATTTATATACTTATATACGTTTATCATATCCCCCCTTAAACGTCTCTTCTCAAGACTAAACAATTGTAACTCCTTTAATCGCTCCTCATAGCTAAGATGTTCCATGCCCTGTATTAGTTTAGTAGCACGTCTCTGCACCCTTTCCAGCTCCGCAGTGTCCCTTTTATGTACAGGCGACCAAGGTGAGGCCGTACCAGGTGAGGCCGTACCAATGCTCTATAAAGGGGGAGTATTATGTCCCTGTCCCTTGAGTCCAAGCCTCTTTTTATACATGACAATATCCTGCTGGCTTTGGAAGCAGCAGCCTGACATTGCATGCTATTCTGAAGTCTGTGATCCACAAGTACACCCAGATCTTTCTCTACCAGTGACTCTGCCAGTTTAATCCCCCCCTAAGACATACGATGCATGCATGTTATTAGTACCCAGATGCATAACTTTACATTTATCCACATTGAACCTCATTTGACAAGTGCATGCCCAGACACTTAGTCTATCCAAGTCATCTTGCAACTTATGCACATCCTCTATAGACTGTACTGTGCTACAAAGCTTGGTGTCATCTGCAAAGATAGAAACAGAGCTGTTAATACCATCCTCTATATCATTGATAAATAAATTAAACAACAGCGGGCCCAGTACAGAACCTTGGGGTATACCACTAACAACCGGGGACCAACCAGAGTATGAATCATTGACCACCACTCTCCATGATCCATGAGCCAGTGTTCAATCCAGTTACAAACTATAGTTTCCAAGTCCAAAGACCTTAACTTACCTGTCAGACGTCTATGAGGGACAGTATCAAATGCTTTAGCAAAATCAAGAAAAACTATATCCCTGTCAAGGCTTCTACTCACCTCTTCATAAAAGCAAATTAGATTGGTTTGACAACTTCTATCCTTAGTAAACCCATGTTGGTTATCACTTATAATACTAATATACCCTATGTATTCCTGTATGTAATCCCGTATAAGTCCTTCAAACAATTTACCCACAATGCACGTTAAACTTACCGGTCTATAATTGCCTGGCGAAGACCTAGAGCCCTTCTTGAAGATCGGCACCACATTCGCCTTGCGCCAGTCCCTTGGCACAATACCAGACACCAGAGAATCTCTACATATCATGAACAAGGGTACAGATATTACTGAACTTACCTCTCTAAGAACTCTTGGGTGTAGTCCATCCGGTCCTGGAGATTTGCTTACATTTACTTTACTTAACTTACCTTGTACCATCTCTACATTAATCCAGTTCAGTACATTACATGATGTGTTACCAGCACTGACATATCCAATGTCAGCTCCTACTTCCTTAGGATATACAGAACTAAAGAACCCATTCAGTAGCTCCGCCTTCTCTTTATCGCCCGTGACAACCTCCCCATTATCATTATTAAGGGGTCCTACATCCTCTGTTTTTTTTTGTATTTATATATCTAAAAAAAATATTTAGGATTAGTTTTGCTTTCTTTGGCCACCTGTCTCTCATTTTAAATTTCTGCTGTTTTTATTACATTTTTTACAGATTTTATTAAGCTCTTTGTACTGTTTAAATGTTATCGCTGACCCATCAGATTTGAATTTTTTGAAGGCAATTTTTTTGTCGTTTATTGCTCTTTTAACATCATTTGTCAGCCATGTAGGATTTAGTTTTAATCGTTTATATTTGTTCCCCTTTGATATATATTTAGCTGTATAGTTATTTAGAGTTGATTTAAAAATTTCCCATTTACCTTCTGTATCAGTATTTGACAACAACTCCCCCCCCCCCCCCCTCCCCCAGTCTATGTCCTGTAGTGCAGCTCTCAGCCCAGGGAAATTTGCCTTTTTAAAGTTACATGTTTTTGCCTTCCCCGTCTGTCTTTGTTTTCTACATTTTAAGTCAAAAGTAACTATATTGTGGTCGCTATTACCAAGGTTTTCCCGCATAGTTACATTACCAATCAGCTCTGCGTTGTTGGAAATTATCAGATTCAACACGACGTCTCTTCTTGTTGGGTCCTCCACAAACTGGCCCATAAAATTATCCTGCAATAAATTTAGGAATTTTCTCCCCTTTGTAGTTTTAGCCAGCCCCCGGCCCCAATCTATATCTGGATAGTTAAAATCTCCCATTATTACCACTGTACCTGCCCGGGCGGCCCTCTCTATTTGTTTATGAAGCCGAACTTCTATCTCTTCAGTGATATTAGGGGGTCTGTAGATTACACCAAATACTATTTTTCAATATTTCCCTCCTTTTGTAATTCTACCCACAATGATTCCACATCCTCAGAATCATCACACACTAGGGCATCGTTCACACTGACTTTCAAGTTCCCCCATTTTATTTGCTAGGCTTCTGGCATTTGTGAACATACACTTTATATTTCCATTAAGTTTTACACATATAGTCTCACTAATGGGATCTTATTGGTTATTGGGGTTATTGGGGTTAATGTTATTATTTGAGTTATAAGGGCTAATTGTACTATTTAAGTTTTTGGGGCTAATGGGATTTTTTGAGTTATTGGGTCTAACGTTATTATTTAAGTTATTGGGGCTAATGGGATTTTTTGCGTTATTGGGTCTAACATTATTATTTAAGTTATTGGGATTAATGGTATTTTTTGAGTTAATAGGGCTTATTGTAGTTATTGAGGCTAATGGAATTTTTTGAATTATTGGGATTACAATTTTTTCGGGCTACATTTATTTTTACGGCTGGTTTGTAACCCATGGATCTCCTTATCCACTGCTCTTAACCTCCCCCCACAGGACTCCTCTCCACCCACCATTATGTCCTGACCCCTCTCTAACCTATCCATCCCACTGTCTGCTTTCTTTGCTTTATTATCCTCCCCCCACTCACCTAGTTTAAATGCTCTGCCACCCCTTCCAGGATTCTCTCCCCCAGCACAGCGGACCCCCTTTCATTCAGGTGCAAATTATCCGTAGAATAGAGTTTGTACCCCAATGAAAAGTCAGCCCAGTGCTCTAAAAACCCAAACCCTTCCCCCTTACACCACGACTTAAGCCATGCATTTAACTCCCTAAGCTCCCGCTGTATTTCGTGGGTTGCGCATGGCACAGGAAGTATTCCAGAGAACACAACCTTAGAGGTCCTTCTCTTCAGCTTGGCACCTAGTTCCTTGTAATTATTCTTCAAGGACCTTCACCTACCATGTATTCTGTTGTTGGTTGCCACATGGGCCACGACAGCTGGGTCAGCCCCAGTAATTTGTCCACCCTTTCCACCACATGCCGAACCCTGGCACCAGGGAGACAGCAAACCATTCGGTTGAGGTGGTCTTGGCGACAGATTATTCTATCCGTCTTCCTGATTATAGAATCCCCTACCACAACTAACTGTGTATCTCTCCAATATCTCTCCAATGCACTTAGAAACAGCAGCACTGGAACTGGAAGATTGTCATGCTCAGTTTCATTTTATCACACAACTATTTTACTTTCAAGGATGCCTTCTACCTACAGCTCCAGGGCACGGCTATGGGGGCGACCTGTGCGCCCTCCTATGCCCATTTATTCCTGGGGCTGTGGGAGGGGCATATTTTTAACAGACCCAATTCTGGGCATAGAGAAAATTGACTACTGGGGGCGATATATAGACGATGTTCTTTTTATATGGCAGGGCCCAGCAAGCGAACTGGAAGATCTGATAGAACGACTGAATCAGAATGATCTTAACATTAGGGTGATCTCGAACATAGGGGGACCAAGTGCAGAATTCTTGGATGTAAGGATTTCTACTAACA
The DNA here is from genome assembly GCF_029499605.1 of Hyla sarda. NCBI lineage: Eukaryota > Metazoa > Chordata > Amphibia > Anura > Hylidae > Hyla > Hyla sarda. The sequence continues at coordinate 245,137,252 of NC_079192.1, forward strand.
ATGACGGTTTCTTGACTACAGATCTGTTCCGGAAAAGTACCTCTGCAAATATCCTATTACACGGCAAATCTGGACCCCCGAGACATCTTATCACCAATATCCCAACTGGGCAATATTTGCGGGCCTGACGTATATGCTCAAATGAACAAAATTTTGAAAGGCAAGCACAAGATTTAGAGGTATGGTTCCAAGAAAAAGCATATGACAAACATGCATAGAGAGAGCCTACAATAGGGCAAAAACCGGTAACCGCACCCATCTATTACAGAATAAGAGAAGAAAAGAGAAGAACAGTTCTGAAGTTGTCCAATTCATCACCAACTATCACTCACATACACAGGACATGTTAAATGCTATGGAGAAGTACTGGCCCATGCTATCAACCGATCAGGTACTCCTAAAGTGCATCCCCAAAAAACCTATTGTAACATATAGGAGATTGAAAAATATCAAAGAAACCCTAGTATATAGCCACCACTCTGGTCCAAACCCCTCTCGGGTCTTTGGATCCAAGGGCCCTAAGTGGGGTACCTTTACCTGTGGCCAATTCATGGCATACTCTAATATAGAAAAAAGTACTACATTTGAAAACATCAAGGGCGCAAAAACTTTCATGATCACACATCATATCGATTGTGTCACGATGCCGGCTGGCAGGAGGTGGATCCTCTGTGCCAGAGAGGGATTGGCGTGGACCGTGCTAGTGGACCGGTTCTAAGTCACTACTGGTTTTCACCAGAGCCCGCCGCAAAGCGGGATGGTCTTGCAGCGGCGGTAGTGACCAGGTCGTATCCACTAGCAACGGCTCAACCTCTCTGACTGCTGAAGATAGGCGCGGTACAAGGGAGTAGGCAGAAGCAAGGTCGGACGTAGCAGAAGGTCGGGGCAGGCAGCAAGGATCGTAGTCAGGGGCAACGGCAGGAGGTCTGGAACACAGGCTAGGAACACACAAGGAAACGCTTTCACTGGCACAATGGCAACAAGATCCGGCGAGGGAGTGCAGGGGAAGTGAGGTATACATAGGGAGTGCACAGGTGAACACACTGATTAGAACCACTTGCGCCAATCAGCGGCGCAGTGGCCCTTTAAATCGCAGAGACCCGGCGCGCGCGCGCCCTAGGGAGCGGGGCCGCGCGCGCCGGGACAGGACCGACGGAGAGCGAGTCAGGTACGGGAGCCGGGGTGCGCATCGCGAGCGGGCGCCACCCGCATCGCGAATCGCATCCCGGCTGGAGGCGGTATCGCAGCGCACCGGGTCAGTGGATCTGACCGGAGCGCTGCAGTAGCGAGAGTGTAGCGAGCGCTCCGGGGAGGAGCGGGGACCCGGAGCGCTCGGCGTAACAGTACCCCCCCCTTGGGTCTCCCCCTCTTCTTAGAGCCTGAGAACCTGAGGAGCAGACTTTTGTCTAGGATATTGTCCTCAGGTTCCCAGGATCTCTCTTCAGGACCACAACCCTCCCAATCGACCAAAAAAAAAGTTTTCCCTCTGACCTTCTTGGAGGCCAGTATCTCCTTTACGGAGAAGATGTCCGAGGAGCCGGAAACAGGAGTGGGAGAAACAAGTTTGGGAGAGAAACGGTTGATGATGAGTGGTTTAAGAAGAGAAACGTGAAAGGCATTAGGAATACGAAGAGAAGGAGGAAGAAGAAGTTTGTAAGAGACAGGATTAATCTGGCACAAAATTTTGAAAGGACCAAGATAGCGTGGTCCCAATTTGTAGCTAGGGACACGGAAGCGGACATATTTAGCGGAGAGCCATACCTTGTCTCCAGGAGAAAAAATGGGGGGAGCTCTTCTTTTCTTATCAGCAAACTTCTTCATGCGTGATGAAGCCTGTAAGAGAGAATTTTGGGTCTCTTTCCATATGGTGGAAAGATCACGAGATATTTCATCCACAGCGGGCAAACCAGAGGGCAAGGGAATAGGGAGGGGGGGAAGAGGGTGACGGCCGTACACCACGAAAAATGGGGATTTGGAGGAAGATTCAGAGACTCTGAAGTTATACGAGAATTCGGCCCATGGTAGAAGATCTGCCCAGTCATCCTGGCGGGAGGAAACAAAATGCCGTAAATAATCACCCAGGACCTGGTTAATTCTTTCTACTTGCCCATTGGATTGAGGATGATAGGCAGAAGAAAAGTTTAATTTAATCTTGAGTTGTTTACAGAGAGCCCTCCAGAATTTTGACACGAATTGGACGCCTCTGTCCGAGACGATCTGCGTGGGCAACCCGTGAAGACGAAAAATGTGTACAAAAAATTGTTTTGCCAACTGAGGCGCTGAAGGAAGACCAGGAAGAGGGATGAAATGTGCCATCTTGGAGAATCGATCAACGACCACCCAAACAACAGTGTTGCCACGGGATGGGGGTAAGTCTGTAATAAAGTCCATACCAATCAGAGACCAAGGCTGTTCGGGGACAGGCAGAGGATGAAGAAGACCAGCGGGCTTCTGGCGAGGAGTCTTATCCCGGGCACAGACAGTGCAGGCTCGCACAAAATCCACAACATCCGTCTCCAGAGTCGGCCACCAATAGAAACGAGAGATGAGTTGCACGGATTTCTTGATGCCCGCATGACCTGCGAGATGGGAGGAGTGACCCCATTTGAGGATTCCGAGGCGTTGGCGAGGAGAGACGAAGGTCTTCCCTGGAGGAGTTTGCCTGATGAAGGCTGGAGAAGTGGAGATCAGGCAGTCAGGAGGAATGATGTGTTGCGGAGAGAGCTCTACTTCCGAGGCATCCGAGGAACGAGAGAGAGCATCGGCCCTAATGTTCTTATCGGCAGGCCGAAAGTGAATTTCAAAATTAAATCGGGCAAAGAACAGAGACCACCTGGCCTGGCGAGGATTCAGCCGTTGGGCAGACTGGAGATAGGAGAGGTTCTTGTGATCGGTGTAAATAATAATTGGAAATCTTGATCCCTCCAGCAGATGCCTCCATTCCTCAAGTGCTAATTTAATGGCTAGTAGCTCTCGATCCCCGATGGAGTAGTTCCTCTCCGCCGGAGAGAAGGTCCTAGAAAAAAAACCACAAGTAACAGCATGCCCGGAAGAATTTTTTTGTAGAAGGACCGCTCCAGCTCCTACTGAGGAGGCATCAACCTCCAATAGGAAGGGTTTAGATGGGTCAGGTCTGGAGAGCACGGGAGCCGAAGAAAAGGCAGACTTGAGCTGTTTAAAGGCGTCTTCCGCTTGAGGAGGCCATGACTTAGGATTGGCATTCTTTTTGGTTAAAGCCACGATAGGAGCCACAATGGTAGAAAAATGTGGAATAAATTGTCTGTAATAATTGGCGAACCCCAAAAAACGTTGGATAGCACGGAGTCCGGAGGGGCGTGGCCAATCTAAGACGGCAGAGAGTTTGTCTGGATCCATTTGTAGTCCCTGGCCAGAGACCAAGTATCCTAGGAAAGGAAGAGATTGACATTCAAACAGACATTTCTCCATTTTGGCATAAAGTTGATTGTCACGAAGTCTCTGAAGAACCATGCGGACATGCTGGCGGTGTTCTTCTAGGTTGGCAGAAAAAATCAGGATATCGTCCAGATACACAACAACACAGGAATATAAGAGATCACGAAAAATTTCATTAACAAAGTCTTGGAAGACGGCAGGGGCGTTGCACAGGCCAAAGGGCATGACCAGATACTCAAAGTGTCCATCTCTAGTGTTAAATGCCGTTTTCCATTCATCCCCCTCTCTGATGCGGATGAGATTATATGCACCTCTTAAGTCCAGTTTGGTAAAGATGTGGGCACCTTGGAGGCGATCAAAGAGTTCAGAGATGAGAGGTAGGGGGTAGCGGTTCTTTACCGTGATTTTATTAAGACCGCGGTAGTCAATGCAAGGACGTAGGGAGCCATCTTTTTTGGACACAAAGAAAAATCCGGCTCCGGCAGGAGAGGAGGATTTGCAGATAAAGCCCTTTTTTAAATTCTCCTGGATGTATTCAGACATAGCAAGAGTCTCTGGGGCAGAGAGAGGATAAATTCTGCCCCGGGGTGGAGTAGTGCCCGGGAGGAGGTCAATAGGACAGTCATAAGGCCTGTGAGGAGGTAGAGTCTCAGCTTGTTTTTTGCAAAAAACATCCGCAAAGTCCATATAGGCCTTAGGGAGACCGGTTACAGGGGGAACCACAGGGTCACGGCAAGGAGATCTGGGAACCGGTTTAAGGCAGTCTTTGAAACAAGAGGAACCCCAACTCTTGATCTCCCCAGTGGACCAATCCAGGGTTGGGGAATGGTGTTGAAGCCAGGGTAGTCCGAGGAGAATTTCGGAAGTGCAATTGGGGAGGACCAAAAACTCAATTTTCTCGTGATGAGGTCCGATGCACATTAGGAGGGGCTCCGTGCGGAAACGTATGGTACAGTCCAATCTTTCATTGTTAACACAATTGATGTAGAGGGGTCTGGCGAGACTGGTCACTGGGATGTTGAACCTGTTGATGAGAGAGGCTAAAATAAAATTTCCTGCAGATCCGGAATCCAAGAAGGCCATAGTAGCGAAGGAGAAGGTAGAGGCAGATATCCGCACAGGCACAGTAAGACGTGGAGAAGCAGAGTTGACATCAAGGACTGTCTCACCTTTGTGCGGAGTCAGCATACGTCTTTCCAGGCGGGGAGGACGGATAGGACAATCCTTCAGGAAGTGTTCGGTACCGGCACAGTACAGGCAGAGATTCTCCATGCGGCGTCGTGTCCTCTCTTGAGGTGTCAGGCGAGACCGGTCGACCTGCATAGCCTCCACGGCGGGAGGCACAGGAACGGATTGCAGGGGACCAGAGGAGAGAGGAGCCGGGGAGAAAAAACGCCTCGTGCGAACAAAGTCCATATCCTGGCGGAGCTCCTGACGCCTTTCGGAAAAACGCATGTCAATGCGAGTAGCTAGATAAATGAGTTCATGTAGGTTAGCAGGGATTTCTCGTGCGGCCAGAACATCTTTAATGTTGCTGGATAGGCCTTTTTTAAAGGTCGCGCAGAGGGCCTCATTATTCCAGGATAGTTCAGAAGCAAGAGTACGGAATTGTACGGCGTACTCGCCAACGGAAGAATTACCCTGGACCAGGTTCAACAGGGCAGTCTTAGCAGAAGAGGCTCGGGCAGGTTCCTCAAAGACACTTCGAATTTCCGAGAAGAAGGAGTGTACAGAGGCAGTGACGGGGTCATTGCGGTCCCAGAGCGGTGTGGCCCATGACAGAGCTTTTCCAGATAGAAGGCTGACTACGAAAGCCACCTTAGACCTTTCAGTAGGAAACTGGTCCGACATCATCTCCAAGTGCAGGGAACATTGAGAAAGAAAGCCACGGCAAAATTTAGAGTCCCCATCAAATTTATCCGGCAAGGATAGTCGTAGGCCTGAAGCGGCCACTCGCTGCGGAGGAGGTGCAGGAGCTGGCGGAGGAGATGATTGCTGAAGCTGTGGTAGTAGCTGCTGTAGCTGCTGGAGATGATGTCAGTTGAGACAGCTGGTGGCCTTGTTGCGCTATCTGTTGTGACTGCTGGGCGACCACCGTGGTGAGGTCGGCGACAACTGGCAGAGGGACTTCAGCGGGATCCATGGCCGGATCTACTGTCACGATGCCGGCTGGCAGGAGGTGGATCCTCTGTGCCAGAGAGGGATTGGCGTGGACCGTGCTAGTGGACCGGTTCTAAGTCACTACTGGTTTTCACCAGAGCCCGCCGCAAAGCGGGATGGTCTTGCAGCAGCGGTAGTGACCAGGTCGTATCCACTAGCAACGGCTCAACCTCTCTGACTGCTGAAGATAGGCGCGGTACAAGGGAGTAGGCAGAAGCAAGGTCGGACGTAGCAGAAGGTCGGGGCAGGCAGCAAGGATCGTAGTCAGGGGCAACGGCAGGAGGTCTGGAACACAGGCTAGGAACACACAAGGAAACGCTTTCACTGGCACAATGGCAACAAGATCCGGCGAGGGAGTGCAGGGGAAGTGAGGTATACATAGGGAGTGCACAGGTGAACACACTGATTAGAACCACTTGCGCCAATCAGCGGCGCAGTGGCCCTTTAAATCGCAAAGACCCGGCGCGCGCGCGCCCTAGGGAGCGGGGCCGCGCGCGCCGGGACAGGACCGACGGAGAGCGAGTCAGGTACGGGAGCCGGGGTGCGCATCGCGAGCGGGCGCCACCCGCATCGCGAATCGCATCCCGGCTGGAGGCGGTATCGCAGCGCACCGGGTCAGTGGATCTGACCGGAGCGCTGCAGTAGCGAGAGTGTAGCGAGCGCTCCGGGGAGGAGCGGGGACCCGGAGCGCTCGGCGTAACAGATTGTACTACTAAAGGAATTGTTTACTGGGCTAAATGCCCGTGCCAAAAAATGTACGTGGGTCTTACGACTTGTGAATTTCGCCACAAAGTGCGTGAGCATGTACTTGATATAAAGGTAGCCAAAGATGGCCATGACCCTTTCTGTCAGAAATGTTTGGCTAGACACTTTAAGGAGTACCACAACAGTAACCCTTCTTTATTGCGTTTCAGAAGCATTGACCAAGTATACATAGTTACACAAGGTGGAGATTGGAAGAAACATTTAGTGCAAAAAGAATGTAGATGGATCAAAGCACTTGGAACCAAGACACCTGTGGGACTGAATGAAATCAACAGCTTTGCGTCTTTCTTGTAAGTATCCATGTATTCTGTGAGTTCAATTTCTACTTTTTTATATTCTTTAACCTCCATTTCACTACTATCCTCTGTTTCACCCCCTTTCCCTGTACAATCACATTTTCATTATATTTATTATCCTATCCTAATCTGAGCTCCCACCACTTATCAGTGGCCAGACCGGTTTCCCCAACCTATCCTTCTTTCTTCAACTATAAACACTGAGGCTACTCTCCCTTTGTTTATTTGTCAGATCGTGACCACTTCGATTTATATACTTTTTCACCTTCACTGTCTATGTCACCCTTCTTCCACCACTCCCTCTCTTTCAGGGATTCTTTTCATGGTTCTCTTCTCATCTCAAAAAATCTTCTTGAGGCTCTTTTCTGTCTTTTGTATTATTCTATATCACATGGTTTACTATTCTTTGTCTTTCACATATTTTTTGTCTTTTCAGATACCTGGAACCACTGTCCTGGCTGTCGTTCCCGTCAGTCAAGTGGCGCTGCAGGAACAAATGAGGGAAAACTGACGGCAGGCGCATGTTTATCTCCCGCGTGCTCCTCTCTGCCGGCACCACGTCACACGTCTTCACTGACGTGGCGACTCACACTTCTCCCAGGAGGTATCAAAGAATAAAAAGGAGGAGCGCATTTGTGCCCACTTTACTGAGGCTCCGCTGCGGCCGCCTGCAGGATAATAAAAAAAATGAGGGGGGCCCTTTACTGAGACTGTAGCTATGCCTAATGCGACTGCCTCAGTCACCTCATGGCAGCTACGGCTCTGGCACTATGTACCGATCTACCTACCTACATACCTGCACTATCTGCCTACTGGAACTCTCTACCTACCTGCACTATCTGCCTACCTATCTACAAGGCTATATAACTGCACTATCTATCTTTCTACCTGTGCCCATCTATCTACCAGGGACCATTATACACCAGTTGGGATTACCTAAAGACAAAGACACCCCCTGCAAATCACTATACCGAATACCTAAATAAATTGTAATCTGTTATACAGTCTGCAGGTAATATGTATAGTGATAATATTTCTCTTTGTATACTAGTATTATTGGTAACACTGGTCTTAGTATACAGCATTTGGTGGTCAGTAACAATATGAGGGTATTAATGGTCATAGAAAATTATCTTACCCACGGTAATGTAATTTATATATAAATATATACTTTTGTGTAGAGGTTGGACATGAGTACACAAGACCTGCCCCCCACACACACACACAGGTCAAAAACACAAAATAAAGGATCAAATAACACTTACTGGGGTTCATACTAAGGCTTTTCCAAGTAGGTTTCATAGGATTATTGTGTCGCATATTTCATGCGCCAGAATTATGCGACAAAAAATCCAAGAAACCCTACTAACTCCCCACTTTTCTCCAAAAAACAAAAAAAGAGGCCTGTTCACCGGGAAACAGGGGCGTGTCTCTGAAAAAAAGGCATGTCCCCACAAGCCAGACAGAGCAGGTATAAAAAAAATAAGCAAAACAAAGGGAAAACCCCAAAATTTCTAAATAACAAACAAAACAAAAAACACAAAGAAAATTACATTTTACTCTTAGTAAATGAGGCCCACTGTGTTCAGGATACTTTAAATTTTTATACTGACTGCAAGCAAAACATTTTGACAAAAAGTACAGTATGTATAGTAATAAATATAATATTTTTACTGTCAATAATCATGGCAAAAGTGGCAATGATAAATACAGCCTTAGGCTAAGTCTTTGTTGGTATTTAAAGTTCCCCTGAATCCATGGTTCCTTTTAATGCACTATAGGGTGCAATGTGCTTTCAGGTTAGAATACCATTATGATATGGCATCTGAAAGAGCATAGTTTAAAGGGGTACTCCGCCCCTAGCATCTTATCCCCTATCCTTTGGATAGGGGATAATATGTCAGATTGCGGGGGTCACGCTGCTGGGGACCCCCTGGATCTCCGCTGCAGCACCCCGCTATCATTACTGCACAGAGCAAACTCGCTCTGTGCGTAATGACCGGGGATACAGGGCCGGAGCATCGTGACGTCTCGGCGAGTTTGCTCTGTGCAGTAATGATAGCGGGGTGCTCCAGCGGAGATCCCAGGGGTCCCCAGCGGCAGGACCCCCGCGATCTGACATCTTATCCCCTATCTTTTGGAGTACCCCTTTAAAATCATAGGAAGGCACAGATATAAAGGGCGCCATAGAAGCCTATTGGTGCTCTATTACCAATCTGCACAACATATAGGTTGTATGTAATCTGTGCAACATATAGGTTGTATGTAATAGCAATACAGATATGTTCATGGTGCCCTAGGCTAAATATACACACAATGGAGGACATTTATCAATGTTGGTGTAGGTAGAAGTTTTTTGTAGATTGTTTTGGTTGTTCTAAATTTGGTTCAATTGTACCAAATTTACCATACTTGTGCAAGGCACATGATAAATTTTGTGCAAAGTTCTATATTTCCACACAGTTCTATTTGTACACCTGAGCTGCACCTCACAGAGAAAGTGGGCACAGGGATTTTGTTCTATTACTTTGAGGCTCGGATTCCATTGAGGTTTTTTGTCCACCAGTAAAAACGCCAGAAAAACTGTCACAGCTTTTCCCTGCGTTTTGGTAATATTTCTTGCATTTTTGCTGGTGTGTGGAAACAGTAATTTTTGTACACTGTGGCAATTTTTTCACTGCCTTAAGGTACCACTCCATGGGTCGGATGCAGAGCGTCCGGCCCACTGAGTGTAAAGAGGTAAGGAGTGATGTATAGCATATACATATACAGGGTGCAAAGCATCACTACTTACCTCCAATGGCTTTGTAGTATACAGGAGTGCATACTATAGTATCCATGTATACTATACAGGAGCCCAGCAAGGAAAGTGTTGACCCATGCTGCTGCTGAGCAGTTCTGGGTTAAGTCTTTGTGTGCTATCCTGTATTTACAGCTGTCTATAGATGACTGTATATACAGGATACAGTAGGCACACGTCAACAATTGGAGGCTCCCTGTGTAGAAACACACTGCAGTATGGGAACACTCCCCAGGGGAGAACGCCAAAAATGTACTACCTTTTTTTTATCATTTCAGATACATAAATGCGGAGGAATACGTCAGATTCAGTGGATTGAGAGGATGACCAGCATTTTTTAAATGTCAATTAAAAGGTTAACAAGGACTGTGGAGGAGTATGTTTTAAAATAAAAAAGTTTTTTATAATTGAATTTTCAGGCTTAGTAGTGGAAGCCATCATGTAGACCATTACTAAGCCATAAGGCGAGGCTTAGCGTTAGCTCCAAAAACAGCTAACGCTACCCCCCAACTATTACCCTGGTACCCACCGCCACAGGGGTGTCGGGAAGAGTCGGTACCAACAGGCCCAGAGCATGAAATGGCGCTCCTGGGCCTAGGCCGTAACAGGCTGGCGTTATTTAGGCTGGGGAGGGCCAGCAACATGGCCTGTTGTTTTGCTGCTATAAGAATTCTAGAACTACTCCTTTATGCTGTGTTGGCATTTCATATTACCTCATACCAGCAGCTTTCATATGAGAGATGCTCCATATTTGTCAGACACCATTCTTAATAAAAATTATTGTTATTTGCATTCAGGTTGTTGTCTGCCACAGTTTTCTTTTGCTATATAGGTTGGTGCATCCGTATTTTCTGTATTGGCAGTACACACATGTCCACATACATATAGCCTTAGGGGTACTGTAGGGAACATTTTTATAAGCTCCCCTCCCACACAAGGCTTTATACTGTGTCTTTTCGGTGTATTTATGATGGGAGTTATAGTCCAGGGGCTTAAAGGCAGATCGCAGCAGGTCATTCTCCAGATACCCGCTGCTATCCGCATTTATTAACTGTACAAGCGGGCGGCACATGCGGCTCCACTGTGCTCCCCGCCAGATCCTGTATACAGCTGTCACATATCATAATCCCCGTGGGAGACGGGAGCTCTGATTGGTGAATAGCTCCTGCATCCCTCGGCTGTCTCGGTAGATTACTTTCCTACGTTTTATTTTTAGAGGGCAAGGAAAAGAAAATGGAACTATTCAAAGACCCCGTGAGGTAGTCAGTCCGACAATTGTAGGCAAAATTGTTAAAAATAGCGCTTATTCGGAGCACATATCAACGCGTTTCCGGTCCAGAACGGACCCTTCGTCAGGACAAGGTGCTGATGAAGGGTGCGTTCCGGACTGGAAACTCGTTGATATGTGCTCCGAATAAATGCTATTTTTATCTATTTTGCATACAATTGTCAAATTGACTACCTCACGGAGTCTGGCGCTTTGAATAGTTCCATTTTTCTTTTCCTTGCCTGCTACTCTACTACCGGACCAGAAGATTCCTGGGATAAGGGGAACCAAGCTGCAGGACCCCATTGCATTTTATATACACTTCCAGATGTTGTGCTCTGAGCGCAACACTACAGGGTGAGTGTTTCTTTACCGTAATACCACACCTTTGCCAGGGGCGCTTTTGTGTCTCTTTTTTCTTTTCTTTCTCTACGTGTCCTTTTTGATGGTGTATTTTTGCATTAAAAAAAACATATTTGCGCAAAAAAATGCATTTAAACAATAAAAACGCACATGATAAATTAGTATCCACTGCGAAATGCATTCCACAATACATAAAAAATAGAGTACTTGCTTTTTGCTCTATCAAAAAGATGCAAAATAACTCACTGTGCAAAAATTTGCGCTACATATAGAAAAGAAAAAGCTTCCACCACTAATGATAAATTCCCCCCAATCAGTACAGAGGTACACAAAGCCCCTCTGGCATCCCAAAGAACTCAACTGTAGTCAATCTATGTGCCGCAATATGGTGACTCCATATAGTGCAGTATTATGAAGAGATTCTGTAAAGAAGGAGAGTATATTTAAGAGAAGAAAAAAATACCACAAAAGGACATAGTAATAAATTAGAGGGGCAAAGGTTAATGCAGTAATATCAGGAAGTATTACTTTACTGAGACAGTAGTGGATGCATTGAATAGCCTTTCTGCAGAAGTGATAACTGTCAATACAGTAAGTTAAGCATGCATGGGATAGGCATAGGGCTGTGCTTCATATGAGATAGGGCCAGGGACTATTCATAGTATTCAGATTATTGGGCAGACTAGATGGGCCAAATGGTTCTTATCTGCCGACACATTCTATGTTTCTGTATTTTCTCCTAGAAGAGTTACTTGTAGGAAACCACATTTCTATAGTCATACAATATCGAATGGATTGTGGCAATATTATGCAAAATTCAACAGCAAGAAATAAAAAAACAAATAAAAACAAACCATTCTGTATGAAATATAAAGCATTGGTAGCCAAACTGGTAGCCAAACTAAAGTCATGAGGCTATCATTACTCAGCATGCATTCTTGTTTGTATCTAATAGGCTGAACAGACAGGCCGGCATAAAACATCCTTACTGTATAATTTGAGATGATTGTGTGAAGTCTAATCCTAATAAGGCCACAAATGGGCTTTTGCTGATTCATTATGAAAATATGTAAGTGGGCTGGCAAACATAGCACAGCTGGCATACATTATGTGCCAAAGGCTATTTTAGATTACTTTGAGAACTACAGCACATTAATGTCCCAGGACACACTTATTTGTTTGCAAATCTTTTAGCATTAACATGTAAATAGAGAAAGGGAACCTTTATTAGAGCTTAGAAAAGGACAAAAGTATGTGCTAGGAATGCAGTGTTCTCTCATACAACTCATATTTAAGTCAGTGATAATGATGCACAACGGTTTAAAGGGGCACTCCGCCCCTAGACATGTTATCCCATATCCAAAGGATAGTGGATAACATGTGTGATCACGCAGGTTCCGGACACAGGGACCCTCGTGATCTCCAAGGTGGCGCTTCGGTGTTATGGACACAAAAGCTTGGAACTTCTGTGAATGTGATGTCACACCACGCCCCCTCCATTCTTGTCTATAGAAGGGGGCATGACATCTGGTACACAGAAGCCCCAGGCTTCCGTGTCCACAACGCCGCAGTACCAGCCCAGAGATCGTGGGGGTCCCTGTGGCCGGACCCCCTGCAATCAGAAATGTTATTCCCTATCCTTTGAAAAGGGGATAACATGTCTAGGGGCAAAGTACCCCTTTAAGGCTAAGTTGGCATCAGCGTTGGCATGAAGCATTAACTGTTTTCAGTCCAGTAGAAGGTCTTGCCCAGTCTTTTGTACATAAATCATAATCTCTGTATGATAAAAATGTTTTTACTTTATAGTTGTAAATGGGCACTGTCATTTAAAAAATTTCAGAGAAACATTAAATGTTTTGCCCTAACTGATCGCCAGATAGAGCCAGGAACAACACACATTAAGCATGATTTCTCCAAGCTCTGTACCATGTGACCAAGACCACATAAGAGACTACATTTTGATTCTATGTTGTATCAGCTGCTGTATGCTTCAGAGGAAATTGTGTAGTTCTTTCCAGTCTGAGCACAGTGCTCTCTGCTGACACCTTTGTCCGTGTCAGTAACTGCCCAGAACACCAAAGGTTTGCTTCTATTCTGGACAGTTCCTGACACGGACAGATTTGTCAGCAGAGAGCACTGTGGTCAGATTAGTATACAGCAGCTGATAAGTACTGTAAGGATTAAGATTTTTTTTAACAGAAGTAATTTACAAATCTGTTTAACATTCATGCACCCGTTGATTTGAAAACATTTGTTTTCCACTGGAGTACTCCTTTAATAGAAGCAAGGATAACACATACACATCTCTGTTTATCTTCTAACTGTCATTAAGCTAAGGACATTTTGACTTTTGGAGGCTGCTATTGTTCTGGTTTTAAGATAAGCAGATATTGCTAATAAGTGAAGGCCATTTTATTCTGTTTTTTATGTTTACATACACATTGGCATGAAGCCTTTTTTGTGTAAGAAAGCATATAAGACATATTTGAAAAATACAATAAACAGAAATCTATGTTCATAGATTACCCAGTGTGTATCTGTGATTTTTTTGGAGATCACTGTGCGGTGGTCTCTACACTGTACCCCTCCAAATCTTGCATAACTACAACTCCCAGCATGCACGAGCAGCAAACGGCTGTCTCGGCGTGCTGGGAGTTGTAGTTGCGTGCCTCCAGCTGTTGCATAACTACAAATCCCAGCATGCCCAGACAGCAAACTGCTGTGTGGGCATGCTGAGAGTTGTAGTTTTGCAAGATCTAGAGGGCCACAGACTGTGCATGCTGGGAGTTGTACTTTTACAACAGCTGGAGGCACACTAGTTGGAAACCCTTGAGTTAGGTTCTGCTACTAACTCAGTATTTTCCAACAAGTGTGCCTCCAGCTGTTGCCAATCCACAACTCCCAGCATGCACAGTCTGTCAGTGCATGCTGGGAGTTGTAGTTTTGCAACAGCTGGAGGTTACCCCCCACTCCCATGTGAATGTACAGGGTACATTTAATGTACCCTAAAAACACTACACTACACAAAATAAAGGGTAAAACACTACATATACACACTGGTACACTGTCCCCTCCCCAGCATTGTTTCCAAAACGGAGCCTCCAGCTGTTGCAAAACAACAACTCCCAGCATTTCCGGACAGCCACTGACTGTCCATACATGCTGGGAATTTATCAACCACTGGAGTAGAGCTGGGAGGTATGACCAAAAATGTGTATCATGGTATTTTTGTAACTTATGGCGGTTAAGGCAACTGGGCAACTTTTCTTCTGCAAAGGTTTTGATAAATCTTCCCGTGTCTGTATTTCTTGCTGCACATCCTCACCTCGTCACTCATTCCCCTTGCTCCTAACTTCTCCGAAGAGTAACCTGATATCAGGGAAGTTTAAAACCTGTCTTCCCTGTGCTGGATTTACCTTAGTGATAAACAGATAATAAGTCAAAAGGATGAGAAAAGCAGCCTTGTAAGTGAAGAAGTAAGCACCTTTCTCTAATAAGATATATTGCAGAATTTCTTATACTTATACTATTGATTTCTACATAGATGTTAAAATAGTTCCACATCTTTCTTTTGCTAGAATACTTAGTGACTATGTGATCTATGAAGAATGTTATGCAATGGACCAATATTGGTTCACAAAATAAAAATTTCTCTTTATTACAACTGCAACATTTCAGCCAACATGACCTTTGTCAAGCCAGAAGAGAATGTAATGCTCTACTTCCAGTACAAATACCATATTGGGCAAAACGTCAAAGTAGTATTTTGCCAGTTTTTAATGACTTTGTAATAAAAAGGAATTTTATCTTGAACACTGGTCTGGTGCCTTAAAATCTTCTTGCATCATATGAACTAGTGATCAGGTGGAAGGTCACACTAAGGGAAGCATGAAGACTTTCAAGGGGTACATGGTAGATTACTATTTATGCCATGTTCACAAAATGGAATCTCCATGCAAAGTTTCAATGGGATTCTTCTGCACTGTGCACACAGAAATCCCCATTCCAGAGTCTGCAGAAAGAATACACATGTCTATTCTTTCTGCGGAGTCTGAACGGCAATGCATTGCTGTCTATGAGATAGCACACTTCCGAGTGGTCCTAGTGCTCTGCTAGCGCTCCGCTGTCAAGGGAATGTCCACGCAGAAATGGAGCTTAGCCACGGACTGAAATGAATACATGAGCCTGCAGCTCTCCTGCCACACACGAACCTACCATCTATAACATCCTCCCAGATCAATTCCAAAATAAGCAAAGGACTCTACATACCTGGAGACCGGGTAAAAGCCAGCCAGACGTGGCTAAATACTGTTCGTACTTTTCATGTGAGAATCTGCCTGTGTGAACATAGCCTTAGAGTACTTAGTGACTGTATGGTAGGATTACACTGAACCAGGATTAACAGTTTATTGAGAATACTACCATATTATTTTACAATTTAGTATTTCCCCATTTGCTCTAATGTATTTAACAGATTTCTTAAAAAAAAAAATAGAACAAATAACTTTCCATGGAAAATTCTTAGGCCAACTCCTTAAAGGAGTACTCCGCTGGAAACATCTTATCCCCTATCCAAATGATAGGGGATAAGATGTTATCTCCACTGCGGCCCCCTGTCATTTGGTGCATGAAGCAAACTCTGCTACATGCCCGATGACTGGCAATGCAAGTCCCCACACGCCCCCCCCCCCATTCACATCAATGGGAGGAGGCGTGACGGCTATGTACTAGCCGTCATTCCCCCTACCATAGACATGAGTGGAGGGGGTGTGGCGTGACGTCATGAACGCGGAAGCTGCAAGCCAGCGATCTAACATTTTATCCCCTATCCTTTGGGTAGGGGTTAAGATGTTATAGGGGAGTACCCCTTTAAACTGTTGTTACACTTCTTTATCAAGCAAGTATTCCCTTACGTCCTAACCAGTAGCACAGATGGGGTATTCCACCCCCCGCGAACTGGTAGGACAGATGGAAGTTTTATTGAACCTAATTAAACAATCAGTAAGACACACCCACAACCCCCTGTATGAGTAAGAGGGTCATCCTCTGCCTCATTGTGTTTTTTTCTGTCCTCCCGGACAGTGGGACAGATGGTGACCCCCTTACTCCTGTTATATGTATAGGAGGGGGGTTTTTTTCTTACTTGCAGTTCTGGGCTTAGTTTTCGCCCATCTGCTTCTATCCTCGGAGCCGCGACTCCAATCGCGGCCCCGGCCGGAGGTGCGTCAGCGGCGTCTGACGTCACTTCCTTTTTCTCTCTTTCGCTCCCGGCTCGGTTTTTTTGCGCCATTTTTGCCAATAATGCGGCGAAACCGAGCGAGGAGCCTCTTCTATAACCCTCTAACTAATAGGGTTCCTTTTCCTCCTGTTTTTTGTAAGACAGGATTTCTTTTTTCTGCAACTCCGCCTTGTGGGCGGAGTCTTGTTTTGGCGCCAGCCAGGAGGATATTTAAACTCCCCCTAGGCTGTCATTCAGCCTCCTAGAGCGCAGAGCTGTTGGTACTTCCACAGTCCTGTCTTTTTGAGTCTAGTAGTGCATCCTTGCGGATACTACTGTTTCCCTATCTCTATATCTTACCTGGTCTCTTGCTGAGAACTTTGGGTATTTTTATTATATTTTAGCTAGCCGCAATTTTTTCTTGCCGCTACATTATTTAATCACTCCTCTCATATTTACCTAGATATGTCGACCGAGGGCTCAGGGGATCGTGAAGGCTTGGAAAAAACATCCGCCAAGCGCAAGCACCTCTCTTGCCATGACTGCAATACTCCCCTGGAGGATAATTATGAATTTTCCAGGTGCCCTCCTTGTAGGGCTAAGTCTCTACCTTCCCACCAGACTGAGCCTACAGTCCAAGATATGTATGTGTGGGTCTCCTCTAACATGTCGGCTATGCAAGCCTCTATTGAGGAGCTGAAACACGTTGTCTCTCAGAAACGCGCCAGACCTTCTTCACCTCCCAGAATGGAGATGTCTGTGGATCAGGAGAGAGAAGATTCCAAGTCCTCCTCTTCGGATGAGGAGGTCACTGCATCTTATTTTTTTCCGCTGGAAAAGACCCAGCGTCTTCTGAGATCCATCCGGTCGGGGGACCAGGATGTTGATCCCGGGGAAGCCTCTACCTCCGCCTCTAAGGGACCTAGGGTCTTTAAAGCGGATGATACCCTTCTGTCCGTGCTTAGAACGGAATGGAAAAAAACAGAAAAGGGTCCGGTCTTAACTAGAAGATTTAAGACCATGTTTCCTATACAGGAATCTCAGCTTTCTTCCTGGGGCCCTGTCCCTAAGGTTGACATGGCAGTTGCCAAACTGTCCAAGAGGACAGTGGTCCCTGCCGAGGATGGGTCTTCCTTGCAGGATCCAATGGATCGGAAGGCTGACTGTGCCATGAGGCGCTCCTACTCCACTGCTTCTGCGTCTGCATCAGTGGCGATAGCTTGCTCTGAGGTAGCAAACTTTTTGAAGACCCGTCTTTCTAACATCCAGTCGGATTTGGACCAGG
Organism: Hyla sarda; assembly: GCF_029499605.1. Lineage (NCBI taxonomy): Eukaryota > Metazoa > Chordata > Amphibia > Anura > Hylidae > Hyla > Hyla sarda. The sequence goes on from NC_079192.1 coordinate 245,154,820, forward strand.
GGGTTCCTAGAGATGAAATTCTTTCATCCTTCAAGACGTCCAATCTGGCCGTTGATTTTTTGTGCGATGCTTCCACCCAGCATCTTAAATTGGCCTCCAAGTCTATGGCCCTGGCTTCCGCTGGACGACGTCCTCTATGGTTAAAACCTTGGAAGGTTGACAACTCTTCCAAGAACACCTTATGTGCTATGCCTTACGAACCGGGCATTCTTTTCGGAGCTGAGCTGGACCGCATTATGGAGGGACTTTCTGACAAGAAAGGCAAGTCCCTTCCTTATTCCTCCTTTCGTGGTCGAGGCCGGCGTTCTGGGGGCGGATCAGCCCCCCAGCCTAAGCCTCAGAGAGAATGGGGTAATCAACGCCGGGGCGGAAAACGCTCCCGTAGCTCCAAAGACAACAGAAAGCTCTGACTGCGGGCTTCTACGAAGCTCTGGGTTCCTTGCCGAGGTGACCTTTCCAGTTTCCCATCTTGCCCCCCAGATTCCAGTTGGTGGTCGTCTTCACCACTTTTCAAGCGCCTGGTCCCTCCACATTCAGGATCCTTGGGTCCTGAGATTAATCTCGGATGGTTATTCGATAGACCTCGAATCAATTCCCCCATCCAATTATGTGGAGACAAGAGTTTTTTCACCAATCAAACAGGGGGCGCTAGAAACCTACATTCTGGAATACATCCAGAAGAATGCCTTAGAGGAAGTTCCTCTTTCTGAGCGGGGTCAGGAATTTATTCTCCAGTCTTCCTAGTTCCCAAGGTAACAGGAGACTGGCGGATGATTATAGATCTGAGATATCTCAATCAGTATGTGAAGCACAAACGCTTTCGTATGGAAACTATTCAATCTGTGGTCAACCTCATCTCGCCAGGGGATTACCTGGCTACTCTGGATCTAAAGGATGCTTACCTTCATATTCCTATTCATCCGGTATCCAGAAAATATCTAAGGATCGCAGTTCAGGTAGGGAGAGTTCTAAAACACCTCTAGTTTGTAGCCCTCCCGTTTGGAATTTCTTCGGCCCCACACACATTTACCAAAGTGGTGGTAGCGGTAGTCGCTGCTCTAAGGCTCCAGGGGCTCAGCATCGTTCCCTACCTAGACGATTGGCTCCTCAGAGCTCCTTCTTCTGCGATCCTGTCCCAACATCTGCAACTAGCAGTATCCTTCCTTCACCAGTTAGGGTGGATAGTCAATTGGGCCAAATCCAATTTCCTCCCAACTACCTCAGTGAGGTTTCTCGGCTTCATAGTCGACTCAATCTCCATGACACTCTACCTCTCTCCCGAGAGGAAATCTCGGGTGCAGGAATCGGCCCTTTTTCTCTCTGTACCCCTGAGAGTTTCCATTCGCACTCTCATGCGGATGTTGGGACTTATGTCCGCTACCGTGGATGCGGTTCCTTGGGCTCTTTGGCATCTACGCCCTCTTCAATCAGAGGTGCTCGCCACTTGGAATCTCAGGCCCTCTGGCCTAAACAAGTGCCACTCCCTGTCTTATCGAGTCAGGTCCTCTCTCAGATGGTGGTCTCACCTCGAGGACGGCAAGTCAATGATCCAACCCCCTTGGATCATACTTACTACCGACGCGTCCCTTGTAGGTTGGGGAGCGCATCTCTTGGATCTGTTAGTGCGGGGATCTTGGTCTCCTCAGGAGAGAGGGTTAACCTTCAATCTCCTCGAGATTCGAGCCATCAGATTAGCACTCCTCCACTTTGCTTCTCTTCTTCAAGGGAAAGCAGTAAAGATCCAATCCGACAGCATGACGGCTGTATTGTACATCAACAAGCAGGGAGGCACTCGATCACAAAGCCTCCTCAGAGAGGTGGGTCTGATCTTGGATTGGGCAGAGAGGAACCTAACCCACCTGTCGGCAGTTCACATTCGGGGATCTCTCAATGTGATCGCCGACCGCCTGAGCAGAGGACTTTCAACTGGAGAATGGTCTCTCCATCCAGAGATGTTCAAACAAATAATACTCAGGTGGGGTATGCCAGAAATAGATCTTATGGCAACAAGGTTCAACACCAAAGTGGTGAGATTTTGTTCCCTGTACAGGGAAGACAACCCAGTAGCAATCGATGCTCTCTCAATCCCATGGAGGTTCAGGCTGGCCTACATCTTCCCTCCAATTTCCTTGATCCCAAGGGTATTGATGAAAATCAGGCAGGACCAAGCCTCTGTCATAGCCATAATTCCATTTTGGCCCAAGAGAGCTTGGTTTACCCAACTCTTGCAAATGAGTCGGGGACAATTCTGGAGGCTTCCCCCAGAGCAAGCACTAGTGTCGGGGGACACTCACAGCTGCTCAAATCTTCAAATGTTCAACCTGACAGCCTGGAGGTTGACCAGTCCCTTCCACATCTAGAAGGGCTTTCTAGTGCGGTCTTGAATACCCTCTCGCATTCCAGAGCGGAGTCCACTAACAGAGCCTATAAAAGAATTTGGACAACTTTTCAGTCTTGGTGCTCCAAGAAACAACTACCTGGACAGAATCCAGCTGTTGCCACAATCCTCAACTTTCTCCAGGAGGGATTAGACAAGAATCTATCTCCTTCCACACTCAGAGTGCAGGTATCAGCCATCTCTGCCTTTCTCAATAAACCATTGTCTCAAGAATAGTCAAAATATTCTTGAGGGGATCCTCAAGGTTAAAACCTACAATTATACAACCTGTCCCAGCATGGGACTTATCGATGGTGCTCAAGGGGTTAGCATCTCCCCCCTTTGAGCCCTTGGAGGAGGTGGACATGAAGTTTGTTACCATTAAAATAACTTTTTTACTGGCAATCACTTCAGCCAAAAGGATTGGGGAACTTCAAGCGCTCTCGGCACTTGAACCATATACTAAATTTTTGCCGGATCGAGTGTTACTCAGATTCATGCCATCCTTGATACCTAAGGTTCCATCATTCCAAAATATAAATCAAGTTATATCCCTGCCAGTATTTTCTCCTCCTCCATCCTCCAATGAAGATAGTTCTCTTCATTGCCTAGATATCTCGAGATGTCTCCAGATCTATATAAGAAGATCTTTGGAGTTTCGGAAGGATGAAAATCTGCTAATTCTCTTTTCAGGACCCAAAAGAGGTCTTAAAGCTTCAAAGCCCTCCATCAGTAGATGGGTAAAAGATGCCATTCGTATTGCCATGGTATCCCAAGGTAAGGAGCCTCCTGAGTTTGTAAAAGCTCATTCCACCAGGTCTGTATCTACCTCCTTTGCGGAAAGGAGTCTTGTTCCCTTGGAACATATATGCAAAGCTGCTTCCTGGAGTTCACTCTCCACATTTATCACCCACTACAGACTTGACAGTAGATTGGCCGATTTTTCCTCATTTGGACGGACAGTATTATCTGCCGTCAGGCATGAGAGCCCTCCCTCATAGGGTTTCTGCTTGCCATTTCCCCATCTGTGCTACTGGTTAGGACGTAAGGGAATCGTTAATTTCTAACGATAATTTGTTTTCCCTTAGTCCTAACAGTAGCACAACTTTCCCTCCCTAGTTAAGTTATTTTCTTCTATTATTTACCTTTAGTTCTTCTTGTTACTACACAATGAGGCAGAGGATGACCCTCTTACTTATACAGGGGGTTGTGGGTGTGTCTTACTGATTGTTTAATTAGGTTCAATAAAACTTCCATCTGTCCTACCAGTTCGCGGGGGGTGGAATACCCCATCTGTGCTACTGTTAGGACTAAGGGAAAACAAATTATCGTTAGAAATTAACGATTTTTACTCCTCTAAATCGGTATTTAAAATAGCTACACAGATTATAAATGTACCAATAGGGGGGTATTTATCAAAGGATTTATGTGTTTTTTTTCTAGTCATTTTTTTCAATGTATTTTGACGCCTTTACATTTTCTGACATTGCTATGTGTGTTTTCCATGTACAAAATTTCTTGCCGGTGAATTGCGCCCCCCCAAAAAAAACCTAAAGGCGCAAAATTCAGTGGTCAGACCTTATCCCCTATGCTGTTAATATGTGTTATAAATTTGAATACCATTTTAATCATTGATTTTAGATGTTTTAGTCAATCCCATTGCAACTGATGTTTAAAATCTTTCAATTACCAATTCATTCTGCCTTTAACCCCTTAAGGACCAAGCCCATTTTAACCTTAAAGGGGTACTCCACCCCTAGACATCTTATCCCCTATGCAAAGGCGATACCAAATATGTTTAAAAAAAAAATTTTTACGCTTTTTGGGGGTAAAATGGGAGGAGGGGATTTTTCACTTTTTTTTACTTTTTATTTTTACATTTTTCAACTTTTTTTTACACTTTTTATGTCCCCATAAGGGACTATCTATAGCAATGATTTGATTGCTAATACTGATCTGTTCTATGTATAGGACATAGCACTGATCAGTATTATCGGTGATCTTCTGCTCTGGTCTGCTCGATCTCAGATCAGAGCAGGAGACACCGAGAGATGGACGGAGGCAGGTGAGGGGACCTGCGGGTGATTCGATCATCTATTTTAACATGCGCATTGCCGCAGATGCCGTGATCTGTACTGATCACGGCATCTGAGGGGTTAATGGTGGACATCCGCACGATCGCGGATGTCGGCCATTACCAGCGGGTCCCCGGCTGCTGATAGCAACCAAAACCTGCGGTGTATGACGCGAGCACCGCTCTGATGCTCGCGGTCATACACAGGACATAAATGTGGTGCGCAAAGTACCGCCAAACAAGGATGTACATTTACGTCCGTAGTCGTTAAGGGGTTAAAAACATTTGTGAAAACCGTGTGCCAGGAGCCTCATGGTAAAAGTTTCCATGGCCAAGCAGCTCCATGCACTCCTGATATGACCAAAAAATCACTGCTTACACAGGTGAAACAAAACACTAGTGTTCTCCAAAAACAAAATCACTGGTACACTAAAACTTAACATTTATTATCACAGTTAAAACCAAACACTCTGTTAGTGAGAAACCATCACTTAAAATATATACATTGGAATCCAATATCCAATATCCAGTGGTGATAATAATCACCTACTGAAGAGTACAATCACAACCAGGAGCAGATATAGTATGATATTCTGAAATATGCAATCGGATCTTACAGGGATGATGAGGGTGAAAGGAGGAGGGGAAGGACGAGGGTAGGGACAATGGGGAAGGGGAGAGCCTGGATAGAGCGGCTTCTACCTGAAAGCCCCTATGCTATGTCCCTACTCCTAGGCGGAGTGTACACCCATATAAGGGCGGCCCCGCTCTGGAACCTAACCCTGTATTGGGCCTATCAATCCCTTATATAATACAGTGAGGGAGATAAGATACTCTCTATCTCACTAAGTGGGGGCTATCTGTCTCTGTGGATGGGAGAAGGAGCACAACCCTGCATTGAGCCTATTGCTCTTATTACTCAAATGACTGTATAGTCAATTCTCACAAAATAGATAGAAATTATCACATAGGTTTAGTATGAGTTATGCCATGTTGGACAATCTGTGCAATACTTGTACTTATGATAATTAGAAAATGGTGTCAAAAGTATACATGTAGGACACACACAACCAATGTTAATAATGCTGGGATAAGAAAGTATATGAATTTATCAAGATTAAATTGCCAAGTATCCAAGAGATCCAATCAAAACATAATACAGAGACAAGGAGCACCCAAAATAGATGCAATAAATCACAACATATAAATATGCTTATCTGCTCCGAAGGGGTACATATGCATAAGGCTAATCAAATACATAGGATACGTAATGCATGCAAAACAATACAGGGAATGGATCTATAAATAGTAGCTCAAAAATCACTTTAGGTCCATTGAAATACTAATAGAGGCATGAACAGATAATATTCATGCTGGAAAAAATTAGCTTTACCCCGATAAAAGGAAATAAATAATGGGATACTGATCTAAGGGGATGTATGCTGTCGAAAAATTTCCACGTCAGTTTACTATTTTTTAGCACACTCATGTACCGATAAGGCCAATTACAGACACCTTCCTGAGGGAATAATGTATAGATACAGCCCTGATTCAACCGCATCCATCCTCACAAGGAAAGAAAAAAGGCTGGATAGAATGTGAAAAAATCTCAGTGTTATATAAAACATGTGAAGGACAGTATCTCATTAAGGCCACGGGGAGTGGATGACTGGAATCTATAGATCCACTGTGTCTCTTTTTGAAGGAGGCGTTTGTTAATGTCACCTCCTTGCGTTAAGGGGTGAACGACCTCCAGGGCTGCGAAAGTCAGACATTTGGGATCCCCATTATGAAATTCATGCACGTGTCTTGCTACCGGTGTGTTCAATGTCTTATATCAGGGATTTACAGGCCTATATAGGCTCCAGAGCGGGGCTGCCCTTATAAGGGCGTACACTCTGCCTAGGAGTAGTGGGCAGAAAAAGGGACATAGCATAGGGGCTTTCAGGTAGTAGTGTTGCTCGCGAATATTCGCAATGCAAATTTTATTCGTGAATATCGCATATTCGCTAATATTCGCGAATATAGCACTATATATTCGTAATTACGAATATTGTTTTTTTGTTTTTTGTTTTTTTTCCACAGTACACATCACAGTGATCATCCCTCTCTGCTTCCAGCTTGTGTGGTGTAAAGAAGGCTCTAATACTACTGTGTGAGACTGGCGTGCGAATTTTCGCATATGTGAAAATTTGCATAGACTAATTTTCGTTTATGCGAATTTTCGCTTATGCTAATTGTTGTATATGCTAGTTTTCGCATATGTTAATTTTCACATGCGCAAATTTTCGTATATGCGAAAATAAAACGGAAATATTACGAATATGCGAATTTAGCGAATATATGAGGAATATTCGTCCATATGTTCGCGAATATTCGCGAATTCGAATATGGCCTATGCCGCTCAACACTATCAGGTAGGAGCTGCTCTATCCAGGCTCTCCCCCTACCCCATAGTCCCTACCCTTGTCCTACCCCCTCCTCCTTTCACCCTCATCATCCCTGTAAGATCAGATTGCATATTTGAGACTATCATACTATATCTGCTCCTGGTTGTGGTTGTACTCTTCAGTAGGTGATTATTATCACCACTGGATATTGGCTGCTGGGTTCAACTTCCTGCACAAATACATTGGTCTCCGTGTGTGGGGGATTCCAATGTATATATTTTAAGTGATGGTTTTCTCAGTAACAGAGTGTTTGGTTTTAACCGTGATAATAAATGTTAGGTTTTAGTGTACCAGTGATCCTGATATCACCAAGCACAATGGCAAACATTGGATGGAGTGGTGTAAAGCACACCCCACTGGACTATGGAGCAGTGGAATTAATTCTGTGTAGTGAGGAATTACACTATCTGGCAGTGTCATGGATGAATTTGGGTTTGGTGAATGCCAGGAGAATGTTGCCTACCTGACTGCATTATGCCAACAGTACAATGGTAAAGTTGGGTGGAGGAGGGATAACGCTATGGGTTGCTTTTCATGGATTGGCTCTTTGATAACTTAAAATGTACTTAATGATGTAAATGTAGAAGCTGAGAACAACTAATGGTTTAGACCCTGTACTGCCACCTCAAAACATTTAAGATGCTCTAATAATCTAGAAATAGGCAGAATACTATAAAGCTGATACACAACCCCTGTAACCTCAGCCAACGTTGTCCTTTCTACTGATTTTTGGAGTTGTAGAATCAATGATTCATAAATAATGTAACTGTAAATACATTGCCCCACATTGCAAAATTCTTGGGAGACTACTTTTAAATACTTGTGGTTACCCTAAAATATTAATTTCAGGATTGGCCTTACTGTCATTATATTGCAATTTGCAAGCAATTTCCATCTTATAAAATGATTATTTTCTCATTAAGGGCAAAAAGAAGCCATATAGCTAAATAAATAAAAGAGAAAAAAAAGTGTTAATCATCAGCTGTTTAAATTAAACCTTGTATTATAAACTGGTACCAGCTTATGTAAATATGTAAGCTATTATTACAGCAGTGTTTGCCAACCAGGGTTCCTCTAGCTGTATTACCGTAACAGCCATGTTTGAAAATTTACTCCAAAATTCAGCTTCTCTGATAACTAGTTTATCCACTCTGTCTCTGTTAAAATCCCTCTCTGATAGCAAGTAGCCTCCACCCTCCTGAGAGACAGAGACCATGTGGTTTCTGTCCTGCACTGATGAGACATGCTCTCTTTAGTGCAGAGAACTAGGAGTTGTGTGCAGCCTTAGCCGGTCAGACACTGAACCTCTCTCTGCTGGTAAGAGCAGGAGGGTGGAGCTGGCAGAGCAGAGCTGCAATGATTGCTGGGAAATGTAGGCAAGGGGAGAAAAGGATGGCAAAGAATATCAAGCAGGCAGAGAAGATGACAGATGCCACAGGAGCCATGCATATCAAGCAGGATGGTATATCCAGGAAGTGTGGTGGCTTTGGAGCTTTATTTTTATAGATTTACTTCCCTGGGGTTCCCCTTTAACAAGATATATATGTTTGTCAAAAATACTGTGCGCTCTTAGTTCTAATATCTCCCTAGAACCACCCTCTACAGCAATGGAAGTAAAGAAGAGTTGACTTGGAGCCTGTGCCAATCTATTTCTTATTCGATTGTTCATACGGTACCTCCTAATAATAGATAGGTCCTTCAGAGATAAAGCTTCATTGATCAAAGAGGCCTATGACTCTTTTTACAGTAGCTATAACGTGAAAAATGTGGCAGAGAATCAACACTGCACAAGTTATAGCATAGAGGCCAATACATGATCATAAATAGTAAAGTGCTCAAAGCCAATAGAAACTATACTGCAATTCTTACCCACACATTAAAACAGAGCATAATTACAAATATCAGTCATAGGAATGTGTCATTGATACAAATATGTATTTAGTCACTTGTAATTACCACTTAAGTTAATGCAAATAAACATAGTCACCATGTTGTCAACATACCCATAGATATGTAAATAACAGGAGAAATATTTCAAGCTGCACCTCAGCTCCTACAAGTGCTTTGCTCTAAGCAACTTCATCTGGGGGCATGGGCAATAGCATGTGACCTGCAGATTAAATAGCACTCTATAACCAATAAGGATGGCACTTTAATAGTTGGAATAGTTCTCAAATGTTGGTGCATTATCCCAGCAATAAACATGGCCATCGGGTCTACTACCAGGCTCGGCATGGAGTGACTGAAAGAGACATGCCACCTCAAACAAGGGTAACACCCTGGGTCAGGCCACAAGACATGGATGCCAGGAAGGTGCAAAGAGACAAGAACACCAGACATCTACACTAGGACTAGTGTAATATTGGAGAAAAATAACAGTCAAGAACATAATATTTTTGCTCTGTGGATATTATACAATTTTTTCTAATCTTTATTTCAAGTGAACATCAGAGGAGAGGAAAGAGGCAAGGTGGTACTTTTATGTCCAGGTCCAGACTTGCACACAGATCAACACAACAATGCTCTATATGGCACCCAGAGCCCTTTCTTTTAACATATCACAGGGCTCTTTTCCCTAAATGAGTTGGCACTTTGCCCTTACTAAGGGCTTCAGGACTTCATAATTTGTTTCTATATGACAAATATATATATAGCAATAGGGTTTTTATTGAATTGCACATTGATTCCACTATATGCATGTAGCGGAATTTATATGTGTATATGTTATTAATCAGTTGCTTAGTGTGAAAGACTATGCTGGAACCATTTACCTTGTATTATCAATACTCGAAGAACAGAACATACATAAACTTTCACCACTACTATGTGTTCTCTTACTAATAGTAACCCTACATATACAGTACACAGCAGTATATTTTATATGAACAACAAGCTGGTCCTTCACTAAGATTAGGGAACCTGCAAGTCAGACTATATCATGTGGGAGATTAAAATGAAAGGTTTATACTTCATCCCTATGTAGTACTCTTCATGTAAGGAACATTTAAAGACAAGATCAGAGCTGTAGCACTGAAGTGTAACAGACATTAAATTACTACCTTTGGTTTAACATAACAAAAACCTTAAAAAAACAAAAAGCCCTTCCAGAAAGAAAACACAGTAACATTTTCTCCAAACTTCCCTTGATCTTGTACTTTAAACAATGTACTGTAACTGAAATATGACTAGAATTTGATGCGTGTGTGCCCTTTCCAAGTCCTGGTACAGACACTGGTCTGTTATTCTTTTGTTTGTTATACACTTCCCATATAAACAATCTGCATCTCCTTGGAATAATTCCCAAGCTGTGGTTGAGTCTATTCTCCGCTTGCCTCAGGCTACACATTCCCTTCACTCACTGACATTTAGAAACTGTTACCATGGAAAAAGTAAACTCCCTACAAGCAAAGCTTATCAGTCGGGTTCACCGATACTAGCAAAAGCCAATGATGTATACGCATAGCCTCCATAACCTACTGCAGTATGATTCAATGAAGTTTTTTGTTACAACTTGCTGTTTTTTTTGTTCTCTCCAAGCATTGGCACTGACAGGTATGTTAAGTATTTTAAGAAGGATATTCGGAAGGTCACTCTTAAGTTGTGAATTGACACTGAGCTTGGGAGTCAAAATAAACTTGATAAATGTCTCTATTTACAATAAGGTTGAGATTATTTTTTCCAACAAAAGCACACATTGAGACATGCCTTTCTCCTCCTTGCATTCCTTACAAGCAACATTTCTGTGGAAAAACTAAGAGCCCAGTCCTGAACGTCTACGCACACCACGTGGAAATTGACGTGGTTCAATTATTAAATGAAGGAAGTTGGCCTTGTTTTCTTATTGAAAGAAACATGAAGTCATTTTGTTATCTTTATTTGTCAGATGCTTTTCTAGAGACTGGGAATAAATGGCTTTAGGCCAAAAGGGCGAGATAGTGAATAGCTAAAGCATTAGTATATGGATAAATTAAGAACACTCACTAATTGGTTTTGCAGCTGAAGATATCAGATTACATTGGTCGAGAGGAGGTAAAATAATTGAAACCCAAGTCTCGTACAATGGGCTTTGAAATCAATCTATCTGGTAGTTTTTATTTTTTCCCAGTTTTTACAGTAAAACAAAGGCAGGAGTTCTAGTTCTCTGTCATTACAAAAAAGCCTCTGTTTTAGCACTTAAGCAACTCTTGAACTAGGCTTCCCACAGCATCTCTGCCAAATCTACACAAACTTTCCTGGCTGGCATTCAGGAAACTACAGCTCGAACTGTAGGATGGAAAGTTAAGAATCTTTGCCTGGATACACTGAAACATATACAAACAGTTCAGTGTATGGCGATGATTCATTCTTTACGGACAGCCGTCCTTTTCATGCCAGTGTGCAGGGGATTCCTCAACTTCTAAAGCCTTTCCGGGGAGTGTATCTCCATTATCATTAGAAACGATTACTAAGACATTACAATAAAAAGTTACATTTCAATCGGACAAATCTGATAAAAGATGACAGACAGAAATTTAGAACTCTTCTCTGTGGCACAGCTGTGCGTTCTGTACATGGCTGAAGGCTGATGGTTACCTCTGTTTTCAGTCATGGAAATGCATGTGCTGCTTTTTTTAAGGACATTTCTAATTTGGGAGCATAAATAATGACATCATCATTCTGTCTTGTGTGAGAATTCAGACATGGAAACCTGTATTTGCTTATTCACATATGAGGAATTCCAGCTAGGTCAGTGGTCTCAATCTGTGGCTCCCTCAGATTGTAACTGGTCACGGCAGGTGGTGGATCCTCCGGGCTTGTGTGGATGATGACATGAGCCGTGCCAGCTCACCAGAGCCCGCCGCAAAGTGGGATGGTCTTGCTGCGGCAGGCAGCACCCAGGTTGCTACCCCTGGCACGACTCGTCCACACAGGTTGCTGGGATGTGGCGTGGCATGGATGGATACTTGCAAGATATGGTAAAGGTAGCAGTAGGTCAGGGCAGGCGGCACAGGTGCAGGGTCAGATAACGGAACAAGGATCTGGTACACAGAAATCAGGAGCACAGAAACACAGTAGCTTTCTCTAGGGCACAAAGGCAACAAAGATCCGGCAGGGAACAAAGGGAGGAGCTGATACAGGTGTAAACACTTAATTAAATGAGTACTGGCTTTTTAAATGTAAGAGCTCTGGCGCGTGCACACCCTAGGAGGCGGGGGCACGCGCGCCGGGGCTGCGAGGACAGGAAGACCAGGGAGGAGAGTGACTGGCTGGGTCTCGCCTGCGGGCATGTCCCGCGATGCAAATCCCATCCCCACCGGCAGTGGGGACATGACAAGAGAGTGCTCACAGCCAGCGTGTCTGGCCAGAGCGCAGATGTTACACAGATGTTGCAAAACTTCAACTCCCAGCATGCCTGGACACTCTGTTGGCTTTCCGGATATGCTTGGAATTGAAGTTTTGCAACATCTGGAGGGCTTCAGTTTGAGACCACTGAGCTAGGTACACCACAGCTAGCATAGCTAGTAACTGTTCAGTTTTGTCAAACTGTATTTCAAGATATTTGAGACAAAAAGTAAGTGGAGCTTGTGTCTCTGGATATAAAACAGAACAATGTTTATGTAAACAAAAACAAAAAAATCCTATGTTTTGCATGTGATTTTAAAGACTAAAGCTGACAGCTACATAACCATTGAAACCAATGGAGAATAAACTGATCTGTTTGAACATCTCTCCCCTCAATGACAGGAACAGGACCATGGGGAAGATTTATCAAAACTTGTGCAAAGGATAAGTTGACCAGTGTTACGCCGAGCGCTCCGGGTCCCCGCTCCTCCCCGGAGCGCTCGCTTCACTCCCTCCGCTGCAGCGCTCCGGTCACGTCCTCTGACCCGGGGCGCTGCGATCCTGCTGCCAGCCGGGATGCGATTCGCGATGCGGGTAGCGCCCGCTCGCGATGCGCACCCCGGCTCCCCTACCTGACTCGCTCCCCGTCTGTTCTGTCCCGGCGCGCGCGGCCCCGCTCCCTAGGGCGCGCGCGCGCCGGGTCTCTGCGATTTAAAGGGCCACTGCGCCGCTGATTGGCGCAGTGGTTCCAATTAGGGTTTTCACCTGTGCACTTCCCTATATTACCTCACTTCCCTTGCACTCCCTTGCCGGATCTTGTTGCCTTAGTGCCAGTGAAAGCGTTCCTTGTGTGTTCCTTGCCTGTGTTTCCAGACCTTCTGCCGTTGCCCCTGACTACGATCCTTGCTGCCTGCCCCGACCTTCTGCTACGTCCGACCTTGCTTCTGCCTACTCCCTTGTACCGCGCCTATCTTCAGCAGCCAGAGAGGTGAGCCGTTGCTAGTGGATACGACCTGGTCACTACCGCCGCAGCAAGACCATCCCGCTTTGCGGCGGGCTCTGGTGAAAACCAGTAGTGGCTTAGAACCGGTCCACTAGCACGGTCCACGCCAATCCCTCTCTGGCACAGAGGGTCCACTACCTGCCAGCCGGCATCGTGACAGTAGATCCGGCCATGGATCCCGCTGAAGTTCCTCTGCCAGTTGTCGCTGACCTCACCACGGTGGTCGCCCAGCAGTCACAACAGATAGCGCAACAAGGCCAACAGCTGTCTCAACTGACCGTTATGCTACAACAGTTGCTACCACAGCTTCAGCAGTCATCTCCTCCGCCAGCTCCTGCTCCTCCTCCGCAGCGAGTGGCCGCTCCTGGGATACGCTTATCCTTGCCGGATAAATTTGATGGGGACTCTAAGTTTTGCCGTGGCTTTCTTTCCCAATGTTCCCTGCATCTGGAGATGATGTCGGACCTGTTTCCCACTGAAAGGTCTAAGGTGGCTTTCGTAGTCAGTCTTCTGTCCGGAAAAGCCCTGTCATGGGCCACACCGCTCTGGGACCGCAATGACCCCGTCACTGCCTCTGTACACTCCTTCTTCTCGGAAATCCGAAGTGTCTTTGAGGAACCTGCCCGAGCCTCTTCTGCTGAGACTGCCCTGTTGAACCTGGTCCAGGGTAATTCTTCCGTTGGCGAGTATGCCGTACAATTCCGTACACTTGCTTCAGAATTGTCCTGGAATAATGAGGCCCTCTGCGCGACCTTCAAAAAAGGCCTATCCAGCAACATTAAAGATGTTCTGGCCGCACGAGAAATTCCTGCTAATCTACATGAACTTATTCACCTAGCCACTCGCATTGACATGCGTTTTTCTGAAAGGCGTCAGGAACTCCGCCAAGATATGGACTCTGTTCGCACGAGACGTTTCGTCTCCTCGGCTCCTCTCTCCTCTGGTCCCCTGCAATCTGTTCCTGTGCCTCCCGCCGTGGAGGCTATGCAGGTCGACCGGTCTCGCCTGACACCTCAAGAGAGGACACGACGCCGTATGGAGAACCTCTGCCTGTACTGTGCTAGTACCGAACACTTCCTGAGGGATTGTCCTATCCGTCCTCCCCGCCTGGAAAGACGTACGCTGACTCCGCACAAAGGTGAGACAGTCCTTGATGTCTACTCTGCTTCTCCACGTCTTACTGTGCCTGTGCGGATGTCTGCCTCTGCCTTCTCCTTCTCTACAGTGGCCTTCTTGGACTCTGGATCTGCAGGAAATTTTATTTTGGCCTCTCTCGTCAACAGGTTCAACATCCCAGTGACCAGTCTCGCCAGACCCCTCTACATCAATTGTGTAAATAATGAAAGATTGGACTGTACCATACGTTTCCGCACGGAGCCCCTTCTTATGAGCATCGGATCTCATCATGAGAGGATTGAACTTTTGGTCCTCCCCAATTGCACCTCGGAGATTCTCCTTGGACTTCCCTGGCTTCAACTTCATTCCCCAACCCTGGATTGGTCCACTGGGGAGATCAAGAGTTGGGGGTCCTCTTGTTCCAAGAACTGTCTAAAACCGGTTCCCAGTAACCCTTGCCGTAACTCTGTGGTTCCTCCAGTAACCGGTCTCCCTAAGGCCTATATGGACTTCGCGGATGTTTTCTGCAAAAAACAAGCTGAGACTCTACCTCCTCACAGGCCTTATGATTGCCCTATCGACCTCCTCCCGGGTACTACTCCACCCCGGGGCAGAATTTATCCTCTCTCTGCCCCAGAGACTCTTGCCATGTCCGAATACGTCCAGGAGAATCTAAAAAAGGGCTTTATCCGTAAATCCTCCTCTCCTGCCGGAGCCGGATTTTTCTTTGTGTCCAAAAAAGATGGCTCCCTACGTCCTTGCATTGACTACCGCGGTCTTAATAAAATCACGGTTAAGAACCGCTACCCCTTACCCCTCATCTCTGAACTCTTTGATCGCCTCCAAGGTGCCCACATCTTCACTAAATTGGACTTAAGAGGCGCCTATAACCTCATCCGCATCAGAGAGGGGGACGAGTGGAAAACGGCATTTAACACCAGAGATGGACACTTTGAGTATCTGGTCATGCCCTTTGGACTGTGCAATGCCCCTGCCGTCTTCCAAGACTTTGTCAATGAAATTTTTCGTGATCTGTTATACTCCTGTGTTGTGGTATATCTGGACGATATCCTAATTTTTTCTGCCAATCTAGAAGAACACCGCCAGCATGTCCGTATGGTTCTTCAGAGACTTCGTGACAACCAACTCTATGCCAAAATTGAGAAATGTCTGTTTGAATGCCAATCTCTTCCTTTTCTAGGATATTTGGTCTCTGGCCAGGGACTACAGATGGATCCAGACAAACTCTCTGCCGTCTTAAATTGGCCACGCCCCTCCGGACTCCGTGCTATCCAACGCTTTTTGGGGTTCGCCAATTATTACAGGCAATTTATTCCACATTTTTCTACCATTGTGGCTCCTATCGTGGCTTTAACCAAGAAAAATGCTGATCCCAAGTCCTGGCCTCCTCAAGCAGAAGACTCCTTTAAACGACTCAAGTCTGCCTTTTCTTCGGCTCCCGTGCTCTCCAGACCTGACCCTTCCAAACCCTTCCTATTGGAGGTTGATGCCTCCTCAGTAGGAGCTGGAGCTGTTCTTCTACAAAAAAATCCTTCCGGGCATGCTGTCACTTGTGGTTTTTTCTCTAGGACCTTCTCTCCAGCGGAGAGGAACTACTCCATCGGGGATCGAGAGCTTCTAGCCATTAAATTAGCACTTGAGGAATGGAGGCATCTGCTGGAGGGATCAAGATTTCCTGTTATTATCTACACCGACCACAAGAACCTCTCCTACCTCCAGTCGGCCCAACGGCTGAATCCTCGCCAGGCCCGGTGGTCTCTGTTCTTTGCCCGATTTAATTTTGAGATTCACTTTCGTCCTGCCGATAAGAACATTAGGGCCGATGCTCTCTCTCGTTCCTCGGATGCCTCAGAAGTTGATCTCCCTCCGCAACACATCATTCCACCTGACTGCCTGATCTCCACTTCTCCTGCCTCCATCAGGCAGACTCCTCCAGGAAAGACCTTTGTTTCTCCACGCCAACGCCTCGGAATCCTCAAATGGGGTCACTCCTCCCATCTCGCAGGTCATGCGGGCATCAAGAAATCTGTGCAACTCATCTCCCGCTTCTATTGGTGGCCGACTCTGGAGACGGATGTTGGGGACTTTGTGCGAGCCTGCACTATCTGTGCCCGGGATAAGACTCCTCGCCAGAAGCCCGCTGGTTTTCTTCATCCTCTGCCTGTCCCCGAACAGCCTTGGTCTCTGATTGGTATGGATTTTATTACTGATTTACCCCCTTCCCGTGGCAACACCGTTATTTGGGTGGTCGTTGATCGATTCTCCAAAATGGCACATTTCATCCCTCTTCCTGGTCTTCCTTCTGCGCCTCAGTTGGCTAAACAATTTTTTGTACACATTTTTCGTCTTCACGGGTTGCCTACGCAGATTGTCTCGGATAGAGGGGTCCAATTCGTGTCTAAATTCTGGAGGGCTCTCTGTAAACAACTCAAGATTAAATTAAATTTTTCCTCTGCATATCATCCCCAGTCCAATGGACAAGTAGAAAGAATTAACCAGATCCTGGGTGATTATTTGCGACATTTTGTTTCCTCCCGCCAGGATGACTGGGCAGATCTCCTTCCATGGGCCGAATTTTCGTATAACTTCAGGGTCTCTGAATCTTCCTCCAAATCCCCATTTTTCGTGGTGTACGGCCGTCACCCTCTTCCCCCCCTCCCTACCCCCTTGCCCTCTGGTCTGCCCGCTGTGGATGAAATTTCTCGTGACCTTTCCATTATATGGAGAGAGACCCAAAATTCTCTCTTACAGGCTTCTTCACGCATGAAGAGGTTCGCGGATAAGAAAAGAAGAGCTCCCCCCGTTTTTTCCCCTGGAGACAAGGTATGGCTCTCCGCTAAATATGTCCGCTTCCGTGTCCCTAGCTACAAGTTGGGACCACGCTATCTTGGTCCTTTCAAAATTTTGTGTCAAATTAATCCTGTCTCTTATAAACTTCTTCTTCCTCCTTCTCTTCGTATCCCTAATGCCTTTCACGTCTCTCTTCTCAAACCACTCATTCTCAACCGTTTTTCTCCCAAATCTGTTCCTCCCACTCCTGTTTCCGGCTCCTCGGACGTCTTCTCGGTCAAGGAAATTTTGGCTGCCAAAAAGGTCAGAGGGAAAAATTTTTTTTTAGTAGACTGGGAGGGTTGTGGTCCTGAAGAGAGATCCTGGGAACCTGAGGACAACATCCTTGACAAAAGTCTGCTCCTCAGGTTCTCAGGCTCCAAGAAGAGGGGGAGACCCAAGGGGGGGGGTACTGTTACGCCGAGCGCTCCGGGTCCCCGCTCCTCCCCGGAGCGCTCGCTTCACTCCCTCCGCTGCAGCGCTCCGGTCACGTCCTCTGACCCGGGGCGCTGCGATCCTGCTGCCAGCCGGGATGCGATTCGCGATGCGGGTAGCGCCCGCTCGCGATGCGCACCCCGGCTCCCCTACCTGACTCGCTCCCCGTCTGTTCTGTCCCGGCGCGCGCGGCCCCGCTCCCTAGGGCGCGCGCGCGCCGGGTCTCTGCGATTTAAAGGGCCACTGCGCCGCTGATTGGCGCAGTGGTTCCAATTAGGGTTTTCACCTGTGCACTTCCCTATATTACCTCACTTCCCTTGCACTCCCTTGCCGGATCTTGTTGCCTTAGTGCCAGTGAAAGCGTTCCTTGTGTGTTCCTTGCCTGTGTTTCCAGACCTTCTGCCGTTGCCCCTGACTACGATCCTTGCTGCCTGCCCCGACCTTCTGCTACGTCCGACCTTGCTTCTGCCTACTCCCTTGTACCGCGCCTATCTTCAGCAGCCAGAGAGGTGAGCCGTTGCTAGTGGATACGACCTGGTCACTACCGCCGCAGCAAGACCATCCCGCTTTGCGGCGGGCTCTGGTGAAAACCAGTAGTGGCTTAGAACCGGTCCACTAGCACGGTCCACGCCAATCCCTCTCTGGCACAGAGGGTCCACTACCTGCCAGCCGGCATCGTGACAACCAGTTGACCAGTTGACAGTTGTCTTTTTTTTTAACGACTTAGGGACCCAGGGTGTACAGGTACACCCTCGCTCCCTGGTATTTAAAGACCCAGGGCGTACCTGTATGCCCGTGGAAATTTTGGATGGGGATGCCTGCGGAAATCATTCAGCAGACATCCCCTAAGCATGAATTCACACCGGCACGTGTGACCCAATGACCTGGAGTTAGATGGTGATTGGTGGTGTAGTATACACTGCCAATCACCTTCTGTAGCTAGGGGGAGTTGGCGATCCAGTCACACCCCCCCCCCCCCCACCTCCCCAGGAGCGCTGCTATTGGTCGGACGATCATCTGACCAATAGAAGCCGGCAGAGGAGGGGATAATGTCCCCTTTCTCAGCTCTGCGTGCCCACTTCAGTCAGCGGGCAGAGCTGTGAGAAGAAGGCAGGGACAGAAGATCTGAGCCCCTCGGGGCTGAAGAAGTGTCCATTAGTTCAGGGTGAGTTTTGTCTGCAGGGACAGGTAGTAGTTAAAAATAAAAAAAAAGTAAAAAAATATTTTTCCCCCCGACCCCCTAATAGGTCCTCAAGGGTCCGCCGCAGTTTTTTCAGCGTGACCCGGGCCCAAGGGTGAGTCCCGTGCCCTTACCTATGAAAACCTGTTGCTGGTCAGGTATAAGGATAAGAGGGATGTCGTTATGCTGACCACAATTCATGGTAACGGCAGCTCACCTGTCCCTGTGCTAGGTACCACAACACCGATCCTCAAGCCGATTGTATTCTGGACTACAATCGGTATATGGGGGGAGTTGATCTCTCTGATCAAATCCTCAAGCCATATAACGCCATGCGTAAAACACGGGTATGGTACAAAAAAGTTGCTCTCTACTTGGTACAGGTTGCCATATACAACTCTTTTGTACTGTCCCAGCAAGCTGGCCACACAGGGACATACCTTCAGTTCCAAGAAGAAGTCCTAAAGGCCCTGATCTTTGGCGACCGGGAAAGAGCAGGCCGGAGTTCCGAAGGAATTGGAAATATAGGTGCCAGGATCGTCCTAGGCATACACTTTCCAGGTGAAGTCCCCCACAATGGAAAGAAGGGATGAACCTAGAAAAGATGCAGAGTGTGTTACAAGAGGGGGATTCGGAAGGACCCACCACTCAATGTGACACTTGCCCCGATCATTCGGGCTCTGCATTAAAAACTGCTTCAGGGAGTATCACACTTCCATGCAGTACTAAATTTTCCCTTTTCATTTAAATTTCCCATAATTTGACCCCAATGTACCAAGTCCAGAGTACATTGCAGGTTTTATCCCCATAAACCACTAAATTACCCCCCAAAAAATGTCATAAAAAAAAATAATAAATAAAACCTGATAAGACATTTGAGTCAACAGGTTACATCACATTCCCAGAATGACAATTCAGAGCATATGGTTTGGGGTGGGCATATTTTTTAGTTTTGGCTATGCCCTGGGTCATCATTCTGGGAACATAACCTGTTTTATCATTTTACGGCCCACTGTACCCCATTTTAGTAATTTACCCCATGTAACGCTTGAGGGGGGTCCCGCTGTTCTGGCTCCATAGGCAGCTATGTAAATGCACAAGGCCCCTGACTGCGCTCCTGCTCTTCCCAGACCGGTGTGCACCCGCACAGCTGTTTACGTCCAGATATGAAGTATGTCCTTACTCCAAAGAAATGTATTTACAAATTTACAGTGACATTTTCTCCTGTTACCACTTGTGAAAATGAAAAATTTGGGGTAACCCCAGCATTTTAGTGTAAAAATCTAATTTTTCCTTTTCCCATCCCACTTTAATGAACATTTATCAAACACCTGTGGGGTGTTAAAGCTCACTGTACCCCTTGTTACGTGCCTTGAGGGGTGTCGTTTCCAAAATAGTATGCCATGTTTTTATTTTTTTGTTGTTCTGGCACCAAATGCGACATGCCCCCCATTTAATCAAAATTTGCAAATGTGACTCCTTCTCTTCTGAGCATTGTAGTGTGCCCGCAGTGCACTTGACATCCACACATGAGGTATTTCCATACTCAGAAGAGATGGGGTTACAAATTTAGGGGGCATTTTCTAATATTGCCATTAGTAAAAATGTAAAATTTGGGGGGAAAAATGCATTTTAATAAAAAAAATTTAATTCATTTACACACCCAAAGGCGTCAAACACCTGTGGGGTGTTAAGGCTCACTGTACCCCTTGTTACATTCCTTGAGGGGTGTAGTTTCCAAAATAGTATGCCATGTGTTTTTATTTTATTTTTTGCAGTTCTTGCACCATAAGAGCTTCCTAAATGCAACATGCCCCACCCATGACCCCTTCTCTTCTGAGCACTGTAGTGCGCCAGCAGAGCACTTGATGTCCAGACATGGGGTATTTCCATACTCAGAAGAGATGGGGTTACAAATTTTGGGGTGCACTTTCTCCTATTACCCCTTGTAAAAAATTTACATTTGGGGAATAACTAGCATTTTAGTGAAAAAAAGTAAAAATTATTTACACATCCAACTTTAATGAAAAGTTGTCAAACACCTGCGGAGTGTTAAGGTTCACTGTACCCCTTGTTACGTTCCTTGAGGGGTGTAGTTTCCAAAATAGCATGCCATGTGTTTTTTTTTTTTGCTGTTCTGGCACCATAGGGGCTTCCTAAATGGGACATGGGACAAAATTTGCTTTCCAAAAGATAAATGTGACTCCTTCTCTTCTCAGCATTGTAGCACGTCCGCAGTGCACTTGATTTCCACACATGGGGCATTTCCATACTCAGAAGAGATGGGGTTACACATTTTGGGGGGCATTTTCTCCTAGTACCCCTTGTAAAAATGTAAAATTTTTGGGAAAACCAGTATTTTAGTGAAAAAAAAATTCATTTACACTCCCAACTTTAACGAAAAGTCATCAAACACCTGTACGTTCCTTGAGGGGTGTAGTTTCCAAAATAGTATGCCATGTGGGTTTTTTATTTTTGCTGTTCTGGCACCATAGGGGCTTCCAAAATGGTACATGCCCCCCAAAAACCATTTCAGCAAAATTTGCTTTCCAAAATGTGACTCCTTCACTTCTGAGCATTGTAGTGCGTCCGCAGTGCACTTGACGTCCACACATGGGGTATTTCCATACTCAGAAGAGATGGGGTTACACATTTTGGAGGGCATTTTCTCCACTTGTAAAAATTTTGGGAAAACCTGCTCTCTGTGCAAGGCGCAGGAGCTACTTGCTTGTTACACCCAGACATCATAAAGGGATGCACTCACCTCCCCCTGCTGGTTCTCACAATCTAGTGACATGAGAATAAAGAATTTGAATAATCAAGATTGGGCAAGCCGTGAGTGCAATATAGATGAGGCAGACGAGCTTGATTGGCTGGCTCCCTGCCTCCAATGTGTGGTGGAGCACATTATGAATAAAGCTAACATACATAAGTCTGCAAAGAAGGCACCAATTAAAGTGACCCCACATTTTACGACTATTCACTCGCACTATTACCCATGATATTAAGTTAAGCACGGGTGAACCAGCTGGCAGATTCTCTTTATATAAATAGTTAATTGCAAATTAGAAAAACATCAATAGAAAGTATTTTAAAACTTGATTAAACAATGGGTCATTTTATTTTTATTTATTTTTTGCTTTTTATTTATATTTTATTGAATTCTATGTGAAAAAAAAACATATTAACATAGAAACAGAAAACAACATAAAAAAAACTTATAGTATCAATAACATTAAGCAGTGGTGGATCTGATATGGGATAGAAGTGAAATGTTGGCTAATGGGTCATTTTCTGATGACACATTTCCTTTAAAGCATACCTCTAATTATCGTCCCAGCAGCACGATATGTGCTTAAATTTTGCACCCACTTTAGATCCTGTGACTTGTTCAAATGCTATCATGATCTGGAGATGTATGCAAGTCTATGGGACTTTGTTTCCAGATTGCTATAGTCACATAGGTAGCAGAGGTAGTGTTTGTGCACACCTATCCAGAGGATATTAGATAGGTAGCTAATTGCGGGGGGGGGGATACGAGCTCTGCCCCCCCAGGATCTCCTGTATGAGTTTTGGCTCTCACCTGAGGGATCCAGGGTCCATCACTTCTCCTATAGCCTCCACCTTCGGAGATGCACGCTTGCTGATGACCTGCTTAGAAAATGACTGGCTGAGATAGGAACCCGGCCTCAACCGGTGATTGGCTGAGTGGACCGTCAATTCTGTTTGGCACTAGTCTCCAAAGATGGGGACAAGAGCGCACTTGTGAGAAGCTACGGATCTTGCATTCCTGAGGTGAGAACCAAACTTTGTAACAGTCATAACCCCTTTAAGCACATATCCTGCCACTGGGACTGTGACTAGAGGTATGCTTTAAAGTAATGGTGCTAACACCTTAGTGCCAGATAGCACATGACACCTTGAGAGGTCTTGTTGAGTCAATGCCTCGAGGGTCACTCAGAACCATTTTTGTGGCACAAGGAAGGGTTACACAATATACGGCAGGTGGTTTTATTGTTATGGTTGACCAGCGTACATTTTGTGTTGAAGTACTGCGATTACTGTTTTTTTTTATCAGTACAAAAATGTGCATAGATCAAAAAGGTTCTGAAATAACAGGAGCAGAGATAGGGTGTGGTCTGTAACACAGAATCATTTTTAGAGGCTGATGGATTATAGTGATTCATCTTAAATCCAATTAAGACCTCATGTTCTTTCCTCTTAAAATATGTCCCTAAATGATGCAGGTGTGAAAACACAATATCTGGCACTGGCTCCTTTTTCCAAACAGAAGAGATCCATTTCCTCCCATAGTAGAGTACAGGTTCAAAACAGAGGTCACAATGGTCCCCACTCCATAACTGTGTTTTCAGGATGCCCTGAGACCAAGGAGGGCACTTAACCCTTTATTACAGTGAGGAGGTGGAGACAATAATATTGGGGGAGATTTATCAAAATCTGTGCAGAGGAAGAGTGGTGCAGTTGCCCATAGCAACCAATCAGATTGCTTCTTTCATTTCCCACAGGCCTCTTTAGAGGCCTGTGGAAAATGAAAGAAGCAATCTGATTGGTTGCTACGGGCAACTGCACCACTCTTCCTCTGCACAGGTTTTGATAAATCTCCCCCAATATGACCTCGTTGTGCTGCTGTTTTACTAAACAGTTGAACAGATGATTCAAGTTCAGCACATCCTTGTGTAAACAGAAAGAATAATTCTGTATGTATAGAACATTTTATTCTATGGACAGTATGGGAGAGCTTTATCATACTTTTTACAGAGGATTGGAACATAGCAGCCAATCAGATATAGGGTTTTTCAGAGGCCTATTAAGCTTAAATGGGTACTCCCCTGGAAAACATTTTGTTTTAAATCAACTGGTGCCAGAAAGTCAAACAGATTTGTAAATTACTTCTGTTTAAAAATCATTATCCTTCCAGTTCTTATCAGCTGCTATATGCTGCTATTTGCTATATTAATTTCTTTTCAGTCTGACCACAGTGCTCTCTGCTGACACCTCTGTCCATTTTAATAACTGAC
Source organism: Hyla sarda (assembly GCF_029499605.1). Classification (NCBI taxonomy): domain Eukaryota; kingdom Metazoa; phylum Chordata; class Amphibia; order Anura; family Hylidae; genus Hyla; species Hyla sarda. Next base: position 245,178,666 of record NC_079192.1, read on the forward strand.
CAGAGCAGGAGAGGTTTGCTATGGGGATTTGCTCCTACTCTGGACACTTCCTAAAATGTACAGAGGTGTCAACAGAGAGCACTGTGGTCAGACAGAAAGGAAATTCAAAAAGAAAAAAAACTTCCTCTGAAGCATACAGCAGCTGATAAGTATTGGAAGTGTTAAGATTTTAAAATAGAAGTAATTTACAAATCTGTTTAACTTTCTGGCACCAGTTGAGATAGAATTTTTTTTTCCAGTGGAGTACCCCGCAATTCTGACCACCGTCGCTTTACGAATTTATAACTCAAAAATGCTTTTCCCGAATATTCTGATTCTGAGATAGTTTTTTCGTGACATATTCTACTTTATTTTGGTGGTAAATTTTCGGCGTTACTTGCATCCTTTTTTGGTAAAAAATCCCAAAATTTTATGAAAATTTTGAAAATTTAGCATTTTTCTAACTTTGAAGCTCTCTACTTGTAAGGAAAATGGATATTCCCAATACATTTTATTTTTGTTCACAAATACAATATGTCCACTTTATGTTGGCATCATAAAATGGACATATTTTTGCTTTTTGAAAAAATTAGAGGGCTTCAAAGTATACCAGCAATTTTCAAAAATTTCCTGAAAATTGCTAAATCTGAAGGGACAGATGTTACAGAACTACAACTCGACAGTCTAGGCATGCTGAGAGTTGCAGTTTGGCAACATCTGGAGGGCTACCGTTTGGGCACCACTGTAACAGTGGTCTCCAAACTGTGACTCTCCAGATGTTGCAAAACTACAACTCCCCCCCCCCCACCCCCCACCGTCGTTTCCCTACCTGAGCCAGGATCTTTGCAGTCTCCAGCGAAGATCAGCGGTTCCTAGGCATCTTCTCCTCCAGGTACCGGCCTCCATCTTCTCCCCATGTTCCCCTCGACATCCAGGGGTGGGCAGAACGGGGGGTTGCCAAGGCAACCCACTGTCCTGCTCTGCCATCGGTCCAAATCAGTTCTGACCAATAGCAAGGGATAGGAGGAGATCGCAGCACTGCGACTTCACTCCTAGCCCTCAGGATGATCGGGGCTGTCACTGAAAGCTCCGATCATCCCTATTTTCCTACAGCCCGGAATAGCAGAAAATCGCATGTCTGAATTGACATGCGATTTTCTGAGATCGCCAACATGGGGAGGTCTCAAGACCCCCCTGGGCGATGTGCTGGGGTGCCTGCTGAATTCCGGTCCGGTCTCCAACCAGCTAGCTGCGGGGACCGGAATTCCCACAGGCGTATGCATAAGCCCCACGTCCTTTAGGACTCAGGATGCCGGGCGTATGCATACGCCCGGCGTCCTGAAGAGGTTTAATCTGCTATCGGTAACTGCTCCACAGTTCCTTTGCAAAAGGTTTGACAAACCTCCCCCTATATGTCCAAAAGTACATTCCCAAACCATGTGGTCTGCCATGATTTTCAGTCTGAGTCAAAAATCGGATGCCCTGAGAAAATGACCAGAACGTAGTCACTAGCTGACTACGATCGGGTCCGCAACCCCAAATTAAAGGGGTTCTCCCATAGAAAACTTTTTTTTTAATCAGCTGGTGCCAGAAAGTTAAACAGATTTGTAATTTTCTTCTATTAAAAAATCTTAATCCTTCCAGTACTTTTGAAAGGGGTACTCCACCCCTAGACATCTTATCCCCTATCCAAAGCATAGGGGATAAGATGTCAGATCGCCAGGGTCCCGCTGATGGGGATCCCCGAGATCTCCGCTGCAGCACCCCGCTATCATTACTGCATAGAGCACACTCGCTCTGTGCGTAATGACCGGTGATACAGGGGCCGGAGCATCGTTACTTCACTGCTCTGCCCCCTTCGTGACGTCATGGCCCGCCGCCTTAATGCAAGTCTCTGGGAGGGGGCGTGATGGCCACCACGCCCCTTCCCATAGACTTGTATTGAGGGGAGGGCCGTGACGTCATGAGGGGGCGGAGCCGTGACGTAACGATGCTCTGGCCCCTGTATTGCCCGTCATTATGCACAAAGAGAGTTTGCTCTGTGCAGTAATGATAGCGGCGTGCTGCAGCGGAGATCCAGGGGGTCCCCATCAGCGGGACCCTGGCGATCTGACATCTTATCCCCTATCCTTTGGACAGGGAATTAGATGCTAGGGGCGAAGTACCCCTTTAAGGGCTGTATACTATAGAGGAAATGCTTTTATTTTTGGATTTCTCTTCTATCACGACCACAGTGCTCTCTGCTGACCTCTGCTGTCCATTTTAGGAATTGTCCAGAGCAGGAGAAAATCCCTATAGCAAACATATGCTGCTCTGGACAGTTTCTAAAATGGACAGCAGAGGTCAGCAGAGAGCACTGTGGTCATGACAGAAGAGAAATCCAAAAAGAAAAGCTTTTCCTCTGTAGTATACAGCCCCTAAAAAGTACTGGAAGGATTAAGATTTTGTAATAGAAGTAATTTACAAATCGGTTTAACTTTCTGGGAGTACCCCTTTAATGGCTCCGTATCTGTCCGTATCTATCCATGCATCGGAAGGTCAGATCGTGGTGTGCATGCAGCCTAACACATTAGAAATTTGATTAACTGATTTGTGGCAAAAGTGGCACCCTATCTAAATGTTTTAAGTGCCACTTTTATGTGGGCACTGTCAATTGGAAAATCTTTTGACATGTCCTAGCTGACTTGGGTCTGAGTGTTTAGATTTCCGCCGATCAGGAGAATGTGCTGAGAGAAGTTCGTGCTCAACACATTCTCACCCCACTCCGTGTCACGTGATTGAGACAAACTCTTAATGTAAGTCTATTAAGTGTGTTCGATCAGGTGACACGGAGCAGGGAGAGGAGTGAGCGGCACAATAGACTTCTTCCTGCTCGTTCTCCTGATCAGCAGATGCCTGGACAAAACTTTTAACATGTCACTAGGAAACTAAAGTATGACTTATATCACTTCCAATGTTTGTCTTAGAGAGACCTGTGTAAAAGTAACACTAAACTGAGGTCTCTGCGGAGCTAACATTGACTTTCTTAAATGTAAATTCATTTGTTTAAAGAACTGTTGTTCATTTATCTGGATTACCACAACCTATTATTACCTACAACAATAAATAATAATCTAACTGTAAGAAAATATTCTCTAATGTATAGAAATTCTGAACTTGCACTTTAAGGGAGTGCGTCATCAGGAAAAAACTAATGTTAAGAGTTTTTATGTTAAACATATTTTTTTCTTTTTTTGTTTCCATTGTACTCTCCATGGGGGAAATTTATCAAAACCTGTGGAGAGGCAAAGATTCCCAGTTGACCATAGCAACCAGATTTCTTCTTGCATTCTTAACAAGGCCTCTGAAAAATGAAAGAAGCTGATTGGTTGTTACGGGTAACTTTGCCTCTCCACAGGTTTTGATAACTCTCCCCATCTATTGTAAAATAATCCTCAAGCCTTGCAGTTTTCAGTCTGACCATAAAGCCTTATATTAACCTGTTAAGGACCCATGACGTACCGGTACGTCATGAGTCCGCTCCTGTTCTATAACGCGGGGCCACGGCATGGTCCCGCATCATTGCGGGTCGGGACCCATGGCTAATAGCGTGCGGCACTGATCGTGGTGCCGCGCGTTATTAACCCTTTAGACACAACGTTCAAAGTTGATCGCCGCGTCTAAAGTGAAACTAAAACGTTGCCAGTTAGCTCAGGGAGCTGTTCGGGATCGCCGTGGCGAAATCGCAGCATCCCGAATAGCTTACAGGACAGCTGGAGGGTCCCTACCTGCCTCCTTGCTGTCCGATCGCCGAATGACTGCTTGCGGAAATGTCCGAATTATAAAAATATATCATTAATTAAACCGCACGGTCAATGGCGTACGCACAAAAAAAAATTCCAAGTAGTTATGATTTTTTCCAGAAGTACGACAAAATCAAACCTACATAAGTAGGGTATCATTTTAATCATATGGACCTACAGAATAAAGAGAAGGTGTCATTTTTACTGAAAAATTTATTGTGTAGAAACGGAAGCCCCCAAAATTTACCAAATGGCGTTTTTTTTTTAATTTTATCTCACAATGATTTTTTTTCCATTTCTCCTTAGATTTTGGGGTAAAATGACTGGTGTCACTGCAAAGTAGAATTGGTGGCGCAAAAAATAAGCCATCATATGGATTTTTAGGTGCAAAATTGAAAGAGTTATGATTTTTTAAAGGTAAGGAGGAAAAAACAAAAATGCAAAAACGGAAAAACCCCGGGTCCTTAAGGGGTTAAAGGGGTACTCCAGTGAAAACCTTTTTTCTTTTAAATCAACTGGTGCCAGAAAGTTAAACAGATTTGTAAATTACTTCTATTAAAAATCTTAAACCTTCCTGTACTTATTAGCTGCTGAATACTACAGAGGAAATTCTTTTCTTTTTGGAATGCTCTCTGATGACATCACGAGCACAGTGCTCTTTGCTGACGTCATTATAATAATAATAACTCTTTAATTATTGTTGTCCTTAGTGGGATTTGAACCCAAGCCCCCAGCACTGCAAGGCAGCAGTGCTAACCACTGAGCCACCATGCTGCCCTTAGCATTCATCTACTATGCACGGTTGCTAAAATGGACAGAGATGTCAGCAGAGAGCACTGTGCTCGTGATGTCATCAGTGTTCCAAAAAGAAAGGAATTTCCTCTGTAGCATTCAGCAGCTAATAAGTACTGGAAGGATTAAGATTGTTTAATAGAAGTAATTTACAAATATGTTTAACTTTCTGGCACCAGTTGATTTAAAAGAAAAAAGGTTTTCACCGGAGTACCCCTTTAACCCCTTAAGGACGCAGGACGCTGCTGCGGGGATCCGATCATTCATAACGCCGCACGGAGGTCCTCCTTCCTCCGTGCGGCTCCCGGCGTCTCCTGCTCTGGTCTGTGATCGAGCAGACCAGAGCAGAAGATGACCGATAATACTGATCTGTTCTATGTCCTATACATAGAACAGATCAGTATTAGCAATCATGGTATTGCTATGAATAGTCCCCTATGGGGACTATTCAAGTGTAAAAAAATTTTTTAAAAAATGTAAAAGTAAAAGTAAAAAAAAAGTGAAAAATCCCCTCCCCCAATAAAAAAGTAAAACGTCCGTTTTTTCCTATTTTACCCCCAAAAAGCGTAAAAAACATTTTTTATAGACATATTTGGTATCGCCGCGTGCGTAAATGTCCGAACTATTAAAATAAAATTTTAATGATCCCGTACGGTGAACGGCGTGAACGAAAAAAAATTAAAAAAGTCCAAAATTCCTACTTTTTTAATACATTTTATTAAAAAAAAAATTATAAAAAATGTATTAAAAGTTTTTTATATACAAATGTGGTATCAAAAAAAAGTACAGATCATGTCGCAAAAAATGAGCCCCCATACTGCCGCTTATACGGAAAAATAAAAAAGTTATAGGTCATCAAAATAAAGGGATTATAAACGTACTAATTTGGTTAAAAAGTTTGTGATTTTTTTTAAGCGCAACAATAATATAAAAGTATATAATAATGGGTATCATTTTAATCGGATTGACCCTCAGAATAAAGAACACATGTCATTTTTACCAGAAATTGTACGGCGTGAAAACAAAACATTCCAAAATTAGCAAAATTGCGTTTTTCGTTTTAATTTCCCCACAAAAATAGTGTTTTTTGGTTGCGCCATACATTTTATGATATAATGAGTGATGTCATTACAAAGGACAACTGGTCGCACAAAAAACAAGCCCTCATACTAGTCTGTGGATGAAAATATAAAAGAGTTATGATTTTTAGAAGGCGAGGAGGAAAAAATGAAAACGTAAAAATTAAATTGTCTGAGTCCTTAAGGCCAAAATGGGCTGAGTCCTTAAGGGGTTAAGGTGATGCTTCTGGTCCAGTACAGATCACTTTTCAGCAGTGCCCTCCTTCTCATCACAGACAGGATTACAGTGGACAGTAACACTAAGATATAGATAAAGTCACAGAGCATACCTAGAAAACAATTTAATTCTAATGAATAAGGTCTACTCCAAACTGCTATGCCTATGTCAATGGGGCTTACATATCTCCAAATGCTGTTAAAAACAACTCAGGCAAGATGGCTGCCCCCATAATATTATACCAACAATTAAATAAAAACAATTAAAATCAGAAACTGGAAACTTAAGTTATTATATTAGATACTAGCTGAGTACCCGGCGTTGCCAGGTTTTTCCTTCCTAATTCTTGTTGGGGAGGAAAATCCTTGTTGGGGAGGAAAATAAACAAACAGTCCTCATATATTGTTGTCATATCCCAACCCCATATCCCGACCTCCTATCCCGTCCTCCTGTCCCGACCTCCTATCCCGACTTCCTATCCCGACCTCCTATCCCGTCCTCCTATCCCGTCCTCCTATCCCGTCCTCCTATCTCGACCTCCTATCCCGTCCTCCTATGTCGACCTCCTATCCTGACCTCCTATCCCGACCTCCTATCCTGACCTCCTATCCCGACCTCCTATCCCGACTTCCCATCCTGTCCTCATATCCCGACCCGTAATATGTGTACCAAGTATTGAAATAGCTCCAGCCATACGGAAATTATATGGGAACATACATTTCCCATTGATTTCCATGGGACTTTAACCCCTTAAGGATGCAGGACGTATATTTACGTCCTGCGCCTGCTCCCGCAATACGCCTGTGATCAGGATGAGAGATCAGTGTGTGCAGTGTTATAGGTCCCTATGGGACCTATAACACTGCAAGAAAAATGTTAAAAAAAAGTGTTAATAAAGGTCATTTAACCCCTTCCCTAATAAAAGTTTGAATCACCCCCCTTTTCCAATAAAAAAAATAAAACAGTGTAAAAAAAAAAAAAAAAAAACATATGTGGTATCGCCGCGTGCGTAAATATCCGAACTATAAAAATATATCATTAATTAAACCGCACGGTCAATGGCATACGCGCAAAAAAATTCCAAAGTCCAAAAAAGCGTATTTTGGTCACTTTTTATACCATTAAAAAATGAATAAAAAGTGATCAAAAAGTCCGATCAAAACAAAAATCATACCGATAAAAATTTGAGATCACGGCGCAAAAAATTAGCCCTCATACCGCCCTTTACGTTGAAAAATAAAAAAGTTATAGGGATCAGAAGATGACATTTTTAAACGTATACATTTTTCTGCATGTAGTTATGATTTTTTCCAGAAGTGCGACAAAATCAAACCTATATAAGTAGGGTATCATTTTAACCGTATGGACCTACAGAATAATGTTTAGGTGTAATTTTTACCGAAATATGCACTGCGTAGAAACGGAAGCCCCCAAAAGTTACAAAATGGCGTTTTTTTTTTATTTTGTCGCACAATGATTTTTTTTCCGTTTCGCCGTGCATTTTTGGTTAAAAGGACTAATGTCACTGCGAAGTAGAATTGGCGACGCTAAAAATAAGCCATAATATGGATTTTTTGGTGGAAAATTGAAAGGGTTACGATTTTTAAAAAATAAGGAGGAAAAAACGAAAGTGCAAAAACGGAAAAACCCTGAGTCCTTAAGGGGTTAAACAAAAACCCTGACCCTCACAAATGGGGGTAGTTAAGGGTTAAATTAACTATCCTATATTTTAAGTGGACATATAAGTAACATGTGACCAAGTATTGTCGAAATATCTCCAGCCGTTTGGAAGTTATGCGGTAACATATATTTCCCATTGACTTGCATGGGACTTTAAACATAAGCCCCGCCCCTGTCAAATGGGGGTGAGTAAGGGTTAAATCACCTATCCTATGTTTGTTGTTGACATTTAAGTAACATGTGTGCCAAGTTTCATGTTAATATCTTTAGCCGTTTGAAAGTTTTTGTGGAACATACACACATACATACACACACACATACATACACACACACACATACATACATACACACATTCACACATACACACATACATACATACATACACACACATACACACATACATACATACACACATACATACATACACACATGCACACATACATACACACACATACACACATACATACATACATACACACACATACACACATACATACATACACACATACATACATACACACATGCACACATACATACACACACACATACATACATACACACACACATACATACACACACACATGCATACATACACACATACATACATACACACGTTGAGTTTTATATATATAGATAAGGAATTATGTGAGTCTCACATTGCATTTGAAAATGGCAAATATTACCCAACAATAAATCTGTGGTTTGAATAATTACAATTACAGTATTAAAAATTTTAAAAATGAGAGAAAGTGGGAAATCAAGCATTGGATTTTTAGCTTTACGTATTTTACCCTTTCTTCGGATTCTTTTGTGTCTTGATGGACTGAATCTCATTAGGATTTGGAATTTACTGCCGCACTGTACACTTTCTGGCTTGCCTTCTACCAATTGTTCATTTTCTATTGTGATGGACGGTTATGTTACGTCATACTTGTTTCTATGACACAGAGTTTATGTTCCACCTCCTTTTACTGGGAGTGTGTCTTTTTCTTATACTCTGTTAATTGCAAAACTTAAATACAGAGTTATGAAAAAAATAAATTTAAAAAATATGTAAAAGTAGGGAATGTATTCAGAAATGTATCTAATTTAGCCTATTTAATGGAGAGAGGAGGTCAAAAATCCTACCTAATTTCAAAAACCTACATCTCCAGCAATCTAGTACATGTACCACAACTTGACAACTCTATCCCATTTTAATGAAAGAAAATAAGTTGTACAAAATGCTCAGAATCACTTGTATTAGGTGCCAAAGGGTTGTTACTAGGTATGGCCTGCCTTTTTGTTAATAGTACTAACCCCTTTCCCAGTATGCCTTTGAGGCCTTAATGCCCAAGCAATTTTTTTCATTTTTCTACTGTCGCATTCCAAGTGTCGTAACTTTAAAGGGGTACTCCCATGGAAAACTTTTTTTTTTAAATCCACTGGTGCAAGAAAGTTAAACAGATTTGTAAATTACTTCTATTAAAAAATCTTACTCCTTCCAGTACTTTTTAGGGGCTGTATACTAAAGAGAAATCCAAAAAAGAAATGCATTTCCTCTGATGTCATGACCACAGTGCTCTCTGCTGACCTCTGCTGTTCATTTTAGGAACTGTCCTAAGCAGCATATGTTTGCTATGGGGATTTTCTCCTGCTCTGGACAGTTCCTAAAATGGACAGCAGAGGTCAGCAGAGAGCACTGTGGTCATGACATCAGAGGAAATGCATTTCTTTTTTGGATTTCTCTTTGGTATACAGCCCCTAAAAAGTACTGGAGGGATTAAGATTTTTTAATAGAAGTGATTTACAAATCTGTTTAACTTTCTGGCACCAGTTGATTTAAAAATAAAAGTTTTCCACGGGAGTACCCCTTTAAAATTTTTCTGTTGACAAAGTTATAATTTTTGCAGGACAAGTTGTACTTTTTAATGCTTCCACTTTGAGATTGATATCTTTTACTGGTAAATTTTTTATTAACTCTTCTTTTTATTTTTGCTGGTCTAATGGAAAACATTTGATTTTGTCATTAATTCTTTGCATTTTAAATTTCCATTGTTCATTGTACGGTAAATAAAACATTTTAGCTTTATTTATTTATTTTCAGTACAATTACAGGTATACCAAATTCATGTGTTTTTTTTTTTTTTTTTACAGCATTGCCATAATAGAAATGTTAAAAAATAATGTTTTTTTTTCACCTGTCAGGGCTATGTTAGGGCCCATGTTATATGGCAAAACTTCTTTTGTTAATTTTCTTTTCAGTGTTTGTGTGAGGTGGATTAGCTAAATGCCGCAATCATGGCATTTTTTTTTTTACAGTGCATTTCGCTGACAGGCAATGTACAGCGGTCCCTCAACATACGATGGTAATTCGTTCCAAACGACCCATCGTTTGTCGAATCCATCGTATGTTGAGGGATACGTGCAATGTAAAGTATAGGAAGCTGTACTTACCTGTCCCCGCCGCTCCGCACCAGGTCCTCACCGCTCCCGCTGCTGTTCCAGGGGCTCCCAATGCTGTCCCGCTGCTCCGGTGTCTTCTTCGCGATCCTCCGGTGTCTTGCGCATCTTCTGCAGGGTCCGGGCCTCGCTTTCTGGTGACGTTATTACGCTGCTGCGTCGGCGCGGCGTGCGTAGTGACGTAATAACGACGCCGGAAAGCGAGGCCCGGACCCTGGAGAAGATGCGCAAGACCCCGGAGGATCGTGAAGTGGACCCGGAGCAGCGGGAATAGGTAAGCGAACCTGCCAGGGATGCTTAAACTGCTATCCGACAGCAGCTTAAGCATTTTGCGCTGTCGGATAGCAGTTAATGCGATGGCCCCGACATATAAAAGCATCTTATGTCGATGCTGACATCGACATGCGATGGCCTCTGAGAGGCCATCGTATGTCGATTTTATCATATGTCGGGGCCATCGTAGGTCGGGGGGTTACTGTACTTGGTCATGCTGCACAGCACAATGAGGTACACAGAAATCCAAGGCAAGCCTGGGGCCTTTACAAGACCCCCAGATGCCTTTGACACCAGGTACAGGGATCACATGAGCCTGAGACACTGCTAGAGATGAGCGAACTTACAGTAAATTCGATTTGTCACAAACTTCTCGGCTCGGCAGTTGATAACTTTTCCTGCATGAATTAATTTCAGGTGCTCCGGTGGGCAGGAAAAAGTGGATACAGTCCTAGGAGACTCTTTCCTAGGAAGGTATTCACCTTTTCCAGCCCATTGGAGCACCTGAAGGCTGAACTAATTTACGCAATCACGCAATGAAAAGTCATCAACTGCCGAGCCGAGACGTTCGTAACGAATCAAATTTACTGTAAGTTCGCTCATCTCTAGACACTGCTGCAGATAAGCAGCACTCTTCACATGCCGCAGTCGTGATTTCACCACGACATGTGAAGGGTTAATCTACCTGGAGTGAGTAGTTACAATGGGAGCCAGGCTTTTATACTGATAGCCCAACTCCTGCGATCCCTGCACAGGAGAGCCACAAAAGCTTAGTTTAGCCCCACAATAAAAACACAGTTGGCTAAAATAAGGACCCTTAAAGGGGTACTCCATTGGAGAACAATTTTTTTAATCAACTGGTGCCAGAAAGTAAAACAGATTTATAAATTTCTTCTATTTAAAACTCTTAATCCTTCCAGTACTTATCAGCTGCTGTATGCTCCAGAGGAAGTTTTTTTTCCTTTTGAATTTCTTTCCAGTCTGACCACAGTGCTTTCTGCTGCCACCTCTGTTCATGTCATCCGTTTGCACCTGTCTGCACTCATTTCCATTTTTTTGATGGGAAAAAAGACGGTGCATGCAGTATTTTTTCTCCCATCACAAAAACGGAAGAAAAAATGGATACAGTAAATTTAACATTGAGGTCTATGGGAAACGGATGAGCCTTTAATGTCATCCGTTAGCATCCGTTTTTTCTATCAGTTTTTTTATCCGTTTTTACTTCTGAACATACTTAGAACAAAAAAAAATGTATTTTGGGTTTATTAACTGAACAATAACGGATCCAAATGGATAACATCCGCTTGCATCCGTTATTGTCCGTTCTTTTTTTTTTTTTTGACGGGAGAACGGGACGGGTCTAGACGGCCGTGTGAACACAGCCTAAGCTGTACTCACCTACCTTGTTTGCTGCGGATTTGATGCTACAGATTCGATGCTACGGATTTATCGATGTATTCGCTCATTTAGTTACACTGGTTCACACAGCAATCAAATCTGCAGCAATCGCTGTACATGAATGTTCTCTTTAGCTTAGACAGCATCTATCTGCACTAGTATGAATAAAAAACACAGATGGAATAGCTCTTTAAAAATGTTACGTATCTTGTAGGAATTTCCTAAAGATTTATACTGTTAATTACAACTAAACAGCAGGAAACACCTTTTTTTAGATAAACTATTGTGCGCAGTTAAAAGCACAGGAAGAGCCTTACAATACTCGGTAATGTGTAGAGACCAAAGCATATTTAGACTTTTCTTCTCCCTAATAAATTGTGTTTCATATAAACTATTAAAAATCTAAATATCTAAAATATAAACATGCACCAGTAATGATGAAGTGGTTGTTGTGACATGTTCATCCCAATGACATTTGTACCTTTGTATGCTGTAAGGTCAGTGTATTCCACAAGCTTTTTATATACATATTCTCTGGCGCTACATAAAAGGTAGGTGTGGTTTTCTTCAGCAGTACTATGAAATTAATACCTAAGGCGTTTGTTTAGAAAATTGTTGTTAGAAAAAACATGCCAAAAGTTTTGATTGCACTCCTGAGACCTGCTGCGATTAATAGTTATCAGCCAGGGAAGCCAGCGGCAGGACCCTGCTCATTCCCTGGCTGGCCAAACCTTTTTTTTCTGTATAAGTCAAAATGCAGACTTGTAAAAGAAATACTCAAAGATACAAAGGCAAAACCTTCTGCATAAATATATTTTAGAAACATGGAAGGAATATCAATTCCTTATTGGTGAAGAGTATCCCAATGAACATAACCAACCTACAATGAAATGCTCTTTAAGGGTAAGGTCACACTCAGCGCATCCGCAACGTATTTCAAGCTGGGGATATGTTGCCAGAGGACACAGAGCGACACTAGAGCGAAGTTGCAGCTGCAGCTGGGTTGCTATGAAAAAATACTGTTGTATAAAAAAATACTGTTCAAAAATGTTTAGCATTCATATCTCTCAATAAGAGCAAAAAATTTGGGGGATTGTTACAGGTCCAAATGGATGGATATATGAATAGTGACATAAATAAGTACCGCTAGCTGAAGATATAAATGATCACTTAGTGCATTAACATGTACATGTTACCAGCAGTCGTCATATAGAAGTGCTTCACTAATACATATATAGTCAGGTCCATAAATATTGGGACATCGACACAATTCTAACATCTTTGGCTCAATACACCACCACAATGGATTTGAAATGAAACAAACAAGATGTGATTTAACTGCAGATTGTCAGCTTTAATTTGAGGGCATTTACTTCCAAATCAGGTGAACGGTGTAGGAATTACAACAGTTTGCATATGTGCCTCCCACTTGTTAAGGGACCTCAAGTAATGGGACAGAATAATAATCATAAATCAAACTTTCAATTTTTACTACTTGATTGCAAATCCTTTGCAGTCAATTACAGCCTGACATCTAGAACGCATAGACATCCCCAGACATTGCTGGGTTTCATCCCCGGTGATGCTCTGCCAGTCCTCTACTGCAACTGTCTAGTTCCTGCTTGTTCTTGGGGCATTTTCCCTTTAGTTTTGTCTTCAGCAAGTGAAATGCATGCTCAATCGGATTCAGGTCAGGTGATTGACTTGGCCAATGCATAACATTCCACTTATTTCCCTTAAAAAACTTTGGTTGCTTCTGCAGTATGCTTTGGGTCATTGTCCATCTGCACGTTGAAGCGCCATCCAATGAGCTCTGAAGCATTTTGCTGAATATGATTAGATATGAGTAGATAGTAATATTGCTTCAGAATTCATCCTGCTGCTTTTGTCAACAGTCACATCATCAATAAATACAAGAGAACCAGTTCCATTGGCAGCCATACATGACCACTACGCCATGACACTACCACCACCATGCTTCACTGATGAGGTGGTATGTTTAGGATCATGAACAGTTCCTTTCCTTCTCCATACTCTTCTCTTCCCATCACTCTGGTACAACTTGATCTTGGTCTCATCTGTCCATAGGATGTTGTTCCAGAACTGTGAAGGCTTTTTTTAGATGTCGTTTGGCAAACTCTAATCTGGCCTTCCTGTTTTTGAGGTTCACCAATGGTTTCCATCTTGTGGTGAACCCTCTGTATTCCCTCTGGTGAAGTATTCTCTTGATTGTTGACTTTGACACACATATACCTACCTCCTGGAGAGTGTTCTTGATCTGGCCAACTGTTGTGAAGGGGTTTTCTTCACCAGGGAAAGAATTCTTCGGTCATCTACCACAGTTGTTTTCCTTGGTCTTCCGGGTCTTTTGGTGTTGCTGAGCTCACAGGTGCGTTCCTTATTTTTAAGAATCTTCCAAACAGTTGTTTTGGCCACACCTAATGTTTTGGTTATCTCTCTGATGGGTTTGTTTTATTTTTTCAGCCTAATGATGGCTTGTTTCACTGATAGTGACAGCTCTTTGGATCTCATCTTGAGAGTTTACAGCAACAGATTCCAAATGCAAATAGCACACTTGAAATGAACTCTGTACCTTTTATCTGCTCATTGTAATTGGGATAATGAGGGAATAACACACATGGAACAGCTGAGAAGCCAATTGTCCCATTACGTTTGGTCCCTTAGGAAGTGGGAGGCACATATGCAAACTATTTTAATTCCTACACCGTTCACCTGATTTGGATGTAAATACCCTCAAATTAAAGCTGACAGTCTGGAGTTAAAGCAGATCTTGTTTGTTTCATTTCAAATCCATTGTGGTGGCATAGAGAGCCAAAAATGTTAGAATTGTGTTGCTGTCCCAATATTTATGGACCTGACTGTATGTCACAACATAGTCATCATTAGGCCCTGCTCTCTCAATTGTCCTTACATGGCTGCCTATGGAGGAGCATATAACATCACTTTGCTTCCTCCACTGTGTCTGCGCTCCTTGCTTAAGCTCAGTCTACTGCTATAGAGGAGGCACAGTGATTTTAATCATCACGTGGTCCTCCATAGGCAGCCATATATACAGGGACAGGGAATCAAGCTGCGGCAAAGCTCCATGATTATAGAGAAAAGGGCCTCAGAGAAGGCTCACTGAATCAGTAAGTCACCTATAATAATCATTGCAGTGCTTCACAAAGAATCACATATATTATATTATTAATATTTAAAAGACAGCACTGATACACTTTGAATGACAACTGATAAACTTTATAAGTCTAGAGTTATAGAAAGAAGTTTTGTTACATGTGACAATGATTTTATATTACGTGATTATTGCATCTATATCATTGTATAGATATAGCTATATTTTATTCAAATAGGGGGACATATATCAAGGTATTTAGAATCTTTTTTATTTATTTATTTTTTTGCTTACTCCGTGCGACTTTTATGGGTAAGCAAAAAGTTGAAAACAGCATTACCTAAGCAAATTTCAGTTTTCACTTTGCTGTGGTCACAAATTTATGATGTGCGAATGTCAACTCCAGGTCAGACCTGGAGTGCTAAACTCCCGTATGTAAGCAAATTTAAAAAGTCGCAAAAAAGTCACACAAACACCTGTGATAGTATGATAAATATGTGGCACATAAGCAAAACTAAAGCATAAAATATGACTTCAGAACTTATCAAAGCAAACAATGATGAATGTCCCCATATGGTTTTTGATTAGGGGTTATCCATCTTAAAAAAAAAAAAAAAATGTATTAAAGGGTGTTAAATGCATTAAAATATCAATCTGTTATTTTTTTTCCGTTCCCATGCTGATCTTTCACTCTGCAGCAGATGTTGCGTGACCACAGCAACCAATCAGTGGCCTTGGTGTTCACACTTTGTACTCCTGGCATCACTCCTGCCATGAGTACTAAGCAGGACACTGATTGGTTGTAACCTGAAGCACCAACTGGAGGCAGAATGGGGGATCAGTGCAAGAATGGAGGGGGAGGTAAATTATAGCAAATAAATGAACAAAGAAAAAAAAGACATTTAGAAAAGATAATATCGGCTAGATGGCTGTTATATTACCTTTTATAAATGTGTTTTTATTTATTTATTCATTTTCTGCTACCTGCCAAACATCATTATTTATTCACTATTTATTCAATATTTTATATAGCTATATTTCCCATTATTTTTACTTATATTAATTATTATTTTCATTTACATTTTTTGTTATGTGCCAACTTATTCTCAGACACATTTGAAACCGTGGCCTAATGTAGAACACATCGATTCTTAATCACTTTTAGTACTTTTACCCCTTTCATTCCTTGATAAATTCATTTCACGCACGTACAATTCTGTAGTAAATCCATGTAGTATTTTTACACATACTAGTTCGCCGGCAAACACTGATCCACCCGCACTGCATCGTTCCTCTGTTACCTCTGTGACATTTCCATCCGGACTCAGCAAGAACCCCTACTCCAGCACATTGAGGTCTGCACATAGTGACTGCTCACAGGAGTGCTTGCTTGTAGCCGCAAACAGGGCAAGAGCCAAGTGGGACTGGCGTATACAGGAAGGGTGAGCTTTACCATACAATTTCCATTTACAGGACTTTATTTTTGAAACCAGAGAACAGGCAGGATACTTAGTTGCCATCAGCAGTATTTGTTTTTTGTTACAGAAACCATTTACTTGTTTGCCATCGGCTGTTTTTTCAGCCATATTCCTGGCTGACAGTTAATGTTTCCTCCTCTTGTTTCTTCCACAAGGTAAGAGGTGAAACACTTTCCTCAAATCTGGTCTTTTGTATGCTCTGAAAAAATGGTGAGAGAGCGTATATAAAGAATTATGTGTATACACAGTTGGTACTGAAGTAGAAACAATATATATTAAATTGTATTAAAACAAATATATGTTTATTGATGTCATTGTCTATGGCAACTGCCTGCAGGGCCGTTGCAGTAGTGTCCATAGATACAGACAGATATAAAATGAATAAAATAGAATATAAAAATTATTATAAAAATTATTATGCAGATAAGTAAAAAAAGGTCCATATTATGCAATCCTAAGGATAGGCAGCAATTTTGAATGCAATATTGCACAATTTGTAATCCAGTGGATATAGTTCCGTATAGCTTAGACAAACTTCAAAAATCTTATGTAATGATATTGAGCAAAGTTTGGAAGTTGCAGGACAGTGTTGGCTTACCTGTCCTGGCGGGATCCCACGGCGCTCTTACTACTTACCCACAGCGGCTTCCGAACCGGACGCCTAGTCGCTCCTTCGAATGGCGAGTCGTCAGCGCCGGTGAGCCAGGGGAGGGAGAGGTCTGCTTGTTGGCGTGGTGATGCGAAGTTCTATGCGCTATGTGCATCAGGATGTCTACTTGCCGACGTGGTGTTATTTAGCTTCATGCGCTATGCACACCAGGAAATCTTCTTGCCGGTGTAGGGATCTGAAGTTTTATGTGCTGTGTGCACCAAGAAGGTCAGCTGTACTATAGTTGTACTATATGTCTCTGTACTATAGTTCATGCGCTGTGCGCATCAGGAGGTTATAGGAAATACCTATAGATTGCTGTGGGTATAAAGGCTAATATGTCTATACTGGCTGTATGGTATATTTATAAGCCACTGGAGATGGTGGCAATTGTCAAAATGGATGAAGCTGCTTTTGGATATGGGTTTATGATATGTGTTGCATGTAAGATTATTGTTTTGAACTTTAATGGTGAGATCTAGAAATTCTATGGTGGGGGCTGATATTGGGTATAAATTTGAGATTAAATGTGTTGTCATTGAGTGATTGGATGAACATGATTAATTGTTGCGGTGTGCCAATCCAGATTAAAATGATGTCATCTATGTATCTTTTCCAGAGGACCAGGTTTGCGCCGAATTCAGGGGTGAGGGTGAGCTCCTCCCAATAGGTCATGAATAGATTTTCGAAACTCGGCGTTAACCTGGTCCCCATCTCGGTACCGACTAGCTATAGGTAAAATTGGTAATTGAAACAGAAATAATTATGTGAAAGAATGTAGTGGATGCCTTCTAATACAAAATGTGTCGGGTCTGATGGTATGGTGCTGTTGTTCATGAAGTGTTCTATTGCTTTGATGCCGAGTTGGTGATCTATGCATGTGTATAGTGAACTGACATCAAGAGTGGCCAGTCACCAGTCCCGTTGCCATTCTAGTGATTCTAGGATTTTAATGATTTGTGTGGTATCTTTGATGTGTGATTTTATTTGGTTAACTAATGACTGTAAAATTATGTCTACATACTCCGATAAATGGGAAGTGAGTGATTGAATGCTGGAAATAATTGGTCTGCCTGGTGGTTGTGTTGGATTTTCGTGAATTTTTGGGATGCAATAAAAGATGGGTGTACGTTTTTCGGTATTAATGATGTATTCGTATTCTTGTTTGGTGAGTATGTTTTGTTGTAATGCTTTTTCACATAAGTTATGTAAATGTTGGTGATAGGGCTCTGTAGAATTGTGTTTCTTCCATAAGGGTTGCTGGAACCATATAAAATAATAGCCTTTTTTTTCTAATGTCTTGTGAAAACCCTAATTCTATTGCAATTTAGTGTTGTGAAGAAATGCTGTATTATCAAACTGAAATTCTAGAAATTTAAATAGAAGAGCTGCTGACAGTTCTATGTAAAAATGTGTGTGTGGCCATTATATTTGCCCTCACAGGTCCAGAAGTCTATATTCAAATTTGTCTATATTAAATATGTACTGAAAACATATCCTTTATTTTGTAGATGAACATTGTCATGTGGGCACTCTAGAGGCATTCTCCTCAGACTCTTGGCACACATTGCCCTCAAAACAAGGCATATTTATAAGTAAAAGGTTGATGTGATCTGGCAGAGCACTGAATATTTCAATAATGATTCTTTGGTCTGGAAAATGTTTCAGCAAGAAACATACTGAAATGAGAAAAGGTTGACATCACTGTTGCCCCGCACACTACCGGAGAGTATATCCATCTTATAAAATACAAATATTTTGTTAAACAACAAACATCAGTTTTTTGTACATTGTTACTAGATGGAGTAAATCTGGAATAACCAGCCTATAGCTAGTGATCACAGCAGATATAAGGAGTAAGTCCCGGTGTGATCTGGGCAACATGTCAAAAGTTTGTTTTTATATATTAGTAACCCTTTAAGAAATAGAGAATGGGCAGTCTATGAAAAAAAAAATTTTTTTGCATGTTGCAGACCATAAATGGAATGCTGCTACATTTCGGCAACACTTGTAGTAAGCCAAATAGGGATGTGATTGTTTATACCATATCTCAGAGATAACAGCTTGGATTCATGGATCATCTGGCATAGCAAATGTTAGAAAAAGATGTTATTTTGTTAATATCTGTAGGTATCAAATGAATGTAATGAACCCTTCTTCCTATGAGGAATATGTGGTTTCCAAAGCTCTCGCATTAGTCATTAACATAATAATTTACAAGTTTGGAGTGTCTTCAAAGATTTTACATCCAGCATAGCTGTTGGAAATTACTTCATCAAAGTCAAGATAAGAAGTGAAATGTTTTCCCTAATATCAAATAGGAACTGTCTGTATGCTAACCTTTGTATCTGATGAAGAAAGGCCATTTATTTTGGCATTTAATTTTAAAGAACAATGCAAAAGTAAAAGTCACACTAAGGCTATGAGCACACAGTATTTTAGACTTATTTTGAGCCTCAAAAACAGGTAAAATGAGTCTCAGACTTTTATGTTTGTAATAATTATGGACATAAAATTAAACTAAATGTGAACTGACAGATGTTTTACCATTGAATTCAATATAATTCAGTGGGGAAATGGCTTTGGGATGTTTTAATTCTCAAGATGAGTCTAAAAAAACAGTAGAGGACATATTTGAAACTTTTCAATGTTTGCAAAGGCTATTTCTTCTTAACTATTTTGAGACCTCAATCCTGTTGCTACTCTGCAAACAGAAAGTAAGACATGGCCAAGGCCTGAGTTTAGGAATTATGACTCTACATAACCACATGGAGCGATAGCACAAGGCCTTGCCACAACTATCACTAGTCCACTACTGACTGCAGTCTTTTTGCTGCAGCTAACACTAATTCCCAATGCCTGCTGTCCACTGGCTACAGCTAAAAAAATTTCACCACCCCTGCTTTTTACTGGTTAGAGCTACCATTAGTCCACCACTACCTGCTGTCTGATTCCTACAGCTATGACTAGTTCACCACTGCTTGCTGTCAACTGACTGCAGCTACCCCTAGCCCACCACTTCCTGCTGTCTGCTAGCTACAGCCACCACAAGTTTACCAATGCCTGCTGTCCATTGGTTACAGCTAACACTAGTCCACCAATGTCTGCTATTCACTGGCTAGAGCTACCACTTGTACAGCAATGCCTGCTGACACTGCTTGTGTGAATGAAGGAAAGAGATGAGTACCGGATAGCCACACTCTTAGACCTTTGATATAAAGCCAGAATAGGTAAAGCTTTGTCACCTTTCAAGAAGGAGGCTAAATTGGATTTGCCACAGTTTTCAAACAGAAAACACCTGTGAACACCCCGTTGAGTCAATGTTCCACTTTCTTTGCCAGTGCCACTCCTGCGAGAGATAGAAGCAGCAGTAGCTGCTTCTTCATGTTGGAGTACATGATGACAACGTTTTTACATATGGTATTCCAACCTGACATGAGAGAGTGTTCGGCACACCAAGCAGCTTCCTCACCCATATTTTTTTGGGGTTACAAAAGCTATTTCTTTGTTTTTTACTACGGTACTTTAAAACACCAATTTTGGGGGAAAAAAGGGAAAATTTTTGGAATTCTTTGAAAAAGCCATTGCATCTTCCAGTACCTCCGTGTGCATTTAAACACCTGCAGGCATCTGCCAACAACCAGGGATACTTTATGCAGCTTTATTTTAATTTTAAAAAAGCATTAAAAATCCACTAACGCAAGCTTTTAGTTACCACATTTAGCCATAAATTTGACATTAACTTAGCCTTAAAATCACTACTTGAATACATTTCTAGGTGACCCTAGCAGTGTTATACAGGGCTTTAGAGCTCTTATGAAGTGTTATACACATGTTTTGAAGGTTTTTGCATTTGGGTTTGTTAGAACTTATTTGCAGCAAACCATACTATTTTTGTAAAGGTGTGCGTAATACAGGTATTTTTGTCACTCTTTTTTTACCTAGTCATTACTGAGTCATTAGGGTTTAACCCCTTAACGACGCAGGACGTATATTTACGTCCTGCGCCGGCTCCCGCGATATGAAGCGGGATCGCGCCGCGATCCCGCATCATATCGCGTGGGTCCCAGCGCTAATCAACGGCTGGGACCCGCGGCTAATACCACACATCGCCGATCGCGGCGATGTGCGGTATTAACCCTTTAGAAGCTTTGACCGCCGCTTCTAAAGTGAAACTGAAAGTATCCCGGCTGCTCAGTCGGGCTGTTCGGGACCGCCGCGGTGAAATCGCGGCGTCCCGAACAGCTGATCGGACACCGGGCGGGCTCTTACCTGCCTCCTCGGTGTCCGATCGACGAATGACTGCTCCGTGCCTGAGATCCAGGCAGGAGCAGTCAAGCGCCGATAATGCTGATCACAGGCGTGTTAATGCACGCCAGTGATCAGCATAGGAGATCAGTGTGTGCAGTGTTATAGGTCCCTATGGGACCTATAACACTGCAAAAAAAATGTAAAAAAAAAGTGTTAATAAAGGTCATTTAACCCCTTCCCTAATAAAAGTTTGAATCACCCCCCTTTTCCCATAAAAAAAATAAAACAGTGTAAAAAAAAATAAAAATAAACATATGTGGTATCGCCGCGTGCGTAAATGTCCGAACTATAAAAATATATCATTAATTAAGCCGTACGGTCAATGGCGTACGCGCAAAAAAATTCCAAAATCCAAAAAAGCGTATTTTGGTAACTTTTTATAACATTAAAAAATGAATAAAAAGTGATCAAAAAGTCATATCAAAACAAAAATCATACCAATAAAAACTTCAGATCACGGCGCAAAAAATGACTCCTCATACCGCCCCGTACGTGGAAAAATAAAAAAGTTATAGGGGTCAGAAGATGACATTTTTAAACGTAAAAATTTTCCTGCATGTAGTTATGATTTTTTCCAGAAGTGCGACAAAATCAAACCTATATAAGTAGGGTATCATTTTAACCGTATGGACCTACAGAATAATGATAAGGTGTAATTTTTACCGAAATATGCACTGCGTAGAAACGGAAGCCCCCAAAAGTTACAAAATGGCGTTTTTTTTTCGATTTTGTCGCACAATGATTTTTTTTTCCGTTTCGCCGTGCATTTTTGGGTAAAATGACTAATGTCACTGCAAAGTAGAATTGGCGACGCAAAAAATAAGCCATAATATGGATTTTTAGGTGGAAAATTGAAAGGGTTATGATTTTTAAAAGGTAAGGAGGAAAAAACGAAAGTGCAAAAACGGAAAAACCCTGAGTCCTTAAGGGGTTAAATACCAGATATTCACTCTGGTCACTATAGGGTATGACTTGTGGTCTATCACAACCCTAGGTGTAGCTGTTAACCACCTCTTTAACCCCATAGGGACTCAGCCCATTTCACCTTAAAGGGGTACTCCGGGGGATAAGATGTCCGATCGGGGGGGGGGGGGGGATCCCGCTGCCTGGGACCCCTGGGATCT
Organism: Hyla sarda; assembly: GCF_029499605.1. Lineage (NCBI taxonomy): Eukaryota > Metazoa > Chordata > Amphibia > Anura > Hylidae > Hyla > Hyla sarda. Next base: position 245,201,003 of record NC_079192.1, read on the forward strand.
TGACTGCAGCATCCCTCTGTCATTACTGAACAGAGCAAACTCGCTCTGTGCATAATTACGAGCACTATAGGGGCCGGACCATCGTGACGTCATGGCTCCGCCCCTCATGGCATCACGGTCCGTCTCCTCAATACAAGTCTATGGGAGGGGGCGTGGCGGTTTTCACGCCCCCTCCAATAGACTTGCATTAAGGGGGCGGGCCATGATGTCAAGAGGGGGTAGAGCCGCAACATCATGATGCGCTGGCCCCTGTATCGCCGTCATTATGAACAGAGCAAGTTTGCTCTGTGCAGTAATGACAGCAGGGTGCTGCAGCCAAGATCCCGGGGATCCCCAGCAGCGGGACCACCGCGATCAGACATCTTATCCCCTATGCTTCGGATAGGAGATAAGATGTCTAGGGACGGAGTACCCCTTTAAGGACTCAGCCCTTTTTTGCAATTCTGATCACTGTCACTTTATGCATTAATAACTCTGAGATGCTTTTACCTTTTATTATGATTCCGAGATCGTTTTTTCATGACATATTCTACTTTAACATACTGGTAAATTTACATCATTGCTTGCATGCTTTCTTGCTGAAAAATCCCCAAATTTCATGAAAATTTTGAAAATGTTGCATTTTTCTAACTTTGAAACTTTCTGCTTGTAAGGAAAATGGACATTCCAAATAAACTATATATTAATTCACAAATACAATACAGTAATGGCCGTGAATGTTGGTACCCCTGAAATTTTTCTAGAAAATGAAGTATCTCTCACAGAAAAGGATTGCAGTAACACATGTTTTGCTATACACATGTTTATTCCCTTTGTGTGTATTGGAACTAAACCAAAAAAGGGAGGAAAAAAAGCAAATTGGACATAATGTCACACCAAACTCCAAAAATGGGCTGGACAAAATTATTGGCACCCTTAACTTAATATTTGGTTACACACCCTTTGGAAAAAATAACTGAAATCAGTCGCTTCCTGTAACTATCAATAAGCTTCTTACACCTCTCAGTCGGAATATTGGCCCACTATTTCTTTGCAAACTGCTCCAGGTCTCTCTTATTGGAAGGGCGCCTTTTCCCAACAGCAATTTTAAGATCTTTTCAGAGGTGTTCAATAGGATTTAGATCTGGACTCATTGCTGCCACTTCAGAACTCTCCAACGCTTTGTTGCCATCCATTTCTGGGTGCTTTTTAAGTATGTTTGGGGTCATTGTCCTGCTGGAAGACCCAAGATCTCGGGTACAAACCCAGCTTTCTGACACTGGGCCATACAGTGCGACCAAAAATCCGTTAGTAATCCTCAAATTTCATTATGCCTTGCACACATTCAAGGCACCCAGTGCCAAAGGCAGAAAAACAACCCCAAAACATAATTGAACCTCCACCATATTTCACTATAGGTACTGTGTTCTTTTCTTTGTAGGCCTCATTCCATTTTCGGTAAACAGTAGAATTATGTGCTTTACCAAAAAGCTCTTTCTTGGTCTCATCTGTCCACAAGACATTTTCCCAGAAGGATTTTGGCTTACTCAAGTTCAATTTGGAAAAATGTAGTCTTGCTTTTTAATGTATCTGTATCAGCAGTGGGGTCCTCCTGGGTCTCCTGCCATAGCATTTCATTTCATTTAAATGTCCACGGATAGTTCGCGCTGACACTGATGCTCCCTGAGCCAGCCTGCAGGACAGCTTGAATATCTTTGGAACTTGTTTGGGGCTGCTTATCCACCATCCGGACTATCCTATGTTGACACCTTTCATAAATTTTTCTCTTCCGTCCACGCCCAGGCAGATTAGCTACAGTGCCATGAGTTAAAAACTTCTTGATAATGTTGCACACTGTGGACAAAGGCAAATCTAAATCTCTGGAGATGGACTTGTAACCTTGAGATTGTTGATATGTTTTCACAATTTTGGTTCTCAAGTCCTCAGAGAGTTCTCTTCTCCTCTTTCTGTTGACCATGCTTAGTGTGGCACATATAGACACGCAATGCAAAGACTAAGTGAACTTCTCTCCTTTTTATCTGCTTTCAGGTTTGATTTTTATATTGCCCACACCTGTTACTTGCCCCAGGTGAGTTTAAAGGAGCATCACATGCTTGAAACAATCTTATTCTTCCACAATTTTCAAAGTGTGCCAATAATTTTGTCCAGCCCATTTTTTTGAGTTTGGTGTGACATTATGTCCAATTAGCTTTATTTCCTCGCCTTTTTAGATTTAGTTCCAATACACACAAAGGGAATAAACATGTGTATAGCACAACACGTGTTACTGCAATCTTTTTCTGTGAGAAATACATGAGATATTGCCAATTGATGCATTGTGTAACAATGCATCAATCGGCAATATCTCATGTATTTATTTTCATCAGTTCTAAGATTCAATTGAAATATTGTTTATGTCACTCATCATTTTTATGATCACTTAATTCTGTTTTTTCTTTTTTCCACTTTTTTGAACAATGATCTGTATTCTGCATCCTGGAAAGCTGAATACTTCAAGCCTCATTCTCGAGTTGTTGAAATACAAGATGCTATTCCATTGGCGTGTGGGTCAAGCCTCCACATCACTGTTCCCAAACATCACTTCAGTTTATTCCGTGAATTCCTTTATGATTTATTCCTTATTTTTCATCTAAAATCCTTTCTTTTCATTTAGTAATCTGATATTTGTTCCCCAACATCCTAATTTTCACCATTATTCTGTTTATTTTTATGTATTCTTGTTTTAATTAATTATGCTAATTAATTGCACCCGCCTCATTTTATTTTTTTTTTCTGAGTTTGTTTGTGTATATATACCCTCTCAGAACTCTGTTATGTTATACCAATCTGAGGAAGGGTCTTACCCGAAATGCGTCATTGGTCTTCTCAATAAAAGATACAGTGGTCCCTCAACAAACGATGGTAATCCGTTCCAAATGAACGATCGTTAGTTGAAACCATCGTATGTTGAGGGATCCGTGCAAAGTAAAGTATAGGAGAGTGGTCTCCAACCTGCGAACCTCCAGATGTTGCAAAACTCCAACAACTCCCAGCATGCCCGGTCAACAAACGGCTGTACGGGCATGCTGGGAGTTGTAGTTTTGCAACAACTGGAGGTCTGCAGGTTGAAGACCACTGGTATACAGTACTCACCTGTCACCTCACCACTGCCCTGGATGTCGCCGCGTCCCAGGACCATCTCTGCTGCGTCTCTTCCTCGCCGTCATCACATCGCTGCAGACGCCGCTCCTATTGGATGACGGGACGGCGTGCCCCGCCCATGCCACTCTCGCCTCATTAGCATATTTAGGAAATAGAAGATAAAGGGCGAATGCAGGGATTGATCCGGGCATGGTAGGCATCATTTTAATCTGCGTTACCCACACTACCAGCCTGTACCACTTGTTAGAGCAGGTGACTTTATTGACAGTTTTGCTTTAAGTCTATATTTCCCTTTCAAATTGGAGATTACAGAGGTACAGTACTAAGGCACACAGAGTATAACATGTTCTAACAGATGCTGCATTATGGAAATATCGTGCACTCTAAGCATTGCTTTTAGGGGTAAATATTTCTATAATGGATTACTGTATGGGGACACTATAGGGCAGCACATACAGGGTCCACAGGGACTGTATATAATGTCTTAATAAATAATGTCTGTAATAATGTTTTTCTCATCTGCTGTAGGTTGGTCAAAACAAGCGTCCATTAAGTATTTTAGTATGCCACTGTGGCGTGCACAGAAGTATACATCGGGCATCCTCTCATCTCCCTTTCATACTGTTAAAATGGAAGGATTTATTACATTACGGTCAGGGAAAATGTACAGCCTCCATTTTTAATAACTGTTTTGCAGGTTACTGTAAGGCTACTACACATAACCCATTCTCTATTATAGCTCCCTCTGCTGACCATCATTTGGGAAATAAATAAAAATCTCTTTTTTCTATGGAGAAAAATTACCAAAAACTCTAAATAAAAACATTTTATTTCACTTCTTTTCTTTTAAAGCTAAATGTCTATGCTTCACCATGTTGATGGCTTTGTTTCAGATCCATTGTGGTGGTGTCCAGAGGCTGAACTATGCACATGTTGTCACTGTCCAAATACTTCCCAAAACAACAGTATATATCTTATATACACTGCTCAAAAAATAAAGGGGAACACTTAAACAACACAATGCAACTCCAAGTCAATCACACCTCTGTGAAATCACACTGTCCACTCAGGAAGCAAAATTGTCAGAAACAGACTCCATGAGGGTGGTATGAGGGCCCAAAGTCCACAGGTGGGGGTTGAGCTTACAGCCCAACACCATGCAGGACATTTGGTATTTGCCAGAAAACACCAAGATTGGCAAATTCGCCACTGGCACCCTGTGCTCTTCACAGATTAAAGCAGGTTCACACTGAACACATGTGACAGACATGAAAGCGTCTGGAGACGCCGTGGAGAATGTTCTGCTGCCTGCAACATCCTCCAGCATGACCGGTTTGGCGGTGGGTCAGTAATGGTGTGGAGTGGCATTTCTTTGGGGACCACACAGCCCTCCATGTGCTTGCCTGAGGTAGCCTGATTGCCATTTGGTAATAAGAAGAGATCCTCAGACCCCTTGTGAGACCATATGCTGGTGCGGTTGGCCATGGGTTCTTCCTAATGCAAGACAATGCTAGACCTTATGTGGCTGGAGTGTGTCAGCAGTTCCTACAAGAGGAAGGCATTGATGCTATCGACTGGCCCGCACATTCCCCAGACCTGAATCCGATTGAGCACATCTGGGACATCCTGTCTCGCTCCATCCACTTACGTGGATGCAGCGAGACATGATGTTGCACCGCAGACTGTCCAGGAGTTGGCGAATGCTTTAGTCCAGATCTGGGAGAACATCCCTCAGGAGACCATCCGCCACCTCATCAGGAGCATGCCCAGGCGTTGTAGGGAGGTCATACGGGCACGTGGAGGCCACACACACTACTGAGCTTCATTTTGACTTGTTTTAAGGACATTACATCAAAGTTGGATCAGCCTGTAGTGTGGTTTTCCACTTTGATTTTGAGTGTGACTCCATATCCAGACCTCCATGGGTTGATATATTTGATTTCCATTGATAATTTTTGTGTGATTTCGTTGTCAGCACATTCAACTATGTAAAGACAAAAGTATTTCATACAATTAGTTCATTCATTCAGATCTAGGATGTGTTATCTTAGTGTTCCCTTTATTTTTTTTAAGCAGTGTATTTCATAAAAAATTTGGAGTGATCTTGGGTAGAAAAAGTAATGAGGAAAGCTGTCTATATAACACAATGATTTACCATCTTCCACCTGTAGCTTTGTATGCAATAGTACAATACCTCTTCATGCTCTATTGGCACTGTTATAATGTTCCATCAATGAATCAGTTGTCTGGAATGTGCAGTATGGAGCTTAGTGCTTACAGAGGCAGGATCACATACTTTTGTTTGGGGATAGTCTCTCGCTCTCTCCCTTTTCCTGAAAGTTAAGCTTTGTATTTTCCAACATCAAAGCATTAAAAGTTAGGAGATGGGATACTAAATGTAACATCTGTATAAATACAATTAATTATTTATTTATTCTGCCTCCCTGTCTCCCCAGATATTTAACATTAACAATGATAAACAGTTACAAAGTTTTACACATTGAAAATAGAAACTTTAATAGGTACACCTGTTCAACTGCTTGTTAACACAAATAGCTAATCAGCTAATCACATGGCAGCAACTCAGTGTATTTAGGCATGTAGACATGGTTAAGACAACTTCCTGAAGTTCGTACCGAGCATAAGAGTACAGAAGAAAGGGGATTTAATTGACTTTGAGTGGCATGGTTGTTGGTGAAAGGAGAGCTGGTTTCAGGCACTGCTGATCTAATGGGATTTTCACACACAACAATCTAGGGTTTCAGAGAATGGTCCAAAAAAGGAGAAAATGTCCAATTCTGCGGTAGCTGTGTGAACTGTTGATGGCAGAGGTCAGAGGAGAATGGGCAGACTGATTCGAGATGACAGAAAGGCAACAGTAACTCAAATAACTACTCATTACAACCAAGGTAGGCAGAATACCATCACTGAATGTACATGTCAAACTTTGAAGCAGATGGGCTACAGCAGCAGAATACCTCATGTAGGTGCTAATCCGGTCAGCAAAGATTAAAAAACTGAGGCCACCATTCACACAGGCTCTCCAAAATTGGACAATGGAGAACTGAAAGAACATTGCCTTAGCTGATAAGTCTTAAAGGGGAACTCCGGGGGAAAAAAAAAAGTTCTCAAATCAACTGGTGCCAAAAAGTTAAACAGATTTGTAAATTACTTCTATTTAAAAATCCTATCCCTTCCAGTACATATCAGCTGCTGTAAACTACAGATATACTACAGAGAAATTTGTGAATTTATTTTCTGTCTGACCACAGTGCTCTCTGCTGACACCTCTGTCCATGTCAGGGACTGTCCAGAGCAGGATAGGTTTTCTATGGGGATTTGCTTCTTATCTGGAGAGTTCCTGACACAGACAGAGGTGTCAGCAGAGAGCACTGTGGTCAGACTGGAAAGAACAGCACCATTTTCTCTGTAGGATACAGCAGCTGATAAGTACTTGAAGGCTTCAGATTTTTAAATAGAAGTAATTTACAAATCTGTTTAACTTTCTGGCACCAGTTGATTTAAAATATTTGTTTTCCACTTGTTTCCACCGGAGTTCCCCTTTAATTCCAGCTGCAACATTCGAATAGCAGGGCCAAAATGTTGAGTAAACAACAAAAAATAAGGCATGGATCCATCCTGTTTTGTGTCACTGGTTCAGGATGGTGGTGGTGTAATGGTGTGGAGGACATTTTCTTGGCACACTTTAGGTCCCTTATTACCAACTGAGCACTGTTTAAACATGGCAGTCTACCTTTGAATGACCACAATGTACCCACCTTCTGTACTTACAGCAGGATACTGCACCATGTCACAGAGCTCATATCATGTCAAACTGGTTTCTTGAACATGACAATAAATTCACTGTACCTCAATGGCCTCCAAAGTCACCAGATCTCAATCCAATAAAGGACTTTTGGAATGTGGTGGAAGATTTGTGGGAGATTGGCATTATGAATGTACAGCCGACACATCTGCAACAACTATATCATGCCATCATGTCTATATGGGCAAAATCTCTGAGGCATTTTGAAGGCAAAAGGGACTCCAACCTGTACTAGCAAGGGACGTGTGTGTGTTTATACACAGTCATGGCCGTAAATGTTGGCACCCCTGAAATTTTTCTAGAAAATGAAGTATTTCTCTCAGAAAATGATTGCAGTAACACATATTTTGCTATACACATGTTTATTCCCTTTGTGTGTATTGGAACTAAACAACAAAAATGGAAGAAATAAAGCAAATTGGACATAATGTCACACCAAACTCCAAAAATGGGCTGGACAAAATTATTGTCACCCTTTCAAAATTGTGGAAAAATAAGATTTTTTCAAGCATGTGATGCTCCTTTTAACTCACCTGGGGGCAAGTAACAAATCCAGAGCAAAAAGTTTCCAGTGGAAGCACAGTGAAGAAGCCCCCTTGCTAGGGGAGAGGGTGCCAGTCTTGTAGCTTGACCAAAGCTGAAGTAATCACAGAAGAAAGGAAGACGGCACTCCAGTATTGGTGTCCAAGTATAACAGGTGGTTTATTGATCCCAATACATACAGGAAATTATGCGACGTTTTGACCTAACAATAAGGTCTTTATCAAGCATAATATTGATAATACATGCATGATAAAGACCTTATTGTTAGGTCGAAACGTTGCATCATTTCCTTTCTTCTGGGGCAAGTAACAGGTGTGGGCAATGTAAAAATCACACCTAAAAACATAAAAAGGAGAGAAGTTCACTTAGTTTTTGCATTGTGTGTATGTGTGTGCCAAACTAAGCATGAACAACAGAAAGAGGAGACAAGAACTGTCTGAGGACTTGAGAACCAAAATTGTGGAAAAATATCAACAATCTCAAGGTTACAAGTCCATCTCCAGAGATCTAGATTTGCCTTTGTCCACAGTGCGCAACATTATCAAGAAGTTTGCAACCCATGGCACTGTAGCTAATCTCCCTGGTCATGGACGGAAGAGAAAAATTGATGAAAGGTGTCAACGCAGGATAGTCTGGATGGTGGATAAGCAGCCCCAAACAAGTTCCAAAGATATTCAAGCTGTCCTGCAGGCTCAGAGACCATCAGTGTCAGCGCGAACTATCCGTTGACATTTAAATGAAATGAAAGGCTATGGCAGGAGACCCAGGAGGACCCCACTGCTGATACAGAGACATAAAAAAAGCAAGACTAAATTTTACCAAAATGAACTTGAGTAAGCCAAATTCCTTCTGGGGAAACGTCTTGTTGACAGATGAGACCAAGATAGAGCTTTTTGGTAAAGCACATAATTCTACTGTTTACCGAAAATGGAATGAGGCCTAAAAAGAAACACAGTACCTACAGTGAAATATGTTGGAGGTCCAATTCTGTTTTTGGGCTGTTTGGGTGCCTTGAATGTGTGCAAGGCATCATGAAATCTGAGGTTTACCAACGGATTTTGGGTTGGACTGTACAGCCCAGTGTCAGAAAGCTGGATTTGCGTCCAAGATATTGGGTCTTCCAGCAGGACAAAGACCCCAAACATACATCAAAAAGCACCCAGAAATGGATGGCAACAAAGCGCTGGAGAGTTCTGAAGTGGCAGCAATGAGTCCAGATCTAAATCCCATTGAACACCTGTGGAGAGATCTTAAAATTGCTGTTGGGAAAAGGCTCCCTTCCAATAAGAGAGACCTGGAGCTGTTTGCAAAGGAATAGTGGTGTGCAACCAAATATTAAGTTAAGGGTGGCAATAATTTTGTCCAGCCCATTTTTGGAGTTTGGTGTAACAACCCAGCAGCAGGACTGCTATCTCATCCTTTGTGCAAGGTGGAGCAGGAGGAGCACCGTCAGAGCCCTGCAAAATGACCTCCAGCAGGCCACAAATGTGCATGTGTCCACTCAAACGGTCAGAAACAGACTCCATGAGGTTCATATGAGGGCCCGACATCCACAGTTGGGGGTTGAGCTTACAGCCCAACACCGTGCAGGACGTTTGGCATTTGCCAGAGAACCCCAAGATTGGCAAATTCGCAACTGGCGCCCTGTGCTCTTCACATATGAAAGTGAAAGACGTAAAAGAGTCTGGAGACTCCATGGAGAACGTTCTGCTGCCTGCAACATCCTCCAGCATGACCGATTTGGCAGTGGGTCAGTAATGGTGTGGGGTGGCATTTCTTTGGGGGGCCGCACAGCCCTCCATGTGCTTGCCTGAGGTAGCCTGACTGCAATTAGATACTGAGATGAGATCCTCAGACTCCTTGTGAGACCATATGCTGGTGCAGTTGGCCCTGGGTTCCTCCCAATGCAAGACAATGCTAGACCTCATGTGGTTGGAGTGTGTCAGCAGTTCCTGCAAGAGGGAGGCTATGGACTGGCCCGCCCATTCCCCAGAACTGAATCCGATTGAGCACATCTGGAACATCATGCCTCGCTCCATCCACCAATGCCACATTGCACCACAGACTGTCCAGGAGTTGGAGGATGCTTTACTCTAGGTCTGGGAGGACATCCATCAGGAGACCATCCGCCAACCTCATCAGGAGCATGTCCAGGCATTGTAGGGAGGTCATATGGGCACATGGAGGCCACACACACTACTGAGCCTTATTTTGACTTGTTCTAAGGACATTACATCAAAGTTGGATCAGCCTGTAGTGTGGTTTTCAACTTTGATTTTGAGTGTGACTCTATATCCAGACCTCCATGGGTTGACACATTTGATTTCCATTGATAATTTTTGTGTGATTTTGTTGTCAGCACATTCAACTATGTAAAGACAAAAGTATTTCATATGATTAGATCATTCATTCATATCGAGGATGTGTTATCTTAGTGTTCCCTTTATTTTTTTTGAGCAGTGTACACATATCATAGGGATGTCCCAATATCGATACTGGTATCAATATTGGGACTGATAGCAGACATTTGCATGAGTACTTGTACTTGTGCAAATGTCCCCGATACCTAATCCAATACCGGCCAGCGGCACTCCTGCCGGCAGGTATCACAGAGGTGCCCTGTGAACTCTCCCAAACTTTGCATCACGCGTCATAGCCAGGAACTGTGGCTAACGCAGAACATCACAGCGATGATGTCTGGCATTAACCTTTAGATGGCATAATCAAAGTTGACGTCCTGAACTTAGCTGAACATAATCAAAGTTGACGTCCTGAAGTTGACGTGCTTAGCTTAGGGATGCTGATCGGGATCACCACAGTGAAATCAGTGTCCTGATTAGCTGAGAGGATGGCCGGAAATCCCTTACCGTCCTCCGTGCTGTCCGATTGTCGCTCCTATACTGCAGCCAGCCATGGCAGGCAGTAGTAAAAGAGCCCTGATAACACAGGTCAGTGCTATGCTATGGCATAGCATTGATCATTGTATGCAATCTACAAAATTGGGGACAAAAAATAGTAAAACAAAAATGTGTAAAAAATAAATAAGTATTGGTTAACTTAATTAAGTTAACCTGACCTATGGGAGGAGTCTGGTCTTTATATACCCACTTGATCCACAGAGGAGCTGTCGACAGCATGCAAGACATCACTGCAGCAGATGCTGTAGCCCTGGTGGGAGTTTTAATTGCAGAGATGCACTGTTTGCTAGCCTAACTATGATGCAGGGAGTAGGATAATGTATTATGGTACTTTTCATGTGGCAGGCTGTGAAGCAGCTACATCTCACTCCTGCAGTATGATGTCTGATCATTATGGACCCTCGCTCCTGCAGCATGCTGTCTGATCATTATGGACCCTCGCTCCTGCAGCATGCTGTCTGATCATTATGGACCCTCGCTCCTGCAGCATGCTGTCTGATCAGTATGGACTCTCGCTCTTGCAGCATGCTGTCTGATCAGTACGGACCCTTGATTCTGCAGCATGCTGTCTGATCAGCACGGACCCTAATTCTGTAAACACATGTGGCTGTGCAGTCTCCAGTTCTGGCCCACTGTCCATGAGGTAATTTGTATATTTCAGCCTGAGGTTAACTCTTCCCTTGCCTCAATCTTTTAGTCTGCAGAGATCACTCACTTGTAGCAGGTCTCTGTAAGGTCAGGAGATCACAGGTGCTGCCTATACATAGATAATTAACTCCAGCAGGAGGATGTGTTTGGGATGACAAAGAGCACAGGCTGCTGAATATCTCCAGGGTTAAAGGGGTACTCCCGTGGAAAACCTTTTTTTAATCAACTAGTGCCAGAAAGTTAATCAGATTTGTAAATTACTTCTATTAAACATTCTCAATCCTTCCAGTACTTATCAGCTGCTGTATACTACAGAGGAAATTCTTTTCTTTTTGGGTTTTTCTGTCACGACCACAGTACTCTCTGCTGACACCTCTGTCCATTTTAGGAACTGTCCAGAGCAGCATATGTTTGCTATTGGGATTTTCTCCTGCTCTGGACAGTTACTGATATGGACAGAGGTGTCAGCAGAGAGCACTGTGGTCATGACAGAAAAGAAATCCAAAAAGAAAAGAATTTAAGCCATAATAAGTACCGGAAGGATTAAGATTTTTTTAATAGAAGTAATTTACAAATCTAACAAAAAGAAAAAAAAAAAACTTTCTGGCACCAGTTCGCTACCGGAGCTGAAACAGGTGGGTGCCGCATGCTATATTGCGGGGGTCCCCAGTGGCAGAACCCCCGCGATCAGACATCTTATCCCCTATCCATTGGATAGAGGATAAGATGTCTAGGGGTGGAGTACCCCTTTAACCCTCTCAGTGTCAGGCTCCATATTCCTGCTAAGTGCTGTGTTCTTTTTGACTGTTCTTACATTTACAAAAGTACCTTTTTCTTTATCTGTGACATGGTGTAATCTAGTTGTATGCTCACAACCACTCTCAGTACTGTCCCTTCGCTGGAGACTCTTCTGCGGCGTCCCCGCATCAGTACTCTCTTTCATGCTGCAGCCCAGGACCGAGCTCTATCTCAGACAGCATGTCATCCATTTATAGGCCATGTATAAGTTGTCATTATACATTGTACTGTTATACATCACCAGTGCATTCATTCACTGTTTATGTCACCATTATATGTACTCCACTTGTACATCCCTTAGTATATCAGTATACTGTTGTGCGTCACTGCGGTTATGTCACTTATTGTAGATACACCATATGTCTCTACTATACTGTTTTCTGTATACTGTATTGTCAATGCAACCCTCTTCTCCAACTCTTCACACACTGATAGCAACACCGCAGGAGAAATGCTAGCACAGGCTTCCAGTATCCGTAGTTTCAGGTGCTGCACATCTTGTATCTTCACAGCATAGACAATTGCTTTCAGATGACCCCAAAGATAAAAGTCTAAGGGGGTCAGATCGGGAGACCTTGGGGGCCATTCAACTGGCCCACGATGACCAATCCACTTTCCAGGTAACTGTTCATCCAGGAATGCTCGGACCTGACACCCATAATGTGGTGGTGTACCATCTTGCTGGAAAAACTCAGGGAACGTGCCAGCTTCAGTGCATAAAGAGGGAAACACATCATCATGTAGCAATTTCGCATATCCAGTGGCCTTGAGGTTTCCATTGATGAAGAATGGCCCCACTATCTTTGTACCCCATATACCACACCATACCATCAATTTTTGTGTTATAACAGTCTTGGAGGGATCTATCCAATGTTGGTTAGTGTTCGACCAATAGCAGTGGTTTTGTTTGTTAACTTCACCATTCACATAAAAGTTTGCCTCATCACTGAACACAATCTTCTGCATAAACTGAGGGTCCTGTTCCAATTTTTGTTATGCCCATTCTGCAGCACCTAAAACTGCGGATACTGGAAGCCTGTGCTAGCATTTCTCCGGCGGTGTTGCTATCAGTGTGTGAAGAGTGGGAGAAGAGGGTTGCATTGACAATCCAACACAATGGGCAGCACATTGAACACATTTTATAAGTTGTCAGAAACTTGTAAATAACTCATGAAAGAATAAAGTTACGTTAAAACCAAGCACATCGTTTTTCTTGTGAAATTCCCAAAAAGTTTGATGTGTCACATGACCCTCTTCCTATTGAAAAAACAAAAGTTGGATTCAAAATGGCCACCATGATCACCACCCATCTTGAAAAGTTTCCCCCCTCACATATACTAATGTGCCACAAACAGGAAGCTAATATCACCAACCATTCCCATTTTATTAAGGTGTATCCATATAAATGGCACACCCTGTACAATTAATAGTTTATTGTTACGGTCTTTTGTTTTCAGCTCTGTCCCATTAGGCTTACATTATGTACACTAGTCAAGAATTTTAGGCAGTAGTATTACACTTATGTTTTCACATGTGCTTAGGTTGGGTTATTAGGCTGTTATCATAGCGTTGCTTATGTTGTTAATGTAGTCAGGTCAGGTATGAGAAGCTGTCATTATAGTTGGGTTTCCCCAGGTTGGGCTGTCTTTATAGTGTTCGCATTACGTTTTTGTGGACGCAGGTCTGGTATGTGTAGATTGCGTGTGTCATTATATATTAATCTCGCCATTCTATATCTGTTACCCCACTTATAGCTTTGTTACTATAAGTTTTACTATAGGTTACTATAAGTTTTTCTTTGCATAATACTTAGAATTGTCTCTATGAATTAGTTAATTTCAATTAACAAAGTCAATGAAACTTTGTGTACAATGTCATAGGCATTGTAACTACGCTTATGTTACATTTGTACTTTTCTGGACATATGTTAAGTCCCGTATGTCACTTCCATGAGTTTCTATAGCACTGTTTTTACATAGATATCTCTGTTGTATTGGTATCATGTGTATGTTCTCTATAGCATAACAGAATTTGGCGACATTCCTTGAATACCCTAGCAGGTATTATTCTATGACCAGGTTGGTTTCTCTCTTAGCTCTATACGTTCGGTTTAGTTGGAGGCAGATTGCTGCCATCAATCCGTGAAGCCTCTTGTCTTTATAGGTTCCTTTTATAGTCGTTACACACGCCTTGCTACAGTTTGACCTCACAGTTCCAGGTAAGCTTTAACTCCTTAAGGGCCGAGCCCTTTTTCACCTTAAGGACCAGAGCATTTTTTGAACATCTGACCACTGTCACTTTAAACATTAATAACTCTGGAATACTTTTACTTACCATTCTGATTCCGAGATAGTTTTTTCGTGACATATTCTACTTTAACATAGTGGTAACATTTTGTGGTAACTTGCATCCTTTCTTGGTGAAAAATCCCAAAATTTGATGAAAAAATTTAAAATTTAGCATTTTTCAAATTTTGAAGCTCTCTGCTTGTAAGGAAAATGGATATTCACATTAAATTTCTTTTTGGTTCACATATACAATATGTCTACTTTATGTTTGCATCATAAAATTGACGTGTTTTTACTTTTGGAAAACACCAGAGGGCTTCAAAGTTCCGCAGCAATTTTCTAATTTTTCACAAAATTTTCAAATTCGATATTTTTCAGGGTCCAGTTCAGTTTTGAAGTGGATTTGAAGGGTCTTCATCTTAGAAATACCCCATAAATGACCCCATTATAAAAACTACACCCCCCCCCAAAGTATTCAAAATGACATTCAGTCAGTGTTTTAACCCTTTAGGTGTTTCACAGGAATAGCAGCAAAGTGAAGGAGAAAATTCCAAATCTTCATTTTTTACACTCGCATTTTCTTGTAGACCCAATTTAAAAATTTTTGCAAGGGGTAAAAGGAGAAAATTTTTACTTGTATTTGTAACCCAATTTCTCTCCAGTAAGCACATACCTCTTATGTCTATGTAAAGTGTTCGGCGAGCGCAGTAGAAGGCTCAGAAGAGAAGGAGCGACAAGGGGATTTTGGAGAGAAAATTTTTCTGAAATGGTTTTTGGGGGGCATGTCACCTTTAGGAAGCCCCTAGGGTGCCAAAACAGCAAAAATAAAAACAAAAAAAAAACACATGGCATACCATTTTGGAAACTAGACCCCTTGAGGAATGTAACAAGGAATTAAGTGAGCCTTAATACCCCACAGGTGTTTCATGACTTTTGCAAATGTAAAAAAAATTTTTTTTTACCTAAAATGCTTGTTTTCCCAAAAATTTTACATTTTTAAAAAGGGTAATAGCATAAAATACCCCCCAAAATTTGAAGCCCAATGTTACGCCGAGCGCTCCGGGTCCCCGCTCCTCCCCGGAGCGCTCGCTACACTCCTCTCACTGCAGCGCTCCGGTCGGTTCCACGGACCCGGGGCGCTGCGATACCGCCTCTGGCCGGGTTGCGATTCGCGATGCGGGTAGCGCCCGCTCGCGATGCGCACCCCGGCTCCCGTACCTGACTCGCTCTCCGTCAGTTCTGTCCCGGCGCGCGCGGCCCCGCTCCCTAGGGCGCGCGCGCGCCGGGTCTTTGCGATTTAAAGGGCCACTGCGCCGCTGATTGGCGCAGTGGTTCCAATTAGTGTTTACACCTGTGCACTTCCCTATATCACCTCACTTCCCCTTCACTCCCTCGCCGGATCTTGTTGCCTTAGTGCCAGTGAAAGCGTTTCCTTGTGTGTTCATAGCCTGTGTTCCAGACCTCCTGCCGTTGCCCCTGACTACGATCCTTGCTGCCTGCCCCGACCTTCTGCTACGTCCGACCTTGCTTCTGTCTACTCCCTTGTACCGCGCCTATCTTCAGCAGCCAGAGAGGTTGAGCCGTTGCTAGGGGATACGACCTGGTCACTACCGCCGCAGCAAGACCATCCCGCTTTGCGGCGGGCTCTGGTGAAAACCAGTAGTGACTTAGAACCGATCCTCTAGCACGGTCCACGCCAATCCCTCTCTGGCACAGAGGATCCACTACCTGCCAGCCGGCATCGTGACAGTAGATCCGGCCATGGATCCCGCTGAAGTTCCTCTGCCAGTTGTCGCTGACCTCACCACGGTGGTCGCCCAGCAGTCACAACAGATTGCGCAACAAGGCCAACAGCTGTCTCAACTGACTGTTATGCTACAACAGTTACTACCACAGCTCCAGCAACCATCTCCTCCGCCAGCTCCTGTACCTCCTCCGCAGCGAGTGGCCGCTTCTGGACTACGACTATCCTTGCCGGATAAATTTGATGGGGACTCTAAGTTTTGCCGTGGCTTCCTTTCCCAATGTTCTTTACACTTGGAGATGATGTCGGACCAGTTCCCCACTGAAAGGTCTAAGGTGGCTTTCGTAGTCAGCCTGCTGTCTGGAAAAGCCCTGGCTTGGGCCACACCGCTCTGGGACCGCAATGACCCCGTCACTGCCTCTGTACACTCCTTCTTCTCGGAAATTCGAAGTGTCTTTGAGGAACCAGCCCGAGCCTCTTCTGCTGAGACTGCCCTGTTGAACCTGGTCCAGGGTAATTCTTCCGTTGGCGAGTATGCCGTACAATTCCGTACTCTTGCTTCTGAATTATCCTGGAACAATGAGGCCCTCTGCGCGACCTTTAAAAAAGGCCTATCCAGCAACATTAAAGATGTTCTGGCCGCACGAGAAATGCCTGCTAATCTTCATGAACTTATTCACCTAGCCACTCGCATTGACATGCGTTTTTCCGAAAGGCGTCAGGAGCTCCGCCAAGATATGGACTCTGTTCGCACGAGGCGTTTCTTCTCCTCGGCTCCTCTCTCCTCTGGTTCCCTGCAATCTGTTCCTGTGCCTCCCGCCGTGGAGGCTATGCAGGTCGACCGGTCTCGCCTGACATCTCAAGAGAGGACACGACGCCGCATGGAGAACCTCTGCCTGTACTGTGCTAGTACCGAACACTTCCTGAGGGATTGTCCTATCCGCCCTCCCCGCCTGGAAAGACGTACCCTGACTCCGCACAAAGGTGAGACAATCCTTGATGTCCACTCTGCTTCTCCACGTCTTACTGTGCCTGTGCGGATGTCTGCCTCTGCCTTCTCCTTCTCTTCTGTGGCCTTCTTGGACTCTGGATCTGCAGGAAATTTTATTTTGGCCTCTCTCGTCAACAGGTTCAACATCCCAGTGACCAGTCTCACCAGACCCCTTTACATCAATTGTATAAACAATGAAAGATTGGACTGTTCCATACGTTTCCGCACGGAGCCCCTTCTAATGAGCATCGGATCTCATCACGAGAGGATTGAACTTTTGGTCCTCCCCAATTGCACCTCGGAGATTCTCCTTGGACTTCCCTGGCTTCAACTTCATTCCCCAACCCTGGATTGGTCCACTGGGGAGATCAAGAGTTGGGGGCCCTCTTGTTCCAAGGACTGTCTAAAACCGGTTCCCAGTAACCCTTGCCGTAACTCTGTGCTTCCTCCAGTAACCGGTCTCCCTAAGGCCTATATGGACTTCGCGGATGTTTTCTGCAAAAAACAAGCGGAGACTCTACCTCCTCACAGGCCTTATGATTGTCCTATCGACCTCCTCCCGGGCACTACTCCACCCCGGGGCAGAATTTATCCTCTCTCTGTCCCAGAGACTCTTGCCATGTCTGAATACGTCCAGGAGAATCTAAAAAAGGGCTTTATCCGTAAATCCTCCTCTCCTGCCGGAGCCGGATTTTTCTTTGTGTCCAAAAAAGATGGCTCTCTACGTCCTTGCATTGACTACCGCGGACTTAATAAAATCACGGTTAAGAACCCCTACCCCCTTGCCCTCTGGTCTGCCCGCTGTGGATGAAATTTCTCGTGATCTTTCCATCATATGGAGAGAGACCCAAAATTCTCTCTTACAGGCTTCTTCACGCATGAAGAGATTCGCGGATAAGAAAAGAAGAGCTCCTCCCATCTTTTCCCCTGGAGACAAGGTATGGCTCTCCGCCAAATATGTCCGCTTCCGTGTCCCTAGCTATAAGTTGGGACCACGCTATCTTGGTCCTTTCAAGATTTTGCGCCAGATTAATCCTGTCTCTTACAAACTTCTTCTCCCTCCTTCTCTTCGTATTCCTAATGCCTTTCATGTTTCTCTTCTTAAACCACTTATCATTAACCGTTTCTCTCCCAAATCTGTTCCCCCCACTCCTGTCTCCGGCTCCTCGGACATCTTCTCCGTCAGAGAAATTTTAGCATCGAAAAAGGTCAGAGGGAAAACCTTCTTTTTAGTGGATTGGGAGGGTTGTGGTCCAGAAGAGAGGTCCTGGGAACCTGAGGACAATATCCTGGACAAAAGTCTGGTCCTCAGGTTCTCAGGCTCCAAGAAGAGGGGGAGACCCAAGGGGGGGGGTACTGTTACGCCGAGCGCTCCGGGTCCCCGCTCCTCCCCGGAGCGCTCGCTACACTCCTCTCACTGCAGCGCTCCGGTCGGTTCCACGGACCCGGGGCGCTGCGATACCGCCTCTGGCCGGGTTGCGATTCGCGATGCGGGTAGCGCCCGCTCGCGATGCGCACCCCGGCTCCCGTACCTGACTCGCTCTCCGTCAGTTCTGTCCCGGCGCGCGCGGCCCCGCTCCCTAGGGCGCGCGCGCGCCGGGTCTTTGCGATTTAAAGGGCCACTGCGCCGCTGATTGGCGCAGTGGTTCCAATTAGTGTTTACACCTGTGCACTTCCCTATATCACCTCACTTCCCCTTCACTCCCTCGCCGGATCTTGTTGCCTTAGTGCCAGTGAAAGCGTTTCCTTGTGTGTTCATAGCCTGTGTTCCAGACCTCCTGCCGTTGCCCCTGACTACGATCCTTGCTGCCTGCCCCGACCTTCTGCTACGTCCGACCTTGCTTCTGTCTACTCCCTTGTACCGCGCCTATCTTCAGCAGCCAGAGAGGTTGAGCCGTTGCTAGGGGATACGACCTGGTCACTACCGCCGCAGCAAGACCATCCCGCTTTGCGGCGGGCTCTGGTGAAAACCAGTAGTGACTTAGAACCGATCCTCTAGCACGGTCCACGCCAATCCCTCTCTGGCACAGAGGATCCACTACCTGCCAGCCGGCATCGTGACACCCAATTTCTCCCGATTCAGAAAACACCCCATATGGGGGTGAAAAGTGCTCTGCTGGCGCACTACAGGTCTCAGAAGAGAAGGAGTCACATTTGGCTTTTTTTAAATCAAATTTTGTTCTGGGGGCATGCCGCATTTAGGAAGCCCCTATGGTGCCAGAACAGCAAAAAGAAAAAACACATGGCATACCATTTTGGAAACTAGACCCCTCGGGGAACGTAACAAGGGGTAATGTGAACCTTAATACCCCACAGGTGATTCACGACTTTGGCATATGTAAAAAATGTTTTACCTAAGATGCTTGGTTTCCCAAAAATTTTACATTTTTAAAAAGGGTAATAGCAGAAAATACCCCCCAAAATTTGTAACACAATCTCTCCCGAGTACCCCATATGTGACCCTAAACTTTTGCCTTGAAATACGACAGGGCTCCAAAGTGAGAGCGCCATGCGCATTTGAGGCCTAAATTAGGGATTTGCATAGGGGTGGACATAGGGGTATTCTACGCCAGTGATTCCCAAACAGGGCGCCTCCAGCTGTTGCAAAACTCCCAGCATGCCTGGACAGTCAGTGGCTATCTGGCAATACTGGGAATAGTTGTTTTGCAACAGCTGGAGGCTCCGTTTTGGAAACAGTGGCGTACCAGACGTTTTTCATTTTTATTGGGGAGGGGGGCTGTGTAGGGGTATGTGTATATGTAGTGTTTTTTACTTTTTATTTTATTTTGTGGTAGTGTAGTGTTTTTAGGGTACAGTCGTACAGACGAGGGTTCACAGTAGTTTCTCGCTGGCAGTTTGAGCTGCGGCAGAAAATTTGCCGCAGCTCAAACTTGCAGCCGGATACTTACTGTAAACCTCCGCCCATGTGAGTGTACCCTGTACATTCACATTGGGAGGGGGGGGGGAAATACCTCCAGCTGTTGCAAAACTACAACTCCCAGCATGTACGGTCTATCAGTGCATGCTGGGAGTTGTAGTTTTGCAACAGCTGGAGGCACACTGGTTGTGAAACACAGAGTTTGGTAACAAACTCAGTGTTTTGCAATCAGTGTGCCTTCAGCTGTTGCAAAAGCTACAACCCCCAGCATGTACGGACAGCGGAAGGGCATGCTGGGACTTGTAGTTATGCAACAGCTGGAGGGATACTACTTTGGCTGGGGATTGTATTTATGAAACAGCTGGAGACACACTGGTTTGCTACTTAACTCAATGTTTCACAACCAGTGTGCCTCCAGCTGTTGCAAAACTACAACTCTCAGCAGTCACCGACAGCCAACGGGCATGCTGGGAGTTGTAGTTATGCAACCAGCAGATGCACGACCACAACTCCCAGCATGCACTTTAGCTGATTGTGCAAGCTGGGAGTTGTAGTTATTAGGGATGCACCTATATATCGGCGGCCGATACATATCGGCCGAAAATAGCTATTTCGGCAAAATGCCGAAACAACAAAAAATGTGCCGATAATGACCACCTCCCCTGCCCGCCCACAGCACAAGTTACAAACACTGCCAGTGGCAGAGGCACTCGTGGGGGGGTGCAGGGGGGGCCGGGCGCAACTTCTGGGGGGGGGGGGGGGGGTTGCGCTCTCCGGGATAGGATTAGGAATACTTCTTTTTATGTGCCCGGGCCGGCTCCCATGTGTGGCTGCAGGCGGGGGCCGACCAGAGCATATAAAAACTAATACTGTGTACTAAAAACCAGGGGGCCTCCAGCTGTTGTGAAACTACAACTCCCAGCATGCCCGGACTGGCAAAGTCTGTCCGGGAATGCTGGGAGTTGTAGTTTCACAACAGCTGGAGGCCCCCTGGTTTTTAGTATACAGTATTAGGTTTTATATGCTCTGGCCGGCCCCCGCCTGCAGCCACACACGGGAGCCGGCCCGGGCACATAAAAAGAAGTATTCCTAATCCTATCCCGGACATCCCTGTGTCCCGAAAAATCTTTTCGGGACATAAGGATGTCCGGCGGTCACTCACCATTCCCCGGCGTCCTCCTGCGATCCTCCTGCGATCCTCCTTCGCTTCTCCGCCTCTATGGTTGTACGCACGGGACGTCACTGACGTCCCGTGCGTACAACCATAGAGACGCAGGAGGACCGCAGGATCGTCGCGGGAGAACGCACGCTGGCCGGGGCCTGGTAAGTGACCGTGTCATCTTCTTCAGTGTTCCGGTCACCGCTCCTCCGGTCCCTACACCTACTGCTATGATCCATAGGCCATAGCGGTAGATGTGACCCCGGGCCGGAGGAGCGGTGACCGGAACACTGTGGGGGCAGCAGTACAGACATACAGCCTCCAGCCATACACTGTATATGGCTGGAAGCTGTATGTCTGTGGGGTGGGGGAACTGCTGACCTAATGTGGGGGGGGAGCTGCCTAATATTGTGGGGGGGGGGGGGAGCTGCCTAATATTGTTGGGGGGAGCTGCCTAATATTGTTGGGGGGAGCTGCCTGATATTGTGGGGGGGGGAGCTGCCTGATATTGTGGGGGGGAGCTGCCTGATATTGTGGGGGGGAGCTGCCTACAAATGTGGGGGGAGCTGCCTACTATTGTGGGGGAGCTGCCTACTATTGTTGGGGAGCTGCCTACTATTGTTGGGGGGAGCTGCCTACTATTGTTGGGGGGAGCTGCCTAATATTGTTGGGGGAAGCTGCTTACTATTGTTGGGGGGAGCTACCTACTATTGTTGGGGGGAGCTGCCTTCTATTGTTGGGGGGAGCTGCCTACTATTATGGGGGAGCTGCCTACTATTGTGGGGGAACTCCCGACCTAATGTGGGGGAGCTGTCAATCTAATGTGGGGGAATCTGATCTAATCTAATGAGCGGAGCGCTGCATTTTACCAGAAGACGGGGAGAAGTCATTTTCGGTATCGGTTTCGGCCGGACATTTTTTTTTATTTCGGTTTCGTTTCAGTTCTGAAAATTTCCATTTCGGTGCACCTCTAGTAGTTATACAACAGCTGAAGGTACACTTTTCCATAGAAAAAATGTGCCTCCAGCTGTTGCAAAACTACAAGTCCCAGCATGCCCATAAGGAGCAGGAGGCTGTCACTCACCTATAACTGCTGCTCCACGCCACCGCTCCTGGGGCCCCGATCCCAACAGGGACGCCGGGGATCGGGGTCCCCAGCACCCGGGGTCTTCTTCCCGCACCCTCTCACGTCCTCCGGAAGAGGGGTGGAGCGGGTTGCGGGAGTGACACCCGCAGCAGGCGCCCTGATTGGTCGGCCGGGAAACCGGCCGACGAATCAGGGCGATCGTGAGGTGGCACCAGTGCCACCTCACCCCTGCTGGCTATGGTTTTGACGGCTCTGATCAGCCAGTAATGCCGGGTCACCGGGTCACTGGAGACCCGATTGACCCGGAATCCGCCGCAGATTGCTGGACTGAATGGGGGGACATGGGGGGACATAATGACCCCCCTGGGCGATATGCCGGGATGCCTGCTGAATGATTTCAGCAGGCATCCGGCACCGGCTCCGCTCCAGCTATCGGCTGGGGCCAGAAATGCGCAGGGCGTATCCATACGCCCTGTGTCCTTAAGGACTTGGAAACGGGGGCGTATGGATATGCCCTGTGTCCTTAAGGGGTTAAGTAATCACTTTACATGCCTTTCGTACGTCACATGCTGACACGAGTGAGAGAGGCTGCCCTGACAATCCTCGAGCCTCATATCGTTATTATTCCTTTGTATGTTGCAAACGTCCTTGTTTGCCACATGTGGTCATTTATTTTGTACGTTACATACGCCCCTGTTAGAGGCAGATTGCTTGACAATCCACGAAACTCATGTCTCTGTTCTGTTCCTTTCTGTGTTGCATATGTATCCGTCCGAGGCAGATTGCATTGTCAGTCCACGAGCCTCATGTTGTTATCATCTTTCTTTTTCTCACATTTGCTACTAATGCGTCTTATTGTGATCTTAGTTGTACATGTCTTAGTGTTAAATTCTTCGGTGTGAGTATAGCTTCTCAGCCTCTTGTTGTATATTCATGTTTTGTCACATGTGTACCTGTAGGGAAATTTGCCCTTATTGGTCTTTGTAACCTGCTGGTCATGCTATTTTTCTTTTGCGATAAGTCTCAGGGTGCAGCAGTAATCATCTTCTTTATGCCTGCAAGTATGAGGCTACTGCCTTACTGGTACACAAAACCTCAGGTCCGGTGGTCGCCTGTAATCAGACCCGGAGCGAACACACTCCGGGGACTGATTACAAACAGGGTGCCGTGTGCAAGATCACGGGGGTCCCTAGCAGTGGATAGGGGAAAAGATGTGTAAGCACCGGAGAACCCCTATAATTCATGCAATACCTAACTGATGTGTTTTGTCCTCTTCTTTAGTATACCCTTCACGGCCGGCCAGGCACACCCCAGGCCAATTCATTCACCTAGTGGTTCATTCCACTCACGGTACATATAACCTGACCACAAGTATTGGTTAACTTGTAAACCTGATTTGTGGGAGGAGTCTGATATTTAAACGGACACAGAGGAGATGTCAGCAGTGTGCAAGACGTCCACACCCTCCCTAGCCCTTTTTTCTCTACAGTCACTCTCAGGTTATCCCCCTTCTTTAGGATACCCTTCACAGCCAGCCAGGCACACCCCAGGCCTATTCATTCTACGCACAGTACATGTAACCCAACCACAAATCTGAATTAACCCCTTTTCCTCCTCACCTTCTAAAAATCATAATGCTTTCAGTTTTCCACCTACAGACCGATATGAGGGCTTGTTTTATGCACTACTAACTTTACTTTGTTATGACATCAATCATTTCACCACAAACTCTAAGGTGAAACAAACAAAAACATATATATATATATATATATATATATATATATTCGAGGTGAGAGAAGTTACAGTGATTCGATTCGTCACAAACTTCTCGGCTCGGCAGTTGCTGACTTTAGCATGCATAAATTAGTTCAGCTTTCAGGTGCTCCGGTGGGCTGGAAAAGGTGGATACAGTCCTAGGAGACTCTCTCCTAGGACTGTATCCAATTTTTCCAGCCCACCAGAGTACCTGAAAGCTGAACTAATTTATGCATGCTAAAGTCAGCAACTGCTGAGCCAAAAAGTTTGGGACGAATCGAATCACTGTAACTTCGCTCATCTCTTTATATTTGTGGGACAAAACTGAAAAAAACTAACAAACAACATTTTGTATTTTTTTGGTAGATGGTGCACTAATTGCTAAAAATGACACCTTATCTTTATTCTGTAGGTCCATACGATTAAAATGATACTTAACTTATATAGGTTTGATTTTGTTTTAATTCTGTTAAAGAAATACATTTTTGCACGAAAATTAGTATGTTTAAAATTGTCCTCTTCTGACCCCTATAACTTTTTTATTTTTCCAAATACAGGGATGTGTTAGGGCTCATTTATGGGGATGTGATCTGTAGGTTTTATCAGTAAAGTTTTGATGGGACTTTTTGTTCACTTTTTATAAATTTTTCAGGGTATACAAAGTGACCAAAATATGCAATTTTGCACTTTGGCATTTTTTTACGTAAATGCCACTGACCGTGCGGTTTAATTAACATTATATATTTATAGTTCAGATATTTACGCACGTGGCAATACCACATATGTTTATGTTAAGAGACTTCCCTTCGACCTCTCAGCTGATCTGAACCACTGTGCTGCAGGACTGTTTTACTTTCATTTTAGATGCTACGATTAACTTTGATCTCGGCATCTAAGGGGTTAATGCCGGGCATCACCGCGATCGGTGATGTCCGGCATTAGACACGGATCCCAACAGCTGACAGCTGCCAGGCCCACCCAGCTATGACGCGGGGTATGCTCCTGAGCATGGTCATAGAAGGGGAGTGAGTGCGGGGCATACATATACACCCTGCGTCCTTAAAGGGGTACTCCGGTGGTCGACGTGTTTTTCCGTTTGTGACTTACCCTATTTGTTTTGTTTCATTTCTATTCTTGTTGTTTAGGTGACTCTATTTCCGTTCTTTGTTGTCTTTTTATCCCCCACTTTGTTTTCCTATCTTTGCTTCTATTTCCTGTTTCTTTCTGTGCTGAAAACTACAAATCCCAGCATGCCACATGCCTTGCTGGTTTGGGGCGGCTCCTTTTTTTTTTGTTTGTTTGTTCCGCCCTTTACACATCCTACTATTTTCCCGGGTCGGCCCCCTTATACCCAACACACTAATATAATCTGCCTTGGTTGGGATACACTGTCACACACACACACAAGGGACTACAACTCCCAGCATGTGTCATTCAGAAGTCTTCAGTCTGTGGTATAATACCAGCATGCTGCCTCTGTAGTGTCCTGGGGGTTGTAGTTCACCAAACCTCTGTAGGGCATACACCAGTGTTTCCCAACCAGAGTGCCTCCAGGTGTTGCAAAACTACAACTCCCAGCATGCCCTGACAGCCTTTGGGCATGCTAGGAGTTGTAGTTTTGCAACAGCTGGAAGCACACTGGTTGGGAAACACTGGTGTAACATGATGTGTATGCTGAATAGGCTAGAACAGTGTTTCCCAACCAGTGTGCCTCCAGCTGTTGCAAATCTACAACTCCCAGTATGCCCAAAGTCTGTCAGGGCATGCTGGGAGTTGCAGTTTTGCAACAGCTGGAGGCACACTGGTTTGTAAACACTAGCATACACACACACAACAGGGACTACAACTCCCAGCATATGTCATTCAGGAGTCCCCCCCCCCCCCCTTCACATATAGGGGGAGATTTATCAAAACCTGTGCAGAGGAAAACTTGCCCAGTTGCCCATAGCAACCAATCAGCTTGCTGCTTTCATTTTTATCAAGGCCTGTGAAAAATGAAAGAAACAATCTGATAGGTTGCTATGGGTAACTGGGCAAGTTTTCCTCTGCACAGGTTTTTGATAAATCTCCCCCATAGAGATCATTCCCAGTATGAGATTTATTCCCCTGCAGTCCATACATCCCCAGCCCGTGCACCTTCTCATCCTCCCCTTCAGATAACACTTATCTTCTCTGTGAGGTTCTTCTCCTGTGCAGACCTGCGTCCTTAGAATACAGAGCAGGGGGAGGGGAGGTTAGGAGCTGTGTACTCAGCTGGATGAGATTAGGGGGTGTGGCTTATTTCTCTCATGCAGACAGAGGGAAAAAAAGCTGTGACATCTTGTCCACAACAGACTCAGAACTGTGGACAACAGTAAAAGAAAACCCTCTGAACTACAGAACTTCCTGCCCAACAAACCGGTAAGAAAGACACATACATGCTGCCAAAATATATAACACATGTATATTGCAAAAAAACTAAACTTACAAAGAAGATGCCATATAGTCAAAAAAATTAACCCCTTTAAGGGTCACCACCTTCCCTAATAAAAGTTTGAATCACCCCAATTTCCAAAAAGTTTAACCCCTTAAGGACCAAGGACGTACCGGTACGTCCTTAGTCCTGCTCCCGTGATATAACGCGGGGTTACACGGTAACCCCGCATCATATCACTGCGGGCCCGTCGTCATAGTGAAGCCGGGACCCGCCACTAATAGCACGCAGTGCCGATCGCGGCGCCGCACGCTATTAACCCTTTAGCCGCGCGCTCAGAGCTGAGCCGCACGGCTAAAAGCGAAAGTAAAAGCTGCCGGTTAGCTCAGTGGGCTGTTCGGGATAGCCGCGGTGAAATCGCGGCATCCCGAACAGCTTACAGGACAGCGGGAGGGCCCCTACCTGCCTCCTCGCTGTCCGATCGCCGAATGACTGCTCAGTGCCTGAGATCCAGGCATGAGCAGTCATGCGGCAGAATCATCGATCAATGGTTTCCTATGAGAAACCAGTGATCAATGATAAAGATCAGTGTGTGCAGTGTTATAGGTCCCTATGGGAGCTATAACACTGCAAAAAAAAGTGAAAAAAAAAAGTGAATGAATATCATTTAACCCCTCCCCTATTAAAAGTTTGAATCACCCCTTTTCCCATAAAAAAATAAAAAAACTGTGTAAATAAAAATAAACATATATGGTATCACCGCGTGCGGAAATGTCCAAATTATAAAAATATATCTTTAATTAAACCGCTCGGTCAATAGCGTGCGCGGAAAAAAATTCCAAACTCCAAAATAGTGCATTTTTGGTCACTTTTTAAATCATTTAAAAATGAATAAAAAGCGATCAATAAGTCCCATCAATGCAAAAATTGTACCGTTAAAAACTTCAGATCACGGCGCAAAAAATGAGCCCTCATACCGCCCCATACACGGAAAAATAAAAAAGTTATAGGGGTCAGAAGATGACAATTTTAAACGTATTAATTTTCCTGCATGTAGTTATGATTTTTTCCAGAAGTACGACAAAATCAAACCTATATAAGTGGGGTATCATTTTAACCGTATGGACCTACAGAATAAAGATAAGGTGTAATTTTTACCGAAAAATGTACTGCGTAGAAACGGAAGCCCCCAAAAGTTACAAAACAGCGTTTTTTTTTTCAATTTTGTCGCTCAATGATTTTTTTTCCCGTATCACCGTAGATTTTTGGCCAAAATGACTGACGTCATTACAAAGTAGAATTGGTGGCGCAAAAAATAAGCAATCATATGGATTTTTAGGTGTAAAATTGAAAGAGTTATGATTTTTTAAAGGCAAGGAGCAAAAAATGCACAAACGGAAAAACCCCCGGTCCTTAAGGGGTTAAATAAAATTAAAAAATGTATACATAAAAAAGCACTTCCACTAATAAAAAATAATAAAAAAAACACCCATTTTACCCATAAAGAAAAACCAACCATGTCACATGACATTGAAAAAGAAAAGAATTGGTATCGTCAAGTACTTAGCAAAATGCTATCGGGACTACTTTCTTTTATTACTAATGATGGTCCTAACCAGTATGAAAAATTTCAGCCTATTTTCTGTTATTTAAACCTGGATATCCTATAGCCAGGTACATCTTATAGACTGAAAAATACAGTATTCAATTTCTTAATAGCTGTAGGAATATTGTGGTGACCCCTATTTTTTCTGTAGCCATATGTTAAGAAAAGCTCTGATAAGGCATTGTTCATCATAACCTTGGCTCTAATGTCTGTAGCCCTTGTAATCTCGTTCTCCTCTTATCCTGTGATTGTGCATTGTGTTTAAAGGAAAATGGCATTTTTGTTCTCGACTGACTAAAAATGTTCCACACTATATTGCAGTAAATGATCGCACGCATCAACTATTACACGTGCAGCCTATAATGTTCTCATTTTATCTTTGTGCTAATTGCATTTTAATCTGTATGTAAAGTAATCAGGCCTTATGTGCTTACACAGATGTACCAAACTTTATCCCGCCATTTAACACAATTCATACCATGATTTAGCAAGTCTTAAATTGATATTTAACACGACATACCATTAACAAAAATAATATAAGCTTCCATGTTTTTATGCACTTTTTTTTTAAGCCAAAGACAAGAATAGATCATAAATGGGGGAAAAATATTAAATGGTGACTGTAGTTTCAAAGCCCACACTGTGCCTAAAAGATATAAATCAAGGCATCCTTTACCACCATAAAGCTCTGGTCAACTGTCTCTTAAGTAAATACTTGTGTTCTTACTATGTACACAATGCTGCCTCCTGAATGTTATCCCCCTCTTCACTCACCCTTTAGCTTGCCTTCATAATTATCAACAGGTTACTGCTTAGTCTAGGGATGTTTTTGTAATGTTAATCCCCTTCCTTGGTGTAATCCTTTCTACTGCTTTTTATTCATCATAAATCAGCAGCAATTCACTACTAAGACTAAGACTGCTTTTGTTTCTGTGATCCTTTCTGCTGCTGTCTAGTCGTTATGACTTAACCCTGGTCTTAAGCCTGCTTAGACCAGTGCTATCTGCTCACATAGCACCTTGCAAGCCCAGTGCATCAAAAACTCCACCTTTCCTATACATCTATATTAGTGTACTGTAAATCATTCTCCAGCACATTGCTACTTGTCATAGAGGGTTGTGAGTAGATGCTTTCATGTCATTGGCCAGAGAAGTAAGGGAAAGGAAATTGAGGTGTGAGTACTGCTGGAAACAGTCGTGCTCTTGGCACAACTTCTGAAATTGAGAGAATGAGAAAAAAAATGGGCACCTGGGACTCTTAAAGGACTCAATAAGATAAGTGAAAACCTAAAAATCACATTGGTACCACTCTGAAGGCTTAGTCTTAAAAAATAATTCTAAAACTGCATGATTTTGCAAGTACAGATATGTTTTAAAGAAAGTCTTCTCTTTCTTTCTTGGTTTTTCAATTCAAAAACAATTTAAGAACTTAAATGTGTTTCCTAAAGTGTTTAAATGTCAGATTAAAGCTTGCTATATCTTCAACATTAAACCCACTGGCAGGTGAAGTGAATACGATGGATTGAGCTTGTGGAAATAGTTACCATGAAGGGGTGGGATATATTAGGCAACAAGTGAACAGTTCTTTATGTTGATGTGTTAGATTAAAAAATAAAAGAAACAGGATAGTGTAATGATCTGAGTGACTTTGGCAAGAGCCAACTTTTGAAAGCTACCTGCCAAATGTGGTCCTAGGAAGGACAACTTGTGAACCTGGGTTATAGGAGCATGAGTCTAGTCTTATCCTACAGAGGACATTGTAGTACATTGCTGAGAAAGTAGATTTTGGCTATAATAGGTGTTAAACACACCCATGGCAGCTTATTGCATATTCTGGCTGAGTAGCCATAGACATATCAGAATGACACTGCAAAAGCTCCTACAATGGGCACGAGCATCAGAACTGGACTTTTGATCAATGGAAGGATGTGGCCTGGCTTTTACATCATGTGGATAACCAGTGGCATGAGCGACCAGGGGAGAGATATCATAAGAATGCACTATGGGAAGAAGGCAAGCTAGAAGAGTGTGAACCTATGAGCAATGTTGAATTTTGACATAATATTCCATGTCAGTAGCCTCTTTAAGTAGGATAATGCACCCTACAACAGTGTAAAAATATTCAGGAATAGTTAGAGTAATATGACAATGAGTACAAGGTGTTGACTTTGCCTCCAAATTCCTCAGATCTCAATCTGATCAAACATCTGTGGGATGTGCTGGTTAAACAAGTCTGATCAATGAAGGCCTCACCTCCCAACATATAGACTCTTCCGCTAACACTTTGATGCCGCATACCACAGTGCACCTTCAGAGGCCTTGTGAAGTTCATGCCTTAATGGGTCAAAGCTGCGTTGATGGCATGAGGGGGACAATATAGGGTAGGTGGTTTAAATGTTATGGCTAACCAGTGTATGCTCTGCATTCTTCCCAGAATGATCTTTTTTTTTTTAATATGTTTATTATTTACTTTTATCTGGAATGTATTTGAAAGTGCAGCATTTACTCGGAGTACTACAGTAGGTCACGAGGAACTGTTTGGGTATTAACCAAGGAGTTTTCAATGTGAATGTAGTAAAAGTCCAGATTGTTTCTTTAATTTTTTAAAAATGGCTCAAAGAAGTAATTTGATTAGACAATTTTAGTAAATCGGGGCCAATGGGGGAAATTTATCAAAAACTGTGTAGAGGAAGAATGGTGCAGTCGCCCATAACTACCAGATTGCATATTTCATTTTTTTTTTTAAGAAGGCCTCTGAAAAATGAAAGATGCAATCTGATTGGTTGCTGTCTGCAACTGCACCACGACTCCTCTACACAGGGTTTGATAAATCTCCCCCAATGTGTTTATACCATCAGAGAGAAATAAGAGCAGTTACCGCATTTCATGACTTAAACGACTAGTCATTTAAAAATGTTTTATTTCATGTAATAGATACAGTATATAAAAAGTTTTGATCACTCAATAAATCCGTGAGAATTGCACATTAAGGGGAGATGTATCAAAACCTGTGCAGAGGAAAAGTTGACCAGCTGCCCATAGCAATCAGATTGTTTCTTTCATATATAAAAAGGCCTCTGAGAAAAAAAACGTCTCCACGTCTGCACAGGTTTTGATAAATCTCCCCCTATGTGCTTTCTCTCCTATTCTAAACCATGTGACAGAGATGGTCACATAATGTAAGTCTAAGGGACTGTCTCAGTATACACTTTTACACATACTTTGGAATTAAACAATATGCTATAGATGTAGGTGTTAGATTCACTTAACCCCTTAAGGACCAAGCCCATTTTAACCTTAACCCCTTCAGGACAGAGCCCATTTTGGCCTTAAGGAACGGAGCGTTTTTTGCACATCTGACCACTGTCACTTTAAACATTAATAACTCTGGAATGCTTTTAGTTATCATTCTGATTCCGAGATTGTTTTTTCGTGACATATTCTACTTTATGTTAGTGGTAAAATTTTGTGGTAACTTGCATCCTTTCTTGGTGAAAAATCCGTAAATTTGATGAAAAATTAGAAAATGTTGCATTTTTCTAACTTTGAAGCTCTCTGCTTGTAAGGAAAATGGATATTACGAATACATTTTTTTTTGGTTCACATATACAATATGTCTACTTTATGTTTGCATCATAAAATTGATGAGTTTTTACTTTTGGAAGACACCAGAGGGCTTCAATGGTCAGCAGCAATTTTCCGATTTTTCATAAAATTTTCAAACTCTGTATTTTCAGGGACCAGTTCAGGTTTGAAGTGGATTTGAAGGGTCTTCATATTAGAAATACCCCATAAATGACCCCATTATAAAAACTACACCCCCCCAAAGTATTCAAAATGACATTCAGTCAGCGTTTTAACCCTTTAGGTGTTTCACAGAAATAGCAGCAAAGTGAAGGAGAAAATTCACAATCTTCATTTTTTACACTCACATGTTCTTGTAGACCCAATTTTAGAATTTTTACAAGGGGTAAAAGGACAAAATGTTTACTTGTATTTGTAGCCCAATTCCTCTCGAGTAAGCACATACCTCATATGTCTATGTAAAGTGTTCGGCGGGCGCAGTAGAGGGCTCAGAAGGGAAGGAGCGACAAGGGGATTTTGGAGAGTACGTTTTTCTGAAATGGTTTTTGGGGGGCATGTCACCTTTAGGAAGCCCTTATGGTGCCAGAACAGCAAAAAAAAAACCACATGGCATACCATTTTGGAAACTAGACCCCTCGGGGAATGTAACATGGGATAAAGTGAACCTTAATACCCCACAGGTGTTTCACGACTTTTGCAAATGTAAAAAAAAAATTTTTTTTTTTACCTAAAATGCTTGTTTTCCCAAAAATTTTTAATTTTTAAAAAGGGTAATAGCAGAAAATACCCCTAAAAATTTGAAGCCCAATTTCTCCCGATTCAGAAAACACCCCATATGGGGGTGAAAAGTGCTCTGCTGGCGCACTACAGGCCTCGGGAGAGAAGGAGTCACATTTGGCTTTTTGAAAGCAAAT
Source organism: Hyla sarda (assembly GCF_029499605.1). Classification (NCBI taxonomy): domain Eukaryota; kingdom Metazoa; phylum Chordata; class Amphibia; order Anura; family Hylidae; genus Hyla; species Hyla sarda. The sequence goes on from NC_079192.1 coordinate 245,233,296, forward strand.
TTTGCTCTGGGGGCATGCCGCATTTAGGAAGCCCCTATGGTGCCAGGACAGCAAAAAAAAAACCCCACATGGCATATCATTTTGGAAACTAGACCCCTTGGGGAACGTAACAAGGGGTTAAGTGAACCTTTATACCCCACTGGTGTTTCACGACTTTTGCATATGTAAAAAAAAAATTTTTTTTAACCTAAAATGCTTGTTTTCCCAAAAATTTTACATTTTTAAAAAGGGTAAAAGCAGAAAATACCCCCCAAAATTTGTAACACAATTTCTCCCGAGTACGGCGATACCCCATATGTGGCCCTAAACTGTTGCCTTGAAATACAACAGGGCTCCAAAGTGAGAGCGCCATGCGCATTTGAGGCCTAAATTAGGGACTTGCATAGGGGTGGACATAGGGGTATTCTACGCCAGTGATTCCCAAACAGGGTGCCTCCAGCTGTTGCAAAACTCCCAGCATGCCTGGACAGTCAACGGCTGTCCGACAATACTGGGAGTTGTTTTGCAACAGCTGGAGGCTCCGTTCTGGAAACAGTGGCGTACCAGACGTTTTTCATTTTTATTGGGGAGGGGGGCTGTGTAGGGGTATGTGTATACGTAGTGTTTTTTACTTTTTGTTTTATTTTTTGTGTTAGTGTAGTGTAGTGTTTTTAGGGTACAGTCGCACGGGCGGGGGGTTCACAGTAGTTTCTCGCTGGCAATTTGAGCTGCAGCAGAAAGTTTGCGGCAGCTCAAATTTGCAGCCAGATACTTACTGTAATCCTCCGCCCATGTGAGTGTACCCTGTACGTTCACATTGGGGGGGGGGGGGGGGGACATCCAGCTGTTGCATAACTACAACTCCCAGCATGCCCGTTGGCTGTCGGTGACAGCTGAGAGTTGTAGTTTTTCAACAACTGTAGGCACACTGGTTATGTATCACTGAGTTTGTGACCTAACTCAGTGTTTCACAACCAGTGTGTCTCCAGCTGTTGCAAAACTACAACTCCCAGCATGTACGGTGCATGGTGTACGGTGACTGCTGAGAGTTGTAGTTTGCAACAGCTGGAGGCACACCGGTCGTGAAACAGTGAGTTAGGTAAAAAAAAAACTCTGAGTTTCACAACCAGTGTGCCTTCAGCTGTTGCAAAACTACAACTCTCAGCAGTCACCGACAGCCAAAGGGCATGCTGGGAGTTGTAGTTATGCAACCAGCATATGCACCACTACAACTCCCAGCATGCACTTTAGCTGTTTGTGCAAGCTGGGAGTTGTAGTTATACAACAGCTGAAGGTACACTTTTCCATAGAAAAAATGTGCCTCCAGCTGTTGCAAAACCATAAGTCCCAGCATGCCCATAAGGGAATGCTGGGAGTTGTGGTGGTCTGCCTCCTGCTGTTGCATAACTACAGCTTCCAGCATGCCCTTTTTGCATGCTGGGAGCTGTTGCTAAGCAACAGCAGGAGGCTGTCACTCACCTCCAACGATCCACGTCGGATCAGCCGCCGCTGCTCCTGGGGCCCCGATCCCAACATTAACGCCGGGGATCGGGGTCCCCAGCACCCGGGGTGCACGTCCCGCACCCGCTCACGCCCTCCGGAAGAGGGGCGGAGCGGGTGCGGGAGTGACACCCGCAGCAGGCGCCCTGATTGGTCGGCCGGTAATCCGGCCAACGAATCAGGGCGATCGTGAGGTGGCACCAGTGCCACCTCACTCCTGCAGGCTCTGGCTGTTCGGGGCCGTCAGAGACGGCCCCGAACAGCCAGTAATTCCGGGTCACCGGAGACCCGATTGACCCGGAATCGCCGCAGATCGCTGGACTGAATTGTCCAGCGATCTGCGGCGATCGCCGACATGGGGGGGCATAATGACCCCCCTGGGCGATATGCCCCGATGCCTGCTGAACGATTTCAGCAGGCATCCGGCTCCGGTCCCCAACCGGCTAGCGGTGGGGGCCGGAATTCCCACGGGCGTATGGATACGCCCTCGGTCCTTAAGGACTCGGGATGCAGGGCGTATCCATACGCCCTATGTCCTGAAGAGGTTAAGGACCAGGCCAATTTTATTTTTGCGTTTTCGTTTTTTCCTCCTCGCCTTCTAAAATCCATAACTCCTTTATATTTCCATCTACAGACCCATATAAGGGCTTGTTTTTTGCGTGACCAATTGTACTTTGTAATGAAACCTCATTTTACCATGAAATGTACGGCGAACCCCCAAAATGTTTTTTTTTTTTAGGGAGGAAATTTAAAGGGGTACTCCGGTGAAAACCTTTTTTCTTTTAAAACAACTGGTGCCAGAAAGTTAAACATATTTGTAAATTGCTTCTATTAAAAAATCTTAATCCTTCCAGTACTTATTAGCTGCTGAATGCTACAGAGGAAATTCCTTTCTTTTTGGAACACTGATGACATCACGAGCACAGTGCTCTCTGCTGACATCTCTGTCCATTTTAGCAACCATGCAGAGCAGATGTACGTTAAGGGCAGCATGGTGGCTCAGTGGTTAGCACTGCTGCCTTGCAGTGCTGGGGTCTTGGGTTCAATCCCACTAAGGACAACAATAAATAAAGCGTTATTATTATGATAACGTCAGCAGAGAGCACTGTGCTCGTGATGTCATCAGAGAGAATTCCAAAAAGAAAAGAATTTCCTCTGTAGTATTCAGCAGCTAATAAGTACAGGAAGGATTAAGATTTTTTAATAGAAGTAATTTACAAATCTGTTTAACTTTCTGTCACCAGTTGATTTAAAAGAAAAAAGGTTTTCACCAGAGTACCCCTTTAAATGAAAACCACAATTTTGCACTTTTTGGAGGGTTTTGTTTTCACACTGTACAATGTATGGTAAAATGATATGTGTTCTTTATTCTGTGGGTCAATACAGTTAAAATGATACCCATGGCTAGATACTTTAATATTTTTGTACCGCTTAAAAAAAAAAAAAATCTAAAACGTTTTGTACAAAATCAGTAATCTAAAATCGCCCTGTTTGACCACCTATAACTTTTTCATTTTTCTATAAATAGGGCGGTATGAGGGCTCATTCTTTGCGCCGTCATCTGTACTTTTTATCGATACCACATTTGCATATATATAACTTTTAGATAATTTTTTAATAATTTTTTTTTAATAAAATGTGCCAAAAGCTGCATTTTGGACTTTTTTTTTATTGTTTACGTTTACGCCATTCACCCAACGGGATAATTAACATTATATTTTGATAGTTCGGACATTTACGCACGCAGCGATACCAATATGTTTATAAGAAATAAATTTTTACGCTTTTTGGGGGTAAAATGGGAAAAACTGACAATTTTCATTTTTATTGGAGGAAGGGATTTTTCACTTTTTTATACTTTTTATTTTTACATTTTTCAACTTTATTTTTTTAACACTTTTTAGGGGACTATCTATAGCAATCCTTTGATTGCTAATACTGTTCAGTGCTATGTATAGGACATAGCACTGATCAGAATTATCGGTGATCTTCTGCTCTGGTCTGCTTGATCTCAGACCAGAGCAGAAGACCCGGGAAGAGGTGTGGGGACCTCCGGCACCATGCTGAATGATCGGATCGCCGCAGGCAATCCGATCATCCATTCAAAGTACCACACTGCCGCAGATGCATTGATCTGTATTGATCTGAGGGGTTAAGGGCGGACATCCGCGCGTTCGCGGATGTCGGCCATTACCGGTGGGTCCCCGGCTGCTGCTAGTAGCCGAAACCTGCCTTGTATGACGCGAGCACTGTTCCGATGCTCGTGGTCATACACAGGATGTAAATGTACGTCCTGGTGCGCAAAGTCCCTCCAAACTAGGACGTACATTTACGTCTGTGATCGTTAAGGGAGGGTGGGGTCACATGAAGCCAATTTAATGCTGCGCAAAATCCGCTGCGTATTGTCCTATTTAGTTAAGGAACACACAGAGTATATGTGGCCCTAAGAGCACCCATATAGTTTGGAGAAATAACAAACCACTTTGACCAACTCGTGAGCACTAAAAACCTATTTTCCCTCTGGTTAATTTGTTCATTTTTACTTTATTTCCTGCACCTGCGGAACATCACCACATGTCAATCTGTCTGCACAAGAGCTACATGGGGGAGTGCCAAGCAATATATCTTTTCTTGTGATTCACATTTCGCAAGTAAGATGTCTAATTCTTACATTACTCTTTTTTTATATACTTTCTGCTTTTACCAAATCCCGTGGTATCATGTTCCATAACTTTACAGTTCAGACAGTAAAATAATGATTTCATATTCTCAAATATTGATAGGATGATTTACATATATATATTATTAATATAATATATTATTTTTCCTAAATAGGTTGTGTCTGCAAGAAACAGCTGCACAGGTGGCGGTTGTGTGAGCTTACACACAACAATGGTCAGCGTGAGTGAGTAATAAAGCAATGCAACACGTTTCACCACGCTTGCGTAGCTTCATCAGGCCTGATGAAGCCACGCAAGCGCTGTGAAATGCGATGCATTGTTTTAATAAAGTCCTCATTCCACTCACCTGATGTGTTCGCTCCTGGTCAGTGCCACTGAAACCCACCGTTCCCTGGAAGTCTTTACTTGGTACTGTTCGTTTGGTTGGGGAGGCTGCAGACCGGGCCCATTACTCACTCACGCTGACCATTGTTGTGTGTGAGCTCACACAACCGCCTCCGGTAAGGGTTATTTCCATTATTTCCCTGGACCTTACATTGGTGGTTTTACGCTATGGAGCGCTCTCTCATTTCTTTTCTGTTGCAAGTCAAACAGTTTGGTCTCCTTCGAGCCTTGCAGGAGACCAAACTCCGGAAGCGCGTGCGGGGCATGGAGCAGTACAGCTCTCGCAGGCTTCAGTGACACCGCACCTGCTGTGTAACACCCTCTTTCTCCTGCCGGGGGCTTACACTATGTAAGCAAGGGGAAAGGTATGATACAGAGCTTTTTTAAAGCTTGGAGGGGTGTTAGGAGTAGTTAGGGAATATAATCTGAGTTAGTTTGGAAAATATGGTTAAAAGAAAAAAAGGGTATTGGGTTTAATAAGAGTCAGACTGAAATGTTTATGTTTTGACATCAGTTACACTTACCTGATTAAACAGATTAAGGCAGATGAATAGTTAAGCATAAGCATCATGTCATGAATCTTACATCCTTTTGGGTCACCAATCTATCATCATTGTCATTGATAGAAGAGAGGAAGGTTCCTTTTATGCTTTGACTTGACGATTGGTATATGTACAGTGCGGCACATGTACTTACAATCTGAAAGATCTATTAGTGTGATCAGATGACCTCTATGTATACAGTTATATACAGCCTCACTTGGCTACAAACACCCATGATTATTCAGGTACATTAATGCCTCTGGTATATTATGAGCTAATCCCTTCTAGATTATACACATTTAATGAATGTGCTAAATGTGTCAAACAAAGTCATACAAAAAGAAAAAAGGTCACTAAGCCGTATCGATCATTGCCAAACATCCTACTCCTGCCACCAACATTCGTATGGGGAATTAAATAATACAAGTTATTTTACAGCTGAGTATTCTCTATACACACGGTAAGGTATGTGAGCTTATCTCCTGTTTAATTTTACAGCACCCTTAGTTTGGACAGCACTAAAGCTAGATGGCAGTTAATCAGGTTACAGTAAAATACATCATCTCCAGAAGGCATGAACTTAGTGTGAACCTGCACCACTCCACAGCATAGCATGCATTCCTTGTAAGTTTCCAAAGAACATATAAGTTCAGATGAATGCCTTACACGCTCTGCTTAGAACTGTTGGATACTTTATTCAAATAATTTCACTATACTTAGGGCAGCCATCAGGACAGTACACTTGAGTGTTATCAGGGGCCTAGGCTCCACCTGTGGCTAATTGTGATGTTCCACATCAAAAATAAATGAGCCCCATTTATTGGTAATGATGTGAGTATGGGCCTGACAAGCGTACTTAGAAGGGGTATTCCCGCCCCTGAAAACGTATCCTATATTCACAAGATAGGGGATAAGTGCCTGATGATTAGGGGGCCTCTAGGATCCCCTCCCCCCATCTCGAGAAGAGGGCTCCAACTTTGCTACTGAATGGAGCAGTGGGTTTGCACGGGCTAACCCACAGTTTATTACTTACTTAAATTATAAATATTATGCCACTATTCTTAAAGATTGTTCCACCATTAACACCTAAACCCCAATCCACAGGACAAGATATTAGTGTTTAATCATGGGGGAGGGGGGGGGCCTGACCACTCATACACTTATCCCCTATCCAAGTATGAATGGTAAGACAACCCCTTTACATATCAGTGCCGAAAATAGGGTACAGGATGGTAATTGATCAACATAATCAAAAGCTGAGGGATTCTGCCCATACATGGCACAAATATTTATAATGGCGGCCCTGACTATTTTACATAGTCTGGTACTATATATATGTTTTCATAAAGACCAGATTTACTACTTTGTTATAGATGATAAGCATTATATTACCTTTAATAATGTAACATCCAGAATAAGCAAGGATGACTACATATTTTTGTAATACATATGTATTCGTGAATAGCAAAGCTGTAAAACAAATACTTCTCAAGCCAGGCAGGATATAGTTACTGATGTATGTGGGAATTTGAACCCACACAACTGACTAGATGAAAATAGAGGCAATGTTGTCATCAAAATCTCTCAGGAATAGTGCACTGGATTTTGGCCTCTAAATCTTAGCATAAAAGATTTAAAAAGAACCTTATCATCTGAATACAGTAACGTATTTTAATTGAAATATCGTTAGTGCCCATAAAAAAATAACTACATAAATATATAAAGCTATAAATAAAGCTGAATTACAGTTATCTATATCTATGTACCTTTCACTCTACAATATTACTTCTCAGTTACTAGTCTTAGGTTGGTTTCACACGGCAGTATTGGGTCAGTATTTATCAGGATTTGTAAGGCAAAACCAAAAGTGGGTCCAAATCTTTGCATTACGTTTTTTTCTCTGTAGGTTTAACTTATGATTTTTTTCTTACAAAAGAAGGAGGAAGTCTTCTGAAAGTGGTGGTCTTTTGTTCAGTTATACAAGATTATGCATTTTCCACCCCCGATCCCCTATCCTCCCTTGCCATACAGACTATGCTTTCTTCCATAACATGGCAGCATATGGAGACGCATGTAACCATACATCACTTATCACAAAGTATGGTTAAGATTAATGTCACGGTTAGAAGATAGTGTGCTGTGCCACATGCATCATACTAGACGGAGGAGTTTATTAACTAGGACTAGAGCAAGAGCTAGTAAATGTCTGGTGCACATAGGGAGATTTATCAAAACCTGTGCAAAGGAAAAGTTGCCCAGTTGCCCATAGCAACCAATCAGATCCCTTCTTTCATTTTGCATAGGCCTTGTAAAAAATGAAAGAAGCGAGCTGATTGGTTGCCATGGGCAACTGGACAACTTTTCCTTTGCACAAGTTTTGATAAATCTCCCCCATAGTTGCCAGGGTACAAGCACACTTTCACATTAAAGGATTCTAGTTTGAACTTATACAGCAAAGATAAAAGCGTGGCTTTACTCTGAAGAAGCACAATGGGCGATGTGTCTGTAGAATATCTTTGCATACAATGCATCCCATTCGGAAGAACACAAAGAAATCTTCAAATTGATCTCCTTCTGCAGGATCTTTGGAAAAAATCAAGTAAAAAAAAGGTTTTCTTGCCTGTTATGTATATACACAAGATCTGGGTTATTAAACGTGTCTTATTATTTTGTTGTACGCAGTGCATGAATATCAGCACAGCAGTTTTTAAATTTGCATAGTTACAAGGGGTAAACAGCATGTAAATAGCCATACAATGGGCTTAAATACCAGCAGGAAACATGCTGCTTCCTTCACACTACAAAAGAAACCTGGAGGATGTAAAGAACATATTAAAACTCTTTGCCAAGTTGAATTACTACACACTATATATTGTAGGTTTCGTTTTTTTCCCTATGGAGTTTAATATGTTTCATGTAATTCATGTGAAAATAGCCTATTCAGGGCACTCGTCTATTCTGCAATAGCCATAGGAGCTAGCACTTGTGAACCTGAATTGCATGGGTACCTGGATTTAGTACTTTATATGCTGGCAAGTCCAGGGGCAGCCTGCAAGTATTAGTGGATTAAAAGCACTAGTGGGTGCAGCTAGCGCTTGTGAAGGTCTTGCCACTGTTTAAAAATCAGCATGTGTAGGTCCCACCTCTAGTTCACAACCGCATACCCTGCCACAACCATTAGACCCCTGCCGATCTAATATTGGTGGCCTTTTTTTGATTATCCATTTTATATGGCTGGATAACCCCTTTAAGGGTACATTTACACGAGTGGATCCACATCATATTTTACCCTGCGGATCTGCTACCAAAGGACCGCTACAAGGTGCCTTTAGATGTGCCTGTTCGGAGCAACAATCCGCCGCTACGAGCAGACTACCTGTGATGTGCGAGTCGCCTCACGCGCAGTATATTCGCACATCGTGGCTGCTCTTGGCCTAGCTCAGGGAGAAGCCACAATGTGTGAGAGTACACTGTACATGCGCAGCGACTCACACATCGCAGCAGTGTGTCTTCTTGTAGTGGCGTAGTGCCGCTCTGAGCAGTCACATCTAAAGGCATCCTGTAGGGGTCCTTCAGCAGCGGATCCGCAACGTAAAATATGCTGTGGATCCGCTCGTCTGAACGTACTCTAACACTCCTCTTATGCCAATGCTTAACAGGCCCTGGATGGATCATATCGGTAATGAGAAGTGTACAGGTGTATTCATCACAATAACCTATTGCTTGTAAATATGCTTATGAGTGTAAATATACAGATGTAGCGGGAGTTATTTTGATTTCTAAAGCATTTAGATATTTGTTATTACACTCCTAACGCGGATATAAATTATCCTAACATATTGCACAAACCAAATTGTAACATTACTCCTTAATTACTGGGACCAAAATACTAAAATAATCCTCTCTGGTACATAAGGATATCCCAACGTCTTAGGTTAATACATTGTGTTAACACTTTCAAGATAACCATGGCTACATCTGTAATATACATTGAAACCGCTACATAAGACCACCCCTTACCTAGACCAAAAGTTTTGTGACAGATGGTTTTGTTCCACATTTATTACACATTCTTTGAGAAGACCACCCCCACAGACGACCACTTTCCAGTGCAATTTTGGGTGGTCTTCTCAGATTTTTCACTGTATAATATAATGACACATATGGAAACCCCTTTGAGATGACCCACCGGTGGGGGAGGGGGGGGGTTTCCAAAGAATGCCTTACAAAAATGTAACTAAAAATCTTTCACAGAAAATCTGGTCTGGGTAAGGGAGTGGTCTTCTCAAACAGGTGGTGTTTTCAAGAGTTTTCACTGTATATACATATTATATTTATTGCTTTTCTGGTTTGACAACCATTATAGTCACAATTACGAGTCCAGGTCCAAAACATTGGTTATAGTCCTGAAGAACCCCTGTTCAGCAGAGCCACATTCCCTACTTAAATATTACCATATATTCAAGCAGATGTAAACTCCAGAAACAATGATCTACCTGTCAAGTGGACTACTTGACAGAGAAAAAAAACAACTCAAGGAATCATACGTACTGGTGACTTTTTTTTATTTTAAGGGACATATTCTGCTTCTCTCTGCTCTATAAATCAATACAGATGTTTAGTTACAATAATGCAGAGAGACCTTGTTGGCTACATAGCTCTATAAAATCATAGCTGAAACAATAGCTATAAAAGCAAATCATTTAATGTTGTAAACTATCCCTGGAATGCAGTTTCCTCATCTCAACGATACATTCATAATAAAGTGCTGCAATCATATGCAAGGTTATTGGCTAAAAAGATGCGCTTGATATGATAGGAGGAAATGGTATGTAGGCAGTTAAAGTTGTGTTGATTTTTATCTCAAGCAAAGCAGCATTTTTCAGTTTCGATAAACTTGCATAAAACATGAAAAAGACATGAAAAAGACATTAGAGACCTCAGGTGGATTCATGCCACCACTGCTGGGCGATCCATCTGCAAAAAGTTCCACCCGATTTTGAAATATAAAATACTGCATCACCGTCTTCTCTAGGAAGCCATTTTCTTCTTGCACTCTACAGAGCAGAAGACCATTCCCTCTATCGGCATGAACTTCTGGCCAATAAGACACTTGCTGCAACACGAGCACAAGAAGCATTCTGAAGAGGCATGCCAATGGAATCCACTGTAGCTCACACGCTGAACTTCTGGGTCTATGGCATTGCGACAACCTTGGCATGTCTAAGGAAAAATAAACAACTTAATATATAATGATGTAAATCTATTATATAAAGAATGATATTGTGTTGATTTGTCCCTATCCTGAGTGGCAATGTCTACACAGATGCAGGCAGACATTCTTTTCCTCAATAAGTCTTTGTAAACACATTAATCAGATAGGATAAAGAAACCTGGACTACTATGGACCGGAATCGGATCGCCCTCTTTGTGGACACTTCAATCCTGCCTTGGCTGTGGAGTTGGTGCAATGTGCTCACCCACACACAGCAAGAGTTTTCCAGGAAGGTATCTGCCAGATTGCAACACTTCAATGGCTGCAGGGTAACTAAATGAATAGCCAATTGAGTATTTATGGCGAGCCAGCTACGGCAACCTACAAGTGTACACTATCTACAGATCTAGTTGTTACATGTGTTTAGGCAAATGTGCTGGAGGATATGGAACCTGTATGCCTCCATGTCCAATCGTATCTCATCTTGTATAAAGGCTAGTGGTGGCCAAGCCTCCTGGGGTGGGGGGTGGGGGGGGGGGGGGGGGCGCTACATAAACCATTGTTTCCCATCCAGGGTGCCTCCAGCTGTCACAAAACTACAACTCCCAGCATGCCCGGACAGCCAATGGCTGTCCAGGCATGCTGAGAGTTGTAGTTTTGCAACAGCTGGAGGCACCCTGGTTGGGAAACACTGAAATAGACAGTGATTACAGCTTCCAGCAGCTCTTTCTTACTTTTATATGTAAGGACTTGTTTTATCTATATTAGTTATCTACTTATTTTTCTTTAATCCTCACTTTTTCCTAATTTTTAGATGACATTTTGGTGGCTTCAGAATCAATTACCAGGTTTCCAGTGTTATGGTCTCAACATACAATGTTCATCCTGGAACCAATTAATATTATAACTTGAGGGACCACTGTACTATGCTTGAACATAGACAGTTTTTTTGTTTTAGCCAAAACCAGGAGTGAACCACAGAAAAACTATAATGAAAAGATTTGCACCTTTTTCTGTATTTTGAACTCCCTTCTGGTTTTGGCTAAAACACTGACTAAAATATTAGATGTGAAAATTGAATTTAAAAGAATCTATTCTTCATGCGCAAAGTGCTCTAGTGCTACTCATGAATCTGTCATATATACGCATCTATCTGTATATTGTGTATACGCGTATTGTGACAATGAAACCTGGTCTTTTTTCTTAAGTTGTTTTATGGATAAAATGATCAGCACTTCTAGTACAATACATTACAATGTGCAGGAAAACACACAGGCACTGGGAGCTGTTATTCTATTAATAAAAGAATAGCATGGTCTTACCACAGCATGATTTTTCACATAGCAAGGCTTGCACACTGGCTTGTCATTCACCATCACGTAAATTTCCCCAGCCAGAACACAGTCACAGTCAAAACAACAGAAGTGCTTCAGATGCCAGTTTTGACCTTCGGCTTGGGTATATTCATTGCTGAAAATCAACTAGAAATCAAGAGGGAAAAAAAAGAAATGTACAATCTAGTTTATGATCATTTCTTAGGTAGACCTGTACTACTGGTGTTTTCAGTTCTGACCACTAGATGTCACCAGATCCTTACTTTTCTAATTGGGGATTTGTGCCACCTAGTGCACATTTGGGAAAATACACACAAAACAAGTTTTTCAGATGATGTCAAATCACTTTTCAATTTTTTAAATCCTGAATTTGAACGGCAAGTAAATGGTATTCTTTCTTCAGCCAGAAAATAGAATGTTAGAAACAGGTAGGGATGCAAACATCTAAGAGTTTGTACGTAGCTGCAAATAACTACGTATTTTGACTGTATCTTACTGGAATGATTTCATTATTGCTCTAGTCTTTACTAGCTTACTTATTGTTGCTTTAAAGTGCAAAATGAAGGTGCATAGCAGCATTCTTTATTTCCCATCTTTAAAGAAGTCATGTCAGTAATGGACGTGAGGAAACAGCAGCCACAATAGGTTTATGTCTCCTGCGCTCTGTCAAGCTTGACAAATCGCCAGAAGCCATGAATCGATCGTAGCTGCCATTTCACCATGTCACCACTACTGCCATGATGTTTTTAAAGATAGGACATGAAGAAACTGCCTTTTGTACTTCAGTTGGATCATTTTTTATAGCAGAGCACCACCTAATTTGGAATGCACTGTCTGTCTGCTCTTTCATCTGCATTGTTAGTCCATTTGATCATACTGAACTATAGTGTCAGCTTCTGCACCTCTTGAATTTTACTTATTGGTGCGGATCACATCTAAAGTATAGCCGCTTTTATCTCCAGCATAATATATAGATCGATATGAAGTTACAGTGCTCTCTTTCTGTATTCATGCCTTTTCAAACCTGTTTCCCAACTATCTAAATTGGTTGCTTGTTGCTACAAGATGGTCGCCTAGTCTGTATGCAGCTAATATACAAAATAATAAGAGTCACATATAGCTGCTCACAGACTGGCCTTCGTTGTACTGGAGACATTGGCGATCACGTTTGTGGAAAAACAGTGGTGCTGTGCACTAAAGAAATAGAACCTGCTATCCTTAACACGTATATAAGGCAAACATGGCAAACCACATATTGCCTTAGTGTTAGGCACCCTTTCCAGTTCTGGCTGCTTAACCCAACTGCTGAAAGCAAAAAACCTCTTCTCTCTACAAGGTGTTATTTACAAACCTGCCAAGAGCATGAATAAGGGAATGTGGAAATGTGTTACTCCCACATCTCCACATTCCTTATTTAAAAGAAATAAAAAATTTAAAGCTGTAAATTTAACTAATCCCACACACTGCAACATGTTAATCAATTCCAACCCTGTAGAAACTAACAACGGATGACTCAAAAAAGATTGGTTTCAATTAACTAATGTATGTAGAGTGGATCAGATTAAAGATTTTTCATTTTTTATTTTAAAGAAATTTCATTTTCATCTACTGGGTTGGGGGCAGATCAGAGTACACATTTGTTTATCCAATGAAAATTCGGTCTAAAATAACCTTAAGGGTGGGGTCACATTTTGTTGCATGTTTTCTGCCTATTTTCCAACCCAAATTGAATGGGTAGCAAAATCGGCTGCAAAAACGGCACGCGTGACCCCACTCTTAGGGAACATTAACACATACAGTATTCTCTGCAGATTTGGTATGGTGTTTAACTATGTATTTGTATTGGTTTAACAGCATAAAATCAGCAGCAGCAAATCCATAGCGGATATGATATGTGTTTATGTTCCCTTACACCTCTTAGATAGGGAATTTAGGGACATCATAAGCCTGTGCACCAGTACATTTACTACTAGCTCCATAAGTGCAACCTAAAAAGTATACACTTGGCTGCGTCATGAAAGAAACATTAATACTGGAGCCTGTTTCAACACTGAGGGATCCTTAATTCCTTAAACCCAGTAAAATGGGTTTTCAAACTTACTCACTTTCACACAAGTGCACATCACTGGGGAAAGAAACTATAAGCTATACTCACCAATTGAATCTATGTAGAGTCCATTACCACTCCAGTCTTCCCTGCTGGGCGATGGTTACTTGGCTTTAGCTATAGCATGCGCATATACCCATGATGCCACTGCAGTCAGCAACATGTAGCATAGGAGCCGCAGACCGCACAGACTGAGTGGCTGCCACAGAAATATAGGTCTACGGCACTGCAGCCATATAAAGCCTGGTGGCACTGAACATGAAAAGAGCACACCAGTGTAAACTGGTATTTACAGATAATTATTATGTTTTTTTTTTTTTTTTTTTTTAAAGTTTGGCACATCTTAAAGGGTACTCCACTGGAAAACATTTTTATTTTTTTATTTTTTTTTTAAATCAACTGGTGCCAGAAAGTTAAACAGATTAGTAAATGACTTCTATTAAAAAAATCTTAATCCTTCCAGTACTTATCAGCTGATATTATGATTCACAGGAAGTTCTTTTCTTTTTTTTTTTATTTCCTTTCTGTCTGACCATAGTGCTCTCTGCTGACACCTCTGTCCATTTTAGGAACTGTCCAGAGCAGTAGAGGAGAGGTTTTCTATGGACCCTTCTTAAAATAGACAGAGGTGTCAGCAGAGAGCACTGTGGTCAGACATAAAGGAAATTCAAAAAGAAAAAGAACTTCCTGTGGATCATAACAGCAGCTGATAATTACTGAAAGTATTAAGATTTTTTAATAGAAGTCATTTACAAATCTGAGCAACTGGATAGATAAATTCACTAGCGCTGGATGGGTTTGGATATCATCTCTGGCTGGACTGCTGCTTAGCCAATAGATGTGCTCCCCAGTTGATGCACACCAATATATAGTGTATATAGCAAAAGGATTATTGAATTGGCAAGCGCTGAATCAGACACCTGGGTGTCTGATTCAGCGCTTGCCAATTCAATAATTCATTTACAAATCAGTTTAACTTTCTGGCACCAGTTTATATAAAAAAAAAAAAAAAAAGTTTTCCGGTGGAGTACCCCTTTAAATTAGTAAAATCCCTTTAAGCCTCCCCTTAAGTGAAATATTGATGTCATTTTATAGTACAATACATAGTTAATATGGCTGTGTCCCTAAATTGTTGAACAAGTTTATTACTTGTCCTAGTCTGGGATCACATCAGCCTGTTTATACAGCGAGTAGCACTGTCAGGCTGTTATCAGTGGTCTGTTGCATACGTATGCAAAAGGTGCTGTCAGACTATGAAGCAGTATTCATGAGACGCAGGCTGCCCCTTATTACTGTGAATAGTTAAGTCTCCAAAACGACTACATCTTCACATATAAGTGATAAGCAGGCAGGATCAGCCACTTTCAGAGAACACTGTATAAGCTAATTGTGCAGTGTGTTGTGTAGGTACAAAGTATTATGGAACGTTTTAGAGGAATTCAGCATGTTCCACACTATTTTATAAAGGATATACTGCGCATAACACTTGGTGTATGGAAGCTATACCTAATGAGGAGAATTCTATTAATGATAAAATGCCTAAGTAGTTCATAGTTACATACTCCGGTTAGTACCTCCGAAGCTGGTGAATCTGTTTTAGAGGTGCTGAATAAGAAGTGAACATGAGATTACCTCATCACAACCTCCGCACCGCGGCTTCTCACTGTCACAGTAATGTCTGCCACAGTAAAGTTTTCCCTTTTTCCAGAAGTAGATCATGTCAACAAGAAGTTCATTGCAGGTGTAACAGACAAAGCAAGAAGGATGCCACAGTTTGTCGTAGCCGGCCCGTTCCGCATAGACTGCAGGGTCACCCTCCTTCATGTTCTCCTTGCATCGGAAACAGTACTGTGGATACAAGCAAAAACAGTTTATGGTAAATCTCACAACAAACCACAGATAGAGGACATTTAATAGAGCAAAACAATGGGGAGGAAGCTGAAGGGAAGACCACAGAATTGTCAGTGCTATAAATGACAGGTCATGTTTGAAACAATGCCAAGAGAAACATGTCGTCCTGAAACCTACATGCGTTCCAGTCCCAAAATGCCATGTATACAGTGACATGGACCATGAATTAGCAATGCAGGGAGGCTTGATAATCCTGCTGTGACAGTGAAAAATTGGGCTGAGAACAGGAACTGTGCAGGCATGCCCCAGCTATTTCCACAGTGATCCTTAATGTCTCAACACTCTCTCTACGCCACGATAAAATGCTTATTAGCAATCCAATTGTGTGCCGGGTCACAGTGCATTCTTCGCCCTCTCAATCTTAACCCTTCGCTGCAGTCACAAGCATCCCATTGTCCAAGGAAAGGAAAGCCTGTGGTGGAAAAACCGCCTCAGTTGTGAATGTTGCTCACAACACAAGATATTCCCATAACTGGAGATATGCTTCTGATGGAGTTTTGTGAGTAATGAGAGTGTTTTATGACACATAGGATTCCCTTCCAAACACGGCTGAAATCTGGAGCGGTCAGAGTAAATAAATAAAAGCATAATGGGCTGTTCTGGATGGATAGCAACCTGTAAACACGGAAAAACCATATCCAGCTAATCTTTTCCACTTCACATTTGCATAGCCCTTTTTTTTTTTTTTTTTTAATGTTTTTACAGACCTGATATAAAAAGGAGACAGGAAAGAATTCCTGACCACACACCATAAATCAGGTGAGAAGGGTTTGGAGTCAGTGCGGTAAGCAACAGCTTCAAAATAGCAGACTTTCTGGCTATAGAGAGGTCTGAATCTAAGGACAAACACTAAACCCATGCCATTATTTATTCTTATACTCCAACCATGCCATGCAGCTCATAGATAGGGTATGTTCACAGGGTAACAAGACGCTGGGGTTGGCCCTGACGTCAATAGGAGCTTTGGCACTAAATCACACAGAAAAAAGGGGCATGTCACCTTTTTTTCAGTGTGCTTTCCTCAGAAGCGACATCATCCTGTTTTGAATGTGAAATCAGTGCATTTTCCTGATCCAAAACAGCATGCCTTCTGCCTGTGTGAATATACCCTAAAGGAGATGATTCTACATGTCCCATATAAAAAGCAGCCAATATTGATCACACTAAGGCAGTTTTTGTGTGTAGTTTCAGTGTTACAGAACAGACTCAGCATCAGTTTTGTGTCAGCTACACATAAAGCAGGAACTGCTGTACACGACTCCTTCCTCCAATGGTAATATTGGACCAGAATACTCAATATTATCAATATTAAATTATAAAGCACTTCATAACATTTGCTGCAAAAGAATATTTCTGAATAATCAGGGATGTGAAAATTCTATCGCCCAACATGCAGTTCCGGACCTGAACCAACAAGAACGGCGGCGCCCAGGGTGTATAGAGTGGGCTCCTGACTTGAACCCGTTCCATATCCCCAAAAAAATGTAAACATATTAAGAATAAACATATTTGATATTGCCATGTGCATAATTGTCCAAACTATTAAAATATAACATTATGTATCCTGTACGGGAAATTATTTCAATGTAAAAAAATAAAAAATAAAAATAAACACCAAACCCCAGAATAGAATTTTTTTTTTTTTTTAATAACCTCATATCCCAGAAAAAAATTAAGTAAAAAAGGGATTTAAAAAAAGTAAAAAAAATGGTACTGATACAAACAGATTACGGCACAAAAAATGAGCCATCATACAGCTTGGTATATGTAAAAATAAAAAAGTTACAGGGGTTAGAAAATGGCAATTTTTAAAAAATTTAAAATTATTATTATTTTTATTATTAAAACGTGACAAACTATACAAATGTAGTATTGCTGTAATCAGGCTGACCTAAAGTATCCAAATAACATGTTAGTTTGATCACAAGGTACATTTTGTTTCGGATAAATAAAAAAGTGTCATTACAAAGTACAATGGGTTTCACAAAAAACAAGCCTCCATATGGGTCTGTAAATGAAAAAATAGAATAGTTTTGCTTATTATTCGGTGAGCAGGAAAAAAAACCTAGATGAGAGTTTTTAGGTCTGCCTATTAATTTTTTTTATATTAATAAAGACCAGTAGATTGTCAGAAGGGACATGCAGATTGTGCCCCCGCTTTTTTTATTTATTTATTTATTTAAGTATTTCCACACCCCTGGTATAAGGAGGAAAGCTAGTGTCTCTTATTTTGGAGATGGCACTGTAAGTCCCATAACAGAAACATACCCCATTTTGCTACATGGCTACAATGAGTAGGGTGGTATCAGATATAGTATTGCCTATGTGGGACAAACAGTTTATATGGCATAGAAAAGGTTTCAATTAAATCAGTGGTAGAACTACAATTGCCATAATGCCCAGACACTAAGTGTCAACCATATGACCGATGCACCAAACGCTTCATGAAAACATACTGAACATGCATATGAAAACATGTAGACATATACAAAGAAATGGTCTAGCAGGTAATTATTGCAGTAAAAAAAGTTACGGTTATGTTCCTACGTGTTTCTGTTACCACACATTTTTTTTTAGGGTGTACAGCTAAACACTGCCACACCATGCAGCGGTGCCACCACTGAGGTGACCCTTATTACTTCGCTACGTTATCACAGATCCCAAAGGATCTGTGGTTAGAGAAACCCTGAGGAACGGCTTCTTTGTTACCAGGATAAGTACCCGCACAACCTTTCTTTCTAGATTAGGGGACTGCATTAATGGTTGGCACAGGTGCGGAGAACTGCAATGTTATTGGTATCTCGCAGGACCGGAAAAAATACTTGCATGAGAGATTGATTCATTCTGTTGCAGGTGGGAGTGGGCAGTCACACTATACACCAAGGGTCCCACTAACCCCTTGCACTACTGCAAACCACAGGCACCAACTTTAGAAGTGAAAAGCTGCTTGGACCGGGCTGCTGTACTGTGCCAGCAGACCCCTCTGTGCAGCAGCAGTATGGGCTGTGATTATGCCACTCCCAGTGGTGTTGCCTATGACAGAGTACTAGGAGAAAGTGATCATCACAATTACATTCGATCACTTCCTCCCATTGCTCAGGGTAACAACTACGCAGGAAGGAGGGAGAAAAGAGTCACAGCCCAGATAAGGCTAATATGAGGTGAAGAGAGCTCAGGGAGGACAGAAACCTCCCGTGGAGCAGCATACAGTCAGGTCCATAAATATTGGGACATCAACACAATTCTACATTTTTGGGCTCTATACACCACCACAATGGATTTGAAATGACACAAACAAGATGTGCTTTAACTGCAGATTGTCAGCTTTAATTTGAGGGTATTTACATCCAAATCAGGTGAACAGTGTATGAATTACAACAGTTTGCATATGTGCCCCCACTTGTTAAGGGACCAAAAGTAATGGGACAATTGGCTTCTCAGCTGTCCCAAGGCCAGGTGTGTGTTATTCCCTAATTATCCCAATTAAAATGAGCAGATAAAAGGTACATAGTTAATTTCAAGTGTGCTATTTGCATTTGGAATCTGTTGCTGTCAACTCTCAAGATGAGATCCAAAGAGCTGTCACTTTCAGTGAAGCAAGCCATCATTAGGCTGAAAAAACAAAACAAACCCATCAGATATTGCTAAAACATTAGGCGTGGCCAAAACAACTGTTTGGAAAATTTTTAAAAAGAAGGAACACCAAAAGACCCGGAAGACCAAGGAAAACATCTGTGGTGGATGACCGAAGTAATGTTTCCCTGGTGAAGAAAACACCCTTCACAACAGTTGGCCAGATCAAGAACACTCTCCAGGAGGTAGGTATGTGTGTGTCAAAGTCAACAATCAAGACAAGACTTTACTACAGTGAATACAGAGGGTTCACCACAAGATGGAAACCATTGGTGAGCCTCGAAAACAGGAAGGCCAGATTAGAGTTTGCCAAACGACATCTAAAAAAGCCTTCACAGTTCTGGAACAACATCCTATGGACAAATGAGACCAAGATCAACTTGTACCAGAGTGATGGAAAGAGAAGAGTATGGA
The DNA here is from genome assembly GCF_029499605.1 of Hyla sarda. Taxonomy (NCBI): domain Eukaryota; kingdom Metazoa; phylum Chordata; class Amphibia; order Anura; family Hylidae; genus Hyla; species Hyla sarda. The sequence continues at coordinate 245,252,996 of NC_079192.1, forward strand.
GAAGGAAAGGAACATTATCCTAAGCATACCACCTCATCAGTGAAGCATAGTGGTGGTAGTGTCATGGCATAGTGGTCATGTATGGCTGCCAATGGAACTGGTTCGCTTGTATTTATTGATGATGTGACTGCTGACAAAAGCAGCAGGATGAATTCTGAAGTGTTTTGGGTAATATTATCTACTCATTCAGCAAAATGCTTCAGAACTCATTGGACGGCACTTCACAGTGCAGATGGACAATGACCCAAAGCATACTGCAAAAGCAACCAAAGAGGTTTTTAAGGGAAATAAGTGGAATGTTATGCATTGGCCAAGTCAATCACCTGACCTGAATCCGATTGAGAATGCATTTCACTTGCTGAAGACAAAACTGAAGGGAAAATGCCCTAAGAACAAGCAAGAACTAAAGACAGTTGCAGTAGAGGCCTGGCAGAGCATCACCAGGGATGAAACCCAGCAATATCTGGTGAGGTCTATGCGTTCCAGACTTCAGGCTGTAATTGACTGCAAAGGATTTTCAACCAAGTATTAAAAAGTTAAAGTTTGATTTATGATTATTATTCTGTCCCATTACTTTTGGTCCCTTAACAAGTGGGAGGCACATATGCAAACTGTTGTAATTCCTACACCGTTCATCTGATTTGGATGTCATTCGTCCATTGTGGTGGTGTATAGAGCCAAAAATGTTACAATTATGTCTCAATATTTATGGACCTCACTGTAAATAGATATGTTTTTAGATGGAGGTGGGATTGAACACAGACATTGTGGGAGTACAACACATATTGCGGTAGTGAGTGGTAATGGTCAGAAATCCATCGGAAGCAGGATAAATTTTTATTTTTTTTAAATACAATAAATAAAAAGTCCCTTGAAGGGAAACTGATCTACAACTGGTGTCTGATATGCTAAAATGAGCCCTTAGATTGTCATTGACTGCCTCTTAACAGAGAATATAACAAGTCTATAGATTGTTAAGGGAGAGCATACCACTGCTCAGTTGTCAATGAGGTGTGAACATGAGCGCTCTCTCTGTTGAAAAATGGGAGGTTAAAATCATCTAGTTGTCAGTCTAGGTGCATGAGTATGATCCCAGCAGTTAAACCCCTAACTCACGGGGGTCAAACACAAGGCCCGCAGGCCGAATCCGACCTGTCAGACCTCGTCATGTGGCCCGCGTAGCCGCCGCCGGCCTTCACCTTTTATTCTCGCTTTTTTTTGACACAAGAAAGCCGCCTCTTCAGCGCATGCGCGGCAGCCTACAAGCCAGAGAACGTCTGCCCTCTAGCGATCCTCCTTCAATCCTCCGCCTCTATGGTTGTACGCACGGGACGTCAGTGACGTCCCGTGTGTACAACCATAGAGATGCGGGAGGACCAGGAGGACGGCAGGATCATCGCAGGACGCGCGCCGGCCGGGGCCTGGTAAGTGACCAGCGGCGCGTTATCTTCTTCAGCGCTCCGGTCACCGCTCGACCGGTCCTGGCACCAGTAGATTGTGACCCAGGGCCGGAGGAGTGGTGACCGGATCACAGTGGGGGCAGCACACAGACATACAGCCTCCAGCCATACACTGTATATGGCTGGAGGCTGTATGTCTGTGGGGAGAACTATACTGCCAACCTAAAGTGGGGGGGGGGGGAACTATACTGCCAACCTAATGTGGGGGGACGACGACGACTATACTGCCAACCTAATGTGGGGGGGGGGGGAACTATACTGCCAACCTAATGTGGGGGGGGGAACTATACTGCCAACCTAATGTGGGGGGGGGGGGGAACTATACTGCCAACCTAATGTGGGGGGGGGGGGAACTATACTGCCAACCTAATGTGGGGGAACATGCTGCCTACTAATGTGGGGGAACATGCTGCCTACCTAATGTGTGGGGAACTACAAGGTACTGTACATTGCAGTAGGAGGGGTAGTCTTATATGGCGAGTATATTCCAAACTCTACATTTTAACTGTAAAAGTTGGGGGTCGTCTTATACGCTGGCATATATGGTGTGTGTGTTGGGGGGGGGGGGGGGGAGGGGGAGGGGTACTACAGATACAACCGGCCCTTTGAGGGTGACCAAACTGCTGATGCAGCCCCCGATGAATTTGAGTTTGACACCCCTGCCCTAAATTATACAGTCACCATTGACCGGGTCATCTAAGAGATTTGACATAAGAAGGGAGCTCCCGCTGCCACCAAACCAAAACCCGCCTTTGATGCATTCGCTGATAGCTGGTATAGCAACTAGGGGAACCTAACAAAGGTTCTCCTGGCTATAAGTCTATTAGGCTATTAGGTTATTTCAGAGAACCAGCCTTATACATCAATACACTGCTTGTACAGTATAACAATAATGCTTTGTTATCGTGGGTATATCGTTACCATTATACAAGCAATCTGTAGAAAAATAAAGTATACAAGAACCCCCCCACACACACCCACCCAACTGTAACAACCCAACCAAAAAGTAAACATGTCATAGAAACTGAATCATGAAAGCCAAAAGTAGGGGGGAAAAAAACCCAAAAAAGTAATTATAAAATTTCTAAACCATTATGGAAACTTTTTCACCCCCACCCAACCCCAAAAAAATAAATAAATGCTGGAGGTTTAGACTGTATGTACCGCACATTCCATGTATATGTACGTCCCACATAAGAAGAAAAAAAAAAACAAGCATGATATGGTGATGTTAATGCGAAAAATGGCAACTCAGGAATGCAGCAACACCAGAATTGATTAAAAAAAAAAACAAAAAAAAACACAAGGTTATTTTGTGCAAAAATACTAAATAATCTTACTTATGTGGTATTGTAATGAATCAGGGAGTAAAGATAACTGCAAGGTAGAATGTGGGGGAAAATATTCAGAAATCAGATTTATAAGCTACAGTCAGTACTCGGTAAGCAAATTACAGTCAACCGCTCTCCGATGGAGGCTACAAGTTAAAGGATTTCTCAGAGACTATCCTTTACTGGATCTATCTACCAGCAGTATGAATAGTGCTGTAGCTGGGAACTGCAGGTATTCTTTCCATTTTCTACTATTCAGAATTTACACATTGGTAGAAAATGCTTAGCAGCTAAAATCAGAGCATGAAGTAGGGTGGGCAAAAAGAGCTCCCTGAAGCTTTTTGCTCAAAAATAGTTGAAAACAGTATAAAAGGCTAGGCATGAATTAACCTTTCAGTGAACTGCACAACATTATTGTAAAAGTGTGTTTTTTTTCTACAAAGTTACACTTCTGTTTTCACACTGTGTATGAGCCAAAGTTAACAGTAAGGAAATAGAAAAGAGAACATGATAAATTTATGCTGCTGTATCTCTTCCTTCTTGCATAATATAAAAAGAATAGAAAAAGGGGAACTAAAGTAGATCAATGATGTAATAATCTGCAAGCCATTTTATAACAGGTTGTGAGATCGAACAATCTTCTGCAAGTCAGATCAGACTTCATGGGGTGAAGACTGTCAAAACACCATTTGAATTAACCTCTTTATTGTGGTGTATGAAAACAAAAATAAATAAATAAGATTCAAACTGTTAGCCAACACATAGAAGTCATCAGCTCTAATGCTCTGTGGGTAACTCACATAAGCAGATCCCGATGGTGCTGCTGCCTTGTCTTCCACATTCTTCACAGTAGTAAGCGTGCTTCGATTTCCATTGTCAGACTTAGCAGTTTCACCTGCCTGTGTCCCCACTTCTTTGGGCAGTATGACGTCTCCTACACCGAGGACTTCGTTTTTGTATTTCTTCACAAACTGCTCCATCTGCTTGACTTCATTGGGAGACAGCTCATGACACTTGGAAGGATCCTGGTCATGAGCCGGCAGCTGCTTAGCCAACTGTTTTTTTCTGTATTGGGCTCCTTCTGAACCAGCCACAGGCTGCTTCTCTTTTGGAATAAGTTCCATGTAACGCCTGGCCTACAATAAAAGAGATAAGTAAAGTCAGAATGACAGCTGCAGAAAACAGGAAAAAAACAAATAAGGTTAACAGTAGAAAAAAGTAATAACTACATGTTATGATCTTTTCCAGGTCCATGAACTGAAATAACATTCAGTTATCTCATACAAAAAGAAGTGTTCAGCACATGAATGAACAGTCATGCACACTATAGCTCCCTTTATTCTCCCAATAGTGAACAGAAATGCTTCGTTATTTTTTAGTTTCATTTTTATACTAGACTATATACCGTAATCTACCAGTTTACCATCCCATTGCTGCACTGTATACACACACACACACTATACATCTATGCTGCAAAATGTTAAATATTGAAATTGCTTGCTCTTTATTCCTCCTACAATGAAATATATTTCCTATTCTTAAAAGGTCTTCCCATTCCGATTTCTGAAAGGTGTAAGTGTGAGGACTTACTAGAGTTTGGTTCTGCACTGGTGGTGCCCATTCATAGGTCACGGTGTTGATGGACACGTCTTTCTTTGCTGCGACTGGACTAGTCAGGATCATTACATTCCTTTTGTAAGTAGGGATGCCATCTGTTTTCAGCTTTGCAATCAGCGCTGTGTATTTTGTGTCTTCGAATAGCTTGCCAACTTTATGATCATCTTCGTTGTTTGAAGGAACATCATGTTCTTCTTGTCCGCATTTGCAATTTCTACAGACCTTCCTAAAATTTAAGAAAATCAAAAAAATTGTACATCATGTAATGTTTATATAATATTTTAAATTAAAGGGGTACTCCGGGGAACGAAACCCATAGTCCATCCATTTTCCTCTCATCAACCTATTTAACCCCTTAAGGACCCAGCACATTTTCACCTAAAGAACTCGAGCATTTTTAGCACATCTGACCACTGTCACTTTAAGCATTTATAACTCTGGGATACTTTTTACTTTTCATACTGATTCGGAGAATGCTTTTTTGTGACATATACTACTTTATGTTAGTGGTAAATATTTGTCGATACTTGGTGAAAAATAAAAAATTTGATGAAAATTTTGAAAATGTTGTATTTTTAACTTTCAAACTCTGTGCTATAAAGGAAAATGGACATCCCAAATAAATTATATATTGATTCACATATACAATATGTCTACTTTATGTCTGCATCATAAAGTTGACAGGTTTTTACTTTTGGAAGACATCAGAGGGCTACAAAATCCAGCAGCAATTTTCCAAATTTTTTTTCTAAATCGGAATTTTTCAGGGACCATTTCAGGTTTGAAGTGGATTTGAAGGGCTTTCATATTAGAAATACCCCACAAATGACCCCATTATAAAAACTGCACCCTTCAAAGTATTCAAAATGACATTCAGAAAGTTTGTTAACCCTTAAGGTGTTTCACAGGAATAGCAGCAAAATGAAGGAGAAAATTCAAAATCTTCAATTTTTTTTTTTTTATTTAATTTTTTTTTTTTACACTCGCATGTTCTTGTAGACCCAGTTTTTGAATTTTTACAAGGGGTAAAAGGAGAGAAATCGCCCTCAAATTTGTAACCCAATTTCTCTTGAGTATGGAAATACCTAATATGTGCATGTTAAGTGCTCTGTGGGTGCACTAGAGGGCTCAGAAGGGAAGGAGCGACAATGGGATTTTGGAGAGTGAGTTTTTCTAAAATGGTTTTTGGGGGACAAGTCATATTTAGGAAGCCCCTATGGTGCCAGAACAGCAAAAATATAAAAAAAAAATAAAAAAAAAACTAAGAAAACCACAAGGCATACTATTTTGGAAACTACACCCCTCAAGAAACGTAACAAGGGGTACAGTGAGCCTTTACACCCCACAGGTGTGGTTTGGATGTGTAAATTAATTTTTAAATATTTCACTAAAATGCTGTCCCCCCCCCCCCCCCCCCAAATTTTAAATTTTTACAAGGGGTAATAGGAGAGCCCCATCTCTTCTGAGTATGGAAATACCGCATGTGTGAATATCAAGCGCACTACAATGCTCAGAAGAGAAAGAGTCCCATTTGGCTATTGGAAAGCAAATTTTGCTGAATTGGTTTCTGGGGGGGGGGGGGGGGGGCATGTCGCATTTAGGAAGACCCTATGGTGCCAGAGCAGAAAAAAAAAAACACACATTGCATACTATTTTGGAAACTACACCCCTCAAGGCATGTTACAAGGGGTACAGTGAGCCTTTACACCCCACAGGTGTTTGACAAATTTCCACTAAAGTTGAACGTGAAAATGAAAAATTAGATTTTTTTCCACTAAAATGCTGGTGTTACCCCAAATGTTTCCTTTTCACAAGGTGTAATAGGAGGAAAAAGCCTCCCGAAATTTGTAACACCATTTCTTCTAAGTATTTCTCACCGAAAAGGATTGCAGTAACATATGTTTTGCTATACACATGTTTATTCCCTTTATGTGAATTGAATTGGAACTAAACCAAAAAAGGGAGGATAAAAAGCTAATTGGACATAATATCACACCAAACTCCAAAAATGGTCTGGACAAAATTATTGTCACCCTTTCAAAATTGTGGATAAACAAGATTGTTTCAAGCATGTGATGCTCCTTTAAACTCACCTGGGGCATGTAACAGGTGTGCAATATAAAAATCACACCTGAAAGCAGATAAAAAGGAGAGAAGTTCACTTAGTCTTTGCATTGTGTGTCTGTGTGTGCCACACTAAGCATAGACAACAGAAAGAGGAGAAGAGAACTGTATGAGGACTTGAGAACCAAAATTGTGGAAAAATATCAACAATCTCAAGGTTACAAGTCCATCTCCAGAGATCTAGATTTGCCTTTGACCACAGCGCGTAACATTATCAAGAAGTTTGCAACCCATGGCACTGTAGCTAATCTCCCTGGGCGAGGACGAAAAAGAAAATATGAAAAGGTGTCAAGGCAGGATAGTCCGGATGGTGGATAAGCAGCCCAAAACAAGTTCCAAAAGATATTCAAGATGTCCTGCAGGCACAGGGAGCATCAGTGTCAGCACGGACTATTTGTCGACATTTAAATGAAATTAAATGCTATGGCAGGAGACCCAGGAGGACCCCACTGCTGATACAGATACATAAAAAAGCAAGACTACGTTTTGCCAAAATGAACTTGAGGAAGCCAAAATCTTCTGGGAAAAGGTCTTGTGGACAGATGAGACCAATATAGAGCTTTTTGGTAGAGCACATGATTCTACTGTTTACCAAAAACGGAATGAGGCCTACAAAGAAAAGAACACAGTACCTACAGTGAATTATGGTGGAGGTTCAATAATGTTTTGGGGTTGTTTTGCTGCCCCTGGTGCAATGAATGTGTGCAAGGCATCATGAAATCTGAGGATTACCAATGGATTTTGGGTCACACACTGTACAGCCCAGTTGGTTTGTGTCAGAGATCTTGGGTCTTCCAGCAGGACAATGACCCCAAACATAAGTCAAAAAGCACCCGGAAATGGATGGGAACAAAGTGCTGGAGAGTTCTGAAGTGGCCAGCAATGAGTCAAGATCTAAATCCCATTAAATGGGTACTCCGCCCCTAGACATCTTATCCCCTATCCAAAGGATAGGGGATAAGATGTCAGATCGCCATGGTGCCGCTGCTGGGGAGCCCCGATGCGGCACTGTGCTGTAATGATAGCGCAGAGCGAGTTCGGTCTGTGCGTAATGACGGGCGATACAGGGGACGGAGCCGCGTAACGTCATGGCTCCACCCCTCGTGACATCACAGCCCGTCCCCTTAATGCAAGTCTATGGCAGGGGGCGTGACAACCGCCGCGCCCCCTTCCATAGACTTGTATTGAAAGGGGGCGTGACATCACGAGGGGCGGAGCCATGAAATAACGATGCTCCGGCCCCTGTATTGCGCTTCATTACGTGCAGAGCGAACTCTCTCTTTGCTGTAGTGATAGCGCGGTGCCGCAGCGGGGATCCCGGGGCTCCCCAGCAGCGGCACCGCAGCGATCTGACATCTTAGCCCCTATCCTATGGATAGGGGATAAGATGTCTAGGGGCGGAGTACCCCTTTAAATGCCTGTGGAGATCTTAAAATTGCTGTTGGGAAAAGGCACCCTTCCAATAAGAGAGACTTGGAGCAGTTTGCAAAGGAAGAGTCGTCCAACATTCCGTCTGAGAGGTGTAAGAATCTTATTGATGGTTATAGGAAGCGACTGATTTCAGTTATTTTTCCAAAGGGTGTGCAAACAAATATTAAGTTAAGGGTGGAAATAATTTTGTCCAGCCCATTTTTGGAATTTGGTGTGACATTATGTCCAATTTGTGTGTATTGTAACTAAACCAAAAAGGAGGAAAAAAAAGCAAAGGGAATAAACCTGTGTATAGCAAAATGTGTTCCTGCAATCCTTTTTGGTGAGAAATACTTCATTTTCTAGACAAATTTCAGGGGTGCCAACATTTACAACCATAACTGTATGTGGATGTAAAGTCCTCTGCGGGCGAACTACAATGCTTAGAAGAGTAGGAGCACCATTGATCTTTTGGAGAGAGAATTTGGTTGGGATCGAAGTCAGGGGCCATGTGCGTTTACAAAGCCCCCCGTGGTGCCAGAACAGTGGAGCCTCCACATGTGATGCCCATTTTGGAAACTACACCCCTCACAGAATTTAATAAAGGGTGCAGTGAGCATTTACACCTCATTGGTGTTTGACAGATCTTTGGAACAATGGGCTGTGCAAATGAAAAACTAAATTTTTCCGCTGTTATGGCACCATGGGGGCTTTGTAGACACACATGGCATTCAATTTCGGACAACTTTCTCTCTCCAAAAAGCCCAATGGAGCTCTTTCTCTTCTGAGCATTGTAGTTCACCCACAGAACTTACATACACGCACTTTACATCCACATATGGGGTATTTCCATACTCAGAAGAAATGGGGCTACAAATTTTGTGGGGCTTTTTTTCTTTTCCCTTGTCAGAATGAAAAATGTAGGTCAACACCAGCATTTTTTTTCTTCATTTTCACAAGTGGGTATTAATTTTTTTGCGTTAATGTCAGAACCGCTGTAAAATCAGCCAACCCTGTGCAAATCACCAATTTAGACCTCAAATGTACATAGTGCGCTCTCACTTCTGAGCCATGTTTTGCACCCGCAGAGCACTTTGCTTCAACATATGGGGTATTTCCGTACTCCCCAATCCCCAATTTAGGCCTCAAATGCGCATGGTGTTCTCTCACTTTGGAGCCCTGTAGTATTTCAAGGCAACAGTTTAGTGCCACATATGGGGTATTTCCGTACTCGGAAGAAATTGCATTACAAATTTTGGAGGTCTTTTTCCTTTTACGACTTGTGAAAATTTTAAGTATGGGGCAACACCAGCATGACCCTAACTTTAACCTTTTCATAAGGGGTAAAAGGAGAAAAAGACCCCCAAAATAATGTAACACAATTTCTCCTGAGTACGGAAATATCCCATATGTGGCCCTAAACTGTTGCCTTGAAGTACTACAGTGCTCCAAAGTGAGAGAGCGCTATGCGCATTTGAGGCCTAAATTGGGGATCTGCATCCGCCACCAAAATACCCAACGCCAGTGTTTCCCAAACAGGGTGTCGCCAGCTGTTGCAAAACTCCCAGCATGCCTTGACAGTCAGTGGCTGGGAGTAGTTGATTTTCAACAGCTGAAGGCTCAGTTTTGGAAACAGTGCCGTACGAGACTATTTTTTATTATTGGGGGAGGGGGGTAACTGTGGAAGGGTGTGTATATGTAGTGTTTTACTTTTTATTTAGTGTAGTGTAGCCAAGCAGCGCAGTCCACGATCATAACCAGGTAAGCGGCGCAGTCCGCAGTATACCTCATCTAACAAAGTATTCCACACTTACTGTGCACTCATTCACACACGCACGAGACAGAGCGGCCGACACCAGTAGAAAGACTAAATTGTGATCCTGGCAGCGGGGAAGTGAGGTAAGGCACGCCAGCAACCACGAATCCACCTGCGAGCGGGTAAAACCTGATCTCACTACTAATACGGGCACAACTGCAATATAATCTGGAGGAGGTTAAGCCTATCAGTACTCAGACCACACGCCACACACTGAATCAAATTGGTCTGCATGGCCAGAAGGAAGCCTACTCTAAAAAGGTGAGGAAACCCTGCAAACAGTTCTCTAAAGATAGATGTATAAGATAGATAGCCCCCTTTCCGTTTAACTCTGTATTACTTTTAGCTCTATCATTGGAGTTCCTACTTGCCAAATGAAAGCCTTGATTAAAAAAAAAGTAGGAGAATCAACACTGGACTATTATGTACGGCATACTGGGGGCACAATTTTCCACCAGGAATCAGATGAGTACCATGTTGTGTAAAAGCCATACAATATAACTCTCTGGAACTCTTCTCTAATCACAGAGTTGCCATATTGATGAACGGATTGCATAGTCTCTCTCTTTGTCCCATATGTGATAAGGGATTGCATGCATTATATCTCCGTTTTATACGTAATGCTCTATTAGAGAGAACATATTAAAAGTATTAAAGGAGTAGTCCAGTGGTTTACAACTTATCCCCTATATGGAGGATAGGGGATAAGTTGCAGATCGCGGGGGGTCCGATCCCTGGGGCCCCCCGCGATCTCCTGTACGGAGCCCCGACAGCCCGCGGGAAGGGGGCGTGTCGACCTCCGCACGAAGCGGCCGCCGACACCCCCCCCCCTCAATACAACTCTATGGCAGAGCCGAAGCGCTGCCTTCGGCAATCTCCGGCTCTGCCATAGAGATGTATTGAGGGGGCGTGTCGGCCGCCGCCTCGTGCGGGGGTCGACACCCGCTATCTCGGCGGAGAGCCGGGGCCCCGTACAGAGAGATCGCGGGGGGCCCCAGCGGTTGGACCCCCCGCGATCTCAAACTTATCCCCTATCCTTAGGATAGGGGATAAGTTTTTCACCACTGGACTACCCCTTTAAACGTATATGTAAAAGAAAACTGATCTGTTTAGATGATCACTGGAGTTTAATAGTTGACGGCAATACATTGCTCATGTTGATGGAAGCAGGCGATATTGGGAGAGCTGAAATAAAACCGCTGTTCTATAAATCATTGGTGTGGAGTACTATGGACAGCTCAGAATATCCATACCTAGACACATGAATGTTATCAATGTGGAAAAATCTGTTTTCATTCAGATGTTTAGTGTCTAACAGAGACCTATTACATCTGTAGCATATTTTTGCCTTCTTTGGATACAATTTTCTATTCATCTGAACACTCGCCATACTCAGAATTATAAACAGCATTATGAGAGATTAAAAGATAGTCTGGATTTCAATCATACAATTATAATAGTGACATGTATTTTTATTTTTACAATAAAACACTGACCTGTGTGTGGAGAATCGGGCCTGCTGTTTAGAATCAAGACAAAGGGACTGGAGGAAGTACTATTAAAGTAGAAGTGTCTGTATGTGTATGTGTTATATATACCGTATATATACACATTATATATATATATATATATATATATATATATATATATATATATATATATATATATATATATACAAAAAAGGCAAGAAGCGGCACTCCAGCATTCAAAGTGAAAAAGTAGTGCTTTTTATTCACCCATCATATCAGCAACATTTCAACCCTCTCAATGGGGTCTTTTTCAAGCATACAACAGTGTATAAGTGCTACATATTTATAAGATCATCAATTAACAAAGGTAAGCCCACAAATGGGTGGATACAGTGACATCATCAAGAAAAATAACAGTGTAAATAAAGCAGATATCACATCATCAAGAATGCATTATGTGTTACATTATTAAAGTGCATGTGCAATGACAATATACGTGCATATGAGCATGAATTACAGCGAGATTATAATTATATTTTTGGCCAGCCCCCCTGGATACGCTGTAATAAGAATTGATCATCTCCTTGTGGTATATATAATGGCAAATAGAATTATCTGGTTTAAATAGCGAATATGGTTTTCCCTTCTTTTTGCCCTTAAACAAGATGGCTGGTAGTCAAGTCATGAGGATGCAGATGCCTGCGGTGGGCGGCGCCTGCGTGGTCTGGTCTCGCAGGTCACGTGATTAGCATGGCCCGTGTGATCATGTGTGCGGGGGCCGGCTGGGGAACATGCTTTTGCGGTGAATGGCAACCAATATGGACGGAAGGTAACTCCCCCTAATTAATGATTTATACAGATTCATGTTATGGGTTTTAAGAATCTCACTGTAATTCATGCTTATATGCACGTATATTGTTATTGCACATGCACTTTAATAATGTAACACTTATATATATATGTGTCAGCCAGCACTTTAGTTGATACCAAACTATTATATGGACCTGGCCTACGGGTGCACGCTACTAGGCTAGATATACAGCAACAGAAGAATGCAGCAGCACACTGCCAGCACAAGGATATAGTTGAAACATGAATATGCAGTTAAAACATGGAGAGCTATACAGCTATGGTGTAATAGATGCAAATGTGAAACTATGAAATAGTGAGGCACTTAGCTCGCAAATTTGTCTCCGCCGGCGGTCAAATAGCTTGGACCGTCCCACCGCGATAAGGTGGCCTCATTGGGACGGACCCTACACTGTGAATATGCCTCTGTGTGAACAGTTCAGTAAGAATGGCAGGGTCTGGAACATCCAAGACACCTTATATACACACCTGATAGAGGTGGGTGGGGTGCAAGGCCAACATGGAGGTAGCCACTCCCCCGTATGTGCAATACAGACAAAGAATAAGTCAGCCAGCACTTTAGTTGATACCAAACTATTATATGGACCTGGCCTACAGGTGCACGCTACTAGGCTAGATATATAGCAACAGAAGAATGCAGCAGCACACTGCCAGCACAAGGATATAGATGAAACATGAAAATGCAGTTAAAACATGGAGAGCTATACAGCTATGGTGTAATAGATGCAAATGTGAAACTATGAAATAGTGAGGTATATATATATATACACACACATACACACACACGAGAATGAATGGGAGAAAAGCAGTTTTTACTCGCATGAGATATCTTATTAGGATAGAAATGTCTTATTTAACCCCTTAAGGACCCGGGGTTTTTACGTTTTTGCATTTTCCTCCTTACCTTTAAAAAATCATAACTCTTTAAATTTTGCACCTAAAAGTCCATATGATGGGCTATTTATTATTATCCTTTTGACGTCAGTCATTTGACCCAAAAATCTGCGTCAAAACGGAAAAAAAAAATCATTGTGAGACAAAATTGGAAAAAAAAAACATTTTGTAACTTTTGGGAGCTTCCGTTTCTACACAGTACATTTTTCGATAAAAATTACACCTCTTTATTCTGTAGGTCAATAAGATTAAAATGATACCCTACGTATATAGGTTTGATTTTGAGGTACCAGTAATACATGCAGGAAAATTTATACGTTTAAAATGGTCATCTTCTGACCCCTACACCTTTTTTATTTTTTCGTGTATGGGGCGGTATGAGGGCTCATTTTTTGCGCCGTGATCTGTTTTTAGCGGTACCAGTTTTGTATTGATAGAACTTATTGACTTATATAACTTCATGATATAAAAAGTGACCAAAAATGTGCTATTTTGGAATTTTTTTTGCACGTACGCCATTGACCCTGCGGTTTAATTAACAATATATTTTTATCATTCGGACATTTCCGCACGCGGCGATACCACATGTTTATTTTTATTTACACTTTTTTTTTTTATGGGAAAAGGGGGGTGATTCAAAAACTTTTATAAGGGAAGGGGTTAAATTATCTTTATGATTCTGCCGCTTGACAGCTTATGCCTGGATCCCAGGCACTGAGCAGTCATTCGGCGATCGGACACCAGGAGACAAGGTAAGGGAACCTCCTGCTGTTTCACAGCTCTTCGGGATGCCCCCTGAGCTAACCGGCAATGATTTACTTTCACTTTAGACGTGGCATTCAACTTTGAACGCCGCGTCTTAAGGGTTAATAGCGAGCGGCACCACGATCAGTGCCGCGCGCTATTAGCCACAGGTCCAGGCCATTGTTAGAGGCCAGGCCCGACCCGCTATGACACGGGGCCAAGCCGCAGCCCTGCGTTATACAACGGGAGTGGACTCATGACGTACCGGTAGTTTTTATTAGGTCTTGTGCCCTCCTAGGCCGAATTTAGCTTAACCGCTTAAGGACCAAGCCCATTTTGACCTTAAAGGGGTACTCCGCCCCTAGACATCTTATGTGTCTGATTGCGGGGGTCCCGCAGCTGGTACCCCCATGATCTCTGTGAAGCACCAGACGTTCCTTTAGAATGCTGGGTGAGGGCATTGGGGGTCATAATGCCCCCTCCCATAGACTTTCATTGAGGGGGCGTGACGTGACAAGGGGCGTGGCCGTGATGTCACAACCCCCGCTCCAAGCAAACAAAATGTTCCGAAAGCTGGGGCAGCGGAGAACCCGTTTAAAGGGGTACTCCGGTGAAAACCTTTTTTCTTTTAAATCAACTGGTGGCAGAAAGTTAAACATATTTGTAAATTATCTGTAGAAATATATATATTAGGGCTCAGGGTTTGAGACAACTGGACAGGTTGGGTTTCAAGTAATATTTAAATTTATTGATTGTATATAATGTGACAATTGAATATTAGATATAATGTAAATAGCAGCAACTGCGTCTCACAGGGCCCTTGTGTAGGCGCAGCACCAACTATTAAGAACTATAGCATATGTATAGTACAGTATATAAAATATAAAAATATACTTGTAAAAAATTATAAAAGATATAAAATAAGAATATAGAGACCACCATAAACATATATATAGAGAGGGATCTGGGTGGGAAAGTCTTAGTCCATCCTCTATGGTAAATAATCTCCTCTCATAAAAAAGTCCTGCTCATATAGACCGATTCTGGTATTGTGGTAACCAATGGCAACCATAAGGTTAGTAACCCGTAGCAACCGTTCAGATGAGTCCGGCTATTTAAGCACTTCAACGTTTAAGTAGAAGATAAACTTGCTATTTGTAGACAATATTCAACATGAACAGCTAGTGTGCAGTCACTGTTAATATGCATGCATATTTGTATGATACTTTGTATCTCACCGCTCCCGGACACTGATGTGCTGAACTTCACGGGGATGCTGCGATCTCCTCCTGATGCGCTGTGTAATCCCGCAGTGTGTTAGCACTGAGTAGCTGTCTTGGTAAGCGGCAGCATCACCGGAGACTCGGCCGTCTCTCACAGTGGTGATGTTGGTAGATGGTGGGTTGCGGGTGGTGTTGTCGCAGCGGTTCTGCGGATGCGCACGTACATGTGCCGGTGGCGTCCTCGTGGCAGCGAGGCGCGGATGTCTCCTTCACCGGGTGTCGGGTGATTGACAGTTTATTGTCCGGTATCGGACTGCTATTGACTTAAGCAGGGCAAATATACTGGTGGTCTCAATAGGTATTAAGGGGACGCTGGACGCGTTTCAGGACTGTCTCAGTCCTTTCTTCAGCAGCAAAGAATAAGTGTAATGGGGGTCACTGTATCGTATTTTATACATTTAACTCCTCCTCTATCAATTAGTGACATCAGATCCAGAGTAAACAAAGTAAACAAAACAAAATAGTGGTGTTAGATTTATGAATGAAAGTAGTAGAGCTCAGTACTAAATGAATAGGACTGTCTTGAATTACATATAGTCTGCTGTGTAATGCATTGAATATAAAATAAAAAGACCTGTATTAAATAATATACGTGAGTGAATTACAAAGTGATGTCTTTTTGTGTGAATGGAATGTTGAGATATATAAAGTAAATTCATTGTGTGCCAATTGTAATAGTTGACCATAAATATAAAATCATAGTATCTGTGTACAATTGTATAAAAGTATGAATACTATGTGAAAGTCTAAATATTGATGATAATGCAAATATTTAAAATATTGGTGTAGTGTGAAATGGGATATATATTTTGCTTGCGAGTATAATTGTGATGGTGAAACCTAATATGCAAATGTGATGATTGTGGATTACTAGAGACCAGGTGTCTAAAGAAAAGTATCTATACTCTTAGTGTCCTACAGTCAGTATATCTGTTGCAGTATAGAAGAAGGGACTAGATAGTGTACATATGGATATGGTTGAATACAAAAGTTATAGACAATGGAGATATAAATACCCGAGTTCGACCGATCGACCGATTATCGGTATGGCCGATATTATCGTCCGATAATCACAATTTTGGGCATTATCGGTATCGGCCCCACCGCACCGCACCGCGACCGACCCCCCCGACCCATCGCGTCGCTCGCACCCCCACCGTCGTGCGGGGCGGTATACCAGTATGGATTTTTGCCCATACCGCTATACCGGTCGGGCCCCTCCACCACCCTCCGAGTCAATAAAAAAAATAAATAAATAAACAAACAAACTTACCCGTAATGGGGGTGGTCCGGGCCATCCATCCATCCATCCTTCCTGTAGTGTCCGGCATGTCAGGTGCGTCGCTGCGCACGGGCGTCACTGCGCAGCGGCGTCTATGCAGCGTACTAGGCCGGAGCCTGCCCGGAGTGGAGAAGATGACCCCTGGAGAAGAAGGACAGCCCAGACCGGTTCACCCTCCACCCGGAATGCCGCCGGACACTACAGGAAGGATGGATGGATGGCCCGGACGACCCTGACAGGTAGGGGAGAGAAGCGGGTGGTGGCGGCGGTGGCCTATGGCACCGCAAAAGCCACTGCAGTGCATTGATTTAAAGCGCCCGCTTTAAATCAATGACCTGCAGCGGTGTCGAGGGGGGATAAATAGCCGATAACTTATACTGGAATATCGGTATAAGTTATCGGCTATCGGCCCTAAAAAAACGATATCGGTCGATCCCTAGTCCACACACAGTCTAATGTTAATACCACCCTTAGTCTCCGCACAGTCTAGTGTAACACCGTCCCTGGTCCCCGCACAGTCTAGTGTAACATCAGTATATAGCATAACTTGTAAGTGGGCAGGGCATTTATATAGGTGTGGCTTTAACATAGGTAGGCACACAGGGTCCCCATGATCCTCTATTGCCCGGAGCCCAATGAATTGTCAGTCCACCTCTGCTATGGTCTCAAACATTAACCTCTTAAGGACCAATGACGTCCTGGGACATCATGGCACCCTGGGCCTTAAGGACCAATGACGTCCCACGACGTCATGGCCTTTTCCGGTCCCTTCAGCAGGCATCCAGGGCAAACGCCGAGGGGGGCCATGTAGGTCCCCCATGTCAGCGATCGCCGCAAATCGCAAGGGAAATCGCCCATGCGATCTGCGGCGATACCGGGCTGATCGGGTCTCTGGGACCCGATCGCCCGGTAATTTTGCATGATCCCGGCTGTCACAGACAGCCAGGACCATGCTAACGGATAGGAGCGAGGTGGCAAGCCTGCCACCTCCTCCTATACCCTGCGATCTGTCGGTTAGTTAACCGACCAATCGCAGGAGGGGGGGGCGGTTACTTCCTCCCGTCCTGCCCGGCCCCTGAAAGTCCGGAGAGGGCGGGAGGAAGACCGGAGGAAGCGGCGGGGGACGGGGGAGTGCTGGGGACCTCGTCCCTGAAGACCCGAATCCCGGCGATGAAGATGGCGGCGGCGACGACAGGTGAGTAGATCTTCAGCCACGGTCGGGCCCTTTACAGCAATGCACGTCGCCGTAAAGCGACATGCATTGCTGTATTGGGACCCTGTATACTACAACTCCCAGCATGTCCAGACAGCCCTTGGCATCTGGGCATGCTGGGAGTTGTAGTTTTGCAACATCTGGAAGTCCACAGTTTGGAGACCACTGTGCCCTTCCAGATGTTGCAAAACTACACATCCTCAGCATGCCCTTACTGTCCAGGCATGCTGGGAGTTGTAGTTCTGTAATATCTGGCCCTTCAGATGTTGCAGAACTACAACTCCCAGCATGCCTGGACAGTTTGGGCATACTGGGAGTTGTAGTTTTGCAACATCTGGAAGGGCACAGTTTGGGAACCACTGTATTAGTGGTCTGCAAACTGTAGTCCTCCAGATGTTGCAAAACTACAACTCCAAGCATGCTGGGAGTTGTAGTTCGGCAACATCTGGCTCTAAAGATGTTGCCGAACTACTACTTCCAGCATGCCTGAGAATGCTGGGAGTTGTAGTTTTGCAACAACAGGAGGCACACTGGTTGGGAAACATTGTCTGTTTCCTAACTCAGTGTTTCCCAACCCGTGTGCCTCCAGCTGTTGCAAAACTATAACTACCAGCATGCACTGAGACTGTGCATGCTGGGAGTTGTAGTTTTGCAGCAGCTGGAGGTCCCCCCCTGTGAATGTACAGGGTACATTCACATGGGCAGGGGCTTACAGTGAGTATCAGGCTGCAAGTTTGCAATGCAGCAAATTTTGCGCGGCAGCTCAAACTCGCAGCGGGAAACTCTCTGTAATCCCCCGCCCGTGTGACTGTACCCTAAAAACACTACACTACCACAAAATAAAATAAAAAGTAAAAAACACTACATATACACATACCCCTACACAGCCCCCCTCCCCTCCCCAATAAAAATGAAAAACGTCTGGTACGCCACAGTTTTCCAAATGGAGCCTCCAGCTGTTGCAAAACAACAACTCCCAGTATTGCCGGACAGCCGTTGACTGTCCAGGCATGCTGGGAGTTTTGCAACAGCTGGAGGCACCCTGTTTGGGAATCACTGGTTTAGAATACCCCTATGCAAATCCCTAATTCAGGCCTCAAATGCACATGGCGCTCTCAATTTGGAGCCCTGTCGTATTTCAAGGCAACAGTTTAGGGCCACATATGGGGTATCGCCGTACTCGGGAGAAATAGCCTAACAAATTTTGGGGGGCTTTTTCTCCTTTCACCCCTTATGAAAAGGTGAAGTTGGGGTCTACACCAGCATGTTAGTGTAAAAAAATAAATTTTTTACACTAACATGCTGGTGTTGCCCTATACTTTTCATTTTGACAAGAGGTAAAAGGGAAAAAAGCCCCCCAAAATTTGTAATGCAATTTCTCCCGACTACGGAGATACCCCATATGTGTGTGCAAAGTGCTCTGGGGGCGCACAACAAGGCCCAGAAGGGAGAGTGCGCCATGTACATTTGAGGTGATTTGCACAGGGGTGGCTGATTGTTAACAGCGGTTTTGACAAACGCAAAACAAACAAAACCCCACATGTGACCCCATTTCGGAAACTACACCCCTCACGGAATGTAATGAGGGGTGCAGTGAAAATTTACAACCCACTGGTGTCTGACAGATCTTTGGAACAGTGGGCTGTGCAAATAAAAAATTTTGTACAGCCCACTGTTCCAAAGATCTGACAGACACCAGTGGGGGGTAAATGCTCACTGTACCCCTTGTTACGTTCCTCAAGGGGTCTAGTTTCCAAAATGGTATGCCATGTGGGGGTTATTTTGCAGTCCTGGCACCATAGGGGCTTCCTAAATGTGACATGCCCCCCAAGCAAAATTTGCTCTCAAAAAGCCAAATATGACTCCTTCTCTTCTGAGCATTGTAGTTTGCCCATAGTGCACTTCAGATCAACTTATGGGGTACCTCCATACTCAGAAGAGATGGGGTTACAAATTTTGGGGGGTATTTTCTGCTATTAACCCTTGCATTAATGTGAAATTTGGGGGGAAACACACATTTTAGTGACATTTTTTTTCAATTTTTTTACATATGCAAAAGTCGTGAAACACATGTGGGGTATTAAGGCTCACTTTATTCCTTGTTACGTTCCTCAAGGGGTCTAGTTTCCAAAATGGTATGCCATGTGTTTTTTTTTTCCTGTTCTGGCACCATAGGGGCTTCCTAAATGCAACATGCCCCCCAAAAACCATTTCAGAAAAACGTACTCTGCAAAATCCCCTTGTCGCTTCTTCGCTCTACTGCGCCCGCCGAACACTTTACATAGACATATGAGGTATGTGCTTACTCGAGAGAAATTGGACTACAAAGTATAATATATAAGTATAAATTTTCTCCTTTTACCCCTTGTAAAAATTCAAAAATTGGGTCTACAAGAACATGCGAGTGTAAAAAATGAAGATTGTGAATTTTCTCCTTCACTTTGCTGCTATTCCTGTGAAACACCTGAAGGGTTAAATGCTGACTGAATGTCATTTTGAATACTTTGGGGGCTTCAGTTTTTATAATGGGGTCATTTGTGGGGTATTTCTAATATGAAGACCCTTCAAATCCACTTCAAACCTGAACTGGTCCCTGAAAAATTGTGATTTTGGAAATTTTGTGAAAAATTGGAAAATTGCTGGTGAACTTTGAAGCCCTCTGGTGTCTTCCAAAAGTAAAAACACGTACATTTTATGATGCCAACATAAAGTGGACATATTGTATATGTGAATTTAAAAAAAATTATTTGGAATATCCATTTTCCTTACAAGCAGAGAGCTTCAAAGTTAGAAAAATGCAAAATTTTCAATTTTTTCATCAAATTTTGGAATTTTTCACTGAGAAACGATGCAAGTATCGACAACATTTTACCAATAACATAAAGTAGAATATGTCTCGAAAAAACAATCTCGGAATCAGAATGATAGGTAAAAGCATTCCAGAGTTATTAATGTTTTAAGTGACAGTGGTCAGATGTTCAAAAAACGCTCTGGTCCTAAGGTGTAAAATGGCCTGGTCCTTAAGGGGTTAAAGAAAAGTAAGCCAAGCCTGCTGGTTTTAGTGTGCCACCGAAATGTATACCTAAAGATAAGGTCAGGGAAAAGGAGGACTAATCATGCTGAATTTCAACACCTGAACAATTTTTTCTCCGTGGAGATATGACAGGGGGTACAGGATAAGTGTTGGTATGTTTAATATTTTGCTATTCTATTTCCCAAGGCCACTTGCTACAGAATTGGCATGTCCTGATGACATTTACATAATGGATATTGCCAGCATGAATCAGGTACGATCCAAGTAAAACTTGTCAGTCTTTCAACTGAAAATGGACAGCTAGATCACTGCAATAGAATATATGACTGTTTACATCTGTGTTTTCTCTCTTAGTGTTCCGTTCCTGTTCTACCACATCAGAAAGACGGTCAGCTGTAGATTATATCACAAAGAAGCAAAGCCCAAATTATAATACATCATGTAATACACCTATTAGTTTGCTGTAGACTGAAGTGTAAATAACACAAAACACTCACCTCCAAAAGTGAAGTTCAAACCCCTCACATTTATCTTTGCATTTGAAGCAAGGAGCTCCAGACCCTTCTTCATGGCCTAATGTCATCTGTATAAAAAAATAAATAGTAGTTGAGAACATCCCTAATATAAAAAGAACAGTTAGTAAAACCAAGTTACATGCCACATTTTTCAGACAGTAAAACAAACAGGATAACGAAATATAGGTTTAAACAGGGGAAAAAATACATTAGCCCATATTTACTTTTGCTGAATTTTGGTTCAGTTGCACTAAAAAAAAAAAAAATCTGTTATGACTTCCGCAACATTTGCTAAATGGGTACTCAATAGATTATGAGATGTCTGATCGCAGGGGGTCCGGCCACAGGGACCCTGCGCGATCTCAGAGCCAGCACCCTGGCAATCTGAACATTTTTGTTCGGAGTTTTGAAACCCGGGCCAGTGTTCTGAACAAAAATGTTCAGATCACCAGGGTGCCGGCTCGGAGATCGCGCAGGGTCCCTGCGGCCAGACATCTTATCCCCTATACTTTGGATCCTTGTAACTGTATGGACCTACAGAATAATGAGATAAGGAGTACCGGTAATTTTTAGCGAAAAGTGCACTGCGTAGAAACGGAAGCCCCCCAAAAGTTACAAAATGGTGTTTTTTTTATTTCACCCCACAAAAAATTTTTTTTTGTTTCCTCGTAGATTATGTTAGAAAATAAGTGATGTAATTACAAAGTACGAATTCTGACATCACAAACAAGCCCTTATATGGGTCTGTAAGTGCAAAATAAAAATAAAAAAAGAGTTATGATTTTTAGAAGGGGAGGAGGAAAAAAACAAAAGTGCAAAAATGGAAATTGTCCGGGTGCCTAAAGGAGTACTCCGGTGGAAAACAATGTATTTCAAATCAACTGGTGCTGGAAACAGATTTGTAAATTGCTTCTATTAAAGAAATGTAAGCCTTCCAGTACTTATCAGCTGCTGTATACTACAGGAGGAAGTTGAGTTGTTATTTACTATCTGACCATAGTGCTCTCTGCTGCCTCCCTCTGTTCATGTCAGGAACTGTCCAGAGCAGGAGAGGTTTGCTATGGGGATTTGCTTCTGCTCTACACAGTTCCTGACATGGACAGTGGTGTCAGCAGAGAGCATTGTGGTCAGACAGAAAAGAAATTCAAAAAGAAAATAACTTTCTCTGTAGTATACAGCAACTGATAAGTACTGGAAGGGTTAAGATTTTTTAATAGAAATAATTTACAAATCGGTGTAACTTTCTGGCCCCAGTTTATACAAAAAAAAATTATATTATATTATATCATATTATAATATAATATAATATAAATATGACGGGGGGGGCTGTGACAGAGGGGGGGGATGTGAAGTGACAAGGGGGGAAATGTGACAAGAGGGAAACGTGACAAGAGGGGGGAAATGTGACGGGGGAGATGTGAAATGGGCAGGGGGGGGGGGGGAGATGTGAAATTCAATGCAAAAAATTGTACCGCTTTTGGTACAAATTTTCAGACAGAATCATATCGCCAGGGAGGTTAAAGGGGTACTCTGCTCCTAGACATCTTATCCCCTATCCAGAGGATCAGGAATAAGATATCTGGTCATGACATCTTATCCCCTATTTAATCAACATCTTATCCCCTATTTAATCAATCATCAGACATCTTATCCCCTATTTAATCAATCATCAGACATCTTATCCCCTATTTAGTCAACAAGCCCTAATATAAGTCTTTCATTTTAACAGATAAAAGTATGGCGTAACAAAAAAATTAAAATAAATATCTGTGGCGGGAAATCTGAGAGAAAACCGCTATTTTGAAACTTTGGGGTGGGGGTGTGTGTGTGTGTTAGTTTTTACACAGTGCACATGTATTCTGTGGGTCTATACAATTAAAATGATAGCCAAGATTACATGTTTTTCTTTGCAATTTTGGACCGTAGAATTGATGTCAGCCATTACCGACGAGTCTCCAGGTGCTGCCGATAGCAGTTGGGACCCGTGGCCTAACAAAAGGGTGCAGCTCCTACGTTTGCTGCATAGATCAGACATGCCGCAGGGGGTAAATGTATATCCTGGTGTGCTAAGTACCAGGCAGTCAGGAGGAAAGCCATGTGTACTCTAAGGGTTAAACTGCTTTTTCTTTCCTTCAACTCTTCAAGTTGCACAGCTCAGTAAGGACTATAAGCACTTTCCCTTATAACTACAGGCTCATCAGCAATTTTTACAAATGTATTTGTATTTTGTATTTGCTTTAAAAATGTAAATTAAAAGGTGATGCCATAATTGTTTCCTTTTGCTTGATCTGGAAAAACATATACCATAACTTGTAATAATTTACTTTTATTTGTAAGAATTTTTCAAAAAGTCAGAATGTTCCCTTATTAATTGTGGAAGAATAATAATAGGTATGCCCCGAGATTTCAGGTGGTAATAAAAATATATATTTTTTGGCATTGTACAAAATGGGACGGGGGGGGGGCAGGGTCAAACAGACGGATGCACTCACCCTCGGCATAGGCAGAAGCAAGAGGAGGCACAAGTTTTTTCTCCAGTGCTGGAGAGGGGTCCACGGGGGCAGAGCTGTGATTAGACTGTGCCTGAAGGACCTTTAATGATGACAGAGTAGGTGGGGCCGAGTTGTGATGAGATTGTGACTAAAGAACCTGCCATGACAAAGACCCCGACATGGGGTAGGTGGCTGTAAAAACCTAAGACATGACAAGCTTGTATGAAGTTGTGCATGTAGAGCAGTTATCTGCTACCTGTGGTGCTGCAGGTGTTTCAGAACTACAACTCTCAGCAGATCCTACAACCAAAAGCTGTACTATAGCAGTGCATGCACTTTATCGTGTTACAGCCCATTATGCATTGCTGATAGTTGTCATTGCCTGCTGTAAGTGGTATTGCTGCAACAGTTACAGAACAGGCTCTATAGCACAACCTGCTGAAACTTGTAGCATCATATTTTGACAATTCTGCATGCGGGGATACCATATATGCTTATTATTTTTAATTTGTTTTATAAAATTGGAATTTTTAAATTTTTTTATTTTTTATTTTTTATTAGCGGAGGGGCTTTTATATGATTTTAAAAACATTTTTTATTTTACAATTTTTGAATCCCCATAAGGGACTATTACATGCATTCATTAGATCGCATTTACTGTTTAATGTTATGCTATTGCATAGCATTAAATAGTGAGAGGGGCACTCCACTGATACAGCCTGGCTCTCCCAAGCTGCAACACTGCAAAGTCAATCCAGTGCCCGGAGGCAGATAAGTGGACCCTCTAGCACCATTTTAGCTCATCGGATCCCCACAATCTTGGGGTCTGATTAGCTCCACTGAGCTACCGGCATAGGGCATATAACCCTTTAGATGCCGTGATTGGCATTGATCACGGCATCTAAAAGTTAAGGAAGGGCAAGGTGTGATAGCCGTTGCCCGTTATTAGTGTTGAGTGTCTTGCTACTTATATAATTATATAAGAGCCCTCACTTACCTGCCTATGAAGTGAGTGCTTGCTTCATAGGCATTAGAGATGAGCGAAGTTACAGCTATTCGATTTGTCACGAACCTTGCGGTTCAGCGTTTGTTGACTTTAGCCTGCATAAATGAGTTCAGCTTTCAGGTGCTTCGGTGGGCTGGAAAAGGTGGATACAGTCCTAGCAAAGAGTCTCCAGCCCACCGGAGCACCTGAAAACTGAACTAATTTATGCAGGCTAAAGTCAACAAGCGCGGAACAGCAAGGTTCATGACGAATCGAATCACTGTAACTTCGCTCATCTCTAATGGGCATTTAACAATAACATTAAGTCCAAGACAGAAAGGGGGTACCTGTATGCTTATTGTCATCTAGGTGTCAATAATAAATATTAACCTCTTTAGGACAATGGACGTAAATGTACATCCGGATGCGGTGGTACTTAACGCACCAGGACGTACATTTACGTCCAGTACATCATATGAGCGTCGGACCGGTTCTCCCATCATGCACGGCAGGTCCGGGCTGCTATCAGCGGCCAGGGATCCACCAGTAATGGTGGACATGAGCGATTGCTGATCACATTGCCCCAAAAAATTATTAAAAAGCCACTAAAAAGTCAGATATACACAAAAGTGGTACTAAAACAAAAAAAAATAAAAACTACAGGTTATGGCGCAAATGAGCCCTCATAAATCTCTGTATACGGAAAAATTTTAAAGTTATAGGTGGTCGAAATATGGTGATTTTAACCCCTTAAGGACCAAGCCCATTTTCACCTTAGGGACCAGAGCATTTTTAGAAATCCTGACCACTGTCACTATAAGCATTAATAACCCTGGGATGCTTTTACTTATGAATTTGATTCAGAGATTGTTTTTTCGTGACAGTCTACTTAAACATAGTGGTAAATTTTAGTCGATACTTGCATCGTTTCTTGGTGAGAAATTCCTAAATTTCATAAAAAATTTTCAAATGTAGCATTTTTTCTAACTTTGAAGCTCGCTGCTTGTAAGGAAAATAGATATACCAAATAAATTATATATTGATTCACATATACAATATGTCTACTTTATGTTTGCATTATCAACGAAAGTCTATGGGAGGGGGGCGTGACTGCATAAACTTTCGTTGAGGGGGCGGGCGTGACGTCACCAGGGGCGGCCCTGAACACGGAACCCGCACACAGCGTTCGGAACAATAAACTTCCGAAAGCTGGGGAGCGGAGCTCCGGAAGCAGGGCAGCAGAGTACCCCTTTATTTAGTAAAAAAATTAAAAAAAGTTTGAGATTTTTTTTTTTTTTTAAGCAGTACAAGAAAAAGAATGTACGTATGGGTATAATTTTAATCGTATTGACCCACAAAATAAGGACAACATAAAATTTTTACTGTTAAGTGTACAGCGTGTAAACGAAAGCCTCCAAAATTAGCAAAATTGTGGTTTTCATTTAAATTTCCTCACACAAATAATTTCTTGGGTTCGCCGTACATTTTATCGTAAAATGAGGGATGTTACTTAGAAAGTACAATTGGTCGCACAAAAAAACACAAGCTCTCACATGGCTTTGTGGATGGAAATATAAAAGAGTTATGGATATTAGAAGGCAAGGAGGAAAAAAAACAAAAATGCAAAAATAAAATTGGTCTTGTTACTTAAGGGGTTAAATAAATAGTTGCACAATAGAAGCAAAACGTACGTTGGGGTACGCGCACCACCGGTTAAGCACTTGTACATCTTTGATGACACTTCTCAGGTCTGTTTTTTTCTTTACTTGCTGTACTACTATTGTGTTTTTCTGGGAGCGTGTGGGATGCCATATTTTATCTATGTCTGTTTCTATTTGTATTTCAGTAAAGCATTTTATTTTTATTATAGCAATAAAAGATTAAATACAATTACTTTACAATAGGACATACCGTATATACTCGAGTATAAGCCGACCCGAATATAAGCCGAGGCCCCTAATTTCACCCCAAAATCCCAGGAAAAGTTATTGACTCGAGTATAAGCCTAGGGTGGGAAATACATCATCCCCCCTGTCATCATCCAGACCCCCGTCATCATCCCCCCTCATCATCATCCCCCTTCATCATCACTGCCTGTCATCATCCCCTTGTCATCATCCCACCCCCCCTACATCATCCCCTTGTCATCATCCCACACCCCCCCTTCATCATCCCCTTGTCATCATCCCACCCCCCCTTCATCATCCCCTTGTCATCATCCCACCCCCCCTTCATCATCCCCTTGTCATAATCCCACCCCCCCTTCATCATCCCCTTGTCATAATCCCACCCCCCCTTCATCATCCCCTTGTCATCATCACCACGTCATCAGCCCCCCCCCTTCATCATCACCGCTTGTCAATGTCTGATACAGTGGTCTTCAACCTGCGGGCCTACAGATGTTTCGAAACTACAACTCCCAGCAAGCCCGGGCAGCCATCGGCTGTCCGGGCTTGCTGGGAGTTGTAGTTTTGAAACCTCTGGAGGTCCGCAGGTTGAAGACCACTGCGGCCTTCGACATCCAGCCCCCCCCCCCCTCTCACCCCCTTTAGTTTTGTACTCCCCTCCGCTCGGCGGGACGTTAGGGTGCGCTGGTCCGGTGCTGCAGGACTGTCCGGTGGGGAGGTCTTCCGATGGGATAGTGGTTCCGGGCTGCCATCTTCACCGGGGGGCCTCTTCTCCGCACTTCGGGCCCGGAATAGTGGCGTTGCCTTGACGACGACGCAGAGAGACGTTGGTAATGAACGTCCCTCTGAGTCGTCGTCAAGGCAACGTGACTATTCCAGGGCCGGGCCCGAAGCGCGGAGAAGAGGCCCCCCCCGGTGAAGATGGCAGCCCGGAACCATTATCCCACAGGACGACCTCCCCACCGGACAGTCCTGCAGCACCGGACCAGCGCACCCTAACGTCCCGCCGAGCGGAGGGGAGTACAGAACTAATGGGGGTGAGAGGGGGGGGGGGCTGGATGATGTCGAAAGCCGCAGTGGTCTTCAACCTGAGGACCTCCAGAGGTTTCAGAACTACAACTCCCAGCAGGCCCGGACAGCCGATGGCTGCCCGGGCTTGCTGGGAGTTGTAGTTTTGAAACATCTGGAGGTCCGCAGGTTGAAGACCACTGAGGGCGGGGAGTTCACTCGAGTATAAGCCGAGGGGGGTGTTTTCAGCACGAAAAATCGTGCTGAAAAACTCGGCTTATACTCGAGTATCTACGGTAACCTTACATTTCATCAAACCACCTTACCACACCCCACCCCTACTGCCAGAAGGGAGGAAAAAAAAATAATCTAAACGATCTAAAAATATATATATATATTTTTTTTTATCATCTATCTCGGAACTATATCTGTGGTCAGTGTTTTTGTGGGTGTTTGTAGAATTTTTTTTATTGCATAGATTACTTTGTATTATACTTTCATCAGGAACCATTTAAACATGTATATATTCATCCAATAAAAAGACAACTTCTAATGAACCTGATTGTTCCAATGATAAAATTAGGATGACAGATCTACTGTCTTCCTTTACAGACTAGTCTCCTTGTCCATGCCATCATGTACAAAACAGAGGAAATGTACTGCAGTAAAGCAATAAAATTCATTGAAATGCAATTATGAATAATTCAATTAGATTTTTAAATATTAAATTAAAGGGGTATTCCTGGAAAAAATAAATAATTATATCAACTGGCTCCAGAAAGTTAAACAAATTTGTAAATTACTTCTATTAAAAAATTGTAATCCTTCCAATAATTATCAGCTCCTGAAGTTGAGTTGTTGTTTTCTTTCTGACAACAGTGCTGTCTGCTGACATCTCTGCTTGTCTCGGGAACTGCACCAAGTAAAAGAGGTTTGCTATGGGGATTTGCTTCTACTCTGGACAGTTCCTGGGGCAGGTGTCAGAGAGCACTTAGACAGAAAAGAATAACTTAACCTTAACAGCTCTGAAAAGATTAAGATTTTTTTTTAATAAAAGTAATTTACAAATCTGTAGGTTAAAAGGAGGATTTGGAGTGGCTCTTTGTTCTCACCGTAACCAATAGCAACCCGGGCTACCCAAAATATCACCTATACCTAAGGTGAATGAAAATAGTACTAATTTACAAGAAAGAATTGGGGCTCAGGGTAAATGATGTGTGGACACAACTGGCTTGATATGTTAGATATTAATATTTATTATAGTAATCGATTTGTTTGTAAGACGTGGTAAGTACCGTGACTTACAGGGCCCTTGTAGAGCCACGGCACTCCCTACAAATAATATAGTATGGATAAAAATGCTAATAAAATTAAAATAAAATGCAAATAATATAGTATGGATAAAAATGTTATGGATAAATAATTAATCTTATATTTATGTATAGTATTTACATTTTACTAGCATTTTTATCCATACTATATTATTTGTAGGGAGTGCCGTGGCTCTACAAGGGCCCTGTAAGTCACGGTACTTACCACGTCTTACAAACAAATCGATTACTATACGTAATTAATAATAAATATTAATATCTAACATATCAAGCCAGTTGTGTCCACACATCATTTACCCTGAGCCCCAATTCTTTCTCGTAATTTACAAATCTGTTAAACTTTCTTGAGCCACTTGAACAGTGATTTAAAGTATATGGCACTGGATGCAGTAAATTACTAACAGTTTTATGGATTCCAATTGCATAATTTGCATGATTATTTTCGCTTGGCTCTAAAAACCAAGTGTGAATAGTGATCAAAAGACTGTGTCGTTACTAGAAGTGTCAACAGTGATCAAAAGACTGTGGCGTTAATATAAGAATATAAGAATACAATGTTGGGGCTCTCATCTGTATGAATTAATGTGGAGAGGTGAGCACCAAGAAAGATACCAACATATGGCGGTGGCAATACATTCTTAGTTTTTTCACGTGGTGTGATTTTTTCCAAAAAAGTTTTTTTCATATTTTAATGGATACAATAAATATTAACATTTTAAAGGTTCCCTATATATATATATATATATATATATATATATATATATATATATATATATATGGAACCTTTAAAATGTTAATATTTATTGTATCCATTAAAATATGAAAAAAACTTTATATATATATATTTTTTTTTTTTTTTTTTTTTTTTCCTGGATAACCCCTTTAAGAAGATGCTGTTCCTACTGTGCAGCCCCAACCAGGAATGAAGGAGTCAGGGCCATTTTCTGATCACTGCAAATTCCCAGTAGTCCATTAAATGGAATGGTCAACCATAAAATCAAACAATTGTAGTAAGTTTTACATAGCCCTCTGTTTTTGGCTCATAAATGAAACTCCAAAGCAAAATATCCTTCTATAAAATCTATATGGGCAAATAGAGAACATGAAAAATAATTCATTCCATCATCCATTTGACATATGTGCAGACTAATGCCCCAACACTGTACATACTGAGGAAGAGATACTGCTGCAGATAACCCCTTTCTTCCCGATGCATACATATCTGTGTCATAGAAGAATGCTGGTACTATAGGAAATACAAATAAATTAACTGCTGGCTGAATGTGGAAATGGAAGTGCTGCCATGAGGGACACTATATTTCAGGCCTAAAAACACATATATAGATAGCTTAGAGGGACTGATCACATATGATTTGTCAATCTGCCCCAGGTTTCAGAGTTATGGGGGACATGTATCAAAGATTTTACTCCTGTTTTGTGTGTATTTTTTTGCGCAAAATTTTGCTCAAGCCCTTTTTTTGTGCACGTTTTGGTAGAGCATGTCCTCCAGATGTGGCTGAATCAGGGTACCTTGGAGTGACATCTATAGTACACATGGATTTATTACCTGCGTACTTTTCCTTTGCACCAAAAATTTTGACGCACGTGCGTCTTTTTCCCAGCAAATATAAGCCAACTTTAACTGCACGTAGCAATCCTTTCTATTTCTGAAGGAAAGTTCTACTAAGGAACCACCAGAATGTTTTCACTTTCCTATCTCAATTCCTCATTTGGTTTGCTTTATATTGCTCTTTACTCCTTGGTTATTCCAAAGCACTTATAAAATAATTTGCATATAGAATATTTCTTTACAGTTCAGTTATTCATTAGATCACTTGTATATTGGTTTTGCTATTTTATGATCCAACAATTTAATACATTTACATAGGAAATGTTTGATAACTTATCATTGAACAAGCTCCGTCACATTAAAATAGCTTTGTAATCCACTTAACACTGTAGATCATTCTCCTTTTATTTTTACAATTTACTGCTTTCCGTTATACTTTTCCCCAGCGCCCAGTAAGATGGTGGCTATCACTGATAGCCAGCCATCTTACCATGCGACCACGGGGGGTTTCATCCCCCCCCAGCAATCGCTGCTATCAGCTGGTCAAATCTGATTAGCTGATAGCAGCGCGGTGTGTGAGTCCGGATCACGGGGATCGGGACACACACTGCTCTGCTAAGTGTCCCTTACCCGTCCATGCAGTGTCCTGAGCAGTCCCGGTGCGAGCGGCGTCCTCCAGGCGGTCCCGGGGGTGGTGCGTCCCCGCGGTGAGTTTGCAGCAGCAGGGCGGCATCTTCATTGGCAGCAGTGAGATCGCCGTAAAGCGATCTCACTGCTGTCTCTCGGAGTTTCAAAACTGCAACTTCCAGCATGCCCAGACAGCCTTTGGCTTTCTGGGCATGCTGGGAGTTGTAGTTTTGCAACATCTGGAGGGCCACAGTTTGGAGACCACTGTATAATGTTCTCCAATCTGTGCTCTTCCAGATGTTCCAAAATTACAAATCTCAGCATGCCCACTCTGTCGAGGCATGCTGGGAGTTGTAGTTCTGTAACATCCGGAAGACCACAGATTGGAGACCATTATACAGTGGTCTACAAACTGTGGACCTCCAGCTGTTGCAAAACTACAACTCCCAGCATTCCCAGACTGCCCAAGCATGCTGGGAGTTGTAGTTCGTCAACATCTGACCCTTCAGATATTGCCGAAATACAACTTCCAGCATGTCTGGCCATGTTGGGAATTATAGTTTTGCGACAGCTGGAGGCACACTAGTTGGGAAACATTGTTCGTTTCCTAACTCTTTTTCCCAACCCGTGTGCCTCCAGCTGTGCCTCCAAACTATAACTCCCATCATGCACTGACAGACCATGCATGCTGGGAATTGAAGTTGTGCAACAGCTGGAGGCACACTGGTTTGGAAACACTGAGTTAAGTAAAAAACTTTCAAGTGTTTTGCAACCAGTGTGCCTTCAGCTGTTGCATAACTACAACCCTCAGCATGCACGGACTGCCAAAGGGCATGCTGGGAGTTGTAGCAGTATGCCTCCAGCTGTTGCATAACTACAAGTTCCAGCATGTCCTTCTGCTGTCACTGCATGCTGAGATTTGAAGTTTTTTCAACAGCTGAAGGCACACTGGTTGCGAAACACTGAGTCTGTTTCCGTGTTTTGCAACCAGTGTGCCTCCAGCTGTTGCAAAACTACAACTCCCAGCATGCACGGACAGCCAAAGGGCATGCTCGGAGTTGTAATTTTGCAACAGCTGGATGTTTCCCCCCTCCCCCCCTCCCCCCAATGTGAATGGACAGGGTACACTCACATGGGCGGAGGTTAACAGGGAGTGCTGCAAGATTGAGATGCCGCAAACTCGCTGTCAACCCCCCCCCCCCCCCCCCCCCCCCCCCCCCCCCCCCCCCCCCGTGTGACTGTACCCTAAAAACACTACACTACACTTAAAATAAGTAAAAAACACTAATATATATATATATATATATATATATATATATATATATATATATATATATATATATAGATATATATATATATATACACACATACCGCTACACAGCCCCCCTCCCCAATAAATATGAACAACGTCTGGTACGGCACCGTTTCCAAAACGGAGCCTCCAGCTGTTGCAAAACAACAACTCCCAGTATTGCCGGACAGCCATTGACTGTCCAGGCATGTTGGGAGTTTTAATAAAAACCTATAGCTTATGCCTCTAGGACCTCACCAATGGTGCATAATGGTGTGGACAAAGATAGATGTAACAGCGTTTATTAAAAAATTGTTTTTAATTCAGATATAAAATGTAATATATATATAAATAAAATAGTAGCAAAATATCACATTACACTGGCATTAGTCTAATGAAAATCTCACTGGGCCCTAGTGAGGTATCAAAAAATGTGTGAATTAATATTTAAATAAGTCCATTAATCTGCAGATAAAAAAAAATGTAAAAATAAAAATACCAATATAAAAATAAGTCCGTGAGAAACGTATGGATATTGTAACATAAAGTCAATGAAAAAATTTATAAAAAAGTTGATGAATGAATGATACGGAATATCTCTCACCACTGCTTCTGGCTTGGTCTGTTGTAGTGGATGGGTCGCAGCCTCATAATCCTCATGTGCCCCAATGATTGGAAGGGGGGCACAGATTGATAGATCTCCCTTAGCAGCCCCGTTGGCAAGGGGGCGCAAATAGATGTTGCGTATCGTGAGCAAGTGGCAATTGCAGCGCTCGGGACCTCGTTCGCTTACCGGCTTAGCACAGACGGCACTAGTCTGGCACTCCGGCAGGAGTGTCAGTCGGCTCGGGTGCGACAACGGGTCTGCTGGTGATGGTATTCCGGGAGCAATGGAAGGTCTGGGATTGGCATCCCACGTGGAGGCAGAAGATGAGGCTATGAGATGCAATGGATGGTAAGGTTACAGCCAGGCAGGGCGGAGTAGAACAGGTTTAACTCCTCTGTTGCCGAGGTATTTGCAGATGGACGCTGATGATAACTGTGTGAATAGTGACAGATTTCTAAACGCGTTTCGGGGTACTGGGAAACAAAGACCTCCGACCCCTTCCTCAGTAGAAATGTGTATATGTTTGGAGTTTTGCAACAGCTGGAGGCACCCTGATTGGGAAACACTGGCATAGAATACCCCTCTGTCCACCCCTATGCAAAACCCTAATTTAGGCCTCAAATGCGCATGGCGGTCTCTCACTTTGGAGCCCTGTCGTATTTCAAGGCAACATTTTAGGGTCACATATGGGGTATCGCCGTACTCAGGAGAAATTGCCTTACAGATTTTGGGGGGCTTTTTCTCCTTTTACCCATTATGAAAAGGAACAGTTGGAGTCTACACCAGTATGTTAGTGTATAAAAATAAAATTATTTACACTGACATGCAGGTGTTGCCGCATACTTTACATTTTCACAAGAGGTAAATGGGAAAAAAGATCCCCATTTTTTGGGACACAATTTAGCCAGAGTACGGAGATACCACATATGTGGGCGCACAACAAGGCCCATAAGGTAGAGTGCACCATGTACATTTGAGGCGATTTGCACAGGGGTGTCACAGATGTTAAATGAAGAATAAGGACATTGGTATAATTGATGTGTTATAATTGGGTGCAAAAAGTGGTATTATTGTGAGATTAAAACTCTACATAATGAAGAAAAAAAAATTCTAAAACTAATAACGAGGACACACTTACTGTTTAGGTGCAGATACGCTGCAGACAAAGCTCCTACTAAATAGAGCTGCGGTGTAAATTTATGCTCTGAGGAGAATTCTAAATTTATACGCAATTAAAAAAAGTAGCTGCACAAGAATGATAAATTTAACGCAGCTGCGCCAAATTTAGACAACAGGACGAGGGGTAAAAAACTTCTATTATACACTGGAAATGATACATGTCCCCCATGGAGTATTTGAGTTCATCTGACAGATTCCTAAATTGGTTATGTTGGGCTATGGTGCTAGGAGGTATAGGTGGGCTTATCTGGGGGTGAGAATAACTTAAAATGTGTGCAGTTTGCGCTCCCATTGCAAGATTTTCTCTCCTGTAGTGATCCTGCTATGTCAGAAGAAAGCAACAGGTGTGCAAGGTATTCATGCCCCCAGCCCAGATAAGCCCACCCATAACACATTCAGGAATCCGTCAGATGAACCCTAACACCCCACAACTCCAGATTGACAAACCATAAAAAGGTATGTGATCAGCCCCAGAATTTTTAGAAATGACCACAGGTCCTCTTTCAATAACACCAGCCAGCAATACTTAACAGATTTTATTGAAATAAGACCTGTGGTCAATTCCACAAAAATGAGATTTTACTATAAAAAAGGCCTGAATAATTTTACATAAAGATGAAAGGGGACAATCCACTTCTGACAGGTAACATCAGAAATGTACAAAATACATAACTTGGCATCAGGGGCACAATAAAAAAAAAATACAGTTTTTAAGATTAATACTAGAGATGAGCGAACTTACAGTAAATTCAATTCGTCACGAACTTCTCGGCTCGGCAGTTGATGACTTATCCTGCGTAAATTAGTTCAGCTTTCCGGTGATCTGGTGGGCTGGAAAAGGTGGATCCATTCCTAGGAAAGAGTCTCCTAGGACTGTATCCACCTTTTCCAGCCCACGGGAGCACCTGAAAGCTGAACTAATTTATGCAGGAAAAGTCATCAACTGCCGAGCCGAGAAGTTCGTGACGAATCTAATTTACTGTAAGTTCGCTCATCTCTAATTAATACAATTTCACAAATGTACATATCTGTATAATTTTCTGGCACCAGTTTATTTGAAAAAAAAAAAAAAAAAAAAAAAGTTGTTTCCTCTCTGGATTACTCTTAACTTTCTCCCTAATCTAATTTATAAATAATCTTTTCCACTAGTTTTTTTCATACTATTAATTGCCCAATTAATAGATTATGAAAAGTTGCAGCCCTAAAACCTAGCACAGTTGCTATAGATGTGTTAGGTCTGCTGGCACTAGCATACATTAAAAAGGGTATTCTGGGATTTTTTTTATTTGACTATGCTACAGGGGCTGTAAAGTTAGAGTAGTTCATAATATAGTGTCTGTACCTGTGTGTGACGGTTTTCTCCCAATTCCTTTGTGATTTTCACCCCAATATTTATATTTACCAGCATACCTGTTGTCTCAGATTTTTCCCAGCCTGCAATGCGGCCGAGACCTGACTCACTAGTCAGCTGATGACAGGGAGCCTGTCTGCTTCAATGGGTGGAGGGATCAATCTGCAACTAATGCAACAGCTGGAGGCACCCTGATTGAAAACCACAGGTCTGCAGCTCATTTATGTTTCAATGGGTGGGGTGGCTGATGTGTGAGAAGGAGGAAAATAGACTTGTGGGATTTGTAGTCAAAAAAAGAAAAGTCAAACAGGAAATACAAGTTCACAAAAAGCTAGTCACAGTGTTATGGTGATCTCACAACATAGCCATTTAACCCCAAGACAAGTGCATATCCTTCCTAAGCATGTCCATTACTGCCTACCAGGTAGGTACTAAAATTACCTTATGCTGGATAACCCCTTTAACTATTCAGAGGGAGCAGGATTATGAGTTTTTTAAAGCGGTACTCCGCCCCTAGACATCTTATCCCCTATCTAAAGGATAGGGGATAAGATGTCTGATCGTGGGGGGGGGGGGGGGATTGGCCGCTGGGACCCCCTGCGATCTCTGGGCTGGCACCACGGCATACACAGCCATCACACCCCTTCCCCATAGACATGAATGGAGGGGGACGTGACGTCACAAACACGGAAGCCCCTAGCTACCGTGTTCAGAATGCTACGGTATTGGAGGTCGCTGGGGATCCCAGCGGCCGGACCCCCTGTGATAAAACATGTTATCCCGTATCCTTTGAATAGGGGATAAGATGTCTAGGGGCGGAGTACCCCTTTAAGCCTGAACAATAGTCTTTATAGCCGAGAATCATAGCTTTGAAATGATACCAGGACAAGAAGGCTAAAAAAGGTTTTCTTCATTTTTATAATTGAGGTTTTATTTGTGTTTGTGGAAAGCGGGAAAACTGTCCTAGTAGCGCAAGGGCTAATGGTATTAAAGTCCTGAAATTATGCCTTGTCTAAAATTATAACATTGGAACATTTACTTAAGTGGTGTATTTATTTATTATGTGCAAAGTGTTATATGCAGAGTTGGTCATTTGTCAGAGAGAAAGGATGAAAGAAACACTGTAAATCACTGCACTTATCTGTAAGCAGAGCTGAAAAGGAACAGCCAACAAGGCAGGAAGGTTTCCAGTTGCATGGTTTGCTTTCAAAACCTTTAAAGGGTACTCCAGTGTAAAAAAAAAAAAAAAAAAAAAAAAAAAAAAATTATATTTATTATATATATATATATATATATATATATATATATATATATATAAATTTTTTTATTTTTTTAAATCAACTGGTGCCAGAACGATTAACAGATTTGTACATTACCTCTATTAAAACATCTTAATCCTTCCAGTACTCTGCAGCTGTATGCTCCACAGGAAATTCTTTTTAAATTTATTTTTTGTCTTACCACAGTGCTCTCTGCTGACACCTGTCTGTCTGTCTCCGTAACTGTCAAGCGCAGGAATCCCCATAGCAAACCTCTCCTGCTCGACAGTTCCTGAGACAGA
This sequence comes from Hyla sarda, assembly GCF_029499605.1. Lineage (NCBI taxonomy): Eukaryota > Metazoa > Chordata > Amphibia > Anura > Hylidae > Hyla > Hyla sarda. The sequence continues at coordinate 245,289,967 of NC_079192.1, forward strand.
CAGAGGTGTCAGCAGAGGGCACTGTGGTAAGGCAGAAAAGAAATACAAAAAGAAAAGACCTTCCTCTGGAGCATACAGCAGCTGATAACTACTGAAAGGATTATAAGTAATTTACAAATCTGTTTAATATTCTGGCACCAGTTGATTTAAAAAAAAATAAAATAAAATAGTTTTTTACGGGAGTACCCCTTTAAGGGAATGAGTCACTCTTCATAAATAGCCGATAATTTATACAGATATTCCGGTATAAATTATCGGCTATCAGCCTGAAAGGTCACAGATTATCGGTATCGGCCCTAAAAAAAAAAAAAAAAAAAATCGATATCAGTCGATCCCTACATGACATACATGTACATCACATGTTACTTGTTCAATTTTCTACCTACAGACTCATATGAGGGTTTTTTTTTGCCACCAATTGTACTTTTTAATGACATTAATCATTTCATAACAAATTCCTTTCAGTTCATAACACAATGTATTTGTGCGGCGAAAAAAAAACAAAAACACATTTTGTAAATTCTGGAGGTTTCTGTTTTCTGTAAAAAGGACACATTATCTTGATTATTTAGGTCCATAGGATTGCAAGGATAACCAATTTATACAGGTTTTATTTTACTACATTAGAAAAAAAAATTACTTTTTCTACGAAAATTAGTATGCTTAAAAATTGTCCTTTTCTGAGCCCTTTAACTTTTTAAAGTTTTTAAATTTTCTGTATACAAGGATGTATAAGGGCTAATTTTTTGCGCTGTGATCTGTAGTTTTTATCGGTACCAATTTTGTTGTGATTGATCTTTTTGATCAAAAATATGCTGTTCTGGACTATGTTATTTTTGCACATGAACACCATTGACTGTGCGATTTAACCCCTTAAGGACCAATACAAATAAACCTGTATGCCCCTGAAAGGCCAGGCCTGTTTTTTCAAATCGGGGATGTCTGTCTTTATTAGAGAATAACTCTGGTAACGTTTTGCCAATCACGATAATTCTGACATTGTTTTTTTTGTCCCAAGTCGTCCTTCATGTACATAGTAAAACTAAGCTGATATAATCAGTAGTTTTTTTTTTTTACAATGCAAAAAATCATGAAATAAAAAAAAAATGTAGATCTTTTGCTATTTTAACACTAATAGGTTGCATATATTTATACTTACTGACCAAATGGTTTATGAAACTTATACTTTCAGATGTCTACTTTATTTTGACAGCATTTTTTTGTTTTTAATTAACATTTAAATTAGTTAGAAGCCTAACAATGCAAGGTTTGCAGAAATTTGACCCCATTTAAAAAACTAGACCCCTCAAGGTATTCGCTAGGGGGTACAGTGAGTATTTTAACACCATAGTTTTTTGGCAGGAATTATTACAAAGTCAGTGTTAAAAATAAAAAATTTGCATTTTTTCCACAAATGCATCATTTGTGGGGCATATTTTTTGTACATCACTTCTGATATTGCAAGAAATGCACCCTTTTCAGGGCATCATTTTAGGCCAAATGGATTATAGGCCACACTTCATGCCTGCAAAGGCTTTTAGCTGCCAGAACCATACAGAACCCCCACAAGTGACCCCATTTTGGAAACTACACCCCCTAAAGTATTCATCTAGATCAAAAGTGAGTACTTAGTATCCATTCCAGCCACACAAAAAGGACTCAAAGTCAGTGGAAAAATTGACATTTTCTTTTTTTTTCCACAAATGCATTATTTGTGGGACATATTTTTTGTACATTGCATCTGAAAAGTAGGAAATACGCCCCATATTTTATTACACTGTTCGTCTAGTGTTCGGTAATACCTCCGCTTAGACCATATTTGGTTGCATGGCCACATGGTGGGACCCAAAAGGAGAGGAGCCCCATTTGGCTTTCAGGATATCATTATAGAAATTATAGGCTGCACTTCAACTTGTAAAGCATTCCAGCTGTCAGAACAATACTGCACCCCCAGAAGTGACCCCATTTTCAAAACTACACCCCCTACAGTATTCACCTAGGGCAAAAGTGAGTACGTTGAGCCCTTATTGTGTGGCTAGAATTATTTCATAGTCAGTGGAAAAAAATAGCAATTAGTTTTTTTTTTTTTTTTTTAACACAAATTATTTGTGGGACATCATTTTGGTACGTCGCTTTTTTAAAAGGAGGAAATGCGCCCCATATTTTATCACCCTGTTCGTCCCGGGCTGGGCAGTACCCCTACTTAGGCCATATCTGGTTGCCTGACCGCCTGGTAGGACCAAGAAGGAGAGGAGCCCCCTTTGGCTTTCAGGGCATCATTATATGAATAGTCCCCATTCATACTGCGTTTCTGCAGTATAGGTGTCCATTGTCATGTCAAAAAAGGGATGCCAATGTATACTGTACCCGTCTCATTCAGAAATGAATGGAGCTGCTACAGTATATGTCGGCATCACTCTTTTTGACGTGATGCTGACGGATACCGCTAACACTGCGGAAACTCAGTATGAACGGGATGCAGTGTAGGGTCACATAGAGCGCATCTGCAGCATATTTCACACTGCGGATGCCCCCGGCAGTCACAAGGGCAAGATCACTGCTGTGGCTGGGTAGCTCAGTGTGTCCGCTTATGACTGCCGGCGGGAAATCCGCCGCTATGAGTGGACACACAAAGCTACCAAGCCGCAGCAGGGAGCTCATTATTGTGACTGTTGGCGGGCATCCGCAGAACGTAATATGCTGCGGATGTGCACCGTGTGAGCCTACACATTATACATTTTTATTTTCCATTATATTTATTTAATAAATGTTTATTTTATTTTTTTACACTTTATTTTATATTTTTCACTTTTTTTAATGCTTTGGAATACTTCGTATTCAAAAGCATTGCAGATATTTGCTGCCTGCTAGTTTTACACTAGCAGTGCGGCAGGGTCCCGGCTGTGTGTTACAGTCAAGTCCCTGCCGCGAACTCGTGGGTGCACAGGGCAGCAACCACGAGAAGCAGGGACTAGTATAGACATCCAGGTGCCAGAACAGCCGCCGACCTGGACGTTTATACTCGTCCATGGTCGTCATAGGGTTAATTAACGTTATATTTTAACAATTTGGACATTTACGCATGCCCTACCTCCATCCTTTCTGCTGATCAGGAAAGCGCAATTTCATCATGGGATGAGCCCGACTGAGAAGCCAGGATTGAATTTTTTTACATTTTATATGCCTCAATCAACTTTGATCGTGGCATCTAAAGAGTTAAGGCCGGACATCACCCAGATTGGGCTCTAACCACAAGGGTCTTGGTTGCTAGCTGCCAGGACCATCCTGATATGATGTGCGCTCAGCTCCTTAGTGCATCACAGAACGGGAGCAGGAGCTGGGCGCACATGTACACCTTGCTTCCTTAAGGTGTTAAACATTTTGCTGCACATAATCGCACAGAGCTGATTAAATGGATTTTGGTTCATTGTGCAGCCAGGAAGGAGGCGAGTAGCTATGCTGTGCAGCCTCTATGGATCACCAGATGGTGACTAGAAGCTGGGCTAGTGCAGCAGAGGAGAGCGCCCAAAGTTTGCTAACAATTTTTTTTTGTCTTTCAGGTTCCCATGTGCAGATGACTACTTCGGATTCAGTGGACTGCCAATGACCAGTAGTTTTTTTTATTCCTATTAACCAATTTCCCTCTAAGGGTGAGCTGGCTCGTCCTGAGACGGCAAGCGGTGTATGACACGGGCTCCCGACTCGAGCCCGCGCCATACCGGCAGGCCCCCAGCTGATTCCTGTAGCTGGGGGCCGGAGTTATTAGCCGACCTGAGATTGATAAAGCCTGGCTGAACCAGGCTTTATCAATCAAGTGCAGAGCACAGATCAATGTAGTTCTATGGAACCACATTGATCTGTATGATAAAAAAAACAAAAAAAAAAAACATTTTAAGTAACAAAAAAAAAAAACCATTAACCCTTTCCATATTAAAAGTTTGAATCACCCCCTTTTCCTAAATTTCATATAAAAAAAATATGTAAACATAATAAAAATAAAACATATGTGATATTGTCGTGTGCGTAAATGTCCGAACTATAAAAATATAATGTTAATTAAACCGCACGGTCAATGGCGTAAAAAGTTCCAAGTTCCAAAGTTGTGTATTTGCGTCACTTTGTGTGTGTGTGTGTGTGTGTGTGAGTTATATATATATATATATATATACATACACACACACACACACACACACACACACACACACACGCTGTCAAAAAGTTCCCATCAAAACAAAAATGGTACCGATAAACTTCAGATCTCTTTATATGGAAAAGTTAAAAAAAAAAAGTTAGATGTCAGAAGATGACAATTTTACACATACTAATTTTGGTGCATGTCGTTCTAATGCTTTTTAAGTAGTAAAATAAAATAAAACCTATATAAATTAAAGTACAAAAAAGTGCACTGCATATAATCGGAAGCCCTCAAAAAAGTTACAAAATGGCTTTTTGTCCCCAATTTTGCCCCACGAATATTTTTTTTCTGGTTTCGCCATAAATGTTGTGGTAAAATGATTTTAGGTCATTATAAAGTACAATTGCTGGCGCAAAATAATTAAGCCCTCATATGGGTCTGTATGTGCAAAATTGAAAGCGTTATGATTTTTAAAAGGTGATTAGGAAAAACCGAAAGCGCAAAAATGGAAAAACCTGTGGTCCTTAAAGGGGTACTACGCCCCTAGACATCTTATCCCCTATCCAAAGGATAGGGGATAAGATGTCAGATCGCCGCGGTCCCGCTGCTGGGGAGCCCTGGGATCCCCGCTGCGGCACCCCGCTATCATTACAGCATAGAGCGAGTTCGCTCTGCACGTAATGATGGGCGGTACATGGGAGCAGCGTGACGTCATGGCTCCGCCCCTCGTTACATCACAGCCCGTCCCCTTAATGCAAGTCTATGGCAGGGGGGCGTGACGACCGCCACGCCCTTCCCATAGACTTGTATTGAAAGGGCGGGCTGCGACATCACGGGGGGCGGAGCCGTGATGTAACGATGCTCCGGCCCCTGTATTGCCCATCATTACGTGCAGAGCGAACTCGCTCTGTGCTGTAATGATAGCGGGGTGCCGCAGCGGGGATCCCAGGGCTCCCCAGCAGCGGGACCGCGGCGATCTGACATCTTATCCCCTATCCTTTGGATAGGGGATAAGATGTCTAGGGGCGGAGTACCCCTTTAAGGGGTTTAAGTGGCCAAATATTTTTTCACCACTGTTGTCTTTTCTATAACTTTACATGCTTAGTAGGAGAGCTGTCTGGTAGACTGCATCCATTTCTAAGCTGGGGCTTAGCATAAGCGATGTGTACACATTTGTCAGTCTAAATGGCCAATGTTTGCTAGTTTACAGGTGCAGGCACCCAGGCCTTGATAAATGCTCCTCAAATATGCTTTTTTAATAAAACATTCAGCCAGTAAAGTATCCCCTGAATACCAACACAAAGGCTATGTTCACAGGGTTTAAAATGTGCAGAATGTTCGCCCAGAAAACATGAGCAGACATTCTTCACATTTGCTTGTTTTGGCAGCACTATGACTGCTCGAAAAAGCGCAGAATTTCCGCAATGTGCACAGAGCAGCAGCATCCTAATGAAATCAATGGGACTTTGCTGCAGTGGAATTTCTGAGCGGAATATTCCTGCAGAATTGTAATCAAAAATTCCGCTGTGAGAACATAGCCTAAAACTGGCTGACCAGTTTTCTTTAAATTCCTCCAGTGGCCCTGATAAACTGTACATGCTACATGGAACAATCATTTACCACCCACAACTCTCCCTTGGTTAAATTCTATACAGACTGGTTTCTTTCACACACTATCAACATAGGGGAATCCAATGTTACTCTTACCCACCTTCAAACTGTAAGGCCGGGTTCACATGGTGGAATTTCTGGCCGGATATCCTGAGGGAAGCCAGTGCAGAAATGCATTAATGTCTATGGAGATGGCAATGCAGTCCATGTGGGCCTAGCGCCAACTGTTTTTGGCACAGACTGCCCTTGGGACCTGCGGCTGGAGATTTTGTTGTATAAATCTAGCCTTCTAGAAAAACTTTCACAATATTGTTCTTGTGATGAACCTGCCCATTACAACAATGTAGGTGTGCCTCTCTATAGGAGCTGCCTTTTTCTCCTCCTCCTCATACTCTCTCTAAACTCCAAAGAGCAGACACAACATGATCTCTCAGTGAAGATGAACAACCATCTCCTTTTTTACATGCAGGTTTTTTTTAGTGCATTTTTGAGAGTAGTTTAAGGGTCTCCGTCATTCAACAAAGCTTTTGACATGTCACCAAATCACTACCTGTTAGAATAAGCGGAGAGAAATGTGCAATTCAAACCTCACCCCTCTATGATCTCTGACAAAAAAAAAAAAAGAAGACTGGCTCCATGCAAATAAACGGAGTTCGCCATTAGCCAAGAAGAGAATTAACATCGGCACGCTTTGCCACACTAAATATTTTAATAATCATGGGGGTTTGACTTGTCAACACTTTGTCTGGGCATGACAGGGACACTCATTTGCTAATGTAAAGCAATATATGCTAATGACACTACTCTTAACAACCTAGTATTATATCATTGCATTATCACGATGGGTTTGCATGCAGAATTTGATCAGCATTTTATTCAGTATTTTTAGCTAAAACTAGGAGTGGGTCCAAAATAAGTCTCAGATCTCTTTCCATTAGAGTTTTTCTCTGTGTTGGTTCCACTCTTGGTTTTGTTAAATTTTGTATATATATTTTAATAATAATAATAATTTATATATATATATATATATATATATATATATATATATATATCTCAACGTATGTGTATGTGTATATGTATAATATATATATATATATATATAGAACCAAGCAAAAAGGTGCAGCACTCCAATTCCGGTAGAAAAAGATTTGTGTATTTATTCACCACATCTCAAAAATACAGCAACGTTTCAGCTCAACAATAGAGCCTTTCTCAAGCTTAGTGACAACTGCTAGGTAGGGGGTTTTTATACCCAATCAAGTGTGTATAATCAACATACAATTAAAACAATCCAAAGTGTGCAATTCGTAATCAATACAGTGCAGTAGATTAATAAGTGCTCATACATAGAGTACTATTATAGTACATAAAGTGCTGGATGATTAAAAACATATACATAAATAAGAAATGCTTGAAACTGTAGACTCATAGTTAATAACATAATTATTGGTATGTAAAACACCTGTAGTGAACATGATTATATAATATAATCGCATGGAAGAACTCACCCGCTCTGTGTGTCTAATGGCGCTGACGGCTTGTGGTATTCGGCTGTGCGCGTGCGCCAACCTTCTGATGCGGTCGGCTCGTACTGACTCGCCGGACGCATGCGTCAGAAACCAAAACAAACAAGTCATGTGATAAAGCACATGACTTGTATGTCAGCTGACCCGTTGCCACGGATACCTCCGACGCAACAAGCTGTCGTAGGTGTCCGAAACGGGAAATGTATAATGAGTACATAGAATAACATGTGGTGGATGTGACATTATTGGTGTAAAACATCACTAGTGCGTAATATTAACCAATTAGTACTAGAACATAGCAAGTACTAGATAGTGCTTGATATAACACCTGTGCATAAGTACTCAAAATTAAACACATAAACATTCTGTGAACATACATTGTAATATTATTATGTGTAATTGTATAAGGATTCAATTGAATCTAGAGTGTGTTCCACCCATATAGAGGGTCATAGAGGAAGAGGACACCAGGGGATGGTCAGGGATTCTCTGGGTCAAAACGGATAAAAAATAATAAAAATATAAAAAATAAAATAAAAGAATAATAAATAAAGAAGATGTAATAAATATAAAAAAATATAGAGAAAAAAAATAAAGAAATAAATATAAATAAAATCCATCATCAAGTAAAAAAATTTTTTTTAAAAAACAAATTAAATAAAGAAACAAATAATTAAATAGGATACAAGTTGTGGTCACATGATCTCCAACTGAAGGCAAAGGGACTGGTGTGTGTGTCACTTAACTCCCTGGTTTGTAGGGTACTGGTTGAGCCACCTAACAAGAAGCCCCACCAACACCACCAGAAGTCTCTCCGGTACAGAGGGAACAGAAGACCCCTACCTCCAGAGAAACTCCATCTACAGCCAAAACGGGAGTGTGCCCGCTATTTCAGCAGCACCTGCTAGGACACATATAACACACCATCCCTCATGCATGCCAACCTGTTCTAGGGTAGACCATCAAGATATAGTAGATAAAGGAATAAAGAAATATAATAAAAAGATAAAAAAATATAGAAATATTAAAATAAAAAAATATAAAAAATAAAAAATAGAAATAAACAATATGAAAGAAATCAAACAAATATATTTAAACCAAACAAATATGTTTGACCCAGGTACCTGCACCAACCACAGGTCTGACCTATACCTATGACCACCCGTGGATGTCTACTTATAAGAAAGATATAATCAATCCATTTCAAAATCTAAATATAGTGCCACAACCACCATAGTTAATGTACTGTTTTTATTGGAATAGATGGAGCAGAATAAGCAAATACAACTATTCAGAGCGTGTGATGTTCTTCCAGCGTCTTGTTCAAGTATTGTAACAATCTGAAAACATAAACAAATAAATAAATATTAATAAAGGCACAGCAATAGTCACATAAAATGCTTAGAATAGAGGTAAACATGATCATGAGCTTTCGAGACACGCAAAAATTTCCTATATAGTGTTAAACTCAGCGTTCATACCATGTGGACGTAAAGAATTTAACCTGTGTATCCACCAAAGCTCCTTCTTTCTAAGTAAAGCCAGTCTGTCGCCGCCCCGACTGGGGATGGGGACATGATCAATGGCCATAAAGCGAAGATCTTTCTCATCATGTTGCATCTCGCTAAAGTGTTTAGATACCGGTAGGTCCATTTTCTTACGTCTAATGCAGTACCTATGATTGTTAATCCTCGTTTTGAGGCTCCAAGTGGTTTGTCCGACATACAAAAGTTGACATGGACACATTAGTACATAAATGACCCATGTGGAGTCACACGTCAAAAAGTGTCTAAGTGTGTAAATATAATCTGTTTGGGGATGTTTGAAATTAGAGCCCTTCATCATTTGTGTACAATTTATGCATGAGAGACAGGGGTATGAACCCAGCCTCCTACTGGTAAGGAATGTTTGTCCCCCCGTCTTCTTTTTCAATGCTGTTGTGTTTACCAATTTGTCCTTAAGGCTAGTTGACCTCCTATAAGACATCAATGGGTTAGATTTGAATTCTTGAATATTTGCAAAACTATTTTGTAAAATATACCAGTGTCTATTAATTATTCGTGAAATAGCTCCACTGCGTACATTGTAGTTAGATGTAAAAGGAATCCTTTTTTCTGTAATTCTTGGTTTGGGTCTGAGTGTAGTCTCCCTATCAAGGGTCTCAACCCTCTCTCTATGTTTAGAAATGACTGATATGGGATACCCTCGCTCTCGGAAATTGTTAGTCATATTATCCAAAGTGGTTCGTAGAACCGTATCATCATCAACAATCCTCCTAGCCCTCAGCATCTGGCTGTATGGTAGGGATTCTATCATACGTCTAGGATGACAACTGCGAAAATGTAAGAGTGTATTTTTGTCAGTTGGTTTAGTGTATAAACATGTCCCCAACTTGTTGCCATCTCTATGAATCATTACATCAAGAAAGCTAATGCTTTCCCTAGAATGGGTCATAGTGAATTTGATGTTGGTGTCAATATTATTTAAGAATTGAAAAAAATCAAAAAGTTCAGACTCTGAGCCAGACCACAGGAGGAAGATGTCGTCAATAAACCGCCACCACCCCAGACAATGTCTGAAGTGGTGGCATGAATAGACGACATCCTCCTCCATGTCCGCAACGTATAGGTTCGCGTACATGGGCGCCACATTGGTGCCCATGGCGGTACCTACACGTTGCAGAAAGAACTGGCCCTCAAAAAGAAAATAATTGTTGGTAAGGATGAGGAACAACAGCTGCAGTACAAAGTCTTGAGCTGTCAGGGAAAATGCTGATTTCGCCAAGACCCTCTGTATTGCCGCCATACCCTTTTCGTGACTGATAGAAGTATATAGACTCGTGATGTCAAAGGACACCAGAAACACATCCTCTGGAATCCTGACATCACGAATTTTCAACAAGAAATCGCTAGTATCCCTGATATAGGATTTGGACTCAAAGACAAAAGGCCTCAAAATTCTATCCAAAAAAATAGAAGCATTACTCAAGATACCATTACGCCCTGATACTATGGGCCTACCAGGTGGACACTCCAACGATTTATGGATCTTGGGCAATACATATATGGTAGGTGTTACTGGATGTTGTATTATCAGAAAATCTCTTAAACTGTCGTCAATCAATTGGTTTGTATGTGCTTCCTCTACTACTCTTAACAACTTGTTCCTAATCAGATGTTTGGGATCACTATCTAATCTCTGGTATGTTGTAGTGTCATTAAGTTGTCTGTATAATTCCTTGTTGTACTCAGCTGTGTCCATCACCACGACCCCACCACCCTTATCCGCAGGTTTGATGGTGAGGTCGTGGTCACGGACAAGCTGATCCAACGCTTCTTTTTCTGCTTGTGTGAGGTTATGTTGTCTACACCCCTCAGTCTCAAATTCTAATTTAAGCTGTTCCAGGTCATGTTTAACCATTGCTATATATGTATCAAGTGGGTGTGAAACTATCCCTGGATTAAATGTACTTTTGTTAAATAATCCAAAATTTTTTAGACATAATTCGTGTCCACTATTAACGACATTAGAGACTTGAGTTACATCATTATGCGTATTAAACCAGATTTTTAATTTTATCCGTCTAAAGAAGGCCTGCAAATCACATTCAATAGAAAACCAGTCTGGAACTGATATTAAGCAATAGGATAGACCCTTAGATAACAAAGATATTTGGGCATCAGTTAAGGTATGAGAGGAGATATTTACCACAGTTTGTAAGGTATTTAAGTCCTTTTCCGGGAGGGTTGAGTCCGTTGTTGTATCTTGGGTGGCCGTTGATTTCTTGTTTTTCCGGGACCTGTTGCGTTTCCTTCCTCCCCTTCTGGTTGGTTTCCTATGGGGGTACTGGGAGGATGATCCCCCCTCAAGTCTTTTAATAAAAAAGAAGAAGCATCAGGATCAATATTAGCTTGAACAAAGTTATTATTTTTCCCTTTCTTGTTCATGGCGCCAGGTTTGTTGGTATAGTTGTAATCAAATTGGTTCCATGTGTATACCCGACCAGCTGTATAATCACCAAGATCTCTATACCACTTTTTTTTCTTAATATCCATCGTGTCATTCTTAAATTTATCAAGGAAACCTTTGGTTTTCTCCATATATTTATTGAAATCATCAGTAGATAGCATAGTACTTAAGTTTGCTTCCAATTCAATTAATTTCTCTCTAACAGTCAACAGTTCTTGTTGTAAAAAATCCAAATTAAGTAGAATAATGTCAAGAGCATATCTGTCTGATATACTCTCAAACTTTTTCCTAAAGTCCACATTTTCAGTATGTACCGTAGGTCTCAATCTCGATCTCATCCCTCTAGGGATCCTCTTGCATTTGTAATATTCCCCCAACGTAGTTAGATGCAAGTCCAAAATGATGGCATGCTTAGACTCATATTCATACTTGCGTTTAACATCCGTGATGGTCGGCGTTGCCAGGAAAGTTGCGTCACCTCTCAAGCCACTAAGGATCCTATTCACCTCCTCTTCAGCATAAGACGAGACATGTGGTGATCTATCCTCAGAATTCGTCTCCATGTTAGCAGTGTGCCAGCAAAATAGTGATCAGCTCAATAAAGACAAAAAATATTGCAGCACAACTCAAAAAATATAGTGGGTGCCAAGCAAACCAGGCCCGATCAAGGCCAGCAGATACTAGAACCAAGCAAAAAGGTGCAGCACTCCAATTCCGGTAGAAAAAGATTTGTGTATTTATTCACCACATCTCAAAAATACAGCAACGTTTCAGCTCAACAATAGAGCCTTTCTCAAGCTTAGTGACAACTGCTAGGTAGGGGGTTTTTATACCCAATCAAGTGTGTATAATCAACATACAATTAAAACAATCCAAAGTGTGCAATTCGTAATCAATACAGTGCAGTAGATTAATAAGTGCTCATACATAGAGTACTATTATAGTACATAAAGTGCTGGATGATTAAAAACATATACATAAATAAGAAATGCTTGAAACTGTAGACTCATAGTTAATAACATAATTATTGGTATGTAAAACACCTGTAGTGAACATGATTATATAATATAATCGCATGGAAGAACTCACCCGCTCTGTGTGTCTAATGGCGCTGACGGCTTGTGGTATTCGGCTGTGCGCGTGCGCCAACCTTCTGATGCGGTCGGCTCGTACTGACTCGCCGGACGCATGCGTCAGAAACCAAAACAAACAAGTCATGTGATAAAGCACATGACTTGTATGTCAGCTGACCCGTTGCCACGGATACCTCCGACGCAACAAGCTGTCGTAGGTGTCCGAAACGGGAAATGTATAATGAGTACATAGAATAACATGTGGTGGATGTGACATTATTGGTGTAAAACATCACTAGTGCGTAATATTAACCAATTAGTACTAGAACATAGCAAGTACTAGATAGTGCTTGATATAACACCTGTGCATAAGTACTCAAAATTAAACACATAAACATTCTGTGAACATACATTGTAATATTATTATGTGTAATTGTATAAGGATTCAATTGAATCTAGAGTGTGTTCCACCCATATAGAGGGTCATAGAGGAAGAGGACACCAGGGGATGGTCAGGGATTCTCTGGGTCAAAACGGATAAAAAATAATAAAAATATAAAAAATAAAATAAAAGAATAATAAATAAAGAAGATGTAATAAATATAAAAAAATATAGAGAAAAAAAATAAAGAAATAAATATAAATAAAATCCATCATCAAGTAAAAAAATTTTTTTAAAAAACAAATTAAATAAAGAAACAAATAATTAAATAGGATACAAGTTGTGGTCACATGATCTCCAACTGAAGGCAAAGGGACTGGTGTGTGTGTCACTTAACTCCCTGGTTTGTAGGGTACTGGTTGAGCCACCTAACAAGAAGCCCCACCAACACCACCAGAAGTCTCTCCGGTACAGAGGGAACAGAAGACCCCTACCTCCAGAGAAACTCCATCTACAGCCAAAACGGGAGTGTGCCCGCTATTTCAGCAGCACCTGCTAGGACACATATAACACACCATCCCTCATGCATGCCAACCTGTTCTAGGGTAGACCATCAAGATATAGTAGATAAAGGAATAAAGAAATATAATAAAAAGATAAAAAAATATAGAAATATTAAAATAAAAAAATATAAAAAATAAAAAATAGAAATAAACAATATGAAAGAAATCAAACAAATATATTTAAACCAAACAAATATGTTTGACCCAGGTACCTGCACCAACCACAGGTCTGACCTATACCTATGACCACCCGTGGATGTCTACTTATAAGAAAGATATAATCAATCCATTTCAAAATCTAAATATAGTGCCACAACCACCATAGTTAATGTACTGTTTTTATTGGAATAGATGGAGCAGAATAAGCAAATACAACTATTCAGAGCGTGTGATGTTCTTCCAGCGTCTTGTTCAAGTATTGTAACAATCTGAAAACATAAACAAATAAATAAATATTAATAAAGGCACAGCAATAGTCACATAAAATGCTTAGAATAGAGGTAAACATGATCATGAGCTTTCGAGACACGCAAAAATTTCCTATATAGTGTTAAACTCAGCGTTCATACCATGTGGACGTAAAGAATTTAACCTGTGTATCCACCAAAGCTCCTTCTTTCTAAGTAAAGCCAGTCTGTCGCCGCCCCGACTGGGGATGGGGACATGATCAATGGCCATAAAGCGAAGATCTTTCTCATCATGTTGCATCTCGCTAAAGTGTTTAGATACCGGTAGGTCCATTTTCTTACGTCTAATGCAGTACCTATGATTGTTAATTTACACACTTAGACACTTTTTGACGTGTGACTCCACATGGGTCATTTATGTACTAATGTGTCCATGTCAACTTTTGTATGTCGGACAAACCACTTGGAGCCTCAAAACGAGGATTAACAATCATAGGTACTGCATTAGACGTAAGAAAATGGACCTACCGGTATCTAAACACTTTAGCGAGATGCAACATGATGAGAAAGATCTTCGCTTTATGGCCATTGATCATGTCCCCATCCCCAGTCGGGGCGGCGACAGACTGGCTTTACTTAGAAAGAAGGAGCTTTGGTGGATACACAGGTTAAATTCTTTACGTCCACATGGTATGAACGCTGAGTTTAACACTATATAGGAAATTTTTGCGTGTCTCGAAAGCTCATGATCATGTTTACCTCTATTCTAAGCATTTTATGTGACTATTGCTGTGCCTTTATTAATATTTATTTATTTGTTTATGTTTTCAGATTGTTACAATACTTGAACAAGACGCTGGAAGAACATCACACGCTCTGAATAGTTGTATTTGCTTATTCTGCTCCATCTATTCCAATAAAAACAGTACATTAACTATGGTGGTTGTGGCACTATATTTAGATTTTGAAATGGATTGATTATATCTTTCTTATAAGTAGACATCCACGGGTGGTCATAGGTATAGGTCAGACCTGTGGTTGGTGCAGGTACCTGGGTCAAACATATTTGTTTGGTTTAAATATATTTGTTTGATTTCTTTCATATTGTTTATTTCTATTTTTTATTTTTTATATTTTTTTATTTTAATATTTCTATATTTTTTTATCTTTTTATTATATTTCTTTATTCCTTTATCTACTATATCTTGATGGTCTACCCTAGAACAGGTTGGCATGCATGAGGGATGGTGTGTTATATGTGTCCTAGCAGGTGCTGCTGAAATAGCGGGCACACTCCCGTTTTGGCTGTAGATGGAGTTTCTCTGGAGGTAGGGGTCTTCTGTTCCCTCTGTACCGGAGAGACTTCTGGTGGTGTTGGTGGGGCTTCTTGTTAGGTGGCTCAACCAGTACCCTACAAACCAGGGAGTTAAGTGACACACACACCAGTCCCTTTGCCTTCAGTTGGAGATCATGTGACCACAACTTGTATCCTATTTAATTATTTGTTTCTTTATTTAATTTGTTTTTTAAAAAAATTTTTTTACTTGATGATGGATTTTATTTATATTTATTTCTTTATTTTTTTTCTCTATATTTTTTTATATTTATTACATCTTCTTTATTTATTATTCTTTTATTTTATTTTTTATATTTTTATTATTTTTTATCCGTTTTGACCCAGAGAATCCCTGACCATCCCCTGGTGTCCTCTTCCTCTATGACCCTCTATATGGGTGGAACACACTCTAGATTCAATTGAATCCTTATACAATTACACATAATAATATTACAATGTATGTTCACAGAATGTTTATGTGTTTAATTTTGAGTACTTATGCACAGGTGTTATATCAAGCACTATCTAGTACTTGCTATGTTCTAGTACTAATTGGTTAATATTACGCACTAGTGATGTTTTACACCAATAATGTCACATCCACCACATGTTATTCTATGTACTCATTATACATTTCCCGTTTCGGACACCTACGACAGCTTGTTGCGTCGGAGGTATCCGTGGCAACGGGTCAGCTGACATACAAGTCATGTGCTTTATCACATGACTTGTTTGTTTTGGTTTCTGACGCATGCGTCCGGCGAGTCAGTACGAGCCGACCGCATCAGAAGGTTGGCGCACGCGCACAGCCGAATACCACAAGCCGTCAGCGCCATTAGACACACAGAGCGGGTGAGTTCTTCCATGCGATTATATTATATAATCATGTTCACTACAGGTGTTTTACATACCAATAATTATGTTATTAACTATGAGTCTACAGTTTCAAGCATTTCTTATTTATGTATATGTTTTTAATCATCCAGCACTTTATGTACTATAATAGTACTCTATGTATGAGCACTTATTAATCTACTGCACTGTATTGATTACGAATTGCACACTTTGGATTGTTTTAATTGTATGTTGATTATACACACTTGATTGGGTATAAAAACCCCCTACCTAGCAGTTGTCACTAAGCTTGAGAAAGGCTCTATTGTTGAGCTGAAACGTTGCTGTATTTTTGAGATGTGGTGAATAAATACACAAATCTTTTTCTACCGGAATTGGAGTGCTGCACCTTTTTGCTTGGTTCTAGTATCTGCTGGCCTTGATCGGGCCTGGTTTGCTTGGCACCCACTATATTTTTTGAGTTGTGCTGCAATATTTTTTGTCTTTATTGAGCTGATCACTATTTTGCTGGCACACTGCTAACATGGAGACGAATTCTGAGGATAGATCACCACATGTCTCGTCTTATGCTGAAGAGGAGGTGAATAGGATCCTTAGTGGCTTGAGAGGTGACGCAACTTTCCTGGCAACGCCGACCATCACGGATGTTAAACGCAAGTATGAATATGAGTCTAAGCATGCCATCATTTTGGACTTGCATCTAACTACGTTGGGGGAATATTACAAATGCAAGAGGATCCCTAGAGGGATGAGATCGAGATTGAGACCTACGGTACATACTGAAAATGTGGACTTTAGGAAAAAGTTTGAGAGTATATCAGACAGATATGCTCTTGACATTATTCTACTTAATTTGGATTTTTTACAACAAGAACTGTTGACTGTTAGAGAGAAATTAATTGAATTGGAAGCAAACTTAAGTACTATGCTATCTACTGATGATTTCAATAAATATATGGAGAAAACCAAAGGTTTCCTTGATAAATTTAAGAATGACACGATGGATATTAAGAAAAAAAAGTGGTATAGAGATCTTGGTGATTATACAGCTGGTCGGGTATACACATGGAACCAATTTGATTACAACTATACCAACAAACCTGGCGCCATGAACAAGAAAGGGAAAAATAATAACTTTGTTCAAGCTAATATTGATCCTGATGCTTCTTCTTTTTTATTAAAAGACTTGAGGGGGGATCATCCTCCCAGTACCCCCATAGGAAACCAACCAGAAGGGGAGGAAGGAAACGCAACAGGTCCCGGAAAAACAAGAAATCAACGGCCACCCAAGATACAACAACGGACTCAACCCTCCCGGAAAAGGACTTAAATACCTTACAAACTGTGGTAAATATCTCCTCTCATACCTTAACTGATGCCCAAATATCTTTGTTATCTAAGGGTCTATCCTATTGCTTAATATCAGTTCCAGACTGGTTTTCTATTGAATGTGATTTGCAGGCCTTCTTTAGACGGATAAAATTAAAAATCTGGTTTAATACGCATAATGATGTAACTCAAGTCTCTAATGTCGTTAATAGTGGACACGAATTATGTCTAAAAAATTTTGGATTATTTAACAAAAGTACATTTAATCCAGGGATAGTTTCACACCCACTTGATACATATATAGCAATGGTTAAACATGACCTGGAACAGCTTAAATTAGAATTTGAGACAGAGGGGTGTAGACAACATAACCTCACACAAGCAGAAAAAGAAGCGTTGGATCAGCTTGTCCGTGACCACGACCTCACCATCAAACCTGCGGATAAGGGTGGTGGGGTCGTGGTGATGGACACAGCTGAGTACAACAAGGAATTATACAGACAACTTAATGACACTACAACATACCAGAGATTAGATAGTGATCCCAAACATCTGATTAGGAACAAGTTGTTAAGAGTAGTAGAGGAAGCACATACAAACCAATTGATTGACGACAGTTTAAGAGATTTTCTGATAATACAACATCCAGTAACACCTACCATATATGTATTGCCCAAGATCCATAAATCGTTGGAGTGTCCACCTGGTAGGCCCATAGTATCAGGGCGTAATGGTATCTTGAGTAATGCTTCTATTTTTTTGGATAGAATTTTGAGGCCTTTTGTCTTTGAGTCCAAATCCTATATCAGGGATACTAGCGATTTCTTGTTGAAAATTCGTGATGTCAGGATTCCAGAGGATGTGTTTCTGGTGTCCTTTGACATCACGAGTCTATATACTTCTATCAGTCACGAAAAGGGTATGGCGGCAATACAGAGGGTCTTGGCGAAATCAGCATTTTCCCTGACAGCTCAAGACTTTGTACTGCAGCTGTTGTTCCTCATCCTTACCAACAATTATTTTCTTTTTGAGGGCCAGTTCTTTCTGCAACGTGTAGGTACCGCCATGGGCACCAATGTGGCGCCCATGTACGCGAACCTATACGTTGCGGACATGGAGGAGGATGTCGTCTATTCATGCCACCACTTCAGACATTGTCTGGGGTGGTGGCGGTTTATTGACGACATCTTCCTCCTGTGGTCTGGCTCAGAGTCTGAACTTTTTGATTTTTTTCAATTCTTAAATAATATTGACACCAACATCAAATTCACTATGACCCATTCTAGGGAAAGCATTAGCTTTCTTGATGTAATGATTCATAGAGATGGCAACAAGTTGGGGACATGTTTATACACTAAACCAACTGACAAAAATACACTCTTACATTTTCGCAGTTGTCATCCTAGACGTATGATAGAATCCCTACCATACAGCCAGATGCTGAGGGCTAGGAGGATTGTTGATGATGATACGGTTCTACGAACCACTTTGGATAATATGACTAACAATTTCCGAGAGCGAGGGTATCCCATATCAGTCATTTCTAAACATAGAGAGAGGGTTGAGACCCTTGATAGGGAGACTACACTCAGACCCAAACCAAGAATTACAGAAAAAAGGATTCCTTTTACATCTAACTACAATGTACGCAGTGGAGCTATTTCACGAATAATTAATAGACACTGGTATATTTTACAAAATAGTTTTGCAAATATTCAAGAATTCAAATCTAACCCATTGATGTCTTATAGGAGGTCAACTAGCCTTAAGGACAAATTGGTAAACACAACAGCATTGAAAAAGAAGACGGGGGGACAAACATTCCTTACCAGTAGGAGGCTGGGTTCATACCCCTGTCTCTCATGCATAAATTGTACACAAATGATGAAGGGCTCTAATTTCAAACATCCCCAAACAGATTATATTTACACACTTAGACACTTTTTGACGTGTGACTCCACATGGGTCATTTATGTACTAATGTGTCCATGTCAACTTTTGTATGTCGGACAAACCACTTGGAGCCTCAAAACGAGGATTAACAATCATAGGTACTGCATTAGACGTAAGAAAATGGACCTACCGGTATCTAAACACTTTAGCGAGATGCAACATGATGAGAAAGATCTTCGCTTTATGGCCATTGATCATGTCCCCATCCCCAGTCGGGGCGGCGACAGACTGGCTTTACTTAGAAAGAAGGAGCTTTGGTGGATACACAGGTTAAATTCTTTACGTCCACATGGTATGAACGCTGAGTTTAACACTATATAGGAAATTTTTGCGTGTCTCGAAAGCTCATGATCATGTTTACCTCTATTCTAAGCATTTTATGTGACTATTGCTGTGCCTTTATTAATATTTATTTATTTGTTTATGTTTTCAGATTGTTACAATACTTGAACAAGACGCTGGAAGAACATCACACGCTCTGAATAGTTGTATTTGCTTATTCTGCTCCATCTATTCCAATAAAAACAGTACATTAACTATGGTGGTTGTGGCACTATATTTAGATTTTGAAATGGATTGATTATATCTTTCTTATAAGTAGACATCCACGGGTGGTCATAGGTATAGGTCAGACCTGTGGTTGGTGCAGGTACCTGGGTCAAACATATTTGTTTGGTTTAAATATATTTGTTTGATTTCTTTCATATTGTTTATTTCTATTTTTTATTTTTTATATTTTTTTATTTTAATATTTCTATATTTTTTTATCTTTTTATTATATTTCTTTATTCCTTTATCTACTATATCTTGATGGTCTACCCTAGAACAGGTTGGCATGCATGAGGGATGGTGTGTTATATGTGTCCTAGCAGGTGCTGCTGAAATAGCGGGCACACTCCCGTTTTGGCTGTAGATGGAGTTTCTCTGGAGGTAGGGGTCTTCTGTTCCCTCTGTACCGGAGAGACTTCTGGTGGTGTTGGTGGGGCTTCTTGTTAGGTGGCTCAACCAGTACCCTACAAACCAGGGAGTTAAGTGACACACACACCAGTCCCTTTGCCTTCAGTTGGAGATCATGTGACCACAACTTGTATCCTATTTAATTATTTGTTTCTTTATTTAATTTGTTTTTTAAAAAAATTTTTTTACTTGATGATGGATTTTATTTATATTTATTTCTTTATTTTTTTTCTCTATATTTTTTTATATTTATTACATCTTCTTTATTTATTATTCTTTTATTTTATTTTTTATATTTTTATTATTTTTTATCCGTTTTGACCCAGAGAATCCCTGACCATCCCCTGGTGTCCTCTTCCTCTATGACCCTCTATATGGGTGGAACACACTCTAGATTCAATTGAATCCTTATACAATTACACATAATAATATTACAATGTATGTTCACAGAATGTTTATGTGTTTAATTTTGAGTACTTATGCACAGGTGTTATATCAAGCACTATCTAGTACTTGCTATGTTCTAGTACTAATTGGTTAATATTACGCACTAGTGATGTTTTACACCAATAATGTCACATCCACCACATGTTATTCTATGTACTCATTATACATTTCCCGTTTCGGACACCTACGACAGCTTGTTGCGTCGGAGGTATCCGTGGCAACGGGTCAGCTGACATACAAGTCATGTGCTTTATCACATGACTTGTTTGTTTTGGTTTCTGACGCATGCGTCCGGCGAGTCAGTACGAGCCGACCGCATCAGAAGGTTGGCGCACGCGCACAGCCGAATACCACAAGCCGTCAGCGCCATTAGACACACAGAGCGGGTGAGTTCTTCCATGCGATTATATTATATAATCATGTTCACTACAGGTGTTTTACATACCAATAATTATGTTATTAACTATGAGTCTACAGTTTCAAGCATTTCTTATTTATGTATATGTTTTTAATCATCCAGCACTTTATGTACTATAATAGTACTCTATGTATGAGCACTTATTAATCTACTGCACTGTATTGATTACGAATTGCACACTTTGGATTGTTTTAATTGTATGTTGATTATACACACTTGATTGGGTATAAAAACCCCCTACCTAGCAGTTGTCACTAAGCTTGAGAAAGGCTCTATTGTTGAGCTGAAACGTTGCTGTATTTTTGAGATGTGGTGAATAAATACACAAATCTTTTTCTACCGGAATTGGAGTGCTGCACCTTTTTGCTTGGTTCTAGTATCTGCTGGCCTTGATCGGGCCTGGTTTGCTTGGCACCCACTATATTTTTTGAGTTGTGCTGCAATATTTTTTGTCTTTATATATATATATATATATATATATATATATATATATATATATATATATATATATATATATATATATATAATATATATGCGCATGTTCCACAAAAACTTTCAAACGGCTAAAGATATTAACATGAAACTTGGCACACATGTTTCTTATATGTCAACAACAAACATAGGATAGGTGATTTAACCCTTACTCACCCCCATTTGCCAGGGGCGGGGCTTATGTTTAACTCCTTGGGGACAGAGCCCATTATAACAGTATGGGAGCATTTTTTGCAATTCTGACCACTCTCACTTTAAGCATTAATAACTCTGGGATGCTTTTACTTTTCATTCTGATTCCAAGAATGTTTTTTTGTGACATATTCTACTTTATGTTCGTGGTAAATTTTTGTAGATACTTGCATCATTTCTTGGTGAAAAATTCCAAAATTTGATGAAAAAATTTGAAAAATTTGCATTTTTCTAACTTTGAAGCTCTCTGCTTGTAAGGAAAATAAACATTCTAAATAAATAATATTTTGATTCACATATACAATATATCTACTTTATGTTTGCATCATAAAATTGATGAGTTTTTACTTTTGGAAAACATCAGAGGGCTTCAAAGTTCATCAGCAATTTTCCAATTTTTCACAAAATTTTCAAAATCGGAATTTTTTAGGGGCCAGTTCAGTTTTGAAGTGGATTTGAAGGGCCTTCATATTAGAAATACCCCATAAATTAACCCATTATAAAAAACTGCACCCCTCAAAGTATTCAAAATGACATTCAGTAAGTTTGTTAACCCTTTAGGTGTTTCACAGGAATAGCAGCAAAGTGAAGGAGAAAATTCAAAATCTTAATTTTTTACACTCGCATGTTCTTGTAGACCCAATTTTTGAAATTTTACAAGGGGTAAAAGGAGAAAAAGCCCCCCAAAATTTGTAACCCAATTTCTCCCGAGTACGGAGATACCCCATATGTGGCCCTAAACTGTTGCCTTGAAATACGAAAGGGCTCTGAAGTGAGAGAGCTCCATGCGCATTTGAGGCCTGAATAAGGAATTTGCAGTAGGGGTGGACGGGGCTTGTCTCCACCAAAACCCTACAGCAGTGTCTCCCACAGGGTGCCTCCAGCTGTTGCAAGACTCCCATCCTGCCAGGACAGTCTATGGCTGTCCAGTAACACTGGGAGTTGTGGTTTTGCAACAGCTGGAGGCGGCGTTTAGGAAACACTGCCATATGAGACGTTTTTCATTTTTATTGGGAGGGGGGGGGGGGGGTGACGTGTAAGGGGGTGTATGTGTAGTGTTTTACTTTTTATTATTTGTTAGTGTAGTGTAGTGTTTTTAGGGTACATTCACACAGGCAGGGGTTCACAGTAAGTTTCCTTGAAGGAAACCCACTGTAAACCTGCCCGTGTGAATGTACCCTGTACATTCACATGGGCGGGGGGGCGCCCCAAACCTTCAGCTGTGGCAAAATGACAACTCCCAGAATGCAACGACAGACTGTACATGCTGGGAGTTTTAGTTTTACAGCAGCTTTAGGAACACTGGTGGGGAACCACTGAGTTAGAAAACAGACTCTAGCTCAGTGATTCCACCCATGTGCCTCTAGCTGTTGCAAGACTACAACTCCCAGCATGTACGGTCTGTCAGTGCACTCTGGGAGTTGTAGTTTTGCAACAGCTGGAGGCACACGGGTTGGAATCACTGAGTTAGGAAACAGACTTTAGCTCAGTGTTTCCCAACCAGTGTGCCTACAGCTGTTGCAAAACTACAATTCCCAGCACGCCCGTACAGTCAGGGATGCTGGGCGTGTAGTTCTGCAATATCTGGCCCTTCAGATGTTGCAGAACTACAACTCCCAGCATGCCTGGACATTCTGGGCATGTTAGGAGTTGTAGTTATGCAACAACTGGGGAAGAACAGTGGCCTCCAAACTGTAGCCCTCCAGATGTTGCAAAACTACAACTCCAAGCATGCCCAGACTGTCCAGGCATGCTGGGAGTTGTAGTTCTGCAACATCTGAAGGGCCAGATATTGCAGAACTACACGCCCAGCATCCCTGACTGTCTGGGCATGCTGGGAGTTGTAGTTTTGCAACATCTGGAGGGCTACAGTTTGGAGACCACCATATAGTGGTCTCCAAACTGTGACCCTCCAGATGTTGCAAAACTACAACTCCCAGCATGCCCAGACAGCCTTTGGCTGTGTGGGCATGCTGGGAGTTGTAGTTTTGCAGCTTTTAGAAGGCCACAGTGAAGATCACTTATCGCGATCTTCACTGCAGCCTTCTCCGACGCACTTTCCGGCCGCCGCTCAGATGATGATGCCGCTGCCCGGGATGCTGCCCGGGATATTTCAATACCTGGTATACGAGATAGGATGTCGGGATAGGAGGCCGGGATAGGAGGCCGGGATATGACAACAATATATGGGGATGGGATTTGAAGTCAAAAGCTTCCTCCTTTGTTGATTTTCCTCCCCAACAGGGATTATGAAGGAAAAAACAGGCAACGCCGGGTACTTCGCTAGTAATATATATTTTTAGTGGGCATTTTCCATTTAGCAAAAACACTAAGGAGGAGATTTATCAAGCTCTGTAGTAGATTTTTTTTTTGCGTAAAAAAGTCGCACCTGCGACTTTTCTATACATGCTGCAACTTTTTGATTTTTGCTTATTCCTAAGCACATTTCTGAAATCTGCTCATGTAGTATTTTTATTATTTTTTTTACTTTGCATCTCTATTTAAAAGTCACATATGTATTCCAGGTCCAACCTGGCTTACAGAAAGTGCATACGTCTGCAGACATTAACACCCACTTTAACAACTGTTCTTGTTCTGCATCATGAAACAAAGCTACTACATTAATGTTAGTTATAGAAAAATGTATTATAACTAATAACTATAAATTTTAAGGTTGAAAATACACCTTGTTAATTTTAGGACACGTATATGCTGGCGTACCAACTACATTTTAAAATTCATGTTGTGTTAAAATAGAATAAGGCACAAAATAATTGTGTAAGAATTTTTAGAGACAAGGTAAATAACCCATATGTGGCACTAAAATTTTTCCTTGAAAAGAAACATCCATCGTAACACAGCTTCATGCCCATTTTGGGGTGGGTAACGTACCTAGACTTTTTATATATTTTTTTTTGTGGCTTCACTATTGTTTATGTGGCTGTTTGTGCTGCGCTGTCTTCCTTCCTGGCGCAAGACTGCCCCCTATTGTCACAAAATGCAGGCTCAAAATTTAATAAAAAAGCCTCCAGAGTACGGATATTCAAGGTGCGGCATAATATGTTTTTAATATTTTATAATCTCTGAGGATGGATGGATAGTTTCGGGATAGTTTGACTGCAGCTATTTAGTGCCAGGCAGGCCAGTCAGGGTGCGTTACGGCCAGTAGATACTGGTAATAAAGGGTAGATAAAGAACTTTGACTATTAGCATAAGGGAAAATGTTTCTGTTTGAAAAATGCTTTTGTAAGCGGGTTTCCTGGATTTTGCTTACGTGCGATTTAGTTATCACAGTCGTGCGACATTTGTTCACATTTGTTTGGAGATCTCACAGCTCCCACAGTCTGTTTCAGTATATGCTAAACCTATTAAATAGGGTTACAGTCTGGTAAGCTTGGAGGCAAAACCGGGGTGTAGAATTTGTTATAGTGTTTCTTCAACCACCCCTTAGTGATTTTTATCTAATGACAGTGGTCCTGTGGAAAGATGGCACTGTAGTTGCAGTAAGCCCTCTTGGATATATGGATGCAGAAGGTCAGCAAACAGGTCCCTATAGCATTTAAAGTGTGAATTCAAATAGACAAAAAATAAAAACAGACATGGTCTCACATCTACAACATGCACAATGATCTAAGGCTTCTCAGCAACATTCATTAAACCAACAGGTCATTAGTGTACTTTATGATCATGAAGTGCAAGCCCGCTAGCCACGTCACAGCCACCTGTAAGTAGCGGGCCCCTAACATCCCTAGCATAAAATGGCGCAGCACTGAGTGGCGACCACCACCGTCGCAACACCAGTGTCCACAGGGGGAATGGCAGAGCAGGCCCAATGCCGCCTGAACTGTTGCTGCCGTGGTGCCATGTTTGTGGGGAGGAGCGGCCCAGGGTCTGGTTCAGAAGGCATTGGGACTGCTCTGCCAATGGGCCGTTCCCCCTGTGGGCACTGGTGTTGCAGTGGTGGTCGCCGTTCAGTGCACCGCCATTTTATGCTAGGGAACCGCTATTTATAGGGGGGCCGTGACGTGGCTAATGGGCTTGCAATTCCTGATCATGAAGTACACAAACGATCTGTTAGTTTAAAGGGGTACACCGTTGCTTCGACATCTTATCCCCTATCCAAAGGATAGGGGATAAGATGCCTGATGGCGGGAGTCCTGCCGCTGGGGACCCCCGTGATCTTTCACACAGCCCCTGTGTGATGTCACGCTCCGCCCCTCATTGCAAGCCTACGGGAGGGGGCGTGATAGCTGTCACGCCACCTGCCGTAGGCTTGCATTGAGGGGCGGAGCGTGACATCACACGGGGGCAGGGGGGGGGGGGGGGAGACGTCACACGCCGCCCACCCTGTAGTCACCGGTAATCAGTCCCGGAGCGAACACGCTCCGGGGACTGATAACAAACTGGGTGCCGCGTGCAAGATCACGGGGGTCCCCAGCAGCGGGACTCCCGTGATCAGGCATCTTATCCCCTATCCTTTGGATAGGGGATAAGATGTCTAAGCACCGGAGAACCCCTTTAATGAATGTTGCCGAAAAGTCTTAGATCATTGTGCATGTTGTAGATGTCTGTTTTTTTTTTTTTTTTTTCTCTATTTGAGTTCACCCATGGTCTTAGGGCATGGCAGAAACTGCTGTCGAGGCTATGGAAGCCACCACTGACCTCAACTGTGCACCCAAGGGAAACCGCTTTATACTGTTCATGGATGTCTAGTCAACCATCCTATATGGTTTGGAGGAAACATTACTTGTTAGCCCAGACAACCTTTCGTGATTGGTCCAAAGACCATTGATTTCTTACTGTGACCCTGCATCATCCCAAAGTAAGTCAGCTACAGGCTACAAGAGCTCTGTGTAGTCTTAGTTTTTGTAGCCTAGGTTTTTACATGCAGAAAACACTTGGGAGAAAGCGTTCGATTTTAGTTTGTTGGGTTTGATTTACATTTGTTTATTTTCTAAAAGAATTTTGGACTGGCAAGCAATGATTTATGCAAGGTCATTATTTAGGTTATGTGTCCATAAACAATATGCTTAATTCAGAACAACCAGATAAACCAGACTGTAACAAAAAAAATATTTTGTAACCAAGACAACGTTGATATTGCTAGTTATGGAAGAGAGAAAGGATCATCCACGATACTTTTATTTTATCTGCAGATTTTATTACTAATATAAATTTTAGAGCAACAGCAAATTTACAATTTTTTTCATCCACATCTTAGAAGAGAAATAACTTACTTTTCCCCTTGACATGGCCTTTAAAACTTGTCAGAGGAGATGTATTTTATAAGGCTAAGTTTCCACTTGTTTATTTATTTATTTTTTGAGCGTTCCCCCCCCAAAAAAAAAAAACGCCAAAAAGGCCCCCATGGCGTTTCTTCATTGAAAAAATGCTGCGGCCAGATGTTAGCTGTAAATCAATGAGCAATTGCAAAAAAAAATAAAAAAAATTCACTCTTTTTTGGTGTTTTTTAGCTCCTTGGCAGTTTTGCAAAGTTGCAGCATGTTGAGCCTACAGCGTTTTTTCCCCCTGAAAATGTTTTTCTCCCATGGAAGTCTATGGGAGTTTAACCCCTTAATGACTCAGGGTTTTTCCACTTTCGTTTTTTCCTCCTTACCTTTTAAAAATCATAACCCTTTCAATTTTCCACCTAAAAATCCATATTATGGCTTATTTTTGCGTCGCCAATTCTACTTTGCAGTGACAGTCATTTTACCCAAAAATGCACGGCGAAATGGAAAAAAAAAAATCATTGTGCGACAAAATCGAAAAAAAAACGCCATTTTGTAACTTTTGGGGGCTTCCGTTTCTACGCAGTGCATATTTCGGTAAAAATTACACCTTATTATTCTGTAGGTCCATACGGTTAAAATGATACCCTACTTATATAGGTTTGATTTTGTCGCACTTCTGGAAAAAATCATAACTACATGCAGGAAAATTTATACGTTTAAAAATGTCATCTTCTGACCCCTATAACTTTTTTATTTTTCCATGTACAGGGCGGTATGAGGACTCATTTTTTGCGACGTGATCTGAAGTTTTTATCGGTATGATTTTTGTTTTGATCGGACGTTTTGATCGGACGTTTTGATCACTTTTTATTCATTTTTTTTAATGGTATAAAAAGTGACCAAAATTTTTTTGGACTTTGGAATTTTTTTGCGCGTACGCCATTGACCGTACGGTTTAATTAATGATATATTTTTATAGTTCGGACATTTACGCACGCGGCGATACCACATATGTTTATTTTTTTTTATTTTTGATACACTGTTTTATTTTTTTTATGGGAAAAGGGGGGTGATTCAAACTTTTATTAGGGAAGGGGTTAAATGACATTTATTAACACTTTTTTTTTTACATTTTTTTGCAGTATGGGACCTATAACACTGCACACACTGATCTCCTATGCTGATCACTGGCGTGTATTAACACGCCTGTGATCAGTGTTCTCGGCGCTTGACTGCTCCTGCCTGGATCTCAGGCACAGAGCAGTCATTCGTCGATCGGACACCGAGGAGGCAGGTAAGGGCCCTCCCGGTGTCCGGTCAGCTGTTCGGGACGCCGCGATTTCACCGCGGCGGTCCCGAACAGCCCGACTGAGCAGCCGGGTCACTTTCAGTTTCACTTTAGAAGCGGCGGTCAGCTTTGACCGCCGCTTCTAAAGGGTTAATACCGCACATCGCCGCGAACGGCGATGTGTGGTATTAGCCGCGGGTCCCGGCCGTTGATGAGCGCCGGGACCGACGCGATATGATGCAGGATCGCGGCGCGATCCCGCTTCATATCGCGGGAGCCGGCGCAGGACATAAATATATGTCCTGCATCGTTAAGGGGTTAAAAAAAAAAACAAGAAAAACTACACATTTTTGCAGGCTGTTTTTAATTCTTTTTTTGGACTTTAGCGATCCAAAAAATGGATGGAGATATCTTTTTTTTAAATAAAATTTCTTAGGGTACCATTTTTTTTTTTTTTTTAAACGGGCACTGTCAGATACAAAAACTTTTGATATGTTGTAAAGCATGTATAACCAATAGGTTTTGCAATTGCTTTCATTAGAACATTTTCGGTATTTCATACTGAAAAAGCCAGTCAGACAACTGCCCGCCCCCTGCCTGCTTGGACACATACTAGTCCTGCTGTGTCCATGCATCATCACCTATGTCATGGACACACTTCCTTGATTGACAGCTGTGAGTGCAGGGGTCACAGCTGGAGGAAAAATCCTCCCACTGTCAGCTTGTGCCCCGCTACTGTCAGTGAGGACAAGCTGGAAATTGTAGTTTTGCTAATGCTAGGGGAGATGTGAGCAGACAGCATACTGAGGGAGGGGCGGAGACCTGCACAGTGAGGCCACTTCCTTTGAGGAGTTCAGACTAGTGAGCTAAACTAAAAGTGTAAAAAAAAAATAAAAGGTGCTAGACACAAAAATTAGATGTACATGGTCAGGATTAGGTACTGAGTGATATATTAAAAAAATATTTTTTTGCTGGATCCGACGGGTATGCTTTAACTAAATTTATCTTTTTTCTAAGGAAATTTTTCTAAAATTTTTAAACGGATCAATTTATGTGGGCGGGCAGGGAACTAAAAATGTAGCCGACAATAAAAATGTAGAAAGGAGCCATTTAAATGTAAAAATAATATATTTGTTATAATTAATCTTGTTAAACTTTATTAGTAATGTATTTTAATTATGTGTTGAATAAAGTGTGTGTGTTTTTAACTTTTTTTTTCTTTATTTTTTAGGTAGTACTACTTCTCCCAGCATGGAACACACTGTTCCATGATGGGAGTAGTAGTACCTGTACTAATTGACAGATCGCCCCGGGTGTCACTTCTGACACCCATTGCGATCTTCCTGTGTAATGTATAGATGCGGGTGGGATGGTTTGGTTCCAGCCAATCACAACTCTGCGGGAAATATGAATAGCTGTATGTATGTGTATGTATGTATGTATGTATGTATATATATGTCAGTGCAGGCGACCATAGAAGAGCGGCCGGCCACCCGCCCGCATCTATACATTATACAGGAGGATCACAGCGGGTGTCAGGAGTGACACCCGCTGTGATCTGTCCTTAACTGCAGGTACTACTGCTCCCAACATGGAGTACACTCTGCTCCATGCTGAGAGCTGTAGTACCTGCATTAATAGACAGATCGCAATAGGTGGCAAAAATGACATCCACAGCTATCATCTATTAATGCAGGTACTACAGCTCCCAGCATGGAGTAGTGTTCTCCATGTTGGGAGCAGTAGTACCTGCAGTTAAGGACAGATCACAGCGAGTGTCACTCCTGACACCCGCTGCGATCATCCTTCATCCCTGAAATGTGGAGCGGCTTTCTCCTGCCCTCTGGTCTGCATCTCTGCACTATACTCCAGCCGGTGATGTGAATATAAATTCACATCAATAATTCATATTTCCCTCTGAGAGCGGTGATTGGCTGCCACCATCCGGCCAATCACCACTCTGGGTGGAAAATATGAATAAGTGATGTGAATTTCTATTCACCTTACTGGCTGGCCGGAGTATAGTGCAGAAATACAAGCGCTGTATAGAGACGCTCTGCATCTCTGCGACCGTATTTTTCGCCGTATAAGACACGCTTTTTCTTACCCAAAACTGGGGAGGGGGGAGTTGGTGCGTCTTATACGGCGAATACACACACCTTATGGCGGTGGTCCCTGCGGCCATCAATGGCTGGGACCCGTGGCTAATACAGGACATCACCGATAGCGGTGATGCCCTGTATTAACCCTTCAGACACGGCGATCAAAACTGACCGCCGCGTCTGAAGGGAAAGTGACACTAACCCAGCTGCTCAATCGGGCTGTTCGGGACCGCTGCGGTGAAATCGCGGCGTCCCGAACAGCTTACAGGACCTTACCTGCCTTGGTGTCTGCTCCGGGATCCCCTGCTTGGCCGGCGCTCTCCTTCGACGTCATCACGTCGTTGCGCACGCCGTCCAGTCATCCAATAGGAGCGCGTGCATAACGACATGATGACGGTGACGGAGTGCGTGGATCCCGGGGAAGAAGCCGTCCGGAGAGTCGGGGACACCATGGGGACACGGCGACAGCGATGGAGCGACATCCAGGGCAGCGGCGACAGGTCTGGAGCGGCGGGGACACGTGAGTACTACCTCCTATCCAGTGGTCTTCAACGGCTGTCCGGTCATGCTGGGAGTTGTAGTTTTGCAACATCTGGAGGTCCGCAGGTTGAAGAACACTGTTGGGTTCAGAATCTTTATTTTTTAGATTTTGCACCTATAAATTGGGTGCGTCTTATACGCCGGTGCGCCTTATAGGGCGAAAAATACGGTATATTATGGACCATCGCATCATGTGTCAGAAGTGTCATGTGATCTGTGACACCCGGGGCGATTAGTACAGGAACTACTACTCCCATCATGGAACAGTGTGTTCCATGCTGGAAGTAGTAGTACTACCTAAAAAATTTAAACAATGAAGAAAAAATAAAAAAAAGTGAAAAAAATACACACACACACACACACACACACTTTATTAAACACATTATTAAAAGACATTACTAATAAAGTTTAACAAAATTAATTATAAAATATATATATTTTTACATTTAAATGTATACCCCTTTCTACATTTTTATTATTGTCGGCTACATTTATAGTTCCCTGCCCGCCCACATAAATTGATCCCTGTTTAAAAATCTATACAAAATTTAGTTATGCTGTAGCGTTTTTCTCTGGCATTTTTTTGGGGCCAGAAAAAAACCAAGTTGAAACTTAGCCTAATGGCACCATTTAAAGTGGAATGACGGGATCAGAACAAATAAACTATAAACCCATGATATCTAACCTACTTATACTGCGTTATCACAAATTGTACTGGCTACAGCTTGATTTACCCAAACAGGAAGTTGTCTAGCTCTTAAATTTTGTGTGTAGTGTTGTCTCAGCAGCTTTCCCCTTACAAGCCATCATCTTCTGCTGTCACAAGAGGCACAGCTGGATCTTGTCTCTGAGTGCAAGTTCCACCTTCTGAGTGATATCACCAACTCTCACCAGCCCCTACATTCTGCATCTCTATCTCATGGTTATACACACAAATATCTTTATTGGGACATTGAGGGAAAAAATTAGGCATGTTTATACTATGCTGCCTTGTGCTGAACAATGCCAAAGGCAGAGGAGCAGACAGGCAACGAATATAGCAGGTCTTGCAGACTTGCTGTGTGGAGAGATAGGCCCTCATTTACTATTCTAAACCCTACTTGTTTTGTCGTTTTTTTTTTGGCGCATCTTTGTCTGCGCCATGTCGCAGACATCGTGCGCCAGTCTGCGACACGATGCGACATTTTTTCCCGACGGACCCGATGTGGATTCTCCCAAACCCGAAAAAGGGGCGTCACCCGACATTTCTGAGCTTTCCCACGTATTTATAAAGGTTTCCAACCCGAATTTGTTGAATTGTTGTGGATTTTTTCCCCGACAACTCAGAGGAGTTGGAAACCAAAACCAACAAAACCCACGTGCGACAAACAGGATGCGACATAATGAATACCGGGGGAAAAAAGCAGTTGGGTAAGAAAGCATGATAGACTTCAAACCCGATTTTCTAAGTAAATGAGGGCCATAGTCTGCTGTGTAGCCCAATGTTCTGGATGGGAAACTTGCATGAGGGCTGTGGACAGGGAGTTGGCAGGGTTTGAGGATTGTGATGAACAGCTGAGGAAAATCAATTAATTCTGGGAAGAGGTTAAAATCCACAGCATGTTCATTACTATTCAGCAATGTAGTGTCACAGACTACCCCCACTGAATTAACACTAATCTGTATGGCAATATGCGAAAGAGAAATCTGTTTCAGAAACAGATTTACCTTGAATTTTGTACAATATACCTACATAGGCCATATTCAAACAATATCGATTTGCCTAACAAGTGCCATGACTTCTCTATTAACTAGATGCCTAAACATACATACAAGGGCGTGGCTATGCCTGGATAAGTGAAGATGAAATTCACTCATGCCATTTACTAAGCAACCTATGTATAGGTAAATAGTTCCTATTTAGGTTGTCACAATGATAAGTGATCATGGCAACATAAAGTAGTCCTACTCAAAACATACAAGTTGGAGAGTCCTATTAAATAACTAAACTGTAATATTTATAAAATGACAAGAAAAAAAAAAAAAAAAACTACACACACAACCACTGAAATGTTAAAAATAAAAATAGTCAAGGGTCGGGGGTCCTGGGATTCAGGGTACAACCGCTTTCTGAAACGATATTCAGAGCTGCTTAGTGCATTCACATTCTTCATTTGAAAACTGCACTTAACCTGATTTCCATCATCCAAAACTTCCTGCCATATACTCAGAATTAGACACTGCAAAATCATGTGTATGTAGTGAAGTGTAGGACATAACTGTTCATGTTAAAGGGAAACTGACAGATGGACGCACCCCACTAACGTGAATATACTGGTGGGTGATCTTGAGTAGAATTATGTATTCCTTACCCCAATCTATTCAGCCAATTCTGAAAAACAACATCTAACTGCACTGGAGGCGGGTTTGAAGACTATCTACACCTCTGATACAGTCCCCTGGGTCCTGTTCACACAGCCCTGCTTATCAAGGAGATGAAGGACATTTATATTGAAAAGGCTTCTTCACACTGACGTTTGTGCCCATCAGTGTACCGGCTGTTAGAAGATAGCGGGAGAAAAATTTGTGCTTGCAAAGTCTTTTTCTCCCGGCGGAATAATGGGAGTCATAACGGACATTAGAGGAATCCCATTCAAGTGAATGGGATCCTCTTTGCCCATTATGACTCCAGTTAGGCGCAGTTACAATAACGGATGTTAATGGCACTAAAAGTGAAAAAAATAAATAAAGAAAAGAGCCCTTAACGCCCGTTTGTTACTGAGCCTAACACGTAGTGTGAAAGTAGCCTAAGCGGAGCGGCATGAACCGGA
The DNA here is from genome assembly GCF_029499605.1 of Hyla sarda. Classification (NCBI taxonomy): domain Eukaryota; kingdom Metazoa; phylum Chordata; class Amphibia; order Anura; family Hylidae; genus Hyla; species Hyla sarda. Next base: position 245,323,586 of record NC_079192.1, read on the forward strand.
CCTGGGGATGGCATCAGAGTTGCAAATAGTCTTCAAACGTGCCTCTGGTGCAGTTAACCTGTTGGGGACAGGTACGCCCTTCGCCCACTCCCTTTCTATAACGCAGGGCCACGCCTCTAGAGGCCCGGGTCGGGCCTCTAACAACGGCAGGGACCCATGGCTAATAGCGCACAGCACTGATCGTGCTGCCGCGCGCTATTAACCCTTACGCCGCATCTAAAAGGAAAGTAAACGAATTCCGGTTAGCTAAGGGGGCTGTTCGGGATCGCCACGGCGAAATTGCGGCATCCCGAACAGCTGTAGGACAGCAGGAGGGTCCCCTATTTTCCTCCTTGCTGTCCGATCGCTGAATGACTACTAAGTGCCTGAGATCCAGGCATGAGCAGTCAAGCAGCAGAATCATTGATCAATGGTTTCCTATGAGAAACCATTGATCAATGTAAAAGATCAGTGTGTAAAGTGATATAGCCCCTATGGGAGCTATAACACTGCAAAAAATAGTGGGGAAAAAATGTGAATAAAGATCATTTAACCCCCTTCCCTATTAAAAGTTTGAATCACCCCCCTTTTCCATAAAAAAAAAAAAAACAACTTTTTAAATAAAAATAAACATGTGATATTGCTGCGTGCAGAAATGTCTGATTTATAAAAATGTATCGTTAATGAAACCACTCTGTCAATCGCGTATGCACAAAAAATTCAACAATCCAAAATTGCGTATTTTTGGTCACTTTTTATATCATGAAAACATTTTGAAAAAGCGATCAAAAAGTCCGATCAATACAAAAATGGTACCACTAAAATCTTCAGATTACAGCGCAAAAAATTAGCCCTCATACTACCCCGTACACGGAAAAATAAAAAAGTTATAGGGGTCAGAAGATGACATTTTTAAACGTATACATTTTCCTGCATGTAGTTATGATTTTTTCAGAAGTAATACAAAATCAAACCTATATAAGTAGGGTATCATTTTAATCGTATGGACCTACAGAATAAAGAGAAGGTGTAATTTTTACTGAAAAATGTACGGTGTAGAAACGGAAGCTCCCAAAAATTTACAAAATGGCATTTTTTCTTCAATTTTGTCGCACAATGATTTATTTTTTTTTCCTTTTCAACGTAGATTTTTGGGTAAAATGACTGAGGTTATTACAAAGTAGAATTGATGGAGCAAAAAATAAGCCATCATATGGATTTTTAGGTGTAAAATTGAAAGGGTTATGATCTTTAAAAGGTAAGGAGGAATAAAAACTAAAGTGCAAAAACGGAAAAACCCTCCGTCCCCAAAGGGTTAAGAGTTCATTTGCACATTGCAAGATTGTGTTAGGGGTAAAATTAAGGATGGCTACGACTTAGGATCATAAATCCAAAACACATTAGCTTACTTGTTTCTCTTGTATTTTTAAATGCTTTATAATTAAAAATATATATATAATTTCTTGTCCATGTTCTACACAGTTTGGCCGTGCACCTGGCCTGTGTGAGCCAACATCTTCTTTACCTTTTCTAAGGAATACGTAGTTTTACGCAGGATCACCTATATTAAGCACCTGTATATTCAGGTTACTGGGGTTAATCTGTCAGTTTCCCTTTAAAGGGGTACTCCACCCCTAATACATATCATCCCCTATCCAAAGGGTAGGGGATAAGATGTCTGATCGCGCACCCACCTTTGTGAGCTTTCCAAATGTGTAGCATGACGACCACGAGGCCAGAGTATTGCCTCCTCCCATAGATTTGCATTTAGGGGCTGGAGTATCGTGACATCATGACTCCGCCCCTGTGTGACATCATGCCCCGCCCCTAAATGCAAGTCTATGGGAGGAGGTGATACTCTGGCCTCGTCGTCGTCATGCTACACATTTGGAGCCCTGCAGCGCTGCAGAGAGCTCACAAAAGGTGGGTGTGCAGTGACAGATTGAAGGGTCCTCAGCGGCGGGACCCCGGCGATCAGACATCTTATCCCCTATCCATTGGATAGGGGATAAGATGTATTAGGGCCGATGTACCCCTTTAAGAAGATGATTTCCAACTAAAGAAAAAAATAACGCGTGGAATTCTGTTCCAGGAAGCTTCTACTATGTTTCCAAACACATTGAATCACTCGGCTGCTGACACCAGGCTGTAGCTGTGGTTTACAGTACTGTACTAGTGTCCATTCCTTCTCACAGCTACCAGCAATACATCAGAAGCAGTTAGTCATTTCCTGCTTACATGTCCTGGGTGGGGAACCCAATAATGCTCAACACATATCTCCCCCACAAAAGCCAAAAGGACACTCTTTGGGCGTATGTATACTCTAGATATACACCACAAACATAAAGTGAACAATGTCTTATACAGTGTGACCTGTTAGGATTGTGGCAGTCCAAGCCCTGAGTCCATACACCAAGCAACTGGTGTAGAGCGGAGCCATGGGCAGGGTGTGGAGGGGGCAGATCTGAAGCTCCCAAAATTTTCAAAAGGTGACACCACATTATTATTATAATTTTTTTAATTGATGCTGTTTTTCACCAAAAACATAACATAAAACTGCAAATTTAGGTTTCTAGTTTTATTCCTCCTCGCCGTCCACAACACTCAATTTTCCACCTACAGAAGAATGGGGATGCATGAGGGCTCATTTATTCATCATACTTGTTTTGATGGGACTTTATTTTTTAGTTCCTATAGGGGACTGTTACTTGCAATCTTTAGATTGCATATACTGTTCAATGCTATGCCATAGCACAGTACTGATCAGTTTTATCGGTGCTCCATTGCTCCAGCCTGCCATAGACCGATCGGACGGCATGGAGGCAGGTAATGGCCCTCCCAGCTAATCATGACTTAATCGCAGTGGACCCCATCAGCACCTTGAGCTAACTGGCTTGCATTAAAGGGGTACTCCGCCCCTAGCATATTATCCCCTATCCAAAGGATAGGGGATAAGATGTTAGATCGCCGCGGTACCGCTGCTGGGGACCCCAGGGATCGCCGCTGCAGCACCCCGCCATCATTACTGCACATAGCGAGTTCGCTCTGTGCGTAATGACGGGTGATACAGGGGCCGGAGCAGCGTGACATCATGGCTCCGCCCCTAATGACATCCCGGCCCGTCCCCTTAATGCAAGTCTATGGCAGGGGGCGACCGCCACGCCCCCTCCTATAGACCTGTATTGACGGGGGAAGGCCGTGACGTCACAAGGGGTGGAGCCGTAACATAACAATGCTCCGGCCCCTGTACTGCCCGTCATTACGTGCAGAGCGATCTCGCTCTGCGCAGTAATGATAGCGGGGTGCTGCAGCAGCAATCCCCGGGATCCCCAGCAGCGGGACCCCGGCGATCTGACATCTTATCCCCTATCCTTTGGATAGGGGATAAGATATCTAGGGGCGGAGTACCCCTTTAACTATAGGTGCCAGTTGCTCATAGCAATCGGGAACCACTATATATATGAAGCATGCTCAGCTCCTGAGTACGATTCATACAGCAGGAAAGGGCACAGCACGTACGTATATATCTTTTGTACTTTAGGGGTTAAATAAAATCTTACCTATCTGGCTTTGTCAGAATTTACAGTCATGGCCGTAAATGTTGGAACCCCGGAAATTTTTCAACAAAATGAAGTCTTTCTCACAGAAAAGGATTTCAGTAACACATCTTTTGCTATACACATGTTTATTCCCTTTGGGTGAATTGGAACTAAACCAAAAAAGGGAGGAAAAAAAAGCTAATTGGACATAATATCACACCAAACTCCAAAAGGGGCTGGACAAAATGATTGCCACGCTTTCAAAATTGTGGAAAAATAAGATTGTTTCAAGCATGTGATGCTCCTTTTAACTCACCTGGGGCAAGTAACAGGTGTGGGCAATATAAAAATCACACCTGAAAGCAGATAAAAAAGGAGAGAAGTTCACTTAGTCTTTGCATTGTTTGTCTGTGTGTGCCACACTAAGCATGGACAACAGAAAGAGGAGAAGAGAACTGTCTGAGGACTTGAGAACCAAAATTGTGGAAAAATATCAACAATCTCAAGGTTACAAGTCCATCTCCAGAGATCTAGATTTGCCTTTGTCCACAGTGCGCAACATTATCAAGAAGTTTGCAACCCATGGCACTGTAGCTAATCTCCCTGGTCATGGACGGAGGAGAAAAAATGATGAAAGTTGTCAACGCAGGATAGTCCGGATGGTGGATAAGCAGCCCCAAACAAGTTCCAAAGATATTCAAGCTGTCCTGCAGGCTCAGGGAGCATCAGTGTCAGCGCGAACTATCTGTGGACATTTAAGTGAAAGGCTATGGCAGGAGACCCAAGAGGACCCACTGCTGACACTAGAGATGAGCGAAGTTACAGTGATTCAATTTGTCACAAACTTCTCAGCTTGGCAGTTGCTGACTTTAGCCTGCATAAATTAGTTCAGCTTTCAGGTGCTCCAGTGGGCTGGAAAAGGTGGATACAGTCCTAGGAGACTCTCTCCGAAGACTGTATCCACCTTTTCCAGCCCACCGGAGCACCTAAAAGCTAAACTAATTCATGCAGGCTAAAGTCAGCAACTGCCAAGCTGAGAAGTTTGTGACAAATCGAATCATTGTCACGTCGCTCATCTCTAGCTGACAGAGACATAAAAAAGCAAGACTACATTTTGCCAAAATGAACTTGAAGCCAAAATCCTTCTAGGAAAATGTCTTGTGGACAGATGAGACCAAGATAGAGCTTTTTGGTAAAGCACAACATTCTACAGAAAACGGAATGAGGCCTACAAAGAAAAGAACACAGCACCTACAGGGAAATATGGTGGATATTCAATTATATTTTGGGGTTGTTTTGCTGCCTCTGGCACTGGGTGCCTTGAATGTGTGCCAGACCTCATGAAATCTGAGGATTACAAACGGATTTCGGGTCACACTGTACAGCCCAGTGTCAGAAAGCTGGGTTTACATCCAAGATCTTGGGTCTTCCAGCAGGACAATGACCTCAAACATACATCAAAAAGCACCCAGAAATGGATGGCAACAAAGCGCTGGAGAGTTCTGAAGTGGCAGCAATGAGTCCAGATCTAAATCCCATTGAACTCCTGTGGAGAGATCTTAAATTTGCTGTTGGGAAAAGGCGCCCTTCCAATAAGAGAGACCTGGAGCAGTTTGCAAAGGAAGAGTGGTCCAACATTCCGGCTGAGAGGTGTAAGAAGCTTATTGATGGTTATAGGAAGCGACTGATTTCTGTAATTTTTTCCAAAGGGTGTGCAACCAAATATTAAGTTATGGGTGCCAATAATTTTGTCCAGTCCATATGTGGAGTTTGGTGTGACATTATGTCCAATTTGCTTCCCCCCCCCCCCCCCCCCCCACACACTTTTTGGTTTAGTTCAAATACACACAAAGGGAATAAACATGTCTATAGCAAAACACGTGTTACTGCAATCCTTTTCTGTGAGAAATACTTCATTTTTTTGAAAAATGTCAGGGGTGCCATCACTTACGGCCATGACTGTACATACCCTCATAGCTCAAGAATGGCAGGATGTACAAGAATCCTTGTACCACAGATGCTCATTAAGGCTACATTCACATTGATGTTTTTCTCCGAAGAGTTTGACGGCCATAATTCACAGGTCATTACGGAAGTGTGAAAGTGGCCTAAGGCTAAGTTTCCACTTTTTTTTTTTTTTCTTGCAGTTTTTGGAATACTACCACTGCAGTTTTTGAGCCAAAGCCAGAGGTGTACTCAAAAGCAATAGGCCATATAAAGGAAGGACTTTTACTTCTCCTCCCTTATGGATCCACTTCTGACTTTGGCTCAAAAACTGCAGTGGTAGATATCCAAAAACTGCCAGAAAAAAACCAAGTGGAAACTTAGCCTAAGACTAGTCTCAGACACTGGTCTGTGTAAATTCCTCCAGAAGTTCTTTTCAGGTTCTTTTTATTTTTTGACAAAAAAAAATTAAAATAAATAAATTATATATATATATATATATATATATATATATATATATATATATATATATATATATATCCCTGTTTGCTTGTGGACATAATAGCATTGTATTAGTTTAGATTTACTTGTCAATGCCAAAAGCCTAATAAAACTGTCCCAGCTGCCAGGAGTGGAATGTCCTGAAACCTTTGGCAGCAAAGGGGTTAAAGGGCGTTCCTATTTGCTGCTATGACTAATACAATGGCTGTGCTGGCTATCACTTTATCAACAAACAAACCATTGCTGGACATTGCCAGATATTCTGCACCGAGGACCTAGTAGAGATTTTGGTCACTGGTACAGCTTGCATCACTTCAATAGACATCACAAGTACTAGGGCAGTGTGCTCCAAACAGTGTGTCTACAGCTGCTGCAAAACTACAACTCCCAGCATGCCCAGACAGCCAACGGCTGTCCGGGCATGCTGGGAGTTGTAGTTTTGCAACACCTGGAGACACACTCTTTGAAAAACACTGTACTAAGCGGTGATGTTATTATCCCTGTCCAGTGTAAATGGTAAGAAAATATTTATTTTATTTATGCATCAACCTAGATGGGTCACTACTGAAGAAGGTGTCACCCTGAAACGCGTTTCGCATATATATATATATATATATATATATATATATATATATATACACACACACACACACACACATACATACATATACATACACACACACACCAAAAAAAATATATACAGACCACCCCAAATAAGAACTGTGTCCGACTTGCAACTAGTTTGAGGACCACTGTACAGACAGACGCACGCTTTTTAGCGCTGGAATACACAAAGACGTCGCCTGCATCCACTCACCGGTTTACTGCAACCCTTCTCTCCCCGCAACCATCTGTCGGCCGGACACAAGTCTGTGCCACCCCGGACACACAGCGAGACCACCACACGGATAACATCTTCGGCCCGGCTGCACAGCCGTGCCAGTCTGCAGGAGCGAGGCTCACCTACCACTGTGGCTGGGTTCACACTACGTTTTTGCCATACTGTTTTAAATCCGTTTTTCTAAAGAAAACCGTACGGCAAAATAACGGATGGAACAGTATGGGAAAAAGTAAACCGTATGCGTTTTTTAAACCGTATACTGTTTTTAAAAGTGCATACAGATCCATCAGATTTTATTAAAAAAACACATACGTTTTTGATCATTTTGCCCATTTTTAATGGGAGTGGTGGTGGGTGGGGACTTTAGGATGCAAATGCACATGTAAAAACCGTATACGGTTTCCCGTATAGAACATTATATATGTGCGTTTCCCATTGACATCCATGTTTAAAAAAAAAAAAAAAAACGTATGCGGTTGCAGTACGGTTTTTAAACCGGAGACAAAAACGTGGTCAACCAAGGTTTTAAAAAAAGGGATTGAAAAAACGTATGGCAAAAACGTGATGTGAACCCGGCCTAATACCATCTCCCGGAAGTTCCCACCTGTCCGGCGGTGCAGAGCACCAAACTTTATTACTAGAGATGAGCGAACTTACAGTAAATTCGATTCGTCATGAACTTCTCGGCTCGGCAGTTGATGACTTATCCTGCGTAAATTAGTTCAGCCTTCAGGTGCTCCGGTGGGCTGGAGACTCTTTCCTAAGACTGTATCCACCTTTTCCAGCCCATCGGAGCACCTGAAAGCTGAACTAATTTATGCAGGAAAGGTCATCAACTGCCGAGCAGAGAAGTTCGTGACGAATCAAATTTACTGTAAGTTCGCTCACCTCTATTTATTACTACCAACTATCCACAGTAAACAATATTGGATACAACAACTTACTGGACACAGCTACAATATTATATATTTATACAGTGATACATTATCACAAGACTGTGTGGGGGGGTGGGGGGGGCTGTATTCCCCTACATTTTAATTTATCTTTTTTTATTCTATTGTGCTATATTTTTTCATTATATATATATATATATATATATATATATATATGCGCATTTTTATCTACGGTATAGTCCACTGCAAGGGCCCTGCTTGGACATACATGTTAGAATAAATCTCATTCTTTATTTGTACATACAACTAGTTCAATAATATATATCATTTTATTTTTCTCTATTGAAGGTATCATATTTTACACTATTTTGCCACTCTGTGCCGATACAGGGAATCATAAATTCAGTCTTTTAGGATATGTTCACACACAGCCGTTTTCTGTTCCATTCATCTAGATGAGGTGTGCAGAAGGTTCCGCAATAAATCAGCTACATGTGAACACAGCCTACAGGATCCCATGCACATGAATGAGTCTCTTCAGTCATTGTAAGTTTTTTCTTTTACATAGTGTGCCCGCTCCCTGTACATGCCCATCCCAGCTATTGTGCCCATACACCAGGTGCACACACCTCAGTATTCTATGCCACACAGCCCATCCCCACCTGCCCATTAGCCGTGCACACCCAGCTCTCACCTTCTTCACTTTGTTCTCCAGCTCCATGGCTCGGCTCTGTCAGTTCCGGGAATGGCTGAAGAGAAGTTACCGGCTCTGCTGCACTCACTCACTGCCGCCTCATTCACTTCCACTGCGGGACGATGCTCTATGGCTAAAGGACCTTTGATGACATCATCGGCATGTGATCAGAAACGTGTGGGAGGAGCCGGGCTGCCTGAGGGCGCTCTCCTGGACTTTGTGCTGGGGGACGTCCCGTGAAGTAGTGATAGAGGTGTCTGCTCCACAGTATGGCTGAGCCCGCCCTGTCTGCAGTACACACTGCTCAGTGCTCCAAGGTGCAGGCTGTGCTGAGCTCACACTTATAGACTGTGTGTAACCTGCACTGTATAGGATGTGTGTAACCTGCACTGTATAGACTGTGTGTAACCTGCACTGTATAAACTGTGTATAACCTGCACTGTATAGACTGTGTGTAACCTGCACTGCATAGACTGTGTGTAACCTGCACTGCATAGACTGTGTGTAACCTGCACTGTATAGACTGTGTGTAACCTGCACTGTATAAACTGTGTATAACCTGCACTGTATAGACTGTGTGTAACCTGCACTGTATAAACTGTGTATAACCTGCACTGTATAAACTGTGTATAACCTGCACTGTATAGACTGTGAGTAACCTGCACTGTATAGGATGTGTGTAACCTGCACTGTATAGGATGTGTGTAACCTGCACTGTATAGGATGTGTGTAACCTGCACTGTATAGGATGTGTGTAACCTGCACTGTATAAACTGTGTATAACCTGCACTGTATAGACTGTGTGTAACCTGCACTGTATAGACTGTGTGTAACCTGCACTGTATAGACTGTGTGTAACCTGCACTGCATAGACTGTGTGTAACCTGCACTGCATAGACTGTGTGTAACCTGCACTGTATAGACTGTGTGTAACCTGCACTGTATAGACTGTGTGTAACCTGCACTGTATAAACTGTGTGTAACCTGCACTGTATAGACTGTGTGTAACCTGCACTGTATAAACTGTGTGTAACCTGCACTGTATAGACTGTGAGTAACCTGCACTGTATAGGATGTGTGTAACCTGTACTGTATAGGATGTGTGTAACCTGCACTGTATAGGATGTGTGTAACCTGCACTGTATAGGATGTGTGTAACCTGCACTGTATAGGATGTGTGTAACCTGCACTGTATAGGATGTGTGTAACCTGCACTGTATAGACTGTGTGTAACCTGCACTGTATAGGATGTGTGTAACCTGCACTGTATAGGATGTGTTTAACCTGCACTGTATAAACTGTGTGTAACCTGCACTGTATAGGATGTGTGTAACCTGCACTGTATAAACTGTGTGTAACCTGCACTGTATAGACTGTGTGTAACCTGCACTGTATAAACTGTGTGTAACCTGCACTGTATAAACTGTGTGTAACCTGCACTGTATAAACTGTGTGTAACCCTCACTGTATAGGATGTGTGTAACCTGCACTGTATAGGATGTGTGTAACCTGCACTGTATAGACTGTGTGTAACCTGCACTGTATAGACTGTGTGTAACCTGCACTGTATAGACTGTGTGTAACCTGCACTGTATAGACTGTGTGTAACCTGCACTGTATAGACTGTGTGTAACCTGCACTGTATAGACTGTGTGTAACCTGCACTGTATAGACTGTGTGTAACCTGCACTGTATAGACTGTGTGTAACCTGCACTGTATAGACTGTGTGTAACCTGCACTGTATAGACTGTGTGTAACCTGCACTGTATAGACTGTGTGTAACCTGCACTGTATAGACTGTGTGTAACCTGCACTGTATAGACTGTGTGTAACCTGCACTGTATAGACTGTGTGTAACCTGCACTGTATAGACTGTGTGTAACCTGCACTGTATAGACTGTGTGTAACCTGCACTGTATAGACTGTGTGTAACCTGCACTGTATAGACTGTGTGTAACCTGCACTGTATAGACTGTGTGTAACCTGCACTGTATAGACTGTGTGTAACCTGCACTGTATAGACTGTGTGTAACCTGCACTGTATAGACTGTGTGTAACCTGCACTGTATAGACTGTGTGTAACCTGCACTGTATAGACTGTGTGTAACCTGCACTGTATAGACTGTGTGTAACCTGCACTGTATAGACTGTGTGTAACCTGCACTGTATAGACTGTGTGTAACCTGCACTGTATAGGATGTGTGTAACCTGCACTGTATAAACTGTGTGTAACCTGCACTGTATAGACTGTGTGTAACCTGCACTGTATAGGATGTGTGTAACCTGCACTGTATAGACTGTGTGTAACCTGCACTGTATAGGATGTGTTTAACCTGCACTGTATAAACTGTGTGTAACCTGCACTGTATAGGATGTGTGTAACCTGCACTGTATAGGATGTGTGTAACCTGCACTGTATAAACTGTGTGTAACCTGCACTGTATAGACTGTGTGTAACCTGCACTGTATAGACTGTGTGTAACCTGCACTGTATAAACTGTGTGTAACCTGCACTGTATAAACTGTGTGTAACCCTCACTGTATAGGATGTGTGTAACCTGCACTGTATAGGATGTGTGTAACCTGCACTGTATAGACTGTGTGTAACCTGCACTGTATAGACTGTGTGTAACCTGCACTGTATAGACTGTGTGTAACCTGCACTGTATAGACTGTGTGTAACCTGCACTGTATAGACTGTGTGTAACCTGCACTGCATAGACTGTGTGTAACCTGCACTGTATAAACTGTGTATAACCTGCACTGTATAGACTGTGTGTAACCTGCACTGTATAAACTGTGTGTAACCTGCACTGTATAAACTGTGAGTAACCTGCACTGTATAGACTGTGAGTAACCTGCACTGTATAGGATGTGTGTAACCTGCACTGTATAGGATGTGTGTAACCTGCACTGTATAGGATGTGTGTAACCTGCACTGTATAGGATGTGTGTAACCTGCACTGTATAGGATGTGTGTAACCTGCACTGTATAAACTGTGTGTAACCTGCACTGTATAGACTGTGTGTAACCTGCACTGTATAGACTGTGTGTAACCTGCACTGCATAGACTGTGTGTAACCTGCACTGCATAGACTGTGTGTAACCTGCACTGCATAGACTGTGTGTAACCTGCACTGTATAAACTGTGTGTAACCTGCACTGTATAGACTGTGTGTAACCTGCACTGTATAAACTGTGTGTAACCTGCACTGTATAGACTGTGAGTAACCTGCACTGTATAGGATGTGTGTAACCTGTACTGTATAGGATGTGTGTAACCTGCACTGTATAGGATGTGTGTAACCTGCACTGTATAGGATGTGTGTAACCTGCACTGTATAGGATGTGTGTAACCTGCACTGTATAGGATGTGTGTAACCTGCACTGTATAGGATGTGTGTAACCTGCACTGTATAGACTGTGTGTAACCTGCACTGTATAGGATGTGTGTAACCTGCACTGTATAGGATGTGTTTAACCTGCACTGTATAAACTGTGTGTATTCAAATAAGAAGAGGAGATGATCCAGCGTGGGTCAATAGAAATCCAGACTTTATTGGAACTCACAGTAAAAGCAGTAAAAGCAACCAGCAGATCAGACGCGTTTCAGGCGCATGCGCCCTTCGTCAGTGATGTCATCCATCTGCACAGGTGTCAGTTAAATACCGACCAGGTAGTGGGTGGAGAGTTAACCACCAATTAAACTACACTAGGACCGCTGACAATGGTGCAGAGGAGGATACTAATACAAAACATAGACAAAATGTTAGTAAAAGTACAAGAAGCTAAAAACAATGCACTAATATGCGATTTTGCATAAATGGCTTGCACCACACAGGAAAATAACATGGTGATATGAAAAATCATAAAAATGTACATTAGTTATAATTCACTGTGCAAGTGGAACAAACGTGTGTGTGTAACTGCGGCGCTAATAATGGAACAGCAATTCTCTCTTTAAATTCAAGCCCTTCGGTGCACTGGTGCCCAAGGTGAATTGCCAGAAGGCCTCACGTTCCAACAATTTTCGCCGCACACAACCGCCACGAGGTCCTATGTGAACACGTTCAATAGCATAAATTTGAAAATAGTTAATGTGGCCACCATGTACAGTTTTAAAATGTAAAGATGCTGCCGATCGGTTTCTTACGGCATTGCTAGTTATGTCATTGATATGTTCCAGCGCTCTGATCCTAAGTTTCCTGGAAGTGGAGCCTACGTATTTAAGTTGGCATTGCGAACACTCAATGACATAAACTACATTATGGTGGTTACAATTAATATAGTCTTTTATCTGATAATTTTTGGTTTGCTCTGCATTGGAAAATTGTGTGCATAATTTAGCAAAATTACAAGTTCTACAAATCCTGCCGCCACATTTAAAAAATCCTCTATTACTCAACCAGTTATTTCTGTTAACTGTGTTGGACAAAACCAAGCTAGGGGAAAGAATATCTCCCAGGGTTTTTGCCTTTTTTGGGACTATGTGACAACCTTTGGATAATATTTTTGCTACAGTTTCATCCTGTCTCAGGAGATGGAGATGTCTATTGATAATATTCTTGACCTGTGTAAATTGAGGAGAATAAGTAAGTGCTATGACCGGTTTGTTCTGAAAATTAGAGCGACTGTGTCGTGAACAGTTAATGGATGGAGAAATTAGACGAGAACGGTCCTTTTTAGCAACAATAGTTTTAGCTCTGGATAAAGTACGTTTGGTGTAGCCTCTATTCGCGAGCCTACGTGAAGCCTCACTAATTTGAGACTCGCAAGTGGAGGGACCACTACAATTTCTTTTTATCCGTGTAAATTCTCCTACTGGAATAGCCCTGATGGTATGTGGCGGATGATTACTATCAGCTCTGAGAATAGTGTTACCTGCAGTGGGTTTGCGGAACGTTGAAACAGAAATGATGTGATCTGGTGCTGAGCTGAATTCAAGGTCAAGGAAGGAAATGCTGGATGGGTGTGAATGGTGAGTGAATTGAAGATTGTAGGAATTATTATTAATGTATTCCAGGAACAGTGGTATGGCAGACATATCACCCTTCCAAATCAGGAGGAGATCATCTATGAATCTGCCATACCACTGCACGTGGGAAATAAATGGATTGGATGTAGAAAAGAGATACTTGGATTCCCAATATGACATAGTCAGATTGGCTAAAGAAGGTGAATGTCTAGCGCCCATGGAAACACCACTCGTTTGAATGAAGAACATGCGGTCAAAAGAAAAGAAGTTATGTGTCATGAGATACCATGTGCTCATTTTAACAAATTCTTTTAAATCAGAAGTATAGTCGCTGTGGTTGTCCAAATGGTACATCAGTGCTTCCATGGCGACATGCCAGGGAATACTGGTGTACAATGAGACAACATCACAAGTTAACCAACTGTACTCTGACCTCCATGTTAGATGTTCGAAAGCTCTAAGGACATCTCGGGAATCTTTAAGATAACCAGGGACCCTTTGTACCATGGGCTGAAGCATTTGATCAGTCCATATGGATAGTTTTTCTGAAAGGGAACCACAAGAAGATACAATCGGTCTCATAGGGGGGGGTGAGATTAGTTTATGGGTTTTGGGTAGGCCGTACATGATCGGGATAATAGGTTCATCCACCAGCATGTATTCCCTGTCCCTGTTTGAAATGACACCCAAACTAACCCCTTCACTCAGCAGTTTATCCAACTCATTTTTAAACTTGGCGGTAGGATTGGAATCCAATTTTTTGTATACATTTGTGTCTGAAAGTAGATAATTAATTTGTTGCATATAAATCGTTTTATCCATCACAGTGACTGTGCCGCCCTTATCAGACATTTTAATGACTATATCATCTGCAATACTGAGTTCATTGAGAGCGGCATTTTCACTGTGCGAAAGGTTACGGTGTTTGTTGGGCAGTCCTGATCGACTGTTACCTAATGCAATTAAATCCACCTCCACTGCATTTTGGAATAAATCCATACCATTAGTTCTAGATTGAAGAGGATAAAAGTAAGGGTTAGCATTTCTATGAGCAGGGTTGCTATTGGTAACTGCATCTGATTAATCAGATGCAGTTACCAATAGCAACCCTGCTCATAGAAATGCTAACCCTTACTTTTATCCTCTTCAATCTAGAACTAATGGTATGGATTTATTCCAAAATGCAGTGGAGGTGGATTTAATTGCATTAGGTAACAGTCGATCAGGACTGCCCAACAAACACCGTAACCTTTCGCACAGTGAAAATGCCGCTCTCAATGAACTCAGTATTGCAGATGATATAGTCATTAAAATGTCTGATAAGGGCGGCACAGTCACTGTGATGGATAAAACGATTTATATGCAACAAATTAATTATCTACTTTCAGACACAAATGTATACAAAAAATTGGATTCCAATCCTACCGCCAAGTTTAAAAATGAGTTGGATAAACTGCTGAGTGAAGGGGTTAGTTTGGGTGTCATTTCAAACAGGGACAGGGAATACATGCTGGTGGATGAACCTATTATCCCGATCATGTACGGCCTACCCAAAACCCATAAACTAATCTCACCCCCCCCTATGAGACCGATTGTATCTTCTTGTGGTTCCCTTTCAGAAAAACTATCCATATGGACTGATCAAATGCTTCAGCCCATGGTACAAAGGGTCCCTGGTTATCTTAAAGATTCCCGAGATGTCCTTAGAGCTTTCGAACATCTAACATGGAGGTCAGAGTACAGTTGGTTAACTTGTGATGTTGTCTCATTGTACACCAGTATTCCCTGGCATGTCGCCATGGAAGCACTGATGTACCATTTGGACAACCACAGCGACTATACTTCTGATTTAAAAGAATTTGTTAAAATGAGCACATGGTATCTCATGACACATAACTTCTTTTCTTTTGACCGCATGTTCTTCATTCAAACGAGTGGTGTTTCCATGGGCGCTAGACATTCACCTTCTTTAGCCAATCTGACTATGTCATATTGGGAATCCAAGTATCTCTTTTCTACATCCAATCCATTTATTTCCCACGTGCAGTGGTATGGCAGATTCATAGATGATCTCCTCCTGATTTGGAAGGGTGATATGTCTGCCATACCACTGTTCCTGGAATACATTAATAATAATTCCTACAATCTTCAATTCACTCACCATTCACACCCATCCAGCATTTCCTTCCTTGACCTTGAATTCAGCTCAGCACCAGATCACATCATTTCTGTTTCAACGTTCCGCAAACCCACTGCAGGTAACACTATTCTCAGAGCTGATAGTAATCATCCGCCACATACCATCAGGGCTATTCCAGTAGGAGAATTTACACGGATAAAAAGAAATTGTAGTGGTCCCTCCACTTGCGAGTCTCAAATTAGTGAGGCTTCACGTAGGCTCGCGAATAGAGGCTACACCAAACGTACTTTATCCAGAGCTAAAACTATTGTTGCTAAAAAGGACCGTTCTCGTCTAATTTCTCCATCCATTAACTGTTCACGACACAGTCGCTCTAATTTTCAGAACAAACCGGTCATAGCACTTACTTATTCTCCTCAATTTACACAGGTCAAGAATATTATCAATAGACATCTCCATCTCCTGAGACAGGATGAAACTGTAGCAAAAATATTATCCAAAGGTTGTCACATAGTCCCAAAAAAGGCAAAAACCCTGGGAGATATTCTTTCCCCTAGCTTGGTTTTGTCCAACACAGTTAACAGAAATAACTGGTTGAGTAATAGAGGATTTTTTAAATGTGGCGGCAGGATTTGTAGAACTTGTAATTTTGCTAAATTATGCACACAATTTTCCAATGCAGAGCAAACCAAAAATTATCAGATAAAAGACTATATTAATTGTAACCACCATAATGTAGTTTATGTCATTGAGTGTTCGCAATGCCAACTTAAATACGTAGGCTCCACTTCCAGGAAACTTAGGATCAGAGCGCTGGAACATATCAATGACATAACTAGCAATGCCGTAAGAAACCGATCGGCAGCATCTTTACATTTTAAAACTGTACATGGTGGCCACATTAACTATTTTCAAATTTATGCTATTGAACGTGTTCACATAGGACCTCGTGGCGGTTGTGTGCGGCGAAAATTGTTGGAACGTGAGGCCTTCTGGCAATTCACCTTGGGCACCAGTGCACCGAAGGGCTTGAATTTAAAGAGAGAATTGCTGTTCCATTATTAGCGCCGCAGTTACACACACACGTTTGTTCCACTTGCACAGTGAATTATAACTAATGTACATTTTTATGATTTTTCATATCACCATGTTATTTTCCTGTGTGGTGCAAGCCATTTATGCAAAATCGCATATTAGTGCATTGTTTTTAGCTTCTTGTACTTTTACTAACATTTTGTCTATGTTTTGTATTAGTATCCTCCTCTGCACCATTGTCAGCGGTCCTAGTGTAGTTTAATTGGTGGTTAACTCTCCACCCACTACCTGGTCGGTATTTAACTGACACCTGTGCAGATGGATGACATCACTGACGAAGGGCGCATGCGCCTGAAACGCGTCTGATCTGCTGGTTGCTTTTACTGCTTTTACTGTGAGTTCCAATAAAGTCTGGATTTCTATTGACCCACGCTGGATCATCTCCTCTTCTTATTTGAATCCATGTGCACCGGGCTGGGTGCGGATCCGTGTCGGGGGTGCATTGGTGGAGCGAGCTGGATTTTTCTGAACCATAAACTGTGTGTAACCTGCACTGTATAGGATGTGTGTAACCTGCACTGTATAGGATGTGTGTAACCTGCACTGTATAAACTGTGTGTAACCTGCACTGTATAGACTGTGTGTAACCTGCACTGTATAAACTGTGTGTAACCTGCACTGTATAAACTGTGTGTAACCCTCACTGTATAGGATGTGTGTAACCTGCACTGTATAGGATGTGTGTAACCTGCACTGTATAGACTGTGTGTAACCTGCACTGTATAGACTGTGTGTAACCTGCACTGTATAGACTGTGTGTAACCTGCACTGTATAGACTGTGTGTAACCTGCACTGTATAGACTGTGTGTAACCTGCACTGTATAGACTGTGTGTAACCTGCACTGTATAGACTGTGTGTAACCTGCACTGTATAGACTGTGTGTAACCTGCACTGTATAGACTGTGTGTAACCTGCACTGTATAGACTGTGTGTAACCTGCACTGTATAGACTGTGTGTAACCTGCACTGTATAGACTGTGTGTAACCTGCACTGTATAGACTGTGTGTAACCTGCACTGTATAGACTGTGTGTAACCTGCACTGTATAGACTGTGTGTAACCTGCACTGTATAGACTGTGTGTAACCTGCACTGTATAGACTGTGTGTAACCTGCACTGTATAGACTGTGTGTAACCTGCACTGTATAGACTGTGTGTAACCTGCACTGTATAGACTGTGTGTAACCTGCACTGTATAGACTGTGTGTAACCTGCACTGTATAGACTGTGTGTAACCTGCACTGTATAGACTGTGTGTAACCTGCACTGTATAGACTGTGTGTAACCTGCACTGTATAGACTGTGTGTAACCTGCACTGTATAGACTGTGTGTAACCTGCACTGTATAGACTGTGTGTAACCTGCACTGTATAGACTGTGTGTAACCTGCACTGTATAGACTGTGTGTAACCTGCACTGTATAGACTGTGTGTAACCTGCACTGTATAGACTGTGTGTAACCTGCACTGTATAGGATGTGTGTAACCTGCACTGTATAGACTGTGTGTAACCTGCACTGTATAGACTGTGTGTAACCTGCACTGTATAGACTGTGTGTAACCTGCACTGTATAGGATGTGTGTAACCTGCACTGTATAGACTGTGTGTAACCTGCACTGTATAGACTGTGTGTAACCTGCACTGTATACGATGTGTGTAACCTGCACTGTATAGGATGTGTGTAACCTGCACTGTATACGATGTGTGTAACCTGCACTGTATAGACTGTGTGTAACCTGCACTGTATAGACTGTGTGTAACCTGCACTGTATAGACTGTGTGTAACCTGCACTGTATAGACTGTGTGTAACCTGCACTGTATACGATGTGTGTAACCTGCACTGTATAGGATGTGTGTAACCTGCACTGTATAGGATGTGTGTAACCTGCACTGTATACGATGTGTGTAACCTGCACTGTATAGACTGTGTGTAACCTGCACTGTATAGACTGTGTGTAACCTGCACTGTATAGGATGTGTGTAACCTGCACTGTATAGGATGTGTGTAACCTGCACTGTATAGGATGTGTGTAACCTGCACTGTATAGGATGTGTGTAACCTGCACTGTATAGGATGTGTGTAACCTGCACTGTATAGGATGTGTGTAACCTGCACTGTATAGGATGTGTGTAACCTGCACTGTATAGGATGTGTGTAACCTGCACTGTATAGGATGTGTGTAACCTGCACTGTATAGGATGTGTGTAACCTGCACTGTATAGGATGTGTGTAACCTGCACTGTATAGGATGTGTGTAACCTGCACTGTATAGGATGTGTGTAACCTGCACTGTATAGGATGTGTGTAACCTGCACTGTATAGGATGTGTGTAACCTGCACTGTATAGGATGTGTGTAACCTGCACTGTATAGACTGTGTGTAACCTGCACTGTATAGACTGTGTGTAACCTGCACTGTATAGACTGTGTGTAACCTGCACTGTATAGACTGTGTGTAACCTGCACTGTATAGACTGTGTGTAACCTGCACTGTATAGACTGTGTGTAACCTGCACTGTATAGGATGTGTGTAACCTGCACTGTATAGGATGTGTGTAACCTGTGTATAACCTGCACTGTATAGACTGTGTGTAACCTGCACTGTATAGACTGTGTGTAACCTGCACTGTATAGGATGTGTGTAACCTGTGTGTAACCTGCACTGTATAGGGACTGTGCGTGACCTGCACTGTATAGGGACTGTGCGTGACCTGCACTGTATAGGGACTGTGCGTGACCTGCACTGTATAGGGACTGTGCGTGACCTGCACTGTATAGGGACTGTGCGTGACCTGCACTGTATAGGGACTGTGCGTGACCTGCACTGTATAGGGACTGTGCGTGACCTGCACTGTATAGGGACTGTGCGTGACCTGCACTGTATAGGGACTGTGCGTGACCTGCACTGTATAGGGACTGTGCGTGACCTGCACTGTATAGGGACTGTGCGTGACCTGCACTGTATAGGGACTGTGCGTGACCTGCACTGTATAGGGACTGTGCGTGACCTGCACTGTATAGGGACTGTGCGTGACCTGCACTGTATAGGGACTGTGCGTGACCTGCACTGTATAGGGACTGTGCGTGACCTGCACTGTATAGGGACTGTGCGTGACCTGCACTGTATAGGGACTGTGCGTGACCTGCACTGTATAGGGACTGTGCGTGACCTGCACTGTATAGGGACTGTGCGTGACCTGCACTGTATAGGGACTGTGCGTGACCTGCACTGTATAGGGACTGTGCGTGACCTGCACTGTATAGGGACTGTGCGTGACCTGCACTGTATAGGGACTGTGCGTGACCTGCACTGTATAGGGACTGTGCGTGACCTGCACTGTATAGGGACTGTGCGTGACCTGCACTGTATAGGGACTGTGCGTGACCTGCACTGTATAGGGACTGTGCGTGACCTGCACTGTATAGGGACTGTGCGTGACCTGCACTGTATAGGGACTGTGCGTGACCTGCACTGTATAGGGACTGTGCGTGACCTGCACTGTATAGGGACTGTGCGTGACCTGCACTGTATAGGGACTGTGCGTGACCTGCACTGTATAGGGACTGTGCGTGACCTGCACTGTATAGGGACTGTGCGTGACCTGCACTGTATAGGGACTGTGCGTGACCTGCACTGTATAGGGACTGTGCGTGACCTGCACTGTATAGGGACTGTGCGTGACCTGCACTGTATAGGGACTGTGCGTGACCTGCACTGTATAGGGACTGTGCGTGACCTGCACTGTATAGGGACTGTGCGTGACCTGCACTGTATAGGGACTGTGCGTGACCTGCACTGTATAGGGACTGTGCGTGACCTGCACTGTATAGGGACTGTGCGTGACCTGCACTGTATAGGGACTGTGCGTGACCTGCACTGTATAGGGACTGTGCGTGACCTGCACTGTATAGGATGTGTGTATTATAGAAGGTGCAGAGCTGAGTGTAACCTGCACTGTAGACTGTGTGTAACCTGCGCTGTATAGGATGTGCGTAACCTGCGCTGTATAGGATGTGCGTAACCTGCGCTGTATAGGATGTGCGTGACCTGCGCTGTATAGGATGTGCGTGACCTGCGCTGTATAGGATGTGCGTGACCTGCGCTGTATAGGATGTGCGTGACCTGCGCTGTATAGGATGTGCGTGACCTGCGCTGTATAGGATGTGCGTGACCTGCGCTGTATAGGATGTGCGTGACCTGCGCTGTATAGGATGTGCGTGACCTGCGCTGTATAGGATGTGCGTGACCTGCGCTGTATAGGATGTGCGTGACCTGCGCTGTATAGGATGTGCGTGACCTGCGCTGTATAGGATGTGCGTGACCTGCGCTGTATAGGATGTGCGTGACCTGCGCTGTATAGGATGTGCGTGACCTGCGCTGTATAGGATGTGCGTGACCTGCTCTGTATAGGATGTGCGTGACCTGCGCTGTATAGGATGTGCGTGACCTGCGCTGTATAGGATGTGCGTGACCTGCGCTGTATAGGATGTGCGTGACCTGCGCTGTATAGGATGTGCGTGACCTGCGCTGTATAGGATGTGCGTGACCTGCGCTGTATAGGATGTGCGTGACCTGCGCTGTATAGGATGTGCGTGACCTGCGCTGTATAGGATGTGCGTGACCTGCGCTGTATAGGATGTGCGTGACCTGCGCTGTATAGGATGTGCGTGACCTGCGCTGTATAGGATGTGCGTGACCTGCGCTGTATAGGATGTGCGTGACCTGCGCTGTATAGGATGTGCGTGACCTGCGCTGTATAGGATGTGCGTGACCTGCGCTGTATAGGATGTGCGTGACCTGCGCTGTATAGGATGTGCGTGACCTGCGCTGTATAGGATGTGCGTGACCTGCGCTGTATAGGATGTGCGTGACCTGCGCTGTATAGACTGTGCGTGACCTGCGCTGTATAGGATGTGCGTGACCTGCGCTGTATAGGATGTGCGTGACCTGCGCTGTATAGGGACTGTGCGTGACCTGCGCTGTATAGGGACTGTGCGTGACCTGCGCTGTATAGGGACTGTGCGTGACCTGCGCTGTATAGGGACTGTGCGTGACCTGCGCTGTATAGGGACTGTGCGTGACCTGCGCTGTATAGGGACTGTGCGTGACCTGCGCTGTATAGGGACTGTGCGTGACCTGCGCTGTATAGGGACTGTGCGTGACCTGCGCTGTATAGGGACTGTGCGTGACCTGCACTGTATAGGATGTGTGTAATATAGAAGGTGCAGAGCTGAGTGTAACCTGCACTGTAGACTGTGTGTACCGTGTTTCCCCGAAAATAGGCCCTAGCTGGATTACCGGAGTGGGCTGAAATATAAGCCCTACCCCAAAAATAGACCAGTGGTCTTCAACCTGCGGACCTCCAGATGTTGCAAATGTTTGCAACATCTGGAGGTCTGCAGGTTGAAGACCACTGACCTAGGCAATGCCCGGGCTGCAACTATTAAAAAAAAACTAAAAACTTTAACTTACCTTCTTCCTCCGTTCCCCCGTTGCTAAGGCACCGGCCTCATGGTCCCTCCGCTGTTGGGACGTCACAGAGCCTTCAACCTATCACCGGCCGCAGCCGATGATAGGCTGAGCCCACTGTCATGTGAGAAGCCGGCCGGCTGGGGGGACAGTGTAAGGGGGTGTATATGTAGTGTTTTACCCTTTATTGTAGTGTAGTGTAGTATAGTGTAGTGTAGTGTAGTGTAGTGTAGTGTAGTGTTTACACTGACAGGTTTACGGTGAGTTTCCCGCTAGTAGTTTGTGCTGCAGCAGAAAATTTGCCGCAGCTCAAACTTGAAGCAGGAAACTTGCTGTAAACCTGCCCGTGTGAATGTACCCTGTACGTTCACATGGGGGGGGGGCAAACCTCCAGCTGTTGCAAAACTACAACTCCCAGCATATACTGACAGACCGTGCATGCTGAGAGTTGTACTTTTGCAACCGCTGGAGGCACACTGGTTGGAAAACCTTGAGTGTTAGGTTCTGTTACCTAATTCAGAATTTTCCAACCAGGGTGCCTCCATCTGTTTCAAAACTACAACTCCCAGCATGTACTGATCGCCAAAGGGCATGCTGGGAGATGTGATTATGCAACAGCTGGATGTACACAACGACAACTCCCAGCATGCTGAGACAGCTGTTTGGGCATGCTGGGATTTGCAGTTTTTCAACATCTGGAGGGCTACAGTTTAGAGACCACCGCACAGGGATCTAAAAATTGTGGCCCTCCAGATGTTGCAAAACTACATATCCCAGCATGCCTAGACAGCAATTGGCTGTCTGGGCATGCTGGGAGTTGTAGTTTTGCAACAGCTGGAGGCACACAACTACAACTCCCAGCATGCCCAGACAGCCGTTTGCAGCCAGGCATGCTGGGAGTTATAGTTTTGCAACATCTGTATGCAGGACTACAGTTTGGAGACCACTGTGTAGTGGTCTCCAAACAGTGGTCCTCTAGATGTTGCAAAACTACAACTCCCAGCATGCGCAGACTGTCTGGATATGCTGGGAGTTGTAGTTTTGCATGGTCTTGAGGACCACCATCGACCACTCACTGGCCAGTCAGATCCCTCCGCAGCCTGCTGGATCCCCACTCATCCGGAGGCGCCACAGGGTAAGCAACGACTTCCCCTTCCCTCTCACCCCGCTCTCCCCGGACTTCCACACGTGGGCGGAGGTACGGCAGCGGCGATGGCGGGTGCGGGGCAATAGCGGGGGCACTTACCCCCGCCACCTCCGGATCGGCGCTCACCCGCCACACACCACCCCCCGCTGCCCCTGCACACCCGATCGCTAATCGGGTTAATCAAATGGGATCCCGGGTTGTCGGGCGGCAGTGGTCTCCCGCAGGCACCCCGGGACTTTAGCTAATTAACCCGATCAGCGCCGTGGGAGCGCGCACTTAATGAACGCCGCCTTTATACGGTGGAATGCACAAAGTTATCGCGTTATCCGCCGTATAAATGCGGCGTTCAGCGCAAAGAGGTTTAAGCCGAACTCACCTGCCGGAGACAACCGGAGGTGAAAAGTTCAGCCACCGAGATGCAGCAGCAGCAGCAATTATGTGAACAATGGGTATACCCGTCGTTTTGCGTTAAGTGGTTAATAAATCATGGCCATTAATGTGTGTAAAGGGGAGATTTTTATCAAAACCTGTCCAGAGGAAAAGTTGCTGATAGCAACCAATCAGATCACTCCTTTTTAACAAGGCCTCTGCAAAATGAAAGAAGCGATCTGATTGGTTGCTATGGGCAACTCAGCAACATTTCCTCTTGACAGGTTTTGATAAATCTTCCCTTAAGTGCAGAGTTGCGTGTAAACTGCACAGTACAGGCTGTATGGAGATATGACACGGGCTCAGGTCGGGAGCCCACGCCATACCCAGTTAAATGGCATATGGACGAGTATAGACGTCCATGGTCTTTAACAGGTTGAACCGCACATGTGATTAATATCTTGCAGGTACACATTTTTTACTTCAGCACACTTATATGACTTCTGTGACTTTTCTGCAACTTTTTAACCTGTTTGTGCCAAAAAGGTGCAACTTTTTACACATGCTGTCCACAACCATTTTTATAAGACAAGTCTGATCCTGTATAGATTTGGGACAAATTGAGGTCATTGCGACAAATCGCTTATGATTACTTCATTACCACTGCATTAAAGTTACTAGGAATCTCTTTATAACAACAAACCCTGATCTCTTTTGTAAACACAGTCGCACATTTTTTACTGACACAAATCCTGCAACAAATTTACCCTCTTTTTAAACCTCAAAAAACATGTAAATCCCTTGATAAATTCTTGGCCGTGTGTATATGTGTAATATACAAGGTGCAGAGCTGTGTGTATAACTTGTACAGTTCAGACGAGCTGTGTGTGTGTGTATTGTATACGGTGCAGAGTTGTGTATTTGGCTTTACGTACAAGATGGAAATTTTTATAGGAAAAATGCATCAGAAATCATAAGAAATCACTAGGCATACCCTTCCATTTCTGTTATGGATTTGCCCTCGGTTTCTCAGCTTTCTATGCAGGTTAAGCCCCATGTTATACATTCTGGGGAACAGCCCTATTCAGATGTATAGGATGGAGTTTTGGTTGTAGACATTTTGGTACAAATCTGCCATGTGAGGATGTATGAGATGATGTACATGTGCATTGGGGGTGCATACAAACATAATATTATTATAAATCCAAAAGTGTTGGATTGTTTTGGAATTAGTGCATATGAAATGAAAGAACCTGGTAATTGATTCAGTCAGGTGGGTGGTCCTAATGAATGATTGACAGCTTCCTGTGTAAATGTGTGCATATAGCTCCTCCTACTCTGTCATACTGCCAGCAGATTAAACTGAATTTTTTAGATTAATGCAAGAGTAATATGTCACCTTACAATTCCTTGCATACTTTTGGATGTTAAAATCTGTCCAGACAAGCAGTGGTTTCAGATTACCCTTACCCTTTTATTTTATTTTTTTAAGCTTTGTACATCTAACTCTCTAAACCTCTTTGGATGAACTGCTCCAGACTCCTCTTTGTTTCACTAGAATTCAGCGCTTGTAAACAAACTATGCTCCGTTCTAGTGGGCAAATGGACCCCTTGTAAACAAACTATGCTCCGTTCTAGTGGGCAAATGGACCCCTTGTATACAATCTGGGCTTGTTTCTAGTGGGCAAATGGACCCCTTGTAAACAAACTATGCTCTGTTCTAGTGGGCAAATGGACCCCTTGTATACAATCTGGGCTTGTTTCTAGTGGGCAAATGGACCCCTTGTATGCAATCTAGGCTTTTTTTTCTAGTGGGCAAATGGACCCCTAAAATACATTCTGTTTCTAGGGGACAAATGGACCAGATGAACAGGTTAGGTCCTTTAGTGCACCATAATGAAGGCTTGAAGTGTGAAGCAATGAGATTACAGTATATTGCCAAACATTCACTAGCTGACATATGTATAAATCCATTTGTCCCCCAGTATCTAACATATATTTTTAAAGGATTTGAGGGACCTGGTCATTAATGGGGTTATCTACCATAAGATGATTTTAGCACTTAACTGCCAGACAGTAATGGACATGCTTAGGAAGGATCTGCACTTGTCTTGGGGATAAATGGCTATGTTGTAAGATTACAATAATGATGTGGCTATATTTTTGTGAACTCGCTATTTTCTGTTGGAGTTTCCTACTTTAACTACAAGTCCAATAGTTCCTTGTTTGTAAGTGTGAGGTCACTTTCCTCCCTCCCACACATCAGTCACCTCACCTATTGAAATACAAATGAGCTGCATTCCATGCAATAAACCAGTGTTTTCTAACCAGGGTGCTACATCTGTTGCAAAATGCTCATTGACATCACGTGACTAGCAATGTAATGGTTTTCAGTCCGGAAACAAAACTGGATAAGGGAGAAATATTAGCAGACCATAGTCACTATCTGACTGTCGGTGTATTTAAATAAATACATCCAGCAGCCGGATCTCGGAAACATAGCGTGAATGCACCCTTACATTAAGAGCTATAGTCTGTTTTTGCATTAGTTATTTGAGCATCAGGAAACTTTTTTTTACTTCCTGTTCTGAGTAGCAGCTTTTATGTAAGGAGGGGCACATTCATAACAGAAACATGCAGCAGCCCAAGAATGTCTTTGATAAAATCTACTAACTATATGACTGCTGTAATATTTAACATGTTTTAGAACCTACGGTTGTCACCTGGCAAAACTTGCACTTATGAAGATGTCATGATGAATTATGATTTTTTATATACAGAATTGCAGGGATATCTACTGCATTACCTAAAAATGGTTTGAGACGTCAGAAAGACATGCTATACTGTAGGACCTACCACCGAGCCTGAAGGGGGTTATCCAGCTTTAGAAAAAAGAAAAAAAAAAGCTGAAAATGGAATAAAATAACCAAAAACTCTTTAGTCACCTGTCTGATTTTGTGCTCTGATTGGCACCCCAGTCTTTGTTTATTGCTTATCAGTAGAATTGGCTAATGCTGCATGTATAAAAGGCCCTAAGGTTTTTCTTTGAACAGGATTTGTTGGTAACTGCATCAGAAAACTACAGATATTCTGAGGAATTTATCAGTGTATTGAAACCTTGGTAAAAGTGATCACTATATACCATATTTTCCGGCGTATAAGACGACTGGGCATATAAGACGACCCCCAACTTGTCACGATGCCGGCTGGCAGGAGGTGGATCCTCTGTGCCAGAGAGGGATTGGCGTGGACCGTGCTAGTGGACCGGTTCTAAGTCACTACTGGTATTCACCAGAGCCCGCCGCAAAGCGGGATGGTCTTGCTGCGGCGGTAGTAACCAGGTCGTATCCACTAGCAACGGCTCAACCTCTCTGACTGCTGAAGATAGGCGCGGTACAAGGGAGTAGACAAAAGCAAGGTCGGACGTAGCAGAAGGTCGGGGCAGGCAGCAAGGATCGTAGTCAGGGGCAACGGCAGGAGGTCTGGAACACAGGCTAGGAACACACAAGGGAACGCTTTCACTAGGCACGATGGCAACAAGATCCGGCGAGGGAGTGCAGGGGAAGTGAGGCATACATAGGGAGTGCACAGGTGAACACACTAATTAGAACCGCTGCGCCAATCAGCGGCGCAGTGGCCCTTTAAATCGCAGAGACCCGGCGCGCGCACGCCCTAGGGAGCGGGGCCGCGCGCGCCGGGACAGGACCGACGGAGAGCGAGTCAGGTACGGGAGCCGGGGTGCGCATCGCGAGCGGGCGCCACCCGCATCGCGAATCGCATCCCGGCTGGAGGCGGTATCGCAACGCACCCGGTCAGTGGATCTGACCGGGGCGCTGCGGGAGCGAGAGTGTAGCGAGCGCTCCGGGGAGGAGCGGGGACCCGGAGCGCTCGGCGTAACAGTACACCCCCCCCCTTGGGTCTCCCCCTCTTCTTGGAGCCTGAGAACCTGAGGACCAGACTTTTATCTAGGATATTGTCCTCAGGTTCCCAGGATCTCTCTTCAGGGCCACAGCCCTCCCAGTCAACCAAAAAAAAGGTTTTTCCTCTGACCTTTTTGGAGGCCAGTATCTCCTTTACAGGAAAGATGTCCGAAGAACCGGAGACAGGAGTGGGAGAGATAAGTTTAGGAGAGAAACGGTTGATGATGAGTGGTTTAAGAAGAGAGACATGAAAGGCATTAGGAATACGAAGAGAAGGAGGAAGAAGAAGTTTGTAAGAGACAGGATTAATTTGGCACAAGATTTTGAAAGGACCAAGATAGCGTGGTCCCAATTTGTAACTGGGAACACGGAAGCAGACATATTTAGCGGAGAGCCATACCTTGTCTCCGGGAGAAAAAATGGGGGGAGCTCTTCTTTTCTTATCGGCAAACTTTTTCATGCGCGATGAAGCCTGTAAGAGAGAATTTTGGGTCTCTTTCCATATGGTGGAAAGATCACGAGTTATTTCATCCACAGCGGGCAAACCAGAGGGCAAGGGAGTAGGGAGGGGGGGAAGAGGGTGACGGCCGTACACCACGAAAAATGGGGATTTGGAAGAAGATTCAGAGACTCTGAAGTTGTACGAGAATTCGGCCCATGGTAGAAGATCTGCCCAGTCATCCTGGCGGGAGGAAACAAAATGCCGTAAATAATCACCCAGGACCTGGTTAATTCTTTCTACTTGCCCATTGGATTGAGGATGATAAGCAGAAGAAAAGTTTAATTTAATCTTGAGTTGTTTACAGAGAGCCCTCCAGAATTTTGACACGAATTGGACGCCTCTATCCGAGACGATCTGCGTGGGAAACTCGTGAAGACGAAAAATGTGTACAAAAAATTGTTTTGCCAACTGAGGCGCTGAGGGAAGACCAGGAAGAGGAATAAAATGTGCCATCTTGGAAAATCGATCAACGACCACCCAAACAACAGTGTTGCCACGGGATGGGGGTAAGTCTGTAATAAAGTCCATACCAATCAGAGACCAAGGCTGTTCGGGGACAGGCAGAGGATGAAGAAGACCAGCAGGCTTCTGGCGAGGAGTCTTATCCCGGGCACAGACAGTGCAGGCCCGCACAAAATCAACAACATCCGTCTCCAGAGTCGGCCACCAATAGAAACGAGAGATGAGTTGCACGGATTTCTTGATGCCCGCATGGCCTGCGAGATGGGAGGAGTGACCCCATTTGAGGATTCCGAGGCGTTGGCGTGGAGAGACGAAGGTCTTCCCTGGAGGAGTTTGCCTGATGGAGGCTGGAGAAGTGGAGATCAGGCAGTCCGGAGGAATAATGTGTTGCGGAGAGAGCTCTACTTCCGAGGCCTCCGAGGAACGAGAGAGAGCATCGGCCCTAATGTTCTTATCGGCAGGGCGAAAGTGAATTTCAAAATTAAACCGGGCAAAGAACAGAGACCACCTGGCCTGGCGAGGATTCAGCCGTTGGGCAGACTGGAGATAGGAGAGATTCTTGTGATCGGTGTAAATAATAATTGGAAATTTTGATCCCTCCAGCAGATGCCTCCATTCCTCAAGTGCTAATTTAATGGCCAGTAGCTCTCGATCCCCGATGGAGTAGTTCCTCTCAGCCGGAGAGAAGGTCCTAGAAAAAAAAACCACAAGTAACAGCATGCCCGGAAGAATTTTTTTGTAGAAGGACCGCTCCAGCTCCTACTGAGGAGGCATCAACCTCCAATAGGAAGGGTTTAGATGGGTCAGGTCTGGAGAGCACGGGAGCAGAAGAAAAGGCAGACTTGAGCCGTTTAAAGGCGTCTTCCGCTTGAGGAGGCCATGACTTAGGATTGGCATTTTTCTTGGTTAAAGCCACGATAGGAGCCACAATGGTGGAAAAATGTGGAATAAATTGTCTGTAATAATTGGCGAACCCCAAAAAACGTTGGATAGCACGGAGTCCGGAGGGGCGTGGCCAATCTAAGACAGCAGAGAGTTTGTCTGGATCCATTTGTAGTCCCTGGCCAGAGACCAAGTATCCTAGGAAAGGAAGAGATTGACATTCAAACAGACATTTCTCCATTTTGGCATAAAGTTGATTGTCACAAAGTCTCTGAAGAACCATGCGGACATGCTGGCGGTGTTCTTCTAGGTTGGCAGAAAAAATCAGAATATCGTCCAGATACACAACAACACAGGAATATAAGAGATCACGAAAAATTTCATTAACAAAGTCTTGGAAGACGGCAGGGGCGTTGCACAGGCCAAAGGGCATGACCAGATACTCAAAGTGTCCATCTCTAGTGTTAAATGCCGTTTTCCATTCATTCCCCTCCCTGATGCGGATGAGATTATAAGCACCTCTTAAGTCCAGTTTGGTAAAGATGTGGGCACCTTGGAGGCGATCAAAGAGTTCAGAGATAAGAGGTAGGGGGTAGCGGTTCTTTACCGTGATTTTATTAAGTCCGCGGTAGTCAATGCAAGGACGTAGGGAGCCATCTTTTTTGGACACAAAGAAAAATCCAGCTCCGGCAGGAGAGGAGGATTTGCGGATAAAGCCCTTTTTAAAATTTTCCTGGATGTACTCAGACATAGCAAGAGTCTCTGGGGCGGACAGAGGATAAATTCTGCCCCGGGGTGGAGTAGTGCCCGGGAGGAGGTCAATAGGACAGTCATAAGGCCTGTGAGGAGGTAGAGTCTCAGCTTGTTTTTTGCAAAATACGTCAGCATAGTCCATATAGACCTTAGGGAGACCGGTTACAGGGGGAACCACAGGGTCACGGCAAGGAGTATTGGGAACCGGTTTAAGGCAGTCTTTGAAACAAGAGGTACCCCAGCTCTTGATCTCTCCTGTGGACCAATCAAGGGTTGGGGAATGGCGTTGAAGCCATGGTAGTCCAAGGAGAATTTCGGAAGTGCAATTGGAGAGGACCAAAAACTCAATTTTTTCGTGATGAGGTCCGATGCACATTAGGAGGGGTTCCGTGCGGTAACGCACGGCACAGTCCAATCTTTCATTGTTAACGCAATTGATGTAGAGAGGTCTGGCGAGACTGGTCACTGGGATGTTGAACCTGTTGATGAGAGAGGCCAAAATAAAGTTTCCTGCAGATCCGGAATCCAAGAAGGCCTTAGTGGAGAAGGAGAAGGTAGAGGCAGATATCCGCACCGGCACAGTAAGACGTGGAGAAGCAGAGTTGACATCAAGGACTGTTTCACCCTTGTGCGGAGTCAGCGTACGTCTTTCCAGGCGGGGAGGACGGATAGGACAATCCTTCAGGAAGTGTTCTGTACCGGCACAGTACAGGCAGAGATTCTCCATGCGGCGTCGTGTCCTCTCTTGAGGTGTCAGGCGAGACCGGTCAACTTGCATAGCCTCCACGGCGGGAGGCACAGGAACGGATTGCAGAGGACCAGAGGAGAGAGGAGCCGGGGAGAAAAAACGCCTCGTGCGAACAAAGTCCATATCCTGGCGGAGCTCCTGACGCCTTTCGGAAAAACGCATATCAATGCGAATGGCTAGATGAATGAGTTCATGTAGGTTAGCAGGAATTTCTCGTGCGGCCAGAACATCTTTAATGTTGCTGGATAAGCCTTTTTTAAAGGTCGCGCAGAGGGCCTCATCATTCCAGGACAATTCGGAAGCAAGAGTACGGAATTGTATGGCGTACTCGCCAACGGAAGAATTACCCTGGACCAGGTTCAGCAGGGCAGTCTCAGCAGAAGAGGCTCGGGCAGGTTCCTCAAAGACACTTCGAATTTCCGAGAAGAAGGAGTGTACAGAAGCAGTGACGGGGTCATTGCGGTCCCAGAGCGGTGTGGCCCATGACAGAGCTTTTCCAGACAGAAGGCTGACTACGAAAGCCACCTTAGACCTTTCAGTAGGAAACTGGTCCGACATCATCTCCAAGTGCAGGGAACATTGTGAAAGAAAGCCTCGGCAAAACTTAGAGTCCCCATCAAATTTATCCGGCAAGGATAGTCGTAGGCTGGAAGCGGCGACTCGCTGCAGAGGAGGTGCAGGAGCTGGCGGAGGAGATGATTGCTGAAGCTGTGGTAGTAGCTGCTGAAGCATCACGGTCAGTTGAGACAGCTGATGGCCTTGTTGCGCTATCTGTTGTGACTGCTGGGCGACCACCGTGGTGAGGTCGGCGACAACTGGCAGAGGAACTTCAGCGGGATCCATGGCCGGATCTACTGTCACGATGCCGGCTGGCAGGAGGTGGATCCTCTGTGCCAGAGAGGGATTGGCGTGGACCGTGCTAGTGGACCGGTTCTAAGTCACTACTGGTATTCACCAGAGCCCGCCGCAAAGCGGGATGGTCTTGCTGCGGCGGTAGTAACCAGGTCGTATCCACTAGCAACGGCTCAACCTCTCTGACTGCTGAAGATAGGCGCGGTACAAGGGAGTAGACAAAAGCAAGGTCGGACGTAGCAGAAGGTCGGGGCAGGCAGCAAGGATCGTAGTCAGGGGCAACGGCAGGAGGTCTGGAACACAGGCTAGGAACACACAAGGGAACGCTTTCACTAGGCACGATGGCAACAAGATCCGGCGAGGGAGTGCAGGGGAAGTGAGGTATACATAGGGAGTGCACAGGTGAACACACTAATTAGAACCACTGCGCCAATCAGCGGCGCAGTGGCCCTTTAAATCGCAGAGACCCGGCGCGCGCGCGCCCTAGGGAGCGGGGCCGCGCGCGCCGGGACAGGACCGACGGAGAGCGAGTCAGGTACGGGAGCCGGGGTGCGCATCGCGAGCGGGCGCCACCCGCATCGCGAATCGCATCCCGGCTGGAGGCGGTATCGCAGCGCACCCGGTCAGTGGATCTGACCGGGGCGCTGCGGGAGCGAGAGTGTAGCGAGCGCTCCGGGGAGGAGCGGGGACCCGGAGCGCTCGGCGTAACACAACTTTTACAGTTAAAATGCAGAGTTTGGGATATACTCGCCATATAAGACTACCCCTTTACCACGATACGGTACCTTACCATTGTTCCCCCACACATTAGGTTGGCAGCATTGTTCCCCCACATTAGGCTGGCAGCATTGTTCCCCCCACATTAGGC
Source organism: Hyla sarda (assembly GCF_029499605.1). Classification (NCBI taxonomy): domain Eukaryota; kingdom Metazoa; phylum Chordata; class Amphibia; order Anura; family Hylidae; genus Hyla; species Hyla sarda. The sequence continues at coordinate 245,356,165 of NC_079192.1, forward strand.
TGGCAGCATTGTTCCCCCCACATTAGGTTGTCAGTATAGTTCCCCCTCACATTAGGATGGCAGTATAGTTTCACCACATTAGGTTGTAGTTCCCCCAGATTAGGTAGGCAGTATAGTTTCCCCCACTTTAGGTTATAGTTCCCCCACATTAGGTAGGCAGTTTAGTTCCCCTACATTAGGTTGTAGTTCCCACCCATTTGGCTGGCAGTATAGTTCCCCCCAAATTAGGTAGGCAGTATAGTTTCCCCCACATTAGGTTGTAGTTCCCCCACATTAGGCAGGCAGTATAGTTCCCCCCACATTAGGCTGGCAGTATAGTTCCCCCAACATTAGGCTGGCAGTATAGTTCCCCCTCCCCCCCCCCCCCACATTAGGCTGGCAGTATAGTTCTCCCCACATTAGGTTGGCAGGATAGTTTCCCCCATAGTAGATTGTAGTTCCCCCACATTAGGTTCGCAGTATAGTTCCCCCCATATTAGGCTGGCGGTATGGTTCCCACACATTAGTTTGTAGTTCCCCCACATTAGTTTGTAGTTCCCCCACATTAGGTTGGCACTATAGTTCCCCCACACACAGCATTCAACCGTACACAGTGTATGGCTGGAGGCTGTATGTCTGTGTACTGCCCCACTTCAGTGCTCTGCCCACCGCTCCTCCGGTCAGGGGTCACAATCTACTGCTGTGGACTATAGGCCACAGCAGTAGGTCCTGGGACTGGAGGAGCAGTGGTCGGAGCACCAAAGCTGACATGCAGCTGGTAACTTACCATGCCGGCCAGTACGCGTCCTCCTCGGTGGTGTTCCTAAGGGCGCACGCACTGGATGTCAGTGATGTCCCTGCGTGCACTACCTCCCGGCGGCCCCTGCGTTTTTAAAGTTAACGCCGGGTCACAGAAAGGTAACCAGGAGACATCCTTGTGTCCCGAAAAGATCTTTCGGGACACAGGGATGTTCCGAATGTGATGTGGGAAGTTACTCTCCGCCGGGACGCCGGAGGTATGGATAATCCCTACCCCGGGTGTGCCGGCCGACTGCAGCATGTAAGATGACCCCTGACTTTTGAGAACATTTTATGGGGTTAAAAAGTTATCTTATACGCTGGAAAATATGGTAGTTAATTTTGGCTCAAAGTGTAGAAAACAAAGACATGTTGGGAGGGCAAGAACATAATTTTAAAAAGCAACATTTGGCTGGGCTAACAGCTGCACTTCAGGACAGACTGGGAGGAACTGTTGTCAAATACTGATGATATATGGGAGATTTTGAAAATCAACACTAAATAACTGAACTGCCAAATTAATTCTTAAGTAGAACAAGTATAAACGATTAAAACTTAAAGGGTACTCCGGTGGAAACCTTTTTTCTGATGCCAGAAAGTTAAACTGATTTGTAAATTAAGATTTGTAAATTTGAAAATCTTAATCCTTCCAGTACTTATTAGCGGCTGTATACTACAGAGTAAATTCTTTTCTTTTGAGATTGTGGCTTATAAACTACTATTACCAACTCATAATTGAGGTTATATACAAGCCAGGTTTGCTCCTATACATAACATAATTCTGTCCTCATTAAAAATGAGGTAACTTAATCAAATAATAAACCTGTGTATCTTACCAAGACTACTTCCAGATGAAAGAAAGATGGCTGCCCGGGGTCAATGGAAACGCCTGTGGTCATAACCGGTTATCAGAGAAAAAAATTACTTATGAACTAAAATTTTCTCCCTGGCTCTTCATGGCTCAGCCCCTTCAGGTAGCCTCTAGGAGCTTCTCTGATGCTTCTGTAATGAGGATGGGTCCTTCCTTGCTATCTTTTTCCATTCCCTGTTTCAGTTTTTTTCTCTAGTTCTCCTTACACCTGCTTTTAGCTTGTTTACAAATAAATATCAGATCATTCAATGATGACTGGTGGGGGTGTGTATGGAGATCAGGGCTAGTCGCCTGACATCACAACTAAACACTAATTATAACCTGTATATTCTATGTGTGATTAAATTCACCATAAGTGATAGATATATCTATATCATGTATCTACTATATTTATCATTATATGATAAGTTATTCAGGAATATTATATCAGGCAACACAAATTACATGATTGGACATCCCACACATTATTTAGACAATTGAATACAACATTTAGCTACATAGCTGTATACATAATAATATTAATCTTTATAATACCACTATCTGTTAATTGTTACAATAGGGCAAGATAGCATATTCATGCTACCGAAATCATATTATAAGATAATATATAGGAATGTTTTTAAAATGACATTAACCTGTATGTCACCTTTAGCTGGCTGAATCTGCTCATGTTGACTGACTCCTCTCAGGGACATATCTTTTCTTTACAGTCCCCAGGTATCACTAACTTAGTAAATATGAAAGTTATTGTGTGCAATCCCAGCTAACACGGTTAAGATTAAAAAATCTCAAGTATTTTTTTCAAGACTTTTGTCATTGTTTCTGTAAAGTACTGTCAAACCATTGTCTGACTTTTTTGTCATACCCCTAGTTCCTATTTACATGTCTCTTAGAAGAGATGACACCCTTTCAAACATTGACAGGAATACACAATTCTAGAGAGATACTTTGGTCTTTCAATTAATTCCATTTAGGCCTATTTACTTGGGGCCTTCTGAGAATTCATACTACATGGCGGACATTTTGCCATGTTTTGTCTTTTATATACCTTTCATAGTATAACATTTGATGATACCGGTACAAAATAACCCGACAGTCATGAAAGAAATCCCAAAAGAAATACATTTCCTCTGTAGTATACAGCCGCTAATAAATAATGGAAGAATTAAGAATTTTTTAATAGAAGTAATTTACAAATCTGTTTAACTGTATGGCATTAGTAGATAATAAAAAAAAAAAAGTTTTCCGCCGGAGTACCCCTTTAACGACCACGGACGTAAATGTACATCCTGGTTTGGCGGGCCTTCCCGCACCAGGACGTACATTTACGTCCTGTGTATGAACGGGAGCATTGGAAAGGTGATCACGTCATACACAGCAGGTTCCGGCTGCTAGTAGCAGCCGGGGACCCGCCTGTAATGGCCGACAACCACGATCGTGCGGATGTCTGCCATTAACCCCTCAGATGCCGTGATCAATACGGCTGCCGCGGCAATCTGATCATCCAGCATGGCGGCCGGAGGTCCCCTCACCTGGCTCCGGCCATCTCCCAACACTGATCAGTATTAGCAATCAAAGGATTTCTATAGATAGTCCCCTATGGGGACATAAAATGTGTAAAATAAAAGTTGAAAAATGAAAATTGTTCGTTTTTCCTATTTTTGAAATTTTATTTTTTTACTTTCATTTTTACACTTTAATAGTCCGATCTCAGACCAGAGCAGAAGATCCTGGAAGACGGCTGGAACTAGGTGAGGGGACCTCTGGCCACCATGCTGGACGATTGGATCCCCGCGGCAGCTCTGCGGGCGATCCAGTCATCCATTTAAAGTACCGCACTGCCGCAGATGCCGTGATCTGTATTGATCATGGCATCTGAGGGACTAATGGTGGACATCCGCGCGATGGCTGATGTCCGCCATTACCGGCGGGTCCCTGGCTGCTGACAGCAGCCGGGACCTGCCACGCATGACGCGAGCACCAGTCCGGTGCTCGGGGTCATGGTGGAGCGTAAATGTAGGCCATGGTGCGTTAAGTTCCACGGCACCATGACGTACATTTACAACCATTGTCGTTAAGGGGTTAACCTTGGCCTATGGGCACCTGTCACTTTGTTGTTAGCTCAACAGTTATCCTTGACTCATCTAGCCATCACAATTTTCCCTTATCAAAGTCGGCCAGATCCTTACATCTGCTTATTCTTCATGCTTCTAAAGAATCCCTCTCAATGGAACAGTCATGAGACAGTCAATGTTATTGGTTGACCTGTTTTTGTTTTTATGGCTGATCGGTGTATATGGATTGCCACAGTGTGGCTGCTGAAGTGGCATAATCTGGAGAAAGAAGACATTTCTCATGATAAAGTTAGATCTACAATATGGAGCTGGATGTGGGGGATGGGAAGAGCAGCTTCCACTCCAGCTACAATCTGCTACTGCTAGGAGTTGATTATTCTAGTGAGAAGCCACCTGAGAGACCAATGTGAGGAGAAGGCTTGGTCTCTCAGAAATTGATTCCCAGTGTGAGACACTGGCGGTGCTAGGCCTGTGGGAGCTATAGCCTGGAGGAAACAGGGCACTTGGTAGGCTCTGAAGTAATAGTTAGGGATGTGGTCCTGTAAAAGTTATAACACATACAGTACCTGCTCGTCTGAGTGCTATTATAATATATACCTCCAACCAGCAATCTCTGCCATTGCCTTTATATTTATGCATACTTATGCGGCAATAATTTTAGACTCCATTCTATATATGTATATATCAACAACTCGGTATAACAAAACTTTTATACACTATAGAAAAAAACCAAGTTGACTACCATTTAGATAATTAAAAAATACCTTTTATTGAATTACACTTAAAAAACAGTATCTCAATAAAATGATGTAAGCCAAGATTACAGACCTAAACAAGCCAGAATTGCAAAGACAGCTACAATATTATAAACCATTCAATGGGAGTCTCCCATATCAGAGATCACATATATAAACAGTATGGCTCAGAGACTAGGCATCATGGGAAGCACCATGTGGCAACTTACTATCTCCATGTAGGGGTCACTATCACCCCTCCTGTCCCTGCAGCTAAATGTAAAGCTATGTAATCACTCACCCATGTCAGTAGCTGAATTTGCACCTGGACCCCGAGCGCGCTTTCGTATTTGTTATGTCTAAATCTGCACAGTGTTGCCAATGTTTTTCTTTGTAGAGGAAGAATAAAGCTGGCTGAGGCCAGTAAAACAAACATTGCTGTGTTTGGACTGCAGTTTGTGGTATACCAACCATCTCAAACGCTAGAGATGGCGTTCCCCGCGAGTGAGTGACCCCCACGTTGTCACAGTATATACAGTATATTAGCCTATGTTCTGATAAGTCCATAGACTGTTGTTACGGCATACTGATTTATTGCCTATTTTTAGGTATGTTGTACAGAGTTGGCTACCTATATGTGTATAGATTGCTTCACAAGGACAACCCATACAAATTAGAGCTGTGGCTGTGTTCCAGCACCTCTGGCAAACAGAATGCCAGAGCAGGGACCATTCTAGGACACCATTCAGGCTCATAAAGGTGTAGGGAGGTGATCTTGAGCAAGGGACTTTCCTCTGTGATGGCTATAAGCCATAAAAGGGCATGTGGATAGGGGTTGGCATGATAAGACAGCCCCTTTAAAATCTTTATCCTATACAGTACGTTGCTATCACTAATTTATTACATATGCAAAGATTGTCTGTCCTATCTTTTGTATACAGAATATCATTCCACCCGATCTATACAGTAGTATTTTACATTTGGCAGGCTGTACTGTCTTGTTTTTACTTCAGCACTGAGGATGGTTATTCTCTTTAGGCAAGTGTTGCTCATTGCTTTGAGGTGGTGCTGACATATAGTTCTGTTCTATAGATTGCAAATTTAGTAACTACACATAGACATAAAATCTAAATCATTTTGGCAGAGTAAAAAAATAATACAAAATCTTTTGCCTGGAATTTGAATATTTACTTTTCTAATTTGTACACGGAACATTTTATTTAAGTCTAAATGCTTAAGTGACTGCCAAAGGAATAGGTCTCGGTTTACAACTTCGTTTTTACAGATTATATTTGTAGACAGTTAGACATTAACACAAGCAGACAGTGCATGTTCTCCTCGCTAAATGATTCTTTTGTTATGCAGAAATTACAAATATGCTGCTGGATAAAACATCATTTTTTTTAAGTGTGTTCCAAACAAGAAGAAAGAAATGGTGTTCTGTAAGACTTGAGTATTCTGTGCTGTACGCTTTCCATAACGGCAAACAAATAGTATGACCTTACATGGAAGGCAATCCCTTTTTAGGATCTTGCTTACATTTTTACTGATGAGATCATTGTTATGACCTTTGTTGACTTCGGCAGATGACTTCATATCGGATATCAATGACAGTTCTTAAGTCAGGCTAAATCCACAATATGCGGGAGCCAGACAGTTTGGACAGCTGTTGTAAATATGCCTCAGCATTTCAATTTATAGTGAGACAAAACTGCTGCTTTTTTTTGCATTATTTAGTCAACAGTACATTGAATAGGTTAGTATGTAATATACATTTATATGCAGAGTTTTTTTCAAGTGTGTAACACGTTTTCAAAACCATGTGATGTGTTATTAATTCTGTCATATGAAACTAAACATTTTATTTTCTTTTTCAATTTTTCTGTTTAAATGCACTAGATCACAAATTACACACACAAAAAATCCAATAACATAAAACAGAAGTGAATATATAGTCCTCAACATTGAAATTGCATCACCAAGAAAACAAAATTATGGAATTATAGAAACTACAGGATCAATCGGCTTGTTAATATGTGAATGATAAAAGATGGAAACAAATTTTCAATACATCTCAACTTATACAGTATCAAGTATGAGCACCAGGCTCAGAAATGCACACACACACCTTGGCATGATATCAGTTAAGTTATTAATGGTTGCCTGAGAAATGTTCTGCAACTTTAAATGCTTTTGGGCACACAAATCATCAAGATCTGCTGTTGGCAGCTCCCCTTGTAATTGTAACCTATGCAACATGTGGCCTTGTGTTTTCATGTTGAAAAACCGCTCCAGGGATACTGGGGAAAAATGGCCATACCACTGGTTCCATGACCAAATCAATGTAACGTCAAGTATACCTGGATTGAAGAAACAAAAGACAAGAAAAAAGAAGTTGTGGCTCTTACCATTTGAAGCTTTATTCAGGATACAATCAACAGAACAGGGGAGACATAACATGACAACAGGGGCACACAGACATACCAACGGTTTTTGGCAAGAGGAAGCGCAAAGTCTGCTTGAAACGATTGTTGCCTTTCCTTTGTGCCCCTGTTGTCGTATTATGTCTCCCCCATTCTGTGGATTGTATAATAAATAGAGCTTCAAATTTAAAGGGGTATTCCAGCCATAGACATCTTATCTCCTATCCAAAGGATAAGGCATAAGAGTTCTCATTGCGGGGGCGCCCACCGCTGGGATCCCCTGTGATCTCAGTGCAGCACCCGCATTCTATGCTGGGCTGCTGCTCCAGTCTCGGAAACTTCTGTGTTTCCGCGATTGGAGACGTCACGCCCCCTCCATTCATGTCTATGGTTAGGTGACCCCCTCCATTCATGTCTATGGGAGGGGGGGGTGACAAATGTCTAAGATGTACTGGGCTGAGCACCTCCAAAAGCAGCCAGTCCCATAAGTAGTCTTCTGGGCAAGGAGTTATACTTAAGGGGTCCCGTCTCTCCAGCAGTGGTCCCACCTCCTCGTCTTGATTGGCGGCTCACATCATCTCTCTGCTTCGTCTGCTTAGCCATGATTTTATAAGCCATAATTTATATGAAAAGGTAATAAAATTTTCTTATGAAGTATAGTAGAAAGATTAATGTTTTGCCAAGATGTACAACGTATAAAAACGTTTTTATATCTGACAGTGCCCATTTAACCCCTTAAAGGGGTACTCCGGTGAAAACCTTTTTTCTTTTAAATCAACTGGTGCCAGAAAGTTAAACAGATTTGTAAATTATTTCTATTAAAAAATCTTAACCCTTCCAGTACTTATTAGCTGCTGAATGCTACAGAGGAAATTCCTTTCTTTTTGGAACACTGATGACATCACGAGCACAGTGCTCTCTGCTGACATCTCTGTCCATTTTTGCAACCATGCATAGCAGATGTATGCTAAGGGCAACATGGTGGCTCAGTGGTTAGCACTGCTGCCTTGCAGTGCTGGGGCCTTGGGTTCAAATCCCGCAAAGGACAACAATAAATAAAGAGTTATTATTATAATGATGTCAGCAAAGAGCACTGTGCTCGTGATGTCATCAGAGAGAATTCCAAAAAGAAAAGAATTTTCTCTGTAGTATTCAGCAGCTAATAAGTACAGGAAGGATTAAGATTTTTTAAATAGAAGTAATTTACAAATCTGTTTAACTTTCTGGCACCAGTGGATTTAAAAGAAAAAAGGTTTTCACCGGAGTACCCCTTTAAGGACGCAGCCCATTTGGGCCTTAAGGACGCAGAAAATTTTATTTTTACGTTTTCATTTTTTCCTCCTCGCCTTCAAAAAATCATAACTCTTTTATATTTTCATCCACAGACTAGTATGAGGGCTTGTTTTTTGCGTGACCAGTTGTCCATTGTAATGCCATCACTCACTTTACCATAAAATGTATGGCGCAACCAAAAAAATACTATTTTTGTGGGGAAATTAAAAAGAAATCCGCAATTTTGCTAATTTTGGAAGGTTTCGTTTTCACGCCGTACAATTTATGGTAAAAGTGACATGTGTTCTTTATTCTTTGGGTCAATGCGATTAAAATGATACCCATGATAACATACTTTTCTATTACTGTTGCGCTTAAAAAAAATCACAAACTTTTTAACCAAATTAGTACGTTTAAGATCCCCCTATTTTGAAGACCTATAACTTTTTCATTTTTCCGTATAAGCGGGGGTATGAGAGCACCGTGATCTGTACTTTTTATTGATACCATATTTGCTTGTATAAAACTTTTAATAAATTTTTTATTAATTTTTTTTTAATACATTTTTTTTTTACGTTCACACCGTTCACCGTACGGTATCATTAACATTTTATTTTAATAGTTCAGATATTTACGCATGCGGTGATACCAAATATGTATATAAAATATTTTTTAACACTTTTTGGGGGTGAAATAGGGAAAATGGGTCAATTTACGTTTTTATTGGTTTTTCAATTTTTTTTTACTTTTATGTTTACACTTTAATAGTCCCCATAGGGGACTATTTAAAGCAATCACTCGATTGCTAATCCTGTTCAGTGCTATGCATAGGACATAGCACTGATCAGGGTTATTGGTCATCTTCTGCTCTGGTCTGCGGGAAGGCAGATCAGAGCAGAAGACTCCCGGAAGACAGCGGAGGCAGGTGAGGGGACTTCCGGCTGCCGTGCTGGATGATCGGTTCGCCGTGGCAGCGCTGTGGGCGATCCGATCATCCAATTATGTGACCGCGATGCTGCAGATGCCGTGATCGGTATTGATCACGGCATCTGAGGGGTTAATGGCGGACATCCACGGGATCGCGGGTGTCCGCCATTACCGGCGGGTCTCTGGCTGCGATCAACAGCCTGGACCTGCCGCGCATGATCCGGGCATCGCTCCGATGCCCGCGGTTATGCTTAGGACGTAAATGTACGTCCTGGTGCATTAAGTACCGCATCACCAGGATGTACATTTACGTCCTTCGTCGTTAAGGGGTTAAAGGGGTACTCTGGTGGAAAACTTTTTTTTTTTAAATTAACTGGTGCCAGAAATTTAAACAGATTTGTAAATTACTCCTATTAAAAAATCTTTTCTTTTTGGATTTATTTTCTGTTACGACCACAGTTCTCTCTGCTGACACCTCTGTCCATGTCAGGAACTGTCCAGAGCAGGAGCAAATCCCCAGAGCAAACATAACAGTTCCTAAAATGGACAGAGGTGTCAGCAGAGAGCACTGTGGTCATGACTGAAAAATCCAAAAATAAAATAATTTCCTCTGTAGCATACAGCTGCTATAAAGTATTGGAAGGATTAAGAATTTTTAATAGAAGTAATTTACAAATCTGTTTACCTTTCTGACACCAGTAGATTAAAAAAAAAAAAAAAGTTTTCCACCAGAGTACCCCTTTAAGTCTGACTTTTATATCATTGAAGCCCCTTCCACATACCAAAGATTGGGGCAAAAAAATATAAAAAATAAAATACATAAAGGGGATACATAAAATTATGTAAATTCTATTATGTGATGTCACAGATGGTTATCCCATAAAAGGAAGTGATGTAATGCTTATTAATTGCTTGAGAAAGGCCTCATTGTGAGGCTGAAATGTTGCATTCTTGGAACTCTGATGGGTGAATGAAGTCACCTTTTTTCGCAACTCTGGAGTGCTGCTTCTACTACTTGGGATGTTGGAAAAATTGGAGCTAGGAGCTTGAAAATGTCATAATTTGCAGATCTTAGTGACACCTTCTATGTCCTCAAATTGCATAATATTACAGCTTATTCTTTTTTGTGTTACTATTTTAATATACTATTTTAAGGAATATAATATAAAAAAAATAAGCACAGTAACTTGTCATGTGGAAGGATACTCACAGCATACAGACAAGGAGGCAGTGTGCCATTGGGTAAGGTGTCACCTCTTCAATAGTGATGAGCGGCATAGGCCATATTCCAATTTGCAATATTTCGTGAATATATGGAGTAATATTCATGAATTTTGCATATTTGTTATTTTTTTCTCCATGTGAAAGTCGTAATGAAATTTGCATCTGTCAACTAACTACTTTCCTATTGGTTGCTAGCGATTTTGCTAACCTCTGACAACTGTATTTGCATCCCTCTCATTGGCCCACAAGCTAAAAGAAGGGAGGGATCAGTGTCCTCTGGTAGTGCCGATATTCGCGAATTTTCGCATATTCGCCCTTCTTTGGACCACAAGCTGGAAGCAGGGAGGGATGATCACTTTTTATTTACGCACACTACGCATCAACAAAAAAACTAAAATAATGATTATATTTTGCTATATTCAAAATATTCGCGAAATCGCGAAGTGCCGATATTCGCGATAAAAATTCGCTATTCGAATATTCGCGCTCAACACTACTCTTCAACTGTTTAGGAATAAAGGAATGGCCAACATTATCATTTAGTAAAAGCAAGGAAAAACAGCAGAGGAAGATCAAATACAAAAGGGAACTGAACAATAAAAGAAGCAGAGGAAAAATAGATACATTGAAATATAGAATGAAAAAAGTATTTACTACATTACTGTATAAAGGAAATATCATGGACTTAGGACCAACACATTAACAGGTTTTTTTCTGGGAGAGATAAAAAAAAAAGATTCCCCTGCCTAATCTACTACAGTTTTCAATGGGCAATTTACTGGAAAGCTCAGGAACATGGTTTTTGTGGGTGACTGCCGCCCTAGGCAATAGCTCAAACTAATAACCATGATGCACATTCACATATGTTTAAGGACAAAGCCCATTTTGACCTTAAGGACCAGAGCATTTTTTTCTAAATCTGACCTCTGTCAATTTAAGCATTAATAACTCTGGGATGCTTTTACTTATGAATTTGATTCTGAGCTTGTTTTTTTCTGACATATTCCACTTTAACCCCTTAACGCAAATGGACGTACATTCACGTACACAGGAGAGAGCACATCATACCCGGTGGATCGTGGTTGTTATAAGCAACCAGGACCCATGGCTAATGCCGAACATCGCTGATCCGGCTGATTCCCGGCATTAACCCTTTAGACAGGGCGATCAAACTTGATCCCTGCATCTAAAATGAAAGTAAATATTGCCGGTTTGCTCAGTTGTGCTGTTCGGGACCGCCGCGGTAACATTGCGGCATCCCGAACAGCTTGCAGGACGCGAGAAGGATCCCTACCTGCCTCCTGTGCACCCGATCGCCGAATGACTGCTCCGTGTCTGAGATCCAGGCAGGAACAGTCAAGCGGCAATGACACTGATCAATGCTATGCTATTGCATAACAGTGATCAGTGTATTCAGTCAGCTATTCAATGTTATAGCCCCATATGGGAGCAATAACATTGCAAAGGTATTTCAAAGTCAAATTGGTGTCGCAAAGAACAAGCCCTCATAAGGATTTTTAGGTGGAAAATTTAAAGTGTTATGATATTTAGAAGGTGAGGAGGAAAAAACTAAAGTGCAAAAATGAAAAATCGTCAAAACGGGAGGGTTCAGATAGTATTTTAAATACATTTTTGGGGATACTTGCGTAATTTCTTTGTGAAAAATCCCAAAATGTCATGAACAATTTTAAAATGTAGCATTTTTCTAACTTTAAAACTCTTCTTGTTAGGAAAATAGACATGCCAAATCAATTATACACTGCTCAAAAAAAAGGGAACACTTAAACAACACAATGTAACTCCAAGTCAATCACACTTCTGTGAAATCACACTGTGCACTCAGGAAACAACACTTACTGACAATCAATTTCACATGCTGTTGTGCAAATGGAACAGACAACAGGTGGAAATTATAGGCAATTAGCAAGACACCCCCAATAAAGGAGTGGTTCTGCAGGTGGTGACCACAGGCAGCTTCTCAGTTCCTATGCTTCCTGGCTGATATTTTGGTCACTTTTGAATGCTGGCGGTGCTTTCACTCTAGTGGTAGCATGAGGTGGCTCATCCAGGATGGCACATCAATGCAAGCTGTGGCAAGAAGGTGTGCTGTGTCTGTCAGCGTAGTGTCCAGAGCATGGAGGCGCTACCAGGAGACATGCCAGTACATCAGGAGAAGTGGAGGAGGCCGATGGAGGGTCACAACCCAGCAGCAGGGCTGCTACCTCCGCCTTTGTGCAAGAAGGAGCACTGCCAGAGCCCTGCAAAATGACCTCCAGCAGGCAACAAATGTGCATTTGTCCTCTCAGATGGTCAGAAACAGACTCCATGAGGGTGGTATGAAGGCCCGATGTCCACAGGTGGGGGTTGTGCCTACAGCCCAACACTGTGCAACACGTTTGGCATTTGCCAGAGAACACCAAGATTGGCAAATTCATCAGGGGACCATTTGCCACCTCATCAGGAGCATGCCCAGACATTTTAGGGAGGTCATACGGGCACGTGGATGCCACACACACTACCAAGCCTCATTTTGACTTGTTTTAAGGACATTACATCAAAGTTGGATCAGCCTGTAGTGTGTTTTTCCACTTTGATTTTGAGTGTGACTCCATATCCAGACCTCCATGAGTTGATAAATTTGATTTCCATTGATAATTTTTGTGTGATTTTGTTGTCAGCACATTCACCTATGTAAAGACAAAAGTATTTCATACGATTAGTTCATTCATTCAGATCTAGGATGTGTTATCTTAGTGTTCTCTTTATTTTTTTAAGAAGTGTATATTGATTCACATTCACATTCCTTTCTGAAGACATTAGAGGGCTTCAAAGTTTCGTAGCAATTTTTCGAAAACATTTCTAAATCAGAATTTTTCAGGGACCAGTTCAGTTTTGAAGTGAATTTGAGGGTCTTTATGGTAGAAATCCCCATTATTGACCCCATTATGAAAACTGCACCCCTCAAAGTAGTCAAAATGACATTCAGAAAGTTTGTTAATCTTTTAAGTGTTTCACAGGAATAGCAGCAAAGTGGAAAAGAAAAATCAAAATCTCTTGTAGCCCCATTTTTTATTTTTATTTTTACAAGGAGTAAAAGGAGAAAAAGCCCCCCAAAATTTGTAATCCAATTTGGATGTAAAGTGCTCTGTGGGTGCACTAGAAGGCTCAGGAGGGAATGAGCAAATTTAGCTGAAATGGTTTTTGGGGGGCATGTCGTATTCAGGAAGCCCCCATTGTGCAAGAACAGCAAGAAATCCCTCACATGGCACGTTATTTGGGAAGCCATACCCCTCAAGGAATGTAACAAGGGCTACAGTGAGCTTTAACACCCCACAGGTCATTGACAAACTTTCTTTAACCCCTTGGGGACGGAGCCCATTATGACCCTAAGGACGGGAGCATTTTTTGCAAATCTGACCACTGTCACTTTAAGCATTAATAACTCTGGAATGCTTTTACTTATAGTTATATATATTTGATTCCGAGATTTTTTTTTCGTGACATATTCTACTTTGTGTTAGTGGTAAATTTTCTGCGATACTTGCATCCTTTCTTGGTGAAAAATTCAAAAATTTTATGAAAAATTTGAAAATGTTGCATTTTTCTAACTTTGAAGCTCTCTGCTTATAAGGAATATGGATATTCCAAATAAATTATATATTGATTCACATATACAATATGTCTACTTTATGTTTGCATCATAAAATTGATGAGTTTTTACTTTTGGAAGACACCAGGGGGCTTCAAAGTTCAGCAACAATTTTCCAATTTTTCACAAAATTTTCAAAATCTGAATTTTTCAGGGACCAGTTCAGGTTTGAAGTGGATTTGAAGGGTCTTCTGGTTAGAAATACCCGATAAATGACCCCATTATAAAAACTGCACCCCTCAAAGTATTCAAAATGGCATTCAGTCAGCGTTTTAACCCTTTAGGTGTTTCACAGGAATAGCAGCAAAGTGAAGGAGAAAATTCAAAATCTTCATTTTTTACACTGGCATGTTCTTGTAGACCCAGTTTTTGAATTTTTACAAGGGGTAAAAGGAAAAAAATCCTCTCAAAATTTGTAACCCAATTTCTCTCGAGTAAGGAAATACCTCATATGTGTATGTCAAGTGTTCGGCGGGTGCACTAGAGGGCTCAGAAGCGAAGGAGCAACAATGGGATTTAGGAGAGTGAGTTTTTCTGAAATGGTTTTTGGGGGGCATGTCCCATTTAGGAAGCCCCTATGGTGCCAGAACAGCAAAAAAACCCACATTGCACACTATTATGGAAACGACACCCCTCAAGGAACGTAACAAGGGGTACGGTGAGCCTTAACACCCCACAGGTGTTTGACAACTTTTTGTTAAAGTCGGATGTGTAAATGAAAAAAAAATATTTTTCCACTAAAATGCTGGTTTTTCCCCAAATTTTTCTTTTTTTACAAAGGGTAATAAGAGAAAATGCCCCCCAAAATTTGTAACCCCATTTCTTCTGAGTATGGAAATACCCCATGTTTGGACGTCAAGTGCACTGCGAGCGAACTACAACGCTCAGATGAGAAGGAGTGCCATTGAGCTTTTAGAGAGATCATTTGTTTGGAATGGAAGTTGGGGGCCATGTGCATTTACAAAGCCCCCCGTGGTGCCAGAACAGTGGACCCCCCCACATGTGACCCCATTTTGGAAACTACACCCCTCACGGAATGTAATAAAGGGTACACTGAGCATTTACACCCCACTGGCGTTTGACAGATCTTTGGAACAGTGGGCTGTGCAAACAAAATACAATTTTTCATTTTCACGGACCACTGTTCCAAAAGTCTGTCAGACCCCTGTGGGGCGTAAATGCTCATTGTACCCCTTATTACATTCCGTGAGGGGTGTAGTTTCCAAAATGGGGTCACATGTGGGTATTAATTTTTTTGCATTTATGTCAGAACCGCTGTAAAATCAGCCACTCCTGCCTGTGCAAATCCCAATTTAGGCCTCAAATGTACATAGTGCGCTCTCACTCTTGAGCCCTGTTGTGTGCCCGCAGAGCATTTTACGCCCACATATGGGGTATTTCCGTACTCAGGAGAAAATGCGTTACAAATTTTGGGGGTCTTTTTTTCCTTTTACCTCTTGTGAAAATACAAAGTAAAGGGCAACACCAGCATGTTAGTGTAAATTTTTTTTTTTTATACACTAACAAGCTGGTGTAGACCCCAACTTTTCCTTTTCATAAGGGGTAAAAGGAGAAAAAGCCCCCCAAAATTTGTAGTGTAATTTCTCCCGAGTACGGAGATACCCCATACGTGGCACTAAACTGTTTCCTTGAAATACGACAGGGCTCCAAAGTGAGAGAGTGCCATGCGCATTTGAGGACTAAATTAGGGATTGCATAGGGGTGGACATAGGGGTATTCTACGCCAATGATTCCCAAACAGGGTGCCTCCAGCTGTTGCTAAACTCCCAGCATGCCTGGACAGTCAGTGGCTGTCCGGAAATGCTGGGAGTTGTTGTTTTGCAACAGCTGGAGGCTCCGTTTTGGAAACACTGCTGTACAATACGTTTTTCATTTTTATTGGGGGGGACAGTGTAAGGGGTGTATATGTATATAGTGTTTTACCCTTTATTATGTGTTAGTGTATTGTAGTGTAGTGTTTTTAGGGTACATTCACACTGGCGGGTTACGGTGAGTTTCCCGCTAGGAATTTGCGCTGCGGCGAAAAATTTGAAGCAGGAAACTTGATGTAAACCCGCCCGTGTGAATGTACCCTGTACGTTCACATGGGGGGGGGGGGGGGGGGGCAAACCTCCAGCTGTTTCAAAACTACAACTCCCAGCATGCACGGTCTGTCAGTACATGCTGGGAGTTGTAGTTTTGCAACAGCTGGAGTCACACTGGTTGGAAAACCTTCAGTTAGGTTCTGTTACCTAACTCAGTATTTTCCAACCAGTGAGCCTCCAGCTGTTGCAAAACTACAACTCCCAGCATGCACGGTCTGTCAGTACATGCTGGGAGTTGTAGTTTTGAAACAGCTGGAGGCACACTGGTTGGAAACTACTGAGTTGGGTTCTGTTACCGAACTCAGTATTTTCCAACCAGTGTGCCTCCAGCTGTTGCAAAATTACAATTCCCAGCATGTCTGATCACAGAAGGGCATGCTGGGAGATGTAGTTATGCAACAGCTGGAGGTACGCAATTACAACTCCCAGCATGGCGAGACAGCTGTTTTCTGTGTGGGCATGCTGGAATTTGTAGTTTTGCAACATCTGGAGTGCTACAATTTAGAGACCACTGAACAGTGATCTCCAAACTGTGGACCTCCAGATGTTGCAAAACTACAACTCCCAGCATGCCCAGACAGCAAACAGCTGTGTGGGCATGCTTGGAGTTGTAGTTTTGCAAGATCTAGAGGGCAGTATAGAGATCACTGTGCAGTGGTCTCTAAACTGCAGACCTCCAGCTGTTGCAAAACTACAAATTCCAGCATGCCCACACAGCAAACAGCTGTCTGGGCATGCTGGGAGTTGTAGTTTTGCAACATCTGGAGGGCTACAGTCTAGAGACCACTATAGTGGTCTCAGACTGTAGCCCTCTAGATGTTGCTAGGCAACTACTCACCGGCTTCCGTCGCATCCGGGAGCCGTCCTCTCCTGCCGCACGCCGCCGCAGATCTCCGTCGCCGCCCGCCGCTCCGCTGCCTCCGGAGGGGTAAGTGGACTCCGGCGCCGCTCCTCTTCGTTTTCCCCGTTCTGCCCCGCCTATTGTGGGTGGGCAGGGCGGGGAAAACTAAAGTGAACCCCTCCGCCCCAGATCTGCTATTGGTGGTCGCGTCTAGACCACCAATAGCAGAGATAGGAGGGGTGGCACCCGTGCCACCTCACTCCTATCGCTTTAGGGGGATCGTGGGTGTCTTAGACACCCGCGATCCCCCTTCTATTCCGGGTCACCATAGACCCGTAATGACCCGGAATCGGCGCAAATCGCAAGTGTGAATTCACTTGCGATTTGTGCCGATCGCCGACATGGGGGGGTCTAATGACCCCCCTGGGCATTTGCATGGGGTGCCTGCTGATAGATATCAGCAGTCACCCCGGCCCGGTCCCCGCCCGGCGTGCGGCGGGGGCCGAAATTCCCACGGGCGTATGGATACGCCCTTCGTCCTTAAGTACCAGGACGCAAGGGCGTATGCATACGCCCTTCGTCCCCAACAGGTTAAAGGGCACGTGAAAATGAAAAAGTTGATTTTTTTTCACCGTTACCCCAAATTTTCATTTTTGCAAATGAAAAAGCCCCCCAAAATTTGTAACACCATTTCTTCTGATTATGGAAATACCTCCTATGTGGATGTAGAGTACTCTGCGGGCACACTACAGGGCTCAGAAGAGAAGGAGCACCATTGGGCTTTTGGAGAGAGTATTTGGCTGGAATGGAGTCTGGGGTCGACTTACAAAGCCTCCATGGTGCCAGAACAGTGGACCCCCCCCCCACATGTGACCCCATTTCTGAAAAAACGACACCACTTACGGAATATAATAAGGGGTGCAGTGAGCATTTACACCCCAATGACGTTTGACAGCTGTGCAAATGAAAAATTGTATTTTTAGTTTTCTTGGACCACTGTTCCAAAAATCTGTCTGTCACTTTACCCCTTATTACATTCCTTGAGGAGTGTACTTTCCAAAATGGGGTCACATGTGGGTGTTTTGTTTTTATCTGCATTTATGCCAGAACCGCTACAACTCAGCCATCCTTCCCTGTGCAAATCTAGAATTTTGCCCTCAAATGTACATGGCACTCTCTCACTCCTGAGCCCTGTTGTCTGCCTGCAGAGCACTTTATGTCTACATATGGGAAATTTCCGTTCTCAGGAGAAATTATACTACAGATTTTGGGGGTCTTTTTCTCCTTTTATCTCATTTAATGAAAAGTATTAGGCAGCCCCAGCATGTTAGTGTAAACATTTTTTTTTTACGCTAACATGCTGGTGTAGACTCCAACTTGTCCTTTTCATAAGGGGTAGACTGAGAAAAAGCCCCCCAAAATTTGTAACGCAATTTCTCCTTGCTCCTGTTGCTTTGAAATATGACAGGGCTCCAGCGTGAGAGAGCCCTATGTGCATTTGAGGCCTAAATAGGGATTTGCATAGGGGAGGACCAGGATGGAAGCATGGTGCTTGTCTGGAGGCTCAGTTTTAGAAACCGTGCCATACAAGACAATTTTAATTCTTATGGGGGGGGGGGTATGAGGAGTTTGAGCTGTGGTGGAAAATTTGCCACTGCTCAAGCTTGCATTGGGAAACTCACTGTAAACCCCCGCCAGTGTGAATGTACCGTGTACATTCATATGGAGGGGGGGGGGGGGGGGAGGGTGCAAAACCCTCAGCTGTTGCAAAACTACAACTCTCCGCATGTCTGTCAGTGCATGCTGGGAGTTGTAGTTGTAGTCTCTTCTTGACTATATAGGGACCCAAATAGCGAGGACCTAGTTTATAACTGGGTATCTTGAAACGGATATGTTTAGTTGATAACCAGACTTTGTCACCTGGGGAAAATTCAGGAGGAGGACGTCTTTTCTTGTCCGCTTGGAATTTCATGCGAGAAGTAGCATGTAGAAGAGAGCGACGTGTCTTCTGCCAGATGGAAAAAAAATTCTGCACTTGTTCATCAACAGCAGGAACTCCAGAGGAAGAAGATAAGGGGTGAGGTGTGGGTGAAGTCCATAGACCATATAGAAGGGTGAGGTACCAGTGGAATCGGAATCTTTAGCCCCCTTTTCACCTTAAGGACGCAGCCAATTTTATTTTTGCGTTTTAGTTTTTTCCTCCTCGTCTTCTAAAATTCATAACTCTTTTATATTTCCATTCCCAGACCCATATGAGGGCTTATTTTTTTGCATGACCAGTTGTACTTTGTAATGACATACCTCATTTTACCCTTAAATGTATGGTAAACCCAAAAAAATTGTTTTTTGTGTATGGAAATTTAAACGAAAATCATAATTTTGCGAATTTGGGGGCTTCGTTTTCGCGTTGTACACTTTACTGTAAAAAATACATGTTTATTTATTCTCTGGGTCCATTTGATTAAAATGATACTCATGCTTACATACTTTTCTATTATTGTACTGCTTTTAAAAAATCTCAAACTTTTTTTTTTACAAAATTAGTATGTTTAAAATAGCCCTATTTTGACCACCTCTAACTTTCTTATTTTACCATATTCTGGGATGTGTGAGGGCTCATTTTCTGCGCCATGATCTGTTGTTTGTTTTGGTACCAGATTTGTGTATATGTGACTTTTTGATCGCTTTTTATTAAAAAAATTTGCAGTTTGATGTGATATAAAAGCAGACATTTTTGACTTTTTTTTTTACGTTTACGTCGTTCGCCGTAGGGGATCATTAACATTATATTTTTTTTATAGTTTGGACATTTACGCCTACAAAGATACCAAACATGTTTATTATTTATCTTTTTTTTACGCTTTTATGTATTAATATGGGGGAAAAGGGTGATTAAAAACTTTATTGGGGAGGGGATTTTTCATTTATTTTACACTTTTTTAGTCCCCATAGGGAACTATTTATAGCAATCATTAGATTGCTAATACTGTTCAGTGCTATGCATAGGGCATAGCAAAGATCAGTATTATCATCAATATTCTGCTCTGGTCTGCTGGAAGGCAGATCAGTGCAGAAGAACCCGGGAGACGGACGGAGGCAGGTGAGGGGACCTCCGTCCGCCATCTTGGCTGATCTGATCCCCGTGGCAGTGCTGCGGGCAATCAGATCAGCCATTATAAGTGCCGCACTGCCGCAGATGTATCATCTGTATTGATCAAGGCACCTGAGGGGTTAATGCCAGACATCAGCGCAATCGCTGATGTCTTCAATTACCCGCCGGGAATGAAGCGAGCCGAGCACATCTCCTGCGCTCGTATCACAGCCGCACTGTAAATGTACGGCGCTGTGCGCTAAGAGGTGCTATGCAGCACCGTACATTTATGGTGCATGTCCTTAAGGGGTTAAGATTGTAGGAAAACTCTGCCCAGGGAAGCAGATCAACCCAGTCGTCTTGACTCGCAGAAATGAAGTGGCTTAGATGGTCTCCTAAGATCTGATTCACCCTCTTAACCTGTCCATTAGATTGAGGGTGGTAAGCCAAGGAAAAATCCAGCTTAACTTGAAGGTGGGAGCAGAGGGCCCACCAGAACTTAGAGACAAATTGGACTCACCGGTCAGATACTATATGGGAAGGGAGTCCGTGTAAACGAAAGATATGCTGAAGAAAAAGCTTAGCAAGCTGTGGTGCTGAAGGAAGTCCGGGTAACTGTGCAAAATGAGCCATTTTAGAAAATCGATCTACTACCACCCAGGTGACTGTATTGCCACGGGAAGATGGAAGGTCGGTAATGAAGTCATTGGCAATATTGGTCTAGAGAAGCTCTGGAACCGACAAGGGCTGAAGAAGTCCCACGGGTTTGGAACGAGGGGTCTTGTCCCGAGCACAGACTGAGCAGGACCAGACAAAATCAACGACATCCCGTTTTAAGGTAGGCCACCAGTATTGTCTGGAGATGAGCTGTAGGGATTTAGGAATGCCAGGATGGCCAGCCAGAAGTAAGGAATGTCCCCATTTCAAGACTCGGTGCTTCATACAGGGAGATATGTAAGTCTCTCCGGGAAGCAGATGCTGAAGACTTGCAGGTGCTGCAGAGATGAGACGTTCAGGAGAAATAATATGCGGTGGAGGAGATTCATGGTCATGCACATCAGAAGACCTGGAAAGAGCGTCTGCTCGTAAATTATTTTCCGCAGGACAGAAGTGGATGTGGAAGTCAAGCCTGGAAAAAATAGAGACCACCGGGCCTGCCGTGGGTTGAGTTGATGGGCTGTCTGAAGATAGAGCAAGTTTTTGTGGTCTGAATAAATAGTAACAGGATGTACAGAGCCTTCCTAGAGGTGACGCCATTCTTCTAACGCCAACTTAATGGCCAAGAGCTCGCGATCTCCGATGGTATAGTTTTTTTCCACTGGGGAAAAGGCTTTAGAGAAAAATCTGCATGTTAACGTTTTCCCCTTAGTAGACTTTTGCGTCTACTGCACCTGCTCCAACTGAAGAAGCATCCACTTGCAAGATAAATGGTTTGCTAGGATCGGGTCTAGATAGAACACGAGCAGATGTGAAGGCAGACTTCAACTGTTTGAACGCTTCTTCAGCCCCAGGAGTCCAGACTTTTGGAATAGCAGTCTTCTTGGTGAGCGCAACGATGGGAGCTACCAGAGTGGAGTAGTGAGGAATGAATTGCCCATAGTAATTGGCAAAGCTGAGTAAGCGCTGAATCGCTTTCAGACCAGTAGGTTGTGGACAGTCCAGAACTGAGGATAACTTGTTGGGATCCATTTGAAGACCTTCACTGGTAAAAATATAGCCCAGAAAAGAGAGGCAGGTCTTTTCAAAAGTACATTTTTCCAGTTTAGCGTAGAGATGATTTTCACGGAGATGCTGTAACACTTGGTGGAGGTGAGAGTGATGAGACTGGACATTGGGTGAGTAAATGAGTATGTCATCCAAATAAACAAGGACACAGGAGTACAGGAGGTCACAGAAAATATCATTGACAAACTCCTGGAAGACTGCTGGAGCATTACAGAGTCCGAATGGCATCACTAGATATTAGAAATGTCTGTCACGAGTATTAAACTTAGTCTTCCATTCGTCCCCTTTACGTATACGAATCAGATTATAGGCCCCACAAAGGTCTAGTTTAGAGAAAATCTTGGCGCCTCGCAGACAATCAAATAACTCTGAGATTAAAGGAAGTGGGTAGTGGTTCTTTACTGTAATTTTATTCAAACCTCGGTAGTCAATGCATGGTCGCAAAGACCGTCTTTTTATTACGACAAAGAAGAAGCCGGCTCCGGCAGGGGAAGAGGACATCCTGATGAATCCCTTCTGAAGGTTCACCTGGATGTAATTAGACATGGGCAGAGTTTCAGGAACAGACAAGGGTAGATTCTGCCCCTGGGAGGTGTGGTGCCGGGTAGCAAGTCAATAGGACAATCATAGGGACAATGCTGTGGTAACACTTCGGCTTGCTTTTCACTGAAGACATTAGCATAGTCCTGAAGAAAGGAAGGCAAACCAGGCATAGGAGGAGATGATGGTCCCAATTTTAAGATACATATGTGGATACAGTGGTTGTTGCAATGCGGACCCCAGCGCAGAACCTCTCCAGTTTTCCAATACAGCTGCGGAGCATGGAGTTGCAACCTCGGTAGGCCAAGCAAGAGAGGAGAAGTACAAAGTGGGAGAACATAGGACAAGTTCTCCCTATGCGAGACTCCAACCTGCATAGACAATGGTTCTGTGCGATATAGCACAGTACAGTACAGTCTTTCACCATTGATCATAGAGATGTTCAAAGGCTTTAACAGGCGGGACACCGGCAGACGATGCCTATTATACTAGGGAAGCATCAATAAAATGTCCCGCGGTGCCAGAGTCCAAAAAGGCAAGAACAGAGATGAACTCTTTGGTGGGTAGGAAAAGCTGGACCGTCATATTAAAGCGCGGAGAGGTGATATTTTCACCTAGGGAGGCCTCTCCCACAAACCCTAGGTGCGAGCGTTTCCCTGTGACTGAGGATGCAGAGGACAATCTTTTAGGAAGTGATCCGCACTAGTGCAGTAAGTGCATAGATTCTTTCCTGTGGGGTCAGGTGAGAACGATCCACCTGCATAGCTTCCACTGCGGGAGGCAATGTAGAAGGTTGCGGTGGCTGCTGGAAGACTGGTGCCAGGCGAGGAAAGCGCTGAGGTCATGCAGACTCCCTTTCTTGGCATAGTTCCTCACATTGCTCTGAGAAATGGATATCAATCCAGGATGCCAACTGTATAAGCTCATTCAGATTAGATGGCAATTCCTGGGCAGTGTGGACATCCTTGATTTGACTTGATAATCCTCTCTTGAAGGTGGTGCAAAGAGCTTCATCATTCCATGCTAACTCCGATGCCAGGGTATGAAAGCGAATGGCATACTCGCCCACAGAGGAGTTGCCCTGAGTAAGATTCAGCAATGGTGTCTCAGCGGAGGAAGCTCGAGCAGGTTCTTTGAAAACACCCCGAAATTCCATCAGACACGCCTGGAGATTGGTTGTGAGGGCATCACTGCGATCCCAAAGCGGAGTTGCCCAGACCAAATCCCTTCCAGTTAAAACACTGAGGATGAAGGCTACCTTTGCTCGTTCCATAGGGAACTGATCGGGCCTGTCAGATTAATCTAATTAGCTTCTATAAGTTGGTCAGTTATTGAGTGGACCATAGTGAAGGTGTGGATATATATCTGGACTTTTCTAAGGCATTTGATACCGTGTCGTGCAAAAGGTTAGTACAATAAATGAAGATTCTGGGACTAGGGGAGAATATATGTAAATGGATTAGTGAAAGGAAGCAGAGGGTGGGGATCAATGGAACTTACTCTGATTGGGTGACAGTTTCAAGTGGGGTACCACAGGGGTCAGTATTGGGTCTACTTCTTTTCAATCTATATATATAAAACTCAATGTGTGTGTGTGTATGTTCCAGCATCATGTACAAACGGCTGAAGATATTAACATGAAACTTGGCACACATAATACTTATATGTCAACAAAAAACATAGCATAGGGGATTTAACCCTTACTCACCCCTATTTGCCAGGGTCAGGGTTTTTGTTTAAAGTCCCATTCAAGTCTATGGGAAATATATGTTACTGCATAACTTCCAAACAGCTGGAGATATTTTGATAATACTTGGTCACATGTTACTTATATGTCCACTTAAAATAAAGGATAGTTAATTTTACCATTAACTACCCCCATTTGTGAGGGTCGGGATTTTTGTTTAAAGGGGTCCTCCGGTGCTTAAACATCTTATCCCCTATCCAAAGGATAGGGGATAAGATGCCTGATCGCGGGAGTCCCACAGCTGGGGACCTCCGTGATCATGCACGCGGCACCCCGTTTGTAATCAGTGCCCCTATTTGGATAGGGGATAAGATGTTTAAGCACGGGAGTACCCCTTTAAAGTCCAATGCAAATCAATGGGAAATGTATGTTCCCACATAACTTCCGTACTGCTGGAGATATTTCAATAATACCTTGTACACATATTACTTATATGTTAAATAAAAAGATATGATAGTTAAATTAACCCTTACCTACACCCTTACATAAAAGATGGGTTTTTGTTTCAAGTCCCATGCTAGTATATGGAACTTCCAGTACCTTACTCCACAAGCTCTGCTCTGCCTCTCCTGGTGAATGTGTCAATCCGGCTTGCAAGCCACACCCCATATCACAAAGAGAGGAGGTCAGGATATAAGGATGGGATATGAGGTCAAGATAGGAGCATAGGTTAGGAGGTCAGGATATGAGCTCGGGATAGGAGGTCGAGATATGAGGTCAGAATAAGAGGTCGAGATAGGAGGATGGGATATGAGGTCGGGATTTGAGGACGAGATCTGAGGACGGGACATGAGGACAGGATATGAGGTTGAGATATGAGGACGGGATATAAGGTTGAGATATGACAACGGAATATGACGATATATGAGGACGAGATATGAGGACAGGATTTGAGGACGAGATATGAGGACGGGATAGGAGGTTGGGATATAAGGTTGGGATATGATGACGGGATATGAGGTCAGGATTTGAGGACGAGATATGAGGTCGGGATATGAGGACGGGATATGAGGTCAAGATATGAGGACGGGATATGAGGTCGAGATGTGAGGACAGGATATGAGGCCAGGATATGGGGACGGGATAGGAGATCGGGATATGAGGTAGAGATATGAGGACGCAATATGATGCCGTGATATGGGGACGGGATAGGAGGTGGGGATATGAGGTAGAGATATAAGGACTGGATAGGAGGACGGAATAGGATGGGATATGGGGTTGGGATATGACAACAATATATGGGGATGGGATATGAAATCAAAAGCTTCCTCCTTTGTTGATTTTCCTCCCCAACAAGGATGAGGAAGGAAAAACCGGGCAACACCAGGTACTCAGCTAGTAAGTTTATAAATAACCATGTAGGAGGATTACAGAGTAGAATTTCTATACTTGAAGATAATACTAAACTGGGTAAGGTGGTCAACACAGAGGAGGACATTATAATATTACAGAGGGATCTTGGGAAGCTGGAGGCTTGGGCACAAGCATGGCAAATAAAATGTAATGTGGATAATTGTAAGGTTATGCACTTGGGCCATAAAAACAAAATGGACAATGATGTATTAAATAATAAGACATTAGGTAAAACTACTACTGAAAAGGACTTGGGGATACTGGTGGACAGTAAGCCCAATTTTAGTGATTAGTGCCAGGCTGTGGCTGCCAAAACAAAGTCATTGGATTTATCAAGAGAGGCATAGAGGCTTGTGACAAGGATATAGTTTTTGCCTCTGTGTAAATCATTAGTTAAACCATATATAAACTATTATGTCCAATTTTGGGCACCTGTATATAAGAAGGACATGGCTGAACTGGAGAGGGTGCAGAGGAGTGCTATTAAGGTAATCAATGGTATGGGAGGATTACAGTGCCAAGACAGGTTATGATGCCTGTTTTTTTTTTTTTTAGTTTGGAGAAAAGATGTCTTAGGGGTAAATGTACAAATATATGAAGGGACAGTACAGAGATCTTTGTCATGGTCTTTTAATACCTAGGCCAGTAACCATGACAAGGGGGCATCCTCTACATCTAGAAGAAAGAAGGTTTCACCATCATCACAGACAGAGATTCTTTACTGTAAGAGTAGTGATACTATGGAATTCTCTGACACATGATGCTGTGATGTCTGGCTCAATAAACAAGTTCAAGGGGTGCCTGGATGTTTTTCAAGAAAATTATTATATTACAGGTTATGGATACTAGATTTATGGGGATAGAATGTTGATCTTGGGATTTATTCTGATAAATTTAGAGTTGGGAAATCATTTTTTCCTCTGTCATGGGGCATGGGGCAATTGGCATCAGCCTTATAGAGTTTATTTTTTATTTTTTTTTGCCTTCCTCTGGATCAACACAGTATGTGTTTAAGGTTGAACTCGATGGACTCTTTTTTCGTACCTTACAAACTATGATACTTATTTGAATTAACACATCTAAAAATGGCTGAAGCCTGGTAGAACAGGACCAGATATGACAGAAGTACTAGATTGCCTTTTGATAAACAGAGGTCTGAACAGGGAGACAAAAAGATTTTGAAATCCAGAGGAAAGGAGAAAGGCAAACTTTTGTAGGATACAGGATAAAATTTGTCCTGGGACTTTAAAGGACCAAAGAACTGGGGTGCTGACTTGTAGCAGGGAACTTTCAGAAATATGTTCTTATAGGAGAGCTAGATCTTATCATTGGGAGAGAACTAAGGAGGAGATGCATGCTTCTTGTCAGCATCACCCTTCATCCAAGACATAGCAGGAAATCTCTGTAGAAGTTAGCAGCCGTTACCTCAAAGGAAGCTAAAATAGGGATCAGAACCCATATAGTTGGCCAAAAACAATGAAGAAATTTCCTTATATTTGGTTCACAGGTTTCATTTGGCCTTTAGTTTGCCGTTTGGTAACCAGAGAAGTCCAGCTTGACCTTGAGTAGACTATATAGCAACTTCCAAAACGCAGATGTTAGAGGGGTACTCCGGTGAAAAAAAAAATTTAAGTCAACTTGTGCCACAAAGTTAAACCAATTTGTAAATTACTTCTATTTAAAAATCGTAATCCTTCCAGTACTTATCAGCTGCTGTATGCTCCAGAGGAAGTTGTATTTTTTTTCTGGAGTTCTTTTCAGTCTGCCCACAGTACTCTCTGCTGACACCTCTGTCCGTATCAGGAACTGTCCAGAGCAGGAGAGGTTTGCTATGGGGATTTGCATGTACTCTGGACAGTTCCTGATATGGAGGTGTCAGCAGAGAGCACTGTGGTCAGACTGAAAAGAGATTCAAAAAGAAAAGAACTTTCTCTGTAGTATATAGCAAAGAACTTCCTCTGTAGTATACAGCAGCTGATAAATACTGGAAGGATTAAGATTTTTTAAAATAAGTAATTTACAAATCTGTTTACATTTCTGGCACCAGTTGATTTAACATTTTTTTTTTTCCAACCGGAGGACCCCTTCAACTAAACACCACAGTCAGAGACAATGTAAAAAGACGGGCCATGGAGATTACACAAGGAACTGTCCACTCACTGAATGCAGCATTGTGTCCCATTTCAGCCAGTGATTGGTCATTGGCATTTGTCTGCAAAGATAAGTGCTGTAGGGTGGCCATGGAACTGGTTCAGGACTAATGGATTAAGCATCTGATTTCGTTGCGTGAGCCTAACCATCATTGGAAGACAGAGCTTGAACCAGATGCATATGTTATTGAGTCATTACCCTTCTTACTATACATTAGAATCATCAGTATCTATTTCTTTATAATATGTTGTTTGCAGATCAGTTTGCATTTTTTGACAGGTAAGATTTGCAGATAGAAACAAACATCTGACTACTAGACAAAAAACATTGATGAACCTTGATGTAATAAACATAATAAAATCCTGATCTTAAAGGGTACCTCTCATCAAATAAACTTTTGATATATTTTAGATTAATGAATGTTGAATAACTTTCCAATAGCATGTTAATGAAAAATATGCTTCTTTCTATTGTATTTTTCCCAATCAGTCCTGTCAGCAAGCATTTCTGACTCATGCTGGAGTCCTAAACACTCAGAGCTGCCAGCCTGCTTTGTTCACAGCCAAACAGGCTGTGAACAAAGCAGGCGGGCAGCTCTGAGTGTTCTCCTTTGTGAACAAAGCAGACTGGCAGCTCGTAGTGTTTAGGACTCCAGTATGAGTCTGAAATGCTTGCTGCCAGGACTGGTAGGGAGACCCCTAGTGGTCATTTCTTCAAAGGGGAAAATTAAATAGAAAGAAGCATATTTTTTAATAACATGCAATTTTAAAGTTATTCTGCATACGCTAATCTATAATATATCAAAAGTTTTTTTGATGAGAGGTACCCTTTAAGTCTTATAGAGGTATTGCGCTCCCAGGTTTTCCTTTGTCTTTTGCTGTGTTAGGGGTTCTATACTGTAAAACATTTTCATTTAAATCAATTGGTGCCAGAAAGTTAAACAGATTTGTAAATTACTTAATTAAAAAATCTTAATCCTTCCAGCAGTTATCAGCTGCTGTTATGATCCACAGGAAGTTATTTTCTTTTTGAATTTCCTTTCTGCCTAACCACAGTTCTCTCTGCTGACACCTCTGTCCATGTCAGGAACTGTCCAGAGCAGGAGAGGTTTTCTATGGGATTTGCTTCTACTCTGGACAGTTCCTAAAATGGACAGAGGTTTCAGCAGAGAGCACTGTGGTCAGGCAGAAAGGACATTTAAAAAGAAAATAACTTACTGTGGAGCATAAAGTAGATGATAAGTACTGGAAGGATTGAGATTTTTTAATAGAAGTAATTTACAAATCTGTAACAGTTGATTTAAACAAAAATGTTTTCCAGTGGAGTTCCCCTTTTAATGCAATTTACGTTAGTTTGTAATTTACATGTATTACAATTTTCTCTAGTATGTGTGGTTTTTACTCACCTCTTTGATGCTCCAGAAGTTCTGTAGCTTTTAACTCTTCCTGTGACTATTGTCCACTTAGCTTGACCTGTGTGTTGCCCCTTGTGGACAAGACGTCTGTTTGGCAGGCGTTTCTGGCGTCTGTCTCCCTCCTCTTGCGCTCACTTGTTTCCCCGCCCTGGTAATGAATATTAATTTCCTTTTTTTGTGCCCTGCTTTGATTCGTCTGCCCACCAGTCAGCCCTGTACCCGTCATTTGGCCTCCGCACCAATCGTCATCGTAGCCGCACGCATGTGTGTTTGTCTGTTTTTGGCTGTGTGACGAGGTTGCTGCGTCTCCAATTGTAATAAGCTCTGTGCGCCTGTGTACTTGATTCTCTGGCCGGCAGTAGTGTGTATAAAAGACTTCTTGTACTGCACATGCGTGGTGTCTGTGTGAGGTCTTCTAGGGAGTGACTTACGATTCCACACAAACAAACACTGTACGTTCACTAGCAGGGCGGGAATGCAAAGCACAGAGGGTGTTGACTAAGCAAATTAGCAGAGCAGGAGATGGTCGGAACATCACAGAAAAGGAGGCAAAAGTGGGGTGGACATTAGAGGCAAAGGGCAGCATATGACCAGACCCCCCAAAAAACACAGCCGCAAAGACATTTGGGAAATGTAGTTTATAGCCTCGGCAAAAACGGAAGAGGACACAAACGCAACATGCACTCCACAAGAAAAAGAACGAAAATAAAATACACCCGACACCCGACACAGGCAGACACCACAGGGAGGTGAATGATACACCACAGAGCAATGCAAGATACAACAAAAAAAAAGCAATGAGCAGCGGAGTACCCCTTTAAAGAGAGATTTAATTTTAACCCTCATAGTATAGTCTGACTCCTGTGACCCTGTGAATGTTTATCGACTACAAGTTGGCTGATACATACAAACCCAGTGTTATTTGTAACAGTGGGGGAAGCTATTGCAGCATTGTTTCGTTCACAAGTTAGATCCCAGCAATATAATATTGCTGGCTGCCCTCCAATTCTTAAAGGCTGGATGTCCCCTTTCATAGGGGTGCATTGTATGTACTGGCATCTAGTGGTCAAATAGACTACATTGCAGACTGTTCCAAATAAAGCATTTTGTCTCACAGTCTACTGGGCTAATTTGATGTTATTTCTTAAAGGGAAACTCACAGCAGGTTAGAAGACTCTAAAAGACTCAGTCTAAAAGGGCAGGGCACCTTTATAATCCCTCTCTGTTGTGTCGCTTTTCTGTAACATAATTTTTTTATTAATATGTTAATGAGGGCATTCAGTGCACTGGGGTTGTTACTTTACCCGTAGTCTGCCTACCCAGTGATCCGCCCACCTACCCACTGCTGTAACATCACCTCCTCATAAATTCATCAAGCCCTTTTGCAGTAACATAACTCAAAGAAACTCCTTACTGAAGAGGGCTGGATAAATATTCATGAGAAGGGGCTGTTACGACAACAGGCAGATCCATGCACCTAGGGGTAAAGTAATGTCCCCATAATGTTAACAAATATTTGTGTTAAAAACCGCAGCAGAGAGGGCTACAACAGGTAACTTGTAAAAGGGATGCTCCACTGGAAAACATTTTTGTTTAAATCAACTGGTGCCAGAAAGTTAAACATATTTGTAAATTACTTCTATTAAAAAATCAAAATCCTTCCAGTACTTATTAGCTGCTATTTGCTCCACAGGAAGTTCTTTTCTTTTTGAATTTCCTTTCTGTCTGACCACAGTGCTCATTGCTGACACGTCTGTCCAGTTTAGGAACTGTCCAGAGTAGGAGAAAATCCCCATAGCAAACCTATCCTGGACAGTTCCTAAAATGGACAGAGGTGTCAACAGTGGAGTACTCCTTTAAACAGTGTTCCCTGCTCTATTAGGCTGTATCAGCAGGTTACATTTTTCTAACCTTCTTTTTGTTCCATTTCATTTTAGTAGATGGTAAAGAGCTAATGACAGATCTATTGTATTTCCTCAAATAATTTACAAGAGTGTGGGCAGGTAAAAAGTTCAGAAAGGTAGGCTTCCTGGAGACAGCAGGTGTTGACTGTCACAAGAAAATAAACAAAATACTAAATAAATTATTGTAAAATGATTTAATTGATGAAAACATTTATATATGCACTAATAAGACAAGGTCCTTTTAACCTTTTGCTAACAAATTACTTTTCTGTTGTTGATGGATCAAAGAGTATGGAGTGCAACCTGTGAGTGCCACCTAGATGCTGTTTCCAATGGCGACCACGAAATCAAGGCTAATCAACCACCACCCTATCTGTGCAAACTGATTATGGGATACCATTTGGTTGTCATGGAAGCTGGCTTATTGATGGCTCTTAGGCTGGTCATTATTAACAATGAATATAAATTGGAACAGCCATATCTGGGACAGTACAAACTAAACTCATTGGGGGAGATTTATCAATTCCTGTGCAGAGGAAAAGTTGCCCAGTTGCCCATAGCAACCAGTCAGATTGCTTCTTTCATTTTGCAGAAACCTTGTTAAAAATGACAGAAGAAATCTGATTGGTTGCTATGGGCAACTGGGCAAGTTTTTCTCTGCAAAAGTATTGATAAATCTCCCCCATACACCCAGATAGAAATGTCAGATTGCTACAAAACCCTGCATTCAATTATACCTCAGGCAAATGCGTTAACATTACAGATGTGATCTGATTAGAGACTGAGTCTTGTCACACGAGAGCATCTTATAGGGTTCTCAGGGGCTACTTTTGGGTAGTATACCTCTTGGTGAGAGGCACTGACTATTAGACATGCTTCTACAATGCACTAGAACACATTTTGCCCAGTTGACAGACTTTGGGTGGGGACACATTATTAGACTGAGATAGGCAGGATAGTTGTTTTGATGAACTGCCCACCATCTAGGTCAGTGATGGCGAACCTATGGCACGCATGCCACAGGTGGCACACCGAGCCCCCTCTGTGGGCACGCAGCCATAGTTCACCAGGCAGGGGCAAACAGGGACATCCCTGTGTCCTGAAAGATCTTTAAAACGTTAAAAACGCAGGGGCTGTCGGAAGGTAGCGCACGCAGGGACGTCACTGACGTCCCATGCGTGCACCCATAGGAACGGTGAAGCGGAGCATCGAGGAGGAGGATGTGAAGACATGGTAAGTTACCTGCACATCATCTTCAGTGCTCTGACCACCCTCCTCAGGTTCCGGGACCTAATGCTACAGTAGATCATGACCCCTGACTGGAGGAGCGGTGGGCGGAGCACTGTGAGGCAGTACACAGACATACAGCCTCCAGCCATACACTGTATAGGGCTGAAGGCTGTATGTCTGTGGAGGAACTATACTGCACCTAATGTGGGCGAACATACTGCCAACCTAATGTGGGAGAACTGCAACCTAATGTGGAGGAACATACTGCCAACCTAATGTGGGGGAACTACAACCTAATGTGGGGGAACTACAATCTAATGTGGTGGAACTATACTGCCAACCTAATGTGGGGGAACTACAACCTAATGTGGGGGAACTATACTGCCTACCTAATGTGGGGGAACTGCAACCTAATGTGGGGGAACTATACTGCCAACCTAATGTGAGGGAACTATGCTGCCAACCTAATGTGGGGGAACTACAACGTAATGTGGGGGGAACTATACTGCCAACCTAATGTGGGGGAACTACAACCAAATGAGAGGGAACTATACTGCCAACCCAATGTGGGGGAACTACAACCTAATGTGGGGGAACTATACTGCCAACCTAATGTGGGGGAACTGCAACCTTATGTGGGGGAACTATACTGCCAACCTAATGTGGGGGAATTATACTGCCTACCTAATGTGGGGGAACATACTACCTACCTAATGTGGGGGAACTACAACCTAATGTGGGGGAACTATACTGCCTACCTAATGTGGGGGAACTGCAACCTAATGTGGGAGAACTATACTGCCAACCTAATGTGAGGGAACTATGCTGCCAACCTAATGTGGGGGAACTACAACGTAATGTGGGGGGAACTATACTGCCAACCTAATGTGGGGGAACTACAACCAAATGAGAGGGAACTATACTGCCAACCCAATGTGGGGGAAGTACAACCTAATGTGGGGGAACTATACTGCCAACCTAATGTGGGGGAACTGCAACCTTATGTGGGGGAACTATACTGCCAACCTAATGTGGGGGAATTATACTGCCTACCTAATGTGGGGGAACATACTACCTACCTAATGTGGGGGAACTACAACCTAATGTGGGGGAACTATACTGCCTACCTAATGTGGGGGAACTGCAACCTAATGTGGGGGAACTATACTGCCAACCTAATGTGAGGGAACTATGCTGCCAACCTAATGTGGGGGAACTACAACGTAATGTGGGGGGAACTATACTGTCAACCTAATGTGGGGGAACTACAACCAAATGAGAGGGAACTATACTGCCAACCCAATGTGGGTGAACTACAACCTAATGTGGGGGAACTATACTGCCAACCTAATGTTGGGGAACTGCAACCTAATGTGGGGGAACTATACTGCCAACCTAATGTGAGGGAACTATGCTGCCAACCTAATGTGGGGGAACTACAACGTAATGTGGGGGGAACTATACTGCCAACCTAATGTGGGGGAACTACAACCAAATGAGAGGGAACTATACTGCCAACCCAATGTGGGGGAACTACAACCTAATGTGGGGGAACTATACTGCCAACCTAATGTGGGGGAACTGCAACCTAATGTGGGGGAACTATACTGCCAACCTAATGTGGGGGAATTATACTGCCTACCTAATGTGGGGGAACATACTACCTACCTAATGTGGGGGAACTACAACCTAATGTGGGGGAACATACTGCCTACCTAAGTTGTTTTTTCTAAACTTAAACCTCAGTATTCTGATTTAATTGCTGTGCTGGCCCTTTGAGGAAAAAAATGTGGCGTGCATTACGGTTTGGGCACTCGGGCTCAAAAAGGTTCGCCATCAATGATCTAGGCCATTCTGACCTCAGCTGTTAGGAGCTGTTGAGAGCAGTGGTTACATGAGGGTATGGCTATCCAGACACAAGTGGTACTTTTATTACATAACCCTGTCTGCCTGGACTATTTTCAGACACTTAGTAGAAGGAATTTTGGTGTCACAGCATTGACGTCTACGGAGTGGAACCTTATTGTCTTTAGTGACAAATCTAGGTTCTGTTTAGGACCCGACAACAGTCCTGTTCGAGAATGGAGGCCATGTGGTGAGCATGGTGACACACTTCATCAACTACTTTTTTGATGATTTGGAAAGCCATCACATGCAAGCCTGCATGAAGAGCCAGCTTTGGTAGACTACCAGTGTACAGAATTTACAGGCCCAGCTGCAACATCTATGGAACCTGTATGCTTCCATGACCAACCATATCTCATCTTGTATCTGTAATGTCCCAGTACAGGACATGGTCCTACACTACGCTTAGGCCTTGTCAGGTTGAGTCTCTCAGTGACCTGGGGGCTCTCCTGCAGTGTCTCCCCTGATGTTATTATAAGTCTAATTTATGGTCATAGGATTATAGTCAGTGCCCTAATGTATAGCTAGTCTAAAGGACCTGTGAGACGTCTGAAGGACCTGTGGAATGTCACGTTATGTTGTCACATGATGTTACCCACAGAACACCAGCTTAACCTATGACCCGCAGCTTGATCAATTGGCCCTAGTACACTATAAAAAGGGGCGGCCATTACAATTCTCTCTCTTCCACCACTTTACAGAGACCAGCAAACACCAGAGATCTCAGTGCTAGTGACCAGCATCTGGAAGGCCGCAAAGCTACAGTCATTCCAGTAAGTCAAAAGTCTATGTCTGCTGTCACTACAAATAGTCAAGTCCAGCCTATAGTCAAGCCTGAAGTCAAATCTCTAAAGTCTATTACAAGTTTAATCGGTCCCAGCAAGCTGCAAGGTCCTTCTGGGTTCCTGGCCACCTCTCTGGGAATCTGGCCTAGCTGTGAAGATAATTTCATCTGTCTTAACTCAGTAAAGCCTCTGTTAAACCATAACTGGTTGTGGACTCTCCTTTTATTAATTAGCCATTGGAATAGTGGAGATACCGTTCGTGTTCTTCCGGTACCCAAAAACCACTCTGGCGTCATGAACACTAGGGGTTAATAACACCTTTCCCCAGGTGCTAATACCATCTTACCCCACCAACTTCACCGCTACACCCCGTGGTCCCGCCATGCACCGTGGGTCACCACATATCCAAGCTAGAGGTGATATAAAAAGGGTACTAGAGCTTCCTTTGAATTGTAAACTTAGTTTTTCCTTCTAATATTGTATTCACTTATATATATTATTACATTCACACATATAAACTTCAGTTTGATTCTAACATGTACAGTACTCTTTATGATAAAAGGTCATTATAGTTATATTAGAATATGTTGGATTATGTCATAAAATCACTATGCAGAATTAATTAATGCATAGAGTATTGTAAACACAGCCTGCATAGCACAGCCTTAATAAACCTCCCACGGTAAACAGAGCTCAATGTTCGGCACTTGCTTTAATTGTGTTTAAGTGGTGCTCAGCAATCAAAGTAGTTAAATCAGTATGCATTCACCAGTAGCCCTCTAAGAAATGTTATAATCATGGCTGTCGTCATGTCGAACACTGGCTCTTCTTTTTTAAAACACTGGTCACAGATACAAACATACAGGCCCTGTATGTTTGAGACCGAGGAAAGGATTTTAATGAAGAGCCTATGTGGCGGCCACTGGGTGTTAGTAGGACATACCTTGAACACCTTGTGACACCAGGGCACCGTTTATCCAAACCACGGTCCGAAGGTGGGAAGCAGTCTTCCTGGGCCAGACACAGTGAGTCAAGAAACACACCAATGTAAAGTTACGGTTAACTGCTTTTACTGAGCTTGTGGAGTTGGTAAAACACAAACAGCTGGCCTTAGTGTGAGAGTGCAGCGTACCCCTTGCGAGCCTTGTTGCCGTTCTGAGACTTGTGATGCTTTTCACCGGATGGAATTGTAGGATTTGAGGTCCTGGTCCAAGGCACTGTAACTGATTCAGCAGGGAACTTTAGTTCTCCCGTGAGTGACATTTGTAGACTGACTACTCCTCCCCTGAACCTCACTATACCGAAGGAGCTTTTGGGGTTTCATTGGCTCACATGGTCAGAAGGGGGTTGCTGCTCAAAATTTATAAATGCACAGTCATACATAAAATTTACATACATAGAACAATAATCAAATTAATTTGGCCCAACACTATATGCTGCCAGTCTGCCCGAGTCAGTCCTCAACCACAGGACAGCCACCTGTGCTGGGACACCACACACAAATCAAAATTTGTACTAAAAAACCAAATGTTTAATCCCTTCCCGCTCTGCTTCAAGTATAGCAGAGTGGGAAGGTAGATAACTAGCAACGCTGTGTATACATAGCGGTCACGTGGCATGGGCTCAAAGGCGGAACCCATGTGATCCGATATGGGAGGATTCCAGTTACAACTGTCGAGATTGGAGCTAGCTTAGATCCTGTCATTTTAACCCCTAAGATGCTGTGGTCAATAGTAATCACAGCGTGTACTGTAGGTGGTTGACTAGGAGGGGGTTTCCCCTCTACCCCT
Source organism: Hyla sarda (assembly GCF_029499605.1). Lineage (NCBI taxonomy): Eukaryota > Metazoa > Chordata > Amphibia > Anura > Hylidae > Hyla > Hyla sarda. Next base: position 245,392,698 of record NC_079192.1, read on the forward strand.
TCAACTCTTCCTAGATATGATTGCAAATTGCTGATGATTGCTATGGCAGCTCTAGACTGAATTAAGGCCTCCAGGTCTACAATGTACAGATGACAACCAATAGCCATATCTAACATATCTTCCTGTCGGTGTAAAATTGACAGGTATAGTTCACTATAGTACAGAAGTACTGTAGTGTGTTATACCAGTGATCATATGGTTGTATTTTCAAGGGGGGGTAATATTTGGGAAAAAAACTTTTCCCTATAATGTGCTATAGTTAAGGCAGTCGGCTGACATTTCAGAGATTTATAGTAAAAGTATTGATCAAACAGTATTCAGATGATGCACCTTAGCATCCAGCCATAGCTGCAACAAGCCCTTACCCAGTCCTTTGAAGTGGATAACATAATCAGTCTGAAGGTGAAGGGTTCAGATCAGGGTTATGACTCCTAGACATGTAATAGGCTTCAATAGAGCACCTCATTTGTCACATACACCATCCCTGAACATTACTTTATCATGAAACCTATACATCAGCTTTGCCCACAAAAAATGTTGTCAGTCATGATTGAACACTATTTATATGCTGTATAATAGCATATTGCTAAAAAATAGTCATACACCTATCAAATAACATAATTATGCAAATGCAAAAAAAAATTCTATCTGGCCCAACAACCTTGATGACTTCTTTAAGATATGACTAATCTCTGCATAGTTTGCTACCACCCTCAGGGTATGTTCATAAGGGCAAAAAGGCCTCCAAATACGGAAATGGAAAATGTTAAAAACTTTGTCTCAAAAAAACAGTGCCAGATAAAACAGTTTAAAATATTAGTAGTAACACTATTCTGCTTGGATATCACATTGAAATTATTGGGAACTTTAAAAAACACATGAAAAACCATTGCAAATCCGCATCAAAAACAGCCTAGCAGATTAAATGCTGATTTTAAGGTGTTTTAAGAGTAGTTTTTCCCATGTGAACATACCCTTATTGCTTTGAACAGGACATAAGTTACGTGATGTGATGACAGAGTATGCCTTCTTCTGACAAACCACTGCCTTTAAATGCTAAGGGGTGAAATGATTAGGACTACATTTATCTGTGTAAAATATGGCTTGCGAGTGACAGTGCAAACAGCTCTTGTCCCAGCACCAACCATACATTTACATCAGTTTGCAGGAATTACCTACCAGCTATGGTCCTGTCTTTACAACAACTGGAGCTCTCATACATAGCTGAGAAAAATCTACATAAACATTGACTTCAAGGGGCTCTCCAGGACTTTAGAACTGATGGACTATCTTCTGGGATACTGCCAATAAGCACAGTGGAAATTACAGTAATGTGATCAGCCACAGTATCACAAAATGTGGTGATGGATACAGATAGCAGCACAAATATACAGTGAAGCACAAACTGGGTTTTAGGTTTCAGCTCACAGTCAGAGAAAATACTGCTACTGTAGTGATACAGGGAAACACCGTTCTTACCATTAGAAATACAGGTCAAGGGAATGAAGAAAGGAAGGCTCCAGCATTTTTATCCATTTGATGTAAGTATAGAAATGTTTTTTACTTCCCCCATGATGTACAGTACACACCATGTATGGTTACCTGCCTGATATAAAGATGTATTGTTTTCACCTTTCTTCCCTTACCTGACAGGGATATCGATACTGAAGCCTTCCCTTCTTCATTTTCCTCACAAGTAAACACAATTTTTTTTAATTAGTTTTAGGAACAGAACTTTCTTAATTCTGTTTGAATGCAATTACATTATTGTCTTAACTGATTTAGTAATGGCCACACTACTAGACTACAAGTTGTTTTCTTTTATTTCAGAGCGTTGTCCTTACCTGGCCTCTCGCCTCTAAGTTTTGGAAAGTTTCATTTGTTTATAATGTTGATATAATCCCCTATTAAAGCTAGAGTCAATGTTCTATTACCATATATATTTTATCTGCAGCATTTCCAGTGTTGTAAAGTGCAGTCCTACAGCACACTCAATTACCAAAGTTTAATGGTTCCTTTGGCTTTCATCTTCCTTCACACTACGTTTTACTCATATCTGAAAAACATATCTAGAGACCAGTCAAATATATATTCAAACGTTTAGTTCATTTTAGAAAACATGTTTGCATACTAATCCATTCTGAGGTAAGCCAGACATCTTTATTTATATTATGATGTTTCAGATAAATCCTAACGAATAACATTGTAGATAGAGATTTAAATCCTTAAAGTGAACCTGTCAGGTGAATTATACTACCCTATTTGAAAGCAGCATATGATTGATGGAGAGAAGCTGAGCTCTGTGATAATCACAATAACACACTTACAGTTAAATGCAAAGGGCCAACCAGCAGGCAACATAATGCATGGTGGAGTCACAAGAGGCCAAGCATCTCTTACACATGATGATGCCATTGTGTGCCTATAGCAGGAGAGGAAAAAGAAGTGTGGTAGACTGCACACGAGCAGGGGAAGATGAATATGGGTGTTTTGTTTATTTGTTTTTTAGTATTGTCAAGGTAGCAACTATCTACATTGGGGGGTGGGGGGGGGAAGGTATCTACCTACAGGGAGAAAACTATCTACAGTGGAGATCACCTACAGGGAGACCAATCCACAGGGGGAAGTTGCCTACAGTGGGTGGTACCTACAGGGGGAAGATTACATACATACCTACTAGAAAAAACTATGTACAGTGAGAGGGCAGGTTAGATGGGGGCCTACCCACAGCACCTACCTACAGGGAGACCTAGCTACAGGGGAGGAAATACCTAAAGTGGAAACCTAACTTAAGGGGAAAATAATTATTGGAGGATGCTACCTACTATAGACCCACAGCAACAGAAACTACATACCTGGGACACCTACTTATTGGGATGAACAATCTACTGGGGAAGCTACATATTGGAATGATCTACCAACCAAGTGGAGTGACCTGTCTACCTAATGAAGAGACCTGACCAGAGACAGTGCTGGAGCAGATATGGCAGGAGTTACGGGCATAAAGGCATCCAATCAAGATGAGATGTTCTTAAGTATCAGGAACAGCTGATTTTTGTGGCTACACCGCTAAGAATATTCATCAGCCATTATCAGTAGACTAAGAACATCAGTGGGGTCTCTGGCAAATTGTCATTTGGCTTCTTGCAATACAGACTCACTGGATTCCTATGGATTTGGGTTTAGGGATAAATTACAGAGAATAGGCTAATGAATTGTAATTCATCTTTTATAATGCTGGGTTAACACTGCCTTTTGTGTTTACCTTGTAACTGTTTCATCAACTGTTTCATCCATTTCATCAAGTTTAATTTTGCTATAAACAGTAGCACTGTCGACTATGCTATTGTATGTTGCAATACAGTTTTTTGTTTTTTTCATTAAGTAAGTAAATGGAATCCTATTCTGTCTTATTGCATAAAGCAGCATCCATTTTTAGCATATGTTTAATGTAAAAGTTTTATGGTGTTTCAAGAGTATAAAACAAAGATGTTAAACATAAACACAAATGCTGTGTGAACTCAGCCTAACTCCTCTTGGGAGATGTGGACCTTACCTCAGGGTATTTTCAAGTGGCTGCCCTCTAATGTGTAGACCTCAAGCAGTCTAGGTGGGCAGCAGACTAAAGGACATGGTCAGACACGTAGATAATACTATTTTATGTATATTTATAATATACTTTAGTTAAAAAATATATATGTTTTTGGGTGTTTCTGCAGTTTTGGCCCTTGTGTCTCTGTGAGGAAACCCAATAGGGGAAGTGTGGGCGGGACAAGCAGGGTTCTGTGCAAGCTCCTGGCTTGTCAATCAGCCTGCTGTGTGAGCCGGGAGCGTGTCATAGAGCCTATGCGCAGAGCTCTGCTTGTTTCGTCCACACTTTCTGTATTTGGTCTCTTTACAGAGACACACAGTCAATAGCTGCAGGGACAAAAATATATGCATTTTTAGCCAATGTATATTACAGATATACATATCATGGTATTATCTACATTATATAAAATACATTTTTTTGCTAATGACAGATACACTTTAAGGGCGATTACTACTGAAAATTTCAAATAGCTGTAACAACAGCATAGCAAAAAAATGACTACATAAAAACTTACAACAAAACCAAAGAAAACAACATCTATGCCACCACCCCCTAATCCCTTTCACTATACTAAGACTTTGAGGCCACACAAAAAAAGGGCAGTTTTAACCCCTTAAGGACTCAGGGTTTTTCCGTTTTTGCACTTTCGTTTTTTCCTCCTAACCTTTTAAAAATCATAACCCTTTCAATTTTCCACCTAAAAATCCATATTATGGCTTATTTTTTGCGTCGCCAATTCTACTTTGCAGTGACATTAGTCATTTTACCCAAAAATGCACGGCGAAACGAAAAAAAAAATCGAAAAAAAAACGCCATTTTGTAACTTTTGGGGGCTTCCGTTTCTACGCAGTGCATATTTCGGTAAAAATTACACCTTATAAAAATTCTGTAGGTCCATACGGTTAAAATGATACCCTACTTATATAGGTTTGATTTTGTCGCACTTCTGGAAAAAATCATAACTACATGCAGGAAAATTTATACGTTTAAAAATGTCATCTTCTGACCCCTATAACTTTTTTATTTTTCCACGTACGGGGCGGTATGAGGACTCATTTTTTGCGCCGTGATCTCAAGTTTTTATTGGTATGATTTTTGTTTTGATCTGACTTTTTGATCACTTTTTATTCATTTTTTAATGTTATAAAAAGTTACCAAAATACGCTTTTTTGGACTTTGGAATTTTTTTGCGCGTACGCCATTGACCGTACGGCTTAATTAATGATATATTTTTATAGTTCGGACATTTACGCACGCGGCGATACCACATATGTTTATTTATTTTTTTTTTTACACTGTTTTATTTTTCTTATGGGAAAAGGGGGGTGATTCAAACTTTTATTAGGGAAGGGGTTAAATGACCTTTATTAACACTTTTTTTTTACTTTTTTTTTGCAGTGTTATAGGTCCCATAGGGACCTATAACACTGCACACACTGATCGCTCATCCTGATCACAGGCGTGTATTAACACGCCTGTGATCAGCATTATCGGCGCTGGACTGCTCCTGCCTGGATCTCAGGCACGGAGCAGTCATTCGCCGATCGGACACCGAGGAGGCAGGTAAGAGCCCTCCCGGTGTCCGATCAGCTGTTCGGGACGCCGCGATTTCACCGCGGCGGTCCGGAACAGCCCGACTGAGCAGCCGGGATACTTTCAGTTTCACTTTAGAAGCGGCGGTCAGCTTTGACCGCCGCTTCTAAAGGGTTAATACCGCACATCGCCGCGATCGGCGATGTGTGGTATTAGCCGCGGGTCCCGGCCGTTGATTAGCGCCGGGACCCAAGCGATATGATGCGGGATCGCGGCGCGATCCCGCTTCATATCGCGGGAGCCGGCGCAGGACGTAAATATACGTCCTGCGTCGTTAAGGGTTAACTTAGAGGATACAGAGTTAATACTCATCCCATGATATTTAATCCATTCACCGCAAATTTTATAGAATTTAGTCAAGGTATTTCTACAATTGTAGATTCCATATTCTAACTTTTAAACTCTTTCATAATCACTTGGTGCAATGTTAGGGCATTGGACTGCCACTGCATTGTTCCAATTAGTTTACACGCTTAATACAAAACATGCTGAATAGCCAATAGTTTTTCCCTATGCCTCAAGATGCCCTCTACACAACAAGCACACACAACAATGGATTATAATTTAATTGTGGTCTACAGTTGTCTTTCAGAACTGCCGCAGTCTGAGACATCGCCAGAACATATAAATGTGATCGGCCACCTTGGCCCAGATTTATCAAACTGTGTGAGAGAAAAAGTGGATGATCATTCCACAGCAACCAATCAGCGGATCAGCTGCTAAAGGACCGCTGCATGGTGGCTTTACATGTGCCTGCTCGGAGCGGCATTACGCCGCTACAAGCAGACACACTGAAGCGATGTGCAAGTCGCCGCGCATGCAGCCGCTACCCCTGCTCCATGAACTAGGCCACTGTGACTCGCACATCACAGTATGTCTGCTTGTAGATGCGTATTGCCGCTCCGAGCAGGCACATGTAAAGCCACCATGCAGCGGTCCTTCAGCGGCAGATCCTCAGTGTAAAATACGCTGTGGGTCCGCTTGTGTGAACGTACCCTTAAAGTGAAAGCTGAACTGTGATTGGTTGCTGTGGGAAAATCTCTCCACTTTTACTCTCACATAGTTTGATAAGTCTGGACCAAGTTGTCCCCACATCTGATACATTTTGCATCTAAGTTATATAATATTTTTCATAAAAGCAGGAGTTCTATATTCCTTATGTATTAGAAACACTTGTGATGCACTGTGAGATTCATTAGTTCCCAATTTGGGAACACTCACCAGCACTTCTTCCCACTGCTCAGTTGTTAATAAACCAGTATCCTGTTAACACTTTTCTTTACTTACCACTCTATACTTGTCCAGATATCTAGTTAGTACGAATTTGTGTATATGCAAGATGGTACCTGACCTACTCCCTTTGTTTGAAATATAATAGATAAATATTGATCTACAACATTCATGTTTAATACCTGGACTTATGCATTCCTAGCATGTCATAGCTGTAGGTATTGAAAGAGCGTCCAGCAGGTAATCACACATTGAATGGACAGCTGTGGAATTTTTTTTTTAATTGCATTTGTAGAATCTTAATTAAAAGACCCGATCCCCCGCTTTTTCCATCTGTCAAAACCTTGAAGTTTATATAATTCAGTCCAAGGTGTACACACATCTAACCCAGATAGCTGATTTACTTTTGACCAGACTTTCAGAATCAAACCTAAGGTTGGACATTAGTTCACATCCAATCCTACATACAAAAAACAACTTATCCCATATCCCAAACAGGGCCCCGCGTAGCCACTCTATGTTAGCAGCTAATGCGCGTAGCGTCGACCTCTCTGAGGTCGACGATACACCCTTCCCCATACAGTTCTATGGGAGAAGCGGGGAGGCACAAATTCTCCCATAGAACTACATGGAGGAGCATGTTGGCCACGACATGCTGCAACCGGCACGCCTCCTGCATGGGAGAGCTGGGGCAGAGCCATGGCCCCGTGTAGGAGATTTCGGTGCGTTCCAGCGCTCGGACCCCCTGTGATCAAACATCCCCTATCCTGTGGATAGAGGATAAGTTGTTTTTTGCTGCAAAGGACCAAGCCCATTTTGACCTTAAGGACCGGGCCAATTTTATTTTTGTAAAGATGAGTGAACCTGCCCGGGCTGCTTCAACTGCTATCCGGCAGGAGCTTAAGCATTATGCGCTGCCGAATAGCAGTTGATGCATGGTCCCGACATTCGGTATACTGAAAACGAATGCATTCGTTGTTCGTTAACATGCATATTCGTTATGCGTTAGTTAGCGAATGCATTCGTTAACTGTATATTCGTATTCGTATGCTTTTTCGGGATTTTGTGATTTTTTTTTTTTGTGCATTCTTTTCGTAACGAACATCCGAAAACGGGAAAATTTGTTTTGTTCCGTGTTCGTTACGAAACGAATTGCACATGTCTAGTCACTATATGGTCTCCTCTAGCTGCCACCAACTCCAGGCTGTGTCATTCAGCCACTATATGGCCTCCTCTTGCTGCTGCCAACTCCAGGCTGTGCCATTCAGCCACTATATGGTCTTCTCATGATTCCGCCACCTAAAGGCTGTGTCATTCAGCCACTATATGGTCTCCTCTTGCTGCCGCCAACTCCAGGCTGTGCCATTCAGCCACTATATATATGGTCTACTCTTGCTGCTGCCAACTCCAGAAGGTGCCATTCACCACTATATGGTCTACTCATGCTTCCGCCAGCTCCAGGCTGTGTCATTCAGCCACTATATGGTCCCTTCTTGCTGCCATCTACTCCAGGCCATGTCATTCAGCCATTATATGGTCTCCTCATGCTTCTGTCACCTCCAGGCTTTGTCACTTTACCGCCATGTGTTCTGCTCATGCTGCTGGCACAATAAAACTTTTTAGGTTCATGCATGTGAAATCTTCAATTTAAATGTTAAAAAATATCTTTAATCTTTTCAATTGTGAGGCCCTATGGTCTTGTAAGGTTTTTGCCACCTCCAGGCTGGGTCATTCAGCCACTATATGGTCTCCTCATGCTGCCACCTCTCTAATGCTGTGTCTTTCAGGCACTATATGGTCTCCTCATACTGATACCACCTCCAGGCTCATTGTGCTACTCTGCGACAGTGATTCTAATAGCGACGCCTCTAATCTGCATGTCATACTGAATAACAGTATTATTTCACTGACCCAGCACACACCCTATGCGTGTTACAGCAAGGCAAAGTGTTCAACACCCCTCTCTGAAGGCCAGAAATCGCTTTTTTTAATAGAGATTCTCCGCAAATAAATTCGGACCAAACCAAATTTTTCGGGAAATTCGGCAAATCGGCTGAATCAAATTTTTCAAATATTTGCTCATCACTAATGGCAGCCTAATTAATTTTGCAATTGGCTTCATTTAGCAAACTTCTCTGGTTCTGTAGATATCTCTTGTTATCCCTCCTCTTGTTGACAGTCATGGCCTCCGTCCACCAGCTTTGCTTTAAAAGCAGTGGTGATGTCAATGTCTAAGGTGGCTGAATAAACTCCTGAATGCACATGAGAGTCCCTGTTTGGGCTTATCTTAGCTCAGTCATCATGTCATTTGCAGGCATAGTGCTTTAGCTTGAAAGTTGTCAGTCGCAGAAACAAAAAACCTGCTTTTGACCCCAACCTGTCCAATAGCAATCCCGGGAGTGTAAGCTGACAGCAGCAGAGAAAGAGAGGTAGTCAGGAGATATAAGAAAACAAGAAGTCTAAGAAAATATTCTTAAATTATATAAATAGCAAGAAACTTAAAATTTAAAGTATTGGCCCCCTCAAAAATTACCTGAGGATATTGATAGAGGTGGAGGGGGAAAGTGCCAATTAAATGCCTTCTTTATTGTATTTACAAAGGAAAATCTATTGACAGATGACGTTATTGGGAATGATTTTCATTAAACTTTCATAAAATCTCATTTGTATTATCTAGCAAAAATTGCAATGCCCCTTAAAGGGGTACTCCGTCCCTAGACATCTTATCCCCTATCCAAATGATAGGGGATAAGATGTCAGATCGCCGATAAGATGTCAGATTGCCGCTGCTGGGGAGCCCCGGGATTCCCGCTGCGGCACTGTGCTATCATTACAGCACAGAGCGAGTTCACTGTGCACGTAGTGACGCGCAATACAGGGGCCGGAGCATCGTTACGTCATGGCCCCGCCCCTCGTGACGTCACGGCCCGCCCCTTTCAATACAAGTCTATGGGAGGGGGCGCGGCGGTCGTCACGCCTCCTGCCATAGACTTGCATTAAGGGGACGGGCCGTGATGTCACAAGGGGCGGAGCCATGATGTCACGTGGCTCCGTCCCCTGTATTGCTCGTCATTACGCACAGAGCGAACTCGCTCTGTGCTGTAATGATAGCGCAGTGCCGCAGCGGGGATCCCGGGGCTCCCCAGCAGCGGCACCGCGGCGATCTGACATCTTATCCCCTATCCTTTGGATAGGGGATAAGATGTCTAGGGGTGGAGTACCCCTTTAACAACTCATCCTGTTTAGGCTTGAGGACACAGCCAATTTTTTATTTTTCAATTTAGTTTTTTCCTACTTGCCTTCTTAGAACAATAACTCTTTTTCTTCCATCTTTCAGAAAAAGACAAAAAAATGCTAAAAGTACTAATCTAAACTGCGTTTTTAAAGAGGTTAATGGAAATATATTACTTAGAGTGCATTCACACCACATTTTGCCAAAAAGGCAGCCAGTTCTGGCAGGAGAATTTAAAAACCGATTGCTACCATAACCCCACCGGACCTGCACTGCATCCCATTCACCTCAATGAGCCAGACAGAGTCAGCAAGTGACTCTGGTTGACTCATTTTTGGACTGTATCCAGTTTTGTTGCCAGACTGAGAACCGTGGTCTGCCACGGTTTTTAGTCTGGCAACAAAAGTGATATGGATCAAAAATGAGCCAGCCGGAGTCACTTGCTGACTCCGTCTGGCCAAAAACATTGTATGAATGTACCCTTTGATTTTTTTTTATCCTAATCAGAATCAGATAGTGATAGTTTTAGTTATAAATAGATATAAAAAATAAATGAAAAACTGTACCTTATCAATCCACAGTCACTGATTTTTTTATATTCACTTTGAGGGGCATTTACTAATCTTTTACTATGTAGTCTGGTTTTTACCCTGTTTTTTTCTACTTCATTTTTGACTATGTGCGACAAATTTACTAAATTGTTGCACGGCATTAATAAATTTGGCACACATAGACAAAAGTGGGAAATTTACTTCATGTAGTAGAAAAAATAGTCTGTTCCTTCTTCCTGCTGTCTGAAGAGGTTTGGCTGCTAGGTTTCCTTCTGGATCTTTTGTTTTTGAGTTTTTTTTTTTAGCTTTTTCACCACATCTAAATAATTCAATAACTACAGTGGTCCCTCAAGTTACAATATTAATTGGTTCCAGCATGACCATTGTAAGTTGAAACCATTGTATGTTGAGACCATAACTCTATGGAAACGTGGTAATTGGTTCTAAAGGCACCAAAATGTCATCCAAAATAGGAAAAAGTGACAAAGAAAAATAAGTAGATAACTACGGTAACATAGATAAAGCAAATCCTTACATATAAAAGTAATAAAGATCTGCTGGGAGCTGTAAATCACTGTCTATGTCAGTGTTTCCCAAGCAGGGAGCCTCCAGCTGTTGCAAAACTATAACTCCCAGCATGCCTGGACAGCCAAAGGCTGTCCAGGCATGCTGGAAGTTGTAGTTTTGCAAAGGATGGGGCCACTCTGCTTGGGAAACACTTGTCTATGTAGAGGACAGCAGCGTCTTCAGGGGTCCTGTACAGTACAGGCAATGTCCCAAACAAGTAATGGAGTCGCCCTCACCTGGTGTCCAAAAGAGCAGCTAACCCTGATACAGGTAAAGTGTACAGAACATGTAATACCAGACACCAGTCAGTGCATACACTTCAGTAATACAGGGGTTTTACCAGTGAATGCCCATTTTGATTGGTTGGTTCTTCCAGCCATTGACACGTTTCACAGATCTGGACTGTCTGTACATTGTATGTTGAGTCTGGTTTCAACTTACGATGGTCCAGAAAAGACCATTGTATGTTGAAACTATTGTATGTTGAGGCCATTGTAAGTTGAGGGATCATTGTAAATTGTAGTCATGGCTCAGAAGTGGTAAACAGCGTTTAGTGTGTTTGTGTTTATTAAATTTTTTTTAACACAGTTTTTTTCTCCCTAAATGTACTTACACTTTTTTTTTTTTGGTTACTGCTTCTACAGATCTGTGTATCCTGTGGACTCCTTCAGATTCGGTGGACTACTTCGACGACCAGCGTTTTTCTTTGCTTGATGTTAATAAAATGGTTAACGAGGGCTTGTGGGGGGAGTGTTTTTTTGTAATAAATTTTTTTTTTAAACCTGTTGTGTTTTTTTTTATTTTACTTTACTAGACAGGCTTAGTAGTGGAAGCTGTCTTATAGACGGAGTCCATTACTAAGCCGGGCCTAGCGTTAGCCACAAAAACAGCTAGCGCTAACCCCCAATTATTACCCCGGTACCCAACACCACAGGGGTGCCGGGAAGAGCCGGTACCAACAGGCCCGGAGCGTCAGAAATGGCGCTCCTGGGCCTAGGCGGTAACAGGATGGCGTTATTTATGTTGGGGAGGGCCAGTAACAATGGTCCTCGCCCACCCTGGCAACGTCAGGCTGTTACTGTTTGGTTGGTAACCATAGGCTGAGAATAAAAATAGGGGGACCCCATGCGTTTTTTAAATATATTTAATTATTTATTTAAAAAAAAAAAACGCATAGAGTCCCCTCTATTTTCATTCTCAGCCAAATACCAACCAAACAGTAACAGCCTGACGTTCCCAGGGCGGGCGAGGACCATTGTTACTGGCCCTCCCCAGCCTAAATAACGCCAGCCTGTTACCGCCTAGGCCCAGGAGCGCCGTTTTTGACGCTCCAGGCCTGTTGGTACCGGCTCTTCCCGGCACCCCTGTGGCGTTGGGTACCGGGGTAATAATAGGGGGTTAGCGCTAGCTGTTTTTGTGGCTAACGCTAAGCCCAGCTTAGTAATGGACTCCGTCTATAAGACAGCTTCCACTACTAAGCCTGTCTAGTAAAGTAAGGAAAAACACAACAGGTTGGAGTTGTAGTCTTGCAACATCTGGAGGCACCCTGGTTGGGAAACACTGGCCTAAAACAGTGTTTCCCAACCCGGGTGCCTCAAGATGTTGCAAAACTACAACTCCCAGCATGCCTGGACAGCCAAAGGCTGTCCAGGCTTGCTGGGAGTTGTAGTCTTGCAATATCTGGAGGCACCCTGGTTGGGAAGCTTGGGCAACTTACCGGCTTCCGTAGGATCCAGCGCTGCACGACACTGCCGCGCGACGATCTCCGACAGCGATCGTCGCTGGAGCCTCGGAAGGGTAAGTGAACGTCTTCGCCGGTCCCCTTCAGCTGTTTAGTTTTGCAACAGCTGGAGGACTACAGTTTACAGACCACAAACCAGTGGTCTGCAAACTGTGGCCCTCCAGCTGTTGCAAAACTACAACTCTCAGCATGCCTGGACAGCCAATGGCTGTCCAGGTATGCTGGGAGTTGTAGTCTTGCAACATCTGGAGGCACCCTGGTTGGGAAACACTGTTTTACGCCAGTGTTTCCCAACAAGGGTGCCTCCAGCTGTTGCAAAACTACAACTCCCAGCATGCCTGGACAGCCAAAGGGTGTCCAGGCATGCTGGGAGTTGTAGTCTTGCAACATTTGGAGGCACCCTGGTTGGGAAGCTTGGGCAACTTACCGGCTTCCGTAGGATCCAGCGCTGCACGACACTGCCGCGCGACGATCTCCGTCAGCGATCGTCGCTGGAGCCTCGGAAGGGTAAGTGAACGTTTTCGACAATTACCTTCAGCTGTTTAGTTTTGCAACAGCTGGAGGACTACAGTTTACAGACCACACACCAGTGGTCTTCAAACTGTGGCCCTCCAGCTGTTGCATAACAGCAAAACCCAGCATGCCCTGACAGCCAAAGCCTTTGGCTCTCAGGGCAGGAGCCCGGGCTGAGATTACATTGCAGCTGCCCGGGCTCCTCATACGGCCTCCCCGCTACCCCCCCCTTGTCTCCCGCCCAGGCTCCTCATACGGCCTCCCCGTTACCCCCCCCCCTTGTCTCCCGCCCGGGCTCCTCATACGGCTTCAACGCTACCCCCCCTTGTCTCCCGCCCGCGCCGCTCAGCTCCCGCTGCTACAAGACTACAACTCCCAGCGTGTCCTCACTGTAAGGGCATGCTGGGACTTGTAGTCTTGCAACAGCAGACAGATGGGAGTTGTGTGGCGCTGGCAGGTGAGAGGGGTGGGATGTAAATCACTGTAGTGTCCCGGAGCGCAGTGAGGGTAGCGGGGAGAAAGTATGTCGGAGCCCGGGCGGCAGTAGCTTTTCCTACTCCATGTTGGAGCTGGAGTAAATTTAGTCAATTTTTACGGCTGTTGCGACAGTTTATTGCGCAACTGCGACTGTCTCAGTTAATAAATTCCTGACCACTGCAAGTAAAAACTGAAAACTTGCGTAAATTAAGCGGGGAAAAAAATTTGACTTTCTAGTTCTTGCTAGAGAAAGTCGCACAAAAAATAGGGTAGGCGCAATTGCGACAATTTTGCGCCAAAAATAGTCGGTAAAAAATGATTAAACCCCTTAGTAAATGCCCCTCTTAGTCCACACTTATTATCAATTCCTGGTCCTGTTTCAACACACACAAAGTTCCTGGTCACAGCAGTAGTATACTTTTTTGATAGTTCATGTAGTTTTACTATTTGTTAAACCATTTGAAAATGTTGCAACTTTTTAATACGTTCAACAAACAAGTAGCTGTGACCATTCAGAGAAGCATTTATTTTCTAAGTGACTCCTCTGATGACATCTACAAGGATGCCTGGAGCTGGCTAACATTATTTATTTATTTATTTATATAGCGCCTACAGATTCCGCAGCGCTCACAATTATGGGGTACAAACAATTATCACTGAGGAATCTGTGAGACTCATTATTGGGGAAGAGATACATACTCTCTCGGACACCTCTGTTACAAGTTTCACAGTCCTCTCCATTGCCACTGTATAGCATAAGTACTTAGTGAAAGACCACCCTGACACCGTTATCAGGCAGGGGAAGCTGTCTATGAGTTGTGTGTTTGACACATGTTGCAACACAGGAAGGACTGTGATGCTGACAATTGGGTTATAATTTCAGTATAATCCTTTGCTTCAAAATTGAGAGTAGGCCCAATTCAAGGCATATTAATAAAACATGAAGCTTGTAGTGGAGACATAAGGTAGTGGAGACAGGAGATTGTCCTTACGGGTGGGCAACTTTTGCTGGGTATAAGGATTTGATAAAAGAAAAAAGTGGACAAAAATGGGCCAACCTATTTGGAAGCTGGATAAAAGCTGTCCACTCACAGCAGCTTTCATTTTGTTTTATGTGATTGGTTGCCATGGGCAAGAAAGACATGTTATCTTTTAGAAAGATTTTCATGAATCTCCATAATTATGTCAGATTTTCATTTGTGCCACCAGAACACATCTCTACCAGGTTAGTGCCACCCCTATGTGTGAGTGTGAAGGCAGTTCTTTTTTTTTAGAAATGTGCTTATTTTTGCCTTTCCCATTTTTCCCTGTTACTTCTGCATGTTTCAATTCATTTCCCACTATTAGCATCTTTCCTTCTTCATCTGAACATGCGACCACTACACCCATCCTTAGGAATATTTTCCTCAACTCATCCTTCCTGTTTAGATATTATCCCATTTTATTGCTCTCTTTTGCTTCTAAGTCACCAATGACCTAAGTCCCAAAACTGTACAACACTACTCTGTCCTCCACCCCCATTTGATACATTGACCTCCTCTTATTATAAGTTTTCTTATCTCTTGCCATTACACATTTGACCCTCTCCTGGATCTCTTTATACTAGTGGTCTCCAACTAATGGACCTTCAGATGTTGTAAAACTAAAACTCCCAGCATGTTGGCTGTCCAGGCTGCGAAGTACAGTGGGGCAAAAGAGTATTAGTCGGCCACCAATTGTGCAAGTTCTCCGACTTAAAAAGATGAGAGAGGCCTGTCATTTTCATCATAGGTATACCTCAACTATGAAAGACATAATGAGAAAAAAAAAGGCAATGACAGAGGTCAAACATTTTCTGTAAGTCTTCACAAGGTTTTCACACACTGTTGCTGATATTTTAGCCCATTCCTCCATGCAGATCTCCTCTAGAGCAGTGATGTTTTGGGGCTGCCGCTGGGCAACACGACCTTTCAACTCCCTCTAAAGGTTTTCTATGGGGTTGAGATCTGGAGACTGGCTAGGTCACTCCAGGACCTTAAAATACTTCTTACAAAGCCATTCCTTCATTGCTCGAGCGGTGTGTTTGGGATCATTGTCATGCTGAAAGACCCAGCCACGTTTCATCTTCAATGCCCGCACCATGAGGCCGCGGCCAAAACGTCTCCTCCATGTAGTTCTATTAGAGAGGCGGGGATGCAGCATTCGTGTATCCCAACCTCTCCCATAGAACTGTATGGGGGTGGGGATGGAGGGGGCCTACCGTCGATCCTCTGCGATCAAACATTTATACCCTAACCTGTGGATAAGGGATAAGTGTATTTAGGCTGCAGATATCCTTTAAGCAGGGGGACACGTCTGGCACTGCATGATTTGAGTCCCTGGTGGTGTAGTGTGTTACTAATGGTAGCCATTGTTTCTTTGGTCCCAGCTCTCTGCAGGTCATTCACTAGGTCCCCTTATGTGGTTCTGCGATTTGTGCTCACTGTTCTTGTGATCATTTTGACACCACAGGGTGAGATCTTGGAGCCCCAGATCGAGGGAGATTATCCGTGGTCTTGTGTGTTTTCCATTTTCTAATAATTGCTCCCACAGTTGATTTCTTCACACCAAGCTGCTTGCCTATTGCATATTCAGTCTTTCCAGCCTGGCGCAGGTCTACAATTTTGTTTCTGGTATCGTTCGACAGCTCTTTGGTCTTGGCCAAGATGGAGTTTGGAGTGTGACTGTTTGAGGTTGTAGACAGGTGTCATTTACACTGATAACAGTTTCAAACAGGTGCCAAATCCTACAAAGTGATTTCCTGTATTATTTCCCCCAATTCTGTCTCTCATAGTTGAAGTGTAACTATGATGAAAATTACAGGCCTCTCTCATCTTTTAAAGGGGTACTCCGGTTTAAAACTTTTTTTTTTTAATCGAGTGGTGCCAGAAAGTTAAACAGATTTGTAAATTACTTCTATTAAAAAATCTTAATCCTTCTAGTACTTATTAGCTGCTGAATACTACAGAGGAAATTATTTTCTTTTTGGAACACAGAGCTCTCTGCTGACATCATGACCACAGTGCTCTCTGCTGACACCTCTGTCCATTTTAGGAACTGTCCAGAGCAGCATATGTTTGCTATGGGGATTTTCTTCTACTCTGGACAGTTCTCAAGCCCATTTTCACCTTAAAGGGGTACTCCGGTGCTTACACATCTTATCCCCTATCCAAAGGAGGGGATAAGATGCCTGATCACGGGAGTCCTGCAGCTGAGGATGCCCGTGATTATGCACGTGGCACCCCGTTTGTAATCAGTCCCCGGAGCGTGTTCACTCCGAGTCTGATTACGGTCAACCGCAGGGCCCCTGCCCCTCAATGCAAGCCTATGGGAGGGGGCGTGATAGCTATCACGCCCCCTCCCGTAGGCTTGCATTGAGGGGCAGAGCGTGACGTCACACGGGGGCGGGGGCATGATGTCACACGCCTCCGGCCCTGCGGTCGACCGTAATCAGACCCGGAGCAAACACGCTCCGGGGACTGATTACAAACGGGGTGCTGCGTGCATGATCACGGGCGTCCCCAGCTGCGGGACTCCCGCGATCAGGCAACTTATCCCCTATCCTTTGGATGGGGATAAGATGTGTAAGCACCGGAGTACCCCTTTAAGGACCAGGCCAATTTTATTTTTGCGTTTTCGTTTTTTCCTCCTCGCATTCTAAAATCCATAACTCCTTTATATTTCCATCTACAGACCCATATAAGGGCTTGTTTTTTGTGTGACAAATTGTACTTTGTAATGAAACCTCTCATTTTACCTCGCATTTTGGAGGGTATTGTTTTCACACTATACACTTTACAGTAAAAATGTCATGTGTTGTTTATTCTGTGGGTCAATACAATTAAAATGATACCCATGGCTAGATACTTTTATATTTTTGTACCGCTTAAAAAAATCTAAAACTTTTTGTACAAAATCAGTAATCTAAAATCGCCCTATTTTGACCACCTATAACTTTTTCATTTTTCCATATATAGGGCGGTATGAGGGCACATTTTTTTGCGCCGTCATCTGTACTTTTTATCGATACCACATTTGCATATATAAAACTTTTAGATATTTTTTTATTAATTTTATTTTTATTAAATGTGACAAAAAAGCAGCATTTTTGGAATTTAATTTTTTTTAACGTTTACACCATTCACCGTACGGGATAATTAACATTATATTTTGATAGTATGGACATTAACACATGCAGCGATACTTAATATGTTTATTTAAAAAAAATTAAGCTTTTTGGGGGTAAAATGGGAAAAACTGACAATTTTCATTTTTATTGGGAGAGGGGATTTTTCATTTTTTTTTTTACTTTTTATTTTTACATATTTTTACTTTTATTATAAACTTTTTATGTCCCCATAGGGGACTATCTATAGCAATCCTTTGATTGCTAATACTGTTCAGTGCTATGTATAGGACACAGCACCGATCAGTATTATCGGTGATCTTCTGCTCGATCTCAGACCAGAGCAGAAGACCCCGGGAGACGCCCGGAGCCAGGTTAGGGGAACTCTGGCCATCATGCTGGATAATCGGATCACCGCGGCAGGCCTGCGGGCGATCTGATCATCCATTCAAAGTACCGCACTGCCGCAGATGCCGTGATCTGTATTGATCATGGCATCTGAGGGGTTAATGGCGGTTAATGGCGATCGCGGATGTCGGCTATTACTGGCGGGTCCCCGGCGGGTTCCGATGCTCGCGGTCATACACAGGACGTAAATGTACGTCTTGGTGCGTGAAGTCCCGCCAAACCTGGACGTACATTTACGTCTGTGGTGGTTAAGGGGTTAAACTGGACAGAGATGTCAGCAGAGAGCACTGTGGTCATAATGTCAGCAGAGAGCTGTGTATTCCAAAAAGAAACAAATTTCCTCTGTAGTATTTAGCAGCTAATAAGTACTGGAAGGATTAAGATTTTTTAATAGAAGTAATTTAGAAATCTGTTTAACTTTCTGGCATCAGTTGATTTAAAAAAAAAAAAATTAATTCCACCGGAGCACCCCTTTAAAGTGGGAGAACTTGCACAATTGGTGGCTGACTAAATACTTTTTTGCCCCACTATAGTTGTGCAACATCTGGAGATTAATATTTTGGTCACCGCTTTATACCTTACCAACTGCAGACTGTCTCCTACTCCCACATTTACTTGTCCTCTCAATCTCTCTCTGTATATATCCTTAAAGGGGTACTCCGGTGGAAAACTTTTTCTTTTTAAATCAACTGATGCCAGAAAGTTAAACAGATTTCTAAATTACTTCTAGTACTTATTAGCTGCTGAATACTACAGAGGAAATTATTTTCTTTTTGGAACACAGAGCTCTCTGCTGACATCATGACCACAGTGCTCTCTGCTGACACCTCTGTCCATTTTAAGAACTGTCCAGAGTAGAAGAAAATCCCCATAGCAAACATGCTGCTCTGGACAGTTCCTAAAATGGACAGAAATGTCAGCAGAGAGCACTGTGTTCCAAAAAGAAAAGAATTTCCTCTGTAATATTCTGCACATAATAAGTACTAGAAGGATTAAGATTTTTTAATAGAAGTAATTTACAAATATGTTTAACTTTCTGGTAACAGTTGATTTAAAACAAAAAAAAAAAAAAAAAGTTTTACACCGGAGTACCCCTTTAAAGGCTCTATCCTGAGACCCCTGTTCTTCTGTAATTATAATTTTGCCCCTGAGAAACTTATAAAATAACATGGCGTTAAAAACAACTTTTAGAGTATCTTCATGTGGGAAAAAAATGGCTTTTATGGAAAATTAGTTGAGTACCCGACGTTGCCCGGTTTTTCCCTCCTAATCCTTGTTAGGGAGGAAAATAAACAAAGGAGGAAGTTTTTGACTTCATATCCCGTCCTCATATATTGTTGTGATATGCCAACCCCATATCCCATCCTCCTATCCCGACCTCCTATACTGACCTCCTATCCCAACCTCCTATGCCGTCCTCCTATCTTGACCTCCTATCTTGACCTCCTATCTTGACCTCCTATCTCGACCTCCTATACCATCATCCTATCTCAACCTCCTATCTAGACCTCCTATCCTGACCTCCTATCCCATCCTCCTATCCTGTCCTCCTATCCTGTCCTCCTATCCCGTCCTCCTATCTTGACCTCCTATCTCGACCTCCTATCTCGACCTCCTATCCCGTCCTCCTATCTCGACCTCCTATCTCGACCTCCTATCCCGACCTCCTATCCCGACCTCCTATCTCGACCTCCTATCCCGTCCTCCGATCTCAACTTCCTATCTCAACCTCCTATCCCATCCTCCTATCCCATCCTCATTTCTAGACCTCCTATCTCGACCTCCTATCTCGACCTCCTATCCAGACCTCCTATCCCGTCCACCTTTCCCGTCCTCCTATCTCGACCTCCTATCTAGACCTCCTATCCTGACCTCCTATTTCGACCTTCTATCTCGACCTCCTATCTCGACCTCCTATCCCGTCCTCCTATCCCGTCCTCCTACCCCATCCTCCTATCCCGTCCTCCTATCCCGTCCTCCTATCCCGACCTCCTATCTTGACCTCCTATCTCGATCTCCTATCTTGACCCCCTATCTCGACCTCCTATCCCGTCATCCTATCTCAACCTCCTATCTAGACCTCCTATCCCGTCCTCCTATCTCGACCTCCCATCTCGACCTCCTATCTCGACCTCCTATCCCGTCCTCCTATCTCGACCTCCTATCCCGACCTCCTATCTCGACCTCCTATCCCGTCCTCCTATCCTGTCCTCCTATCTCAACTTCCTATCTCAACCTCCTATCCCATCCTCCTATCCTATCCTCATTTCTCGACCTCCTATCTCGACTTCCTATCCCGACCTCCTATCCCGTCCACCTTTCCCATCCTCTTATCTCGACCTCCTATCTAGACCTCCTATCCCGACCTCCTATCTCGATCTCCTATCTCGACCTCCTATCTCGACCTCCTATCCCGTTCTCCTATCTCGACCTCCTATCCCGACCTCCTATCCCGTCCTCCTATCTTGACCTCCTATCCCGATCTCCTATCCTGACCTCCTATCCCTTCATCCTATCTGAACCTCCTATCCAGACCTCCTATCCCATCCTCCTATCCCGTCCTCCTATCCCGACCTCCTATCCTGGCCTCCTATCCCGACCTCCTATCCCGTCCTCCTATCCCATCCTCCTATCTTGGCTTCCTATCTTGACCTCCTATCCTGTCCTCCTATCCCGTCCTCATATCCTGTCCTCATATCTCGACCTATCTCGACCTCCTATCCCGATCTCCTATCCCGTCCACCTATCTCAACCTCCTATCTCGACCTCCTATCCCGACCTCCTCTTCTGACCTCCTATCCCGACCTCCTATCCCATCCTCCTATCTCGACCTCCTATCATGACCTCCTATCCCGACCTCCTATCTCGACCTCCTATCCTGACCTCCAATCCTGTCCTCCTTTTCCCGTCCTCCTATCTCGACCTCCTATCTCGACCTTCTATCCCGACCTCCTATCCCGACCTCCTATCCCTTCCTCCTTTCCCGTCCTCATATCTCGACCTCCTATCTCGACCTTCTATCTTGACCTCCTATCTCGACCTCCTATCCCGACATCCAATCTCGACCTGCTATCCCGACCTCCTATCCCGACCTCCTATCCTGTCCTTCTATTCCGACCTCCTATCCTGACCTGCTATCCCATCCTCCTATCCCGTCCTCCTATCTTGACTTCCTATCCCGACCTCCTATCTTGACCTCCTATCCCGTCCTCATATCCCGTCCTCCTATCCTGACCTCCTATCTCGACCTCCTATCTCGACCTCCTATCCCGACCTCCTGTCCCGACCTCCCATCCCGTCCTCATATCCTGACCTGTAATATGTGTACCAGGTATTGAAATATCTCCAGCTGTACTGAAGTTATGTGGGAACATACATTTCCCATTGATTTGCATGGCACTTTAAACAAAAAGCCCGACCCTCACAAATGGGGGTAGTTAAGGGTTAAATTAAGTATCCTATATTTTAAGTGGACATATAAGTAAGATGTGATCAAGTATTATCGAAATATCTCCAGCCGTTTGGAAGTTATGCAGTAAAATATCATTCCCATTGACTTGTATGGGACTTTAAACAAAAACCCCGACCCTGGCAAATAGGGGTGAGTAAGGGTTAACTCACCTATCCTATGTTTGTTGTTGACATATGAGTATTTAACCCCTTCAGGACCAAGCCCATTTTGGCCTTAAGGACCAGAGCGTTTTTTGCACATCTGACCACTGTCACTTTAAACATTAATAACTCTGGAATGCTTTTAGTTATCATTCTGATTCCGAGATAGTTTTTTCGTGACATATTCTACTTTATGTTAGTGGTAAATTTTATGGTAACTTTCATCCTTTCCTTGTGAAAAATCCTAAAATTTGATGAAAAATTTGAAAATTTTGCATTTTTCTAACTTTGAAACTCTCTGCTTGTAAGGAAAATGTATATTACAAATAAAAAAAAAAATTTATTCACATATACAATATGTCTACTTTATATTTGCATCATAAAAGTGACGAGTTTTTACTTTTGAAAGACACCAGAGGGCTTCAAAGTTCAGCAGCAATTTTCCAATTTTTCACAAAATTTTCAAACTAACTATTTTTCAGGGACCAGTTCAGGTTTGAAGTGGATTTGAAGGGTCTTCATATTAGAAATACCCCACAAAAGACCCCATTATAAAAACTGCACCCCCCAAAGTATTCAAAATGACATTCAGTCAGCGTTTTAACCCTTTAGGGGTTTCACAGGAATAGAAGCAAAGTGAAGGAGAAAATTCACAATCTTCATTTTTTACACTCGCATGTTCTTGTAGACCCAATTTTTGAATTTTTACAAGGGGTAAAAGGAGAAAATGTATATTTATATTTGTAGCCCAATTTCTCTCGAGTAAGCACATACTTCATATGTCTATGTAAAGTGTTCGGCGGGCGCAGTAGAGGGCTCAGAAGGGAAAGAGCGATAAGGGGATTTTGGAGAGTACGTTTTTCTGAAATGGTTTTTGGGGGGCATGTTGCATTTAGGAAGCCCCTATGGTGCCAGAACAGCAAAAAACCCTCACATGGCATACCATTTTGGAAACTAGACCCCTTGAGCCCTTGAGGAACATAACAAGGAATAAAGTGAGCCTTAATACCCCACAGGTGTTTCACGACTTTTGCATATGTAAAAAAAAAAATTTTTTTTCACTAAAATGTGTGTTTCCCCCCAAATTTCACATTTTTCCAAGAGTTAATAGCAGGAAATACCCCCCAATATTTGTAACCCCTTCTCTTCTGAGTATGGAGGTACCCCATAAGTTGACCTGAAGTGCACTATGGGCGAACTACAATGCTCAGAAGAGAAGGAGTCATATTTGGCTTTTTGAGAGCAAATTTTGCTCGGGGGGCATGTCGCATTTAGGAAGCCCCTATGGTGCCAGAACAGCAAAAAAAAAACACATGGCATACCATTTTGGAAACTAAACCCCTTGAGGAATGTAATAAGGAATAAAGTGAGCCTTATTACCCCACAGGTGTTTCACGACTTTTGCATATGTAAAAAAAAATAAAAATTTCCACTAAAATGTTTTTTTCCCCCCAAATTTCACATTTTTGCAAGGGTTAATAGCAGAAAATACCCCCCAAAATTTGTAACCCCATCTCTTCTGAGTATGGAGGTACCCCATAAGTTGACCTGAAGTGCACTATGGGCAAACTACAATGCTCAGAAGAGAAGGAGTCATATTTGGCTTTTTGAGAGCAAATTTTGCTCGGGGAGCATGTCGCATTTAGGAAGCCCCTAAGGTGCCAGAACAGCAAAAAAAAAAAAAAACACATGGCATACCATTTTGGAAACTAGACCCCTTGTGGAACGTAACAAGGTGTACAGTGAGCATTTGCCCCCCACTGGTGTCTGACAGATCTTTGGAACAGTGGGCTGTACAAGTTTTCATTTTCACGGACCACTGTTCCAAAGATCCGTCAAACACCTGTGGGGGGTAAATTCTCACTGCACCCCTCATTACATTCCGTGAGGGGTGTCGTTTCCGAAATGGGGTCACATGTGGTTTTTTTTTTTTTTTTTGCGTTTGTCAAAACCGCTGTAACAATCAGCCACCCCTGTGCAAATCACCTCAAATGTACATGGTGCGCTCTCCCTTCTGGGCCTTGTTGTGCGCCCCCAGAGCTTTTTGCGCTCACATATGGGGTATCTCCGTAGTCGGGAGAAATTGCGTTACAAATTTTGGGGGGCTTTTTTCCCTTTTACCTCTTGTGAAAATGTAAAGTATAGGGCAACACCAGCATGTTAGTGTAAAAATTTTTATTTTTTTACACTAACATTCTGGTGTAGACCCCAACTTTTCCTTTTCATGAAGGGTTAAAGAAGAAAAAGCCCCCCAAACCTTGTAACACAATTTCTCCAGAGTACAGCGATACCCCATATGTGGCCCTAAACTGTTGCCCTGAAATACGACAGGGCTCCAAAGTGAGAGCGCCATGTGCATTTGAGGCCTAAATTAGGGATTTGCATAGGGGTGGACATAGGGGTATTCTACGCCAGTGATTCCCAAACAGGGTGCCTCCAGCTGTTGCAAAACTCCCAGCATGCGTGGACAGTCAACGGCTGTCCGGCAATACTGGGAGTTGTTGTTTTTCAACAGCTGGAGGCTCTGCTTTGGAAACAGTGGTGTACCGGACGTTCTTATTGGGGGAGGGGGGCTGTGTAGGGGTATGTGTATATGTAGTGTTTTTAACTTTTTATTTTATTTTGTGTTAGTGTAGTGTAGTGTAGTGTAGTGTTTTTAGGGTACAGTCACATGGGCAGGGGATTACAGCGAGTTTCCCAACGCAAAATTTGCTGCATCTCAAGATGCGAGAAACCCACTGTAAAAGGCTCGCCCATGTGAATGTACCCTGTACATTCACAGGGGGGGGGGGGGGGGGGGGTTGCACCAGCTGTTGCAAAACCACAACTCCGAGCATGCATGGTCTGTTAGTGCATGCTGGGAGTTATAGTTTTGCAACAGCTGGAGGCACACAGGTTAGGAAACACTGAGTTAGAAACAGACAATGTTTCCCAACCAGTGTGTCTCCAGTTGTTTCAAAACTACAACTCCCAGCATGCCCAGACAGCTGAAGGGCATGCTGGGGCCAGATGTTGCTGAACTAAAACTCCCAGCATGCCTGGACAGTCAGTGCATACTGGGAGTTGTAGTTTTGCAACAGCTGGAAGAGCACAGATTGGAGACCATTATACAATGGTCTCCAAACTGGGGCCCTCCAGATGTTGCAAAACTACAACTCCCAGCATGCATGGTCTGTTAGTGCATGCTGGGAGTTATAGTTTTGCAACAGCTGGAGGCACACAGGTTAGGAAACACTGAGTTAGAAACAATGTTTCCCAACCAGTGTGTCTCCAGTTGTTGCAAAACTACAACTCCCAGCATGCCCAGACAGCCAAAGGCTGTCTAGGCATGCTGGGAGTTGTAGTTTTCAGACTTCTAGAAGCAGCAGTGAAGATCTTCACTGCTGCCTCTGAGGACCACATACTTACCTGCCGGTCCCGTCGCTGCTCGTCCACGTGGCCGGTCCTGCCGCTGCTCCAGGTAAGGCTGCCGGTCCCCTCGTGTTCCCCCCGTGTTCCCCCCCTATGCCGCAGGTCCCTGCGAGCCCCTGCAGCCATCGTCCCCCGTTCTGCCCGACTTCCAGGGGCGGGCAGTGCGGGGGATCTGAACTTTCACCCCAGATCACTGTGATTGGTCCACAGGGACCAATCACAGTGATCGCTGACCAGGACCATCAATGGATGGTCCTGGGGGGTGAAGCAGAAGTTGTCCCCTGCTGGAAACAGCGGGACTTCTGCTGGTTAACCTGTGCGATGCTGCGCATCGCCGGGTTAACTGAATGCCATTTATAAACGCCGGGATGCGCGAACGCACTGCACAACCCGGCGTTTATATTTGCCATTCTGCGGGAAGGGGTTAAACAAGTTTCATGTTAATATCTTTAGCCATTTGGACATGATGCTGGAACATATACACATACATACATACACACACACATTCGCCCTCCTTTACTATTGCAAACGCGGGTTGTATGCCAAATTCTGTCGCAATGTGCCAGAAATTCTGTCTGCGCCAGATTTTGCACCAGAATTTGTGCCAGAATTGAAAAAACCCAACTAACTCTCCATTTTGCTAAGAAAACCCCAAAATGGGGTGTGGCAGCTGGGAAAAGGGGGCGTGGTCTCAGAAAAGTTGCGTGTTCCCGACATTTTCACAAAAAAACAACATATTTACTAAGGTTTCCACATAAAATGTGGTGGATTTGAGCTGAGGAAAACCAGACAGATCAGAGCATGTGTAAAAAAAGCAAAGTGTAGGGAAAGTGGAAAATGTAGGGAAACTTTAGTAAATACCTTGGAAAATAAATACACTCCACTCTTAGTAAATAAGGGCCATTGAGTTTTATATATATATATATATATGTATATATATATATATATATGTATATATATATATAGCAACATTATATATATATATGTATGGGATATATAATATAATATATATGTATGGGATCAGTATTTTCCTCAGGGAGAGGACGCCACTTCTGGCATAGGACGGAGATTTAAGTAGGCCATTTAGCACTCCGCAGGCTCCTGGGTAGAGGGGTGTAGAGCCGAGGTACTTTTGTGCCTCGGGGAGTGGTGACCCTGAGGTGCCGAAACTCACTGGGTGTTAACTCACTGAGTGAACACACTGCACCATACTCTTCACCTTTGGCACTCACCCTTGGTATCCCGGCCTTCTGGCTAGGATCAGGGCAATTTTTATAGATCCGGGCAGTGTATCTGCACTCGTCCACTTATTTATTATTTTTATGTCTTGTCACTGTGCCACGTTTGTGTCCATATTTGTACACAGGATTGTCAGGATGCGGTAGCTCTTCTGGGTGTCCCTCCTGGACATTAGGTTCCTCACCTCCCTGCAACCCCTGGGCATCTTGGCTTTGGTCAAGATGCCACCAGTATACGGCTCCTCGGCTGATACCTTGGCTAACGCCTAGGTTGAAGCCAGGAGCATTTTCGGCCCCTTAGTAGCTTCGGCGAAAAGGGGCATCGTACCTGGATCCTTGCAGGTGCCTTTTGGCCCGGAGGTGAAGGGTAGTTTTGTTGGGGGGCCTCTCTCCTGTTGGAGAAGGGCTTAGCGATAGACTGCATCCTTTGTGCACATTTTTTTAGTGTGACACGTTTGCACTTTTTCATGCACTTTGGGTGATAGAGAGCACTTGCCTAGGCTCTTAAAAAAACAGCTGTCTGCAGATGGGTCCTCTTTCCTTCTGGAGAGAGTTCTGGCTTGGCATAAATCCCAATCAGTTGTGAGACTTCGTAATTGGAGCCTGAGCTGTTTTGCAGGACACACTTCCTGTGCAGGTGGTGTGGTGAGCTAATTTGCAATTTGCATATATATATATATATATATATATATATATATATATATATATATATATATAAAGTTTCAAAGCCC
This sequence comes from Hyla sarda, assembly GCF_029499605.1. Classification (NCBI taxonomy): domain Eukaryota; kingdom Metazoa; phylum Chordata; class Amphibia; order Anura; family Hylidae; genus Hyla; species Hyla sarda. Next base: position 245,419,738 of record NC_079192.1, read on the forward strand.
ATGTTAAAAACAACATCATAATCACCACCAAATGTTGTGTGTTTTTTTTCATAGAGGTTTTTGCCTGTGTGAACGTAACCCTATGTTTTTGACACTTACATTTACCTTTCTGTCCCTAATACTAGCACCCTACCAAGGGCATAATACTATAGAGGAAGATAATGCAAGTGTAAAAATCGTGGGGAAATACATCTCACTCTATTAATTAATGGCATGCTCCAAACATGTACCCAATTTTCCCTTCCCTTAACCAATCTTACATTTTCTGCTTATTTTCTAAAATATTGGGCAAGATTTCTTAATATTTTTTTTTCACAATCTGGGTCATTAATGATTTTTCTTTACTCTGTGGCATATTTTCAGGTTGTGATTTTTCGCTTTCAACAGAGAGGTAAAAAAAACTTTTTGGCACACTTTAGAAACGTTAATAAAAATTCATTATGAAAAAGGGGAATCATAGTACGTGAGGTTCATAATTTTTAGTTTTCCCAAGATCTTATGCCGTCTGGACCTTCCATTTGCACCAAGATCTTGTTCTTTTATGTAACTCCAGACTTTCTACCACCATTACAACCTGTAAAATCACCCTGATAACCCTGCTCTAAAGGCTTACAACCTACAATAACCCAGTCTCCATTAGAAAAGTGTACGCATCAAATATTGACCAAAATACTGTGTGTAATACCAGCCTCAGATTGTAAATCCTCACAGACAGGAGCCTCTTTCCTTCTGTACCAGTCTATAACTCTCCTCTACTGGTACATGTATAGGTAAACCCCTTATTTATATATTTCATATATGCAGTACTCTGGAAGTAAATAACTAATAATTATATTTTTTATGGTGGCAAGATGCATAAATATGATCTTTTTCTTATTTTACACTGCCCAATTATTATGATAGCCCAGAAATAAGCGAATAGAATTTTATATATGAATTTAACACATCAGGGCTTTTTTGTAAAGAATAATACCCTTCTTCCCTCAGCTCTTGTTCTTTAGAAAAAAACAAATGGACTCTGATTATGGTATGCTGAGGCCATCTTGTGGACATTCTATATAAAGACAAACAATTTGTACTTTTTGTTTTATTCAATTATTATTTAATGATTTTATCTTGTGGATTTTTGAGGTTGACAGTAGCTGATTTTACCTATAAATAAATGTTTTTGTATTCCAGTGTTCCAAAATAAAATCCAGAATCTTTATGGATTATAAAATGTGAATTTAAAAGTATAAGTATTTACCTTTAAATACAACCTGACTGCATAAAACTGGTTTAACACAATGTTAGTGTTCTTCATTGCAACCAAGCTTTAATTTTACAGTTCTATATTGTTGATAACTTTTTGATGGCTAACTAAAGAGATAACAAATACCAAGCTTTCAAGACTGCCTAATTCTCTTCATTGTGCATCAACACCATCTTTTCAGTTAGTCTATCTACTGTCTAACATGGTAGAAAGTTAATTTACTGAAAAAGGAAAAAGCTTATTTGGTAGAAAAATACACACTATCACCAAATATTTCTTAAAGGGATACTCCGATGGATTTTTTTTTTCACATGAAATGGAGCCAGAAAGTTAAACAGATTTGTAAATTACTTCTATTTAAAAATCTTAATCCTACCAGTACTTATAAGCTGCTGTATTCTCCACAGGAAGTAGTATTTTTTTTTAAGAATTCCTTTTAGTCTGACCACAATGCTCTCTGCTGACACCTCAGTTCATGTCAGGAACTGTCCAGAATACAAGCAAATCCCCATAGCAAACCTCTCCTTCTCTTGACAGTTCCTGATACGGACAGAGGTGTCAGCAGAAAGCACTGTGGTCAGACTGAAAATACCCCTTAACGACGCAGGACGTATATTTACGTCCTCCGCAGGCTCCCGTGATAGTCCGTGGGGTCACGCGGTGTCCCTGCGTCATATCGGGTCGGTCCCGGCGGCTATCAAAGCTGACCGCCGCAAATGAAGTGAAAGTATCCCGGCTTCTCAGTCGGGCTGTTCGGGACCGCCGCAGTGAAATCGCGGTGTCCCGAACAGCTTACAGGACACTGGGAGGGCCCTTACCTGCCTCCTCGGTGTCCGATCGACGAATGACTGCTCCGTGCCTGAGATCCAGGCAGGAGCAGTCAAGTGCCGATAACACTGATCACAGGCATGTTAATACACGCCAGTGATCAGCAAGAGAGATCATTGTGTGCAGTGTTAAAGGTCCCTATGGGAGGTATAACACTGCAAAAAAAAGTGTTAATAAAGGTCATTTAACCCCTTCCCTAATAACATTTTGAATCACCCCCCTTTTCCCATAAAAAAAATAAAACAGCGTAAATAAAAAAAAAATTGCCGCGTGCGTAAATGTCCGAACTATAAAAATATATCATTAATTAAACTGCACAAGAAATGGCGTACGTGCAAAAAAATTACAAAGTCCAAAAAAGCGTATTTTTGGTCACTTTTTATTCCATTAAAAAATGAATAAAAAGTGATCAAAAAGTTCGACCAAAACAAAAATCATACCGATAAAAACTTCAGATCACGGCGCAAAAAATGAGTCCTCATACCGCCCTGTACGTGGAAAAATAAAAAAGTTATAGGGGTCAGAAGATGACATTTTTAAACGTATAAATTTTCCTGCATGTAGTTATGATTTTTTCCGGAAGTACAACAAAATCAAACCTATATAAGTAGGGTATCATTTTAACCGTATGGACCTACAGAATAATGATTTGATTTTGTTGCACAATGATTTTTTTTTTCGTCGTGAATTTTTGGGTAAAATGACTAATGTCACTGCAAAGTAGAATTGGTGACGCAAAAAATAAGCCATAATATTGATTTTTAGGTGGAAAATTGAAAGGGTTATGATTTTTTAAAAGGTAAGGAGGAAAAAACAAAAGTGCAAAAACTGAAAAACCCCGAGTCCTTAAGGAGTTAAATTATTAATCGCATCGGTGAATAATTAATTTGGTTTATATTACGTAATTATTAAGATTGTAATTTTTAAACTTAACTACTTAGTAAATTGGGGATTTTGGTTGTGTTTCTCAGCCTACTATTATATTCTGTTATAATGTTTTGTATTTTCTCATAAAGCAGATATTGTTAGAATTAAAGGAGATGTTTCTACAAAGTAAAGAAAGGTATGTCAATAAGAGGTTGTCCCATTAACACGTTTTTAATTTACTCAGAATATGTTCATATTTAGAGCGATCACTCATAGCAAGACCTATTATGATCCTCTCATTAAACAAAATTATACTGTATAGATAGTAATAACTATTTTCAGTGCAGTTGCTTGACTGGCTGACCAGTAAATAAAAGTTAAGAGATATTTGACTTAATTTTTTTGCCCTATCTTCCCCCGACCCCCCACCCCCCCGTGGCCCTGTGGGGTGGCATGGGAAGGATTGGGTTGGTCGATAATTTGTACTTTGTGTATTTCTGGTACAATTGGAACAAGGATAGGATGACCGTAGAATCAGGAGTTTGTCCGACGCATATATGAACCGTCAGGAAGCAGAGTAAAATCAAGGGATTTATTGAATGCAACGCGTTTCGCTGCGCATGCTGTCAATACATATCCATAGTAAAATAGTATTAAAGGGGTACTCCGCCCCTAGACATCTTATCCCCTATCCAAAGGATAGGGGATAAGATGTCAGATCCCCGGCGTCCATCTGCTGGGGACCCCGGGGATCGCCGCTGCGGCACCCCGCTATCATTACTACGCAGAGCGAGTTCGCTCTGCACGTAATGACGGGCAATACCGGGGCCGGAGCAGCGTTACTTGACGGCTCCGCCCCTCGTGACGTCACGGCCCGCCCCAGTCAATACAAGTCTATGGGAGGGGGCGTGACGCCCTCTGCCATAGACTTGCATTAAGGGGACGGGCCGTGATGTCATGAGAGGCGGAGCCATGACGTCACGCTGCTCCGTCCCCTGTATCGCCCGTCATTACGCACAGAGCGAACTCGCTCTGTGCAGCAATGACAGCGGGGTGCTGCAGCGGCGATCCCCGGGGTCCCCAGCAGCGGGACCATGGCGATCTGACATCTTATCCCCTATCCTTTGGATAGGTGATAAGATGCCAGGGGCGGAGTACCCCTTTAACCCCTTGAGGACCCAGGACGTCCTGTGACGTCCTGGCGTATTCCGGTCCCTGCCACTCGCCGGGCAGAGATCGGAAGCGGATGCCTGCTGAAATGCTTCAGCAGGCATCCCGGGGCAAACGCTGAGGAGGGCCATGTAGGCCCCCCATGTCGGCGATCGTCGCAAATCGCGAGGGAAATTGCCCCTGCGATCTGCGGGGATACCGGGCTGATCGGGTCTCTGGGACCGGACCGCCCGGTAATTTTGCATGATCCCCCGGTTGTCACAGACAGCCAGGACCATGCTGGAGGCTAGGAGCGAGGTGGCAAGCCTGCCACCTCCTCCTATCCCCTGCGATCCGTCGGTTAGCTAACCGACCAATTGCAGGGGGGGGGGGGCGGTTACTTCCTCCCGCCCGGCCCCTGGAAGTCCGGAGAGGATGGGAGGAAGACTGGAGGACGCGGCGGGGGACGGGGGAGTGCTGGGGCCTGGCCTCGTCCCTGAAGACCCGGATCCCGGCGATGAAGACAGCGGCGGCGGCGACAGGTGAGTTCCTCTTCAGCCGCGGTCGGGCCCTTTACAGCAATGCACGTTGCCGTAAAGTGACATGCATTGCTGTATTGGGACCCTGTATACTACAACTCCCAGCATGCCCAGACAGCCCTTGGTGTCTGAGCATGCTGGGAGTTGCAGTTTTGCAACATCTGGAGGTCCACAGTTTTGGGACCACTGTGCCCTTCCAGATGTTGCAAAACTGCACATCCTCAGCATGCCCTTACTGTCCAGGAATGCTGGGAGTTTTAGTTCTGTAACATCTGGCCCTTCAGATGTTGCAGAACTACAACTCCCAGCATGCCTGGACAGTTTTGGCATACTGGGAGTTGTAGTTTTGCAACATCTGGAAGGGCACAGATTGGGAACCACTGTATTAGTGGTCTGCAAACCGTAGTCCTCCAGATGTTGCAAAACTACAACTCCAAGCATGCTGGGAGTTGTAGTTCAGCAACATCTGGCTCTAAAGATGTTGCCAAACTACTACTTTCAGCATGCCTGAGAATGTTTGGGAGTAGTGGTTTTGCAACAACTGGAGGCACACTGGTTGGGAAACATTGTCTGTTTTCTAACTCAGTGTTTCCCAACCTGTGTGCATCCAGCTGTTGCAAAACTATAACTACAAGCATGCACTGATAGACTGTGCATGCTGGGAGTTGTAGTTTTGCAACAGCAGGAGATTTCCCCCTGTGAATGTACAGGGTACATTCACATGGGCAGGGGCTTACAGTGAGTATCAGGCTGCAAGTTTGCGATGCAGCAAATTTTGCGCGGCAGCTCAAACTCGCCGCGGGAAACTCGCTGTAATCCTCCGCCCGTGTGACTGTACCCTAAAAACACTACACTACACTAACACAAAATAAAATAAAAAGTAAAAAACACTACATATACACATACCCCTACACAGCCCCCCCTCCCCTCCCCAATAAAAATGAAAAACGTCTGGTACGCCACTGTTTTCAAAATGGAGCCTCCAGCTGTTGCAAAACAACAACTCCCAGTATTGCCGGACAGCCGTTGACTGTCCAAGCATGCTGGGAGTTGTGCAACAGCTGGAGGCACCCTGTTTGGGAATCACTGGCGTAGAATACCCCTATGTCCACCCCTATGCAAATCCCTAATTCAGGCCTCAAATGCACATGGCGCTCTCACTTCGGAGCCCTGTCGTATTTCAAGGCAACAGTTTAGGGCCACATATGGGGTATCGCCGTACTCAGGAGAAATTACCTAACAAATTTTGGGGGGCTTTTTCTCCTTTCACCCCTAATGAAAAGGTGAAGTTGGGGTCTACACCAGCATGTTAGTGTAAAAAAATAAATTTTTTACACCAACATGCTGGTGTTGCCCTATACTTTTCATTTTGACAAGAGGTGAAAGGGAAAAAAAAAATTATTTGTAATGCAATTTCTCCCGACTACAGAGATACCCCATATGTGGGCGCAAAGTGCTCTGGGGGCGCACAACAAGGCCCAGAAGGGAGAGTGCACCATGTACATTGAGGTGATTTGCACAGGGGTGGCTGATTGTTACAGCGGTTTTGACAAACGCAAAAAAAAAAAAAAAAACACATGTGACCCCATTTCGGAAACTACACCCCTCACGGAATGTAATGAGAGGTGCAGTGAGAATTTACACCCCACTGGTGTCTGACAGATCTTTGGAACAGTGGACTGTGCAAATAAAACATTTTGTACAGCCCACTGTTCCAAAGATCTGACAGACACCAGTGTGGCTAAATGCTCACTGTACCCCTTGTTACGTTCCTCAAGGGGTCTAGTTTCCAAAATGGTATGCCATGTGGGGGTTATTTTGCTGTCCTGGCACCATAGGGGCTTCCTAAATGCGACATGCCCCCCGAGCAAAATTGCTCTCAAAAAGCCAAATATGACTCCTTCTCTTCTGTGCATTGTAGTTCGCCCGTAGTGCACTTCAGGTCAACTTATGGGGTACCTCCATACTCAGAAGAGATGGGGGTTACAAATTTGGTTTTTTTTTTTCTGCTATTAACCCTTGCAAAAATGAGAAATTTGGGGGGGAAACACACATTTTAGTGAAAAATGTTACGTATGCAAAAGTTGTGAAACCCCTGTGGGGTATTAAGGCTCACTTTATTCCTTGTTACGTTCCTCAAGGGGTCTAGTTTCCAAAATGGTATGTCATGTGTTTTTTTTTTTTTTGCTGTTCTGGCACCATAGGGGCTTCCTAAATGCAACATGCCCCCCCAAAAACCATTTCAGAAAAATGTACTCTCCAAAATCCCCTTGTTGCTCCTTCCTTTCTGAGCCCTCTACTGTGCCCGCCGAACACTTTACATAGACATATGAGGTATGTGCTTACTCGAGAGAAATTGGGCTACAAATATAAGTATACATTTTCTCCTTTTACCCCTTCAAATTCAAAAATTGGGTCTACAAGAACATGCGAGTGTAAAAAATGAAGATTGTGAATTTTCTCCTTCACTTTGCTGCTATTCCTGTGAAACACCTAAAGGGTTAAAACGCTGACTGAATGTCATTTTGAATACTTTGGGGGGTGCAGTTTTTATAATGGGGTCATTTGCGTGGTATTTCTAAGATGAAGACCCTTCAAATCCACTTCAAACCTGAACTTGTCCTTGAAAAATTGTGATTTTGGAAATTTTGTGAAAAATTGGAAAATTGCTGCTGAACTTTGAAGTCCTCTGGTGTCTTCCAAAAGTAAAAACACGTCAATTGTGGACATATTGTATATGTGAATAAAATTTTTTTGGGGGGGAATATCCATTTTCCTTACAAGCAGAGAGCTTCAAAGTTAGAAAAATGCAAAATTTTCAAATTATTCTACAAATTTTGGGATTTTTCACCAAGAAAGGATGCAAGTTACTAAAAAAATTAACCACTATGTTAAAGTAGAATATGTCACAAAAAAACAATCTCGGAATCGGAATGATAACTAAAAGCATTCCAGAGTTATTAATGTTTAAAATGACAGTGGTCAGAGGAGCAAAAAATGGCCAGGTCCTAAGGTGTAAAATGACTGGATCCTTAAGGGGTTAAATAAAAAATTGCCATTTTACATGTAAGAAAAAGCATTGTATGTAAGATACAGAAAAATACTAAACAAATTGTAAAAAAATAAATACATCACTCAACAAAAACAATATTTGGTGTGCATACAGTCCCATGGCAGTGTAACTATGAGATACTGTATTCATTGGAGGGAGGGAAACAATCACCAAAAGTCACACAGACGTGAACTTTTCCATGAATATTATAATAATATAAATAAACATCAAACAATTAATATCTCCCTGCAAGGAATAGTACAACATAGAAAAATGTACATACAGAGTTTCCAATGAATAAAAATCACATTATATATACTATACACATCTTTAAAGGGAAGCCCTAGTTCCGAATCACTGGATAGTATAAGTGCAACATTAGACGGAAGAACAGATATAAGGACATACCAATAATATATTATGACATCTTATCTTCTATTAAGTCCTTTCAGAAAACGATTACCAAGCTCAAGTATCCAGAAGACTTCTCTGTCCAAATTCTTCTGTTTATAGTTGCCGCCTCTGATCGGGGGAATAACCCTTTCAATACCCTGTAAAAACATCTGATTTTCCGACATGAGTTACTCCACAAGTACATGCAAACCCCCATCTCTGCACTAGTCAGTGATGGCACAGTTCTGGTGCCCTCGCTGGCATTGTGAGGCTGCATGGCAACGCCAGATGTTGGCATATTGGAGGGTGAGGTAGAGGGAGAACCTGGTCTGTGACAAACTGCAAAAGAATTGGGCTGGCAGTCTCTTTTGAGACACATTACATTCACTACATTGTTATTTTGTATGTATATTGTGCACATAACAGCATTAATATGCAATCATGAACTTCAGAGCTACTTTGAACAGGGATTATGCACATGACTGTATTTGTGTCAGGACTGAATTGTTCAGCTATTTTGCACATATATGAATTCATAGGTTGTTTGTACATACATGCAATAAATACATCTAGTTATATTATTGAATTGTGCACTGTGTCGCAGTATAGTTATTTTTCATTAAAAAAATTATTAAAATCCTGGATGTACAGTTCAGGTGGAGAACAGAGTACACTGTGTGGTACTTGAGAAATTGTTTGGTCCTGAAAGGAGGTCTAGCTGGGTAAGGAAAGGCAGCAGAGATCAGCACATATCGGAAGGTTGGCTTGGCCTGTTAGATCCAATCCTGTAATGTTGGTGGATTGTGGGAGCTAGAGGGAGAAGTTAGCCAAAGGGCTTTTACAGGTAAAGCCAAGTGAATATTGAATATCTCTTAGTATAAGAAAATGCCTTCAAGTGTTGAATGTTAAGCTGCAAGTGAAATCTAACCTGTATCAAACTAAAGTTGTCTTTGGGAAGATAAAATTGAAGCATCTCTCTTATCCTAAACAAATAAACCCAAAAGAGGGTAAGGGGTCATTAATTAGAATATCCCCAACTCCTGGAGAAACTCACACCCCTATATAATGTGCCCCCCATATAACTTTTATTATTTCCAAATAAAATCCTTTAACCAATATTTAAAATCAATCTGTGACAGTGCTGTAATGCAGATAGGATGTATATCCAGGGATAATTCCCTTTCTCAGTATTATAAATTGTGCTGCAGACACCTTTCTATAGCACCATCACAGTGTGCAGTTAACACTTTGCCACCCTCGACACTCAAAGGTGTCTGCAGCATGATTTATAACACTGAGAAAGGGAATTATCCTGGGATATACATCCTATCTGCATTACAGCACTGTCACAGACTGATTTAAATATTGGTTAAAGGGTTTTATTTGGAAATAATACAAGTTATATTTTCTAGGGGGGGGGGGACACACATTATATAGGGGTGGGAGTTTCTCTGGGCTTCGGCCCAGGAGTTGGCATCTCTCTTATGACACATTTTCCAGATAGCTATTTCTAAAGCCACCTAGGAGTCTTAGAAACCTAAATGGGTAATGTATGCCAAGCCAGAAATGTCTCCAGAAGGAAAAAATAACCCATCTGTGGACAGTTTTGTGGTGACTGCAATCAGTACAGAGCAGGGTGCTGGTTTAGCTGGTTAGAGGCCTTTTACACATTGTGTGTTATACATTTATTGAGACGCCTGTTATACAGTATGGAATATATTTACTGCTGTATTGTTATAGCTGTTGAAGAGTCAGCAGTTCTTAAGAGACGTTAACTATTTAACAACATTGACTTGGACTGAGACCTTAAAGGGGTTATCCAGGACAAACTTTTTTTCATATATCAACTGGCTCCAGAAAGTTAAACAGATTTGTAAATTACTTCTATTAAAAAATCTTAATCCTTTCAGTACTTATGAGCTTCTGAAGTTAAGGTTCTTCTTTTCTGTCCAAGTGCTCTCTGATGACACCTGTCTCAGGAACTGCCCAGTTTAGAAGAGGTTTGCTATGGGGATTTGCTTCTAAACTGGGTGGTTCCCGAGACATTAGAGAGCACTTAGACAGAAAAGAACAACCTTAACTTCAGAAGCTCATAAGTACTGAAAGGATTAAGATTTTGTAATAGAAGTAATTTACAAATCTGTTTAACTTTCTGGAGCCAGTTGATATATAAAAAAAAGTTTTTCCCTGAATAACCCCTTTAATTGTAAATAAACAAAAGACCAAAAGGGCAGTGCCTCGTATAATTCCGTGAGGTTTTATAATAAGACTGTATAGTCTTAGTCTCTCACATGAAATGAGACTTGGATTCATGCATATCACCCCAAGATGTCTGGGGTACAAGATGATCCTGGGTTGCAAGGCAGCAGGATTGCACTTGGTATCGAGAAGCCAGTGGAGCCAGTAGTAAAATTAAATAAATATTAGGAAAAAACTGCACTGCTCCGGCGCTACCACTATGGATCAGAAGTCAAACTGAGGATAGCATCAATGTATTTTATAGACACATCTATAAAAAACAATAAAAGACATGTTTTGGGAGTATATTCTCCCTTTATCAATTGCTAGAAGGTACTTCTTGCAATTGATAAAGGGAGAATATACTCCCCAAATGCGTCTTGCTCCTATTTTATTGTTTTTTATAGATGTGTCAATAAAATACATTGATGCTATCCTCAGTTTGACTTCTGATCCATAGTGGTAGCGCCGGAGCAGTGCAGTTTTTTCCTAATATTTATTTCATTGGACTGAGACCGTCCTGGGGTTTTGGACTATACATCTGGTGCGCATGTGCCTGTTTGTGTATTCATGACCATAGATGGTTGAAGCGTGTGTCAGGTAGTGATTTTGTGGTCAATAAGATCTCCAAATGCACTCCAAATGCACTTGGAGTGCCAATACTGAGTGCCTTGCGTACCCACTTATGTGGGCATGCCGAGTGTAGGGCTAGCCTCTCTAAAGACTCATAGCAGCACTGAAAGATGGTAAAAAGCCAACAGCCACTCCAGGTGCAACCTGATGTACAGTAAACCAGTATTGCACAGTTTCCATCCCAAATGACGATGCAAGAACTGCAGAATTAAGTTCAGCAATATTCAAGCACTGTTCAAAGATCATTCTGTAACCAAGGACATCTGCAGCGATAACAGCTTATCCACATATCCACAGGATAGTGGATAAGTGTTTGATCATGGAGGGTCTGACCACTGGGACCCCCGAGATCTCCCAAATGGGCCCCGGCATTGCCGCTCTGTGAGAGTGGCTATTGGTCACAGTTTCGACCTCAGTGAGGTCGACAGTATGCCCCCTCCATGCCCCCTCCCCATACAGCTCTATGGGAGAGGCGGGGATGCACGAATGCTGCATCCCCCCTCTGCCATAGAACTACATGGAGGAGGTGTGTCGGCCGTGGCATCATGCTGCGGCCGACATGCCTCCTGCATGGGAGAACAGCAGAGCCGTGGCCCCATGCAGTAGATCGCAGGGGTCCCAGCGCTCGGACCCCCCGCGATCAAACACTTATCCCCTATCCTGTGAATAGGGGATAAGTTGTTTTTACTACAGATTTCCTTTGAGCTCACTATGCCACTGTGAGAAACACTATAAGCACTACGTAAATTATAACTAGTACTCCTTTTAAATTAAAAGCATCAACTTTATTTCATGAACCAGAGAAATCATATATTGAATGCTTCCATATTTCATACCTCCTTTACATCTCATCACTTACTGTACACCTTATATCGCTGCCTTAGATAAAATTGACTACTGGATAAGCACCCTATTAAACCAAAATATATTGATCCTTTAGGGTAGTGGTCTCCATACAGTGGCAGATGTTGCAAAACAACAACTCCCAGCATGCTCAGACAGTGATAATGTTTGTCTATTTTCTGAGTCTGGTGGACTAGTAAGACCAACATCCAGCATTGACATGATTTTTTATTTGTAAAACTACTCAACTTTGCATTTTTCTTTTTAGTTTTCATAAAAATTTAAATTTTTTCCCAGGAGAATGTTTTCCCCCCAAGGTTTAAAACCTTGGGGGGAAAAAATTCTCCTGGGAAAAAAATGTAATTTAAATTTACAAATAAAAAATCCTCCTTTTTATTGTTTTACTGCTGCTGTTTCTTTCCTTTCTGCTAATAGCACCGTGCAGTCAGTGCATCAGTAACCTCTTTTCCCAATGCATGCAGCCTATAGTAGTGTACTATATAAATCATCTCCATTGCAGTACTAACCTGTTCTGTGGTAATGGTAACCGTTTCCTTGCTGGCCTGCTGTTTCTTTCATGTCTGCTCTTATAGTACCTGTAGTGTACTGTGTAAATCATCAGCCCAGTAATATGCAATCCTGTTCAGTGAACTTTTACATGCATTGTGTCATGGATGTATTGTGCTGTGCTGTGGTTGGCTAGAGAAGTAAGGAAGGAATTAACTGTGTGTACTGCTTCCATAAATGAAGAAAATGTGAAATAGCTGTTCACCATAGAGGGGACTTAATAACAAGGATTTAGTAACAGTAGGAAGAACACTAATATAACCATGTCCCTACTCTGAAGAATCATTCTAAAAGAGCAATGCAAAAAAACATCCTGTTTGGCCCTATGACATAACAGTAATATGCAGTAATTCAATGTCTAACCTATATTTGTATTCTGTTATTGGTTTCTTGGTTCTTGGTTTTATCTGCTCCCATGAAGGCCATTGAGGAAAACATCAGTCAGGTTACTGGGTATGAATTTATAAATTCTCCGCCACTTAACTGTGTCACAGCAAATCATCTATGGGGGACAGAAGATGACACAGGTATCTCCAAGTGAGAGACCATATAACCACCCCGAAAAGATGAATGCCCAGCTCTTAATTAGGCGTTCAAAAGCAGCATGCCTCAATGGGACCAGACATGCAGATGCTTTCCCAAAGTTGAAAACAGTTCCAGGAATCAATAGACCCTAGCAGTGCATTGCATATGCTCTAGATGATGGCCGCACATCACCTGGCACATGATCTGTACACACTCCCTGAGACTCGCCCTTTGTCATAGCAGAGCTTCACATGCTCCAGACAGTGGTTGCACATCACCCAACATGCCCCCTCAAACTGGCCCCTAATCTTAGAAAATCTGTGCCTGTGCTGCTCTTTAAAGGGGTACTCCGGTGGAAAATATTTTTTCTTTTTTTTTAATCAACTGGTGCGTGAAAGTTAAACAGATTTGTAAATTACTTCTATTAAAAAAAAATCTTAATCCTTCCAGTACTTATTAGCTGCTGAATACTACAGAGGAAATTATTTTCTTTTTGGAACTCAGTGCTCTGTGCTGGAGGTCGAGATAGGAGGTCAAGATAGGAGGTCAAGATAGGAGGACGGCATAGGAGGTTGGGATAGGAGGATGGGATATGGGGTTGGCATATCACAACAATATATGAGGACGGGATATGAAGTCAAAAACTTCCTCCTTTGTTTATTTTCCTCCCTAACAAGGATTAGGAGGGAAAAACCGGGCAACGTCGGGTACTCAACTAATTTTCCATAAAAGCCATTTTTTTCCCACATGAAGATACTCTAAAAGTTGTTTTTAACGCCATGTTATTTTATAAGTTTCTCAGGGGCAAAATTATAATTACAGAAGAACAGGGGTCTCAGGATAGAGCCTTTAAAGGGGTACTCCGGTGTAAAACTTGTTTTTTTTTTTGTTTTAAATCAACTGTTACCAGAAAGTTAAACATATTTGTAAATTACTTCTATTAAAAAATCTTAATCCTTCTAGTACTTATTATGTGCAGAATATTACAGAGGAAATTCTTTTCTTTTTTGACCACAGTGCTCTCTGCTGACATCTCTGTCCATTTTAGGAACTGTCCAGAGCAGCATATGTTTTCTATGGGGATTTTCTCCTACTCTGGACAGTTCTTAAAATGGACAGAGGTGTCAGCAGAGAGCACTGTGGTCATGATGTCAGCAGAGAGCTCTGTGTTCCAAAAAGAAAATAATTTCCTCGGTAGTATTCAGCAGCTAATAAGTACTGGAAGGAATAAGATTTTTAAATAGAAGAAAATTACAAATCTGTTTACATTTCTGGCACCAGTTGATTGAATAAAAAAGTTTTCCACCGGAGTACCCCTTTAACCCCTTAAGGACCAGGCCATTTTACACCTTAGGACTGGAGCGCTTTTTGAACATCTGACCACTGTCACTTTAAGCATTAATAACTCTAAGACGCTTTTACCTATCATTCTGATTCCAAGATTGTTTTTTCGTAACATATTCTACTTTATGTTATTGGTAAAATTTTGTCGATACTTGCATCGTTTCTTGCATCGTTTCTGAAAAAATTGAACATTTTGCATTTTTCTAACTTTGAAGCTCTCTGCTTGTAAGGAAAATGGATATCCCAAATTAAAAAAAAAATTATTCACAAATACAATATGTCTACTTTATGTTTGCATCATAAAATTGACGTGTTTTTACTTTTGGAAGACACCAGAGGGCTTCAAAGTTCCGCAGCAATTTTCCAATTTTTCACAAAATTTTCAAACCCACTATTTTTCAGGGACCAGTTCAGGTTTGAAGTGGATTTGCAGGGTCTTCATATTAGAAATACCCCACAAATGACCCCATTATAAAAACTGCACCCCCCAAAGTATTCAAAATGACATTCAGTCATCGTTTTAACCCTTTAGGTGTTTCACAGGAATAGCAGCAAAGTGAAGGAGAAAATTCACCATCTTCATTTTTTACACTCGCATGTTCTTGTAGACCCAATTTTTGAATTTTTACAAGGGGTAAAAGGAGAAAATTTATACTTATATTTGTAGCCCAATTTCTCTCGAGTAAGGACATACCTCATATGTCCATGAAAAGAGTTCGGCGGGCGCAGTAGAGGGCTCAGAAGCGAAGGAGCGACAAGGGGATTTTGGAGAGTATGTTTTTCTGAAATGGTTTTTGAGGGGCATGTTGCATTTAGGAAGCCCCTATGGTACCAGAACAGCAAAAAATCCCCACATGGCATACCACTTTGGAAACTAGACCCCTTGGGGAACGTCACAAGGGGTAAAGTGAACCTTAATACCCCACAGGTGTTTCACGACTTTTGCATATGTAAAAAAAAAAATATATTTTTTCACTAAAATGTGTTTCCCCCCAAATTTCACATTTTTGCAAGGGTTAATAGCAGAAAATACCCCCGAAAATTGTAACCCCATCTCTTCTGAGTATGAAGGTACCCCATAAGTGGACCTGAAGTGCACTACGGGCGAACTACAATGCTCAGAAGAGAAGGAGTCATATTTGGCTTTTGGAGAGCAAATTTTGGTCGGGGGGCATGTCGCATTTAGGAAGCCCCTTTGGTGCCACAACAGCAAAAAACCCTCACATGGCATACCATTTTGGAAACTAGACCCCTTGAGGAACGTAACAAGGAATAAAGTGAGCCTTAATACCCCACAGGGGTTTTACGACTTTTGCATATGTAAAAAAAATATATATTTTTTCACTAAAATGTGTGTTTCCCCCCAAATTTCACATTTTTGCAAGGGTTAATAGCAGAAAATACCCCCCAAAATTTGTAACCCCATCTCTTCTGAGTATGAAGGTACGCCATAAGTTGACCTGAAGTGCACTACGGGCAAACTACAATACTCAGAAGAGAAGGAGTCATATTTGGCTTTTGGAGAGCAAATTTTGCTCGGGGGGCATGTCGCATTTAGGAAGCCCCTATGGTGCCAGGACAGCAAAATAACCCCCACATGGCATACCATTTTGGAAACTAGACCCCTTTAGGAATGTAACAAGGGGTACAGTGAGCATTTACCCCCCACTGGTGTCTGTCAGAACTTTGGAACAGTGGGCTGTACAAATTATTTTTTATTTGCACAGCCCACTGTTCCAAAGATCTGTCAGACACCAGTGGGGTGTAAATTCTCACTGCACCCCTCATTACATTCCGTGAGGGGAGTAGTTTCTGAAATGGGGTCACATGTGTTTTTTTTTTTTTTTTTTGCGTTTGTCAAAACCGCTGTAACAATCAGCTACCCCTGTGCAAATCACCTCAAATGTACATGGTGCACTCTCCCTTCTGGGCCTTGTTGTGCGCCCCCAGAGCACTTTGCGCCCACTTATGGGGTATCTCCGTAGTCGGGAGAAATTGCATTACAAATTTTGGGTGGCTTTTTTCCCCTTTACCTCTTGTCAAGATGAAAAGTATAGGGCAACACCAGCGTGTTAGTGTAAAACATTTATTTTTTTACACTAACATGCTGTTGTAGACCCCAACTTCACCTTTTCATAAGGGGTTAAAGGAGAAAAAGCCCCCCAAAATTTGTAACACAATTTCTCCCGAGTACGGCGATACCCCATATGTGACCCTAAACTGTTGCCTTGAAATACTACAGGGCTCCAAAGTGAGAGCGCCATGCGCATTTGAGGCCTGAATTAGGGATTTGCATAGGGGTGGACATAGGGGTATTCTACGCCAGTGATTCCCAAACAGGGTGCCTCCAGCTGTTGCAAAACTCCCAGCATGCTTGGACAGTCAACGGCTGTCCGGCAATACTGGGAGTTGTTGTTTTGCAACAGCTGGAGGCTCCATTTTGGAAACAGTGGCATACCGGACGTTTTTCATTTTTATTGGGGAGGGGAGGGGGGCTGTGTAGGGGTATGGGTATATGTAGTGTTTTTTTTACTTATTTTATTTTGTGTTAGTGTTGTGTAGTGTTTTTAGGGTACAGTCACACGGGCGGGGGATTACAGCGAGTTCCCGCTGCGAGTTTGAGCTGCCGCGCAAAATTTGCTGCATCGCAAACTTGCAGCCTGATACTCACTGTAAGCCCCCTGCCCATGTGAATGTACCCTGTACATTCACAGGGGGGAGGGGACCTCCAGCTGTTACAAAACTACAACTCCCAGCATGCACAGTTTATCAGTGCATGCTGGTAGTTATAGTTTTGCAACAGCTGGAGGCACACGGTTGGGAAACACTGAGTTAGGAAACAGACAATGTTTCCCAACCAGTGTGCCTCCTGTTGTTCCAAAACCACAACTCCCAGCATTCTCAGGCATGCTGGGAGTAGTAGTTGGCAACATCTTTAGAGCCAGATGTTGCCGAACTACAACTCCCAGCATGCTGGGAGTTGTAGTTTTGCAACATCTGGAGGACTAGTTTGCAGACCACTAATACAGTGGTTCCCAATCTGTGCCCTTCCAGATGTTGCAAAACTACAACTCCCAGTATGCCAAAACTGTCCAGGCATGCTGGGAGTTGTAGTTCTGCAACATCTGAAGGGCCAGATGTTACAGAACTACAACTCCCAGCATGCCTGGACAGTAAGGACATGCTGAGGATGTGTAGTTTTGCAACATCTGGAAGGGCACAGTGGTCTCCAAACTGTGGACCTCCAGATGTTGCAAAACTGCAACTCCCAGCATGCCCAGACGCCAAGGGCTCTCTGGGCATGCTGGGAGTTGTAGTATACAGGGTGCCATTACAGCAATGCATGTCGCTTTACGGCGACGTGCATTGCTGTAAAGGGCCCGACCGCGGCTGAAGATCTACTCACCTGTCGCCGCGGCCGCCATCTTCCTCGCCGGGATCTGGGTCTTCAGGGACGAGGTAAGTATCGGGGCCGGTCCCCAGCACTCCCCCGTCCCCCGCCGCGTCCTCCTGTCTTCCTCCCGTCCTCTCCGGACTTCCAGGGGCCGGGCAGGACGGGAGGAAGTAACCGCCCCCCCTCCTATGATTGGTCGGTTAGTAAACCGACGGATCGCAGGGGATCGGAGGAGGTGGCAGGCTTGCCACCTCGCTCCGATACTTCAGCATGGTCCTGGCTGTCTGTGACAGCCGGGATCATGCAAAATTACCGGGCGGTCGGGTCCCAGAGACCCGATCAGCCCGGTATCGCCGCAGATCGCAAGGGCGATTTCCCTTGCGATTTGCGGCGATCGCCGACATTGGGGGCCTACATGGCCCGGCGAGCGGCAGAGATCGGAAATACAACAGGACGTTCTCTAACATCCTTTGGCATTAAAGCCCAGGTAGTGAGGACGTTAGAGAACGTCCTATGTCCTTAACAGGTTAAATGTGCATTTTCTGGCACTGCATGAGAGATGACATATCCTGATCTGGCCATTGGGATTATTTCCTTTCAATAAAAAAAAAAAATTCCAACTTATTTTTTTGCCTAAGTTATTATTGTCATAATGATTTTTGCAGTAGTTATTTTCTTATTGTCTGTATCATGGCCCCTTTTAATTCACCCCATGGTTTCATATAAGAAAACGGTCCCCCAAAATGTAAGATTGTACCGCTATACAAATCACCACACATAGTATACTGTGTACAGTACTGGGCACCAGTGTACAAGAAAGATGTAGTGGAGCTCAAAGATGGGCAACCAGAGTAATAAGGAAAATGGGAAGACTACAGTACCCAGAAAAATTATCAAAATTAGGGTTATTTAGGCTTGGTTCACATTATGTTTTGGACATACGGGGACTGGATCCGGCTAAGGGGAGTGAAAACCGGGCGCTCCCGTATCCCAGTCGGACCCGGACCCCATCTCATACATTTGAATGAGCCGACTGGAGTCCGATAGTGACTCCGGTCAGCTCATTTTTGCCCTGTATCCAGTTTTCTGACTGGAGCTAAAATAGCGGTACAGTATACCACGGTTTTAGTTCCGATCACAAAACCGGATACAGGGCAAAAAAGAGCTGACCGGAGCCACTATCTAACTCCAATAGGCTCATTCAAATGAATTAGATATAGATCAGGTCAAAACGTAGTGTGAACCCAGCCTTAGTTAAGACAAAAAATGCTTTAGGGATGACCCAATAACTATATATAAATATATCAGTGGGCAGTACAGAGATCTCTCCCATGATCTATTTATACCCAGGACTGCATCTGTAACAAGGCGACATCCTCTACATTTAGAGGAAAGAAGGTTTTAATAAATCTTCCCCATTAATCCAGGGAATTATTTGGAATTTAAAATGATTCTTTTCCCCTGGTTTGGAGCAATTGGCATCAGCCTCATAAGGGTTTTTGGCTTCTTCTGTATTAATACAGTATGGACACAATGGGGGGCATTTACTAATCTTTTACTATGTAGTCTGGTTTTTACCCTGTTTTTTTCTACTTCATTTTTGACTATGTGCGACAAATTTACTAAATTGCTGCACGGCATTAATAAATTTGGCACACATAGGCAAAAGTGGGAAATTTACTTCATGTAGTAGAAAAAATAGTCTGTTCCTTTTTCCTGCTGTCTGAATAGGTTTGGCTGCTAGGTTTCCTTCTGGATCTTTTGTTTTTGAGATTTTTTTTAGCTTTTTCACCACATCTAAATAATTCAATAACTACAGTGGTCCCTCAAGTTGCAATATTAATTGGTTCCAGGAAAACCATTGTAAGTTGAAACCATTGTATGTTGAGACCATAACTCTATGGAAACAGGGTAATTGGTTCTAAAGGCACCAAAATGTCATCCAAAAATAGGAAAAAGTGACAAAGAAAAATAAGTAGATAACTGATATAGATAAAGCAAATCCTTACATATAAAAGTAATAAAGATCTGCTGGGAGCTGTAAATCACTGTCTATGTCAGTGTTTCCCAAGCAGGGAGCCTCCAGCTGTTGCAAAACTATAACTCCCAGCATGCCTGGACAGCCAAAGGCTGTCCGGGCATGCTGGGAGTTGTAGTTTTGCAAAAAATGGGGCCACCCTGCTTGGCAAACACTGGTCTATGTAGAGGACAGGAGCTTCTTCAGGGGTCCTGTACAGTACAGGCAATGTCCAAAACAAGTAATGGAGTTGCCCTCACCTGGTGTCCAAAAGAGCAGCTAACCCTGATACAGGTAAAGTGTACAGAACATGTAATACCAGACACCAGTCAGTGCATACACTTCAGTAATACAGGGGTTTTACCAGTGAATGCCCATTTTGATTGGTTGGTTCTTCCAGCCATTGACACGTTTTACAGATCTGGACTGTCTGTAGCATTGTATGTTGAGTCTGGTTTCAACTTACGATGGTCCAGAAAAGACCATTGTTTGTTGAAACTATTGTATGTTGAGGCCATTGTAAGTTGAGGGATCACTGTAAATTGTAGTCATGGCTCAGAAGTGGTAAACGGCGTTTAGTGTGTGTGTGTGTGTGTGTTTATTACATTTTTTTAACACAGTTTTTTTCTCCCTAAATGTACTTACACTTTTTTTTTTTTGGTTACTTCTTCTACAGATATGTGTATCCTGTGGACTCCTTCGGATTCGGTGGACTACTTCGATGGCCAGCGTTTTTCTTTGCTTGATGTTAATAAAATGGTTAACGAGGGCTTGTGGGGGAGTGTTTTTTGTAATAAATTTTTTTTAAAACCTGTTGTGTTTTATTTTTATTTTACTTTACTAGACAGGCTTAGTAGTGGAAGCTGTCTTATAGACTGAGTCCATTACTAAGCCGGGCTTAGCGTTAGCCACAAAAACAGCTAGCGCTAACCCCCAATTATTACCCCGGTACCCAACACCACAGGGGTGCCGGGAAGAGCCGGTACCAACAGGCCCGGAGCGTCAAAAATGGCGCTCCTGGGCCTAGGCGGTAACAGGCTGGCGTTATTTAGGTTGGGGAGGGCCAGTAACAATGGTCCTCGCCCACCCTGGTAACGTCAGGCTGTTACTGTTTGGTTGGTATTTGGTTGAGAATAAAAATAGGGGGACCCTATGCGTTTTTTTAATATATTTAATTATTTATTTAAAAAAAAAAAACGCATAGGGTCCCCCCTATTTTCATTCTCAGCCAAATACCAACCAAACAGTAACAGCCTGACGTTCCCAGGGTGGGCGAGGACCATTGTTACTGGCCCTCCCCAGCCTAAATAACGCCAGCCTGTTACCGCCTAGGCCCAGGAGCGCCATTTTTGACGCTCCAGGCCTGTTGGTACCGGCTCTTCCCGGCACCCCTGTGGCGTTGGGTACCGGGGTAATAATAGGGGGTTAGCACTAGCTGTTTTTGTGGCTAGCGCTAAGCCCAGGTTAGTAATGGACTCTGTCTATAAGACAGCTTCCACTACTAAGCCTGTCTAGTAAAGTAAGAAAAAAACACAACAGGTTTTAAAAAATTTTTATTACAAAAAACACTCCCCCACAAGCCCTCGTTAACCATTTTATTAAAATCAAACAAAGAAAAACGCTGGTCATCGAAGTAGTCCACCGAATCCGAAGGAGTCCACAGGATAAACGGATCTGAAATGAGAAGAAAACAAAAAAATGGGTTAGTACATTTATTATCACCTGCTCACACATCTCCCGCCCCGCACGACTACAACTGCCAGCATGCCCTTACAGTAAGGACATGCTGGGAGTTATAGTTGTGTGGTGCAGGAGATGTGTGAGCAGGTGATAATAAATGTGACAAGCTTGTCCCCTGCCCCCAGCTGCAGGACTACAACTCCCAGCATGCCCTTACAGTAAGGTGGGGCGGAGGCCGGGCACAGTGTTTCCCAACCTGGGACTTGTAGTTTTGCAACATCTGGAGGCACCCTGGTTGGGAAACACTGTTTTAGGCCAGTGTTTCCCAACCAGGGTGCCTCCAGATGTTGCAAAACTACAAGCCCCAGCATGCCTGGACAGTCAAAGGCTGTCTAGGCATGCTGGGAGTTGTAGTTTTGCAACATCTGGAGGCAACCTGGCTGGGAAACACTGGCCTAAAACAGTGTTTCCCAACCAGGGTGCCTCCAGATGTTGCAAAACTACAAGCCCCAGCATGCCTGGACAGTCAAAGGCTGTCCAGGCATGCTGGGAGTTGTAGTCTTGCAACATCTGGAGGCACCCTGGCTGGGAAACACTGGCCTAAAACAGTGTTTCCCAACCAGGGTGACTGTTTTAGGCCAGTGTTTCCCAACATCTGGAGGCACCCTGGTTGGGAAACACTGTTTTAGGCCAGTGTTTCCCAACCAGGGTGCCTCCAGATGTTGCAAAACTACAAGCCCCAGCATGCCTGGACAGTCAAAGGCTGTCTAGGCATGCTGGGAGTTGTAGTTTTGCAACATCTGGAGGCAACCTGGCTGGGAAACACTGGAATAAAACAGTGTTTCCCAACCAAGGTGCCTCCAAATGTTGCAAAACTACAAGTCCCAGCATGCCTGGACAGTCAAAGGCTGTCTAGGCATGCTGGGAGTTGTAGTTTTGCAACATCTGGAGGCAACCTGGCTGGGAAACACTGGCCTAAAACAGTGTTTCCCAACCAGGGTGCCTCCAGATGTTGCAAAACTACAAGTCCCAGCATGCCTGGACAGTCAAAGGCTGTCTAGGCATGCTGGGAGTTGTAGTTTTGCAACATCTGGAGGCAACCTGGCTGGGAAACACTGGCCTAAAACAGTGTTTCCCAACCAGGGTGCCTCCAGATGTTGCAAAACTACAAGCCCCAGCATGCCTGGACAGTCAAAGGCTGTCCAGGCATGCTGGGAGTTGTAGTCTTGCAACAACTGGAGGCACCCTGGTTGGGAAGCCTGCGCAACTTACCGGCTTCCGTAGGATCCAGCGCTGCACGACACTGCCGCGCGACACTGCCACGCGACAGTGCCGCGCGACGATCTCCGACAGCGATCGTCGCTGGAGCCTCGGAAGGGTAAGTGAACCTCTTCGCCGGTCCCCTTCAGCTGTTTAGTTTTGCAACAGCTGGAGGACTACAGTTTACAGACCACAAACCAGGGATCTGCAAACTGTGGCCCTCCAGCTGTTGCAAAACTACAACTCCCAGCATGCCTGGACAGCCAATGGCTGTCCAGGCATGCTGGGAGTTGTAGTCTTGCAACATCTGGAGGCACCCTGGTTGGGAAACACTGTTTTAGGCCAGTGTTTCCCAACAAGGGTGCCTCCAGCTGTTGCAAAACTACAACTCCCAGCATGCCCGGACAGCCAATGGCTGTCCAGGCATGCTGGGAGTTGTAGTCTTGCAACATCTGGAGGCACCCTGGTTGGGAAACACTGTTTTAGGCCAGTGTTTCCCAGCAAGGGTGCCTCCAGCTGTTGCAAAACTACAACTCCCAGCATGCCCGGACAGCCAAAGGGTGTCCAGGCATGCTGGGAGTTGTAGTCTTGCAACATTTGGAGGCACCCTGGTTGGGAAGCTTGCGCAACTTACCGGCTTCCGTAGGATCCAGCGCTGCACGACACTGCCGCGCGACACTGCCGCGCGACAGTGCCGCGCGACGATCTCCGTCAGCGATCGTCGCTGGAGCCTCGGAAGGGTAAGTGAACTTCTTCGCCGGTCCCCTTCAGCTGTTTAGTTTTGCAACAGCTGGAGGACTACAGTTTACAGACCACACACCAGTGGTCTGCAAACTGTGGCCCTCCAGCTGTTGCAAAACTACAACACCCAGCATGCACTGACAGCCAAAGCCTATGGCTCTCAGGGCAGGAGCCCGGGCTGACATTACAGTGCAGCCGCCCGGGCTCCTCATACGGTCTCCCCGCTACCCCCCTTGTCTCCCGCCCGGGCTCCTCATACGGCCTCCCCGCTACCCCCCCCCCCCCTTGTCTCCCGCCCGTGCCGCTCAGCTCCCGCTGCTACAAGACTACAACTCCCAGCGTGTCGTCACTGTAAGGCCATGCTGGGACTTGTAGTCTTGCAACAGCAGACAGATGGGAGACGTGTGGCGCTGGCAGGTGAGAGGGGGGGATATAAATCACTGCCGTGTCCCAGTAGCGCAGTGAGGGCAGCGGGGAGAAAGTATGTCGGAGCCCGGGCGGCAGCAGCTTTTCCTGCTCCATGTTGGAGCTGGTGTAAATTTAGTCAATTTTTATGGCCGTTGCGACAGTTTATTGCGCAACTGCGACTGTCTCAGTTAATAAATTCCTGACCACTGCAAGTCAAAACTGAAAACTTGCGTAAATTAAGCGGGAAATTTTTTTTTGACTTTCTAGCTCTTGCTAGGGAAAGTCGCACAATTTATAGGGTAGGCGCAATTGCGACAATTTTGCGCCAAAAATAGTCCGAAAAAACTGACTAAACCCCTTAGTAAATGCCCCCCAATAGGAATATAGATTGAACTTGATGGACTTTTGTCTTTTTTCAACCTAAATTATGTAACTAGGTTTCATAATCAACTTGCATATTACTATTTTAGGCTATTATCTTAATCATACAATAGGCATAGGTATAGGTGAGTGGGAGTCTACTGCACCTATACTGCTTCCCAGATTTGTCCAGAGGCTCATGCACAGTTGCTTTGCCTGGCATTCCAGTTTGAATATGTATGTGTCCATGTATGTGCCTACACTGACTTCTGAGAATCATTTTGGGTACAGCACAGGGTCAGCATTGGTAAAATGAGGGGACGGTCTGAGGGGGCATGCCAAGATGATGGGCCGGGAGAAATGCAGCCACCCTCTAGAGCATGAGCAGCTCTGCTATGACAAAAGAGTAATCTGAGGGGTGATCTGAATAACATTCTTGCTGACACGCAGCCGCCATCTGGTGCATGCTCTATTGATTATTCCACTTAGGAAGCTGGGTTTGTCCCAGTGGAAACAAATGTCTGGTTTTGTACCAGGTAGCATTTGTCTGCTTTACATGCTGGTGTCACCAGGGCCTTAACATTGCGAGTGTAGGGACAAGATTTATGGGGTCACCTTTTTTAGTGTGAGTTTCCTGTAGAGGGCACAGTGTAGTGGTTTATTAGAGATAGACTATGTTCACACTTGTTCTTTTGCTTCATACAGCCAGAATTCCATATGGCATTGGGAACACCCTTGCACCTAGTTACTTAGCAAGAGAAATTGGATGATGTTTAGATGCTGCACTCTCCCCGTGGTAGCCTGTTTGAATCTACCTCACCCATCTGATGTGACACAGGAACTAGAGATGAGCGAATTTTTGAAAAATTTGATTCGGACGATTTGCCAAATTGTTCCCCCAAAATCGATTTGATCCGAATAAATTCTCGGCAAATTTTTATTAGCAATGTATTTTAATGATGTGTTTTTTTTCTCAATTTTTTTTTAGGTAGTACTACTTCTCCCAGCATGGGACAGACTGTTCCATGATGGGAGTAGTAGTACCTGTGCTAATAGACAGATCGCCCCGGGTGTCACTCCTGACACACGCTGTGATCGTCCTGTATAATGTATAGATGCGGGCGGCTTTCTCGCATCTCTGCAATAGATAGGATGATCGCATCGGGTGTCAGGAGTGACACCTGCTGTGATCTGTCCTTAACTGCACACTTTGCTCCATGCTGGGAGTTGTAGTAACTGCATTAATAGCCAGATCGCAGCGGGTATTACTTCTGACACCCGATGCGATCGTCCTGTATAATGTATCGATGCGGGCGGCCAGTCGCTCTTCTCTAGTCCCGCTGTAGTATGAGTATATGCCGTATCCCGTATATATACCTATTATTTATATTTCCCGCAGAGAGCTGTGAGTGGCTGGAACCATCTGGCCAATCACCGCTATCTGCGGGAAATATGGATAAGGGATGTGAATTCTATTCACATCACTGGCCGGCCAGAGTATAGTGCAGAGATGCGAGCGCAGGAGAAAGCAGCTCCATCTCTGCAATAGAAAGGACAATTGCATCGGGTGTCAGGAGTGACACCTGCTGTGATCTGTCTATTAGTAAAGTTACTACAGCTCCCATCATGGAACAGTCTGTTCCATGCTGGGAGTAGTAGTACTACCTAAAAAAAAATTAAAAATAGAGAAAAAAGTTAAACACACTTTATAAAACACAATATTAAAATATATTACTAATAAAAAATGTAAAAAAGTAATTAGAAAAAATATAATATTCTTACTTATAAATGGCCCCTTTCTACATTTTTATTATTGTCGGCTACATTTTTAGGTCCCTGCCCGCCACATAAATTGATCCCTGTTTAAAAATTAACATTGACATTTTTTTTTTGGTGGCTTTATAATTTTTTTATACACCCAAGAATGTAGTCTACCTTTTAGGCTGCGTTCACACTATGAGTATTCATCCGTTATTAAACATCCGTTTTCTGTATTTTATAATAAAAAAATGGATGTATAATAACGGATTAAATAACGGGTGCTAATGACGGAATAATGTCCGTCAAAATAACGGGCATATTCATCCATTAAGACCCGTTATAGCATCCATCATGTACTGCTATTTATATGGCCGTTTTAACACCTCTGCCTACAGACTCCCGCAGCCAGGACTACTACTACTCCCATCATGGAACAGACTTTTTTCCATGATGCAAGTAGTAGTTTCCTGGCTGCGGGAGTCTGGGGAGGCTACATTAGTGTTTGTACTGCTACCCCCATTATACAAAACAAATGTCCAGCACTAGGTGATTAGATAGAAATTGCCAATAAAGAGCCAATAATTTCTATCTGATCACCTAGTGCTGGACATTTGTTTTGTATTTGGATTTGCCTTGAAGCCGGGGAGGCACAGGTGTATTCAGTGGGCTAGCAGTGGAGCTGTGCAACTTCCAGTATTGCTATTCATGTGCAACGTGAGACGTGCTCCTCCAGCCATTCCACAAATGGAGAAAATGGCCACTACAGAGGATCGGGATACTAATGCACATGGAGCAACAGGTAGAACCCCAAGAAAGAAAAGTCTTATGATGGAACCTGACAGAGACACCAATGCCAGGTCAGTCTTTGTATGCCAAGAAAGGGGGGACAATGCACCTGCTCCAACTGACATGTTTTTAATGCGACAGCTGGAGAAATACATGATAAAAGAGTTAAAGATATGGTGGGACCATAAAGAGTTATTTACTTGTTTGGCAGAGATAGTACCAAGAGGCGTTCGTTTGAAAAAGAGACCTGTGAAAGTATGCTCATCTCAATTTGAAACTAAATGGGACAATGCACTCCTTGAATGCTCTAGAAAATGTATGTCATATATAATAGAGGAGGAGGAAATGGAATTGTGCTCTTTGCAAAAAGAATTGGAGGAGATCAAACAGTTACCCCATTTCAAGATCATAAAGATTTCAAGGATTTGGAAGAAAAAATACTTGATAAACTCGATATTGTTGAGAAAGAAATAATGGAGCTAAAAAAGAATAAATTTTATCGGGACACTGTGGATTATAAAAAAGTTCAAATTTTCACGTGGTTTATGGAGAAAAACAACAAAGAGTATACCCCTCATTGTATTTTACGTAAACCTTATAAATCCAAAAATAAGAGTAAAAAGTACAAAAATCAACCACAAAGAGATGCTGCAAGACGAGTGAGTTTTTCAGACACAGATACCACCCAGGAAGATTTTCACCATGGACTGTCTTGTGCGTCTTCCATGGAATCTGTTCATTCAACTCGTGGGGCAACAGGAACAAAGCAAAAGGCATACCCAAATGAGGAAGGAAGAGAACGGGATGTAAACATAAAAGGAGAGGTGAGATATCCCCTGCATTCGCTTTTCACACCATGACGTACTTAATTTATCTGAGTGTACTCTAACAGACTTCCAGTTGTCATTATTGAGCAAAGGCTTAAATTTTGATCCAACTTGTAGATTTCAGTTATTTAAAATGATTTTGGATGTCAATAAATTTGCAAGAGATTCAACATTACGTAAAAATTTTTCTCAGAGGAAAATGTAGGAGATATAGGTGATAATGACGATAGAACCGACATTGATATATTGTCTTGTACCAATTTTGTTGATCAAAATAATTTACTATTGTTGAGGGGTTTGGAGAAAGAGTCGGCAGAGAGGGATATTGACACTTTAGAACGTCGATTCCACACCGCCAATCCTGGTTTCTATCCTGTGGTCTCTCGCACGGAGGCTCTGGATACATACCAGGAGTTGGTGGAGCGTGATTTGATTGAATTGTATGAGAACAGTGTCTAGAACAACACATTAGGCAATTTGAATAAAGCAGGAAAACTTGCCTTTAAACAACTAAACAACAACCCTTATATAGTATGCCGATAAAGGCAGTAACATCGTTGTGCTGGACTCTGATCGATACTCCAAATTAAATCAGGACATGCTCAAAGACATAAAAGTATATAAACCATTGAAAGAGAATCCCACGGAATGGGTTAAAGTCAAATTTAAAAAGACATTGAGAGAAGGAGTAATCCTGGGAGTGTTAAATGAAAAATTGGAGAAATACCTGTTTGTTGAGAATCCAGTAATGTCAGTCTTCAATTAATTACCAAAACTCCACAAGGGACCCTTCCCACCACCAGTACGACCTATAGTGGCAGGGATAAGGTACCTTGTGGAGAGACTGGGGGAATGGGTAGACTTTTACTTGCAACCCCTCACAAAAATGACCCCAACATACATTAGAGTCACTAGCCATACTATCTCCATGCTAGAAAATTTTGAATGGAATGACAATTATTCTTGGGTCACCTGAAACGTGGTTGCCTTGTACCCTTCCATGCCTTGGAATAACGGAATGGATGCCTTATTCTTTTGTTTAAATAACTACAATACTTACTCCCCTGGTCTGAAGGAATACCTCATGCTAACAGTAGAATTTTTGTTGAATCATAATTTTTTTAAATTTTTGATGAGAGATTTTTCCTTCAGACCAGGGAGCTCCGATGGGGGCAAAGTACTCACCATCATTGGCAAATATCTTTATGATATTCTGGGAAACACAATATATTTTTTCATCTTTTTTTTTAGTGCATCCAATGGACGGGTCGTTTCATAGATGACCTGCTCATAATATGGAAGGGTACTAGGCAACAGTATAATGCATTTGTGGATTACATCAATAATAACAATCTAAATTTAAAATTCACTTTACATATTGATAAAGAAAAAATTAACTTTTTGGATTGGAAGAACCTAGACAGTGCCACACAGAAAGCTAAAGAGAGGGATAGAAACACCTTAATAAAAGTTCAAAGTAATGCAGATAAAAATACAAACAAATTGAGTAAGAAACCAGCATTTGTTACAGGATATAGCACGCAATTTGCAGCTATAAAATGCATCATCTCCAAATACTTACCTGTGTTGGAGGGGGATGAGGTTTTGAGGGAAGTTATCGCACCAGGTGTGAACATAGTCCCTAGAAGAGGACCGACATGCTAGGTTCGGTACTCTCGCCTAGCATGTACAAAAGGAAAATAGTTCTGCTCAGGAAAATACACAATGGTTGAGGTACATTGGTAATATAGGATGTGGACATATGAGATGTGTTACCTGTGGATATGTGGAGAAATCCAACCAGTTCACATCATATGTTACCAATGTAACGTACCCTATAAAAAGCTACATTAATTGCAACACGGAATATGTGGTGTACTTGGCTTCATACACTGCATGCCGAGTGCAGTATGTGGGATCTACAAGTAACCATTTGAAGGTCCGTTTCAGAAGACATCTTTCGGATATGAAAGGTGTAAAAGTAGGGGTTTCAGCTTTAACAAGACATTTCTGCGAAGTCCACAAAGGTAATACAAATTCACTCAGAGTAAAAGGTATAGAAAAAATTTATAGAAAACCCCGGGGTGGAGATCTGCGAAGGCTCCTATTAAATAGAGAAACATTTTGGATGTTTTCACTTAAAACGATCCATCCACAGGGATTAAACAAAAGATTGGATTTGATTACTGTATATTGAAATTATGGGCCTCATTTACTAAGCTAAAAGCCAACCAGTTTTTGTCTGGTTATTTTGGCACAGAGTGTCTGAGACATGTCTGCACCAGTGTGCGACAGTGTGCGCCTGGAAAATCTGACAAACCCGACAATGCACTGTGAAAAAACGAAAAGGGGAGTGGTCTGTCGCAAAGCGTGCGTGGCCGGCCCAAAAAGGGGCGTGGTTTCATAACCCGACCGATTTACTATTGAATTCAAAGAAAATCCTGTGGGTAAATGGCTGGAAATATCCACCTAGAAAAAGCTGGTTAGAAAATGTTCCTGACTTTTCCCAATAGTAAATAGAGAGGAATCCTACAAGTCTGAAACAACTTTTCCCACTAGTAAAAACCTGACACTCTTAGTAAATGAGGCCCTAAGTGTACCTTTTCTGTATACCTGTTCAAATGGTTTTTGTTCAAATGTATATATGTATATGATTAAAGTGCCGGTATAGAGTCCGGACCATGTTTTCCAGCTGTCGATTTTTAAAATGTGTCTTCTCACTATCGTCATTATCACCAGAGTTTGACGTGCGGAAAATCCACCGTTGCTCTAACTTGTAGTTTTACAACAGCTGGGGGCACCCTGTTTAGCAAACACTGCCATAGGGTATGCAAATCTTTCATTTAGTCCTCAAAAGCACACGGAGCTCTCTCACTTTCGAGCCCTGTCCTATTTCAAGGCAACAGTTTAGGGCTACATATGGGGTATTTCCGTACTCAGGAGAAATTGTGTTTCAAATCTTGGGGGGCTTTTTCTCCTTTTAACCCTTATGGAGAAAAAAGTTGGGGGCTACACCAGCATGTTAGTGTAACAAAATAACATTTTGTACACTAACATGCTGGTGTAGCCCCATAATTTCAATTTTCACAAGAGGTAAAAGGAGAGTTCAGAAAAAGAGAGCACCATGTATATTTGAGGCCTAAATTGGTGATTTGCAAAGAGGTGTCATAGTTGCAGCAGTTCTGACATAAACAAAACAAAAACTAAAAAACACCCACACATGACCCCATTTTGGAAACTACGCCCCTCAAGGAATGTAACAAAGGGTGCAGTGAGCATTTACACCCCACAGGTGTCTAAAAAACCACCCACTGTTCTAAAAACCGGTCACTGAACCTCTTGTTACATTCTGAGAGAGGTGTAGTTTCCAAAATGAGGTCACATGTGGGGGGGGGGTCCACTGTTTTGGCACCATGGGGGCTTTGTAAACGCACATGGCCCCCAACTTCAATTCCAGCCAAATTCTCTCTCCAAAAGCCCAGTGGCGCGCCGTCTCTTCCCAGCCCTGTTGTGCAACCGCAGAGCACTTTACGTTCACATATCGGGTATTTTTATACTCAGGAGAAATGGGGTTACAAATGTTTGGGGGCTTTTCATATTACCCCTTGTGAAAATGAAGATGTTTCATTTCACATCCAACTTTAATGTAAATTCGTCAAACACCTGTGGGGTGTTAAAGCTCTCTGTACCCCTGGTTACGTTCCTTGGGGGGGGGGGGGTAGTTTCCAAAATAGTATGTCATGTTGGGGGTTTAATGCTGTTCTGGCACCGTGGGGGCTTCCATAATGCGACATGCCCCCCAAAAACCATTTCAGCAAAATTCTTTCTCCAAAAGCCAAATTTTGCTCCTTCTCTTCTGAGCCCTGTAGTGTGCTTGCAGAGATTTTTACGTCCACATATGTGGTATTTCTATACTCAGAAGAAATAGGGTTACAAATTTTGGGGGCTTTTTCTTCTATCACCCCTTCTGAAAAAAAATTGGGGTAACGCCAGCATTTTAGTGAGAAAAATCACATTTTTCATTTTCACGTCCAAATTTAACAAAAATTTGTCAATCACCTGTGGGGTGTTAAGGCTCAGTATACTGCTTGTTACATTCCTTAAGAGGTGTATTTTCCCAAACAGTGTGCTATATGTGCTAAATGCGACATGCCACCCAGAAACCTTTTCAGCATAATTCGCTCTTCAAAAGCACATTGTCGCTCCTTCCCTATAGTGCACCCACAGAGCACTTTACGTCCACCTATGAGGTATTTCCATACTCGAGAGAAATTGGGTTACAAATGTGGGGGGTCTTTTTCTCCTTATTCTTCTTGTAAAACATGATAAAATGGGGCTACAAGAACATGTTAGTGTAAAAAAATCTAAATTTTGAGTTTTCTCAAACTTAAACTTTTTGAATGTCATTTTGAATACTTTGAGGGGTGCAATTTCTATAATGTGGTCATTTATGGGGGATTTTTTTTACAGAAAGGCTTCTCAAATCCAATTCAAACTGAACTGCTCCCTGAAATATTTAAATTTTGAATTCTTTGTGAAAATTTGGAAAATTGCTGCTATACTTTGAACCCCTCTAATGTCTTCAAAAAGTAAAAAACATTTCAACTTTATGATGCAAACATGAAGTAGACATATTGTATATGTATATCAATATATAATTTATTTGGCATGCCCATTTTTCTTACAAGTAGAGAATTTCAAAGTTAGAAAAATGCTAAATTTTCCAAATTTTCATAAACTTTTGGAATTTTTCATAAAGAAATTATGCAAGTATCGAGGAGAAAAATCTCGGTCTCCTTAAGGTCAAAATGGGCTATGTACTTAAAGGGGTACTCCAGTGAAAACCTTTTTTCTTTTAAATCAACTGGTGCCAGAAAGTTAAACAGATTTGTAAATTACTTCTATTAAAAAATCTTAATCCTTCCTGTACTTATTAGCTGCTGAATATTACAGAGGAAATTATTTTCTTTTTGGAATTCTCTCTGATGACATCACGAGCACAGTGCTCTTTGCTGATGTCATTATAATAATAATAATAATAACTCTTTATTTATTGTTGGGATTTGAACCCAAGGCCCCAGCACTGCAAGGCAGCAGTGCTAACCACTGAGCCACCATGCTGCCCTTAGCATACATCAGCTATGCATGGTTTCTAAAATGGACAGAGATGTCGGTAGAGAGCACTGTGCTCGTGATGTCATTAGTGTTCCAAAAAGAAAGGAATTTCCTCTGTAGCATTCAGCAGCTAATAAGCACTGGAAGGATTAAGATTTTTTGATAGAAGTAATTTACAAATATGCAGTATTGTAGATATGTAATTACCAGTCCTGTAAAGTACTAAAAGTAATGAAAAATAGAGAAAAAGATGATGATGTAAGTATAAATGTTTAATATATGTAATCTGCCTTCACCTCAGCAGGGCCCTTGCATAAGGTGAACGGCAATTTGATAACACTTTGTAAAATTGTGTCGTTAAAATAATATATAGAAAATATAAAAGGATATATATATAAAAAATAATACATAAAAAATATGCTAGTTGCACTTAATCCGTTGGTGATATAGTTCGGATATGTAAGACTTGTAATTGTCCGTAGGTGATATAGGTGCACTTATAACATTTAGATTATTTGCAGAAATAATTGCAAAAACAGTTCTTTGACTTGTATGAATAAGTCTTAGTATTGGAAGAGCGCTGTACTGGTTATCGGTGCACAGCACCACTCACCACCCGCAGGATACACTTGTGTTCGGGGCTAGTGTGGCTGTCACGGCTTGGTCCTGCGCTGTCAGCGGCCGCGTCCTGAGTTGTAGTGGGTGCCCGTCTGTGTTGGGGGTGAGTGGCACTCCGGCAGTCTGTGGGTCCCAAACTGGCACGGCAGGCGTCCGGCCTTTAGTAGTTATGTCCGGGGCTCACGCAGAGAAGCCGGGGCTGTGGATGGTGGATGCAGCTGGATCGGAGAAGGCGTTCCTCGTGTCTGACCTAGGCGCTATGCGCGCGCGTGTTGCGGTGGTCTCCAAACGAGGGGCATCCAGCAGTTTCAAATGAAAGTTTTGGATTATTGTGCAAACTGCATTGTTACGCCGAGCGCTCCGGGTCCCCGCTCCTCCCCGGAGCGCTTGCTACACTCTCGCTCCCGCAGCGCCCCGGTCAGATCCACTGACCGGGTGCGCTGCGATACCGCCTCCAGCCGGGATGCGATTCGCGATGCGGGTGGCGCCCGCTCGCGATGCGCACCCCGGCTCCCGTACCTGACTCGCTCTCCGTCGGTCCTGTCCCGGCGCGCGCGGCCCCGCTCCCTAGGGCGCGCGCGCGCCGGGTCTCTGCGATTTAAAGGGCCACTGCGCCGCTGCGGCGCAGTGGTTCTAATCAGTGTGTTCACCTGTGCACTCCCTATGTATACCTCACTTCCCCTGCACTCCCTCGCCGGATCTTGTTGCCATTGTGCCAGTGAAAGCGTTCCTTGTGTGTTCCTAGCCTGTGTTCCAGACCTCCTGCCGTTGCCCCTGACTACGATCCTTGCTGCCTGCCCCGACCTTCTGCTACGTCCGACCTTGCTTCTGTCTACTCCCTTGTACCGCGCCTATCTTCAGCAGTCAGAGAGGTTGAGCCGTTGCTAGTGGATACGACCTGGTCACTACCGCCGCAGCAAGACCATCCCGCTTTGCGGCGGGCTCTGGTGAACACCAGTAGTGACTTAGAACCGGTCCACTAGCACGGTCCACGCCAATCCCTCTCTGGCACAGAGGATCCACCTCCTGCCAGCCGGCATCGTGACAGTAGATCCGGCCATGGATCCCGCTGAAGTTCCTCTGCCAGTTGTCGCCGACCTCACCACGGTGGTCGCCCAGCAGTCACAACAGATAGCGCAACAAGGCCACCAGCTGTCTCAACTGACCGTGATGCTACAGCAGCTACTACCACAGCTTCAGCAATCATCTCCTCCGCCAGCTCCTGCACCTCCTCCGCAGCGAGTGGCCGCCTCAGGCCTACGACTATCCTTGCCGGATAAATTTGATGGGGACTCTAAGTTTTGCCGTGGCTTTCTTTCACAATGTTCCCTGCACTTGGAGATGATGTCGGACCAGTTTCCTACTGAAAGGTCTAAGGTGGCTTTCGTAGTCAGCCTTCTGTCTGGAAAAGCTCTGTCATGGGCCACACCGCTCTGGGACCGCAATGACCCCGTCACTGCCTCTGTACACTCCTTCTTCTCGGAAATTCGAAGTGTCTTTGAGGAACCTGCCCGAGCCTCTTCTGCTGAGACTGCCCTGCTGAACCTGGTCCAGGGTAATTCTTCCGTTGGCGAGTACGCCGTGCAATTCCGTACTCTTGCTTCAGAACTATCCTGGAATAATGAGGCCCTCTGCGCGACCTTTAAAAAACATTAAAGATGTTCTGGCCGCACGAGAAATTCCTGCTAACCTACACGAACTCATTCATCTAGCCACTCGCATTGACATGCGTTTTTTCGAAAGGCGTCAGGAGCTCCGCCAGGATATGGACTTTGTTCGCACGAGGCGTTTTTTCTCCCCGGCTCCTCTCTCCTCTGGTCCTCTGCAATCCGTTCCTGTGCCTCCCGCCGTGGAGGCTATGCAAGTTGACCGGTCTCGCCTGACACCTCAAGAGAGGACACGACGCCGCATGGAGAATCTCTGCCTGTACTGTGCCGGTACCGAACACTTCCTGAAGGATTGTCCTATCCGTCCTCCCCGCCTGGAAAGACGTACGCTGACTCCGCACAAAGGTGAAACAGTCCTTGATGTCAACTCTGCTTCTCCACGTCTTACTGTGCCTGTGCGGATATCTGCCTCTACCTTCTCCTTCTCCACTAAGGCCTTCTTGGATTCCGGATCTGCAGGAAACTTTATTTTGGCCTCTCTCATCAACAGGTTCAACATCCCAGTGACCAGTCTCGCCAGACCTCTCTACATCAATTGCGTTAACAATGAAAGATTGGACTGTGCCGTGCGTTACCGCACGGAACCCCTCCTAATGTGCATCGGACCTCATCACGAAAAAATTGAGTTTTTGGTCCTCTCCAATTGCACTTCCGAAATTCTCCTTGGACTACCTGGCTTCAACACCATTCCCCAACCCTGGATTGGTCCACAGGGGAGATCAGGAGTTGGGGTACCTCTTGTTTCAAGGACTGCCTTAAACTGGTTACCAGTACTCCCTGCCCTGACCCTGTGGTTCCCCCTGTAACCGGTCTCCCTAAGGTCTATATGGACTTTGCTGATGTGTTTTGCAAAAAACAAGCTGAGACTCTTCCTCCTCACAGGCCTTATGACTGTCCTATTGACCTCCTCCCGGGCACTACTCCACCCCGGGGCAGAATTTATCCTCTGTCCGCCCCAGAGACTCTTGCTATGTCTGAGTACATCCAGGAAAATTTAAAAAAAGGCTTTATCCGCAAATCCTCCTCTCCTGCCGGAGCTGGATTTTTCTTTGTGTCCAAAAAAGATGGCTCCCTACGTCCTTGCATTGACTACCACGGTCTTAATAAAATCACGGTAAAGAACCGCTACCCTCTACCTCTTATCTCTGAACTCTTTGATCGCCTCCAAGGTGCCCACATCTTTACCAAACTGGACTTAAGAGGTGCTTATAATCTCATCCGCATCAGGGAGGGGGATGAATGGAAAACGGCATTTAACACTAGAGATGGACACTTTGAGTATCTGGTCATGCCCTTTGGCCTGTGCAACGCCCCTGCCGTCTTCCAAGACTTTGTTAATGAAATTTTTCGTGATCTCTTATATTCCTGTGTTGTTGTGTATATGGACGATATTCTGATTTTTTCTGCCAACCTAGAAGAACACCGCCAGCATGTCCGCATGGTTCTTCAGAGACTTCGTGACAATCAACTTTATGCCAAAATGGAGAAATGTCTGTTTGAATGTCAATCTCTTCCTTTCCTAGGATACTTGGTCTCTGGCCAGG
Organism: Hyla sarda; assembly: GCF_029499605.1. Classification (NCBI taxonomy): domain Eukaryota; kingdom Metazoa; phylum Chordata; class Amphibia; order Anura; family Hylidae; genus Hyla; species Hyla sarda. The sequence goes on from NC_079192.1 coordinate 245,456,146, forward strand.
GACTACAAATGGATCCAGACAAACTCTCTGCCGTCTTAGATTGGCCACGCCCCTCCGGACTCCGTGCTATCCAACGTTTTTTGGGGTTCGCCAATTATTACAGACAATTTATTCCACATTTTTCCACCATTGTGGCTCCTATCGTGGCTTTAACCAAGAAGAATGCCAATCCTAAGTCATGGCCTCCTCAAGCGGAAGACGCCTTTAAACGGCTCAAGTCTGCCTTTTCTTCTGCTCCCGTGCTCTCCAGACCTGACCCATCTAAACCCTTCCTATTGGAGGTTGATGCCTCCTCAGTAGGAGCTGGAGCGGTCCTTCTACAAAAAAATTCTTCCGGGCATGCTGTTACTTGTGGTTTTTTTTCTAGGACCTTCTCTCCGGCGGAGAGGAACTACTCCATCGGGGATCGAGAGCTTCTGGCCATTAAATTAGCACTTGAGGAATGGAGGCATCTGCTGGAGGGATCAAAATTTCCAATTATTATTTACACCGATCACAAGAATCTCTCCTATCTCCAGTCTGCCCAACGGCTGAATCCTCGCCAGGCCAGGTGGTCTCTGTTCTTTGCCCGGTTTAATTTTGAAATTCACTTTCGCCCTGCCGATAAGAACATTAGGGCCGATGCTCTCTCTCGTTCCTCGGAGGCCTCGGAAGTAGAGCTCTCTCCGCAACACATTATTCCTCCGGATTGCCTGATCTCCACTTCTCCAGCCTCCATCAGGCAAACTCCTCCAGGGAAGACCTTCGTCTCTCCACGCCAACGCCTCGGAATCCTCAAATGGGGTCACTCCTCCCATCTCGCAGGCCATGCGGGCATCAAGAAATCCGTGCAACTCATCTCTCGTTTCTATTGGTGGCCGACTCTGGAGACGGATGTTGTTGATTTTGTGCGGGCCTGCACTGTCTGTGCCCGGGATAAGACTCCTCGCCAGAAGCCTGCTGGTCTTCTTCATCCTCTGCCTGTCCCCGAACAGCCTTGGTCTCTGATTGGTATGGACTTTATTACAGACTTACCCCCATCCCGTGGCAACACTGTTGTTTGGGTGGTCGTTGATCGATTTTCCAAGATGGCACATTTTTATCCCCTTCCTGGTCTTCCTTCTGCGCCTCAGTTGGCTAAACAATTTTTTGTACACATTTTTCGTCTTCACGGGTTGCCCACGCAGATCGTCTCGGATAGAGGCGTCCAATTCGTGTCAAAATTCTGGAGGGCTCTCTGTAAACAACTCAAGATTAAATTGAACTTTTCTTTTGCTTATCATCCTCAATCCAATGGGCAAGTAGAAAGAATTAACCAAGTCCTGGGTGATTATTTACGACATTTTGTTTCTTCCCGCCAGGATGACTGGGCAGATCTTCTACCATGGGCCGAATTCTCGTACAACTTCAGAGTCTCTGAATCTTCTTCCAAATCCCCATTTTTCGTGGTGTACGGCCGTCACCCTCTTCCCCCCCTCCCTACTCCCTTGCCCTCTGGTTTGCCCGCTGTGGATGAAATAACTCGTGATCTTTCCACCATATGGAAAGAGACCCAAAATTCTCTCTTACAGGCTTCATCACGCATGAAGAAGTTTGCTGATAAGAAAAGAAGAGCTCCCCCCATTTTTTCTCCCGGAGACAAGGTATGGCTCTCCGCTAAATATGTCCGCTTCCGTGTTCCCAGCTACAAATTGGGACCACGCTATCTTGGTCCTTTCAAAATTTTGTGCCAGATTAATCCTGTCTCTTATAAACTTCTTCTTCCTCCTTCTCTTCGTATTCCTAATGCCTTTCACGTTTCTCTTCTTAAACCACTCATCATCAACCGTTTCTCTCCTAAACTTATCTCTCCCACTCCTGTCTCCGGTTCTTCGGACATCTTTCCTGTAAAGGAGATACTGGCCTCCAAAAAGGTCAGAGGGAAAACCTTTTTTTTGGTTGACTGGGAGGGCTGTGGCCCTGAAGAGAGATCCTGGGAACCTGAGGACAATATCCTAGATAAAAGTCTGGTCCTCAGGTTCTCAGGCTCCAAGAAGAGGGGGAGACCCAAGGGGGGGGGGTACTGTTACGCCGAGCGCTCCGGGTCCCCGCTCCTCCCCGGAGCGCTCGCTACACTCTCGCTCCCGCAGCGCCCCGGTCAGATCCACTGACCGGGTGCGCTGCGATACCGCCTCCAGCCGGGATGCGATTCGCGATGCGGGTGGCGCCCGCTCACGATGCGCACCCCGGCTCCCGTACCTGACTCGCTCTCCGTCGGTCCTGTCCCGGCACGCGCGGCCCCGCTCCCTAGGGCGTGCACGCGCCGGGTCTCTGCGATTTAAAGGGCCACTGCGCCGCTGATTGGCGCAGTGGTTCTAATCAGTGTGTTCACCTGTGCACTCCCTATGTATACCTCACTTCCCCTGCACTCCCTCGCCGGATCTTGTTGCCATTGTGCCAGTGAAAGCGTTCCTTGTGTGTTCCTAGCCTGTGTTCCAGACCTCCTGCCGTTGCCCCTGACTACGATCCTTGCTGCCTGCCCCAACCTTCTGCTACGTCCGACCTTGCTTCTGTCTACTCCCTTGTACCGCGCCTATCTTCAGCAGTCAGAGAGGTTGAGCCGTTGCTAGTGGATACGACCTGGTCACTACCGCCGCAGCAAGACCATCCCACTTTGCGGCGGGCTCTGGTGAACACCAGTAGTGACTTAGAACCGGTCCACAAGCACGGTCCACGCCAATCCCTCTCTGGCACAGAGGATCCACCTCCTGCCAGCCGGCATCGTGACATGCATGGAATATTACATAAATGCTAAACGCGTTTCAATGCCTCGGGCATTTTCTTCAGTAGCGATAATATATCGCTACTGAAGAAAATGCCCGAGGCATTGAAACACGTTTAGCATTTATGTAATATTCCATGCAGTTTGCACAATAATCCAAAACTTTCATTTGAAACTGCTGGATGCCCCTCGTTTGGAGACCACCGCAACACGCGCGCGCATAGCGCCTAGGTCAGACACGAGGAACGCCTTCTCCGATCCAGCTCCATCCACCATCCACAGCCCCGGCTTCTCTGCGTGAGCCCCGGACATAACTACTAAAGGCCGGACGCCTGCCGTGCCAGTTTGGGACCCACAGACTGCCGGAGTGCCACTCACCCCCAACACAGACGGGCACCCACTACAACTCAGGACGTGGCCGCTGACAGCGCAGGACCAAGCCGTGACAGCCACACTAGCCCCGAACACAAGTGTATCCTGCGGGTGGTGAGTGGTGCTGTGCACCGATAACCAATACAGCGCTCTTCCAATACTAAGACTTATTCATACAAGTCAAAGAACTGTTTTTGCAATTATTTCTGCAAATAATCTAAATGTTATAAGTGCACCTATATCACCTACGGACAATTACAAGTCTTACATATCCGAACTATATCACCAACGGATTAAGTGCAACTAGCATATTTTTTTATGTATTATTTTTTATATATATATCCTTTTATATTTTCTATATATTATTTTAACAACACAATTTTACAAAGTGTTATCAAATTGCCGTTCACCTTATGCAAGGGCCATGCTGAGGTGAAGGCAGATTACATATATTAAACATTTATACTTACATCATCATCTTTTTCTCTATTTTTCATTACTTTTAGTACTTTAGAGGACTGGTAATTACATATCTACAATACTGCATAGCTTTAGGCCTTTTAGGGTGAAGGCAACACCGTTACCCTCGAGTACTATATCTCATATCATAGGTGAGCTACATAATTTTCTTAATTTACAAATATGTTTAACTTTCTGGCACCAGTTGATTTAAAAGAAAAAAGTTTTTCACCGGAGTACCCCTTTAAACTGTTGGGGACGAAGGGCGTATGCATACGCCCTTGCACCCTGGTATTCATACGCCCGTGGGAATTTCGGTCCCCGCCGCGCGCCGGGCGGGACCGGACCGGGGTGACTGCTGATATCTATCAGCAGGCACCCCGTGCAAATGCCCAGGGGGGTCATTAGACCCCCCGATGTCGGCGATCGGCACAAATCGCAAGTGAATTCACACTTGCGATTTGCGCCGATTCCGGGTCATTACGGGTCTATAGTGACCCGGAATATAAGGGGGATCGCGGTTGTCTAAGACACCCACAATCCCCCTGAAGCGATAGGAGTGAGGTGGCAGGGTTGCCACCCCTCCTATCCCTGCTATTGGTGGTCTAGATGTGACCACCAATATCAGATCGGGGCGGGGGGGCTTTACTTTCGTTTTCCCCGTCCTGCCCACCCACAATAGGTGGGGCAGAACAGGGAAAACGAAGAGGACCGAACCCCGACGTCCACTTACCGATCCGGAGGCTGCGGAGCGATGGTGATTGGCAGACGGCGACGGAGATCTGCGTGCGGCGTGCAGCAGAAGTGGAAGGCTCCCTGGATGCGATGGAAGCTGGTGAGTTGCCTAGCAACATCTAGAGGGCTACAGTCTGAGACCACTATAGTGGTCTCTAGACTGTAGCCCTCCAGATGTTGCAAAACTACAACTCCCAGCATGCCGAGACAGCTGTTTGCTGTGTAGGCATGCTGGGATTTGTAGTTTTGCAACAGCTGGAGGTCTACAGTTTAGAGACCACTGCACAGTGATCTCTATACTGCCCTCTAGATGTTGCAAAACTACAACTCCTAGCATGCTCACACAGCTATTTGCTGTCTGGGCATGCTGGGAGTTGTAGTTTTGCAACATCTGGAGGTCCACAGTTTGGAGATCACTGTTCAGTGGTCTCTAAATTGTAGGACTCCAGATGTTGCAAAACTGCAAATTGCAGCATGCCCAAACAGCAAACAGCTGTCTCGGCATGCTGGGAGTTGTAGTTGCGTACCTCCAACTGTTGCATAACTACATCTCCCAGCATGCCCTTCTGTGATCAGTACATGCTGGGAATTGTAGTTTTGCAACAGCTGGAGGCACACTGGTTGGAAAATACTGAGTTAGGAAACAGAACCTAACTGAAGATTTTCCAACCAGTGTGCCTCCAGCTGTTGCAAAACTACAACTCCCAGCATGCACGGTCTGTCAGTACATGCTGGGAGTTGTAGTTTTGCAAAAGCTGGAGGCACACTGGTTGGAAAATACTGAGTTAGGTAACAGAACCTAACTGAAGATTTTTCAACCAGTGTGCCTCCAGCTGTTGCAAAACTACAACTCCCAGCATGCACAGTCTGTCAGTACATGCTGGGAGTTGTAGTTTTGAAACAGCTGGAGGTTTGCCCCCCATGTGAACGTACAGGGTACATTCACACAGGCAGGTTTACAGTAAGTTTCCTGCTTCAAGTATGAGCTGCGGCAAATTTTTCACTGCAGCGCAAATTCCTAGCGGGAAACTCACCGTAACCTGCCAGTGTGAATGTACCCTAAAAACACTACACTACACTAACACATAATAAAGGGTAAAACACTACATAAACACCCCCTTACACTGCCCCCCCCCCAATAAAAATTAAAAACGTATTGTACGGCAGTGTTTCCAAAACGGAGCCTCCAGCTGTTGCAAAACAACAACTCCACGCATTTCTGGACAGCCACTGACTGTCCAGGCATGCTGGGAGTTTAGCAATAGCTGGAGGCACCCTGTTTGGAAATCACTGCCGTAGAATACCCCTATGTCCACCCCTATGCAATCCCTAATTTAATCCTCAAATGCGCATGGCGCTCTCTCACTTCGGAGCCCTGTCGAATTTCAAGGAAACAGTTTAGGGCCACCTGTGGGGTATTTCTGTAATTGGGAGAAATTGCACTACAAATTTTGGGGGGCTTTTTCTTTTACCCCTTATGAAAAGGAAAAGTTGGGGTCTACACCAGCCTGTTAGTGTAAAAAAAATATTTGTTTTACACTAATATGCTGGTGTTGCCCTTTACTTTTTATTTTCACAAGAAGTAAAAGGAAAAAAAGACCCCCAAAATTTGTACTGCAATTTCTCCTGAGTACGGAAATACCCCATATGTGGGCGTAAAATGATCTGCGGATGCACAACAAGGCTCAGGAGTGAGAGCGCACTCTGTACATTTGAGGCCTAAATTGGTGATTTTCACAGTGGTGGACGATTTTACAGCAGTTCTGACATAAACCCAAAAAAATAAATACCCCATGTGACCCCATTTTGGAAACTATACCCCTCACGGAATGTAACAAGGGGTACAGTGAGCATTTACGCCCCACAGGTGTCTGACAGATTTTTGGAACAGTGGTCCATGAAACGCCAGTAGGGTGTAAATGCTCACTGTACCCCTTATTACATTCCGTGAGGGGTGTAATTTCCAAAATGGGGTCACATGTGGGGGTCCACTGTTCTGGCACCACGGGGGGCTTTGTTAATGCACATCGCCCCCGACTTCCATTCCAAACAAATTATCTCTCTAAAAGCTCAATGGCGCTCCTTCTCTTCTGAGCATTGTAGTTCGCTCGCAGTGCACTTGACGTCCAAACAAGGGGTATTTCCATACTGAAAAGAAATGGGGTTACAAATTTTGGGGGGTATTTTCTCCTATTACCCCTTGTCAAAAAGTTTAATTTTGGGAAAAACCAGCATTTTAGTGAAAACATTTTTTTTTTCATTTACACATCCGACTTTAACAAAATGTTGTCAAACCCCTGTGGGGTGTTAAGGCTCACCGTACCCCTTTTTACGTTCCTTGAGGGGTGTAGTTTCCATAATAGTGTGCGATGTGAGGGGGGGGTTTGCTGTCCTGGCACCATAGGGGCTTCCTAAATGGGACATGCCCCCCAAAAACCATTTCAGAAAAACTAACTCTCCAAAATCCCACTGTCGCTCCTTCCCTTCTGAGCCCTCTATTGCGCCCGCCGAACACTTCACATACACATATGAGGTATTTCCTTACTCGAGAGAAATTGGGTTACAAATTTTGAGAGGATTTGTTTCCTTTTACCCCTTGTAAAAATTCAAAAACTGGGTCTACAAGAACATGCGAGTGTAAAAAATGAAGATTTTGAATTTTCTCCTTCACTTTGCTGCTATTCCTGTGAAACACCTAAAGGGTTAACACACTTATTGAATGTCATTTAGAATACTTTGAGGGTGCAGTTTTTATAATGGGGTCATGTATGGGGTATTTCTAACCAGAAGACCCTTCAAATCAACTTCAAACCTGAACTGGTCCTGAAAAATTCCGATTTTGAAAACTTTGCGAAAAATTGGAGAATTGCTGCTGAACTTTGAAGCCCTCTGATGTCTTCCAAAAGTAAAAACATGTCAACTTTATGATGGAAACATAAAGTAGACATATTGTATATGTGAATCAATATATAATTTATTTGGAATGTCTATTTTCCTTACAAGCAGAGAGCTTCAAAGTTAGAAAAATGCTAAATTTTCAAATTTTTCATACATTTTTTACATTTTTCCCCAAGAAATGATGCAAGTATCGACGAAAATTTACCACTAACATAAAGTAGAATATGTCACGAAAAAACTATCTCTGAATCAAATTTATAAGTGAAAGCATCCCAGAGTTATTAATGCTTAGAGTGACAGTGGTCAGATTTGCAAAAAATGCTCCCGTCCTTAGGGTCATGATGGGCTCCGTCCCCAAGGGGTTAAGGGGATACTGCACTCCCCAGCATCCGGAACACATCATGAGAGGGCGGGGTGACCACGGAAGCCCGCACCCCTCGTTCGGAACTAAATGTTCCGGACGCTGGGGAGTGGAGTACCCCTTTAAGGGGTTAAAAAAAAGTAAATGCACTTTTCTATTTCAGTATAAATGGTGACCACATTTTTTCACCTACATCCTCAGTTATTCGACAAGATTTGTTTAGATTCACCTTTTTTCTTCATTTCATCATTTTTTGTTCTTAATATGATTTTAGGGCCATGATCAGAACATTGATGACATTTATGTTATTGTAGTTATTTCCTGGCAAATAAATGTACATCCATTACTCACGTACCATTGTCAATGTGTGGAGTTGGTGTAATGGACAGACCCTTCTTCAACAAAGATATTTTGTACATTTGTATATTAATGAGGATAAGTAACAAACCTGAATATCATTATTCTTCTTCTGTGCAGAAGCATTCTTTGCTTCTTCCTTATTTCCCTTGTGTCCCCTGTGTTGAGGTCACCTGAGAATGGAAAAAGTTGGAGAAAAAGAAGAGGTGCTCAACTGATATATACAGTGGGAATAAAAAGTTTGGGCACCCCAGGTAAAAATGTGTATTAATGTGCATAAAGAAGCCAATGAAAGATGGAAAAATCTCCAAAAGGCATCAAATTACAGATTCGACATTCTTATATGTCAACAAAAGTAAGATTTTATTTCCATCATTTACACTTTCAAAATAACAGAAAACAAAAAAATGGCATCTGCAAAAGTTTGGGCACCCTGCAGAGTTAATATCTTGTACTGCCCCCTTTGGCAAGTATCACAGCTTGTAAACTCTTTTTGTAGCCAGCCAAGAGTCTTTCAATTCTTGTTTGACGTATCTTTGCCCATTCTTCCTTACAAAAGTCTTACAGTTCTTTGAGATATCTGGGCTGTCTGTCACGCACTGCTCTTTTAAGGTCTATCCATAGATTTTCAATTATGTTGAGGCCAGGAGATTGTGAAGGCCATGGCAAAACCTTCAGTTTACGCCTCTTGATGTAATCCCCCGTGGATTTCGAGGTGTGTTTAGGATCATTAGCCATTTGTAGAAGCCATCCTCTCTTTAACTTCAGCTTTTTCACAGATGGCATCAAGTTAGCATCCAAAATTTGCTGAAATTTTATTGAATCCATTTTTCCTTCCACTGGCTGCAATACAACCCCAAAGCATGATTGATCCACTCCCATGCTTAACAGTTGGACAGAGGTTCTTTTCATTAAATTCTGTTCCCCGTCTTCCCCAAACGTACCTTTGCTCATTCCTGCCAAAAAGTTCAATTTTAACCTCATCGGTCCACATAACTTGTTTCCAAAATGCATCAGGCTTGTCTATATGTTCATTTGCAAAGTTCAAACGCTGATTTTTGTGGTGAGGACATAGAGGAGATTTTCTTCTGATGACTCTTCCATGAAGACCATATTTGTACAAGTATCTCTTTATAGTGGAATAGTGTACCACAACTCCAGTGTCCAGTGATTTACAAATCTGTTTAACTTTCTGGCACCAGTTGATTTAAAAAAAAAAAAAAAAAAATAAGGTTTCCACGGGAGTAATTATAACTCAACAATAGAAAACTCTGGAACTGTGGCAAAACACTGAATATCTGCTTTTCTGTTAATTCTAGGAAATATTTTCTTCTTTTAGTCCAAAAGATAATTCCGAGGGAAACAGCACAATCCCAATAAAGTGCACACACATGTGCAAGCAGCTCATTGCCCTAATCACAGGCTTCTGGCTAATAGAAAACAGCAGCAGCACTCAAAAATATGTGAAAAATATGTAGCTTCTTTATTTCATCCAAAATATCTAAAAATGTAAGGTTTTGACTCCCTGCATGTCACTTCTGAAAAATGGCTGCATCCTGGCAATTTAGGATCTTCCTGGAGGGAATTAAAGGGGTTATCCACCATAAGGGGATTTTAGTACGTACCTGGCAGGCAGTAATGGACATGCTTAGGAAGCATCTGCGCTTGTCTTGGGGCTAAATGGCTATGTTGTGAGATTACCATAACACTGTGGCTAGCTTTCTGCGAACTTGTATTTCCTGTTTGACTTTTCTTTTTTTGACTACAAATCCCACGATTCCATTTCCCTCCCTCCCACACATCAGCCACCCCACCCATTGAAACATTAACGAGCTGCATCCATTCAAAGACCTGTGGTTTTCAATCAGGGTGTCTACAGCTGTTGCATTAGTTGCAGATTGAACTCTCTCCCACAAAGCGATCCCTCCACCCATTGATGCAGACAGGCTCCCTGTCATCAGCTGAATAGTGAGTCAGGTCTCGGGTGCATTTCAAACTGGGAAAAATCTGAGACAACCGTCATTTTATATGCTGGTAAAAATGAATATTGGCGTGAAAGGTACATAAAAATTGTGAGAAAACCGTCACATACAGGTACAGACACTATATTATGAACTACACTAACTTTACAGCCCCTGTAGCATAGTCAAATAAAAAAAAATCCTGGAATACCCCTTTAAGATAGGAATCTTCAACCCCCTATACATGATTTGCTACTGCAAGCAACCCAGAAAGCAACACCTGATTTAAAAAGATATTTGTATTGGAAAAGACATACCAAGTCTCAGCTGTAAATGTGTCAAGATTTATTACCTGTGTGTGTAAAACTTGCCATAACTTTGAGTATACATACATTTAAAAAAAATGTTTATAATTAATTTAAACTTGCAGATATGGCCCCATGACCTCTGAATATGCCATGCTATCAACAAAACATCCAGAAGGTACTATATGAAACATTTGTTTTTCGTTCAGTGAATTTCAGTAATTTGAAATCACTGTTTGAGTTAATTTACATGTTTTAGTTATTAAATATTAAACATAAGTTAAGTTTGCAATCATAGAGGCAAGTAGGATATTTGTTAACTACTGTTGAGTGCCCTTCATTAGCTTAAAGCAGTTGCCTCAGCTCGCTCCTTCTGGCTTTTCCCCCTACTCCGATTGGTTTGTAGTGCCGAAGGTGGTAGAAGACATTAGTTCATAGAGAGATTATAGCATCAAGGATAGAAAAATTGTGAACAACAACAGCCAAACCACCAATAAAAAATTTGATTTCCATATACCTGCCACCCATATCCACAGGCAAATTAGCCTAAACCAGATTAAGGCTGAAGGAGGTCCCACCCATAATATTGTTTTTTATTAAAGACAACCGTAGTGCACATATAGGCAATTATTGTATGGGTTTTTGCTATCAGACCTGATAATGAATTTAAACCCCTTCATCATAACCCAAAATGATTACCGATCCATTTGTTAAAAAGTTTTTAGGACCCTAGACACTTTCAAAGGTTTATCCATCCTTGTCAGTATTAATTATTTCTGTGCATGGCCGGATAAGTGTAGGGCTGCCCAGAAATTTGGAGGTACGAAATGTGGTGAGACGTTAAATTGGTTGTCCAATAGGACTCAAGCAACAGAAAATGTTAGATGGTAACATAGTTTGTAAGTCCATCAAGTTCAAACCCTACTGTATTGATCCAGAGGAAGGCAAAAAAAACCATGAGGCTGATGCCAGTTGCCCAATGACAGAGGAAAAATTCCTTCCGACCCCAATATTGTGATCAGAATAAATCCCTGGATCAACGTTCTATCCCAATAAATCTAGTATCCATAACCTGTAATGTTATTTTTTTCCATAAAAACATCCAGGCACCCCTTGAACTTTTTTATCGAGTCAGACATCACAACATCATGTGGCAGAGAGTTCCATAGTCTCACTGCTCTAACAGTAAAAAATCTCTGTCTGTAATTCTGGTGAAACCTTCTTTCCTCTAGACGAAGAGGATGCCCCCTTGTCATGATTAACAACCTAGGTATAAAAAGATCATGACAAAGATCTCTATACTGTCCATTCATATATTTGTACATTGTAATCAGATCGCCCCTAAGATGTCTTTTATCTAAACTAAATAACTCCAACCTTGATAACCTGTCTTGGTACTGTAATCCTCCAATACCATTATCTTTGTTGGCCTTCTCTGCACCCTCTCCAGTTGATCCATGTCCTTTTTATATACAGGAGCCCAGAATTGGATACAATACTCCATAAGTGGTCTGACTAGTGATTTATACAGTGGCAAAACTATGGGGGAGATATATCAAAACCTTTCCAGAGGAAAAGTTGCCCATAGCAACCAATCAGGTTGCTTCTTTCATTTTGCAGAGGCCTTGTTAAAAATGAAAGAAGAAATGTGATTGGTTGCTATGGGCAACTGGGAAACTCTTCCTTTGACCAGGTTTTGATAAATCTCCCCCTATGTCCTTGTCACAAGCCTCTATGCCTCTCTTGATACATTCCATGACTTTGTTAGCCTTGGCAGCCATTGCCTGGCACTGATTTCTAAAGTCGTGTTTACAGTCCACCAGTACCCCCAAGACTTTTTCAGTAGAAGTTTTACCTAATGTCTTATTATTTAGCACATAATTGTACATTTTGTTTTTAGTGCATTACATTACATTTATCCACATTAAATTTCATTTGCCATGTCTGTGCCCAAGCCTCCAGCTTCCCAAGATCCCTCTGTAATATTATGATATCATCCTCTGTGGTAATCATCCTACCCAAAAAAAAAAAAAAAACTCACTAGTGTCACTATTAAATTCCCTACTGCTCTAGCAATGATCTGATGCTCTGGTAGTCACCACCAGACTTTGTATTTGTTCTTGGGCAATGATGTTTTGCACCAGCAAATGACTAAGGGGGGCAGTCAGCTTAGCAATGAAATCAGTGTGTACTGGTTTTGATTGTTAAGGTCATTGATTGGCTGTAATGGTCACATTTTGATGAAGTATTATTGCTAATGGACTGTAAACATAGACCGCCAATAATCATTAGCGCATTGGCTCTGCAGTGGCAAGGACATTAACAGGTACGTTGTTATTTCTCTTAAAGAGTACCTCAGATGATGGCTCCATATACAGGATATCTGTTTAAATTTCCCAACAACTTCAGAGCCCGAGACTTGCCCGAGAACAAAGTGAACAGGAGATGGACTTACTGGATGTCCCATAGACTTTCATGAGACTTCTGGCAAATATGTTTCCTGATCGCTTTAGTCTCTGGCAAATTTCCAGCTCTGAAATTGCCAGGAAATTTACAGATATCCTGCCGCTGGAGCCATCATCGGAGGTTCACTTTAAATATTTGCCAATTCTAGTTTTATTCAGCATATTTCTCAGATAACACCTTCTAACTATTGGATCTGATTGGCATCAATATTATATATCATAGTTAATAGATGACAGGGAGCAACAGGCTTCTTGGGTCCACATTCCCTGCAGCAGTCACTATAGTTTTTATGGCAGTAGTGAGGAGGGATTGTTTTGTCACTGGCCAGTTCCCTGATGCAAACTTTTTAGGTTTATATAATACCAGCCATCGTTCCAAACCTTTATACCTATTTTTATACCTTTTTTATGTGTTTTTTTTATTTTTTTTATTCCATTTTCCAAACCCTTACATAACCTTTATACATATTTTTTACCTTATTAGGGGTCGCCTTGTGGGGATACCACTGGTTATGGCAGGCCCGGAGTCAGGCTGGTAAGCACCCGTGCATTACCGTGCAACCCTACCAGCCACGCCCCTCCCCCTTTTTTGACCCAACCAGCTATTGTACACACACCTCACCACACTGTCGGACCTACTCTTCTACGAACCTGTAGGAACCCAACTGTCTTATCCCAAAATCCTCTTTTTAACTCTAATCCCTTTACCACAATAAGTCCCACACTCCCCTACATGAATACTCTTAGTGTAATATCAATATTGACCTAATTTTTATTCTTAGCATGCATTATTTTTATATCTTTTAGTCCTTATCTTGATTTATTATATCTTTATTATGTATTATTCTTTAAATTAATTTTTCTTTCATTTTCATTATTTGTTCTATTTTTTATAATTTGACATTTTATTTTTTTATTATTTTAATTTTTTTATCTATTTTTTATTTATTTATTTTTATATTATATATACTGTATATATATATATATATTTTTTTTTTTTTTATTATTATTATTTTTCATTTCACTCTTTACAGTCTTATACGCATATGTATTGCACACACCAATTATCCACTAACACATATTTTATCAAATTTTATTATATTTATTAGTACTCACAAAGCCCCCCACACAATTAATTTTACATTTAATTCACATATCACCACATCCTTACACTATCTATTTTTCTATATATTCTATATTTATTTAATGGAAAAACTAAAGGAGATACTTATCCCAAGAACACCCTATGTGATCCAGCAACCTTTTAACCAATTCCTCAATATTCCCCACCGCTTCTTTCTTCCCAGCCCCATTCTTTCCTTTCTTCCCTCCAAATCCTATACTCTGTTCCCACCTTTTCCTTGATCAAACCTATTCTAACTATGCTATAAAAGAGAGCACTACTCCTTCTAGAATACAGCTACTGAAGAAAAGAGTGGAGCTCCTGAAACGCGTATAGCCTCATATCAGACTGCTATCCCCACCATCCACATCATTACTAAGTACGGAGGGATACGTGGCTCATTTGTCACCTACACACAGCATCGGCACTCTCATTCAAGAGCGCATGCTCCAGCACGAGGAGGACGGCAGCATAGATAAGCCTGCACCATTTGACTGAGAGCTCGCTGCTGGAGAGCCGTCCACAGCTGTGTCCCGCAAATAGAAGCTCCCGAACAAACCATTAGACCGGGAAAGCAGGACATAGTCCCCACTGTACTTGTGTACCTCCATAGGATTTGAGTCACTGGCCAGAGACCAGCATCGCCGATTTTCCCCTCAGCATTTCTTTTCACAGGAGGGCCCAGTGACAGCCGCGCTCTGCCTGTCTTATGTCACAGAACAATATATTGCTTTTTCCCTCAACAGGAGAGCATATGTGGGCATTTGGAAATATAACAAGTTGCCACTGACTGCCACTGACTGCATAGCAGTCCCATTGACTATTGCTGATTTTTGCTTTTTTCCAGGGAGCACAGTTCTCTAATCATTGGTTACATTACCTGTATATTATATAATGACTGCATAGCAGCTATTGTTTGTTTCTTTCTTTCTCTTTGTAGGTTCAGAAAAAAAATTCAGATAGTTCTGCCTGGTTGAGATATAAAGGGTCAGTATAATGTTGTAAGACAAGATGTTGTACCTGTACATGTATGGTCAAAACAACATCTGTTAAGACAGAGTCAAATGGTCACTTCTTCAACATCAATTCCTATATTACGTGTTCCATATGTAAACTACAATATATAGGTTCCACATCACGTAAACTCAAGCATAGAATTTCCGAACACAATACTGGTGCAAGACCTACTGACCTTGTTCAAACGAGAGCCCTTTCGGGAGCTTCCAAGCATTTTCAGGATGCACATAATGGAAGTGTCTCCTCTATCTGTGTGACTCCAATAGAAAGAGTTACTAAACCTCCTCATCGGGGAGACAGATGGAGGAAGTTACTTACACATGAAGCCTTTTGGATTGTAAAAATGGGGTCTCATTCTCCTCAAGGTATGAATTGCACAACAGATATCATTCTTTTTTAATGATTTTTCATACGTTATAGAAGTGACCTCATGGCTCATTCACACTTTGCGTTTTTGAGCAATATTGGTTGTTAAGATTTGAGTGCAGTTATAGGTTGATTGATGTCCATTATTTTCTCCATTCTCAACGTAAATATGGATTCATACATGGCACTGAAATATTTAAGAAGTGTGAGAATTTTTCTATTTTTGTAAATACTATTTTTCCCTTGTATTAAATGAAGTAAGAGTTAATTGAATTTTCATGAGAACAGGATGTGATCACGATCAGGAGCAAGGGGAAGGGAGCTGTATGGCTATAGTTGTATTAATTTAGAGAAACTTAATGTGAAGATTAGACCTTGATAAAGGGTAAACCTGAAACGTGTTGGTCACTATGGGATTTTATGGATTCCCCCATGCTATGCTATTTCATAGAATGAAATAAAGCTGTATGTTTTATGGAGTGCTGGGATACTTCACCGCATCTGGGGTTTACTTAGTATTGTTTCTTTCTGTTTGTTTGCTGAAATATCTTTTACATACAGTCATGGCCGTAAATGTTGGAACCCCTGAAATTTTTCAAGAAAATAAAGTATTTCTCACAGAAAAGGATTGCAGTAACACGTTTTGCTATACACATGTTTATTCCCTTTGTGTGTATTGGAACTAAACCAAAAAAGGGAGGAAACTAAGCAAATTGAACATTATGTCACACCAAACTACAAAAATGGTCTGGACAAAATTATTGGTTGCACACCCTTTGGAAAAAATAACTGAAATCAGTTGCACCCTATAACCATCAATAAGCTTCTTACACCTCTCAGCCGGACCACTCTTCCTTTGCAAACTGCTCCAGGTCTCTCTTATTGGAAGGGTGCCTCTTCCCAACAGCAATTTCAAGATCTCTCCACAGGTTTTTAATGGGATTTAGATCTGGACTCATTGCTGGCCACTTCAGAACCCTCCAGCACTTTGTTGCCATCCATTTCTGGGTGCATTTTGACGTATGTTTGGGGTCATTGTCCTGCTGGAAAATCCAAGATCTTGGACGCAAACCAAGCTTTCTGACATTTGGCTGTACAGTGCGACCCAAAATCCATTGGTAATCTTCAGATTTCATGATGCCTTGCATACATTGAAGGCACCCAGTGCCAGAGGCAGCAAAACAACCCCAAAACATCATTGAACCTCAACCATATTTCACTGTAGGTACTGTGCTCTTTTCTTTGTAGGTCTCATTCCGTTTTCGGTAAACAGTAGAATGATGTGCTTTACCAAAAAGCTCTATCTTGGTTTCATCTGTCCCTCAGACGGGTTTTGGCTTACTCAAGTTCATTTGGACAAAATGTAATCTTGCTTTTTTATGTCTCTGTGTCAGCAGTGGGGTTTCCTGCCATAGCGTTTCATTTCATTTAAATGTTGACGGATAGTTTGCGCTGACACTGATGCTCCCTGAGCCTGCAGGACAGCTTGGATATCTTTGGAACTTGTTTGGGGCTGCTTATCCACCATCCGGACTATCCTGCGTTGACACCTTTCATCAATTTTTCTCTTCCGTCCACGCCCAGGGAGATAAGCTACAGTGCCATGGGTTGCACATTTCTTGATAATGTTGCGCACTATGGACAAAGGCAAATCTAGATCTCTGGAGGTGGACTTGTAACCTTGAGATTGTTGACATTTTTCCACAATTTTGGTTCTCAAGTCCTCAGATGGTTCTCTTCTCCTCTTTCTGTTGTCCATGCTTAGTGTGGTGCACACAGACACACAATACAAAGACTAAGTGAACTTTTCTCCTTTTTATCTGCTTTCAAGTGTGATTTTATATTGCCCACACATGTTACTTGCCCAAGGTGAGTTTAAAGGAGCATCACATGCTTGAAACAATCTTTTTTTTTCACAATTTAGAAAGGGTGCCAATAATTCTGTCCAGCCCATTTTTTGCTTTTTTCCCCTCCCTTTTTTGGTTTATTTCCAATACACACAAAGGGGATAAACATGTTGTTACGCCGAGCGCTCCGGGTCCCTGCTCCTCCCCGGAGCGCTCGCGGCGTTTCCCTCTCTGCAGCGCCCCGGTCAGACCCGCTGACTGGGAGCGCTGCACTGACACTGCCGGCGGGGATGCGATTCACATAGCGGGATGCGCCCGCTCGCGAATCGCATCCCAAGCTACTCACCTGTCCCAGTCCCCGGCTGTCACGTCCTGACGCCAGCTCTCTAAGATTTAAAGGGCCAGCGCACCAATGATTGGTGCCTGGCCCATTCAGTCTAATTAGCTTCCACCTGCTCCACGTCCATATAACCTCACTTCCCCTCCCCTGCTTTGCCGGATCTTGTTGCCCTTGTGCCTAGAGAAAGCATTTACTGTGTTTGCCATACCAGTGTTCCAGACCTCTTGCTATCACCATTGACTACGAACCTTGCCGTCTGCCCTGACCTTCTGCTACGTCTCACCTCGCCCCTGTCTAGTCCTTCTGTCCCCCGCCTTCTCAGCAGTCAGCGAGGTTGAGCCGTTGCCGGTGGATACGACCTGGTTGCTACCGCCGCAGCAAGACCATCCCGCTTTGCGGCGGGCTCTGGTGAATACCAGTAGCAACCTAGAACCGATCAACCGGTACGGTCCACGCCAATCCCTCGCTAACACAGAGGATCCACATCCAGCCTGCTGAATCGTAACACCCCCTCTTACCATACCATATTAGTATGATATCACAAAAGGCTCATGCTACCTCCTTATACCAAGCAACAGCACTTACAAAATATAATTTTTTTACCATGATGAGAGAAAATCATAGCATACCTTTTTTTTTTTATAACTTTGCATTGAAATAAGCCCAAGCACAAGGAAATCCAGGAAAAATAAATTGCAAATAGTATTAGAAAATTAAAAATTGGACAATATTGCTACAGGGTAAGGAATTCTTGTCCACACAAAGTTTTGTAAAACAATGAGAAAAAAAAAAAGTGTCAAGCCAAAATAAATTTTAAGAATTTATATTGAAAAAATAATATGTTCTATGTACATGGATAAAATATTATAATGCTGTTTAAGACACAGAAAGTGGAAATACAGAGTGCAAATGAAATATCATCATAGGATTCATAGTCCTAGTAATGTTAATGACCATTCACTGTAATTCAATAATGCAGTTTCTTCTGTAACTCATTCTGTGGAAGAAAAACCTTTCACAAAATTCAAAATGTCACATAATGCTGATCTACCCTTCCTATTTGACAAGTCAATGCCTTAAGCAGTAAAGCCAAATGGCCATACTGCATGTCTGTACATTGTAAGCCTTGGCTCTCACAACTGTGTAAGAACATTATGTATAACAACTTAATTTCAAAGAAAGTTACCCTAAAATAATAAAATAAAATAGACTTTAACTTAAGAAATAGGTGGATAGATTTATTTCATGTAATGTGTTGTAGGAATTTATAGCAAAACTATGCTAAAAGCTGGACGTCATGATGTCTTTCATGTTGTATCATGTTAGTAGTAATACATAATGTTTCATCTCTGTGGAAGATTGCTAATATTTGAACACTGCTGGATCAAAATTACAAATTCAAATCTAGTATGTAACCATTTTCTTTATTTTGCTGTCTTCGTTTTTATGGTAATGGCTCTTTTCGAATGTAAGCATATGGAGAAAAGAAACATTGAGGATTTTTAACTAGCAGCATTGCAGGGGGGCTAAAAGGAGCAAAGAAGATTTAGTGGTGAAAAGAGCAAATAAATAGGTGCTCCAAGATTAAAAAGAGGGTAGAAGTACATGCTGAGCTGTTGAAAGACCTCTCCCTGTTTAAAGAAAAATATTGTTTGGTGCTTTCACCACTGCATGATCAAAATAAGAGGTACAAATTAGTTCATGGCTGCTGAAGATACAAAACATCATGCAGAGAGCTGTCTTTGGGAACGTTTTAATGAGGAGAAGAGGTCATCAGACTGTGACATTGCTTTTCAGAATTCTTCAAGAACAACACAGACTTCCTGTTCCAAATGTGGTAAAGAATAAAACAACCTTAGTAGTAATCTTACAACTTTTGAACCGTGTACCTTCGAAATACAGTGCTCATTTGGCAGCTTTAGTTAGTCATCTCAAAAGAACTGTGCCATATTTTCCATGTTCCCTTATTTCAAAAAGTGGAGTATAATAATATAACTTCATATTTATATAATAAAAGTTTTCATTCACATGTCAAAAGGGATGAGATGTTATTTTGTTCTGCATAGATCAACAAATTACTCCAATGGGAATCATGGAAAGAAACATGTATTGTGTTTGATCATTGTTCTTCTGGATGACTCTCATCTATGAAGAACTCATACATCTCAATTCTGAACACTCCGATCTAATGGACTTTCATCACACTTTAGATGTGTTATCTACCATCTAATTGAGAAACATTGACAATTCTAATGGTAAAAACATATTCTGTCTGTAAAGATCCTCTTCTCATCAATTGTTAATGTGAGTACATGTTCTGGGGAGTCAATAAACTGTATATTTTTCACTGTCTTAGAAGAATAATATTATTGGCTTGAATCTTTGTCTCTGCCATATAACTTATATATTCATTCCAATAACTAAAATGACAGTTACCACTACACAACCATGACAGATACAAAACTAACTCCCTACTACAGTATTTGGTTGGTACCTTATTTTTGTTTGGTTTAGTTGCTAAGTTTAACTATTTATATAGTTACATATATACATGTGATACAAATGCAGGTAAATATAAAGCGGGGAAAGACCACCAAAGTATGAATTCAATTGTTGTTATGATATTAGAAGTAGGTAGTAGGTAGGAATGCACTTCTCCATATGTTATAAATGGTGCATATACCAACATCCAATGATTTCAGCTATTGACATGTAGTTATAGTTGTAGGTGATTGGCATTGGCTATGTCTTCTGATTACAAATCAGATCCATTTCTATTTTTTTTTTAAAGCTTTATTCTTCTTACATAATTTTGACAAAATATTACACTAAAAACAAAAAACTATAACATCAAATACTTTCCTAACGCACAGTCTATATTTCTAACATAACACAAAAAAACTAAAAGTTAGCCACAAAAAAAAAAAAAAAAAAAAAAAAAAGGAATAGGAATAGGAAAGGGAAAACCCACCTCCCCCAATACTCCACCCAAAGACACCAATTCAACTTCTATTTAACCACTTAAAGATCCATTTCTAGTAAACTTGTATACATAACTTGTTATATTATATATATATATATATATATATATATATATATATATATATTCCTTTCTTTTTTTTTTTTTAAGTAACAATATAATGTTAAAGGCAGTGATAGTAGTCTATGATTTGTTCATAATGTTGGTTTACCAATTTTCACTTGCCATGTGCCACTGTGTCACTTAGTGACTGGACCATAAAAATAACATTTCAAATATAAATTACTGTGAAAAAACAATCTTTGATAATAATAAGAAATTAAAACATTTTAACATTTTTTAAATGTTGTTTCTTGAGCAACATGATACAGTATTAAAATATCATAAAAAATATCTAATCTAAACATATATACACAATATATACATTACTGATATGTATTTAAAAAATAAAATAAAGATGTTGCAATATCATGTATGTAGCTAAGTGTGTTGTAAAATATTTTTCTGATATACTTTCAACCCTCATGGAGTAACACGTTAAACATACTGACAAGATTTCTTTCTGTCAGTGTCTACACTGTGTGTCATCATCTAAGACAACGCAAGTCTGATCATTGTGTTACTGTAATGCAAGTAGGAACAGTTTTGCATACATATCTTTTTGTGTGATTTCAGCTGTTAATGGTGTCATGCTCTCAAGGACCTTCTGTCTGTACAATAATCCTTAAAAATACTCCCAGAGGCATATGTCAAGAGGAGTCCCAGTATCTGCCCCCTTACATTTTTTGTTATTTTTCTTTCAAAGTGAGGCTTATAAAAGATAAAAAAAAGACTTCATTTATTACTATTCTTTTGAAAAATATTCCTTTATAATGACAATATTTGATCGTAAGAAAAAAAATAAACCCAAGCTATTTTCATTGATATGGTTCACTTTTACCAAAGAAAAGAGCTCATTACTAGTAAGAGGGTTTGACATGTTTTCTTGGATTTTAATTCATGAAAGGTGTACTGGTTAATAGGTTTATGAGAAACTTGACATCGAAATAACAAGAATGTGTTCCTAACCACAGTACTCTGGGAAAAAAAAAAGCCATACAAGCCCTTTCTATTTTTGGGAAAGAATTCATTATCAATTGTAGTTAGCAAAACGCAATATTAAGCTACTACATACTTGGCTACACTAGTTGATCATCACTGCTTCAGTTTTCAGGTTAAACTTAAAAATATACATAAAACCTTTGTAGACATCTTATGTACATATACTGTCATCTCGAAATATCTGGATTCTACACACATCTATCCACAAATCTAACACTGGCCATTAGCAGTAAATTCCGATTATAAGACTTGGGCAATGTTTCAGTTCTTATACAACATCTGTCTAAATTTACTACAGAGAGAGATACAAGGTAAAGGTTTGCCCAACTCCATTGTTACACACTGCGCTCCGGCCACAAGCACCGTCCGTGAGCGCAGTGTCCCCGACCGCTGGCGGGGCTGGTATTCACATCGCGGGACGCGCCCGCATGCGAATCCTGGCGCGTCACTCATCTTGTCCCGCTCCTGCAGCGCTCTCACTCTCTCAGCTCCAGCGCGCGCGTCCCCGTTCCTTAGGGTACGCGCGCGCCGTAGCTTTGAAACTTAAAGGGCCAGTACGCCCATAATTAGTAAAAGCACCTGACAGCACATTATGAGTTGTTGAACCTCCCACCCCCCCTGCTGCATATTCAGTGTCTATTGCCTGAGAGAAAGCGGTCCCTATATCCTGTTTTGCCATACCCGTGTATCCAGACCTTCCTGCTATGTTTTTTGACTATGAACTTTTGCCGCCGGCCTTGACCTTCTGCAACATTGACTACGCTACAGCCTCCTCCTTCAGGACCTCACAAGTAACTTGTGTGATCGAGCCGTGTCAGGGGTTGCGACCTGGGTGTCGCCTGCCGCAGCAAGCCCATCCTGCCTTGTGGCAGGCTCTGGTGAAGACCAGCAGAACCTTAAACTCTGCTCCCTGATATGGTTCTAGTCATCAGCAACGCAGGTAGAGGATCCACATCCAGCTCCGTTACAGTAAGATCCGGCCATGGAATCCCATTGCCTGACAACACAGATCTTGCTTCAATCGTGGCGCTTCAGTCACAGCAGTTGGCTCAGGAAGCACAGCAGCTTAACCAGCTATCTGCCATGATGCAGCAGTTGCTATCTGCCCAGCAGCACCAGCCACAGCCTCCTCCTGCTCCAGTACAGCCTCCCGCTGCTGCAGTCTCCTCCGGAACCAAACTCAGTTTGTCGCTTCCAGAGAAGTTTGTGGGGGATCCCAAGACCTGTCGTGGTTTCGTGACGCAGTGCTCCATGCACATTGAACTCATGTTGGACCAGTTCTCCATGGAACGAGCAAAGGTAGCCTTCGTCATCAGTCTCCTATCTGGTAGGGCCATGGCCTGGGCAACTCCGCTGTGGGATTGCAGTGATGCTATCACTACCAATCTCCAGGCATTCCTGATGGAATTTTGCACTGTCTTTGAAGAACCTGCTCGAGCTTCCTCCGCTGAGACGGCTTTGCTGAGTCTTTCCCAGGGCAACTCCACCATCTGATTCCGGACCCTGGCGTCAGAGTTGTCTTGGAATAATGAAGCTCTCTGCGCTACTTTCAAGAGAGAATTATCAAGTCAAATTAAGGATGTCCTCGCTGCCCAGGAATTGCCATCTAACCTGAATGAAGTAATACAATTGGCGTCCCGTATTGATATCCGTTTCTCTGAGCGATGATAGGAACTGCGACAAGAAAGGGAATCTGCACGACCTCGTCGCTTTCCTCGTCTGGCACCAGTTTTCCAGCAACCACCGCAACCTTCTATGTTGCCTCCCGCAGTGGAGGCTATGCAAGTGGATCGTTCTTGCCTGACCCAGCAGGAAAGAACTCGCCGATGAACCAAAAATCTATGCCTATACTGCGCCAGTGCAGATCACTTCCTTAAGGATTGCCCTCTGCGTCCACAGCCACAGGGAAACGCTCGCACCTAGGGTTCGTGGGAGAGGCCTTCCTAGGTGTGAGTTCCACCTCTCCATGCTTAAATATGGCGGTCCAGTTTCTTCTTCCTTCTTAAGAGATCATCTCTGTTCTGGCTTTCCTTGAGTCTGGCTCAGTGGGAAACTTTATTGATGCCTCCTTAGTCCATAGGTATCATCTGCCGGTGTCCCGCCTCTTAAAACCACTGTATATCTCTATGGTCAATGGAGAAAGACTGGACTGTACCATGCTATATCGCACAGAACCATTACCTATGCAAGTCAGAGTATCCCATAGGGAGAACTTGTCTTTCTACGTTCTCCCACATTGTACTTCTCCTCTATTGCTTGGCCTGCCGTGGTTGCAACTTCTGCTTGGCCTGCCGTGGTTGCAACTTCATGCTCCGCAGCTTGATTGGAAAAACTGGTGAAGTTCTTCACTGGGGTCCGTATTGTAACCACCACTGTATACATATACTTGTGACCAAGTTGAAATCTTCATCTAGTCCTATGCCAGGTTTACCTTCGTTCCTCCAGGACTTTGCTGATGTCTTCAGTGAAAAGCAAGCTGAGGTCCTGCCTCCACATCGTCCTTACGATTGTCCCATTGATTTACTGCCTGGCACCACACCTACCAGGGGCTGAATCTACCCCTTGTCAGTTCCTGAAACCCAGGCCATGTCAACTTACATCCAGGAGAATCTTCAGAAGGGATTCATCAGGAAATCCTCTTCTTCTTCCGGAGCCGGGTTCTTCTTCGTTGAAAAAAAAGATGGGTCATTGCGTCCTTGCATCGACTACCGAGGACTGAATAAAATTACAGTAAAAAATTGTTATCCCCTTCCTTTAATCTCGGAGTTGTTTGATCAGCTGCGAGGTGCCAGGATTTTCTCCAAACTGGATCTTCATCATGCCTATAATTTTATTTGTATAAGAGAAGGGGATGAGTGGAGGATTGCGTTTAATACTTGAAACTGACATTTTGAGTACCTTGTAATGCCATTTGCACTATTTAATGCTCCAGCAGTCTTCCAGGAGTTTGTCAATGACATTTTTCGGGACCTTCTCTACTCCTGTGTTGTTGTCAGTACGCCCAAAATTAGTAAAAGCACCTGACAGCACATTATAAGTTGTTGCACCTCCCACACACCCCTGCCGGATCTTCAGTGCCTATTGCCTGAGAGAAAGCGTTCCCTATTGCCTGTTTTACCATACCCGTGTATCCAGACCTTCCTGCTGCGTTTTTTGACTATGATCCTTTGCCACTTGCCTTGACCTTCTGCTACATTGACTACGCTACAGCCTCCTCCTTCGGTACCTTGCCTTGTCCAGTTACCTGTGTGGTCGAGCCGTGTCAGGGGTAGCAACCTGGGTGTCGCCTACCGCAGCAAGCCCATCCTGTCTTTCAGCGGGCTCTGGGGAAGACCAGCAGCACCTTAGACTCCGCTCTCTGAAACGGTCCGAGTCAACAGCCACACAGGTAGAGGATCCACATCCAGCTCCGTTACATCCATGTGGAATACAGTGTATGGTTGAGATTTATTTAACAATCCTCCTGTAGTCTAAAACTTTCTTATTAAGCAATTTGAAAAACCCTGTTCATGTTGATGTTTTTGCCAGTCTATTAGGGCTTCCAGCAATTGTGATGACAAGAAAAACAGTTGTTGTAATAAGTAGGATGTGGTCCTGACTGTGGATGTGGTTTTCCTGTGTTGAGTTAAAGAATCATGCATAGCTGTGATGATGCCCGGGCTTATTGAACATAGAGCCAATTACATCTGGTGTCAGCATCTATGCCTTTCTCAACTGCACATAAATACCCAGTCAATTTGTATCTCAAGTTGATTGTGTTCTGTTCCTCTGCACTAGCTCTTGTATACTCCTTGCTTGTTTTATTCTGTGTATTCAGACCTTGGCTTGTGACATTACTATTCTTAGCTTATTAAATTGATACCTTTGCTGTCATCTTGGTGTGGACCCAGCTTGTTTGACCACTCTCTATCTGTTGGTGTGTTTATTCCCTGTGTTTTGTTTCTTGCACTTTGCCTGTTAACTCTTTGTACCCCAACCTGCTTCCCTGATGTTGTCTGTTATATTTGGACCTTGTTCTCTTCTGTACTTATTGAGAACAGGGACTGCCGTCCAGTTGAAGATCCATAGTTTAGGGCAAATAATCAAGCTGGCAGAAAAAGTGTCAGCAGAGAGCACTGTGGTCAGACAAAAAAAAAATTTAAAAGAAAAGAACTTCCTGTGGAGCATAGAGCAGCTGATAAGTACTGAAAGGATTAAGATTTTTAAATAGAAGCAATTTACAAATTCTTGTTTTGAAAAATCTGTCTGTCAATTTCATTTTGGTGGATTGACCAAATAGGGTTCCCGTTGCATGGTTAATTGTGTTCCTGCATATATAATATTTCTCGGTGTTGGTTTAAAGTATTCTGCTTGAGTTTTTTCTGAATGTTGGAGGTGTTCTGACATAGGGGACTCTTTCATACACCCCCCTTTAGCCCTGTGCCTTCTTTTCTCAAACAAATTCTAATGCTGAAAGTTATTATGCTGTTGGTAATAGAGAATTTATGTCTATCAAGTGAGCTTTAGAGAAATGGAAACACTTCCTGAAAGGTGCTGATCACAAGATTTTGACCTTCCTCATCGATCTCGATGGGCCTTTTTCTTAACCAGGTCTAACTTTGGGATTACCTATAATCCAGGTCATAAAAATGTGAAAGCTGACTCTTTGTCTCTGAGATTTTGTGCTAGTCACCTCCGAGACTCACATCCCCAGGGCCATTCTACCTGTGGTAAAGTGGGTTGTGGTCTCAGCAGTCCAGTCTTCCCTGATTTTTTCTCAGATATTAAAGCTAATCAAGATTTAGGTTCCCCAGATGTTCCTTGTGATAAAACTTTTGTACCCAGTCAATTCCACCTACATGTTCAAGAGGGATGTCAAACCTCTTCATTGGCAGTTCATCCCTGTGTATCGGGCACAAAGAGGTTGTTTTAAGTAAGGTATTGGTTGGCCACCCTAAAGAGAGATGTGAGGGCCTTTGCGTGTGCCTGTGAGACCAGGGCTCAGGCCAAAACCTCCTAAATTGACCTGCTGGTGAAATATGTCCTCTACCCATTCCTGAGAGACCCTGGACTAATTTGTCCATGGAATTTTTGGCCGATCTACTACTTCAGAAGGTAAAACTGTCTTGTGCCACTTGGTTCTTTTGAAAACATTTCCGTCTATCAAAATCTTTGCCAATCTCTTTGTTAAGTAGATTGTATGGCACCATGGTCTTTCTGAGAATATTGTTTCTGATAGGGGGTTGCTTTTTGAAAGTAAATGTGGGTCAGCGTGTCTTTCTGCTCTGCCCCAGATTCGGATATGCAGACGGAGAGAATTAATCAAAATGTGGAACAGTATCTCAGATGCTATATGTGGAAATCTTTTCAAATGCGTGGAAATCTTTTCTACCATTAGCTGAGTATGCATTGAACAATCTGAGTCTGATAATCCCTTCTTATCAAAAACTGTGCACAGTTTGGGCCCAGGTTCAAAACAACCCGAGGAAAGCCCAAGATATACAGAGAAAAAAACGCCAACAAGGGATGTACTTGTGGCTCCAGTTTTGAGATAGGAAATAAGGTTTGTCTCTCTCCCACAGAGATATATGATGGGGGCATGTCGCCTGCAAGTTTTGTGCGGGGGTCTACACACCCTGTTCTCAGGGAGAGCTGGGGCCCCATACAGGAGATCGTGGGGAATTCCAGTGGTCGATCTAAAATGTTTCCCCTATCCTGCTGATAATTTTTATGAATGATATATCTTCTTAAAAGCGATCAAATATCATGTGATCTACATCCTTCTCTTCTGAAGTCTTTCTAACACAGAACTGCCAGTGCAATACTCTGAGGATTCCTTCTCCTAAAGTATATTCTTTTACATTTGAAATCATTGGACTGTAGTTTCCATTGTTTTAACCACTTATCTTGTAAAGCTTAAAGAGAAATTGACAGCTATTCACCCTCACTAAACCCAGTATACTAAGTTTCAGTGGTGGTGAAGGGCTTTAAAATGAAGGGTTTTTATGTGGTGTATATCCATATTTCTGCCGGTTCCACAGTCTTTGAACAATGCACTCCAGAGCGCATTAGAGGTGGGGAGCAGGTACTCACAGCTCCCCTACCTCATCAGTATTCCACCCCCGGTCTGTCCCCTTCAGTGAGAGCCGGGGAAGATAAGTGCTCTGCTCCTTGCCACCCCCGGTCACGTTACTGAAGGGGGCAGGCTGGGGGCGGAATACTGATGAGGAAGGGGAGCTGTGAGCACAGCTAATGTGCTCTAGAGGGCCTTGTTAAAAGGCTGTGGAACGGGCAGAAATATAGACATACACCACGTAAAACTGTTAGTTACCCCTCATTTAAAAGCTCTTCACCCGCTCTATAACCCAATATACTGGGGTTAGTGTGGGTGAACAGCTGTCAGTTTCTCTTTAATCATATTACAGACACTTTCAGGAACATCACACCTGTTGCACACTTTTTGTAATCTTCAAACAAGCAAACCTTACCTAACAAACCTCATACTCTTTACTGTGCAGATGGATCATGTGGGATGCCATAATGTTTTTTTTAGCACTTCTCCTGCATAAATAGAGATTGTAAATGCAAATGTCCAATCAGTAGGATAGGTTTTGTGCATTTTCCATTTAAAAGGGATAGATCATGAGCAAATATTTGTATAGTTATGAGCTTCAATGTAAGAAATTGCTCTTCAGTTAGATGTTTATATATGGCTTTAGGAATCAAACTGTCTACAATAAAAATGTGATAACTTTCAAATGGTTTAACCCCTTAAGGACACATGACGTTCTCATACGTCTCCATTTCTGAGTCCTTAAGGACACATGACGTATGAGAACGTCATGTGTTTTACCGGCCCCCCGCAGCCAGCTGGAGCGGAGCCGGTGCCCGATGCCTGCGGAAATCGTTCAGCAGGCATCGGCGCATATCGCCCAGGGGGGTCATGATGACCCCCCATGTCGGCGATGGCCGCAGATCGCTGGACAATTCAGTCCAGCGATCTGCGGCGGATTCCGGGTCAATTGGGTCTCCAGTGACCCGGTGACCCGGAATTATTGGCTAATCGGGGCCGTCAGAGACGGCTCCGAACAGCCATAGCCAGCAGGGGTGAGGTGGCACTGGTGCCACCTCACGATCGCCCTGATTCGTCGGCCGGTTTCCCGGCCGACCAATCAGGGCGCCTGCTGCAGTTGTCACTCCCGCAACCCGCTCCGCCCCTCTTCCGGAGGACGTGAGCGGGTGCGGGACGTGCACCCCCGATGCTGGGGACCGGCGGCGGGACTGACCTGCGCGGCGTGGAGCAGCAGCAGCAGTAGGAGGTGAGTGACAGCCTCCTGCTGTTGCTTAGCAACAGCTCCCAGCATGCAAAAAGGGCATGCTGGGAGCTGTAGTTATGCAACAGCAGGAGGTAGACCACCACAACTCCCAGCATTCCCTTATGGGCATGCTGGGACTTATAGTTTTGCAACAGTTGGAGGCACATTTTTTCTATGGAAAAGTGTACCTTCAGCTGTTGTATAACTACAACTCCCAGCTTGCACAATCAGCAAAAGTGCATGCTGGGAGTTGTAGTGGTGCATCTGCTGGTTGCATAACTACAACTCCCAGCATGCCCGTTGGCTGTCGGTGACTGCTGAGAGTTGTAGTTTTGCAACAGCTGAAGGCACACTGAGTTAAGTAGCAAACCAGTGTGTCTCCAGCTGTTGCATAACTGCAATCCCCAGCATACCCAGCCAAAGTAGTATGCCTCCAGCTGTTGCATAACTACAAGACCCAGCATGCCCTTCCGCTGTCCGTACATGCTGGGGGTTGTAGCTTTTGCAACAGCTGAAGGCACTCTGGTTGCAAAACACTGAGTTTGTTACCAAACTCGGTGTTTCACAACCAGTGTGCCTCCAGCTGTTGCAAAACTACAACTCTCAGCATGCACTGATAGACTGTACATGCTGGGAGTTGTAGTTTTGCAACAGCTGTATGTTCCCCCCCCCCCCCCCAATGTGAACGTACAGGGTACACTCACATGGGCGGAGGATTACAGTAAGTATTCGGCTGCAAGCCTGAGCTGCGGCAAATTTTCTGCCGCAGCTCAAACTGCCAGCGAGAAACAACTGTGAACCCCCGCCCGTGCGACTGTACCCTAAAAACACTACACTACACTAACAAAAAATAAAGTAAAAAACACTACATATACACATACCCCTACACAGCCCCCCTCTCCTCCCCAATAAAAATGAAAAACGTCTGGTACGCTACTGTTTCCAAAATGGAGCCTCCAGCTGTTGCAAAACAGTACTCCCAGTATTGCCAGATAGCCACTGACTGTCTAAGCATGCTGGGAGTTTTACAACAGCTGGAGGCACCCTGTTTGGGTATCACTGGCGTAGAATACCCCTATGTCCACCCCTATGCAAGTCCCTAATTTAGGCCTCAAATGCGCTTGGCGCTCTCACTTTGGAGCCCTGTCGTATTTCAAGGCAACAGTTTAGGGTCACATATGGGGTATCACCGTACTCGGGAGAAATTGTGTTTCAAATTTTGGGGGGTATTTTCTGCTATTACCCTTTTTAAAAATGTAACATTTTTGGGAAAACAAGCATTTTAGGTAAAAAAATAAAAAAATGTTTACATATACAAAAGTCGTGAAACACCTGTAGGGTATTTAGGTTCACTTAACCCCTTGTTACGTTCCCCCAGGGGTCTAGTTTCCAAAATGGTATGCCATGTGTTTTTTTTTGCTGTTCTGGCACCATAGGGGCTTCCTAAATGCGGCATGCCCCCAGAGCAAAATTTGCTTTCAAAAAGCCAAATGTGACTCCTTCTCTTCTGAGACCTGTAGTACGCCAGCAGAGCACTTTTCACCCCGATATGGGGTGTTTTCTGAATCAGGAGAAATTGGGCTTCAAATTTTGGGGGGTATTTTCTGCTATTACCCTTTTTAAAAATGTAAAAATTTTGGGAAACCAAGCATTTCAGGTAAAATTTATTTTTTTTTTTTTACATATGCAAAAGTCGTGAAACACCTGTAGGGTATTAAGGTTCACATTACGCCTTGTTACGTTCCCCGAGGGGTCTAGTTTCCAAAATGGTATGCCATGTGTTTTTTTTTGCTGTCCTGGCACCATAGGGGCTTCCTAAAGGTGACATGCCCCCCAAAAATCATTTGTCGCTCATTCCCTTCTGAGCCCTCTACTGCGCCCGCCGAACACTTTACATAGACATATGAGGTATGTGTTTACTCGAGAGAAATTGGGTTTCAAATACAAGTAAACATTTTCTCCTTTTTACACCTTGCAAAAATTCAAAAATTGGGTCTACAAGAACATGCGAGTGGAAAAAATGAAGATTTTGAATTTTCTCCTTCACTTTGCTGCTATTCCTGTGAAACACCTAAAGGGTTAATACACTTACTGAATGTCATTTTGAATACTTTGGGGGGGGTGTAGTTTTTATAATGGGGTCTTTTATGGGGTATTTCTAATATGAAGACCCTTCAAATCCACTTCAAAACTGAACTGGTCCCTGAAAAATAGTGAGTTTGAAAATTTTGTGAAAAATTTCAAAATTGCTGCTGAACTTTGAAACCCTTTGATGTCTTCCAAAAGTAAAAACTCATAAATTTTATGATGCAAACATAAAGTAGACATATTGTAAATGTGAACCCCAAAAAAATATATTTTGAATATCCATTTTCCTTACAAGCAGAGAGCTTCAAAGTTAAAAAAAATTCCAAATTTTCATTTTTTTCACAAAATTTTGGAATTTTTCACCAAGAAAGGATGCAAGTTACCATAAAATTGTACCACTAAGTTAAAGTAGAATATGTCACGAAAAAAAAATCCCGGAATCAGAATGATAACTAAAAGCATTCCAGAGTTATTAATGTTTAAAGTGACAGTGGTCAGATTTGCAAACAACGCTCTGGTCCTTAAGGTGTAAAATGTCCTGGTACTTAAGGGGTTAAACATGTATCCCCAAAATGTTGCTGAAACCTTTTCTATAATGTAAAAAAAGCTTGCCAAAGTATGTTTTCCCAGAATAGGTTACTAAGGAATGTCTCTTTAAAAGGGCACTGTCAGATATAAAAACTTTTTATATGTTGTACATATTGGCAAAACAATAATTATTCTAATATTCTTCTTTAAATTCCCATTTTTTGTTTGTGTTTTTTTTCTTCTCATTTCAGATCCATGTATCCTGTGGACCACTTCGGATTTGGTGGAGTACGTTGACCTGCGTTTTTTGGTTTAATATTAATAAAATGGTTAACGAGGGCTTGTGGAGGAGCGTGTTTTTAAATAAAGGTTTTTTAAATGTGTTGTGTTTTTTTATTTACTTTACAGACTTAGTAGTCGAAGCCATTATTAAGCTGGGGCTTAGCGTTATCCCCAAAAACAGCTAGAACTACCCCCAATCATTACCCAGGTACTCACCTCCACAGGGGTGCTGGAAAGAGCCCGTGCCAACAGGCTCTGAGCATCAAAAATGGAGCTCCTTGCTGGGCCTAGGAGGTATTTAGGCTGGGGACAGTAAATAACAATGGTCATAAATTTATATATATATATATATATATATATATATATATATATAGCGCATAGGGTTCCCCCTATTTTCATTCTCAGACAGATACCAACCAAAAAAACACATTTAAAAACTTTTATTCCAAAAAACAATCCCCCACAAGCCCTCGTTAACCTTTTTTTTTTTAACATTAAACAAAAACAAAAAAACACTGGTCATTGACGTAGTTCACCGAATCTGAAGTAGTCCACAGAATATACGGATCTGAAATAAGAAGAAAAAAACCACTGAGAATAGGTTAGTACATTTATTGTCACCCGCTGACACATCTTCCACTTGCACCTCACGACTAAAACTCCCAGCATGTCCTCACTGTAAGGGTATGCTGGAAGTTGTAGTCATGTGACGCGGGCTGGTCGAAGATGTGCAGGCAGGTGACAAGCAAGCCAGAGAAGCTTTTCACCTGCTCGCTCATCTCCTGCTACCTGCGCTGCACGAACACAACTCCCAGCATGTCCTTGCAGCAAGGACATGCTGGGAGTTGTCATGCTGCGCAGGCGGGAAATGTGCGGGCGGGTGACAAGCTTGTCACCCGCCCGCACATCTTCTGGCCACATCAAGCCACTACAGCTCCCAGCATGTCCTTACTTTTGCTGGGAGTTGTAGTAGTGGGGTTCGGGTGGGTGACAGGGAAGCAAGGGAAGTGGGCGGCTTGTGCTCCGCTCCCTGGCTTCCCAGTGGGGAAAATTAAGTTATGGCACTGTAACTTCATATTTTCCTCTGTCAGCTGTGATTGGCCATGAGATCTGGACCAATTATAGGTCTGCCTGGGAAATATGAAATTACAGAGCTCTCATTTCATATTCCTGGCGGCCGGCTTTGCTCCCTGACCACCAGCCATATCCATCACCTGCCCACTAGGTATTGCAGAACTACAACTCCCAGCATGTCCTCACTGTAAGGGCGTGCTGGAGAGTTGTAGTTCTGCAATACCTAGCGAACGGGTGATAGATGTGGGCGGGTGGCCAGGGAGCGGAGCTGCGGACAAAAGTCACATCAAGGTCTCAGTTGCGACTTTTTGAGCGACTTTTTAAAAATTGCTGTCAATTGCAAGTTTGTAAGCCAGGTCTGACCTGGCTTACACTTTTTTAATCCCTTAAGGACCGAGCATTTTTCCATTTTTGCACTTTCGTTTTTTCCTCCCTACTTATATATATGATGGCTTATTTTTTGCACCACCAATTCTACTTTGTAATGACATCAGTCATTTTACCCAAAAATATACGGCGAAACGGAAAAAAAATCATTGTGCGACAAAATTGTTGAAAAAAACGCCATTTTGGAACTTTTGGGAGCTTCCGTTTCTACGCAGTACATTTTTCAGTAAAAAGGACACCTTCTCTTTATTCTGTAGGTCCATACGATTAAAATGATACCCTACTTATATAGGTTTGATTTTGTCGTACTTCTGGAAAAAATCATAACTACATGCAGGAAAATGTATACGTTTAAAATTGTCATCTTCTGACACCTATAACTTTGTTATTTTTCCGCGTATGGGGCGATATCAGGGCAAATTTTTAGTGCTGTGATCTGAAGTTTTTAGCGGTACCATTTTTGCATTGATAAGACTTATTGATCGCTATTTATTCAATTTTTAATTATATAAAAAGTGACCAAAAATACGCTATTTGGACGTTGGAATTTTTTGGCGCGTACGCCATTGACCGTGCGGTTTAATTAACCATATATTTTATAATTTGGACATTTCCGCACGTGGCGTTATCATATATGTTTATTTTTATTTTTATTTACACAGTTTTTTAAATGGGAAAAGGGGGGTGATTCAAACTTTTTTTTTTTTTTTTGCAGTGTTATAGCTTCCATAGGGGGCTATAACACTGCACATACTGATCTTTTACATTTAAATTTATTATCCCATAGGATAACATAGATCAATGATTATGCTGCATTCGGTGATCGGACACCAGGAGGCAGGTGAGGGGATCCTCCTTGTGTCCTACAGCTGTTCAAGATGCCACAATTTTGCCACAGCAATCCCGAACAGCCCCCTGAGCTAACTGGCAGCAGTTTAGTTTCACTTTCAACTTTGAACGCCATGTCTAAAGGGTTAACAGCGTGTGGCACCGCGATCAGTGCCGTGCGCTATTAGCCACGATTCCCGGCCGTGGCCCCTGCCCCTGCGTTACTGGTACATCCTTGGTACTTAAGGGGTTAAGGGATTTAGCGACTTTCATTTGCCTACATGCGGCTTTCGCAATGATAAATTCCCGACCACTGCAAAGTGAAAATTGCTTAGGTAGGGCTGATACCTGAAAATTTTTATTTTGGTACATCAGCCCTGTAAAGGTCTAGGATAAGCCTCAAAACATACAGTATGTATAACACTTCATAGGAGCTCTAAAGCCCTGTATAACACTGCTAGATCACATAGGAATGTATTCAAGTAGTTTTAAAGGGGTTTTAAGGCTAAGTTAATGTCAAAGTTACATTGACATGCGGTAACCCATGGAAACTAACAGCGTGTTTTAAAACATACTGAGCTAGCGGATTTTGTATACTTTTCAACACTAAAATAAAAGTACATAAAGTATCCCTGGTTGTCAACAGATGCCTGCTAGTATATAAATGTATGGTGTCCATTTTAGGACATCGTCAGTCGTCAGCCATAACTCCGTCCTGCGTCAGGCCAAACAGCACCCCCCCTCCTCCCTCAGACCAATCTCCGTCTGGCGTCAGCTGCAACTCCCTTCTCCATCATCCAAAACTCCCTCATTCGAAACTCCATCATCCCTCAGACTAAAAACCTTCCTGCCATGTTGCAGAGCCAAGTCAGTGTCGGCTCTCTGCTATACAGGTTCTGCTGTACATTCTATTCAGTGTTGGCCCTGCTATACAGACTCTGTAGAACATGCAGTGTCTGTAGTACACGTGAAAGTTTCATAGTTTTGACTCTGCTATACATGCTGTACAATGGCGGCCCTGGTATGTGGCAGGAAGTTGCATCTGAGGGAGAATCGTCTGAGGCTTGACGGCGTTTTGGATGAATGAGTTTCGGATGAGGGAGGAGGGAGTAGTGGCTGAAGGATGAAGGTGATTGGTGGGAGGGAGGAGGCAGGACACTGTTTTGCCTCATGGGGGGCGAAGTTGCGCCTGACGACTGACGGCGATTGGTCCGAGGGAGGAGGCGGGATGCTGTTTCGCCTCATGCAGGACAGAGTTACGGCTGACGACTGACGATGTCCTAAAATGGACGCCGTATTAATAGACACAGAGGTACAATGGCTTTTTCCAGGCCTCCCAAAAAAAAAAATATAACTTTTTGGAAAATAGCAACAGGTTTTAAATCTTGCAAGTGAAGACACCATGGATTTTTCCAAGCTTTCCATATATTCTCCCTTTTGGGAATTTCAAAAGGATAGTTGTTCTAAGCTGAAAAATTATCTCTTTTTTGGCTGGTAGTAGTAGCAACAGTGGTGGGAGTTGTAGTAGCCAGCGGAATGGACAGTAGGCAGTAGTGGGTTGGTGGGAGTTGTAGTAGCCAGTGCACAGCAGGCAGTGTCAGACTGATGTGAGTTGTAGTAGACAGCAGACAGGGCAGCAGGCAGTGGTGGACTTGTGGGAATTGTAGTATCCAGCATACAGTGTTGAACCGGAAGTCCATGTGGTCTGGGCTCATGGTGTCTCTCAGAAAAAAATGCACAGCTTTGGTATGCCTCAATCTAACCGAGTAGTGGGGGTTCAGGAGATGGTTTACATCCCTTTGGGGACAATTCATATCAGGGTGGTATATCGGAAGTAAAAGCTATGTCGACAGCTGCTGCTTCTGTTCCTAAGCTGGCAGAAGGAGTGAAGTGTTGACTCAGCATGGAGCAGAGGTGCACCCCCATTCCCCCATTTTGGACTTATAAAGAGGGTCTAAGAGGGTGTGGCTATCCATTACTCATCTCTCCCCTTTAAGTGTACAATATGCCTGTTACTGCTCAAGCAAAAAATCATACAGCTCACCATCCTCACCAGCTTTTCTGATGGCCAAGCTTGTTCCGCCCATACTGCCAAGGTTGGTAATCATGGTCTTTGTCAACATCATCATCACTGTCACCGTGTAAATTCCTCATCAACCAATCCTTTTGAAAAATTCTATCTCCAAAACCTCCTCCTCCTCAGGTCCCACTTTCTCTTCCTCCTCATCCAACTCCTCCTTAAGAAGAACATCCATACTGCTGCCAGCCAAATATCATGACTATGAGCATTGGCTCCAGAGGGATTATCAGCAAGGTAACATTACTAATTCCGCTGTTGTATAAATATATACAGCAAACATCATCTGGCCAATAGCAGAGCGGCAGAGGAGGGGTTAACGGCTCCTTCCCGCTGCTGCACCCGCTCTTTTCATTCAGTCAGCGGGTGCAGCAGTGAGAAGAAGCCTCCTCTTCTGAGACCTGTAGTGCACCAGCAGAGCACTTTTCACCCCCACATGGGGTGTTTTCTGAATCGGGCCTGAAGAAGTGCTCCCAGCGCATGAAATAGCTATAGCTCTCTTGGCGTCCCTCTCCCCGATGCTGTAACCCTGCTGGTGTTCGAATAAACCACACAGCTTTTCCACAAGTGGTGAGTGCCATCGTGCTTTTCTCTTATTTGATAAAGTAGATATATTGTATATGTGATCAAAAAAAAAATGTATTTTGAATATCCATTTTCCTTACAAGCAGAGAGCTTCAATGTTAGAAAAATGCAAATTTTTCATTTTTTTCATCAAATTTTGGAATTTTTCACAAAATTTTACCACTATGTTAAAGTAGAATAGGTCACGAAAAAACAATCTCGGAATCAGAATGATAACTAAAAGCATTCCAGAGTTATTAATGTTTAAAGTGACAGTGGTCAGATGTTCAAAAAACACTCTGGTCCTAAGGTGTAAAATGGCCTGGTCCTTAAGGGGTTAAATATGTGACTCTGGGGAACCCTTATACTTCTTTGTGGGTGTGGTGATATGTTTTTGTCTTTTTTTTAATGGACCTATGGATAGAATAAATGTCCATATGTACTGTCTTATGAAAAAAAATCTATAAAAAAAATTCTACTGTTGTACTTCGAGAGGCCTGAGCATGTGACAGGTGTCTCTGATTAGCTGCCAATGTAGAGACATAGGGGGAGATTTTTTCCAGAGGAAAAGTTGCCCATAGCAACCAATCAGCTTGCTTCTTTCATTTTTAACAATGCCTCAGCAAAATGAAAGAAGCAATCTGATGAATTGCTATGGGCAACTGGGCAACTTTTCTTTTGCATAGGTTTTGATAAATCTCCCCCATAGTACAATAACCACAGCTGTTGTCTGTTTGCAGAGATGGCACAGTGCCATGTTTTCTGCATCAGGTAAGGTAGAAAAGAATTTCCACACTGCAAAAGAAGAGACAGGTACTCTACCTACTGACTGTGCCCCTCCTATGAAAGTTTGTTTTCTCGAGCCTACAGTTGCAGCAGCATTGCTGTTACCTGAGCTGCATAGATAAGTAGGCCTACATCAGTTACATTTGACAGGTGGTCTGGCTCTACCTTGGCTAAGCTCTTCTTCCCTGACACTACTGCTACACTCCTGCTCTGAATATGCCACCTTCTTACCTGATTCCCATGTCAGGTCCAACACTACATTGTCATCATCTAACTTCCCCTCATCATTCCTTACTCCTCTTTGCATTAACTTCTGATGTCTGTTCATGGGCTTCTTGCTCCCCCCCAGTGCATATTGACCATAGTTGAACAATTTAACCAGTCTACAAGGACTATACTATCATCCAAAACCACACAGTTCCTGGAAGATAGTCAGAACTTTTGTTTGCTGAGGCTGCATCTACTAAAACCAAGCACTTCACTGGTGCTGCTACCTGTACTGGTGCTGATACTCTACCCTGTCCAACAATTTCTTTATCAAACATTTTATTTATTGGAAAAGATTTCGAGGCTATTTTTAAATGTTTAAAGTGATTTGTCACCTACTAGTGAATTTTTACTCTCAACACATTTAACTTTGTGGTTAACTTAAACTGAGGTAGAAATTCTATATGTTTGATTAAATCTCAAAAATACACGTAACTGAGCCTTAGATGGCTATACCGCATTCACTTTCAATGTGTTTAACTGCATAGTTATGTTAAATGCAGGTGAAAATATTATTTGTTTGATTAAAACCATAAACATAACTGAGCCTTAAAATGCTACTCCGCATTCAATCTCAACGCTTTTAACTGCCTAGTTATGCTAAACCCAGGTAGAAACACCAAGTTTGATAAAGCCCAGAAGAACATATAGCTGAGACTTAGATGGCTATTCCACATTTAATCTCAATGCTTTTAACTGCATAGTTATTTTAAACCCATGTAGAAATACTATATGTTTTGTTAAACCCAGAAAATACACATAATTGTGCCTTAGATGGCTATTCCACTTTCAGTCTCAATGCTTTTAACTGTGAAGTTATGTTGAACCCAGGTAGAAATACCATATGTTCCATTTAACCCAAACAATACACATAGTGAAACCATAGATGGCTATTTCATGTTCACAACACACTTTTAGTACATACTAATACAGGTTAGCCTACTTCTTTGCTCATTTTGCTAGGTATTTGCAATGTGATAGCTTTTATGGGCTTATTCACTGCTGGCTGGAACTTATAGTTCACCAACTGTACACAGTAGTTTAGGTGACAGAAGGTCACAGACTGAGGTCAGCCAACGGAACTGTTACGTCGAGCGCTCCGGCTCCTCCTCCTCCTCCAGAGCGCTCGCTGCGTCTTCTGCCCTGC
The DNA here is from genome assembly GCF_029499605.1 of Hyla sarda. Taxonomy (NCBI): domain Eukaryota; kingdom Metazoa; phylum Chordata; class Amphibia; order Anura; family Hylidae; genus Hyla; species Hyla sarda. The sequence goes on from NC_079192.1 coordinate 245,494,896, forward strand.
AGCGCTCCGGTCGGCAGCGCTGACCGGTGATGCTGCTCTGTTGTGCCCCGCGGGGATGCGATCCACCTAGTGGGATGTGCCCGCTCACGGGTCGCATCCTGTCCCACTCACTTGTCCCGATCTCCTGCTGGGTCCCGGTGCGCGCGGCCCCGCTCTCTAGGGCGCGCGCGCCGGGGCTCTCAGATTTAAAGGGCCAGCGCACCGCTAATTGTGCCTGGCCCAATCACCCTAATTAGCTTTCATCTGCCCCTTGTGTATATAAACCCACTTCCCCTTCCTGTCCTTGCCGGATCTTGTTGCCTTAGTGCCCTGTGAAAGCGTTTAGTGTGTTCCCAAGCCTGTGTACCCAGACCTTCTGCTGTTGCCCCTGACTACGACTCTTGCTGCCTGCCCTGACCTTCTGCTACGTCCGACCTTGCTCTTGCCTTATCCCTGTGTACTGCGCCTGTCTCAGCTGTCAGTTGGGGTTGAGTCGCTATCGGGTGGAACGACCTGGGGGTTACCTGCCGCTGCAAGTCCATCCCGCTTTGCGGCGGGCTCTGGTGAAAACCAGTAACCCCTTAGATTCCGTTCCCCTGGTACGGCCCACGCCATCACCCCACTGACACAGAGGATCCACCTCCAGTGTCCTCGATGCATACCAGTCCGGACCCTGACAGGAACAATGCTTTGCTCTGCTTGTAATGTATTAGCTTTTATCAGCTTCTTCACTGCTGACTGGGATTTGTAGTGCACCGAGTGGACACAATACTGCAAGTGATAGGATGTCCCTGTCTGAAGTCAGCCCACTGACGAATGCTTTGCTCTGCTTGTAATGTGATAGCTTTAATGGGCCTGTTCACTTCTGGGATTTGAAGTGCACCAACTGGACACAGCACTTCAAGTGACACTGAATAATGCTTGGCTCTGCTTGCTTTTGAATTCTAAGATCAGTAATCCTTGCCCTTTCTCTCTCAGTTTTCTCTGTCTAAAATGACAGCCACAATGCAGTGAATGGGGCTTTATTAGCATCTTAAACCCACCTCTTTCCTGTGTCCTATTGGACTTGTAGCTGTATGACACATAAATGCATGGAATGATTGGATAACCATGTTATTTTACTGATAGCTGCAAGCTATGCTGGGTTACCAAGACGTCATCTCAGTATATATATGTTCAGACATATGGTGCACAAAGTTGGGCATAACTCCCCTTCCCTGTTTTCTAGATGTTTCTAGAATCCTACTTAACAAACTATAACTGTAAGAAATAGAGTAAGCCAAGTGATGAGCTCATTCACAAAAGTTTGCAAGTTGTCTGGAATCAAAGACTTCTTTCAGCTCTTATATTATGGAGATATTCTTTTCTAAACGCATTGCGACAATATCTATTTGTATTCTTCTCTATACAGGAGCACCAAACAGTGGCACTCTGATGTGTGCATGAGGACATAGGCTGTAGAAAAATTAATATTTTCATATTGCCAATTGTCTCTGAAGAGGACAAATGTTTTCCTGAATTTGGATGTGACATATGTATTTCTGGAGTTCTATAATCTCACTGATCTTACTTTAAATTATAAAGTATATTCCCTTTCGTTGGTAGAATCTTTGTTACTTTAGATTGTTAATTATGATTACTAAGCCATGTTAATGTAGGTCATGTAACTATTGATATATCTGAATATTTCCATTGACCATTGATAAAAATACAGCATTTTTCCCAGTTTACAATCATTTGTAAGTAAGTTTATGTCTTTGTACTATGATCATATTATTCAGAAACTCTACAATTTTTCACCCAAAATGATAATATATATATATATATATATATATATATATATATATATATATATATATATATTAGGATTCTTCTAGACCTGATAGTTCAAATAAAACTAACTTTTTTTTTTTTTTTGCTACGTGCTACAGCGTCCTACATAACATTTCCATGATTTATGGATTTCCAAAAGCTAAGTAACTTTTCATTTATTAGGCTTTATGTGGGCAAGAAGATATGTTACTTCGCATCATTACAGGAACATTTCATGGAAGTTGGTTCTATTATTATTTTTTATTTTTCGTCACATTGTTCTTTCAGATTCATGTTTTGTCTCTGATGATAAAGCAAACTAAGCTATTATAGTTCATTGTTTGCTTGTAAGTAATGTTTCTAACAGCTAGACAGACATTTCAGAGAATGTTCTATCATTATTTAAAACTGTGCATCTGATTCAGAAAGATGCAACAACCTATAACAGAGAGTCCTTTAAAGTCTTTACTGTAATGTTTCTATTTTGTCTGTGTATTTTTTGTTGGTTTTTATCTTTCATCAAACATGAAGTTTCTCAGAATATGTAATTGAGGTTTTGCAAAAGAACATCAACTGTTTGATTTATTTTGAACAATTGGAACTATTATTCTTAAGGTTCTTTTAATAAAAAAAATATAGTGTATTGCAGATGCATACATTTCATATCATTATGTTTTGTTCATTACTGTTTGAGAGCCTGCTTACTATGTACTCAATTTCTGTTAAGCTGCTTTTGAGGGTCATAAACTGAATAGAGTGCATTTTTCTAGCTGTCGCTTGTTCCTATTTTGAGTGTTTGTTTCTACTTTAATGAGAATCTGAACTTTTATCCATATAGAAACATGGTACACTTTGTTAGTGAGATTACATTCTCTTTGGCGCCAAAGCAGCTGGAAATTTTGACTTTTAACTGAAACATATTTGACAGCAATTGTCTTTCTTTTTGACATATTTTAATGTACCGTACATGCACACTGAGAAGAAGAGTGGGTGAGCAGAAAACATAAACCCAGCAGTCACCTTTTGAGGATCAAAAATGTCTACATTCTTCTTGTCTTTGTACTTAATACCAGCAGACTAGTAAATGTCTTACCTTATGATAACAAAGTAAGCGAAACCTCCACCCCCAAAAAACATGATTGTTAACTGAATGCCAACTGTTTCGTCTCCTGTGATTTTGTACTTTTAGTTTGTGTTCTCATATGTGTTTTACAACAACTATAGATGGCTGAAATATAATGTTTTTCACATCTGATGCTAAAGGATATTTTATGCTGTAATCTCTAATGAGTTTTTTGTGTTCCTGAAATGGCTTGTGCTGTGCTATTCACTTATATTTGTTTATATTACAAATGCATTTAAACACTAACAAACTAGATATTAGAAATATATAGGTAAAATGTGGACAGGGCTATAAAAAATCATCAGGGAGGATTGTTAGACTTCCCAACAGTACAAACAGTTTTCTTATTGGAGCAATTATGTATTTTATAAGGTCTAGAGAAAATACATGTACAGTACTTTATGATAGCTTTATTTACGTATGAGGTTTTAAGCTGCTACTTTATAAAAATATTGATATATTGCTGTGCAGTCCACCCAAATGTAGGGATACTTATGGGGATGTTTGAAAGATAAATGCATGCTCAAAACACCTCCTAGTCTGGTTGGTCCCAAGGCTAGTAGATCACTTACCATGCTAGCTGAGCTCTCGGGGACACGCTTTGCTTTTACCTTAGAATTTTAGAACATTCATGTTTTTAACCTCTGCTCAGCAATTTTTATTGATGCTGTTTTTGTTTTTTCAGCCTTGTCATCCAAAAATTATAAATATTTCATTCTTCCATAAACATAGGCATACAAGGACTTGATTTCTTGAGGTGCGTTGTATTTTTTTACGTATTGAAATTCTTTGTAAAAAAAAAATGAAAATGTTGCTGTTTTTTGTTTTGTTTACACATTGAGGTATAAATGGCGTGATGACTTTATTCTGCAGGTAAATGCAATTATAACAATATCAAATTTATAGAGTAATATTCTGGCTGCTTCTTTTTACTAGGGGACCCTATCTATGACTGATGCCAGTAAGTGGCATCTGTCATATGCATATGGCAGATGTACATATCGGACACTCCCCTGATATGGATGTCAAATGGACACTGCTTAAAGGGAAGCTGTCACCTGTGCAGAAGGAAAGCTGACCAGTTTCCCCTAGCAACCAATTAGATGCTTCTTTTATTTTTCAGAGTCCTTTAAAAATTTGAAAGAAGTTATCTGATTGGATTTTAAGATTTAAAGTTTTTTCTCTGCACAGGTTTTAATAAACCTGTCCCGGTTCTAGTAAGAGAAAGTGGAGAAAACAAGTTAGAAAAATCTCCCGCACTGTTTGTAATTTAGTCATTGGGGCATGTAGTTTTCCTAAATAGGCATTGTACCTCTGGCTGTAATTGTTACATTATGTGCTCCGTCCGCACACGCTGGCCATGAGCGCATGGTCCCATTACTTGCTGCTGCTGGTGGGGCTGGGATTCGCATCGCGAGATGCGCCCACATGCAAATCCCAGCCCGTCACTCACCTGGTGCTTCTCCTGCCCCCGCCTCTCCGCTCAGGCATGCGTGTCCCCATCCCCTAGGGCTTTAAGATTTAAAAGGCCAGTTTGCCCATTAGTGAAGTAACACCTGTGGCTCATTCATAAATTCCTCCACCTTCCACACTTCTCTGCTGGATCTTTGATGCTCTAGTGCCTGAGAGAAAGCATTCCTGAGAGTTGCCTTGCCATGTATCATACCCTTTGCTCTGAGACCTGACCTTGCTTCTTTGCTGCCTGCCTACTGACCACTTGCTACGTTCCTGACTCCGCTACTGTGCCACCAGCCCTGACCTTCTGCTATCCTGACCACGAGTTGCGTTATCCCACCTGTGCCTCGAATCTCCTCAGCTGCCTGTGTGGTCGAACCATGCCAGGGGTAGCAACCTGGGTGCCGCCTGCCGCAGCAAGTCCATCCCGCTTTGCGGCGGGCTCTTGTGAAAACCAGCGGCACTATAGACTCCGCTCCCTGGTATGGTTCGAGTCATCTACCACACAGGTCCAGCGGATCCACTATCATCAGTGTTCCTGTCTACTGAAATGTGAGTGTTACAATAATCACACCTAGGCATCTCCCACTGAGGTGTATGGAACGCAGGCCCAGAGACTGAAGAGCAGTTATGTTTGCCTTGTCTGAGCTGTCAGTCCCTATTAAAGGATAACTCGGCGTAGGAGGTATTTCCAACTTGTTTTCTCTACTTTCTCTGCCTGGAACTTGGACTTTCAGGCATGGTAGGGACTAAGGAACATGATCTCCCATATAAAATGTTGCAAAATTAGCTTTTTCGTGTTGCAATTTTCTTTTTTTATTCCATTGGAACTGAGGAGCTGTTTTTTTTGGGGGCAAGCTGTAGATGTTATTAGTGAGCTTCATATAACTTTTTTGACCACTTTTTATGCTATTCTTTGTATGGAAGGGGAGGTGAACAAAATCAGTAATTCTGGCATTGTTTTGTTTTTTTTTCTCTATAATTTACACTGTTAGCGATAAATATGATTTAAATTGTTAGGACTGTACACATACAGTAATACTATTATGCTTTTTTATATTGGGGAAGGGAGTGTTGAATATTTAACATTTGAAGTAATAACATGTTAGACCTGGAAGCCATTACTAATCCCATTCTGCCATGTTAACCACTCCAGCACCAATGGTCACATTAATACATGGCAAATATTAGCCATGACTTCTAAGAAATAAATACCGTATTTATCGGGGTATACCACGCACCGGCCTATAAACACGCACCCTCATTTTACCAAGGATATTTGGGTAAAAAAAGCTTGTGTGCGCGTGTATACCCCGATATACCCCCAGGAAAGGCAGGGGGTCTCTCTGCCTTTCGGGTCCGCGCTGCTTCAGGCCTCCGGCGTGCGTCCCCTGCGTCGTTGCTATGCGCTGCACGGCGCGGCGCACTGACGTCATGCGCCGCGCCGTGCAGCGCATAGCAACGACGCAGGGGACGTCTGAAGCAGCGCGGACCCGACCCTGGCAACAGGTAATTATGCCACCGGGGATGGGGGGAGGCAACGGGGCAGCGGCGCTGGCAATGGGTGCCGCTGCCCCTTCTCTCCCCCTGGCTGTCGGCGCCGCTTCTCTCCCCGTGGCTATCGGCGCCGGCAATGGGGTGCCGGCACGGATAGTCAGGGGGACAGAACGGGCAGCGGCGCCGATAGCCAGGGGGAGAGAAAGGCCGGCAGCATGGCTCTAGACCCCAGGAAAGGCAGGGGGAGAGAAGCGGGCAGCGACGGCCTCTTTCCCCCCTGCCTTTCCTGGGGGTGTATCGGCGTATAACACGCACATAGACTTTAGGCTAAAAATTTTAGCCTAAAAAGTGCGTGTTATACGCCGATAAATACAGTAACTGGAATCAGTGTTAAATCTGATCCCACTCTCTGCAGGCAGATGTAAACATTAGAAAGACAACATGCACATGCAGTGCATGGGTGGGCTTACCTCCCACACTTAAACCCTAAACCCCACCAAACAGATGAGCATTAGGATGAACTTAAGCATGCTCTGTATACACATGGATTAGAGATGATTATGTGTTATATTTTATTGCAGGATCCTAATGTTATATTGTCTTACAATATTTATTTTGTAATTTACTCTATTTGTAATACTAGATATGGGCCTATACAATACCAAAGTATGTCTCAAATTTCATACAGAGACACACAGATCATTTTTTTCCATAGGTTCTTTAGGAATCTGAAAGAGAAAATATTATGCCATGTTCTCATAAATTACATGTTACTGATATATTCTCTGTCCACATGGCTCTGCCATAAGAATAATGCTTTAGTCCTTTCAGAAGCTGACCTTTTTCAGAACTAGCACCAACCAGTGTTAGCCTGGTGTTCCTTGGGAACACATTAATGTTACCAGTAGGTATAATGAACTATTTAGGAATCAATGTTAAGGTTCATTCACACCACGATTCTTTCATACGGTGACCTGATCCGGGGGGATGTGAAAACGCTCCCGTACCCCTGCCGCATCTGTCCCACATCTCTTTCATTTCAATAAGCCGACTGGAGTTAGATTGTTACTCAGATCAGCTCATTTTTGCCCCGTATCTGGTATTGTGACTGGAATCAAAACTGTAGTATGCCATACTTGAATACTGCGTAGTGTGGTTGATGTTACTAGTTGTTAATGCTAGTGAACCTATTTTCTGATGTGATGATCACATAATCTTGGTCTTAATCCTGATCTCTTTACCTCTCTTTGTTTTTGTAGCATTCAGATTGTATCCACACAATCTATTCCCTTTACCTCCAGATTTGCCAGTGTTTTGTTTTTTGGGTATACAGTGTTTTTGTTCTGTATCTGTTATAGTCACGGCAGGAGGTGTATCCTCTGGGCCTGTGTGGATGATGATGTGAACCATGCCAGGGGGCGGAGTCTAAGGTGTCGCTGCACAGCGGGGTGCCGCTTGCTGGGGCACGCAGGTTGCTACCCCTGGCATGGCTTGTCCACACAGGTAGCTGGGAGGTGGTGAGGCACAGAAGGAGACTGGCAGGACGTGGCAAGATGACAGTAGGTCAGGGCAGGAACAGAGGTGCAATGTAGGAAGGTAGCAAGGAACAGGTACGCAGTAACAGAGACACAGAACTTTCACCATGGCAATAGACAACCAAAGATCCAGCAGGGAACCAAGGGAGGAGCTGATATTTAAGGACCAGGGTGCAGGTGTAGACACTTGACAAAATGAGCACTGCCCCTTTAAGAGTGAGAGCTCCGGCGAGCGCTTTCCCTAGGAGGCAGGAGGGCACGCACATCGGGGCTGCAAGGACAAGGAGGTGAGTGACCAGCTGGGATTCGCATGTGGGCGCGTCCCGCGATGCGAATCCCAGCCTCGCCGGCAGTGGGGACATGACAGAGCGCGCACGGCCAGCGTGTCTGGCCGGAGCGCGGATGTTACAATATCATTCTGGATGTATTTTAAAATTAAGGCATTCATTCGTTCATTCATTCATTCAGCCAGCCATTGAATTGAATACACTTGAAAAAAAAAAAGGAAAACAGAAATACCTATACAGCATATCACAAAAGTGAGTACCCCCTTTCACATTTCTGGAAATATTTTATTATATATTTTCATGTGGGACAACACTGAAAAAGGGACAGTTGCAATTTAAAATAGTGAGTACACAGCCTGTATAACAGTGTTTAATGTTGTTGTCCCCTCAAAATTACTTAACACACAACCAATAATATCTAAACCTTGGCAACTAATTGCAAATGAGAGCTTCACAGGTTGCCACTCGAGTCCTCTTTTGTAGTGTTGAGCGGCATAGGCCATATTCGAATTCGCGAATATTCGCGAATATATGGACGAATATTCGTCATATATTCGCGAATATTCGCATATCCGTTATATTCTTGTTTTATTTTCGTATATGCGAATATTCGCGTATGCGAAAATTAACATATGTGAATATTCGCATATGCGAAAAATAGCATATGCGAATTTTCGCACGCCAGTCTCACACAGTAGTATTACAGCCTTCTTTACACCACACAAGCTGGAAGCAGAGAGGGGTGATCACTGTGAGGTGTACTGTGAAAAAAAAACAAAAAAAAAACGAATATTCGTAATTACGAATGTATAGCGCTATATTCGCGAAATTCGCGAATTCGCGAATATGCGATATTCGCGAATGATATTCGAATTGCGAATATTCGTGAGCAACACTACTCTTTTGTTGGTCCATGAATGACTAAGTCAAAGAGCTGGTGGATGTTATAGACCTTACGCTCCACCACCTTCCATTTGAGGATACCCCAAAGTTGCTCAATAAGGTTGAGGTCTGAAGACATGCTTTACCCTTTACCCTCAGCTTGTTTAGCAAGGCAGTGGTCATCTTGGAGGTGTGGTTCGGTTAGTTATCGTGTTGGAAAACTGCCCTGTGGCCCAGTCTTCAAAGGGAGTGGATCATGCTCTGCTTCGGTAGTGTCACGATGCCGGCTGGCAGGTAGTGGATCCTCTGTGCCAGAGAGGGATTGGCGTGGACCGTGCTAGTGGACCGGTTCTAAGCCACTACTGGTTTTCACCAGAGCCCGCCGCAAAGCGGGATGGTCTTGCTGCGGCGGTAGTGACCAGGTCGTATCCACTAGCAACGGCTCACCTCTCTGGCTGCTGAAGATAGGCGCGGTACAAGGGAGTAGGCAGAAGCAAGGTCGGACGTAGCAGAAGGTCGGGGCAGGCAGCAAGGATCGTAGTCAGGGGCAACGGCAGAAGGTCTGGAACACAGGCTAGGAACACACAAGGAACGCTTTCACTGGCACAATGGCAACAAGATCCGGCAAGGGAGTGCAGGGGAAGTGAGGTGATATAGGGAAGTGCACAGGTGAACACACTAATTGGAACCACTGCGCCAATCAGCGGCGCAGTGGCCCTTTAAATCGCAGAGACCCGGCGCGCGCGCGCCCTAGGGAGCGGGGCCGCGCGCGCCGGGACAGAACAGACGGAGAGCGAGTCAGGTAGGGGAGCCGGGGTGCGCATCGCGAGCGGGCGCTACCCGCATCGCGAATCGCATCCCGGCTGGCAGCGGAATCGCAGCGCCCCGGGTCAGAGGACGTGACCGGAGCGCTGCAGCGGGGAGAGTGAAGCGAGCGCTCCGGGGAGGAGCGGGGACCCGGAGCGCTCGGCGTAACAGTACCCCCCCCCTTGGGTCTCCCCCTCTTCTTAGAGCCTGAGAACCTGAGGAGCAGACTTTTGTCTAGGATGTTGTCCTCAGGTTCCCAGGATCTCTCTTCAGGACCACAACCCTCCCAGTCCACTAAAAAAAAATTTTTCCCTCTGACCTTTTTGGCAGCTAAGATTTCTTTGACCGAGAAGATGTCCGAGGAGCCGGAAACAGGAGTGGGAGGAACAGATTTGGGAGAAAAACGGTTGAGGATGAGTGGTTTGAGAAGAGAGACGTGAAAGGCATTAGGGATACGAAGAGAAGGAGGAAGAAGAAGTTTATAAGAGACAGGATTAATTTGACACAAAATTTTGAAAGGACCAAGATAGCGTGGTCCCAACTTGTAGCTAGGGACACGGAAGCGGACATATTTAGCGGAGAGCCATACCTTGTCTCCAGGGGAAAAAACGGGAGGAGCTCTTCTTTTCTTATCCGCGAATTTCTTCATGCGTGATGAAGCCTGTAAGAGAGAATTTTGGGTCTCTCTCCATATGATGGAAAGGTCACGAGAAATTTCATCCACAGCGGGCAGACCAGAGGGCAAGGGAGTAGGGAGGGGGGGAAGAGGGTGACGGCCGTACACCACGAAAAATGGGGATTTGGAGGAAGACTCAGAGACCCTGAAGTTATACGAGAATTCGGCCCATGGGAGGAGATCTGCCCAGTCATCCTGGCGGGAGGAAACAAAATGTCGCAAATAATCACCCAAGATCTGGTTAATTCTTTCTACTTGTCCATTGGACTGGGGATGATATGCAGAAGAAAAATTTAATTTAATCTTGAGTTGTTTACAGAGAGCTCTCCAGAATTTAGACACGAATTGGACGCCTCTATCCGAGACAATCTGCGTAGGCAACCCGTGAAGACGAAAAATGTGTACAAAAAATTGTTTAGCCAACTGAGGCGCAGAAGGAAGACCAGGAAGAGGGATGAAATGTGCCATTTTGGAGAATCGATCAACGACCACCCAAATAACAGTGTTGCCACGGGAAGGGGGTAAATCAGTAATAAAATCCATACCAATCAGAGACCAAGGCTGTTCGGGGACAGGCAGAGGATGAAGAAAACCAGCGGGCTTCTGGCGAGGAGTCTTATCCCGGGCACAGATAGTGCAGGCTCGCACAAAGTCCACAACATCCGTCTCCAGAGTCGGCCACCAATAGAAGCGGGAGATGAGTTGCACAGATTTCTTGATACCCGCATGACCTGCGAGATGGGAGGAGTGACCCCACTTGAGGATTCCGAGACGTTGGCGAGGAGAAACAAAGGTCTTTCCTGGAGGAGTCTGCCTGATGGAGGCAGGAGAAGTGGAGATCAGGCAGTCAGGTGGAATGATGTGTTGCGGAGAGAGTTCAACTTCTGAGGCATCCGAGGAACGAGAGAGAGCATCGGCCCTAATGTTCTTATCGGCAGGACGAAAGTGAATCTCAAAATTAAATCGGGCAAAGAACAGAGACCACCGGGCCTGGCGAGGATTCAGCCGTTGGGCAGACTGGAGGTAGGAGAGGTTCTTGTGGTCGGTGTAGATAATAACAGGGGAACTTGATCCCTCCAGCAGATGCCTCCATTCCTCAAGTGCTAATTTAATGGCTAGAAGCTCTCGATCCCCGATGGAGTAGTTCCTCTCCGCTGGAGAGAAGGTCCTAGAGAAAAAACCACAAGTGACAGCATGCCCGGAAGAATTTTTTTGTAGAAGAACAGCTCCAGCTCCCACTGAGGAGGCATCAACCTCCAATAGGAAGGGTTTGGAAGGGTCAGGTCTGGAGAGGACGGGAGCCGAAGAAAAGGCAGACTTGAGTCGTTTAAAGGCGTCTTCTGCTTGAGGAGGCCAGGACTTGGGATCAGCATTTTTTTTGGTTAAAGCCACGATAGGAGCCACAATGGTAGAAAAATGTGGAATAAATTGCCTGTAATAATTGGCGAACCCCAAAAAGCGTTGGATAGCACGGAGTCCGGAGGGGCGTGGCCAATCTAAGACGGCAGAGAGTTTGTCTGGATCCATCTGTAGTCCCTGGCCAGAGACCAAATATCCTAGAAAAGGAAGAGATTGGCATTCAAACAGACATTTCTCAATTTTGGCATAGAGTTGGTTGTCACGAAGTCTCTGAAGAACCATACGGACATGCTGGCGGTGTTCTTCTAGATTGGCAGAAAAAATTAGGATATCGTCCAGATATACAACAACACAGGAGTATAACAGATCACGAAAAATTTCATTGACAAAGTCTTGGAAGACGGCAGGGGCGTTGCACAGGCCAAAGGGCATGACCAGATACTCAAAGTGTCCATCTCTGGTGTTAAATGCCGTTTTCCACTCGTCCCCCTCTCTGATGCGGATGAGGTTATAGGCGCCTCTTAAGTCCAATTTAGTAAAGATGTGGGCACCTTGGAGGCGATCAAAGAGTTCAGAGATGAGGGGTAAGGGGTAGCGGTTCTTAACCGTGATTTTATTAAGACCGCGGTAGTCAATGCAAGGACGTAGGGAGCCATCTTTTTTGGACACAAAGAAAAATCCGGCTCCGGCAGGAGAGGAGGATTTACGGATAAAGCCCTTTTTTAGATTCTCCTGGACGTATTCGGACATGGCAAGAGTCTCTGGGGCAGAGAGAGGATAAATTCTGCCCCGGGGTGGGGTAGTGCCCGGGAGGAGGTCGATAGGGCAATCATAAGGCCTGTGAGGAGGTAGAGTCTCAGCTTGTTTTTTGCAGAAAACATCCGCGAAGTCCATATAGGCCTTAGGGAGACCGGTTACTGGAGGAACCACAGAGTTACGGCAAGGGTTACTGGGAACCGGTTTTAGACAGTTCTTGGAACAAGAGGACCCCCAACTCTTGATCTCCCCAGTGGACCAATCCAGGGTTGGGGAATGAAGTTGAAGCCAGGGAAGTCCAAGGAGAATTTCCGAGGTGCAATTGGGGAGGACCAAAAGTTCAATCCTCTCATGATGAGATCCGATGCTCATAAGAAGGGGCTCCGTGCGGAAACGTATGGTACAGTCCAATCTTTCATTATTTACACAATTGATGTAGAGGGGTCTGGCGAGACTGGTCACGGGGATGTTGAACCTTTTGACGAGAGAGGCCAAAATAAAATTTCCTGCAGATCCAGAGTCCAAGAAGGCCACTGTAGAGAAGGAGAAGGCAGAGGCAGACATCCGCACAGGCACAGTAAGACGTGGAGAAGCAGAGTAGACATCAAGGACTGTCTCACCTTTGTGCGGAGTCAGCGTACGTCTTTCCAGGCGGGGAGGACGGATAGGACAATCCCTCAGGAAGTGTTCGGTACTAGCACAGTACAGGCAGAGGTTCTCCATACGGCGTCGTGTCCTCTCTTGAGGTGTCAGGCGAGACCGGTCGACCTGCATAGCCTCCACGGCGGGAGGCACAGGAACAGATTGCAGGGGACCAGAGGAGAGAGGAGCCGAGGAGAAGAAACGCCTCGTGCGAACAGAGTCCATATCTTGGCGGAGTTCCTGACGCCTTTCGGAAAAACGCATGTCAATGCGAGTGGCTAGGTGAATAAGTTCATGTAGATTAGCAGGAATTTCTCGTGCGGCCAGAACATCTTTAATGTTGCTGGATAGGCCTTTTTTGAAGGTCGCGCAGAGGGCCTCATTATTCCAGGACAATTCTGAAGCAAGAGTACGGAATTGTACGGCATACTCGCCAACGGAAGAATTACCCTGGACCAGGTTCAACAGGGCAGTCTCAGCAGAAGAGGCTCGGGCAGGTTCCTCAAAGACACTTCGGATTTCCGAGAAGAAGGAGTGTACAGAGGCAGTGACGGGGTCATTGCGGTCCCAGAGCGGTGTGGCCCATGACAGGGCTTTTCCGGACAGAAGGCTGACTACGAAAGCCACCTTAGACCTTTCAGTGGGAAACAGGTCCGACATCATCTCCAGATGCAGGGAACATTGGGAAAGAAAGCCACGGCAAAACTTAGAGTCCCCATCAAATTTATCCGGCAAGGATAAGCGTATCCCAGGAGCGGCCACTCGCTGCGGAGGAGGTGCAGGAGCTGGCGGAGGAGATGACTGCTGAAGCTGTGGTAGTAACTGTTGTAGCATAACGGTCAGTTGAGACAGCTGTTGGCCTTGTTGCGCTATCTGTTGTGACTGCTGGGCGACCACCGTGGTGAGGTCAGCGACAACTGGCAGAGGAACTTTAGCGGGATCCATGGCCGGATCTACTGTCACGATGCCGGCTGGCAGGTAGTGGATCCTCTGTGCCAGAGAGGGATTGGCGTGGACCGTGCTAGTGGACCGGTTCTAAGCCACTACTGGTTTTCACCAGAGCCCGCCGCAAAGCGGGATGGTCTTGCTGCGGCGGTAGTGACCAGGTCGTATCCACTAGCAACGGCTCACCTCTCTGGCTGCTGAAGATAGGCGCGGTACAAGGGAGTAGGCAGAAGCAAGGTCGGACGTAGCAGAAGGTCGGGGCAGGCAGCAAGGATCGTAGTCAGGGGCAACGGCAGAAGGTCTGGAACACAGGCTAGGAACACACAAGGAACGCTTTCACTGGCACAATGGCAACAAGATCCGGCAAGGGAGTGCAGGGGAAGTGAGGTGATATAGGGAAGTGCACAGGTGAACACACTAATTGGAACCACTGCGCCAATCAGCGGCGCAGTGGCCCTTTAAATCGCAGAGACCCGGCGCGCGCGCGCCCTAGGGAGCGGGGCCGCGCGCGCCGGGACAGAACAGACGGAGAGCGAGTCAGGTAGGGGAGCCGGGGTGCGCATCGCGAGCGGGCGCTACCCGCATCGCGAATCGCATCCCGGCTGGCAGCGGAATCGCAGCGCCCCGGGTCAGAGGACGTGACCGGAGCGCTGCAGCGGGGAGAGTGAAGCGAGCGCTCCGGGGAGGAGCGGGGACCCGGAGCGCTCGGCGTAACAGGTAGATCTTTTTATTTTTATTATATAAATTTTATTATTTCAATTACACATATAAATACACATATTACAATACTCAAACATTACATTCCCATAGCACCCTCCCTCTGCCCCCCCCCACCCCTGCCAGAAGAGAGAGGGGAAAAAAATGAATCTTATCTCACTCTTCCCACTCTGTCCAGATTGATCTGAAATTATTTAATCTTCTCCTAGATCTACCAGCTCTCCATTCTTCATACTTTCAATTTTTTTTTCATTAACCTCTCCCATTCTAGTGCATTGGGACGGCTATTGCCAAAAAGGCCTCTCAAGACTACCACCTTAGCTAGCATCAAAATACGATTGAGTAACTCTTTGCCCTTCCTAACCTTACTAAAGTCTCCAAGGATGACCTCTGTCACCGTCCAATCTTTCTCCAGATTCTATTTATTTTCAATAGCCTGAAATACCTTAGACCAAAATACTTTAACCTTTGGGCATGCCCATAACAAATGGATTAGGTCAGCATCCACTATATCACACTTAGGACACTCTGCATTCCTCCAACTCCCTATCTTTTTTAACTGTAACAGTGAATAATACAAATTATAGATTATTCTTATTTGCATAATTTGGTGTCTTTTATTAATAGAACACTTTTTAGCGTTCATCAATATGCCTTTCCATACATACCAAGAAATCGGACTGAGTACTTCCTCCCGCCTCCTCTTTTATTCTCCTGGAAATTAGCAGGGACAGTTTTAAGGACTAACCTATATATATATATATATTTTAACTTCCCACCTCCTTCTAAATTCATATAATCTATCACCATGTGTGTACATATCTTAAATTTCTCCTTCTTTTCAGTGCATCTATGTGCTTCACACAGTTGAATATACCAAAGTTTATGTTCATTCCGCAATTCAAACTCACTCTTTAGGGTTTCAAATGTTTTAATCTCTACATTTTAAAAAATCCTTGCAACATATATAACCCCTTTACCTTTCCAAAAATCACTCCCTACCCCTTTGAATTGCACCAAGTCTATATTATCCCATATCACCCTATTTCTTATACTTCCCTCTATATCACATCTTTTTTTAACTTCTTGCCAAGTTCTCCTAAATAACCCTAACATTGAATTGTGCCCCAATTCCTTCCTCACAGGTAGACCTACTTCAACAAATTCAAAAAAAACTCTTGTAGTGCCCTCTATAATCCTTAAATAACTCCCCCCAAAGTGCTTCACTCCACCCCCGTTTAATATTCTGGAGGGTTTTTGCCAGAAAATATAACCAGGATTCACTTTGTGTATTCTATCCCCTCCTTTTTTTTGTTCCACTTGGCCTGCACTCCTCCCCACCCCCTCAGTCCAATCCTATATAAGTAGCAGGTAGCTACATCTGGGCCCTTTCATTTTCTAGCAGTCTCCCAGTCTGACTGGGAGCATATGGTAAGTGTTCTGTTACACCTTGTTCACACTGGTGTGGTGCTGTGGGGAGTCCGTTGCTGCTGCAGCGCCGTGTCTGCGTGGGGGGTGGGGTGCGGCCCGGAGACTGGTTTGGGTGGCACTGGGGCCGCTCTGCCAGTGGGTCGTTCCCCATGTGGGCACTGGTGTCTCGGCGGTGGTGGGCGCCGCCCAGTGCTACACCATTTTATGTTAGGGACCCACTCTCATTAGGTGGCCTTGATGTGGCGAGTGGACTTTGTACCTTTTGATCAATACGTATATACAGTGGTCCCTCAACATATGATATTAATTGGTTCCAGGAGAACCATCATATGTTGAAACCATCATATGTCGAGTACATATGTCTATGTAAAAATGGTAATTGGTTCTGGGGCCTCGGAACCATTGTATGTTGAATACATATCTCTATGGGAAACTGCTAATTGGTTCTGGGATGACCATTGTATGTGGAGTGTATGGGGAGTGTTTAACAAACCAGGGTGCCTCCAGCTGTTGCACAACTACAACTCCCAGCATGCATGTACAGCCATTGACTGTCTAGGCATGCTGGGAGTTATAGTTTTGCAACAGCTGGAGGCACACTGATAGGGAAACATTGATGTATGGGGTGTATAGTGTGTATATGTATTGCATGTGATGTGTGACATCGCAAACAGTACTGTACAGTTCTATAAATACCTTCAGGGGGACAGAATGTCCTCCATTACCATCCTGCCGACTACAGCTCTATAGGAAAGGAAGGGGAGCAGCTCATTGGATGCCTGCAGCAAGATGCTGCAGGCTATTGGCTATGGCTGCACTGGGGGGCGGGGCTTACACAGAGCTCACAGTGGAAGCCTGCGTGAGTTAGCAGGACAGCATGTGAGTAACAGGAGGCAGAATGGGGCACATTAAACAACTATCTGTCAGTTGTTGAAGTTGTCAGCGCTGTCAGATAGCTGTTTGTATGATGGCCCCGACACACAGCAGCATCATATGTCGAGGCTGCCTTCAACATACGATGGGCTCTGAGAGGCCATCATATGTTGAAATGATCATATGTCGGGGCCATCATAAGTCGGGGGGTCACTGTACTAACAACCTGTTAGTTTTTTAAATTATGCTGAGAAGCAATTTGATGATAATACAAAATTGTGGATGTGCGGCCATGTCTGTTTTTTCTACCAGGATTCACATAGCCTAAATTCCGGTAACCGCCCTCCACCTTCTCCTTCTAAGTGAACCCATCTTACATATTTCATACGCATCCCTACCTCTCCCCCATATAAGTCTGCCCATTAGAGCTTCCAGTCCCCGGAACCACTTCCCAGGAATCCAGCAAGGGGCTGCCCCCAAAACATATAATACCTGAGGGAGCACCACCATTTTAATTAAACCGATCCTATCTGCAATTAAAAGGGGCAACTTAATCCAAGCATCTACTTTTTTCTTAAGTTTGGTCAAGAAGGTTAAGCTGAATAAGGTTAAGTTTAAGGTCGTAAGGTTAAGCTGAATAAAAAAATCTTTTGACGGGCCAGTTTAATTTTCTTACAAAACCTTCACCCCCCATAGAACCATTAACATTACCTGGGACCAGTGGCATTAGAGACGATTTACCCCAGTTAATTTTCAGATCAGATACCCTCCCAAATTCCTCAACTACCTTAATTGCTTCTGGGACCCCCTATCGATGCATTTTCTAGGAACAAAAGAATATCATCAGCATACACTAGGAATTTCTCTTCTACTCCTTTGATCCCAAATCCCCTCAAATCTCCCGCTTTTTTTTAACTTCATCTCCAGTGGTTCCAAAAAAAGAATGAATAGCATAGGTGAAAGTGGGCAGCCCTGCCTGGTACCCCATCCGATGGTCAAATGTGGTGCCAGAGATCCGTTTACTGCGACCCTGGCCCTAGGATGTTTATATAACAGCTTAAACCATTCTACCATCTCCCCCTCACTACCAAATTTTCTAAGGACCCTTCATAGAAACCTCCATTCCACCCTGTCAAATGCCTTCATAGCATCGAGTGACAGGGCGGAGCGGAAGGGAGCAGAACCCAACTGTAGATTAACCAATGACGGAACAAGATTACTATGTATTGACTGCCCCGGAAGGAATCCGGTTTTCTCAACTCCTACTATGCTGGGGAGGAGAGGGGACAATCTTCTGGCCAAAAGTTTCGTCAGAATCTTGGCATCTGAATTTATCAAGGATATGGGACAATAGGATTCCATTCTCGCACAGTCTTTCCCTTTCTTAAGAATTAGAACTATTTTAGTTTCAAGCATTGAGGGAGGGAGTTCTCCCCCCTCAAGGCCTCCTCCAAGACTGAACGGAAAATAGGCAATAAAGCCTCCTTATATTCTCTATATATTGAGTAGGTTAATCCATCCAACCCTAGGGCTGATGAAACCGAACATCCCTCTAGGGCTTTCTCCAATTCTTCTACTGTAATCTGCTTATTAAGACTTTCGAGGCTTACCTTATCTACAACTGGTAATTCAATCTCCTCTAAGTATTCCTCTATCACTATACAATGCGAACTCCTCTGAACTATATAGTTGTTAATAAAACTGTCGGGCGATCTTCTGTAGCTCCTCCTGCGATGTTTGAATTTCCCCGTTTTCGTCATGTACTGCTAAAATATCACTTCTTTCCCTTTGAGCTCTAACTAAATTTGCTAGTAGTTTCCCTGGCCGAGCCCCTTCTACAAAATCCCTCTGTCCCGAGGATCTATCCTGAGTGGGACTCAACACACAATTATAATACCCTAGTAAATACAGAGGGAGATGTTCTTTCCCTTTACAAAAAACTATTAAATCAAATAAAGGCTCAGTGGAGAATGGCGGAGGGACATAGAAAAAGACCATCAATCCTTCCCAATAAAAAAAGTTAGCATGTAAAAAAAAACATACTGTCCCCTTTGATCTACTTTCCTACAAAAGATTTTAACTGGGATGGCCCTATGTATATACACAGAGACCCCTGCTGAATAGCTGGATGCCGAGGAGTGAAACTCCAATTGGTCCAATCTTCTGTAAATTTTCTCCTAGTAACATGGGATTCCCTAGTAACATGGGATTCCACCAGGCAAACAATTGCTGGCAGATAGTTTTGTACCCTGTCAAAAATAGCCACTCTCTTCCATCACTCCGCCATTCCCCTCACATTCCAGAAAAATATCTTTAGTTTATCACTGATTAATGTAAATATTTAGGAGAAGGAAAAAAATAAAACCCTTACCCCATTCTGGCAGTCCCAATTCCCCTCCCTCCACCCCTCCCTTCTCATGACCCGCTGGCATTAGCTGGTCTCTATCCTACGTCACCTAGCTCCTCCTCCTCCCTCCCCTCCTCCCCTCTACTATCCAAAAAGATTACAAAAATTATAGATCCTTAATGACATCCGGTGAGAGATACCAACTCATAAAGCAAATACATCAACAACGGATGCCATAAAAACAATTCTTACTGGAAATAATCATTTTATCCCCTCCTGGTCCAACCAATTCCCTGCTTCAGTACTCTCTGTAAAAAAAAAATAAACCTTTTCATTATACATCACACGCAACTTAGCAGGAAATATTAATGAAAACTGTACTGTTGCCTCGGCCAGCCGCCTCTTTATATCTCTTTTAACTTGAGTAGCACTAGCGTAATCTGGATATATTGCAACTTTTACCCCACTACAAAAAAGCTGGCTCTTCTATCGTGCTTTACTTATAATAACGTCCCGATCATTAGAGCTAAAGAGCTTGGCTATGACAGTCCTTGGGGGGAAGCCAGGCGGTGGTCTCCTAGTGGAGACCCGGTGGACACGCTCTATGCCAAATAATGAAGTCAGGTCCTGCTGTCCAACCATTTCTTGTAGCCAAGTGGAACAGAAAGATCTAATATCACAATTTTCCACTTCCTCTGGAAATCCCACAATCCTAACGTTTGATCTTCTAGATCTGTCCTCCAAATCAATAACTTTCGTCTTTAACTCCCCCACTTCTTTCCTAAGAGGTTTTGTCTCCTCTGTAAGGACAGAAATGTCTTTCTCCACTACTGGGAGTGCCTTCTCTGTTGCTTTAATTCGGTCTCAGATTTTATTAGTCTCTTCCCTTATTATGGAGAGGTCTGATACTAGGGAGCCGGCCTGAGTGTGAAGATCTGCCAATGATTGATTGCATCTCTGGACTTCCTTCAAGATTCTCTCTATTTTTGTTTTTTGGCACCTGCCACCTCCTCCTCCCCCTCATCAGAAACATCCTGCAACACTGCATAATGGGAGCCCACATTCTCCATTCTGCTTTTAGGGGGTGAAGATTTATTACTTCTCGTTTTGGTCGAGCCTGGAGAGGCCTTCACAAACTTATCAATCTTGCCAGCTCCAGTAGCCCCTTTAGGACAGACAGATCTTCTTACTTTGGGCTTGGGCGGCATATTCTCTCTTTCATCCCCTCTCACCTAGTGAGAATATTACCAAGAACCTGAAGGGGGAGAGGGAGATCCAGGAGGGAGGGCTTAGTCTGCTCATGGCTCAGAAATGGCTTACATCCAACTCCATCCGCCCACGACATACCTCCAACAGTCCCAACCGTACTTGCACAGCCCAGGTATATTTCGTCAGGAGCTCAGACTCATCACATGCAGCACCACAGTCTCTGTCATCAGAAGAAGTGGGGGAGTATAATTTCAGAGGAATTTAGTTATGTAGGGCTCCCAGCAGAACTCATAGGCCCTCTTGGCCAACCGTATCATCCCAACCGCCCCTCCCCAGAAAGCGTACTACCATCACCAACCCACCACCCCCCACCCAACATCTGCAGCAATACTGGCAGCACCCATACATCTTTTTCCAAAAGCCAACCTCTGGATATGATGCTGAGCATGTGCACTGAACTTCTTTGGTTGACCATGAGAAGGTCTGTTCTTAGTTGAACCTGTCCTGTGAAACCGCTGTATAGTCTTGCCTACCATGCTGCAGCTCAGTTTCAGGGTCTTGGCAATCTGTGTATAGCCTAGGACATCTTTATGGAGAGCAACAATTCTTTTTTTCTTTGCCATTAGGTGCCATGTTGAACTTCCAGTGACCAGTATTAGAGCATGTGAGAGCAACAGAACCAAATTTAGGACACCTGCTCCCCATCCACACCTGAGACCTTGTAACACTATTGAGTCACATGACATCAGGGAGTTAAAATAAGTAATTGAGCCCAATTAGGACATTTCCACTTAGGGGTGTACTCACTTTTGTTGCCAAGGTTTAGACATTAAAGGCTGTGTGTTAAGTTATTTTAAGAGGACACGATATTAAATATTGTTATACAGGATGTGCACTTGTTATCTTATATAGCAGCAGAGGGTCATTTCTTCAGTAAAAATATATAAGATAAAAAGATATAAGGAATGTATAATATATTTACAAGAATGGAAGGGATGTACTCACTTATGTGAGGTACTGTACGTGCAAAAAATTAGTGCAAGTGTATAAATGTACAAAATAAAAAAAAGGTTTGCAAAAACGGTAAATAAATATTTAGGTAATTTATCTAAACAAATGACAATAATAAATTCTTTGCAATAGTTTATTAGTCAATAAATTCACAGCCTTGATATTTACTGTCTCTTAATTTTAAATATATTACTGTTTTATTCTATTATACTGTTTAAAGAGGTTGTCCCATCATTAAGACTTATTTCCTATCCACAGGATAGAGGCTAAGGGGGAGATTTATCAAAAGCTGTGTAAAGAAAAAGTTGCCCAGTTGCCTATAGCAACCAATCCGATTGCTTCTTTCATTTTGCAGAGACCTTGTTAACATTGAAAGAAGGGAGCTGATTGGTTGCTATGGGCAACTTGGCAAATTTTCCTCTGAACAGGTTTTGATAAATCTCCCCCTAAGTGTATGATTATGGGCTGGGTCCATCTGCTCTTGAGACAGGTGATCACATGTGCGTACTGCCTCTTCTTCAGGGGTGGACTGACAACACTCAGGGACCCCGGACCAAAAAAAGTAAGGTCCCCCTGCGATGCTCTGCAGCTGGTCACACTTTTGCCCCTATTCTACCCAAATTCCTCCATCAGCCCTACACACAAAATAAACTAAATTTTATGTATAAGAAACACTTTAAGGTAGGTAAAATAATTTTGCATGACCAATAATACCAGTATACAAGGAGGAAATATATACCACCACACAATAACTGGATAATACTGCCATACTGTACTAAATAAAACCACTGGAGATGAGCGAATCGAATCAGACAGTGTCAAATTCCAAATTTCATGAAAAATTCTATTGGGACCGAATCCGAACTTTAACTCGATTCGAAATAACGAATTTCTTCATTAGCTACACCCGCTGCGATCGTCCTGTATATTGTATAGATGCGAGTGGCTTTCTCCTGTGCTCGCATCTCTGCAATAGATAGGATGATTGCAGCGGATGTCAGGAGTAACACCCGCTGTGATCTATTCTTAACTGCAGCACACTTTGCTCCATATTGGCAGCTTCTGACACCTGTTGTGAATTGTCTATTAATGCAGGTACTACTTCTCCCAGAATGGTGCAGAGTGTGCTCCATGTTGGAAGCAGTAGTACCTGCAGGTAAGGAAAGATAACAGTGGGTGTCACTCCTGACACTTGCTGCGATCGTCCTGTATAATGTATAGATGTGGGGCGGCCGGCTCTTCTCTGGTTCCACTGTAGTTCGAGTATTTGCCGTATATATACCTATTATTCATATTCATAGAGAGCTGTGATTGGCTGGAACCATCTGGCCAATCACAGCTCTCTGCTGGAAATATGAATAAGTGATGTGAATTCTATTCACATCACTGGAGTATAGTGCAGAGATGCGAATGCAGGAGAAAGCCGCTCCATCTCTCTAATTGGTAGGATGATCGCATCAGGTGTCAGGAGTGACACCCAGGGCGATCTGTCTATTAGTACAGGAACTACAGCTCCCATCATGGAACAGTCTGCTCCATGCTGGGAATAGTAGTATTACCTAAAAAGTTTTAAAACATTTAGAAAAAAAAGTGAAACACACACTTTATTAAACACAATATTAAAATACATTACTAATAAAAAATAAAAAAATTAATTGTAAAGAATATATTATTTTTACATTTAAATGGCCCCTTTCTACATTTTAAGGTCCCTGTTTAAAAATTAACATTAACAATTTTTTTTTGTCTTTCAATTTTGGTGAGCGGGCAGGGACCAGAAAATTGAGCACTCAATATTAAATATGAATGATGAGTGCATTTCATAATTAATTTTTCTAGTTTTTGTTCTAAATCTTTTTTTTTTTCAATTGACTTTTTTAGCCCCATTTATTTTATTTTATTTTTTGGGGGCATTTAGATGTGCTGCCATGAATAATTGCAGGGGTGAGAGACGAGCCGAGGACAGGGACATCAGTAATATGAATAATACAGTAGGCAAAAAAAGGTTTCCCTGATTTACCAAAAATCCATAAATTTACAGAGGTCTTATGTTACACACTGCGCTCCGGCCGCAAGCAGCGGCCATGAGCGCAGTGTCCCCGTGTCCCCGACCATCGGCGGGACCGGGATTCGCATTGTGGGACGCGCCTACATGCGAATCCTTGCCCGTCACTCACCTCGTCCCACTCTTGCAGCTCTCTCACTCTCTCAGCTCTAGCGCGCGTGTCCCCTTCTCTTAGGGTGACAAAATAAATAATATATACACAGATATATGACTCATATATCTATATCTATTTCCATATATATATGTATATATATATGTATATATATATATATATATATATATATATATATATATATAATCCAAAAAGGAAGCGGCAATCCAGATTGCAAAAAGCAGTGTGTTTAGTCACCCATCAGGTCAATGCGACATTTCGGCCTCACAATGAGGCCTTTCTCAAGCTTGAGAAAGGCCTCATTGTGAGGCTGAAACGTCGCATTGACCTGATGGGTGAATAAACACACTGCTTTTTGCAATCTGGAGTGCCACTTCCTATTTGGATTTTACTTTAGAAGGTTTGGACTTTGAACCTGTTGAAGCTGAGCACCCATTTAGGACTTGAAGTCCATTTATACAGTGCCGGCTCCCTACCATGTTTTTGACTATATATATATATATATATATATATATATATATATATATATATATATACATACAGAGAGAGAGAGACACACACACATATATATATATATATATATATATATATATGGATAGCTATGACAAATACAGTCATGGACGTAAAGGTTGGCTCCTCTGAAATTTTTAGTGAAAAGGAATTATTTCTCACAGAAAAGGATTGCAGTAACACTTGTTTTGCTATACACATGTTTATTCCCTTTTTGTGTATTGGAACTAAACCAAAAAAAAGGAGGAAAAAAGCAAGTTGGACATAATATCACACCAAACTCCAAAAATGGTCTGGACACATTAATTGGCACCCTTTCAAAATTGTGGATAAATAAGATTGTTTCAAGCATGTGATGCTCCTTTAAACTAACCTGGGGCAAGTAACAGGAGTGCGCAATATAAAAATCACCTCTGAAATCAGATTAAAGTTGAGAAGTTTGCTTTGTCTTTGCATTGTGTGCCTGTGTGTTCCCCACTAAGCATGGACAACAGAAAGAGGAGAAGAGAACTGTCTGAGGATTTGAGAACCAAAATTGTGGAAAAATATCAACAATCTCAAGATTACAAGTCCATCGCCAGAGATCTAGATTTGCCTTTGTCCACAGTGAGCAACATTATCAAGATGTTCTTGTATGGTAGAAAAAATGAATGCACTCACCACACTGGAATTGGAGCTTGTCAGAAATGGCTCTGTTCTTTATTCAAGAAATGTCTGCAAGCTGGTAGACAGACAGGATAACGGGTGCTTGTGCAGGGGAGGTTTCAGACAACAGACTGTTTCTCATCGCTTGGACGCTTCTTCTGGTCAGGATTTCAAAATCCTCAATTTCAAGTAAAAAATCTTAAATTTCGATTTAAAAATCTAAAATTTCAATGGTCTCCTCATGCTTCAGCCAACTCCAGGCTGTGTCATTCAGCCAATATATGGTTTACTGATGCTGCTGGGTCTGGGCCTAAAATGTTTTATGGTAGCACTAGCTAGTAGTGTTGCTCGCGAATATCCGCAATTCGAATTTTATTCGCGAATATTGCATATTCGCGAATTCGCGAATATTCGCGAATATAGCGCTATATATTCGTAATTATGAATATTCGTTTTTTTTTTTTTTCACAGTACACATCACAGTGATCACCCCTCTCTGCTTCCAGCTTGTGTGGTGTAAAGAAGGCTCTAATACTACTGTATGAGACTGGTGTGCGAATTTCCGCATATGCGAACATTTACATATGCTAATTTTCGCATATGCGAATTTCCGTTTATGTTAATTTTTGTATATGCTAATTTTGGCATATGTAAATTTTCGCATAAGCTAATGTTCGCATATGCGAAAATGAAATGAGAATATTACGAATATGCGAATATTCGCGAATATATGACGAATATTCGTCCATATATTCGCGAATATTCGCGAATTCGAATAAGGTCTATGCCGCTCAACACTACTAGCTAGTACCCTAAATCTTGAATTAAAATGTCAAAATTCATCTTTTAATCTTCGGGATTGTGAAGCCCTAGTGTCTACTCATACTGCTTCCAGCTCTAGGCTGTGTCATTCATCAACTATATGGTCTCTTCATGCTTCAGCCAACTCCAGGCTGTGCCATTCAGACGCTATGTGGTCTCCTCATGCGTCAGCCACCTCCAGGCTGTGTCATTCAGCACCTATATGGTCTCCATATATTGATTGTGTATTGTAGGAAACATGTGGATATCCTTGAGTTACTCTCCCAGCATTATTGCCACGTCGATACCAGTAATAAAAGGAATATTGCCAAGAACTAGCAGAAACAGGGAACTGTGGATACTGACCACCGGCTGATGGAATTGACTGACTATCCCAGGTCGTAGATTTACCATTTTTAAGTTCCTCAGTTCCAGTAGGTTTTAAGTCATTCATTCTTTATTGTGGTTCTTCAGTTGCAGAATTAAGTTGTATCATGTTTTCCTGTACCTCCGATGAGCTAATGTCACTGGAACACACAATACTCATATTGTCATCTAATGAAGGATCCTTTTCTTCAGAGAACGTATGTATCATTTTATTATTTTGAATGTCAGGTGGTATTCTGACCTTTTCTGATTATAAAGGAATTTTGGAATCTAGGACACAGGTAAAAATAAGTATTTTTAAGTACTGTAGCACATTTTTCTGCCCTCATAAGTGCATACCACATACCTACATCTAAGCAGTGTACTATTTTGTACCTGTTAATCTGTCAAGGGCCTATATACTGTGAAAAGACAGGCAATACCACACACCTGCTGCTGTTCTAGACAAATATTGTTTTAAGTGTAGTGAAGCGTATTGTACTCCCCTCATGTACGCAATAAGTATGTCAGGCAGAGTAGTGAAATTTAAATTTCAAAATCTTAAATTTCAATGGTCTCCTCATGCTTTTGCCAACTCCAGGTTGTGCCATTAAAACACTATATGGTCTTCTGATGCTTCAGCCAACTCCAGGCTGTGTCATTCAGACAACATATGGTTTACTGATGCTGCTGGGCCTTGGTCTGGGCCTAAAAATTTTTTTATGGTAGCACTAGCTACCCTAAATCTTCAATTTAAAGCGTACCTGTCATAGTGCAGAAAAAAAAAAAAGTGATATGTTACTCAGGACCCAATCTTGATCATGTGCATATTATTTTTATGTGTCTCGGACCTATATATCCAGAGATATAAACATTTATCTTCTGGTGAGTTACTTTTTCATTGTGCAGGCTGGAGGGGGCGTATCAGTCTGTCTCCCTCACAGGAGCAAGCCTGGGCAGTCAGCCAATCAGTACTCTCTACTCCGTAACCCTTTCCTCTCTGGTTTTATGCTGTGTCATGTGCCAGAGGAAGATACTTGGAGCTTGCCTGCAGTAATCAGAAGACATTATGGTGAATTCATAACAGGATAAATTGTATAAATATAAGAATAGATCTTTATAAAATTAGTGCAAGGATTTTTTAGATAAAAGTACAGCATTTTTATGAATACATGTTCTATCTGTTTTATCTTCTCCTAGTATGTCTGATCAACTTCTTTGTCATTCAGGAGTCCGAGAAAGCTTTGACTATTTCAGCATGCTGGTAGTTGTAGTTTAATAACAACTGAAGCTGCAATGTTCGCATGCAGTGTTGCCTCCAGCTGTTGTAAAACTACAGCTCCCAGCATGTCCACACATCCTTATCTGTAGTTTTCCATACACTCAATAGAAAGCTCCTATACTGGATACCGGTATACTTTACGGCCAGTATCCAGTATTCTGTAAAATCTAGACTAGTATGTCTGGCTAAAAGACAGGCAACCCCTAGTGGCGGCTATTTTGAGCTTGAATTTCAGGTGAAAATGAAAATTTTTTTTAACAGGTGTATATTGTGAAATGTCATAGCATAATGAGTCCTGTAATATATGAAAAGTTTTGAACAATGACAGTGCCTCTTTAAATTTCAAAATTCGTCTTTTAATCTTAGGTATTGTGAAGCTCTAGTGTCTCCTCATG
The DNA here is from genome assembly GCF_029499605.1 of Hyla sarda. Taxonomy (NCBI): domain Eukaryota; kingdom Metazoa; phylum Chordata; class Amphibia; order Anura; family Hylidae; genus Hyla; species Hyla sarda. The sequence goes on from NC_079192.1 coordinate 245,522,415, forward strand.
CTCATGCCATTCAGACACTATATGGCCTCCTGATGCTTCAGCCAACTCCAGGCTGTGTCATTCAGCCAATATATGGGCCTGGGCCTACATTTTTTTTTATGGTGGCACTAGTTACCCTAAATCTTCAATTTAAATGTAAAAATTCCTCTTTTAATCTTAGGTATTGTGAAGCCCTAGTGTCTGCTCATGCTGCTGCCAATTACAGGCTGTGCCATTCAGACACTATATGGTCTCCTCATGCTTCAGCCACATCCAAGCTTTTTCATTCAGCCACTATATGGTCTCCTCATACGGCCAACACCTCCACACTGGGTCATTTAGCCACAGTATGGTCTCCTCATGCTGCCAAGACCTCCACGCTGTGTCATTCAGCCACTATATGGTCTCCTCATGCGGCCAACACCTCCACGCTGTTTCATTTAGCCACTATATGATCTCATACTGATGCCACATCCAGGCTCTGTCATTGTGCTGCTTTGCGGCAGTGATTCTAAAAGCGATGCCTGTAATCTGCATGTAATTCTGAATAACAGTATTATTTCACTACCCCAGCACACTCCATATGCGTGTTAGAACAAAGCAAAGTGTTCTACACCCCTATTGAGGCTCTCTGTAGTCCAGAAATAGCCATTATTAATCTAGATTTGTCGCGAATACATTTGGATCGAATGAAATTTTTGCAAAAAATTCGGCGAATCAGCCAAATCAAATTTTTCAAAAGTTCGCTCAGCTCTAGTTTCACACACACACACACACACACACACACACACACACACATATATGTGTGTGTGTGTGTGTGTGTATTTGTCATATATATATATATATATATATATATATATATATATATATATATAGTAGAGTGAGGTCGTGCTTACTACTGGCCGAGGTCTGCCACAAAAAAATTCAAAAGTAGGAAAAATACTTGGGACTTTTTAAACTTTACTTTTATTACATCCTAATAAGATATTAAACAACTATTAAAAAAATACATTAGACCGCCACCAGTGTCAGTGAGCTAATTCTCTTCCAATGCTGTAATATTGATAAACCATCACACTGGGTCACTTGAAACCAAGTCCTTTGATTCTTCCCATTCACTTCTTGCTGTTCTTGGACCGCTCCTTCCTCGCGTTTCCTTATGAGGGTGCCGTAAGCTTGGCCTTATTGATCATTATTTTCTGCACTATTCACAGTAATTGTTACTTGAGTTAGAAGTCGGTCCATTGTTTCCAAATTCCAGGCGCTAGTTCACACTATGCTTTGATGTTTCAATATGTTTGAATCACTTCCAATACAGGCCGTACTTTCAGGACATCTGTCTAATATATCCATGCACCAGGCTCTTATTCACACTTTCGTTCATACTTCAGTGTCCGTTTATCATTTGAACCTGAGTGTACTTGTATATTATGTATGTAGATACCAATGTGCTTATTCAGATATTATGTTATACAGGGTGGGCCATTTATATGAATACACCTTAATAAAATGTGAATGGTTGGATATATTAACTTCCTGTTTGTGGCACATTAGTATATGTGAGGGGGAAACTTTTCAAGATGGGTGGTGACCATGGCGGCCATTTTGAAGTTGGCCATTTTGAATTTAACTTTAGTTTTTTCAATAGGAAGAGGGTCATGTGACATCAAACTTATTGGGAATTTCACAAGAAAAACAATGATGTGCTTGGTTTTAACGTAACTTTATTCTTTCATGAGTTATTTACAAGTTTCTGACCACTTATAAAATGTGTTCAATGTGCTGCCCATTGTGTTGGATTGTCAATGCAACCCTCTTCTCCCACTCTTCACACACTGATAGCAATACCGCAGGAGAAATGCTAGCACAGGCTTCCAGTATCCGTAGTTTCAGGTGCTGCAGAATGGGCTAAACTAAAATTGGAAGAGGACCCTCAGTTTATGCAGAAGATTTTGTTCAGTGATGAGACAAACTTTTATGTGAATGGTGAAGTTAACAAACAAAACCACCGCTATTGGTCGAACACTAACCAACATTGGATAGATCCCTCCAAGACTGTTGGAACACAAAAATTGATAGTATGGTATGGTATGTGGGATACAAAGATAGTTGGGCCAGTCTTCATCAATGGAAACCTCAAGGCCACTGCATATGCAAAATTGCTACATGATGATGTGTTTCCCTCTTTATGCACTGAAGCTGGCACGTTCCCTGAGTTTTTCCAGCAAGATGGTGCACCACCACATTATGGGTGTCAGGTCCGAGCATTCCTAGATGAGCAGTTTCCTGGAAAGTGGATTGATCCTCGTGGGCCAGTTGAATGGCCCCCAAGGTCTCCTGATCTGACCCCATTAGACTTTTATCTTTGGGGTCATCTGAAGGCAACTGTCTATGCTGTGAAGATAGGAGATGTGCAGCACATGAAACTATGAATACTGGAAGTTGGATTCAAAATGGCCGACTTTGGGGGCGGAGCCTAGCCACGGACTGGTATGGACGTGTGAGCCTGCAGCTCTCCCGTCTGCTTCGTGTTTCCTCACTTCTAACTGCCTTATTAGTTCCAAACCATGGTCAAGATATGTCGTGGATCAGCTGGAGAGGCTGTAGAATCCCCAAAACAGGGCAAAAATCACACCGATATGTCCAAATTCTTCAAAAAGAAAGGAGGTGCCTCACCAGTGCGGGCGCTTAAAATGGCGCCGGACGCCTCCTTGCATAACTCCCAAGACGATGGTGAACCGGACAACAACGCTGATGGCGGCTTAATTTTCCTTCCCTTATTCACCACTGACAACGCTAGTCTGGACGCCTGGACCCGTCTTTGCTTTTATTGCTCTTATTGCTGATTTATGAATAATGCCTTATGTTCCTTCCCATGTTTGTATGTAGTTGCTACCATTCATCTTTCTTAGCCATGTATTTCTCAGCTTCTACTCATCGGGGACACCTCCTCAATTCCTCTCCACCATCCTCTCTCCCTCCCCCCTATCCCTCCCCCTTCCTTTTTTCCCAATCACGAATGCCGAAGGCCCTGTCATTATGGGCTCGGACCTTAACGTCACTTTGAATCCATGTATTGACTCCACCGCCTCTGCTTCCAATGTATCTCAATGCTTATTGTCCAGGTTGCATTCTAAACTGTCTGACTTATCTCTCATAGACTCCTGGCCCTCTCTGAACCCCTCTGCCCGAGACTTCACGTACTACTCTCCGGTGCATATCAATGACTGGACTACATGCTGATCCATTCCTCGCTCCTCCCATCTCTCACCTCCACAGGTATTGGCGTGATCACGATCTCAGGCCACGCTCCTATTACTCTTGCACTCTCTCTGTCCTCTTCCTTTGCTTCTACTCCCACCTGGAGACTTAATGAACGACTACTAGAGAACCCCCGCGCTGTGGTGGATTTGATCACCCACCTCGAAATGTTTTTTGAAGTGAACAAGGACTCTGGCCCATCCCCTCCTATAATCTGGGAGACACATAAAGCCTACATAAGTGGCATACTCATCTCTTTGGGCACCAAATTGAAGAGGGAGTCCAGGAAGCAGGTGGATGATCTCTTGGCTGCAATCTCAGCTTTAGAAAGAACCCATAAACACACCCGCTTGGCAGCTACTCTCTCTGAGCTGCAAACCTTGAGAGAAAGGTTGCTTACCCATCTACACTTGCAGTCCTCCAAGACTTATCTCCACCACCGACACCGCATCTATGCTCATGGGGACAAAGGAGGCAGGCTGATCTCTGCACTCCTTAAAAAGTCAAGAGAGAAACAACATATTCACACAATCAAAGAGAAATCGGGCACTCTACTTTCCTCCACCACAGCCATAGCTCGACAATTTCAGCGCTTCTATACAGAACTTTATAACTTACAGGGAACTCAGCGGTTGGACTCGGACACCTCTCGGGCCCACCTTCAGGAGAAATTTTTATCTGGTCTTAATATGCCTTCACTGGACCTTTCGATGTCCCAGACTTTCATGCAACCCGTCTCTCCTGAGGAGGTCCGGGAGGTGCTCGCCTCCTTTCCCCAGGTAGGAGTCCTGGCCCTGATGGCCTCCCACTGGCCTACTATAAGAAATTCTTTAACATGCTCATCCCCCACCTAACAGACTCTTGCTCCTCCTTAATGCAGGAATCCCCCTTCCCACCCAAGCTCTAGAAGTTCACATCACACTGATTGCAAAGGAAGGGAAGCACCCAGCTGAATGTGGGAGTTACAGGCCCATTTCGCTCTTAAACCTTGATTTAAAGGTTTTGGCTAAGCTTCTATCTAATAGAATAAAAAAATTTCTTACCCACCTTACCGCGCCTGAACAGTCTGGTTTTGTTCCGGGCAGGGAGGGCAGAACTAACACACTCAAGCTGTTGTCCTCCATTCACTGGGCCCATTCCGTCCACTCCCCACTGGTCCATCTCGCTGTTGATGCCGAGAAGGCCTTTGACTGAGTAAATTGGTCTTTCATGGAAGCGGTCCTCCACAAATTCGCCTTCCCTGCACAATTTATACGAGCTATTTTCTCTCTTTACTCACATCCCTACGCTTCCCTTCTAATAAATGACACGGTCTCCCCATCATTTCAGATAACCAACGGCACCAGGCAGGGCTGTCCACTCTCTCTGACTCTTTTCGTACGGGTCATGGAGTCCTTGCTCCAACATGTTAGGCAAAACCCCTCCATAAGAGGTGTCCGAGCTCCGTCTGGCGAATTAAAGACCTTGGCCTTTGCGGATGATCTGCTCTTTCTTCCATCTAACCTCGAGGAGGCCTTGCCCTGCCTGGTGTCCATGTTTGTAGAATTCGGTCTCCTCTCTAATTTCAAAGTCAACATAACTAAGTCGGAACTTCTCAATATTGCTCTCCGACATTCAGACTCTCCTCAAGGATTATGGCAACCCTCTCATCTCCTGGATTGGCAGGAGAAATGTCCTTCAAAACTATGTTGTTCCAAAGATTAGCTACAAACTACAGATGCTCCCGATTGCCCTCCCTCTGTCCTTCTTTGTTTCTGTTAGAAAAGCGTTTTCTGCCTAATTGGGTAGACAAAAGAGAGCTTGCATGAGTTACTCATTCTTAACACGCTCTGCCCGACATGGTGGTCTGGGTGTCCCGGACATCCAGTTCCTGTATAAGGCTGTACAGCTTCGTAGGTGGGTGTCCTGCTTCTCCTCTCTCTCCTCTCCTCCCTCCTCTACCTCCTATTTTGAACTCTCTTGGTCTCAGTGGGTGTTTGGTCCTCGATTTTTGACAGAACTTTGGCTATACACATCGAGGCATTACTCCCGCTCTGACTCTTCTATACTGTTCTCAGGTGTGTTCTCAGTTTGGTCCTCTCTGGCTCCTTTACTCTCCCGTTCATTTTTTCCTATAATCCCTTCCTCTCTTATTCCTGAGGTCGTGAATCGCGCCACCCCTACTTACACACACATTTGGTCTAGACTTGCTCATGTTCTGGTCCATCAGTTGCTCTCGGACGGAGGGGTCCCGACGGCAGAGCGTCTACGCTCTCTTATCCCAGATGTTAGTCTGTCATTTCTTCACGTACATCACCTGCAGCGATGCTGTGCCTTGTTTTTACAACATGTGGGTGAGATGAGGAGCCCAACAGTGTTTGAGGATACTCTAGCTTCTCGACCGGGCTCTCTCAGTAAACTATCTCAGGTCAAGAAGCTTTGTTGCCCACCTGTACACCTCTCGAGACTAGGATACATAGACTCCTGGGAGCGCGAGCTGGGAATCAAGCTCTCTGACTCTGAGGTCGCATATATCCTCACCATCTCTCACGCATACTCTAGATGTGTACGGATTTGAGAGTCCCATTTCAAGCTCCTCTCGTGCTGGTACAGAACTCCTGAGTTCTTGTTCACCTATGGTCTATCCTCTTCTAAATCCTGTTGGCGTTGTGGGGCGCCGGTGGGTAGCCTCACTCATATTTGGTGGTCATGCCCCCTTATCAGCAAATTCTGGAGAGACGTCCACCACTACATCCGTTTCAGACTTTGTGTCCTTCTTCCTGGAAGAAGGACACATGTCCGAAATGGACGTAGGGGTGGACGTCTCTCCATTGTACTTTTTGTTTGCACATGTAGGTATCTGTTGCTGTGATCCTATGCTTGTACTTTACCTATGCACTTTGTGATTGTACTCCATGCACTTTATTTGGATACAGTACCTTACTATTGTTATGCTGCTATAAAAATTCTTAGCACTATCCCTCCATGTTGTGCGGGCATTCTATATTACCCCATACTAGCAGTCTCAATATGAGAGATATTTCATGTTTGTCAGACACCATTCTTGTTTTTATTCTAACTGTTAAATAATGAGATTCTTGTTATTTGCATTCACATTGTTGTCTGCCACAGTTCTTTTGCTATATAGGTTGGTTTGTTCGTATTTTCTGTATTGGCAGCATATACATGTCCATATACGTGTAGCCTTAGGAGTATTTTAGGGGGCATATTTACAAGCTCCCCTCCTATACAAGGATTTATACTGTGTTTATTGGTGTATTAATGTGCCACAAAAAGGAAGTTAATATCACCAACCATTCCCATTTTATTAAGGTGTATCCATATAAATGGCCCACCCTGTACTTTCTGAAATTGGTAGAAGCGAGAAGCGGTAGAACCTGCATTAATAGACAGATCGCAACAGGTGTCAGAAGTGATACCCGCTGCGATCTGTCTATTAATGCAGGTACTACAGCTCCCAGCATGGAGCAGCGTGTGCTACATGTTAGGAGCAGTAGTACCTTAAGTTGAAGACAGATCACAGCAAGTGTCACTCCTGACAACCGATGCGATTGTCCTATCTATTGCAGAGATGCGAGAAAGCCGCCTGCATCTACACATTATACAGGACGATCGCAGCGGGTGTCATGAGTGACACCCGGGGCGATCTGTCTATTAGCTGAATAAAATTTAAAAAAAATTTGCTCATCTCTAAAAACCACTATACACAGACCAGTATACTATACAGGATCTGTATACAATATAAGGGATAATATACAGGACCAAACGTAGATATCAGCTGAACACAGGATCTGTACACCATATAAGTGATTACAGTTACATCTAGGGACTCACAATTATGTATTTTCTGATCGGCAGCATCCTCTTTCCTTTTCTTCTCCGTCCAGATTAGATCGCCATGTCGATCTCTAAACATCTGCAGGACAAACATGTTAGACTCAAAATTTTCCAGTGCCATCCCCTCCTCTACACAATCTTTCCATCTATAAGCCCCTAACTGTTATAAAGCGCTCCTTGGTGTCCTGCACAGTAAAAGGGCAGGTAGGTAGGTAGCAAGATAAATAGTTAACTAGGTAGGCAGATCAGGAAGCCATATATGTAGGTAGATGACTAGCCAGGTAGGTAGGTAGGTTGCTAGCTAGGTAGTTAGGCAGCCATGTATGAAGGTCAGGTGTGTACATAGTTAGGTAACCAGATATGTAGGTAGGTAGCAAGATATGTAGGTAGGTAGTTAGGTAGCAAGGTATGTTGGTAGGTAGTTAGATAGCCAGGTATGCAGGTAATTAGTTAGGCATCCAGGCACAAAGTTAGTTAGCCAGGGAGTTAGTCAAGTAGGTAACCAGCACCCCCTCCACCCAGTGGCCGATCCAGAGTCTAGTCTCAGGAGGGGCATTATGAAAATCCCCTATGTAGTTAGTAGGTAGCTCTCCTATTAGTTTAGTAGTTTGTTCCCATAGTAGCTAGGCAGGAACATAGTAAATAGTTCCTCACATTAGGTGTGGGCAGCAGAGTTCCCTCATATTAGGTGTCGGCAGCAGAGTTCCCCCACAGTAGGTGTAGGCAGCAGGGTCCCCCACAGTAGGTGTAGGCAGCAGAGTTAGAGTCCCCCCGAGTAGGTGTACACAGCAGAGTTAGAGTCCCCCCAGGAGGCCAGAAGGTGTATACAGCAGAGTTAGAGTCTCCCCCCCAGTAGGTGCAGGCCACAGAGTTAGAGTCCCCCCCAGTAGGTGTAGGCAGCAGAGTTAGAGTCCCACCCCAGTAGGTGCAGACAGCAGAGATAAAGTTCCCCCCATTAGGTACAGACAGCATAGTTAGAGCACCCCCAGTAGGTGTAGGCCGCATAGTTAGAGTCCCCAACAGTAGGTTTAGGCAGCAGAGATAGAGTTCCCCCCATAGGTGCAGACAGCAGAGTTAGAGTTCTCCCCAGTAGGTGTAGGCAGCAGAGTTAGAGTTCCCCCCACAATAGGTGTAGGCAGCAGAGTTAGAGCCCCCCCAGTAGGTGTAGGTAGCAGAATTAGAGTCCCCCCAGTAGGTGTAGGCAGCAGAGTTAGAGTCCCACCCCAGAAGGTGCAGACAGCAGAGATAGAGTTCCCCCAGTAGGTGCAGACAGCAGAGTTAGAGTTCTTCCCAGTAGGTGTAGACAGCAGAGATAGAGTTCCCCCCAGTAGGTGCAGACAGCAGAGTTAGAGTTCTTCCCAGTAGGTGTAGGCAGCAGAGTTAGAGTTCCCCCCACAGTAGGTGTAGTCAGCAGAGTTAGAGCCCCCCAGTAGGTGTAGGCAGCAGAGTTAGAGTCCCCTCAGTAGGTGTAGGCAGCAGAGTTAGAGTCCCCCAGTATGTGTAGGTAGCAGCGTTAGAGTTCCCCCCCAGTAGGCGTAGGCAGCAGAGTTAGAGTCCCCCCCAGTAGGTGTAGGCAGCCTAGTTAGAATCCCCCAGTAGGTGTAGGCAGCAGAGTTAGAGTCCCACCCCAGTAGGTGTAGGCAGCAGAGATAGAGTTCCCCTGTAGGTGCAGACAGCAGAGTTAGAGTCCCCCCCCCAGTAGGTGGAGGCAGCAGAGTTAGAGTCACCTCAGTAGGTGTAGGCAGCAGCATTAGGGTCCCCCCAGTAGGTGTAGGCTGCAGAGTTAGAGCCCCCCCCAGTAGTTGTAGACAGCATAGTTAGAGTACCCCCAGAAGGTGTAGGCAGCAGAGTTATAGCCCCCCCAGTAGATGTAGGCAGCAGGGTTAGAGTTCCCCCCCAGTAGGTGCAGACAGCAGAGTTAGAGTCCCCCCCAGTAGGTGTAGACCACTGAGTTAGAGTCCACCCTCCCCCAGTAGGTGTAGACAGCAGAGTTAGAGTCCCCCCCCTTCTGGTAGGTGTAGGTAGGTGTAGGCAGCAGAGTTTTGGTGTAGGTGCTTATGAGTGACGTGCTGCGTCGGGGCGGAGGTCACGTCTCCTCTGTGTAAGCTGCAAATGCGGCTCACACAAAGGCGACACCTTCTCCTGTATGCGCGTGTACCGCACGAATGCACATGACAATGAATGCACATGTGACTGCTACTTTGTTCAGATGGGAGACTTGGGACCCTGTTCTCAGGTCTTATGGGGATTCACAGCAGTCTGACATACACCTATACCTTATCCTATATGGGATAAGTCTTAATGGTAGGGCAACCACTTTAACAAAAAAACATTTTTTCAACATATAATAAGTGTATACATGCCATATCAGTACATAAATAAATGAATAGCATGTAGATGAAAAAATGAAAGAACAAAACATTTTTATTGTAAATGACAGATTAAAAGATGGAACCAAGAATATAACCTTATCATGATTTTTATGGGATACATTCTGCAAAATGAACAATCCAGTTAAAATAAAAAAGTAGGAAGTATTTTATATGTGTTATCTAATTGTAGATTAATAAGGAAGACAGCTGTCTCTCTTGTGCCACCTATAGGTCAGTGTTTCCTAACCACGGTCCTCAAGTCCTCCCAACAGGTTATGTTTTCAGGATTCCCTTAGTCTTTAACAGGTGATATAACTGTACTGACCATAATTATGGTATATTCGGAAAGACTAAGGAAATACTGAAAACATGACCTGTTAGGGGTACTTGAGTACCACTCTTGGGAAACACTGTTGTAGATCAATTACCTCCAATAGATGGCACTATTGATACAATTTTCTTCCTTTTGCATGGAGCAAATGTGCATACTTTTTCCTATCGAGAATTGCCTGTAAGACTCCATATAGGTATGTGGTAACCCAGTACAGAATCACGTGTGCTTCTGTACTCCTGCCCATCCTGTGTGGCATATGCTGCTTCAATGTCCATCTTGGGCCCACTGTTCTTAGAACTCTCCATAATGCACTAAATAATGTAATGTTACATAAGGGTTAATGTATTGTATTTTCTAAGCACTTGTTACCTTAAGAAACCTGTTGTCAAGGATCTTGTTGTAAAGGGGAATATGCAGTGGTGAACATGTGACTTATCCGGCCAATGGGATCTCTCTAAATTCCTTCCATATATAATGAGGTCAGAATTCAGCTTTCTTTGCTCATGGAAATTGTTCTGAGGTACAGTTTGGTGAGGAGTGAAGTCTGTCTGTGAGGTGGATCTGAAAGGAGGCCTGAGGCCTAGTCCAGCAACCATGCATCAACTACAAGTTAACCCCACTACCCAGTTGAATGTCAAAGCCTTGTGGTAAGCCTATAGTCTTGGGGATTACTACAGTAAAGTCCAAGTCCCTAAAGTATAGCGTGGGCTGCATACCAGTCGAGTCAGTCATATACAGCACAATCAACTATAAGTCCCAGAAAGCCGATAAGCTTCCCTTAGTTCACCCTGCAACTCCTTCACGCTACTCTGAGCTTTAACGGATTGTACCATCTTTCCAACCTCAGTAAAGCAAGCCAGTTAACCGTGATCTTGCGTTGGAGTGATTATTTGCCCTGTGCCTGGCACAGGTGAAGTTAGCCTACCTTGGGTGATGCATAGGTCAACCAGGCCCTGGCATCAAGATAAGATTAATTATATATTACCCCATCAAACACCACAACTTTTGGCATCACGAACAGTCTGAACTGTGTCCATATTGCAGAAAAAACGCACGTCCGTGCGACAAAAACTGCACCAAAATTGTACGGGACTTTGTCTTGGAAAATGCTTATGCAAAGAGGCGCTTGTGAAATAGAGGCGGAGGAGAAGATTTTATTGTCTGTCGCTGTGAAAAGTACAAGTCTGTGTCCGTCATGTGCAAAGTGTGAACAGAAGCCATGCTGTGTAAAACAAGATGTCTGATACCTGAAAGGGTTAAAGAAGCTGGAGATAAGCCTGCGAAGAATGCCCATGAAAGTCTACATCCCGCCCCTGGGCGTGGAAGCCAGGACTCCGTAGCGAATCCAAGGTGGAACCTAAAGGTCCGGCCCCATGTTGTCCAGGGGCGGCTGAAGAGGGCGCACCGGTCACGAGTATCTGGCCGGCAGCCATCTTGCCGAAGACCAGTATAAAGAGCGGAGCGCAGCAGGACCTCTTCAGACCACCGGAAGTTCGCGAGAGCGATAAGATGGTGGAGCGACATGTGGCGTACAGCGCTAGTGATGTAGCGACAGTGGCCGCAGAAGTTTTCCACACGCTGTCCCTGGATGAGCGATGTCTCCAAACTCCACTGCCAGAGAGCGACGGCAGCTGGCCAGCAACCCCAGTCGGCGGAATGCCGGCAATGTCCTGAGGGGCATCACCAGTGCAACTGTCGCCACATAACCAGACCTAGGGATCCTGGGCGGAGATCCATACCGAGGAATCTGAAGTGAGTACCCCGGTGGAATCCACTTTTTCTACTCCTTCCCCCCCCATCAAGCTCAGAGTCTGCACCCCAGGTCCCACAGCCTGCACCAAGGCCCAAATCACCCCCACTGCCCCAATGGGTGTTTGGCAATGATCCCCGAATTATAAGATATATTCATCAGTACCTCCTGCCCCTGCCGGGAAAGGTGCACCCCCCCAAATCCGGAAGCAGTGTCGGGAAGGGCTGACCAGGAGGCCCGTGTGGCTGCAATAATCGAGGAAATGAGGGAGCAGAGGAGGCATTAATTTGGCCCAAAAGATCTTTCATACGAAGTGTGCCAAGCACAACAAAAAGACACTAAATGTCTGGAGCAGGTGTACATCCGGAGGCTAGACCAGCCTAGGCCCGGAGAGCCACTCCTTGTCAGAAGAAGCGCCACAGTCATCAAGTTTGACAAGGTCAGGGGGTTCGGCACATTAATGGACTGCCACCACGGTGGCACTATCCTGGTCAACAGAAGGGCGGTTAAAAGGGGCTATCTCCTGTCCCACCTACACTTACTAGAGAGTGGGGAGATTGTGGAGTACATGCTCGTCCAGTGTGCATGAGGGGATTTGGCAGCAGCTGTGACCCGACCAGAACACCCCACGCAGCTACCCTTCATCTACTTTCCATCCAAAGACTGGAATGCAGATCCGTTTGGCCTGCTGTCTCCAAAAGTCAAAGATCAAGGTTGTGAAGAAGAGTGTCTGCCCGAGATGCCTCTCATGTCACCCAAGTATGCATCTGGAACAAAGGAAAAGTCGTCTGCAGATGAGGCCAGGCCTACTCCTGTCATTGAGGAGATTTTACCTACACAACGGGCACCAACTAAAGTGTCTCGGCCTACTCCAGCTTTTGCAGAGGTCTGGCTGGCCTAGCGGGCATCAACTGTCTGTCCCCCAGTGGCACAAGCCGCTTCAGTGCAAATGGGGGTTACCGTGAGTCCCATTATCACCAATTCAAAGTGTCTTAACCTTATGGAAGGGGTTCAGTCCAGAGGGCCCCGCTTCATGTCCCAGCCAAAGAAGACCGGCGAGGATGCAGGGGAAAGTTTTCCATTTGAAGGAAGTCCTGATGATGAAAAATGCCTACCTGTTATATATCATGTGTCTATCTTGTTTCATACCTAGTGTGGTGTTTTGTGTTATTTCGTTTTTTTCCCTTTCAGTAACCGTTAAAGCAAATATGCCTGGCAACCATGCCAAGAACTCAAACAGCAACCATATTCGTAAGCATGTGTCTGGCTTCGGCCGTGAATCTCTAAAGACAACAGTACCCTGAACTTTTAAAAGGGTGCTACATTAAATCACAGGGCAAAATATATTGGTGAAGAACTATTAATATGGGCATAATGAATTTTTTTTTTATGTGGTGGTGATGTTGATGGAAGAGGTACTAATGGGCTAGACCTGTACAAAATGTATATATAAAAATGTTTATGTTCATCTATCCTGTGTCTTTCTTTCAGCAGGATTTAACATACACAAGGTATCCTGACCAAAAGTAGCGGTACCCTGTACCTACAATTTGCACATAAAACAAATGTAGATATTATTAATAGCCTGCAAGAAAAGTATTTATACTAAATAATTTCCTGTACAGTCAGAAAAGTAAAGTGAGAAAATCATAGTCAGAAATGTATATAGTGCATATTGTGAACAGATAGTGAGTTATTGTACAATACTAAAAATGTCTTAAAGGGAACCAATCATCAGATTTTACCCTATATAACGCTTGGCAAAGAGTTATATAGGGTAAAATCTTTATTTTCACCATTCCCGGGGGACGCTCCTGCCCCCAGGGATGGTGAAGATATGAAGTTATAAACTAGTCCCCGCCGCCGCCGTAAGTAGTCACCTGGGTGGGGAGTTCTTCTCATCTGCTCCCGTTCTTCGGCCGGGAGCGACGCCCCCTCCGCTTGATTGATGGGCCACGTCATCGCTCTGCTCCGTCTGTTCAGTGAGCGGAACAATGACGCGGCCCATCAATCAAGCGGAGGGGGCGTTGTTCCCAGCCGAAGAATGGGAGGAGATGAGAAGAGCTCCTCGCCCAGGTGACTACTTACGGCGGTGGCGGGGACTAGTTTATAACTTCATATCTTCACCATCCCTGGGGGCAGGAGCGTCCCCCGGGGATGGTGAGGACAACAATTTTACCCTATATAACGCTTTACCAAGCATTATATAGGGTAAAATCTGATGATTGGTTCCCTTTAAGTCAGGACTGTTATCTCGTAGTCAGTATGTATATACTCCAGCCCATATCAATACCCCAAAATGTGTATTGTCAATACTAATTGTTTTTCCTGTCCACTGTGCACAGGGTTCTCTTGTGGCCACAGAGAGCACCTGGTAAGTCTAAATAGCACCTTAAAAGGGGTACTCTGGCCCTAATACATCTTATCCCCTATCCAAAGGATAGGGGATAAGATATATGATTGTGGGGGGTCCTGCTGCTGGGGACCCCCTGCAATCTTTCATTCCGCACCCAACTTTGTGAGCTCTCCGCAGTGCAGGAGGCTCCAAGTGTGAAGCGTGACGACCACGGGGCCAAAGTATCGTGACATCATGACTCCGCCCCCGTGTGACATCTCGCCCCGCTCCCTCAATGCAAGTCTATGGGAGGGGGCGTGACGGGCTCCGACCCCGTGGTAGTCATGCTTCACACTCAGAGCCTCCAGAGCTGTGGAGAGCTCACAAAGGTGGGTGCATAATGACAGATTGCGGGGGTCCCCGTGCTCATACATCTTATCCCCTTATGCTTTGGATAAAGGATAAGATGTATTAGGACAGAGTTCCCCTTTAAGTGGAAGTTGTCATGTCAGTACCTCAATATACAAAAAAATTTCTATGTTTCAGGGAGAAGTAGCAAAAAGCCGATGGGCTCCGTAGCACGGGCATCTGGGTAGAAAGCCTCTGGCAGCCCGATCCGAAATATGTCATGTCATACGAAAAAGGAAAATAGTGTATCTATGTTTTCATATGTGTACATATGTACTGTCAGTATCTACAAGTGTTCACAAGTTTAAAGTATCAATAACAGTAATATAGGGTTAAGTGTTGGTACCAAGGTAAAAATGACCCAATACAACAAACCATTACAATAACTGTTACCTCTCTACTACAAAAGACTTTGTTTAGATTTTATTGGAGTATGTAAGGACATTCGTAAAAATTACAACTGTTTTTCTGTGAAGGACATTTGGATTAATGCCCCAGGAAAAATATATAGCCCTGAGAAGGACATTCCAACCAATGCCCCAGGAACTATGTTGTTTGTTCTAACCAAGGCCCGTTAGGCCATTTCTCCAACACCTGCCCTCCAGGACATTACGCAAAGGACGGAGGGGGAGTTTGTGGTGACCCAGTGCAGAATCACATGTTTTTCTGCACTCCTGCCCATCCTGTGTGGCAGATGCTGCTTCAATGTCTGTCTTGGACCCACTCTCCTTAGAACTCTTCATAATGCACTATAATGTAATATTACATAAGGGTTAATGTATTTTATTTTCTATGCACTTGTTACCTTGAGAAACCTGTTGTTAAGGACCTTGTGGTTAACGGGAGTATGCAGTGGTGAACATGTGACTTATCCAGTCAATGGGATCTCTCAAAATTCCTCCCATATGTAGTGAGGTCAGAGTTCGGCTCTCTTAGCTCTTGGAGATTGTTCTCCGGAACAGTTTGGTGAGGAGTGAAGTCTGTCTGTGCGGTGGATCTGAAAGGAGGCCTGAGGCCTAGTCCAGCAACCATGCATCAACTACAAGTTAACCCGACTACCCAGGTGAAAGTCAAAGTCTTGCGGTAAGCCTACAGTATTGGGGATTACTTAAGTCAAGTTAGTCAAGTCCCTAAAGTATAGCGTGGGCTGCATACCAGTCAAGTTAGTCATATACAGCACAATCAACTATAAATCCCAGCAAGCCGATAAGCTTCCCTAAGTTCACCCTGCAACTCCTTCACACTAATCTGAGCTGTAACGGATTGTACCATATTTCCAACCTTAGTAAAGCAAGCCAGTTAACCGTAACCTTGTGTCTGAGTGATTATTTGCCCCGTGCCTGGCACAGGGGAAGCTGGCCTACTTTGGGTGGTATATAGGTCAACCATGCCCTTGTGTCACAATAAGGTGAATTACACATTACCCTGTCCGACACCACAGCTAGATCTTGTACTTTCTATAATAATCATTACTGTGTGATGTTTACATGATTGAAATATGACTGATATCTTAAAGACAATTTTTTTGTTAAATAGGTGTCAATGGAGAGATGTATACAGTTATGGTCCAGCAAAGCTCTGTTACCCTTTAGGCAGACTGGGATTCTTTGGGTCCACCAGAGGAACAGTATCTGAAAGAACACTGTCTGTCATTTTAATATTTAATTTCATGGTAAACATTGTTATTATTGTAAACACAGGATCTGTCATCAGTATGATCAGATCAGTAAAGTTAGAATTGTAGCTGACCTTTTCTGGATAACTATTATATTATATCCTATTATTGTTTCAGAGTCTGGGCCCACAGAAGGATCCTCTGCTTCCCTAACTCAGTTTAAGATAGTAGGATTTCAGTGCAAAGAAGATAATAGAAACAACAAGCGCAGTGTTAGTGTTAGGGGCAGCGCTCTGGCCATTCATTCTGGCCGTGAGTGCCCCTCTCCCTTGTCATGCTTGGTCCCGGGACTCGTGGTGCGGGATCATTCCCACATGTGTGTCCCAGGCGTTTTTAGGGGCAATGCTCTGGTCGTTCTGTCAGGCCGTGAGCGCCTCCTGTCTAGTGACTGCGGTATATCTGGCTCACGCTATGCAGGACGCGCCCGCATGCGAGTCCCGGTTGTCTCCTCACCTCCTGCTGTCCCCAGTCTTCCTACTTCTCTTCTTCACCGCCGCCGTGCACTTCCACTTTCCTTAGGGTGTATACGTGCCGGCATTGCTAGATTTAAAGGGCCAGTATGCCCATAATTGGTCGCCTGCTGGACTCTATTTTAGTCCGGCACCTCCCCATCATAGTGCCGGATCTTCGTGCCATATTAGCCTGTGACCTGACCTTGCTCCTTTGCCCCCTGCCTCCTGACCTAGTGCCTGTGACCTGACCTCGCTCCTTTGCCACCTTCCTTCTGACCTGTGCCTTATCCTGACTATGATAACCATCTGTGCCAAGTTCCATCTGGGCAACCTGTGTGGATGTACTGTATCGTACCAGGGGTAGCAACCTGGGTGCTGCCTGCCACTGCAAGTCCATCCTGCTTTGCGGCGGGCTCTGGTGAAAACCAGCGGCACCTTAGATTCTGCTCCCTGGTATGCTACAACCATTGTTCACACAGGTCAGCGGAGCCACTACTCAGCCATCACGGTATGACCATGACAGTTACATTGTAATAGATTGAATTAGCACCCCAATGTGAACTTTATGCAAAAAGAAAGAAAAAAATGCTTCCAAAGCTGTGTAAAAAACTAATAGATCTTTCTCCATCTACTTTTTTATGAGATCATGTTAGTTAAGCACTTCTTTATGTGGTCAGGCACAACTTTATGTGGTCTTCTAAGTTAAGCACTTCTTTATGTGGTCAGGCACTACTTTATGTGGTCTTCTTAGTTAAGCACTTCTTTATGTGGTCAGGCACTACTTTATGTGGTCTTGTTAGTTAAGCACGTCTTTATGTGGTCCAGCACTTCTTTATGTGGTCATGTTAGTTATATCAGCAATATGAATATTTAAAATGTACTATGTAATGTCATACATAACATGTTTACCAGGACAAAACATTGATTATGACCTGTCTTTAGTTTTCAGCATCAATGTGTAACAAGGTAAGTGCTGTGGTACTCAACAACAGTAGATGATAAAGTGTTACTCTCACCCACACAGCTTTTTCTAGTATTGTTAGCCTGGGCAATACTTGGTCGACTATTGCAGTCAAAGAGTAACTAACACCATTGCCCCTTCATTCTAATGACTGGTGAGGGATCATATAGTTTGACACCTGCACATTGATGGTCTATAGTAAAGGTATGCACCACTGTTATGTTCTGGAATATCCCTTGTTTTTCGTATTACAAATGATGGAAACAGATTACAGGTGGAGCTCAAAAAATTTGAATATTGTGCAAAAGTTCATTTCTTTCAGTAAAGCAACTTAAAAGGTGACACTTCTATAATCTCATTACATGCAAAGCAGGATAGTTCAAGCTTTGATTTGTCATTATTGTGATTATTATGGCTTACAGCTCAGGAAAACCCCAACCCCCAATATATGATATGATTTGGGGAGCCATGTCATCTGCTGGTGTTGGTCCACTGATATTCATTAAGTCCAGGGTCAACACATCCATCTACCATTTTGGAGCAGTTCATTCTTCCTTCCGCAGACAAGTTGCATTACTGAAATAAATGAACTTTTGCACGATATTCAAATTTTTCGAGTTTCACCTGTATTCAATACAAGGAAATATCTATTATAATGTCTATTTTAGCTTTACGTAAATGATAAACACATTGACCTGCAATTAATATAGGTGATAGGAAATATATCAAGTGTGAGAAAAAGATGTTTAAAACATTTTTACTAAGGCCTGTACCCTATGTTCCTTGACAATAATACATTGCCTCAGACTCATCATTGCCTTCTGAAAAATAACCATTCTGATAGCTTTATATTACACGCTCTTGAAGGCATTTGATTGTGCACGTGTCACTTTTCCTTTGAATGTTTGCACCATTTTCTAGGCTTTATACTCATTGTTCTCTTCCCTGTTTAAAAGATCACAGAAGAGACTGCTTCACCTAGATGACCTAGTTTTGATAAATTTGGAAGTTGTTCTTACTTAAGAAGGTGGGCTGCCTTATCCACATAAAAAAATGATAAAAGGAAAGCAAGCATCTCGCCAATGTGCACAGATTCCACTAGACCAATAGATGTCTCTACAGAACTATGAAACTTTCCAACTGCAGCTAAGCTTTCCCAGCAAATTACTATAATCGCAACTAAAATATTTCTATCTTGCCAGTAAAAATAGTACATGTTCTGCGATCATTCTTGTCTGATTATTGTTTGATTATTCAGAATGTATTCATTTTGTTTTAGAAGCTTAGAACATAATTCATTTCAATACTACAAGGTCTTGCTCTTTACTATAACAATAGTTTGTGACTACTGCAGTTGTGCAGGTTGGTAAATGCTTTGATTTCCGGATTTGTAATGATGAAGGCACCAGGCACAAGATGGCAGTAACTATAAAGCCACTCAGAAAGCCACCTCCTTATTTTACTACAGTATTTTAGGAAAAGGGCTGGAGTGTGCTCTTTTTAAACAGAGAAGGCAGAAGGCCAGAAAAGGCCCCTTCTGTGAAATAATTTTCTATTCAATTGCTTTAGGGAAGGACAAAAAGAAAAGAATAATATCATTTACTCATGTCAACCTCTTTTTAACTCCTTTTCTCCCTATGATGCACATACAGTTGTGCTCAAAAGTTTGCATAACCTTGAAGAACTGGTTTTAACAAAAATATGCATGAAACAATTGTAAGGCTAGGTTTCCACTTGTTTTTTTGTTTTTTTTTTAAACCACCACTGCAGTTTTTGAGCCAAAGTCAGAAGTGGATCAATAAGGGAGGAGAAGTGTAAGTCCTTCCTTTATATTTTCCTATTCCTTTTGAGTACACTTCTGGCTTTCGCTCAAAAACTGCAGTGGCAGCTATCCAAAAACTGCCAGCTAAACAAACCAGGTAGAAACTTAGCCTCACAGAGCCATGATTTGGTAAAAAGGACAGCAGATAAATATGGGTTGGTAGTTTGTATGGATACCTCTGTGCACCATCTGCTGAATAAAAACATGTTAAAGGGGTATTCCATACAAAACCTTTTTATATTATATCTCAACTGGCTCCGGAAAGTTAAACAGATTTGTAAAAAAAAATCTTAATCCTTCCAATAGTTATTAGCTTCTGAAGTTTTCTGTCTAACTGCTCAATGATGATGTCACGTCCCGGGAGCTGTGCATGATGGGAGAATATCCCCATAGGAACTGTACAGCTCCCGGGACGTGAGTCATCAGAGAGCAGTTAGACAGAAAATACCCCTGGAATACCCCTTTAAATCATACGCAGACATTGCATTGGTAGACACACATTCCTGGCTGGCCAGTGACATAGAATCACTGTACTCCAATATTCCTCGCAGTATGGCCATTCAAGCTGTATGGAACATCATATGTCAATTCCTTTTTATTGAGTATCAGATGGTTTGGCCGTTATGTGGATGATGTATTTGTCTCTTATCTCAACAATAATTGTCACAATTTAAGATTCACACATCAATGGGACAAACAAAAAAACTTTTTTTTTCTTAACATTTACCTAGAGGCTAAGGGAGCATTAGACATAGTGGAAACCCGTACATACAGGAAACCACTGTCATGAATCACAATGCTGAAGGCAAGCTTCTGCCATCCGAGCCATACTATGCATGCTGAGAGAAATTGTGCCTCTGCAAACAGCAAAATTTTAAGTACAAAATAAGACCCAACAAGAACCTGTTGATAACACTAAAAAGGACAGAAAACTATCACAGAATATTGGATGCAATTAGTGTCAACCAAAATAACTAATCCAAATATGAAACACTAAAATGTAGCTTTTATTATACGTAATTAAAGCAAAAGAAAATAGGATCCTCTCAGACCAACATATGTTTAAATCAAAGGTCCTGATATATATTCATATTGGCATGGTGAAAGCCATAATTGAATTATCAGAAAACCAGTTGCTCCCACCAATCAGGAGACTTACCGTTGGTGGTCCGTTATATGGTTACTATATATGGTAACCATATAACGGACCACCAACGTTAAGTCTTCTGATTGGTGGGAGCAACTGGTTTTCTGATAATTCAATTATGGCTTTCACCATGCCAATATGAATATATATCAGGACCTTTGATTTTAACATATGTTGGTCTGAGAGGATCCTATTTTCTTTTGCTTTAATTTAGGTATAATAAAAGTTAAATTTTAGTGTTTCATATTTTGATTAGCTAAACAGGACAGAGACAAAACAAATTTGCTAGCCATTTCCCCACGCTGGCTTGCACGATAAGAGGAAAATGGAAGCTTCATTCATCAAGGCAACCAGGGCTAGGTAATTGTGATTTTTTTCCTGTTTGCCCACTATGTGGCATTATTAGTATAGGGGCACAGGCAGCATTATAAAAATATAGTGGGCCACAAGGCATTATTACCATATGGGGTGTAATACGGGAATGGTGTTCAGGGATTGCTTTATTTCCCTAAGGAACCTGTCATATGTAGACACCAGGTTCCAGGAAGTACATATCTCATCCAGGGAAAGCTGAGTGAGATATGGGTAATCCAGAAATAGTTAAAATCTCAGCAAGACTTAGCTTGTTAAGTCCTGTTTTTGGCCTGGATGTTTATGGAAAAAATCCAGGTTGGTAGTGAAACTTTTCAATCAATTCCTGGGCCAATCCAAGTTTCAGTGTGGCCCAGATCAACACAGGTGCTGAAGACAGCTAGATACTAGGCTTAAAAACTAGGTGTAACTCAGTCTGTAAGCTGAGGCTGGGAGGAACTTCTGATGAGTGTCCTGATGTGTGTAGACTAAAAGGGGACATTTGACTTTTGTGAGTAGCACATTTTTGATGACTGGTATGTTTGGTAGACTTGTAGAATTCCACCTCTATAGAGGTACCTTTGTGAACTATACATTTGTGTAACTGTCTCTCACTGTTGTTTTGCCATTATTTGCCTAACTCTGTGAAGCTCATCTCCCACATGGGGCACAGGGGGATATTATTACTATACGGGGGAACAGGAGGCACTATTACTATAGGGGGGGGGGGGCACATCGGGCATTATTACTATATGGTGCACTATTACTATATAGCATTATTACTATATGGTGCACTATTACTATATATGGTCCAAGAGGGCATTATTAATAAATGGGGGCACAGGGGGACATTATAGTGATATGTGACAGAGGGGACACTATTACTTTATAGGGGCACAGGGGGCATTATAACTGTACAGTGGAACATTATTTTTGTATGGGGAAACAAGAAGCATTAATACTGCTATATGGGGCTCAAGAGTGGTGGCTACTGATAGGGCATTTTTTGTGAAAGGGATTACAGTTGGGGCATTATTAGTGAGTGGAGGGCACAGTTATCATAATATTACTGAGGATATTATTACTATATTATACACTAATGAGAGCACCATATGTTGCAGTAATTAGTCAAAATTGGACATCATTATGTAATCTAATTCAAACAGAGATAAAAAGTGAAAGAGAAGAAGTCACATGTGAGTCACTGGATGTACCTGCACTGTAATCATTTATACTTTGTAGCACTTTTGTTAACTAGTCATAGTGTAATATAATTGCCTCTGTGTCAGTTTATATTATGGCTTTACTTTTAAGTTGTCTACCAGACCTAAACAGACTTTTTTTTTCAGTAGTAAAGTTTTATTAAAGTTTACAATGTACAACATCAACAAGTCAATCTGTGAATGATAAGACAGACTAAAAAAAAAAAAAATGAAGTACTGACTGTTACAGTAATACCACTTCTTGCGCATGTCTCGAACATATGTAAGGCAAATCGTCTGCAAACTCAATCATCAGGGCAGCAAGGAAGGCAATTTAGGCTCCCAGTCTATGTAGGAAAGACAATATATGCTAAACAGGCTTTCATTGTAAATCTTGGTGATATCTGACTATACTTACCTCCAGCGATTTCCTGCTGCCTCCGGTGTTGCTGTTCTCGTTTTCCGCCATGCTCCCATGCTCCACTTCCTTATGCCAAGGCTCAATAAGTCAGAATGTCCTTCAGCTAAAAGCTAAGGACAGTAATTGGCTATCGACGACCAAAGCACCTGGTCTCCGACTCTGTCTTCTTCCTGGTACTGGGTGTCCATCTGTCACATTGCCACCCAGCCTATTACTGGGGTATTCCCGGATTTTTATTTTATTTGACTGTGCTACCTGGGCTGTAAACTTAGTGTGGTTAACAATAAAGTGTATGTACCTGTGTTTCATGGTGTTCTCGCAATTCTTATGTGATCTTTGCCCCAATGTTTATTTTTAACAGCATACAAAATGAGTGTCGTCTCAGGTTTTCCTAGGTTGCAGTGCAGCTCGAGACATTACTTCACTTGTCAGGTGATGACAGGGAGTCTGTCTGCTTCAATGGGTGGAGAAACTGCTGGGAGGAAGGAGATCATTCTGCAGTGAATTGTTGTTTTGCAACAGCTGAAGGCATCCTGGTCAGAAAACACTGGTCAATTCTTTACAGCAAAGCATGGAACACAGCTCACCTGTGCTTCCATGGGTGGGGTGGCTGATGTGTGGGAGGGAGAAAAGTGACCTCACACTTACAATCAAGGTATTATTGGACTTGTAGTTTGACAGAGGGATTTACAACAGGTAATAGCCTTTCATAAAAAGACAGCCTCAGCGTTATGGTAATCTCACAACATAGCCATTTAGCCCCAAGACAAGCATGGATCCTTTCTAAGGCATGTCCATTTCTGTCTGGCAGGTAAGTACTATCAAAAATGTAAATTTGTATGCCAGAATATTTTTAAAAGCTGTGTATGTAAGCACTAAAATAATCTGAACAATAGGCACACACTCTGCACGTTACATTTATGTTCAAAGGGTTGTGGATAAAGGTCTGGGGCATGACCTGTCTGGTATCTTTGCAAAAATTCAAGTATCCACATGAAATGGCAACTATTTGTTCACAGTGGAGATTTATCTGGCTCCCACAGCGAAGTTGGTCCTGGAGGTGAAAGTTCGGGTCATAAGTGAGGCAATGTCTGGCGGTTTGCATTGCGTTTGCTGGTACTCTAATGGCTAGGCCATGGATTAATACAGGAATGCATTTTTCTGCGAGCTAAACACTTTTAAGCTTTACAAAGACTGTCATTCACCCCAAAATTTACAAAACACCCCAGATAATCAGCGGCATCAAAAGGTCTTAACATTTTTCCTTTGTCGCCCTGTCAGATGATAATTGATCATTTCATTTTTGTTTGGGATTTGATGAAAATCGGCCCTGAAGTGTTGTGCTGCAATACGCAACAATGTCATACATACTGCGTCCTATTAAAATGTTTCAAGCTCAGTAACATCTACTGAGCTTTGAAGTGAGTTCAAACAAGGGAGGCTGTATAGAGAGCAATTTATAACAATCATTTCAAGTATGCTGGGAGTCCAAGCCATTTTCTATACAATAGATAAATAAATGAAATGATACAAATATCAGTATTTGATTAACTCTTCACACACAAAATATAATCTTCATGTTTCCACTCTACAACTATGAGGAACACCAGTGTCATTCCAAGTCTGTTTTCCACTTTTGTGATAAAAGGAGTGATATATGTAAGTAGTGATACGTTTGTTATATTTTGATAATTTAAAATGAAGTTATTTTGAGTAAATGTCAATAGACCACATATCCATTAGCATATATGGGATCTGTATCAAACAGATCCCTAAAATGTTATCACTGATTTTCAAAGAGGCTAAGCATACCTCTATGATGGTAAATGCATACAGAGTTAGCATGAAAACTATTGTAGCATGCAACATCACATGCTACATATTATACATGATTGCCAACTGCCCAAAATTTCCCTGGCCATAAAAATAAGGGACTTATTTTCGAGAATCAGATGCGTCCATGATTTGTTTGAGGCTGGTGGGACATGAGCAGGTTATTATGATTGATTGTAGTAAATGGTGGTGACACAAGGTCTACTTGGAGAGATGAGGATCCCCTGGGAGGCAGTGGATTTGACTTAGGGGTCCCAAGTTTTCGCCCTTTAATTTCCCATACAGGGATCTGTACATTGTTTCAGGCAATCTTCAGGTCGCTATGGTCAGAGTAGTCTCTGATAACTGAAAACTCCAAAGTATGGAAGAAAAAAAGACTAGAAGTGAAGTCTGGGCAGTTTACTCACTAACAGTAGAAAGGTAGAAAGTTGCCTGGTGAAGATCTCTCATACCAGTATATGGTTGTGAGGTCAGAAAATGTAGTAGATAGAAATGCAAGGTTATTTAACATGCCAGGTAAGAAATTAGGTAGTCAGAACAACAGCTTTCAAAGGTTATGGTTTGCTTTTGTATTAAGTTGGATCATAATTCTATAATTCATCTACACTGTGATTACATTCCTAGCACACAGCATATGACTAAAGGCGGCCATGCACTTTTAACAGCTGATGGGTAAACATCCATGGGTCCTCTGAGGGAAGGGGTAGACAGCTCAGGCAAGGGCAGGGGGTTATTTCTCCCTGAACAGAAGGGTTAGGCTGGGTTCACACTACGTTTTGTCCCATACGGGAGCGCATACGGCAGGAGGGAGCTAAAACCTCGCGCTCCCGTATGTGACCGTATGCGCTCCCGTATGCCATTCACTTCAATGAGCCGACCGGAGTGAAACGTTCGGTCCGGTCGGCTCATTTTTGCGCCGTATGCGCTTTTACAACCGGACCTAAAACCGTGGTCAACCACGGTTTTAGGTCCGGTTGTAAAAGCGCATACGGCACAAAAATGAGCCGACCGGACCGAACGTTTCACTCCGGTCGGCTCATTGAAATGAATGACATACGGGAGCGCATACGCTCACATACGGGAGCGCGAGGTTTTAGCTCCCTCCTGCCGTATGCGCTCCCGTATGGGACAAAACGTAGTGTGGACCCAGCCTTAGGCAGTTGAAATCAGACACTCCTGACCCTTTTCTTTCCTGATATCTTCTGTTGACTATTGAGGTAGATAGAAGGCTTTCAAAGACATTAGTCAATTGGCTGATGTCACTGATAGTTCAGACAACTTTTGTGCAAAGTTTATAGGCTCTTTACCCCTTAAGGACGTAGGACGTACATATACGCACTGGACCCACTTCCCTTCTATGCCGCAGGTTTAGGAGCTGACCCCGCGACATAGCGGGGTGGTCCAGGCAGCAATCAGCCACTGAGACCCATGTCTAATGCCAGACATTACCGATCACGTTGATGCCAGACATTAACCCTTAGACGCCTCCAAAAAATCGCGGCATCTAAAATGAAAGTAAAACTTAGCGGAGCTGATCGAGACACCATGTGGAAACCACGGTGTTCCAATCAGCTCAGAGGATGGCGGGAGAGCACTTACCTGCCTTCTCGCCATCCGATAGATGATCTGATGTTCCAGCCAACCATGGCAGGCTGGAGCAGCAGAGCACCGATAACACTGATCAATGCTATGCTATGGCATAGCATTGAACAGTGTATGCAATCCCTATGGGGACTAAAGAATAGTGTAAAAAAAGTTTTAAAAAATAGTTAAATGGAAATCGACCCCTTTCCCATTTAAAAAACAAAAAACAAAATATGTAAACAAAAATAAACATAAACATATGTGGTATCATATGCGTGCATAAATGCCCAAATTATAAAAATATAACATTAATTAAACCGCATGATCAATTGCGCATACTTAAAAAAAAAATACCAAAGTCCAAAATTGCATTATTTAGGTCACTTTTTAAAAAAGGTATAAAAAGGTATAAAAGGTGATCAAAAAGTCCCTACAAAACAAAAATCAGATCAAAACTAGAGATTTTGGTATAGCCCCATATACGGAAAAATTAAAAAGTTACAGGAGTCAGAAGAGGACAATTTTTTTATAGAAGTAAAACAAATTCAAACATATATAAGTAGGCTATAATTTTACTCGTACTGACCTACAGAATAATGATAAGGTGTCATTTTTACTGAAACGTGCACTGCGGGGTAACGGAAGCCGCTAAAAATTGGTGTTTTTTTTTTCAATTTTGTCCCACAAATAATTTATTTTTGGTTTCTCCATAGATTTTGTGGTGAAATAATTGATGTAATTACAAAGTAATTTTGGTAACGCAAAAAAACAAGCTCTCATATAGGTTTGTAGGTGGAAAACTGAAAGTGTTATGATATCTAGAAGGTGAGGAGGAAAAAACGAAAGTGCAAAAATGAAAAACCCCTGAGAGGTTAAAGGGAACATGTAATCAGACACAACCTAGTGTTAAATTCACATTTTTATGTTAAACATGTATTTTTAAAAAGTTCTGCTGATGCTTTTTCTAATTTTCCTTTTTCCATCTTAGTTTAAAAATAATCCTGAAATCTTGCATATTTAATTCTCACCACTGTGCCTTAACCTGTTCTTTGATGATAAGGAAGAGACTGCTTAAAAGTGATGTATTCAGCATTACAGTGAAAGGTGGCACCACTACATATATAATACAATAAATAACAATTACAGCTTAAAATCCCCCTCCCTGTGTGATGAACTAAAAAGCGATAAAAAAAGTCTGATCAATACAAAAATGGTACTGCTAAAAACTTCAGATCACGGCGCAAAAAAATGAGCCCTCATACAGCCCCGTATGCGGAAAAATAAAAAAGTTATAGCGTTCAGAAGATGACAATTTTAAACGTATACATTTTCCTGCATGTAGTTATGATTTTTTCCAGAAGTACGACAAAATTAAACCTACATAAGTAGGGTATCATTTTAATCGTATGAACCTATAGAATAAAGAGAAGGTGTCATTTTTACCGAAAAATGTACTACATAGAAATGGAAGCCCCCAAAATTTACAAAATGGCGTTTTTTCTTCAGTTTTGTCTCACAGATTTTTTTTCTGTTTCGCTGTAGATTTTTGGGTAAAATGACCAATGTCATTACAAAGTAGAATTGGTGGACCAAAAAATAAGCCATCATATGGATTTTTAGGTGCAAAATTGAAAGAATTATGATTTTTTAAAGGTAAGGAGGAAAAAACTGAAAAACCCCTGGGTCCTTAAGGGGTTAAGGTAGAGAGAGAAACACTAGAATAAATCTGAATAACTCTTCTTGGTCCATTTTCTTTTTCATATTTAGCATCCTGAAGATAACTGCACTGAAATGTCAACTGGAGGTTTCCAAGATAAATCTATATTGCAGTGGGTTAAACTCTATTTAAATATTGAGAATAATCAAATAAAATGGTATAGTATTACCTGGTGATCCACTACAGAGTTGATGGTTTTATGTGAATTATGGTAATGATAGCTCTGAGTGAGTGATAAAGGTCAAAGTCATGGGGCATGTATGTAAACGAATATTATGGACCTTAAAAAAAAGAGCCAAACTAGTCTTCGATCTGTCATTCTTCTGTGGATGTCCCTATGCAAACATTAAAGACAAGGTTGTAAAATGAGTTTTGGATACTGTACAAATATGCCAAGAATTGTATTAATTGGCCTAATGCAAGGTGGCTGGGCACAGTTGGGGAAAGTGTCAGTGTAGGGAGAATCCCCACCAAGTAAGACGGTCTGAGCAATTAGCTATCTGAACTCTAACCCTTTCAGAATAATTAATGAATAACAGAGGGGATCAAGACAAAGACACAAAGTGATTTGGTGGGTGCTAGCAAGTAATACATCAAAGAATGTTGGTAATTGGCCCTGTGGCTTTCATTCTTTGCCCTATTTCTTTCAATTCATTGACTCAAAATAATAGGTTCAGGTTCATTATCAACAGGTTTAAGCTGTAAGAGAACAACACTTCAACAAAGCTAGGATTGTAACTGGACTGGTGGCTAAGGAAAAGAGTTTCAGACCATTTCTTACTCCCTTAAAAGGGAAGGTAATAAGCTAAGCATAAGGCACCTACTGTACATTAACGTACCTCTAAAACTTTTAACTTGTCAAAGGAGCTCTCGTTTACAATGCTGGAATACAGCTGGTATGGACAGGTACGTCTGATTCCTTTACTTCCTGTTATATCTTGTTATGCGCAATCTGGTTTTCTGAGATCTATCAGCCTAGGGTTTTTTAGAAAAGCATAGATGAGTAGGTCTGTAAGCCATTGTATTCTGACATGCACATTGCATACTAATTTGGATAGTGGTCATTTGTTACCCCCTTCACTGTTGTGTTGGGTGTGGAATTACAGGCCCACCCTCAACATCTGCATGAGCTGACTGATTCCTATAGACTCATTAGGATATTAGAACTTTGGTTGCTTTTATTTTTTTGCAAATGTGGCTATTTTTTTAAATATGAAAATACGGATTATAGTGGAAATGTTTGTGGCATATTGTGCATTTAAAACAAAATGTAATGATAATAATAATAATGACAATACACATTGCAACTAATACATGTTTATGCACACATCATTTAAGCCATTTATTTACTATATCATTTTGTATTGTGGGGTAAACTATATGTGACTTTAATTTTCAGTTCATCTAATGCAGATTTACAACTTGGGGTAGGAGGGATCGATATATTTAATGCATTTGACTTGTAAATGACATACATGACTCATGACTTATTATTGAGCTTTGAACATGTATTAAACTCTCTATATACAACATCTCTATATATGGTAAAATCCCTTATTTGAGCATATTTCACAGCAATTATCACCTGAATGTCGTACATTCTTCATCAGTTCAAGACTCATCATTTTAAAGATTAGATTAGCAGAAGATAAAGCATGCAGTGACATTTCCTTCTAAATCTCAAGTTGTTCTCAAACTAATTTCCTTATTTTGTGTGTATAATTAGTTAAGTGAATATACACTGGATGTCTATTTTAGAACACTGAAGATGTATTGTACTGGTATGTCATACAGACATATCTGGTTAGTCATGCACGTGAAGGCTAGATGGGAACATGAACCGATAGGGATCAACGAACTCTTCTACTTTCTCATATCTTACATGATCAAGGTAGAACATGGGAGTGAAAACAACATCTTTTACAATATTTTATATCTTCTTAAGGTTTACATACTAAAATGTACTTAAAGCCATTCATTATAAAATTTAGAAATAACAATTGCAATGTTTATGTCTTTGTAGTTGACCTGTTACTTAAAATGTTAATGTTTTTTATCTTGAGCTAATACAACTGTAAATTATTAATATCCCAATATTTAATGAAAGCTGGAGATATACTGAGACTGACAATACTGTAAGCTTTACAATTTTATATTTATAGCTCAATGATACAAATATAAAGTCATACAAAATCTTTATTAGAATTAGCAAATCAGTAAAATCATACATAAAATAAAGCTGGCACATTACAATAACAACATGGATGACATGACATAAGGAAGGTGGTCACATACATAATAAAGAGCTCCCTATCATCTACTTGTGAAATAAAGTACAAGTGTAAAAATATTCAGATAGGGGACAAAAATAGTGAACCAGTACTGAAGGATATAGAAACCTTACCCAGGTCAATGCCCTTTGGGGTCTGGCATTGACCTGGGTAAGGTTTCTATATCCTTCGGTACTGGTTCACTATTTTTGTCCCCTATCTGAATACTTTTTCCACTTGTACTTTATTTCACATGTAGATGATATGAAGCTCTTTATTATCTTTATTATGTATGTGACCATCTTCCCTATGTCATGTCATCCATGTTGTTATTGTAATGTGCCAGCTTTATTTTATGTGTGTTTTTACTGATTTGCCAATTCTAATAAAGATTTTGTATGACTTTCTATTTGTATCATTGAGCTTTCAATACCCTATTTTCTTGGGTGTATTATGTCATAATTGGGTATTAGTGTAATACTTTCCCTATAGTGGTGTTCCCTATAGGATGGTTCTTTTGGAGTAAATTTTATATTTATATTCTACAGCTGTAGACTATCAGAGGTTTTGAGTTGTGTGTAGCTTAGTACATTACTGTCACTCAGCAGTTAAAACTGAAAGCTGTCCTACAAAATGTCTACATGTACCTCAGACTTTAAAGTATTCCACAAGATCAATTGAACATATTGCTTAAGCTGTCTGCAAACTGTGTCTCAATACGTCTGTTGAGGTAAGCCTACTTACAAGGAAGTGATACCTGGGCATGTATTGAATAGTTCAGCATATAACACATGTGAAAATGTTAAAAATGCATAAACAATTAAGATACAACTAACAAATGCATTAAAACCTATGTTCTATTTTGACATGTACATATTATATATTATCAGCACTCGCACAATAGGGTATGAGATTCCTCACTGTGGCTAGGATTGCAATGTGTGATCTCTAGCGATGGTGCATATATATAGGTCAGACAAGAAACATCTTGAAGGCTACACTATCCTGCAGAATGTTTAACATTCTATTTAAGACTAAATGTATCGTACAAAGGACAATATTAATATTACAATTATTGTGTAGCTGAAGCTGACATTGATGTGGAACATATAACCAGTGTAGGTTTAACTTGTGCATGGACTTGAGAATAACATGAGGCATGGTGGTACTCTGATTTACATGTAAATTAGTATATTTATCTGCAGTTTACCCAGTATATACAGGAGGCATTAATTCTTACAGGGTTAGATAAAAGGGTAAGTGTAAATAGACCTGTTAAACATAAATTTAGCAAATAAGCATTGTAATAGACAAACCTCCATGTGTAACTCATTATCTAACAATCGGTCACTATTTAATGTAGTTTGTTACAAAGTATTAGGGCTATAAATGTTCATGTCCCCTGTTACATCCAGCATTTAACAACTATTACAATTATTAAAAGGCTTTAAAACTATCATGGATTCAACTGGCTTAAATAAGTATTAACATATTACAGCCTGGAGGAAATGATGACTATATATTGTTCATAGCAATGATTCAGTTTACTTAATTTAAGACAGACTGTATGTTTCTATTGGTTACTCTTGCCTGCAAAAGTAGTGGTTTGGATGATGATAACAATATATTATGGCCAGATAGCTTTTCTACCATGTTTCTTTTCTTATTTATGCATTTCATCATACAACTTCTCTATATAATCCCTTTATGGAAAATTTTTGCATTGACATTTCTTTAACTCAGACCCTTCAGAAAGTGTGTATACAGTAAAATAAAAAAATAATATCGTGTTTTCTTACCAAACAGGAATATACTTAAATGAATATTGAGAATTCCAATACAAACTATACATCTTGGCACTAGAGAATCAGCATAAACTCTTCAAACTGCAATGAAAAATGTTTTGTTTTGTCAACACAATAAAAACATCAATAGGCCTAGATTTATTAATCTCACCTGAATCCAAAACTATCTGGTTTATACCATAGCAACCAATCACAGCCCAGCTTCAGGCAGATTAATACATCTGGGCCATTATATTTTTAAAAGCTCATTGGTCAGGTTTATTTTATTATAGCTTCTTTTCTTGTTTTGTCAACAGTTATTTTGTAAAGTATATCAAGGAATTAATTATTTGATCCTTACTACTAAATTCAAACTAATGTCAAAATAGATCAGAAATGTTAGAGCAGTCACATTTGTTTTTTATTATCACTATATATTATCACAAATAGTATAGCAGTTTACAACACTTTCTTTGTTAGCGTGGGTGCACTGGTAGGGTCCCAATCCATCTTATGTATAAAGAATTACGTCGAACTCCACTTGCAGTGAACAAAATGTATAACTTTGAAACCCAAAAATACTTAGACCTTCATCAGACCAGATTGCTGCTGAGGATTCAGGGAACAAGTCAAGGTAAACAGTCAAGTACCGATGATCAGAGTCAGAAGTGTAGCGGCCATAGTTGCATGATAAATCCCTATGTGCCTATGGTCGCTATACCTCTGACTCTGATGCACGGTACCTGACTGTTTACCTTGACTTGTTTCTGAATCCTCAGCAATATAGTCTGATGAAGGTCTAAGTAGACTGAAACGTTACTTTATTTTGGATTTCAATTAAAATGATACACTTTGTTCACTGCAAATGGAGTGCCACGTTATTCGTGATATATATTATCACAATATAATCTTATATCACTTTATATTGCTATTATCTATAGTAAGCAAGAAGTATTCTCAAAAAAAAAAAAAAATACCCAATATTTTTTTGTTGTGGTGTTACATTTACCAGATGTAAAAGTCACGAGTGTGATAAAACTAACACATATTAGTGACCTGATTCCTTAATGAACGTGAAAATTATCTAGTTAACTTAATGCAATTCAATTTCTAAAAGAACAGAAAGAGGGAAAACTTTAGGATAGACCGGACCGGACGACGGATTGCTGATTGTGGATTGCTGATCAACTTAGAAGAACTTCCTATAATATATATATATATATATATATATATATATATATATATATATATATATATATGTGTATTATTGGGGGGCCTCTCTAACATAAAGGGGTAGTGGACATCCTGTTTGAGTTAAAGATACTTAAGAAACATGACTGTCTACATAAGTGGGCAAGTTTTTTATTTTAAGAAGCAAGAAAAAAATTTGATTCAAATATTTACTATTACACGTTGCTTCAATTTGCACTGCGTTAATACACTATTACATAGTAACTGTAACGGAGCAGGATGTGGATCCCCTAACCTGTGTGGCTGATGACTCGGACCGTATTGGGAAGCGGAATCTAAGGTGCCGCTGGTCTTCACCAGTGCCCGCCACAAGGCAGGAAGGGCTTGCTGTGGCAGGCAACACCCAGATCGCTACCCCTGACATGGCTCGACCACACAGGTAGCTGGGCAAAGCGAGGTACAGAAGGATAAGGCAGTAGCTTAGTCAAACGTAGCAGAAGGTCAAGACAGGCGGCAAAGGTGTGGCGTCAAATAACATAGCGGAAGGTCTGGAAACATGGTTCAGGCTAACAGGCTATAAGGGTAGCTTAATCTCAGGTAAGGGGCACTGCAGGGAAGTGTGGGAGGTGTAGGGACTGGTAATGTTTTGTCAGGTGCAAACACTAATTATGGGAGCACTGGCCCTTTAACCTGAATGCCCTGAGTCCGCTCCCGTTCTATAATGCGGGGCCACGGCATGGCCCCGCGTCATAGCGGGTTGGGCCCAGCCTATAACAACGGCCGAGACCCGTGACTAATAGCGTGCGGCACCGCGATCAGTGCCACACGCTATTAGCCACGGGTCCTGGCCACGCCGTGGCCCCACATTATAGAATGGGAGCAGACTCAGGGTTTACAGTTACGCCCTTGGTCCTTAACAGGTTAAAGGGCCATTAACCCTTTTGATGCGGCGTTCAAAGTTGAACGTCACGTCTAAAGTGAAAGTAAATCATTGCCGGTTAGCTCAGGGGGCTGTTTGGGATGTCCGCGGCAAAATCGCGGCATCCCGAACAGCTGTGACACAGCAGGAGCGTCCCTTACCTTGCCTCCTGGTCTCCAATCGCCGAATGACTGCTCAGTGCCTGAGATCCAGGCAGGAGCAGTCAAGCGGCAGAATCCTTCATCAATGGTTTCCTATGAGAAATCATTGATCAATGTAAAAGATCAGTGTGTGCAGTGTTTTAGCCCCCTATGGGAGATCATTTAACCCTTCCCTAATAAAAGTTTGAATCACCCCCATTTTTCCATAAAAAAAAACAAAAAACTGTGTAAATAAAAATAAACATATGTGGTATTGCCGCATGTGGAAATATCCGAATTATAAAAGTATATTGTTAATTAAACCGTACGGTCAATGGCGTACACGCAAAAAAATTCCAAAGTCCAAAATAGCGTATTTTTGGTCGCTTTTTATATCATGACAAATTTTATAAAAAGCGATCAAAGTCCGATCAATACAAAAATGGTACCGCTAAAAACTTCAGATCACGGCGCAAAAAATTAGCCCTCATACCACACCATAAACAGAAAAATTAAAAGTTATAGGGGTCAGAAGATGACAATTTTAAACGAATACATTTTCCTGCATGTAGTTATGATTTTTTTCAGAAGTGCGACAAAATCAAACCTATAAAAGTAGGGTATCACTTTAATCGTATGAAAATAAAGAAAATATGTTATTTTTACCAAAAAATGTACGGTGTAGAAACAAGAGCCCCCAAAAGTTACAAAATGGCGTTTTTATTTTTCAATTTTGTCTCACAATTATTTTTTTTTTCATTTCGCCATAGATTTTTGGGTAAAATGACTGATGTAATTACAAAGCAAAATTGGTGGCACAAAAAATTAGCCATCATATTGATTTTTAGGTGCAAAATTGAATGGAGTTGTTTCAAAACTACAACTCCAAGCATGCCTGGACAGTCAAAGGATGTCTGGGCATACTGGGAGTTGTAGTTTTGCAAAAGCTGTAGGCAGAGTGAGAGAGGGGGAGGAGTCACCACAGTGCAGGCAAGAGAAGGGCACACCCCCTTCCCTGACAAGATGGACATTGGACATTGAGCATCTGTAATATGCCATTCTTTAGTGAAACATGGGTGATAAAGACATAAAAATTACATGTACAGGATCAGGATGTGGTACTGAGTAACATAACAGTTTTGTTTTTTTGTGGGATCTGACAGGTACGCTTTAAAGTCACACACACACAGGTAAAATCCTGTATGCAGAAGAAAAAAAAAACTTGGACAAAATAGGCCAGTCCCTGGTGCAAATAAAGGATCTGTGTCAATGCATATTATGGCAACATATTGGTCCATTTACCATCATTACATAATACATAGTATGCAATAAGTAAATCCCACATTTTCCAGTATACTGCAATACAAAGCCCAATGCTTAAATACCACAAATAATAAAAGTTACCCAAGCATCAAAACATTAAGCAAAATAGCTTTAATCCATGCCCCTGGTTGCCAACAGGCCTGTCCCATGCCATCATCAGTCTTGGTATAATCTGGTATAATACTTATTGCAGTACAACATCCGATCTAAATTAAACATGTCTTTCTGTTCTTTGGATGAAACAATAATTACAATTTATTCCTTTTCATATATTTTTACTTCTATATTTATATGAACTATAACAGGAATGCAAACCAATAAAACAAATAACCAAAGATGATGCAATGCTGTAAGTAAAAGAATATAAATAGGGGTATATTTACATTTTATTAGCTTTTCCAAGCTTTACTATTTTTGTCGCTTTTTGAAGTATTGACAATAGTAAAATGTGCCTCCATTATTAGCCCTTCAAAAAAGAAAAATGCACACATCCAGATTCAGACTAATAAATATAGACATTCTCGCTGTCCTATTTATACTCCCGCATTTACTATTTAAGGAGTGGCCGAAATAGAATTATCAATAACTCTCAAGATAAACGTTTACTGTGCTAGAGATTACATAATATTACAGTAAGCTCTATTTAGAGTCCAGTCAGCAAAAGGTTACCAGGCACTTTTGACTTCTTACACACAATCTTAAGACTGATTCACAATACATCCAAAGATGGGCTTTCTCTTCTTATAGCTAACAGTAAACTTTTTATGTCTTCACTGTTAATAACCATGGCAATTGAATTGAAGTGTGAAAATAGTTTCTTTATAGGATGTGTGCTGTACTGAAGAAACATGTTCTTTATCAATGTGTTTTTGTGTATGTGAGTGCATACAATGTACAATAGTACAATTACATTATTAAATAAGGAGATGAAACGCAATGTAATTAGCAGAAGAAGGAAGCTATGTGTTTTACTCTAGGACAAAATGGGTTTCCTTGATTTTAATGATTTGTTATAATTAATATGAAATTTTTATAATTATTTATGATAGCTCTCTAATTAATAGTATTGTGTGTTGCTATTTTCTACATATCACATCTAAGCAGGTGATCATCCTAGAGCTCCTTTCTCCTGTGGAGACCAGCATTACCACCCATCATTCTTTAGATATGCTGAAATTACCTATAAAACACAATAAAAAAAGCAATATTTTAGTATAATCTCCCAGTGTCATTTATCTCCCCTTATCCCCCGTATCATTTCATCCCCCCTTTTATACCCTGTGCCATCTTATTCCCCCCATGCATTGTGCCTAATTATCCCCCCTTACCCCCTTTGCCACATCATTTCCCCTTGATGCCTCCTCCCCATGCCATTTAATTCCCCCTTTATTACCCTCTGTGTAAATTCATCAACCCCCCCATTTTTTATGAAGTAGCACATGGGGATATAGGGGGAATAAAATGGCACTGGGGTGGTAAAGAGGGGGTGATGAATTTGCGCCGAGGGCAATAAAGGGGGAATAATATAGCACAGGGGGAGCAAGAGGAAATTATGTGGCACAGGGGGTTATAAAGGAGGGAATGATTTGGCACAGGGGAATAAAGTGGCACGGGGGGGGGGGGATCAGGAAAGGAGGTGGGTGAATGATGTGGCCGGCACACCAGCAGAAGCAGGAGACCACTGTTTAAACATCGTTCTTTTGCTTCTGTGCAGTGGCTTCTGCAGGGGGGTGCAGCGGGGGCCAGGGCATTGGCTGTACCCCCTGATGGCGGCCTTGTGTACAAGGTAGGGCCGGCACATAAGCCTGGTTGTTCCCTATTGGGAATGTTTTGTCCTCTATTGGGTGTGTCCGGGTCCGCTATTGGGAATGTCCACTATTCAGAGGGTGCAAATACATTGAGTCTTATGGGACTCTGCCGGGGAATTAAAAACTGTCTGCTATTGGGAGGTGTCCCTTATTGGGAGGTGTCCGCTAATGGAGATTTTACTGTACTACCCTCTGCTCTCCTCCAATATTTCGATTGTCGGATGAAATGAATTATAGTATCTGATTTAGAATATTCAGTGCACCATTCTGCTGTCTACAATTGCAAAGTCTGTAACTGCATTAAAGGCATTTCACTTGACTCTTAAAGGGGTTCTCCAGTGCTTAGACATCTTATCCCCTATCCAAAGGATAGGGGATAAGATGCCTGATCGCGGGAGTCCCGCTGCTGGGGACCCCCGGGATCTTGCACGCGGCACCCCATTTGTAATCAGTCTGATTACTGTCAATCATTGGGCCGGCGGCGTGTGACATCACGTCTCTGCCCCCCTGTGATGTTACGCTCCGCCCCTCAATGCAAGCCTACGGGAGGGGGCGTGATAGCTGTCACGCCCCCTAGCATAGGCTTGCATTGAGGGGCGGAGCATGACATCACACAGGGGCGGAGGCGTGACGTCACACGCCGCCAGCCCTGTGATCGCCGGTAATCAGACCCGGAGTGAACATGCTCTGGGGACTGATTACAAATGGGGTGCCGCGTGCAAGATCACGGGGGTCCCCAGCGGCGGGACTCCCGCGATCAGGAATCTTATCCCCTATCCTTTGGATAGGGGATAAGATGTTTAAGCACCGGAGAACCCCTTTAAATATGTACAATGTCAATCTTCAGATAATGGGAGAGGAGAATTTAGGAGTAGAGTAAGGGCTGTAGTAGGCTTATTGGCCAATAAGATGATAGAATTACCCTGTGTAATAGACCCAATGGTAAGAAGACTAAAGGAAACTTTTGTTTGCTGGTTGATCATCGGTATTATGTGTGGCTGCTCTTCACAAGCAATCATTGGCCTGTCGACTTGTACATTGATGATCAGCACTCGTATCAATGGCCATATGCCTGTCTAATACAGCCCCAAAACATTGTATTCAGTTCTGTCTTGGTTTGTTTGGTAAACACAGAGATCCACAGAGCCTGCATAAGATTGTAGAAGGGCTCTTCTCTTCTCTCTAAACAAGCATCAATTGACTTGTACATTGTTGATGAGCACATTGCTCTAGGATCTGTCTTGGCTTGTTTGTAAAACATAGAGACCTATAGATTCTACATAGAAAATATGATGACAGTGATGAGTGAACAACATAAATAGGAGCAGGTCTACACAAACACAATAAGGTTGTCATCACACAAGGCAGTTTTTTTTTTAATTGCCACTGCAGTGTCTGAGCCAAAACCAGAAGTGGATTCAGCAGGATGGAGAAGTATGTTTCCTTACTTTATATTCTCCATTTATTTTTACTCACTCGAGTTTTGATGCCATGATAACCATTCAGTACCAAACAGTCACATTGCTGGGATGCCTATTTGACAGCTGTGTTGAGCGGCATAGGCCATATTCGAATTTGCGAATATATGGACGAATATTCGTCATATTCGCTAAATTTGCATATTTGCAATATTCTTGTTCTATTTTCGCATATGCAAAAATTATCATATACAAAAATTAGCATAAGCGAAAAGCCAGTCTCACACAGTAGTATTAGAGCCTTCTTTACACCACACAAGCTGGAAGCAGAGAGGGATGATCACTGTGATGTGTACTGTGAAAAAATAATATTCGTAATTACGAATATATAGTGCTATATTCGCGAATTCGCGAATATGCGATATTCGCAAATAAAATTTGCATTGCGAATATTCGCAAGCAACACTAATGGTGAGTGCTAGCTGCAGCCACCACTCACCGACTATGAAGCGAGTCATGCAGTCATGCCGTAAATGTTGGCACACCTGAAATTTTTCTAGAAAATTAAGTATTTCTCACAGAAAAGAATTGCAGTAACACATGTTTTGCTATGCACATGTTTATTCCCTTTGTGTGTATTGGAACTAAACCAAAAGAGGGAGGGGAAAAAAGCAAATTGGACATAATGTCACACCAAACTCCAAAAATGGTCTGAACAAAATTATTGGCACCCATAACTTAATATTTGATTACACACCCTTTTGAAAAAATAACTGAAATCAGTCACTTCCTATAACCATCAATAAGCTTCTTACACCTCTCAGACGGAATGTTGGACCACTCTTCCTTTGCTAACTGCTGCAGGTCTCTTATTGGAAGGGCGCCTTTTCCCAACAGCAATTTTAAGATCTCTCCACAGGTGTTCAATGGAATTTAGATCTGGACTCATTGCTGGCCACTTCAGAACTCTCCAGCGCTTTGTTGCCATCCATTTCTGGGTGCTTTTTGAGGTATATTTGGGTCATTGTCCTGCTGGAAGACCCAAGATCTTGGATGCCAAACCAGCTTTCTGACACTGGGATGTACAGTGTGACCCAAAATCCATTGGTAATCTTCAGATTTCATGATGCACATTCAAGGCACCCAGTGCCAGAGGCCGCAAAACAACCCCAAAACATCAATGAACCTCCACCATATTTCACTGTAGGTACTGTGCTTTCTTTGTAGGTCTCATTCCGTTTTCGGTAAACAGTAGAATGATGTGCTTTACAAAAAAGCTCTATATTGGTTTCATCTGTCCACAAGATGTTTTCCCAGAAGGATTTTGGCTTTCTTAAGTTCATTTTGGCAAAATGTAGTCTTGCTTTTTTATGTCTCTGTGTCAGCAGTGGGGTCCTCCTGGGTCTCCTGCATGGCGTTTCATTTAATTTAAATGTCTACAGATAGTTCACACTGACACTGATGCTCCCTGAGACTGCAGGACAGCTTGAATATCTTTGGAACTTGTTTGGGGCTGCTTATCCACCATCCGAACTATCCTGCATTGACACCTTTCAGCAATTTTTCTCTTCTGTCCAAGCCCAGGGAGATTAGTTACAGTGCCATGGGTTGCAAACTTCTTGATAATGTTGCGCACTGTGGACAAAGGAAAATCCAGATCTCGGCAGATGGACTTGTAACCTTGATATTGTTGATATTTTGCCACAATTTTTGTTCTCAAGTCCTCAGACAGTTCTCTTCTCCTCTTTCTGTTGTCCATGCTTAGTGTGGCACACACATACACACAATGCAAAGACTAAGTGAACTTCACTCCTTGTTATCTGCTTTCAGGTGTGATATTTATGTTGCTCACACCTGTTACTTGCCCCAGGTGAGTTTAACCCCAGGTGAGTTTAAAGGTGAGTTTTTGCACTTTCGTTTTTTCCTCCTTACCTTTTAAAAATCATAACCCTTAAAATTTTCCACCTAAAAATCCATATTATGGCTTATTTTCTGTGTCACCAATTCTTCTTTGCAGTGACATTAATAATTTTACCCAAAAATTCACGTTGAAACGGAAAAAAAAATCATTGTGTGACAAAATCGAAGAAAAAACGCCATTTTGTTAATTTTGGGGGCTTCCATTTGTACGCAGTGAATATTTCGGTAAAATTGACACCTTATCATTATTCTGTAGGTCCATACGTTTACAATGATGCCCTACTTACATAGGTTTGATTTTGTCGTACTTCTGGAAAAAATCATAACTACATGCAGGAAAATTTATAAGTTTAAAAATGTCATTTTCTGACCCCTATAACTTTTTTTATTTTTCCACGTACAGGGCGGTATGAGGACTCATTTTTTGCGCTGTGAACTGAAGTTTTGATCGGTATGATTGTTGTTTTGATGGGACTTTTTGATCACTTTTTATTAATTTTTTAATGGTATAAAAAGTGACCAAAAATACGTTATTTTGGACTTTGGATTTTTTTTGCGTGTACGCCATTGACCGTGCGGTTTAATTAATGATATATTTTTATAGTTCGGACATTTACACACGCGCCGATACCACATATGTTTATTTTTTTTTATTTACACTGTATTATTTTTTTTATGGGAAAAGGGGGGTGATTCAAACTTTTATTAGGGAAGGGGTTAAATGACCTTTATTAACACTTTTGTAAACTTTTTTTTTTTGCAGTGCTATAGTTCCCTATAACACTGCACACACTGATCTGTCATGCTGATCACTGGCGTGTATTAACACGCCTGTGATCAGTGTTATCGGCGCTTGACTGCTCCTGCCTGGATCTCAGGCACGGAGCAGTCATTCGTCGATCGGACACCGAGGAGGCAGGTAAGGGCCCACCCGGTGTCCCGTAAGCTGTTCGGGACGCCGCGATTTCACCGCGGCGGTCTCGAACAGCCCAACTTAGTAGCCGGGATACTTTCACTTCAGACGCGGCGGTCAGCTTTGATCGCTGCGTCTGCAAGGTTAATACAGGGCATCACCACGATCGGTGATGTCCTGTATTAGCCGCGGGTCCCGGCCGTTGATAGCCACCGGGACCGACTCGATATGAAGCGGGGACACCGCGTGACCCCGCGGCATATCGCTGTAGCCGGCGGAGGACGTAAATATACGTCCTAAATCGTTAATGAGTTAAGGGAGCATCACATGCTTGAAACAATCTTATTTTCCAGTAATATTATGTTTTTTTTTATTTATTTGTAGTCAACAC
Source organism: Hyla sarda (assembly GCF_029499605.1). Lineage (NCBI taxonomy): Eukaryota > Metazoa > Chordata > Amphibia > Anura > Hylidae > Hyla > Hyla sarda. The sequence goes on from NC_079192.1 coordinate 245,563,933, forward strand.
TCTGCACCACCTTTAATGATCTGGAATTAAAAGCAATCTGAAAATTGTGTCTTAAAATTGACTATTAAAACATTATCTATAGCTAACTTGTCTAATCAAAGTAAAAATGCTTGGTTGAATCTTTAAGATTGCCATATAGAATTGGTATATGTTTGTACAAAATTACGGCAAGACAAAGCATTCTACTCCCCTATTGAGGCTCTCTGTAGCCCGGAAATAGACGTTTTTAATCGTCCAAATCAAATTTTTCAAAAATTCGCTAATCTTTAGGTGACTCCACCGCTTACCCTGCTAGTTCGAAGTCCGTCTCCTCGCCGATACCTCAGCACTACCTGTGACCCCTGCTGATTTTTGGGCCAGATGTTCATATGATTTTAGGTAGTGATGTTCGGACTAGTTAATTGCTCCTGAGACAGCGTCCTTGTGTTGCAGCGCGCGCTTGTGATTTGAGGTTAATGATGGATTGACAGTTCTCTGAAGAATGTGTGTAGCGATCTGCTGCTGAATTTTAAAGTCCTCCAAATAGTTATACAGATGTGGGGTCACAAGTGTTAGGTCAACCAAACGTGTTTCAGGGGTCTCCCTCCTTCTTCAGTGGTTTTAAACCACTTATTTATCTTTTATTTTTTGTTTATTTTATTATTTATTTTTATTTATATTTATTTTCATTTATTTGTATTTGTACTTCCAATCTATCACCCTTCATTTATGTATTTATTTTTTAATTTTTGATATTGATATTTTTGAATATTCTATTCATTACAACCTTATTGTTCTCATATTAATATTTATTTGTATTTATCAAAATTATTGATATTATCTATTGCCCCATTAATCCTAGACAACTAGTCTATCTATAATTTCTACTCTCAGCTTAATTTTGTGCAGTAGGGTCACGCACTTGACTGTTTCTCGGATCCAAATTCAGATAGAGTATACCAGTCTTTCCTTTATACCCTAAACCTGGCCACTAAATTAAGCTTAAAGGGGTACTCCACTGGAAAAAATGTAATCAACTGGTGCCAGAAAGTGAAAGAGATTTGTAAATTACTTCTATTTAAAACATCATAATCTTTCCAGTACTTATCAGCTGCTATATACTACAGAGGAAGTTCTTTTATTTCTAAATGTCCTTTCTGCCTGACCACAGTGCTCTCTGCTGACACCTCTGTCCATTTTAGGAACTGTTCAGAGTTGGAGAAAATCCCCATAGCAAACATCTCCTGCTCTGGACAGTTCCTGACATGGACAGAGGTGTCAGCAGAGAGCACTGTGATCAGACATTTCAAAAAGAAAAGAACTTCCTCTGTAGTATACAGCAGCTGATAAGTACTGGAAGGACAAAGATTATTTAATAGAAGTAATTTACAAATCTGTTTAACTTTCTGGCACCAGTTGATTTAAAAGAAAATGTTTTCCAGTTGAGTACCCCTTTAAAGGGGTTATCCAGGATTAGAAAAACAAAACAGATTTCTTCCAAAAACAGCACCATACTTGTCTGCAGGTTGTGTCTGGTATGGCAGATCAGTTTGATTGACGTGAATAAAGCCAAATTGTAATACTACAAAAAAACCATGAGTGGCGCTGTTTTTATAAGAAATTAGCTCTGATTTTCCATTCCTGAATTACCCTAAAAAAGCATTGGACATGTTCTAGGAACATGCCAAAAGATTGCACATGTATCTCTCTGTGCTCTATGTCTCTGTGAGTGAGATGGTCTAATAGACTTACATTATGAGACCTCACTGGTCAGGTTAAACAGAGCCAGGAGAGAACGTGCTAAGTGTGCACTTCTTCCGGTTCGTTCTACTGACTGTTTGGGGCCTAAGCATTAAGATCCCAATCGATCAAATTGATTTTAATATCACTCTACGACTATTTATAAACGTGTGGCTGACTTTGCTGTACAAAGTTTCTCCTTAACTTAAATTACCCTTTATATGTGTTGTTTTTGAGCATTATTTCTCCCCTCTTCACCACAGTGTACACATTGATGGCATGCATGCTCCTTTAATTGACCCAAGAGCTTTCACTGCATCCTTTCACTTCAATAGTTTAAATCGTTTTTCAGTTTCAAACTGTGTTTAAAAACAACTTCAAAAAACTGATGAAAAAACAATTTGACCTTCTTGAACAATTATAGCTTAAGCCATCTCTTATGAGACGTCACAGCTAACCCTTTTTAATTCATAGAAACTGTAGACTCTATCCCAGCTTTAATTACATATCTGTAGGCTATTTAGTCTGCAGGATCTGGTGCCTACTGAAATATCCTTTGTTGGCTACTTTGAAGATACAGTCTAATGATTAGCCCATCTTTTCTATGATGTAGAAGTACAACATAGTTATGCTTTTTCATTTTAGGAAAATGAATTTAAATTTGCAGTTATGACTTATTAAATAATGACTAAAAGGCAGCACTAATTGCTAGTACACTGCAAGCTTTTAAATTGAATTATTTCTGCTTGCAAAGGCAAGTGGTTTAAAACTCAGCAAGCTGTTCTTTCATTTGACTTAAATGTTTGTATTATAGTACAATGAAGGGACATGGCTTAAATATATATTTAACCAGAGCGCTATCAAGCAATATAAAATGTACAAATATAAGGAATATATATTTCATTATTTCTCTGAACAAACATTTCTGATGGAAAATTGTGCAAGCCCTTATGCAGAATTGACTTCCTACTTACAGTATTTCCCAAGGCGAAGCCAGGTACAAAATGCATATAAGCAGTATCATGACCCAGGAAATCATTGTAAAATTCCCACCATTCCCAATTTTGTGACTTAATAGACTGATAAATGGCTGTGGCTGGTTTCACAAATAGTGTTTTTTGAAAAACTATCAACGCAGTTGCTAATGCAGTTTTTGAGCCAAAGTAGATCCGAAAGGAAGGAGAAGTATAAGGCTGGGTTCACAAACTGTAAAATTAAAAGCAAAATACAATTGTAAAATAGGTTAAAAAATGGCCGTATTTTTTATTGTATTTTTTAACCTAATAATGAATACTATGAATCTCTACGGAAACAGTGCACACACTGTTTAAGAAAACAGCTGTAATTCCAATGTTGAAATTATAGCCATTTTTTTTCAGCATATACACTGTCCACTTTTCAATAGACTTTCAAAGTGCACATTATAAGCCCCAGCTATATTTTTTTGCCAGACCCCAGAAATGGACCCATGTCAATGCAGGGCCCTAATGGTACATATGGGCCTGGTGAAATAAATCAACAATTAGGCAAAACTGAAGTGAAGATGTTTTGCACAAAACCCCAATGTACCATATGAACCTGCTACAACCATGCTGCTAAATCAATGCTAAAATGTCTGCATTATGATGATGCATGCAATGTGCCAACCTGTGACATAACTCCACATATGACCACAAGCTAAGACTAAGGCCATTCATTGTTCATTTGACCATCAAATTTACAGAGGTCTATATTTCCAAAAAGTGCATTCACTCAAAATTGTCCCTGTCCCCACTGGGACTCAATCAAAATTCACCTCTCAGTATGTTTTGGAGTGTGGGAGGAAACCGGAGTACCCAGAGGAAACCTTCGCAAACACGGGGAGAACATACAAACAGGTGTTGCAGATTATGCCAGTACCTATCCAGTAAGAGGGAAAGCTATGGTGTAAACTCTGTGACAGTACCTCAGAGTACACTTTTTATTTTGCAAGTTTATTGTATACATAGCAAGGCACACCTGTATTCAACACCCAGAATGCACAGTGTGATAAGTGTATTTGTATGAAAGTACCCACTGCTAAGTCTGGTTACCATCTCTATGCAGATAACTTCCTTTGCCCCTCTTCTAGTCCCTTACAGCCAGAGCCACTAAAGCTTGTGGTACTGTGCAAACAAAATCAAAGAGGCTTCCTAAGACATTTACCTTGTAGCAAAAACAATACAATGGTAATAATAGCACACCTGTCCCTGTGCGAGGTACAAAAAAGTGTCCTACAATCTGTACTTAGGAGGACTTGATCTCTTGGATCAAGTCTTCAAGCCATTCAGTGCCACCCACTAAACAAAGTATTGTTAAAAAAAAAAGCTGGCTGTGCACATGGTACAAACGGCATTATATAATGCTTTTATACTTTTACGATGTGCTAACCACGCAGGGGCATTTTTGCAGTTTTGGGAGGTAAAATCAAGGCCCTAGTATTTGATAACCATAAAGGGGCATGCCCAATTACCTTTTGAACCAATGCAATCTGCAAGCCTTACATACTCTCCCACAATATAAAATGAAAAATCTGTTAAAACCCAAACTCCTGTAATGAATTGCGTCACGTAGGGCAGGGAAGAGTGTGCCATGAGCAAGAAACGAAGAACAAAGGATGTCGGCAACTCACTGCTTCTTCTCAGTCTTCTTTATTGTAGATGGATACTCACATGAAAACAAGCAATGGGGAGGGACACATATCGGGGGGGGGGGGGGGGGTATGCAGAAGGCGACAGCAGCCATTGTTTCGCAGGGAGAGTGTGCCATGAGCTTACTCCTGAACCCCTTTCCCTGCCTAATTGCATAGCCACACTAAGCATCAACTCTACTACTGGGTGCCAGTCTCTCCGATGACTAAAGTGCAGGGGTGACATAGTGAAAACAATAAACAGGAACTGTACAAGATTAGGAAAGATAGTGTAGCTCACTCAGTAATGAAGAAGATACTTGAACCTGAGGTTAACTGGTGTTGCCCTCACCCAAGGGCCTATGGAAAATAATAAATAGGTATAGTTGATAAACAACTAAGGACCAGTCCTCAAGGTGTATCAGAAATATTAGCATATGATCCAGATAATAAATATGGTATTTTAATGATATAAGTCACAGGTATATATAAGTCACTAATACCTGTCCCTGCAGGGCCCTTGCAAGGGACATAGAAACTAGTGCATAAATCTCAGTGCATAAATATAGATTAAAAAAAATACTCATAAAAAGAATAAAATATATTAAAAACTTGCATCCATATGAAAATATTGTGCTAGCAGCAGTTCAATGTTCTCGTAATAGAGTTCTAGTAGCTAAGTACACAGTTCAATTATTTGCGATCCTTGTGTGGAATAGACAGTAACAATCGTTGGTGGTACAGTATGTATCACATTTATAGAGTCTTGCTAAGAATAACGATACGAGGTCTGGTGCACGGCACCACTCACCACTCCTGAAGCCGTCTATGGGGCTGGTTGTACGGGCTGACACGGAGATGTCAGGTCTCCGGAGGTGCCCGGTGTCTTAGTAGCAGCGCAGGTGTCCTTCTCCTGTGGTCCTCGGCTGGCCGGTGCCACCCGTGCCAGCCGAAGACCACAGGAGAAGGAGACCTGCGCTGCTACTAAGACACCGGGCACCTCCGGAGACCTGACATCTCCGTGTCAGCCCGTACAACCAGCCCCATAGACGGCTTAAGGAGTGGTGAGTGGTGCCGTGCACCAGACCTCGTATCGTTATTCTTAGCAAGACTCTATAAATGTGATACATACTGTACCACCAACGATTGTTACTGTCTATTCCACACAAGGATCGCAAATAATTGAACTGTGTACTTAGCTACTGGAACTCTATTACGAGAACATTGAACTGCTGCTAGCACAATATTTTCATATGGATGCAAGTTTTTAATATATTTTATTCTTTTTATGAGTATTTGTTTTATCTATATTTATGCACTGAGATTTATGCACTAGTTTCTATGTCCCTTGCAAGGGCCCTGCAGGGACAGGTATTAGTGACTTATATGTACCTGTGACTTATACCATTAAAATTACCATATTTATTATCTGGATCATATGCTAATATTTCTGATACACCTTGAGGACTGGTCCTTAGTTGTTTATCAACTATACCTATTTATTATTAGGAACTGTACAAGGTTGGGGACTCAGGTCAGGATACGGAAGGTAACAAACTATAGTACACAGACAGGGGACCAGGATACTAAATAACAGCAGGAATGAAAAGAAGTAACAAACAGAAATCAGGGTAACAAGGAAGCAGGTATATAGCATACCGACAACAGCCTAATAACCGAAGCAGGATAAACGGCAGGTATGAAAATATAGACTGAACAGTATAATAGGAAATACAAAGGAAGACTAAACTAGGAATGCAGGCTATAGACAGGTTAACCGAAGTAAAATACTATATAGTTCAGGAATAACAAATACTGGCGAACAAGAACAGATAAAAAGTGCACGAAGCACAAGCACAAAGACCAAAAGGTCTGAACATGGATTAAGATGTTAAATAGATAAGGAAACACCAGAAATAATTCATAATAGACACACTAGGAACCAAACTAACACCTAGGTTAGGGACAAAGCGAAAAACTAAGGAAAGGACCTAACATAGGAGGAACAGGATTACCTTCAAAACGGTAAAAGCTAAACAGGACAGATCTTATAAGTCATGGCTATACTAAGTACATGTGTGCAAGACACAAACAAGAGTGCAAAGTGAAAGTTAAATCAGAAGCATTGCCAGAAACCTAAGGAGGCTAGAAATAACCTATCCCAGCTGCTGATTGGAGAATTACTATAACTCTTACCTAACCAGGGAGCAACATGCACAGCCTGGCCAGGTGCGATCATTACAGCTCCTTGTCATACTAAATACCCTTAATGAATACCTTAAAGGATGTAGTTTCCAAGATTAGATCACTTAATGTGGGGGAGACATTCTTTATACTGGTACTAGCCGAGTACCTGGCATTGCCCAGTTTTTCCGTTCTTACCCTTGTTTGGGAGGGAAACCAACAAACGAGGAAGCGTTTGACTTCATATCCCATCCTCATATATTGTTTTCATATCCCAACCTCATATCCCATTCTCATATCCTGATTTGTGATTAAAATATTATAAGGTGAAAATGGAAGGGGACGTGACTTTGTGGGACTGGGCGTGATTTGCAAGCCAGACCGATGCACAAAAAGGGTAGATAATAAAATGGGTAGGGCTTAAACAGTGGGCGTGTCTTTGTGAGATGTGGCATGGGATGCATGGAGGGTATGGCTTGCAAGCCGGACCGACACATTCACCAGGAGATGCAGAGCAGAGCATGTGGAGTAAGGTACTGGAAGTCCCATATACTTGCATGGGACTTGAAACAAAAACCCATCTTTTATATAAGGGTGTAGGTAAGGGTTAATTTAACTCATATCTTTTTATTTGATATATAAGTAATATGTGTACCAGATATTATTGAAATATCTCCAGCCGTACGGAAGTTATGCGGGAACATACATTTCCTATATATTTGCATGGGACTTTAACCCCTTAAGGACCAAGCATTTTTCAGTTTTTCCTCCTTACCTTTTAAAAATCATAACCCAGGGGTGTGTAAATAAAAAAAAAAAAAATACTTGTCCAAGGGACTAAAGCGGAACACAATCTACTTGTCCCTCAAGAAAATCCACTTGTCCTGGTAGATAAAATAATTTCAACCAAAATAGTCTGATCCCCCCCCCCACTAGACCACCAGGGATGGATATAAGATTCCTTTAGACACTGCTGACAGCGGTGATCTAATGGTTTAATAGGTGATCGCAGCATGCCAGGATATTAGTGGCGGGAGAGCTGTAGCTCCTCTTATGCCCGAGACAAGCCCAGAAAAGTCTAGATGTAACTTTTTGATCACCTTATAAAAAATTTCTCATATGAAGTGACCAAAAATGAGCAATTCTGGACTATTATTTACATTTACACCGTTCACCGTACGGGTTAATTAACATTATATTTTAATAGTCTGGACATTTCCACATGCAGCGATACCACTTATGTTTATTTTTGTACATAATTTTTATTTAAAGAAAATTGGAAACTTTTATTAGGAAAGGGGCTTATTCACATATATACGCACTTTTTAAAATATTTTAATCACTATTTTTCAGTCTCAATAGGGACTTATGTGTTACTGGGGGGGGGGGGGGGGGTTCTGCTTCTCCAGTTTATATGGTGCATTTTGTGTCAGAAAATGCTGGAAGTTGCATTTAGTTAGTAGATAACTACAACTCCCAGCATGCCCTGATACAGTCTATGGTTGTGTGGGTGTTGCAGCATGTTGCACTGTATAGTATTACAGTTAAGGTTATTGTGTAACATGCTGGGAGTTGTAGTTTTGGTTTGTGTCAGCTGCAGAGCCATAGTCTATGTCAAGGAATACTGGTCTGATGCAGCCTATGGCTCTGCAGCTGACCCGAACCAAAACTACAACTCCCAGCATGTTGCACTTTATAGTTCTACAGTTTAGGTTATGGTCCAACATGCTGGGAGTTGTAGTTTTGGTTCGGGCGTGTTTGTCTGCATCCGTGGGGCTCTTGGTTGGCGGGTGAGTATGAAGGGGGCAGGATTCTGGGGGTGTAATTTAGTGCGGGTGCCACTAAAAATAAATAAAATTAGATGGCACAACAGCCCTAATGCCCGACGTGACAGTCCACTCCTATACAAAACATTCATGCATACACATATACATACACCAGCCACTGCCCCCATATACATATATACCCCCCCCCCCGCCACTGCCCCCCCACATCATACATTACATACACACATACACTCACACCATACATATACACCATACATATGCACACATCATACATTACATACACACATCACACATACATCATACACACATACACTCACACCATACATATACACCATACATATGCACACATCATACATACACCTGCCGCTGCCCACCCCACATCATATATCACATACATACACATCACACAGACATTATACACACATCATACATTACATACACACATCACACATACATCATACACACATTCACTCACACCATACATACACCATACATATGCACACATCATACATACACCTGCCGCTGCCCACCCCACATCATATATCACATACATACACATCACACAGACATTAAACACACATCATACATTACATACACATCACACATAGACATCATACACACATACACTCACACCATACATATCCACCAGTGTTTCCCAACCAGGGTGCCTCCAGCTGTTGCAAAACTACAACTCCCAGCATGCCCAGAGCATGCTGGGAGTTGTAGTTTTGCAACAGCTGGAGGCACCCTGGTTGGGAAACACTGACATACACCATACATATGCACACATCATACATACACCTGCCGCTGCCCCCTCATTATACATTACATACACACATCACACATACACTCACACCATACATATACAACCACCCTTCCTGCCGCCGCCCGTATTCTCTGCCTCCTCACCTGAGCCGCCATGAGTGGACATCAGAGCTGTAGTCCCGGCCGGTGTGAGGTGAGATTTCCGTCCTCCCCCTCCCCTCCCCCTCCCCTCCCCCTGCTCTGGGAGCAACCACCCCGTGGTGGATTAGGTCCTGTCTAGACAGAGCAGGGGGAGGGATAGAGCTGTGTGCGGGGGATGGAGCTGTCTACATCCTTTCTCTCACCCTGCTGTGTCTTCTGAGCTCCGTCCATCCTCCGGGAGGGGAGATAAGGGGGCTCTGCAGTCAGCTGGAGGCCGCCGCCCCCTCCATACACATTGAGCGCAGGTGTGAGGTGTAGACTTCCATCGGCTCCTGCGCCTCACACCGGCATTAAAGAAAAATAAGGGGGAAGTCTGTCTGTCCCTGCTCGCCCGATACAGGGCTAAATCTATAAACAATTCACCTGCCCGGCGCCCAAAACTACTAGTCCCGGGCGTCGGGCTATAGGATTTCCACATCCCTGATAACCCTTTAAATTTTGCATCTAAAAATCCATATGATGGCTTATTTTTTTGCGCCACCAATTCTACTTTGTAATGACGTTAGTCATTTTACCCAAAAAATCTATGGCAAAACGGAAAAAAAAAAAAATTGCACGACAAAATGGAAGAAAAACTGCCATTTTGTAAATTTTGGGGGCTTCCGTTTCTACGCAGTGCATTTTTCAGTAAAATGTACTGTAAGATTTTATCTTTATTCTGTAGGTCCATACGATTAAAATGATACCCTACTTATATAACTTTGATTTTGTGGTACTTCTGGAAAAAATCATAACTACATGCAGGAAAATTTTAACATTTAAAATTGTCATATTCTGACCCCTATAACTTTTTAATTTTTTCATGTACAGGGCAGTATGAGGGCTCATATTTTGCACCGTGATCTGAAGTTTTTATCAGTACCATTTTTGTTTTGATAAGACTTTTTGAGCGCATTTTATTCATTTTTTATGGTATAAAAAGTGACCAAAATATTTTATTTTGGACTTTGTAATTTTTTTGCGCATACGCCATTGACCTTACGGTTTAATTAATGACATACCTTTATAGTTTGAACATTTATGCACGCGGCAATTCCACATATGTTTATTTTTATTATGTTTATATATTTTTTATATGGAATTTGGGAAAAGGGGGGTGTTCCTTTTAATAAGGAAGGAGTTAATGTGTGTGTTTTTAAACTTTTTTTTTTTTTTTTTACACTTTTAGTCCCCTTAGGGGACTTTTAGGAGGAATCATTTGATTTCTCATACAGATCAATGTGGTTCCATTGAGCTGTGTGCTCTGTGCTTGATTGATAAAGCCTGATCCTACCAGGCTTTACCATTCAGAGGGCCGGCAGTGAAGGAGAGGTAAGCCCACAGGCTACCTCAGCAGAGGATCGCCCCCCCCCCCCCCCCCCCGCAATCGCGCTGTGGGGGGTGGTCCACCCCACTGGACCACATGCAATGGGATAAAGGTACCTTTAGATGCTGCTGTCAGCTTTTACAGCGGCGATCTAAAGAGTTAATAGCCGGCCGTGGCGATCACCGCATGTCGGCTATTAATGCCGGCCGTCAGCTACAGGAATCAGCTGGGAGCCGGTCAATATGTTGTGGGCTTGAGTAGGGAGCCCGCGCCATACCAGGTTAATGGCACATGGACGAGTATAGACGTCCATGGTCGTTAGCCGGTTAAACAAAAACCCCGACCATCACAAATGGGGGTAGTTAAGAGTTGAATTAACTATCCTATATTTTTAGTGGACATATAAATAACATGTGACCAAGTATTATTGAAATCGCTTGGAATATTATCTATTTCCAATAGACTTGTATGGGACTTTAAACAAAAACCATGACCCTTGCAAATGGGGGTAAAGGTTAAATTAACTATCATATGTTTGTAGTTGACATATTCAGAGCCGGACTGGGACCAAAAATAGGCCTGGGTATGTTAGACTAAGCAGCTCATTTTGGCCATCGGTGTGGCTTTGTGAGGGCGGAGCCACAAATGGGAGGAGCCAATGGTTAATCATAGTTGATTATGATAGGGTATATAATGAAAAAACATAGCATAGTGACTGAATAATACCAACATACTGTTACTAAATAAAATCCACTAAACAAAGACCAATATTCCCCCAATACAGTGACCATAAAGTGGAAGATACTAGCACTACACAGATTTTGCAAACCATAAGTTATTAGAATGCAGTTATATCCAGTGACTCACAGGGGCATCTTCTCAGAGTAAATCAAAGGTGACTTCTTCTTTGATTGGAATCGTTCACTCCTCTCTGCAGAATCTGCAAGACAAACATTTTAGGCTTTTCGGTCCAGTATCATCCTCACCTCTTTACAAACTCAGAGTATGTAATGCCCCCCCACACACAGTATTAGTGCCCACTATTTGTATCTACATAGTAGATATGCCCCTCTGTTCTTCCATAAAGTAGTTAGGCTCCTCTTTACCACCATATAACAGGTAGGCCTCTCTATGCCATCACACAGTAGTAAGGCCTCTCTGCCACCATACAGTACTAAGTGGGGGCACAGTTGGGCCTATATTATATGGCGGCACAGTGGGAAGCCTGTACTATATGGCAGCACCAAGGGGGCCTACTCTATTCTGGGAGCACAGAGGGGGGAGCTTGTACTATATGGTGGCACAGAGGGGGCCTGGACTATGCAGGGGCACCAAGGGGGGCCTGCCCTATATGGAAGCTCAGAGGGGGGAGCCTGTACTATATAGTGGCAGACAGGGGAGCCTCTACTATATGGTGGCACAGAGGTGGGAAATTTGAATAAATGTATTATTATAGTATCACAGACTTATATAACTTTGAAGGGGTTATCCAGTTATTGAAAACATATCCCTATGCACAGGACCCCCATGATCTACAGAAGGGGTCCTGTACTTGTCTCGGCAGTGAGTGCCTTGCCTCAGCTGGCGACTGGCTGAGCGGGTCGTCACTCTCGAGATGAGTATGACTCGGAAGGTGGCGGCCAGAGTACTCAGCATGAAGAGTCAGGCCCCATTCTGGAGAACATTGGGGGTCCCACTTGTCAGACCCCCATTATCAGAACTTATGTCTAATCCTGTGGATAAGGGATACCTTTATCAGCATCACCCGTACTAACCTTTTGGTAGTGCAGATGACGCTGATGACAATGGTATTTTCCGTTTTCTGATCAGTGGATTCTTTCCCCCATAGTTCTTTCTAATTATGCAAATCAAGTGGCTTTGTGCACACGGGGTGTTCCCAAGCCCAGAGTGCACCGTGATGTCCTGCCTGGACCTCCAAAGCAAACCTTCTCTCCTGTGCTGATCCTCCTTCCCTGTGAAATCTCTCTCGTGAGCAGAGAGATTTCATAGGGAAGGAGGTTTACTTTGGAGAAGAGAATAATGGAGGAAAGAATCCACTGATCAGCAAATGGAAAATACCATTGTCATCAGCATCATTAACAGGTTAGTGAGGTTGATGCTGATAATAACTGGACAACCTAAATGGGTACTTTGGTGATTACTTGCTATTTACAATCCACTCAGGGAGGGGGTTAGTTTTAAAAATTTAAAGAATAACCCTATTTTACCGTAATCACAGAACATTGTCACAGAGTCCTGTGATTTCAGTGGCATTAAGGGGACTAGGATAATTATCGAGCTGGGTAAAGACTCTTTATTAGTGTTGCTCGCGAATATTCGCAATGCAAATTTGCGAATATCGCATATTTGTGAATTCGCGAATATTCGCGAATATAGTACTATATATTCGTAATTACGAATATTCGTTTTTTTTTTTCACAGTACACATCACAGTGATCATCCCTCTCTGCTTCCAGCTTGTGTGGTGTAAAGAAGGCTCTAATACTACTGTGCTAATTTTCGCATATGCGAATTTTCGCTAATGCTAATTTTTGTATATGCTAATGTTCTCATATGTAAATGTTCGCATATGCGAAAATAAAACGAGAATATTACAATATGCGAATTTAGCGAATATGACGAATATTCGTCCATATATTCGCGAATATTCGCAAATTCGAATATGGCCTATGCCGCTCATCACTACTCTTTATACAAGTTTCAATCTTTTAGGTTGGCTGGTATGAAAGACAACTGGGAAAGCTGGGTATTTTCATAGAAAAGATGGGTGACCTAAGCTTGCCCTGACTGTTTAGGATTCACAAGTTATAGGTTCCAGTTTAAAAGATGATGTCTGGCACTGCTGTATCCTACAATACAGGAATTTAGGTGCACTACTGTAGGAGATGTATACAATGACATTGGCGATCCCTCAACAATGATGTTAAAATTGAGACATTCGCCAGTGTATCCTTAGATGAAGGACATACCAGAGCCCACACACCAACGCCAAGGTTTCTCAAGTGGCACGGGACCTAACACTAAACCTACCTGTGCGTGATAAGCAAAACCAGGGGCCAGTGGGCAATTACAGCAGCATTAGGCCCGACTTACAGCCTTCTCCCAGGTTACCTCCAGTGTGGCTGAGCACACAATGGGAGGAGGGAGACAGACCATAAGCCCCACCTAAGTTGGCTGATATGTGTGCCGGCCTCACAGGTGAACCTTAATGCTGCCTTAATAGTGAACAAAGCGCATTAAATGTGGAGTTTATACACCTCCAAGTATAAGATTTAAACAACAACAAAGACGTGGTCTCAAATGGCAAGAGGTGCTCAACCCCAAATGCAGTTGTGCATATATACTGGGGGAGCAGATCCTGCCCTTGTGGTCTGTTACAAAGGGCGACCCCCAGCATAAAAATGCATACAATGGAGGATGCCTGCAGCAGACTACAAGTGCCACAATAGAATCCTACACCAGATAAACGGTGTGGATGTGTAACAATTAGAATAATACAATACAGAAATTTAGGTGCACTACTGTGGTGGATGTATACCATGACATTGGCTATCCCTCAACAATTAGCAACAGACCACAAGGGCAGGATCTGCTCCCCCAGTATATATGCACAACTGCATTTGGGGTTGAGCACTTCCTGCCATTTGAGACCACGTATTTGTTGTTGTTTAAATCTTATACTTGTAATTGTATAAACTCCATATTTAATGCGCTTTGATCACTATTAAGGCAGCATTAAGGTTCACCTGTGAGGCCGGCACACATATCAGCCAACTTAGGTTGGGCTTATGGTCTGTCTCCCTCCTCCCATTGTATGTGTGCCCAGCCACACTGGAGGTAACTGGGAGTAGGCTGTAAGTCGGGCCTATGCTGCTGTATTGCCCACTGGCCCCTGGTTTTGCTTTTCACGCACAGGTAGGTTTAGTGTTCGGTCCCGTGCCACTTGAGAAACCTTGGCGTTGGTGTGCGGGCTCAGGTATGTCCTTCATCTAAGGATATACTGGCGAATGTCTCAATTTTAACATCAGTGTTGAGGGATAGCCAATGTCATTGTATACATCTACCACAGTAGTGCACCTAAAATCCTGTATTGTATTATTCTAATTGTTACACATCCACACTGTTTATCTGGTGTAGGATGCCATTGTGGCACTTGTAGTCTGCTGCAGGCATCCCCCATTGTATGCATTTTTATGCTGGGGATCGCCCTTAGCAACAGACCTCAAGGGCAGGATCTACTCGCCCAGTACATATGCACAACTGCATTTGGGTTTGAGCACCTCCTGCCATTTGAGACCACGTCTTTGTTGTTGTTTAAATCACTGCTGTATCCTCAATAAACATCACTGAAATCTGTAACCATCTCTTCTATGAAAATACCCAGCTTTCCATAGTGGAATAGGGAAGGCAGTGAGTGTGTGTGTGTTTTTGCAGCTAATGTAACATTAATGTCTGCAAGCAGGCAGTTAGAGGGTTAAATCCCCCACCCCAACCTGTAGCAGTAATAAACTACTGATAAGGATATGACAGGATGCAGAGAGTGTGAGAGAGAGAGAGTGAGACTATTCCGGCATCTGACGGAGCACTGTGTTACTGTCTCACAAATTCCCCCCCCCCTCCCATCCAGGATTGCAATAGTGGCAAAAAACCGCCCCCACCTAAAATAATGAGGTAACAGAACAAAAGGAGTGAGTACTTACACAGCTCTGCTGCTTCCTCTGCGGTAAGGATGTGTCATTCTTGACAATGATGGTTAATGCTGCAGCAGGGGCCAATCAGTGATCACATTGCAGGGCAGTTCAGAGGTGAGAGAAGAGCATTGCTGGTATCTTTTCCTCACTGTCACTGCTGTGCGGCCCCTCGCTGCCCCACCAACCCCTTCACTGCAGGAAAGATGCCCGGTTTCTCTTGTAAGTCCAGCGGGAGGCTGGGAAGGGGATTGTGGAGGAGGGATGTAGATGTAGCTGCTGGGCACAAGCCCTTTCCTTAGATGTACAGATAGGGTGGCCGCAAATGACGTTTACAGGTCCTGACGCCAGCCCTAGGACTCTGGAAATTTCATTACGCTGCTGCCGTTTCTGTACGGCAGCCGCATCAAATGTCATCTTGGGGAGGGGTCTCTGCCCGACAGCTACAGGTATAGACAGCAGCCCGGCTACTACACTAACAACCTGGCACAGTCCATAGCAACCAATCAGTTTGCTTCTTTCATTTTACAGAGGCTATGTATATATATATATATATATATATATATATATAAATAAATGTATTGTATGGCATGTGTCATTTTGGCACACTGGGTGCCTTTGAGCAGCATTGGCTTCCAGATTGGCCAATTATGATTTCACCATCAAGTACAGAAGTGGCAAGTTGAATGTCAATGTACTATCCTGAATGGCCCCCGGCGAAGAACCACCTGTCGAAGAGTCAGAATACTGCAACAAGATCCAGGTCCGAGAAGATCCAGGAATACTTATACACCTGGAAGACTCTGCAAGACGAAAGTGGAATCATGGGGGATCTGTTGGACTACCTTCTGTTGAAAAGGTACCAACCCATCTACGCCGAGCCCAGAGCGACTAGATGTTGAAGCGTCTGTGGCAACTGTTGTACCGAAACTCTTTGGATCCGGTTTCAGGTGAATGACTTCATCAGATCCTGGTTCCCCGAAGAGACGCGGCGATGGTCCTTTATGCAGACCATGATCAGTCGGGACACTTTAGAGTCCACAAGACTGAAGCTACTGTCAGGGGAAGATTCTACTAGATTAAGATGCGAAGTGACTTTCAGAAATGGTGCAGTGAGTGTGTAATTTGCAACGTCACCAAGAACGGGCGCAAGGACGTCAGAGCACCTCTCCATTGCATCCAGAGTGAAAGGCCTAACCAGTTGGTCGTGCTAGACCATGTAAAGTTGTCTCCTACCCCGTCCGGGTACACTTCTGCTCTCACCATGGTGGATCACTACTCCAAGTGGGTTGTCGTTGTACTAGTTAAAGACATCACAGCTAAAACCACGGGCCAGATGTTCTACTCCCATTGGGTGCAAATCCTGGGGTGTCCGCAGTCTATCCTAACGGACCGAGGAACGGCCTTCGAGGCCCAACTCTTCCAGGAGCTGTGTCAATTCCATGCCTGCAAGAAACTCCGGACGACTGCTTATCACCCTCAAGGGAACGGGCTCTGTGAGCGCATTAATCAAATCTTCATCCACATGCTGCGAGCAGCATCTGTGTCCAAACACGAAGAGTGGCGCCGGTAGTTACCCAAATTGTTAGAAATCAATAATAACACAGTCCACTGTTGAACTGGATACACTCCGTTCTACTTGATGATGGGTCGACACGGCCAGCTGCCAAAGGACCGGACGTTTGGACTCCAAGCTCCTTTCAACAACTCTTTACAAGCTTCTATGGACTGGGTCTCCTATCACCAGACAAGGATCCAGGAAGCAAAAGAGATTTCCACAAAAAATGGGTGAGGCTCAACAGCGGCAACAGCAAGACTACAACCGTCATGCCTCCGCCAAATCTCTTCAGATAGGCGACAAGGTCTGGCTGTGGAAGTTTCCGAGGACCCCCAAATTGGACTCCATCTGGGAAACGGAACCTTACATGGTGATGTAAGTCACAAGTCGTCCATTGTAATAGAATCAAGTTATGTCACAAAGAAGACCTGCCTGTGCTCCCTGTACCTTCACCACCAACAGTCAAACCTGCGAAGCAGTACGTGCCCCGAGAAGGAATTCACCCATACATGGATGTCCCCATGTTCTCTTCCAGCCAACCTGCAATCTTCGGTATCATGCCATCTCCGGGGCCGGTGCAACCAACTCTAGTCACCTCACCAGCTCAAGTCCTGTCATCATCGGTGCCAGTCTATACTCCAGTCTCCAGACCACCTGCCTCACCCATGTCTATGTCCGCAAGTCCAAGTCCTGCCAGTCCAGAGTCACTACCTACTTCAGCTGTCGAAGAGGGAGAGCCTGTCGAAATTCCAATCGAGTCAAGAGCTCCTGAAGAAGTAGGTGTTCCTGAACCCCTAGAGGTGGTGCTGCGTAGGTCCCAACGGTCCAAACAAGGTCAAATACCAGCCAGATACAAAGATTAAAGTTTAGTACAGTAAACAGTAAAGTCGTGCACTACACATAGTCATCATTACACATATTACACGTTTCATGTACAGTAGGACTGTAATAATCACAACCACACAGTCCATACAAATGTCATTTTTTAAATGTCATATGTGATATTTCTTGTGTTCTCATGCTCAGGATACTTTCCTAGCCAGAAGGTATTCCTGTTACTCACAGAAGCACGTAATAAAAGTAAAAGGTAACAGAATGTCAAATGTTATCTACAAAAATGTCTAGCATAGAAAATGTCTAGCCTAAAGATAACCAGAGTTCTGGGGAGAAGTGTGTAATGACAAGGGACCCCAGTAGCCAAGGCATTGGGTAGAGAGCCTCCGGCAACCCAATCCGCCAAATGTTGTGTAATGTATAAAGTGTTGTCATGTATAGTCAAATGTCACAGTATGCATAGTAAAATGTTATAATATATAGTCATAGTCCATATGTAATGTTATACCATAGTCAAAGGTATGTTGTTATCCTCTGTTAAGAAAAAAATCTACCAGAGCATTTATGGACATTTATACAAAGGCTCGAATGCATTGTTAGGTTTCGTTAAGTAACAGCCTGGAAATGGGCATTGGGTTACAATGCTCCAGGACTGCATTCTGCCCCAAGGCCGCTTCAACCCTCAAACCCGACAGGACTATTTGTCGAGGGCAAATTCTATTAAGTAGGGGGGTTTGTGATATCCCAGTACGGGATATTATCCCGTACAGTACTTAGGCCCTGTCAGGTTGAGTCCCTCTGTGTCCTAGGTTTCCTCCTGCAGTGTCTCTCCCATAGTAATATATATAGTGTATAGTGTTATGTGTGCTATGTATAAAGGACCTTTAACCCCTTAAGGACTAGGCCATTTTACACCTTAGGACCAGAGTGTTTTTTGAACATCTGGCCACTGTCACTTTAAACATTAATAACGCTGGACTGCTTTTAGTTATCATTCTGATTCCGAGACTGTTTTTTCGTGACATATTATACTTTAACATGGTGGTAAATTTATGTGGTAACTTGCATCCTTTCTTGGTGAAAAATCCCAAAATTTGATGAAAAAATTGTAAATTTTGCATTTTTCTAACTTTGAAGCTCTCTGCTTGTAAGGAAAATGGATATTCCAAATATTTTTTTTTGATTCACATATACAATATGTCTACTTTATGTTTGCATCATAAAATTGACAAGTTTTTACTTTTGGAAGACACCAGAGGGCTTCAAAGTTCAGCAGCAATTTTTCAATTTTTCTCAAAATTTTCAAACTCACTATTTTTCAGGGACCAGTTCAGGTTTGAAGTGGATTTGAAGGGTTTTCATATTAGAAATACCCCATAAAAAGACCCCATTATAAAAATTGCACCCCCAAACTATTCAAAATGACATTCAGTAAGTGTTTTAACCCTTTAGGTGTTTCACAGGAATAGCAGCAAAGTGAAGGAGAAAATTCACAATCTTAATTTTTTACACTTGCATGTTCTTGTAGACCGAATTTTTGAATTTTTACAAGGGGTAAAAGGATAAAATTTATACTTGTATTTGTAGCCCAATTTCTCTCGAGTAAGCACATACCTCTACTTGTCTATGTAAAGTGTTCGGCGGGTGCAGTAGAGGGCTCAGAACGAAGGAGCGACACGGAGATTTTGGAGAGTACATTTTTCTGAAATGGTTTTTGGGGGGCATGTTGCATTTGAATTTGTTTGGAATGTTTGTCAGGGGCCATGTGCGTTTACAAAGCCCCCCATGGTGGCAGAACAGTGAACCCCCCCACATGTGACCCCATTTTGGAAACTACTCCCCTTACAGAATTGAATAAGGGGTGCAGTGAGTATTTACACCCCACTGGCATTTGACAGATCTTTGGAACAGTGGGCTGAGCAAATGAAAAATTTAATTTTTCATTTTCACGGACCACTGTTCCAAAAATCTGTCAGACACCTGTGGGGTGTAAATGCTCACTGTACCCCTTATTACATTACGTGAGGGGTGTAGTTTCCAAAATGGGGTCACATGTTGGAGGGTCCATTGTTCTGGCACTATGGGGGCTTTGTAAACACACGTGGCCTTCAATTCCAGACACATTTTCTCTTCCAGATCCCAATGGCGCTCCCTCTCTTCTGAGCATTGTAGTTCACTGCAAATCACCAATTTAGGCTTCAAATGTACATAGTGCGCTCTTACTCTTGAGCCTTGTTATGCGCCCACAGATCATTTTGCGCCCACATCTGGGGTATTTCCGTACTCAGGAGAAATTGCGTTACAGATTTTGGGGGTCTTTTTTTCCTTTTACCTCTTGTGAAAATAAAAAGTAAAGGGCAACACCAGCATGTTAGTGTAAAAAAATTGCTTTTTTACACTAACAGACTGGTGTAGACCACAACTTTTCCTTTTCATAAGAGGTAAAAGGAGAAAAATCCCCCCAAAATTTGTAGTGTAATTTCTCCTGAGTACGGAGATACCCCATATGTGGCCCTAAACGGTTTCCTTGAAATACTACAGGGCTCCAAAGTGAGAGAGCGCCATGCGCATTTGAGGACTAAATTAGGGAATGCACAGGGGTGGACATAGGGGTATTCTACGCCAGTGATTCCCAAACAGGGTGCCTCCAGCTGTTGCTAAACTCCCAGCATGCCTGGACAGTCAGTGGCTGGAAACACTGCCGTGCAATAAGTTTTACATTTTTATTGGGGGGGGGGGGGGGGGGGGGGGACAGTGTAAGGGGGTGTATATGTAGTGTTTTACCCTTTATTATGTGTTAGTGTAGTGTTTTTAGGGTACATTTACACTGGCGGAGGCTTACAGTTAGTTCCCTGCTAGGAGTTTGCGCTGCGGCGAAAAGTTTGCCTCAGCTCATACTTGAAGCGGAAAACATACTGTAAGCCTGCCCGTGTGATTGTACCCTGTACGTTCACATGGGGGGGGGGGGGGGCAAATCTCCAGCTGTTTCAAAACTACAACTCCCAGCATGTACTGACAGACCATGCAGGCTGGGAGTTGTACTTTTGCAACAGCTGGATGCACACTGGTTGGAAAACCTTCAGTTAGGTTCTGTTATCTAACTCAATATTTTCCAACCAGTGTGCCTCCAGCTGTTGGAAAACTACAACTCTCAGCATGTACTGATCACCAAAGGGCATGCTGGGAGATGTTGTTATGCAACAGCTGGAGGTACGCAACTACAACTCCCAGCATGCTGGGATTTGCAGTTTTGCAACATCTGTAGAGCTACAGTATAGAGACCACTGCAAACTGTGGCCCTCCAGATGCTGCAAAACTACAAATCCGAGCTTGCCCAGACAGCAAACAGTTGTGTGGGCATGCTAGAAGTAGTAGTTTTGCAAGATCTGGAGGGCTATAGTTCAGAGACTACCATATAGTAATCTCAAACTGTAGCCCTCCAGTTGTTGCAAAACTACAACTCCCAGCATGCTCAAACAGTTGTCTGGGCATGCTGGAAGTTGTAGTTTTGCAACATCTGGAGTGCTCCAGTATAGAGACCACTATATAGTGGTCTCGGACTGCAGCCGTCCAGATGTTGCTAGGCAACTTACCGGCTTCCGTCGGATCCAGGGAACCTGCTGCACAACATCGCCGCCCGCCGATCTCCGACACCGATCGTCGCCCGCAGCCTCCGCAGGACTCCGGTGCCGGTCCTCTGTCATTTCCCCATTCTGCCCCGCCTATTGTGGGTGGGCAGGATGGAGAAAACGAAAGTTTACCCCCCCGCCCAGATCTGCTATTGGTGGTCGCGTCTAGACCACCAATAGCAGGGATAGGAGGGGTGGCACCCCTGCCACCTCACTCCTATCTCTTCAGGGGGATTGTGGGTGTCTTATACACACGCAATCCCCCTTATATTCCGGGTCACCATAGACCTGCAATGACCCGGAATCGCACAAATCGCAAGTGTGAATTCACTTGCAATTTGCGCCGATCGCCGACATGGGGGGGGTCTGATGACTCCCCTGGGCATTTGTGCGGGGTGACTGCTGATCGATATCAGCAGTCACCCCAGTACGGTTTTGCGACACGCGGCGGGGACCGAAATTCCCACGGACGTATGAGTACGTGCCTGGTCCTTAAGACCCAGAGTACAGGGACATACTCATACGTGCTGGGTCCTTAAGGGGTTAAGGACCTTTGAGTTAGTCACATGATAATGTGTTTACATGATGTGTTTGTTACCCAGAGAGCACCAGCTAACCAGGTGACCTGCAGCTTGACCTATGGGCTTCTGGCTCATCCCCCCTTTATAAGAGGGGCAGCCATTACAATCTCTCTCTTTGATCCTGAGGCACAGTAAATACCAGACGTCTCAAAGCTAGTGTCCAGCACATCTGGAGGCCTCAAGCCTACCTACAGCAACATGACAGTAAGTCAAGTCATCTATGTCTGCTGTCACTACCTACAGTTAAGTCAAGTCTATAGTTAAGTTTATTATAGTCAGCGTGTCTGTCCTAAAGTCTGTCAAAGTCACTAGAGATGAGCGTACTTTTCAAAAATTCGATTCGGCCGATTTGCCAAATTTTTCCGAAAAGTTTTTTTCGATCCGAATTTGTTTGCGGCGAATCAATATTAAAAAAGGCTATTTCTAGCCTACATACAGCCTCTATAGGGGTATAGAACACTTTGCTGTGTCCTAAAACGCATATGGAGTGTGCTGGGGTAGTGAAATAA
Organism: Hyla sarda; assembly: GCF_029499605.1. Lineage (NCBI taxonomy): Eukaryota > Metazoa > Chordata > Amphibia > Anura > Hylidae > Hyla > Hyla sarda. The sequence goes on from NC_079192.1 coordinate 245,586,362, forward strand.
TACTGTTATTCAGAATAGCATGCAGATTACCGGCATCCCTCTTAGGATCTCTGCCGCACAGCAGCACAATGACAGAACCTGGTGGTGGCATCAGTGTCAGGAGACCATATAGTGACTGAATGACATAGCGTGGAGGTACTGGCAGCATGAGGACACCATATAGTGGCTGAATGACACAGCGTGGATATGTTGGCAACAAGAGGAGACCATTTAGTGGCTGAAAAGCACAGCGTGGAGTTGGCTGATGCACTAGTACACTACACACCAGGGCTTCACAATCCCCCCCCCAAAAATATATGACATTTTGACAAATATTTCTCATAGGTAGCACCCGCTATCCAAAAATGAAAAATTTCCAGACCCAGGCCCCACCTCTGCGGCATCAGGAACCCATATATTGCCTGTAGGACACAGCCTGCAGTTGGCTGATGCACCAGTACACACCCGGGCTTCACAATCCCCTCCAAAAAACAACAACATTTTAGAAATTTTTTTAAGAAATACCTTTGTGTAAGAACAAGCGCATATCCAACAGTTCACAAGACTCTATAATGCAGGACGGTGGACCACACAAAGACTTTCTTCTAAAAAATAATAAACCACACAATGTTTGAAATTTTTTTACAAAAACTAATTCAATATGTGTGTAAGCGCATCTGTCTCCAAAAGATCAGATCACCAAAGGACTTTTTTCGCCCAAAATGATGAAGCAGAGTTAATCCCTGTCCGTATTTATTTATTTTTTATTTTCATAAAAAAAAATCACACGCAACAAGAGTTCCGTTGTGTAATGATTAGCATTCTGGAAAATTCTATTTTATTACCGATTAAAATTATCAGTAAATAAAAATAAATAAATAAATAAAACACTACCCAAGAGTGTTTAATTACCCCATACATTACACCAGGAGCAGTCAGGAGTAGGCCTCAGCAGTACCCAAGAGGCTTTAATAACCCCCTACCTTTGCACGATCAATTGCGAGATCGAGCAATACCAGGTGTGTTATGCCCTCAGATTTCCGGGGCCTCAGCCGTGCTCCACTGAACGGATTAGCGTGTCTCTATCTTTCAAGAACAGGTGCGTGTTGCGCGCTGAAACCAGTTCATGATAGGGATCTGGGATTGCAATTATTTAACCTTAAAAAGAGGAATTACCAGTAAGTGAGGGTCATAAGCTGGCGTTGATTAAGTCCCTGCTCTTTGTAGACACCGCCCGTCGCTATAAGCGATGGGATTAGTTAGTGAGTTGGTTAGTGAGGTCCTCGGATTGGCCCAGGAGGGGTAGGAGAAGGCCCTGGCAGAGCGCTGAGAATTTAACGATCATTGTTGAAATTTGCATTAAGCATGTATTTAGCTACTGCTAAACATCCAAAAATTTAAGGCCAAAGGCCAGAGGCACCAGGGAGACAAGTAGTTCCTGAAAGACACAGAATGAGTCTGGATCATGCATTTGCAGTACCCAAGAGGTTTTCATAACCCCTTACATTTAAAGATCAATGTTTACATTTGCATTAAGCATGTATTTAGCTACTGCTAAACTTCAAAAAATTATAGGCCCAAGGCCTGAGGCACCAGGGAGGCAAGTAGTTAGTGAAAGACACAGAATGAGTCTGGAGCAGTCATTTGCAGTACCCAAGAGGGTTTCATAACCCCTTACATTTAAAGATCAATGTTGACATTTGCATTAAGCATGTATTTAGCTACTGCTAAACTTCAAAAAAATTATAGTCCCAAGGCCAGAAGCATCAGTTTTCCCCATACTAGGAGCATAGTTGTCCCCCAGATTAGGCAGCATACATGTCCCCCAGATTAGGAGAATAGTTGTCCCCCAGAGTAGGCAGCATAGATGTCTCCCGGATTAGGATCTTACTTGTCCCCCTGATTAGGCAGCATAGATGTCCACCAGATTAGGATCTTAGTTGTCCCCCAGATTAGGAGCATAGTTGTCCCCCAGATTAGGCAGCATAGATGTCCCCCAGATTAGGCAGCATAGATGTCCCCCAGATTAGGCAGAATAGATGTCCCCCAGATTAGGAGCATAGTTGTCCCCCAGATTAGGCAGCATAGATGTCCCCCAGATTAGGCAGAATAGATGTCCCCCAGATTAGGAGCATAGTTGTCCCCCAGATTAGGCAGCATAGATGTCACCCAGATTAGGCAGCATAGATGTCCCCCAGATTAGGCAGCATAGATGTCCCCCAGATTAGGAGCATACTTGTCCCCCAGAGTAGGCAGCATAGATGTCCCCCAGATTAGGAGCATACTTGTCCCCCAGATTAGGCAGCATAGATGTCCACCAGATTAGGAGTTTAGTTGTCCCCCAGATTAGGAGCATAGTTGTCCCCCAGATAAGGAGCATAGATGTCACCCAGATTAGGCAGCATAGTTGTCACCTAGATTAGGCAGCATAGTTGTCCCCCAGATTAGGCAGCATAGTTGTCCCCAATCAGCGTGGACCTGTCAGAGCCAATCAAAGGGCCGTATGTGGCAAGCAGGCCGTACAATGCCCAGGTCTGCCCCAGAGGGTTTCCAAACTAACCACAATAGAGAAAATTTTGTTGAAGGAGCATGGTCAATCTACTCAGACCCATCTGTTATTGATGGCTGGAAATCCTGGCTGATCCATCCCTGATTCATCTTGACAAACGTCAGTCTCTCCACATTTTGAGTGGACAGACGAGTTCGCCTTGGGGTTACTATAGGCCCGGCCGCACTAAACACCCGCTCTGAGGCACACTACTGGCCGGGCAGGACAGCTTTTCCAGGGCAAACTCTGCTAGTTGCGGCCATAAATCGAGTTTGGCTGCCCAGAAGTCCAGCGGATCTTCAAAGGTTGTTGGCAGGGTCATGTCGAGGTAAGCCACCACCTGCTAGTTCAGGTCCTGCACCATGTCCACCTGCTGCTGATGAGTAGCTTCACTATGCGGCTGAAGGAAGCTACTCATCAGGGACTGTAGACTCCGGCTGCTGCTGATTGAGCAGGTACTGCTCCTGCCACCCCTCCCCAGCAGCCGTGGAAGGTGAGCGCAGAGGGCTCCCCGAGTCAGACCTGCTAGCGGATGGACCATGTGGCCGATAGGCATCGGCCAACCGACTACGTAGAAGCTCCCTGAAGTAGGTCAGTTTGTCCTCTCTCTCAGTGGGTGTAAAAAAGGCCCCCATTCTGGGCCGGTAGCGAGGGTCTAATAAGGTGGAGATCCAGAAGTCATCGCGCTGACGAATTTTGACAATTTGGGGGTCACTACACAAGCAACTCAGCATGCATTGTGCCATTTGTGACAGTGACTCGTTGGGACTACCTGCCTTCATCTCCACTGCATACTGCCACGGTGTGTCTGGGTCCTCTGTCTCGCCTCCCTCGTAATAACCCTCCAGCTCCTCTGGCTGCTGCCGCTCCTCCTCTCCTGTCCAATGACCAGAAACACTGGCCATCTCATCCACCGTAAACTGTGCTCCGCTCTGCCCCTCATCATCCTCCAGTTCATCCCCCACAGGACTCCTGTAGCCTTCTGATGTAGGCGCAATGTCTCCATTGCCGTGACCAGCCATGTTTTCAATCATTTTTTTGAGTAAATGTATGAGTGGAATTACGTCGTTCATGGCGTAATTTGAGCGACTAACAAAAAATGTGGCTTCCTCAAATGGCCTCAGCAAACGGCAGGTGTCACGTATGAGCTGCCACTCGTTCACATTGAAGTTACACAGGGGAGTACTCCTATCTGCTTGTATCATCAAAAAATCCGTGATGGCTTTTCTTTGTTTGTATAGTCTGTCCAACATATGGAGGATGGAATTCCAACGTGTGGCAACGTCACAAATGAGACTATGTTGTGGGATACCGTTCTGATGCTGCAGCTCAAGCAAAGTGTGCTTGGCGGTGTACGAGTGGCTGAAGTGCATGCACAGTTTCCTTGCCATTGTCAGGACGTCTTGCAAATGGGGTGAAGACTTCATGAACTTCTTGACAACCAGATTCAACACGTGTGCCATGCAGGGCGAATGGTTCACACTTCCTTGTCGCAGCACGGCCACAATTTTCTTCCCATTGTCGATCACCATGGTTCCCATTTCCAGATTTCATGGAGTAAGCCATACTCTGATTTCTTCCCTAATGAACTTCAGCAGTTCCTCCCCTGTGTGACTCCGTTTGCCAAGGCAAACCATGTGAAGGACGGCTTGACACCGCTGTGCCCTACACACGTCTTACGATGAAGGGCCACCGAGATTTGGACGTGCAGTGGAGGCCGAGGACACGGGGGAGGAGGAGGCGCACACTGTAAAAGGACCAACTGCCTGGGAGCGAGAGCGTGGAGGAGGAAGCGGTGTGACCTGTCCAAGTTTCTGTTGTGGCTGTGCAGGAACAACATTTACCCAGTGGGTCGTAAAAGACATGTATTGTCCCTGCCCGTAGTTACAGCTCCACACGTCGGCGCTGCCGTGCACTTTTGAACACACCGACAGGCTCAAGGACTGGCCCACCTTCTCTTGTACAAACTTATGCAGGGCTGGTACTGCCTTCTTCGCAAAGAAATTACGGCTTGGGACTCTCCACCTCAGCTCGGCACAAGCCATCAATTCTCTGAAAGCTGCAGAGTCCACCAGTTGGAAAGGGAGGGACTGCAACACCAGCAACTTGGACAGGAGCACATTCAACTTCTGCGCCGTTGGATGAGTGGGTGCATACTGTTGTCTCTTGGACATGGCTTCGCCGATCGATTGTTGGCGGAATGGCTGACTACAAGCAGAAGAAGCAGGAGTGCAAGAAGGAGGGCTTGACACATTGCTCCTTTCGGCTGAGGTGGTGGAGCCTTAACTGGATGACGGAGGGAGCGGATGGCCACTGGGTGATGCAGCAGGCTGGACCACTACATCGGAGCCACGGTTATCCCAGTCTGCTTTATGGTGGCGAATGATGTGTTGACGCAGGGCCGTGTTGCAGAGATTGGGACCCTGGCCACGCTTCCCTTTCTGCCCACAGATTTTGCATGTGACTATGCTAAGGTCCTCCGGATTCTTTAGGAAGAACAACCACACCGCAGAGTAGCTGATTTTCCCACCCACAGTCCGCACTATTTCACTGCTATTGGCGCCGTCTCCAGGAACTCCTGTTCCACAACCTCCCTGAATGGTAGCTTCCCGTGAAGCAAGTGGTCTCCCCCTGGCACGTTTGGCTCCTGAATTTCCACTACTGCCACCACAACGCTGATTGCCAACCGTGCTACCGCCTTGCTGCCTCATAGACAAAGCACATTTTTTCTCCTGATGATGATGAAGCCCCGGCTTCTGCACCCAGCTCCCAATTGCGATCGGCTTCATCATCATCAAAAGATGTGTGCACGTCCCTGATGTCCTCCTCTTGTTCCACAACAGTGTCTGCCTCAGGACCCTGAACAATTGAAACACCGCCTCTCACGTCACTCTCCGCATCACTACTTGCCCGCCTTGCGGAGCAAGCGATGCATGTCTCCTCACATTCTTGGCTGCCCATTAGCTGCTGACTGTCCTCTATTGGATCGTCCTCAGTAAATAGTGGAGCTGAACCCAAAGCATGAGATACTTCTTTGGGAGAGGGAACAGCATAGGACAAAGGAAATGGGATTACGGGGACTGCTCCAGGGCCATGCCAACTGAGGGTTGTGTCTGAGGAACTCACCGACTCATGACTGGGGTTGTCACATGTCGCTTGTGATGATGGGGATGAGTGTGCAAACCAATTGACGAGGAGAGATGGGTCGACGACACGACTGCTGGGTGTTAACGGGAGCTCAGGCTTATTGCTGCGACTCCTGCTGCCTCTCGCCCCAAGTCTGCTGCCAACTCTGCCTGATGTATGTAGGCCTCTGCCCCTTCTCTGTGCACGTCCTGGCACTTCCCTGCCTGACATACTTAGTGCATTTATGAGGGTATTGAACAGCAGCAGGCAATTACTTACGGCTGTCCTTTCAAAGTATATAGGCCCTAGACAGAATAACAGTTACTAAATAGTACACTCCTTTGTTGTATGTATGCCCTTTGCAATAATGAGTGCACTGGTATGCGTATTTCTACGCAGAAAAAACACTTTCTTTTTTAAATACACCAGCAGGTGCATACTAATGTGTGGGATAGCACTGAATTTAGCACCGAGACAGAATAACAGGTAGTAAATAGTACACTACTTGGTTCTATGTATGCCCTTTGCAATGATGAGCGCACTGTTAAGCGTATTTGTACGCAGGAAAAACTTTTTTTCTTTAACCCCTTAAGGACCAGGCCATTTTACACCTTAGGACCGGAGCGTTTTTTGAACATCTGACCACTGTCACTTTAAGCATTAATAACTCTAAGACGCTTTTACCTATCATTCTGATTCCAAGATTGTTTTTTCGTGACATATTCTACTTTATGTTATTGATAAAATTTTGTCGATACTTGCATCGTTTCTTAGTGAAAAATTCCCAAATTTGCGGAAAAAATTGAAAATTTTGCATTTTTCTAACTTTGAAGCTCTCTGCTTGTAAGGAAAATGGATATTCCAAATTTAAAAAAAATTTTATTCACAAATACAATATGTCTACTTTATGTTTGCATCATAAAATTGACGTGTTTTTACTTTTGGAAGACACCAGAGGGCTTCAAAGTTCCGCAGCAATTTTCCAATTTTTCACAAAATTTTAAAACTCACTATTTTTCAGGGACCAGTTCAGGTTTGAAGTGGATTTGCAGGGTCTTCATATTAGAAATACCAAACAAATGACCCCATTATAAAAACTGCAACCCCCAAAGTATTCAAAATGACATTCAGTCAGCGTTTTAACCCTTTAGGTGTTTCACAGGAATAGCAGCAAAGTGAAGGAGAAAATTCACCATCTTCGTTTTTTACACTCGCATGTTCTTGTAGACCCAATTTTTGAATTTTTACAAGGGGTAAAAGGAGAAAATTTATACTTATTTTTGTAGCCCAATTTCTCTCGAGTAAGGACATACCTCATATGTTCATGAAAAGTGTTCGGCGGGCGCAGTAGAGGGCTCAGAAGCGAAGGAGCGACAAGGGGATTTTGGAGAGTATGTTTTTCTGAAATGGTTTTTGGGGGGCATGTTGCATTTAGGAAGCCCCTATGGTACCAGAACAGCAAAAAATCCCCACATGGCATACCATTTTGGAAACTAGACCCCTTGGGAAACGTCACAAGGGGTAAAGTGAACCTTAATACCCCACAGGTGTTTCACGACTTTTGCATATGTAAAAAAAAAATATATATTTTTTCACTAAAATGTGTGTTTCCCCCCAAATTTCCCATTTTTGCAAGGGTTAATAGCAGAAATATCCCCCAAAATTTGTAACCCCATCTCTTCTGAGTATGAAGGTACCCCATAAGTGGACCTGAAGTGCACTACGGGCGAACTACAATGCTCAGAAGAGAAGGAGTCATATTTGGCTTTTGGAGAGCAAATTTTGGTCGGGGGGCATGTCGCATTTAGGAAGCCCCTATGGTGCCATGACAGCAAAATAACCCCCACATGGCATACTATTTTGGAAACTAGACCCCTTTAGGAACGTAACAAGGGGTACAGTGAGCATTTACCCCCCCCCACTGGTGTCTGTCAGAACTTTGGAACAGTGGGCTGGACAAATTTTTTTATTTGCACAGCCCACTGTTCCAAAGATCTGTCAGACACCAGTGGGGTGTAAATTCTCACTGCACCCCTCATTACATTCCGTGAGGGGTGTAGTTTCCGAAATGGGGTCACAGGTGTTTTTTTTTTTTTTTTTGCGTTTGTCAAAACCGCTGTAACAATCAGCCACCCCTGTGCAAATCACCTAAAATGTACATGGTGCACTCTCCCTTCTGGGCCTTGTTGTGCGCCCCCAGAGCACTTTGCGCCCACTTATGGGGTATCTCCGTAGTCGGGAGAAATTGCATTACAAATTTTGGGGGGCCTTTTTCCCTTTTACCTCTTGTCAAAATGAAAAGTATAGGGCAACACCAGCGTGTTAGTGTAAAAAATTTATTTTTTTACACTAACATGATGTTGTAGACCCCAACTTCACCCTTTCATAAGGGGTTAAAGGAGAAAAAGCCCCCCAAAATTGGTAACACAATTTCTCCCGAGTACGGCGATACCCCATATGTGACCCTAAACTGTTGCCTTGAAATGCGACAGGGCTCCGAAGTGAGAGCGCCATGCGCATTTGAGGCCTGAATTAGGGATTTACATAGGGGTGGACATAGGGGTATTCTACGCCAGTGATTCCCAAACAGGGTGCCTCCAGCTGTTGCAAAACTCCCAGCATGCTTGGACAGTCAATGACTGTCCGGCAATACTGGGAGTTGTTGTTTTGCAACAGCTGGAGGCTCCATTTTGGAAACAGTGGCATACCGAACGTTTTTCATTTTTATTGGGGAGGGGAGGGGGGCTGTGTAGGGGTATGTATATATGTAGTGTTTTTTACTTTTTATTTTATTTTGTGTTAGTGTAGTGTAGTGTTTTTAGGGTACAGTCACACGGGCGGGGGATTACAGAGAGTTCCCGCTGCGAGTTTGAGCTGCCGCGCAAAATTTGCTGCATCGCAAACTTGCAGCCTGATACTCACTGTAAGCCCCCTGCCCATGTGAATGTACCCTGTACATTCGCAGGGGGGAGGGGACCTCCAGCTGTTACAAAACTACAACTCCCAGCATGCACAGTTTATCAGTGCATGCTGGTAGTTATAGTTTTGCAACAGCTGGAGGCACACGGTTGGGAAACACTGAGTTAGGAAACAGACAATGTTTCCCAACCAGTGTGCCTCCTGTTGTTGCAAAACCACAACTCCCAGCATTCTCAGGCATGCTGGGAGTAGTAGTTCGGCAACATCTTTAGAGCCAGATGTTGCCGAACTACAACTCCCAGCATGCTGGGAGTTGTAGTTTTGCAACATCTGGAGGACTAGTTTGCAGATCACTAATACAGTGGTTCCCAATCTGTGCCCTTCCAGATGTTGCAAAACTACAACTCCCAGTATGCCCTTACTGTCCAGGCATGCTGGGAGTTGTAGTTCTGCAACATCTGAAGGGCCAGATGTTACAGAACTACAACTCCCAGCATGCCTGGACAGTAAGGACATGCTGAGGATGTGTAGTTTTGCAACATCTGGAAGGGCACAGTGGTCTCCAAACTGTGGACCTCCAGATGTTGCAAAACTGCAACTCCCAGCATGCCCAGACGCCAAGGGCTGTCTGGGCATTCTGGGAGTTGTAGTATACAGGGTCCCATTACAGCAATGCATGTCGCTTTCTGGCGATGTGCATTGCTGTAAAGGGCCCGACCGCGGCTGAAGATCTACTCACCTGTCGCCGCCGCCATCTTCCTCGCCGGGATGCGGGTCTTCAGGGACAAGGTAAGTATTGGGGCTGATCCCGAGCACTCCCCCGTCCCCCGCCGCGTCCTCCGGTCTTCCTCCCATCCTCTCCGGACTTCCAGGGGCCGGGCAGGACGGGAGGAAGTAACCGCCCCCCCTCCTGCGATTGGTCGGTTAGTAAACCGACGGATCGCAGGGGATCGGAGGAGGTGGCAGGCTTGCCACCTCGCTCCGATACTTCAGCATGGTCCTGGCTGTCTGCGACAGCCGGGATCATGCGAAATTACCGGGCGGTTGGGTCCCAGAGACCTGATCAGCCCGGTATCGCCGCAGATCGCAAGGGACCCCCTCGGCGTTTGCCCTGGATGCCTGCTGAAGGATTTCAGCAGGCATCCAGTTCCGATCTCTGCCTGGCGAGCGGCAGAGATCGGAAATACAACAGGACGTTCTGTAACGTCCTTGGGCATTAAAGCCCAGGTAGTGAGGACGTTAGAGAACGTCCTATGTCCTTAACAGGTTAATACACCGGCAGGTGTATAACGTGTGGTATAACACTGAATTTAGCACAGAGACAGAAAAAAAGGTAGTATATGGCACGCTATTTGCTTGTATGTAGGCCCTTTGCAATGATAAGGCCACTGTTAACCTCTTCAGGACGCAGGGCGTATAGATACGCCCTGCATTCCGAGTCCTTAAGGACGCAGGGCGTATCCATACGCCCGTGGGAATTCCGATCCCCACCGCTAGCCGGTTGGGGACCGGAGCCGGATGCCTGCTGAAATCGTTCAGCAGGCATCGCAGCATATCGCCCAGGAGGGTCATTATGCCCCCCCATGTCGGCGAACAATTCAGCAAAGCGATCTGCGGCGGATTCCGGGTCAATCGGGTCTCCAGTGACCCGGAATTACAGGCTGTTCGGGGCCGTCTCTGATGGCCCCGAACAGCCATAGCCTGCCGACCAATCAGGGCACCTGTTGCGGGTGTCACTCCCGCAACCCGCTCCGCCCCTCTTCCGGAGGACGTGAGCGGGTGCGGGACGTGGACCCCGGCAGCTGGGGACCCCAATCCCAGGCGTCCCTGTTGGGATCGGGGCCCCAGGAGCGACGGCGGCGAGGGACTGACCTGTGTTCCGGAGCAGCAGTAGGAGGCGAGTGACAGCCTCCTGCTGTTGCTTAGCAACAGCTCCCAGCATGCAAAAAGGGCATGCTGGGATCTGTAGTTATGCAACAGCAGGAGGCAGACCACCAAAACTCCCAGCATTCCCTTATGGGCATGCTGGGACTTATAGTTTTGCAACAGCTGGAGGCACATTTTTTCTATGGAAAAGTGTACCTTCAGCTGTTGTATAACTACAACTCCCAGCTTGCACAAACAGCTAAAGTGCATGCTGGGAGTTGTAGTGGTGCATCTGCTGGTTGCATAACTACAACTCCCAGCATGCCCGTCCGCTGTCGGTGACTGCTGAGAGTTGTAGTTTTGCAACAGCTGAAGGCACACTGGTTGTTAAACTCAGTTTTTTTTACCTAACTCAGTGTTTCACGACCGGTGTGCCTCCAGCTGTTGAAAACTACAACTCCCAGCATGCACCGTTTATGCTGGGAGTTGTAGTTTTGCAACAGCTGGAGGCACACTGGTTGTGAAACACTGAGTTAGGTCACAAACTCAGTGATACATAACCAGTGTGCCTACAGCTGTTGCAAAACTAAAACTCTCAGCATGTACAGTCTGTCAGCGCATGCTGGGAGTTGTAGTTTTTCAACAGCAGGATGTTCCCCCCCTCCCCAATGTGAACGTACAGGGTACACTCACATGGGTTGAGGTTTACAGTAAGTATCCAGCTGAAAGTTTGAGCTGCGGCAAATTTTCTGCCACAGCTCAAACTGCCAGCGAGAAACTACTGTGAACCCCTGCCCGTGCGACTGTACCCTAAAAACACTACACTATACTAACACAAAATAAAATAAAAAGTAAAAAACACTACAAATACACATACCCCTACACAGCCCCCCTCCCCAATAAAAATGAAAAACGTCTGGTATGCCACTGTTTCCAAAACGGAGCCTCCAGCTGTTGCAAAACAACTACTCCCAGTATTACCAGACAGCCACTGACTGTCCAGGCATGCTGGGAGTTTTACAACAGCTGGAGGCACCCTGTTTGGGAATCTCTGGTGTAGAATACCCCTATGCAAGTCCCTAATTTAGGCCTCAAATGGGCATGGCGCTCTCATTTTGGAGCCCTGTCGTATTTCAAGGCAACCGTTTAGAGTCACATATGGGGTATCGCCGTACTCGGGAGAAATTGTGTTACAAATTTTGGGCGGTAGTTTCTGCTTTTACCCTTTTTAAAAATGTAAAATTTTTGGGAAAACAAGCATTTTAGGTAAAAAAAAAAAAAAAAGATATTTTTTTTATATATTCAAAAGTTGTGAAACACCTGTGGGGTATAAAGGTTCACTTAACCCCTTGTTACGTTTACCGAGGGGTCTAGTTTCCAAAATAGTATGCCATGTGTTTTTTTTTTTTTTTGCTGTCCTGGCACCATAGTGGCAAACTCAATGCGACATGCCCCCTGAGCAAAATTTGGTCTCAAAAAGCCAAATATGACTCCTTCTCATCTGAGCATTGTAGTTCGCCCGTAGTGCACTTCAGGCCAACTTATGGGGTACCTCCATACTCAGAAGAGATGGGGTTACAAATTTGGGGGGAAATTTTCTGCTATTAACCCTTGCAAAAATGTGAAATTTGGGGGGAAACATTTTTGTGAAATTTTTTAATTTATTTTTTTACATATGCAAAAGGCGTGAAACACCTGTGGGGTATTAAGGCTCACCTTATTGCTTTTTACGTTCCTCAAGGGGTCTAGTTTCCAAAATGGTATGCCATGTGTTTTTTTTGCTGTTCTGGCACCATAGGGACTTCCTAAATGCAACATATCCCCCAAAAACCATTTCAGAAAAACTTACTCTCCAAAATCCCCTTGTCGCGCCTTCGCTTCTGAGCCCTCTACTGCGCCCGCCGAACGCTTTACATAGACATATGAGGTATGTCCTTACTCGAGAGAAATTGGGCTACAAATATAAGTATACATTTTCTCCTTTTACCCCTTGTAAACATTCAAAAATTGGGTCTACAAGAACATGCGAGTGTAAAAAATGAAGATTGTGATTTTTTTCCTTCACTTTGCTGCTATTCCTGTGAAACACCTAAAGGGTTAAAATGCTGACTGAATGTCATTTTGAATACTTTGGGGGGGGGGGGGGGGGTGTAGTTTTTATAATGGGGTCATTTATGGGGTATTTCTAAGATGAAGACCCTTCAAATCCACTTCAAACCTGAACTGGTCCCTGAAAAATAGTGAGTTTGGAAATTTTGTGAAAAATTGGAAAATTGCTGCTGATATTTGAAGCCCTCTGATGTCTTCCAAAAGTCAAAACATGTCAATTTTATGATGCAAACATAAAGTAGACATATTGGAAATGTGAATAAAAAAAAAATTATTTGGAATATCCATTTTCCTTACAAGCAGAGAGCTTCAAAGTTAGAAAAATTCCAAATTTTCAAATTTTTCATCAGATGTTGGGATTTTTCACCAAGAAAGGATGCAAGTTACCACAAAATTTTACGACTAGGTTAAAGTAGAATATGTCACGAAAAAACAATCTCGGAATAAGAATGATAACTAAAAGCATTCCAGAGTTATTAATGTTTAAAGTGACAGTGGTCAGAATTGCAAAAAACGCCCGAGTCCTTAAGGTGAAAAAGGGCTAAGTCCTTAAGAGGTTAAGTGTATTTGTACGCAAGAAAAACTTTTTTTTTTCTTTCATACACCGGCAGGTGTATAATGTGTGGTATAACACTGAATTTAGCACAGAGACAGAATAACAGGTGAAAAATGGTAAAAAGGCACTAAAGTCCACACTAATATAACTTATTTCTGAACAGCAGCAGAACCCAACAGTGCAGCACCACAAAAAAAATCCAGGGATTAAACCCTAAATTGCACTCTGTCACACAATTCTGAGCAGCAGAAGATTTGTGGAGCAAATAAAATTAACCTCAATTGGGCTGAAAAATGAGGAGATAAGATGCTTCAGAAAGTTCAGGCAGCTTGGAGATCTGTATGAGGCAGCTGACAGCTATCTGCCCCTCTCTGCTGCAATGCTCAATAACGTGAATAGGAGGTTTAGCAATCATCATCATCCTTCTCAGTGTAACAGCACAGCACTCTGCACTCCTGTCTTTCCCTAATGCTGATGTGACTAGCAGTTGCAGTGTAACGCTCTGGTATGAGCCATTCACACACACGCAGTCCCGTCCTCTCCATCTGAGTGCATAGATGAAATGAAGAGAGGCAAGATGGCCCCCGATTATATAGGGGCTGTGACATCACAGGTGTCAGTAAACACTGATAGGCTGCATCTCACATGTGATTCAGGGTCAGCCCGCCTACCTTCATTCACGCCGCTGTTTCCCGCCCTCCCATAATCCCCTACCCCATGTACTCACATGTGGATCCGCCATCTTAGGTCTCCAAAAGCCTGAAACGCTGTAAAATGGAGTTTAATGAAGCGATTTGCGCGATAGAATCGCGGCGATATTCCTATTCATTGCAAATCGAATTTTTCATGAAATTCGTAACTAATTCGGGTTTGTCAACTTCGATTCGCTCATCTTTAAAAGTCACTACAAGTCCCAGAAAGCTGCGATGAAAAAACTGTCTGCATCCTGGCACCCGCATCGAGTGCACCCTCCGCGCTTACTGCAATGCTATTTACTGAATCATCTGACTCCATAATTGTGGATAGTGCTTAGTAGCTTAGTGTCCAATAAATATAATGAATGATCTTCCATCTGATAACTATAATGCTATACTTCAAAGATCAAGCGTAATGGTTTTGGTGGGGGAATGCTTTTGGTCCCAACCAAAAGGGATCACCCCCTTTGAAAGGGTTCTCTGGTGCTTAGACATCTTATCCCCTATCCAAGGGATAGGGGATAAGATGCCTGATCGTGGGAGTCCCGCCGCTGGGGACCCCCGTAATCTTGCACGCGGCACCCCGTTTGTAATCAGTCCCCGGAGCGTGTTCGCTCCGGGACTGATTACCGGCGACTACAGGGCGCCGTGTGACGTCACGCCCCCGCCCCGTGTGATGTCATGCTCCGCCCCTCAATGCAAGCCTACGGGAGGGGGGCGTGGCAGCTATCCTTTGGATAGGGGATAAGATGTCTGAGCACCGGAGAACCCCTTTAATGCTAATCCTTTTTCCTATTTAGTTATACACCTGAATGTAAATTAAAGACTAATATTAAGAATATTAAGGTTTTAGTTATTTAAGTTGTTTCTTCAGTAACTATATTTAGTCAATACACAGACAAAAAAACATAGACTACAATTTTTTTTCCTTGGAAACTGAGTAGTTGACTCAGTTTGTCACAAATACAAGGGATAATGTACAGTATATTTCCATTATCTTATAATTTCCTGACAATGAAAACTTTCAACTCTTCCTTCCTGCCTTCAAGATATACATTGACTAAATGTTAATAAACAGCACCTTGTTCACTGAGCGTATGCATTTAAGTTTAGATTAAGAACTTCCCGTAACCTTCAACATCATGATCACCTTGTATGGCTCTCCGTTTATCCTCATGGAAAGGGCAGGGAATATCTGTTTAGTAAACATACAGTCATGGCCAGAAATTTTTCAAGAAAATTAAGTATTTCTCAATGAAAAGGATTGCAGTAACATATGTTTTGCTATACACGTTTATTCCCTTGGAACTAAACCAAAAAAGGGAGGAAAAAAAAGCAAATTGGACATAATGTCACACCAAACTCCAAAAATGGTTTGGACAAATAATTGGCACCCTCAACTTAATATTTGGTTGCACACCCTTTGGAAAAAATAACTGAAATTTGTTGTTTCCTATAACCATCAATAAGCTTCTTACACCTCTCAGCCGGAATGTTGGACCACTCTTGCTTTGCAAACTGCTCCAGGTCTCTCTTATTGGAAAGGTGCCTTTTCCCAAAAGCAATTTTAAGATCTCTCCACAGGTGTTCAATGGGATTTAGATCTGGACTCATTGCTGGCCACTTCAGAACTCTCCAGCGCTTTGTTGCCATCCATTTCTGTGTGCTTTTTGACATATGTTTGGGGTCATTGTCCTGCTGGAAGACCCAAGATCTCGGACGCAAACCCAGCTTTCTGACATTGGGCTATACAGTGCAACCTAAAATCCGTTGGTAATCCTCAGATTTCATGATGCCTTTCACACATTCAAGGCACCCAGTGCCAGAGACAGCAAAACAACCCCAAAACATCATTGAAACTCCACCATATTTCACTGTAGATACTGTGTTTTTTTTTTTTTTTTTTGCAGGCCTCATTCCGTTTTTGGTAAACAGTAGAATGATGTACTTTACCAAAAAGCTCTATCTTGGTCTCATCTGTCCACAAGATGTTTTCCCAGAAGGATTTTGGCTTACTCAAGTTTATTTTGGCTTGCTCAAGTTTATTTTTGCATTTTTATGTCTCTGCGTCAACAGTGGGGTCATCCTAGGTCTCCTTCCATAGCGTTTCATTTCATTTAAATGTTGATAGTTTGCGCTTACTAAGATGCTCCCTGAGCCTGCAGGACAGCTTAAATATCTTTGGAACTAGTTAGAGGCTGCTTATCCACCATCCGGACTATCCTGCGTTGACACCATTCATTATTATTTCTCTTCCGTCCACTCCCCAACGAGATTAGCTACAGTGCCATGGGTTACAAACTTCTTGATAATATTGCGCACTGTGGACAAAGGCAAATCTAGATCTCTGGAGATGGACTTGTAACCTTGAGATTGTTGATATTTTTCCCCAATTTTGGTTCTCAAGTCCTCAGACAGTTCTTTTCTCCTCTTTCTGTTGTCCATGCTTAGTGTGGCACATGCAGACTGTCACGCCGAGCGCTCCGGGTCCTGCTGCCTCCCCGGAGCGCTCACGGCGTTCCTCTGCATGCAGCGCTCCGGTCAGCACCACTGACCGCGAGCGCTGCTTCCGTGTCACCAGAGTGGACACGATCCGAGGCACGGGACACACCCACTCTCGGATCGCGCCCCATGTTTCTCACCTGCCCCGTCCTCCTGCTCAGTCCCAGCACGTGCGGCCCCGCTCTCTAGGGCGCACGCGCACCGGGTCTCTCAGATTTAAAGGGCCAGTGCACCATTGATTGGTGCCTGGCCCAATTAGTTCCAAGCACTCCCTACATTATAAAAGTCCACCTCCCCTTCCTGTCCCTGCCGGATCTTGTTGCCTTGTGCCAGTGAAAGCGTTCCCGTGTGTCCTTTGCCTGTGTATCCAGCCCCTTGCCGTTGCCCTTGACTACGAACCGTTGCCGCCTGTCCCGACCTTCTGCTACGTCTGACCTTGCCTTTGCCTAATCCTTGTGTACCGCACCTGACTCAGCAGTCAGTGAGGTTGAGTCGCTATCGGGTGGAACGACCTGGGGGTTACCTGCCGCAGCAAGTCCATCCCGCTTTGCGGCAGGCTCTGGTGAAAACCAGTAACCTCTTAGATTCCGTTTCCCTGGTACAGCCCACGCTATCACCTCACTGACACAGAGGATCCACCACCTGTGTCCTCCCTGCATACCAGTCCAGATCGTGACAGTAGATCCGGCCATGGATCCCGCTGAGGTCCCGCTGCCCAGTGTCGCTGACCTAACCTCCGTGGTCGCCCAGTAATCTCAGCAGATAGCGCTACAAGGACAACAGCTGACTCAGTTGACTGCTATGATACAAAAGCTTCTGCCTCAACATCAGCAACCATCTCCTCCGCCAGCTCCTGCATCACCTCCGCAGCGAGTGGCCACTTCCAGACTCCGCTTGTCCCTACCTGACAAGTTTGATGGGGACTCTAAATTGTGCCGTGGGTTCCTGTTCCAGTGTTCCCTGCACCTGGAGATGATGTCAGACCAATTCCCTACAGAACGGTCTAAGGTGGCGTTCGTGGTCAGCTTGCTCTCTGGAAAGGCCTTGTCCTGGGCCACACCGCTTTGGGACCGCAACGATCCTGCCACTGCTACTATCCAGTCCTTCTCAGAAGTACGCAGTGTCTTCGAGGAGCCAGCTCGGGCTTCTTCAGCCGAGACAGCCCTATTGAACCTTCTCCAAGGGAGTTCTTCTGTGGGCGAGTACGCCATCCAGTTCCGCACCCTCGCCTCAGAGCTATCCTGGAATAATGAGGCCCTCTGCGCGACCTTCAAGAAAGGCTTATCCAGTCACATCAAAGATGTGCTGGCCGCATGAGAAATTCCTGCTACCCTGTCTGAACTCATCCATTTGGCCAACCGCATTGACATGCGTTTCACCGAAAGACGCCAGGAGCTTTGTCAGGAAAAGGATCTTGTTCTCACCAGGCGGTTTCCTCCCCTGGCACCTCTCTTCCAGCGTCCTTTGCAATCTGTTCCTGTACCTCCCGCCAAGGAGGCCATGCAAGTGGATCGGTCTCGCCTGACCCTACAAGAGAAGGCTTGCCGTAGGAATGAAAACCTGTGCCTATACTGTGCAAGCACCGAACATTTCCTAAAGGACTGTCCTATTCGTCCTCCGCGTCAGGGAAACGCGAGCACCTAGTTAACGTAGGAGAGGCGTTGCTAGGTGTGAATTCTTCCTCTCCTAGACTGACTATACCTGTGTGGATTGTTACATCCGCTAATACTTCCTTCTCCGCTGTGGCCTTCTCTGACTCAGGTTCAGCAGGAAGTTTAATTGAAGCCTCCCTCATCAACAAGTTCAATATTCCAGTTACCTGTCTTGTCAAACCTCTCTTCATTTCATCCATCAATGGAGAAAGGCTGGTCTGCACTGTGCGTTACCGCACTCAACCTCTGCTCATGAGTGTGGGAATTCACCATCACGAACACATTGAATTTTTTGTGCTGCCCAACTGTACTTCTGAAATTCTTCTGGGCTTGCTTTGGCTCCAACGTCACTCGCCTAGTCTCGACTGGGCCACTGGGGGCATTTAAAGTTGGGGATCTTCTTGCCACAAGCGTTGTCTTCACTCAGTACCTTCTTGCCAAGTCTCCATTACAACTCCATTGCCAGGTTTTCCTAAGGCCTATCAGGACAATGCTGATGTCTTCTGCAAAAAGCAAGCAGAAATCTTACCTCCACACAGACCTTATGACTGTCCTATCGATTTGCTCCCTGGTACCACACCACCCCGTTGTAGTATAAACCCACTTTCTGCCCCGGAAACACAAGCCATGACGGAGTACATCCAGGAAAACCTCAAAAGAGGTTTTATCTGAAAATCTTCTCCAGCCGGAGCCGGATTCTTCTTCGTGGCTAAGAAGGACGGGTCGCTACGCCCTTGTATCGACTACCGTGGCCTTAATAAGATCACTGTGAAAAATTGCTACCCTCATCTCTGAACAATTCGATCGATTGCGTGGAGCTAAGGTCTTCACCAAACTTGACCTAAGAGGCGCCTATAATCTCATCCACATTTGTGAGGGCGACGAGTGGAAAACCGCCTTCAATACCAGAGATGGACACTTTGAATATCTAGTCATGCCATTTGGTCTGTACAACGCCCCAGCAGTCTTCCAGGACTTTGTCAACGAGATCTTCCGGGACTTGCTGTATTCCTGTGTGGTGGTCTACCTTGATGATATTCTTATATTTTCTTCCAACCTGGAAGAACATCACCTCCATGTCAGTCAAGTGCTTCAGCGCCTGCGCAAGAATCTCCTCTATGCCAAGATGGAGAAATGCCTTTTCAAATGCAGCAGCCTTCCCTTCTTGGGATACATAGTCTCAGGTCAAGGTCTTCAAATGGACCCTGATAAACTGTCTGCAATAATAGATTGGCCACGTCCCACTGGTTTGCAATCCATCCAATGTTTCCTCAGATTTATAAACTATTATCGTCAGTTCATTCCCCACTTCTCCACCATTTTTGCACCTATTGTGGCCTTGACCAAGAAAAATGCCAATCCAAAATCCTAGCCACCGCAGGTGGAGGAAGCCTTTAAACACCTCAAAGCCGCCTTCTCTTCTGCTCCAGTCCTGTCCAAGCCAGATCCTTTGAACCCTTCTACCTTGAGGTTGACGCCTCCTCCGTTGGTGCTGGAGCCATCCTTCAAAAAACCACTAAAGGAAAAAATATCACTTGCAGATTTTTCTCCAAGACCTTCTCTCCCCCTGAAAAGAACTATTCCATTGGAGACCGTGAATTATTGGCCATTAAGTTGGCACTTGAGGAATGGAGACATCTTCTAGAAGGATCCTTGCATCCCATCACCATCTATACTGATCATAAAAATTTGTCTTATCTTCAGTACGCCCAGCGATTAAATCCTCGCCAGGCTAGATGGTCATTGTTCTTTGCCCGCTTCAATTTTCAAATTCATTTTCGTCCTGCGGACAAGAATGTCAGGGCTGATGTTCTATCACGTGCCACCGATGCCTAGGAATCTGAAATTCTTCCTCAACACATCATACCTCCGGAGTGTCTGGTCGTTTCCGCCCCAGCTTCTTTGGTGCCAATTCCTCCCGGAAAGACTTATGTTCCTCCACGTCTTCGCCTCCAGACTCTCAAATGGGGTCATTCCTCCCACCTGGCAGGTCATGCTGGAATCAAAAAATCCATACAGCTAATCTTCAGACACTATTGGTTGTCTTCCTTGGAGAAAGATGTGACCGATTTTGTACGGGCCTGTACTGTGTGTGCACGAGACAAGACTCCACGTCAGAAGCCGGCTGGTCTTCTTCCTCTGCCTGTGCCTGAACATCCATGGTCTCATATAGGTATGGACTTTATTACTGACCTTCCCGTATCTCATGGCAACACTGTCATTTGGGTGGTTGTGGATAATTTTTCCAAAATGGCTCACTTTGTCCTGCTTCCAGGTCTTCCTTCTGCGCCTCAGTTGGCTAAGCAATTTTTTCTCCATATTTTTGTCTCCACGGACTTCCCACGCATATTGTGTCTGATAGAGGTGTTCAATTTATTTCTGAATTTTGGAGAGCACTTTGTAGTCAATTGAAGATCAAATTAAATTCTTCCTCCTATCATCCACAATCCAATGGACAAGTTGAAAGAGTAAGAGTAAACCAGATCCTTGGTGACTACCTTCGTCATTTTGTCTCCTCCCGTCAAGATGATTGGGTCGACCTTCTGCCCTGGGCTGAATTCTCGTACAATTTCAAGAATTCTGAATCTTCCTCCAGATCTCCATTTTTTGTGGTGTATGGCCGTCACCCACTTCCCCCCTCCCCATTCCCACTTCTTCTGGAGTTCCTGCTGTAGACGAGTTAACAAAAGACTTCTCCATCTGGAAAGAGACTAAAAAATTGCTCCTACTGGCCCCATCTCGCATGAAGAGACATGCTGATAAGAAGAGAAGAATTCCTCCTGTCTTTGCTCCCGGTGACAAAGTATGGCTCTCCTACAAGTACATCCGTTTCCATGTCCCTAGCTACAAGCTTGGTCCTCGGTACCTCAGACCTTTCAAAATCAAGAACCAAATCAATTCTGTCTCTTACAAATTTCATCTTCCTTCTTCTCTTCGTATTTCCAACTCTTTTCATGTGTCTCTTCTCAAACCTCTCGTACTTAACCGCTTTTCTCCCAAGATCACTGTTCCTGCTCCTATCTCTGGCTCCTCTAATGTCTTCTCCGTTAAAGAAATCCTCGCCTCCAAAGTAGTCAGGAGGTAAAAAAATTTTGGGGGTAGATTGGGAGAATTGTGGCCCTGAGGAGAGATCATGGGAACCGGAGGCCAATATTCTAGACAAAGATCTCATCCACAGATTCCTCGGTTCTAAAAAGAGGGGGAGACCCAAGGGGGGTACTGTCAAGCCGAGCGCTCCGGGTCCCGCTGCCTCCCCGGAGCGCTCACGGCGTTCCTCTGCATGCAGCGCTCCGGTCAGCACCGCTGACTGCGAGCGCTGCTCCCATGTCACCGGAGGGAACGCGATCCGAGGCACGGGACATGCCCGCTCTCGGATCGCGCCCCCATGTTTCTCACCTGCCCCGTCCTCCTGCTCAGTCCTGGGGCACGCGGCCCCGCTCTCTAGGGTGCGCGCGCCAAGTCTCCCAGATTTAAAGGGCCAGTGCACCATTGATTGGTGCCTGGCCCAATTAGTTCCAAGCACTCCCTACATTATAAAAGTCCACTTCCCCTTCCTGTCCCTGCCGGATCTTGTTGCCTTGTGCCAATGAAAGCGTTCCCGTGTGTCCATTGCCTGTGTATCCAGCCCCTTGCCGTTGCCCTTGACTACGAACCGTTGCCGCCTGTCCCGACCTTCTGCTACGTCTGACCTTGCCTTTGCCTAATCCTTGTGTACCGCGCCTGACTCAGCAGTCAGTGGGGTTGAGTCGCTATCGGGTGGAATGCCTGGGGGTTACCTGCCGCAGCAAGTCCATCCCGCTTTGCGGCGGGCTCTGGTGAAAACCAGTAACCTCTTAGATTCCGTTCCCCTGGTACGGCCCACGCCATCACCTCACTGACACAAAGGATCCACCACCTGTGTCCTCCCTGCATACCAGTCCGGATCGTGACACAGACACCCAATGCAAGGACTAAGTTAACTTCTCTCCTTTTTATCTGCTTTCAGGTGTGATTTTTATATTGCTCACACCTGTTACTTGCCCCAGGTGAGTTTAAAGGAGCATCACATGCTTGAAACAATCTTATTTTTCCACAATTTTGAAAGGGTGACAATAATTTTGTCCAGCCCATTTTTGGAGTTTGGTGTGACATTATGTCCAATTTGCTTTTTTTTTCTCCCTTTTTTGGTTTAGTTCCAATACACACAAGGGGAATAAACATGTGTATAGCAAAACGTGTTACTGCAATCCTTTTCTGTGAGAAATACTTCATTTTCTTGAAAAATTTCAGGGTTGCCAACATTTACGGCCATGACTGTATGTGTTACCTAAGTTCACGTCTGATGCTACTTTATTGTTATTCTGCCAAATTTATATCAAAGTAGACAGAGCAAAAAACTCTGCCTGTATCTTAAACCAGAGACCATATGGAGATACAGTGGAGGCTCTTTATACCTCTGTGGAAGCCCCACTACAGCTCCATACAAAACATTGCTGTTATATGGACTGTGTATGTGCAATATTGGGTGATTTATTTTAATGTTCAATGTCTCTGTATTATCACTGTTATCTTGCAGTTTTTCCTATGGCCAATAAGTCTTACATTTACATTTCCTGTTATTTGGAGATCACTGTTCAGCAGCCGTCTCAGGTGGAATTACAATGAAAGATGTGTTATGAAGATAAAGGAAGAGAACACAGGATCCAGATTTCACTATAGTTCATTAATTAATACATTTTTATATGAAAATAATAAGTGTAATGTTCTGTTTCCACATACCCATTGTACAAAACAGATTGTCAGACTGGAAAAAACAACAGTTTCATCTTGGCTTGACACTCACATCCTTGGAAGGCTTTGGGTGTAAATTATATTTCTTAGTTTTTCAGAATATTGTAGTAGGTTGAAGAAATACAGTACTCATGTTAAGCTTGGCTTACACGTAGGGGTTTTACTATAAATGACCACAGTTTTGAAATGTGGTTTTGGCTGAGCTATTCTTACATGTAAAACATGTTAATTTGGTTTACCTGTGACAGCCACACAGCCAGTAACCAAACCACAACAGCATGGTAATCATCCATAATTTTTTTGGAATGTTTTCCATGTTTTTTTTTTTTTCACAGCACTTATTGCAACTAGGTATTCATTTTAAGTACATTATTACAGTATCTAACATAAGTGAGCACATTCCTCACATTTTGTAAATATTTTATTATATCTTTTCATGTGACAATACTGAAGAAATGGCACTGTGCTACAATGTAAAGTAGTGAGTACACAGCCTGGATACCAGTGTTTAACCCCTTAAGGACCACAGGTTTTTCCGTTTTTGCACTTTCATTTTTTCCTCCTCACCTTTTAAAAATCATAACCCTTTAGAAAAAATCATAACCCTTAGCCATATGAGGGCTTATTTTTTGTGCCACCAATTCTACTTTGTAATGACGTCAGTCATTTTACCCAAAAATCTACGGCAAAACGGAAAAAAAATCATTGTGCGACAAAATTGAAGAAAAAATGCCATTTTGTAAATTTTGGGGGCTTCCGTTTCTACGCAGTACATTTTTCGGTAAAAATGACACCTTCTCTTTATTCTGTAGGTCCATACGGTTAAAATGATAACCTACTTATATAGATTTGATTTTGTCGTACTTCTGGAAAAAAATCTTAACTACATGCAGGAAAATGTATATGTTTAAAATTGTAATTTTCTGACCCCTATAACTTTTTTATTTTTCTGCATATGGGGCGGTATGAGGGCTCATTTTTTGTGACGTGATCTGAAGTTTTTATCGGTACCATTGTTGTATTGATCGGACTTTTTAAATCGCTTTTTATTCACTTTTTCGTTATATAAAAAGTGACCAAAAAATAAGCTATTTTGGACTTTGGAATTTTTTTGCGCGTACGCCATTGACCGTGCGGTTTAATTAATGATATATTTTTATAGTTCGGACCTTTACGCACATGGCGATACCACATATGTTTATTTTTATTATGTTTATATATTATTTATATGGAATTTGGGAAAAAGGGGGTGATTTAAACTTTTAATAAGGAAGGGGTTAGTGTGTGTGTGAAACTTTTTTTTTTACCTTTTTTTCTTTTACACTTTTAGTCCCCTTAGGGGACTTTTAGGAGGAATCATTTGATTCCTCATACAGATGAATGGGATTACATACAATCAGATTAATCTGTGTGCTCTGCTCTCGATTGATAAAGCCTGGTCCTGCCAGGCTGTATCATTCAGAGAGCCGGAGCCGGCACAGGAGGAGAGGTAAGCCCTCAGGCTACCTCAGTAGTGGATCGCTCCCCCACGATCGCGCTGCGGGGGAGCGATCCACCCCACTGGACCACCAGAGACTGGATACAGGCACCATTAGACGCCGCTATCAGCTTTGACAGCGGTGATCTAAAGGGTTAATAGCCGGCCGCGGCGATTGCCGCATGCCGGCTATTAACGCCGGCCCCCAGCTGCAAGAATCAGCTGGGGGCCTGCCGGTATGACGCGGGCTCGAATCGGGAGCCCGCGTCATACCTCGGTAACTGCCATTGGACGTGTATACACGTCCATGGTTGTTAAGGGGTTAATGTTGTGGCCCCTCAAAATAAGTTAACACTCAGCCATTATTGTCTAAACCTTGGCAACAAAAGTGAGTTAACAAAAATGTAAGGGGTGTATTCATGTATGTAAGATACTGAATATAGTGAATCATACAATGGATCACTTGCTATGCATTTCTTTTTGGTGGTAATTGCATTTTATAAAAAATGCAACATAATGCAACATTTTGTAAGTTTTTTTTTCGTCCTATAACCTTTGTAGAACTTGAAAATGCATATTACATAGACAAACACTGTGTGGAGTTTATACACTTTATAATCCCTAACAATCAAATATTGTGTAGGTCCTTCACATGCTTATACGTGTTCTCTGGCCCCAAGATATAGAGATTTAGATCTGGGGCCAAATCAACAACTTTTTTTTATGTTTCTCAAAGCATGAACAGTTCTTTCATTGTAGCACAAGGTTTGTCTCCTTGGAGATGCTCTATCTCTTGCCATCAAAGTTGCCTACTTTTTTTCTGCTCCAATCTATCTTCGAAACTATCTATTCCTTTTTAGGGTGTTAAAGGGGTACTCCGCCACTAGACATCTTATCCCCCCTATCCAAAGGATAGGGACTAAGATATCTGACGGTGGGGGTCCGGCTTCTGGGGACCCCCGCAATCTCGGCTGTAGCAGCCCAGACATCTGAGGGACTGAGCGAACTTTGCTCCATGCCGAATGACTGGCAACTGTCATGCCCCGCACTTGATGTCACAGCCATGCCCCCACAATGCAAGTCTCTGGGAGGGGGCGCGATCACCGTCATGCCCCCTCCCATAGACTTCCATTGAAGTGGCGCGGTCATGACGTGGTAAATAGCCACATGTCTTTATGACAATTTTCTCAAAGAGAAACCACACCTCTTTAGTCCCCAAAAGAAGAAAGAAACATGGTGAAGAATTTGGTTTCTATAGCCTCACTAAATAATGATAAAAAGCTATTGTATATGTATTCCAAAATAATACATATGATACAACTTTATTGAACAAGGCTATACAACCATATAGTTATGGTCATGTAAAAATAAAAAAGTTATATGTTTCTGGTGGGAGAGATGAAAAATCTATAAATTCTGTGATTGATTCTATAGTTTGTTAAACATAACTATAAGTGACACCCCTAATGGCTTAAGGGATTATTCAATATTTTCAATATGGTGTCTGTACTCTAAATCAATATCAGATCAGGGGGTCCAGCACCCCTACAAATGAACAGTTTTGAAGTTGCCGTGGCACTTGTGCAAGCATTATAGTTTCTTCAGTGTTTACCTGAGCTTGTCCTCATATATGCTATATTTTAATGCTGGCATTTGGCAGACTTAACCCCTTAAGGACGCAGGACGTAAATGTACGTCCTGGTGAGGTGGTACTTAACGCACCAGGAAGTACATTTACGTCCTAAGCATAACCGCGGGCATCGGAGCGATGCTCGTGTCATGCGCGGCTGATCCCGGCTGCTGATCGCAGCCAGGGACCCGCCGGCAATGGCCGACGCCCGCGATCTCGCGGGCGTCCGCCATTAACCCCTCAGGTGCCGGGATCAATACAGATCCCGGCATCTGCGGCAGTTCGCGATTTAAATGAACGATCGGATCGCCCGCAGCGCTGCTGCGGGGATCCGATCATTCATAACGCCGCACGGAGGTCCTCTCTCCTTCCTCCGTGCGGCTCCCGGCGTCTCCTGCTCTGGTCTGTGATCGAGCAGACCAGAGCAGAAGATAGCCGATAATACTGATCTGTTCTATGTCCTATACATAGAACAGATCAGTATTAGCAATCATGGTATTGCTATGAATAGTCCCCTATGGGGACTATTCAAGTGTAAAAAAAAATGTAAAAAAATGTAAAAGTAAAAGTAAAAAAAAGTGAAAAATCCCCTCCCCCAATAAAAAAGTAAAACGTCCGTTTTTTCCTATTTTACCCCCAAAAAGCGTAAAAAACATTTTTTATAGACATATTTGGTATCGCCGCGTGCGTAAATGTCCGAACTATTAAAATAAAATGTTAATGATCCCGTACGGTGAACGGCGTGAACGAAAAAAAATTAAAAATTCCAAAATTCCTACTTTTTTAATACATTTTATTAAAAAAAAATTATAAAAAATGTATTAAAAGTTTTTTATATACAAATGTGGTATCAAAAAAAAGTACAGATCATGGCGCAAAAAATGAGCCCCCATACCGCCGCTTATACGGAAAAATAAAAAAGTTATAGGTCATCAAAATAAAGGGATTATAAACGTACTAATTTGGTTAAAAAGTTTGTGATTTTTTTTAAGCGCAACAATAATATAAAAGTATATAATAATGGGTATCATTTTAATCGTATTGACCCTCAGAATAAAGAACACATGTCATTTTTACCAGAAATTGTACGGCGTGAAAACAAAACCTTCCAAAATTAGCAAAATTGCGTTTTTCGTTTTAATTTCCCCACAAAAATAGTGTTTTTTGGTTGCGCCATACATTTTATGATATAATGAGTGATGTCATTACAAAGGACAACTGGTCGCGCAAAAAACAAGCCCTCATACTAGTCTGTGGATGAAAATATAAAAGAGTTATGATTTTTAGAAGGCGAGGAGGAAAAAATGAAAACGTAAAAATTAAATTGTCTGAGTCCTTAAGGCCAAAATGGGCTGAGTCCTTAAGGGGTTAAAGGGGTACTCCAGTGGAATCTTTTTTTTTTTTTTTTTTTTTTTTTTTTTTTTTAAATCAACTGGTGCCAGAAAGTTAAACAGATTTGTAAATCACTTCTATTAAAAAATCTTAATCCTTCCAGTACTTATTAGCTGCTGAATACTACAGAGGAAATTCTTTAGTTTTTGGAACACAGAGCTCTCTGCTGACATCATGACCACAGTGCTCTCTGTTGACAGCTCTGTCCATTTTAGGAACTGTCCAGATCAGCATATGTTTTCTATGGGCATTGGGACAGTTCTTAATATGGACAGAGGTGTCAGCAGAGAGCACTGTGGTCATGATGTCAGCAGAGAGATCTGTGTTCCAAAAAGAAAAGAATTTCCTCTGTAGTATTCAGCAGCTAAAAAGTACTGGAAGGTTTAAGATTTTTTTTATAGAAGTAATTTACAAATTTGTTTAACTTTCTAACACCAGTTAATAAAAAAATAAAAATAAAAGTTTTCAACCTGAGTACCCCTTTATTGGATCTGCTTTAAGAATGGCCAAGTACACAACATATCCAGACTGAAGAACTTTGTGAATACCACTGAAACTACTTGGAATTACTTCTGTAATTTGTTAATATGTTTAAAAAAAAATTTGTTCTGTTTATTAGTGCTGCATTTTACCTGTGGAATGATATAATCTAATAAACACAATAATCACCACTTAGCTGTAATTACATTTTGGGGACATTACTTTCTATTTCCTAACAGAATAAGCTACAGAACAACATGTTCTATTACTTTGAAGTTGAAATAGTTTCCTGTCATGAGAAGCAGTTATTACATTAGATATGGCCATTTTTTGTACAAAACTGAAGACTAAAGATACATTACAAAGCACACATATCCATATATTATTATCAATAACATTCTCTCTGTTTCCTAGCTATCTAGCTATAATACTGTAAGGCTATGTCCATATTGAGGTTAGGAGTTATGTTCAGATCCTCTATGAGTACCGTATATACTCGAGTATAAGCCGACCCGAGTATAAGCCGAGACCCCTAATTTCAAACCAAAATCCCAGGAAAAGTTATTGACTCGAGTATAAGCCTAGGGTGGGAAATACATCATCCCCCCCTGTCATCATCCAGACCCGTCATTAACATCCTCATCATCATCCCCTTGTCATCATCCCACACATCCCCCCCTTTATCATCCCCTTGTCATCATCCCACACATCCCCCCCTTGTCATCATCCCACACATCCCCCCCTTCATCATCCCCTTGTCATCATCCCACACATCCCCCCCTTCATCATCCCACACACCCCCCTTCATCATCCCACACACCCCCCTTCATCATCCCACACCCCCCCTTCATCATCCCACACACCCCCCTTCATCATCCCACACACCCCCCTTCATCATCCTCTTCTCATCATTCGCCCTCAGTGGTCTTCAACCTGCGGGCCTCCAGAGGTTTCAAAACTACAACTCCCAGCAAGCCCGGGCAGCCATCGGCTGTCCGGGCTTGCTGGGAGTTGTAGTTTTGAAACCTCCGGAGGTCCGCAGGTTGAAGACCACTGCGGCCTTCGACATCATCCAGCCCCCTCTCACCCCCCTTTAGTTCTGAGTACTCACCTCCGCTCGGCGCTGGTCCGGTCCTGCAGGGCTGTCCGGAGAGGAGGTGGTCCGGTGGGATAGTGGTTCCGGGCTGCTATCTTCACCGGGGGCGCCTCTTCTCCGCGCTTCCGGCCCGGAATAGAGGCGTTGCCTTGACAATGACGCAGAAGTACGTTGGCAATGAACGCACCTCTGCGTCGTTGTCAAGGCAACTTGACTATTCTGAGGCCGGGCCCGAAGCGCTTAGAAGAGGCGCCCCGGTGAAGATAGCAGCCCGGAACCACTATCCCACCGGACCACCTCCTCTCCGGACAGCCCTGCAGGACCGGACCAGCGCCGAGCGGAGGCGAGTACTGTACAGAAATAAAGGGGGGTGAGAGGGGGCTGGATGATGTCGAAGGCCGCAGTGGTCTTCAACCTGCGGACCTCCGGAGGTTTCAAAACTACAACTCCCAGCAAGCCCGGACAGCCGATGGCTGCCCGGGCTTGCTGGGAGTTGTAGTTTTGAAACCTCTGGAGGTCCGCAGGTTGAAGAACACTGCGGGTGGGGGAGTTCACTCGAGTATAAGCCGAGGGGGGTGTTTTCAGCACGAAAAAGTATATACGGTAATTTTGTCAGCCACAAGGTGTTGCTTCATTTTTGCCATTGAAACAATGGAAATTACAAAGGCTGACTGACCCCATTATAAATCAAAGGGGTTTGTTGAGGGCCATACAAATACCAGCCAAAACACACATGTGAAAACAACTTTACCTACTCCATAAAATTCTGATTAGATATGTAGACTTTTTGCAAGCAACAAAAATTTAATGAATGTTGAAGCATATTGTGAACAGAAAATACGCATGAAAACAAAAAAAAACTAGAAACACTTCCTTGTTATCCTTTACGACAAACTGGTTCAGGCTAAAATTTCACTGAGGTTTTTCATGTAAAAACGCCCATTTTGCCACTCGGCGTTTTTTTTCTGTAAAAAAACGCCGTGGCCAGATGTTAGCTGC
Organism: Hyla sarda; assembly: GCF_029499605.1. Classification (NCBI taxonomy): domain Eukaryota; kingdom Metazoa; phylum Chordata; class Amphibia; order Anura; family Hylidae; genus Hyla; species Hyla sarda. Next base: position 245,616,158 of record NC_079192.1, read on the forward strand.
AAGTATGCCAGATCCACTTGGCATTTTTCATTTTGGCATTTTTTTAAAATCCTTTGGGTGTTTTTCAGCTCTTTTGGGCTCAGAGGCTGTTTTTCAAAAACGTTTGGCGTTTTTTGGGAACATTTTGGCATTTTCTTGCCATAGAAGTCTATGGGAGTGAAAAAACACCAAGAATAAACTCCATGTGGGTTTTAACTTTGATGTTTTTGCAGGCGGTTTTTATTCTTTTTTTGGACTTTAGTGATCCAAAAAAGTGATGGAGATACCTTTTATTTGTTAACTTTCATAGGGTACCATTAAAACATATTTAAAAAAAGATACAGTAGTGATGGAAACAATTGTATTTGCCAAAATTTATATTTTTTAGAACCAAATTTTTATCAATTTTTAAAAAGGGATCAAGTTATGTGGGGGGGCAGAATACTAAAAATCTAGTATAAAGGGGCCATTTAACTATAAAAATAATATATTTTTTAGAATTAATTTTGTAAAACTTTTTATTAGTAATGTATTTTAATTATGTGTTTAATAAAATGTGTGTGTTTTTTAACTTTTTTTTTTTAGATTCTTTAGGTAGTGCTACTACTCCCAGCATGGAACAGACTGTTCAACGATGGGAGTAGTAATACCGGTACTAATAGACAGATCGCAGAGCGTGCCACTTCTGACACCTGCTGCGATCCTCTAGTATAAGCTATAGAAGCTGCTGCCAGCCGCACTTCTCTGCTCCACTGCCCGACACTATACTCTGCTGTGATTCATATTTCCCACTGAGAGCTGTGATTAGCCAGATAGTGTTGGCCACTGACAGCTTTCAGTGGCATATACGAATCTGTGATGTGAAGATAACCTCACATCACAGCGGAGTATAGTGCCGGGCAGGGGACCAGACATGTGCGGCTGCCACCTGCTTATATCGCTTATACCAGAGGATCTCCGTCAACAGTGACACCCGCTGTGATCTGACCTTAACTGCAGGTACTACTGCTCCCAACATAGAACACACTATGCCCTTTGCTGGGAGCTGTAGTACCTACATTAATAGACAGATCGCAATGTGTGTCAAAAGTGACACCGGGGCCATCTGTCTATAAGTACAGATACTACAGTCGCAGCATGGAGCAGAGTGTGCTCCATGTTGGGAGCAGTAGTACCTGCAGTAAGGGACAGATCACAGCAAGTGTCACTCCTGACACCTATTGCGATCAACCTGATGTGAATTTCGGGACTCAGCTGTGCCCACTGCTACAAAGCCAGGAAAACAGCTGTTGCTGAGCAGTAGATATACGTCGTATATCTACTGCCCAGCAAGAACTTACAGTGAGCCTGCAATGTGTATACAGTATACACATTGCTGGCTCACTTAACCTCTTGTTGAGCTGTGTGCCATGCATCAGCCCAGAAAGTTAACTTATACTGTTTGACAGTGTAGGTTAACCCTTTGGGCAGCATACACTATATACAGCTTTCTATAGATAGCTGTATATAGTGTATACAAAAGACAAAGAAGTCCCTTTACCTCCCTCCAGTCCTGGCTGGGTCCGTGTAGCTCCGCCCCCATGCGATGATGTCAGTAGGGGTGGAGCTACAGACGGGAGCCAGGCTGGTAAGGGTTGGAGGCTCTGTTCAGATTGTACGTTTTGTATAATGTGAAAAGACCTTTCTGCCAGTGTCCTCCCAGACAGGGAGACTCAAGCTGTTGCTAAACTATAACTCCCAGCATGCCCAGACTGCCAAAACGCAGGAAAAAGCTGTGGCAGTTTTTCCCGGCATTTTTGCTGGTGTTTTGCTCAGAGTGGAATTCCTAATTTATCGGACCCATAATATTTAGCTGGTCCCAGGTTACTGTGATTGCCAGAGGTGGCAAGTTGGTCCACCTACTAAAGCTTTGTGGCCACCTAACTCACCCAATTTAAATGATATTATTATAATCTTATATTTACCCTGCCACCATCTAAAATGGTGCTATCACTTATTTCCCTCTAACACATCAGCCACACCACCCATTGAAACACACCTGTGCTCCTTTCCGTGCAATAGACCAGTGTTTTCTCAGCAGGGTGCCTCCAGGTGTTGCAAAACTACAATTCTTATAATACCAACTAGAGAAATCACCATTAGGGTTAAGATAAAACTTAGCTTTTACCTAATTCAGATATAAAGACCATATAGGGGTACACAAAAAATGAAAATAAGGGGAATAAGAAAAGGGGTACAGGTGAAGCCCTACATAATGATCCTAATACAAGGAACACTCCTAATCTTTACGTGTGGAAATTTGGAGTGGGATAAAGAACAACAATAATGTGTACAGTAGCAAATGCAAGTGGCAAAACCTCTCATGCCAACGCGTTTCACCCCTAAAGTTTCATGGGCTCATCCGGGATAAGAGAAGACCACACAATTTATGATGAACCAAAATATGGTGTACCACAAAGATAAAAATAAATGATTTATCAGAGCTTGATGTACCACATAGATAATAATGATGTGTAAAGATATAACAACAAGTCACAAAGGTGTCTAGAGAGATATAAAAAGATTGTCTGTCAAGAGGTAGTCTGTCAGAGTCAGATGTATGTTGCCTATACATCAAGCCATAACAACAAGACATTAATTTGGTCACATTACAGAGAGAGATACCAATCACAAATAATATAGACACATATAAATCTTGTGAGGGTCAACATATGACCAAAATGTAAATTTCTGGACTGTGGATGAGCTTCACAGATAATTGTTAGAACCACCCTAAAAAGACAAAATTATTTTTTTGGGATACTTGGGAATCTGTCAGATTCAAAAATAGAAATTGTAAAAAGGGGTGTAGGGATGTGGCTTACCCTTAATAAGGTGGAGAGAGAGAGAGATGGCTCTTCCAATATTATGGCCTAACATTTGTTAGGGGCCAGACAGACAGACTCCTATAATAATAAATTATATGTAACTCAGAAATGATAAAAGTACTGAGAAAAAGCCTTTCATAGATTGAAAGAAGTAACACAACAATTTCATAATTTGATAATAAAGACTATAGATATATACCCCCCCCCCCTAAAGCATATAGCTTACCTAAGTATAAAATAAGCAAGATATGTGATGATTAAACGTCAGGTGGCAAAAAGTAAAACCAGAGGGAAGGAGTATTCGTATCCCCTATGGGTGTAGGGTTCCACTGTGTTGTTACAGTACACTGCCAAAAAGTAATCATGCGTAAATATGTTAATCCATAACCCCTAGTAATAGAGTAAGGCCCAACATCAAAGAATGATAAATAGAAATAGAAATGTTTACCTAATGATATTTGGGTTAACAGATAATCAGATGGTAAATGCCGGGGTTCAGAGATACTGAACAGTGTGCACTAGTATGGTAACACTGTCCAGTCCAGAGGAGCTGGGAAAAGATAGAAGGACCATAGTGAGGGGCCAAAATCTTACAGGTACAGGATCATTAGATACAAGTATGAATAACCGTGCAAAAATAATGAGTAGAACCGACCTGATGTTGTCTTCTGGTTCGGCATAAGCCATAAGGACACCATCTAATCAATAGCGGCATTGACGGCACTGAAGTGGCATGTCACTTCTGCCGCTGTGGAGCGCGTCCTGCGCTCCACAGCTGATAGACAATCATCGGTGGCACGTCACTTCCGCCGCTGTGGAGCGCATTCTGTGTTTCACAGCTGATAGACAATCGGCGGCGGCACTCTGGATCATGCCCAAGGTATGTAGATACCAGTGCTCTCACCACCGTGGAACGCATTATGCATTCCACAGTGGATATCCTATCGGCATCACTACAAAGTGTGCGCACTACATAGGAGTCATCATGTCCGCTCCATGGAACGCATTTGCGCTCCACAATAGAAGTATCCCGTCAGGAAATATTTCTTTAGATTTGATAGCCTGATATGACCATGAATAACAAAAATAAAATATGGTCTAGTAAATTAACAAGGTGGCCAAGGGAAAAGATAATAGGTAAATAATAATGCATATACATTAACCCTTTGATGCCACAATTTGTGAGGGGGTATGTTATCAGAGAACAACTATTGGGGCTATACATTTTTACTAGGCACCAATGTGACTGAACACAATAAAAAAAGTAAAAAGGACATTTCAGTGTCCGATGATAATAATGATAAATGATAATAACTGGTAAGAATGGCTAGATATAATTGGTAACGAGAAGAGGAAGCTACGAATAATATCTAAAAAGGAACGAGTGTAATATGTTAGGTAACAATTCAGGTATGTTATATGAAGGTGGCGAATGACAGGTTGTCATTAAGACCCCTAGGTGTAACTGTTTGGAGGTGGTAAATCCACCTTGGCTCTTATAAAAACCCTCGCAAATCATATGCTACAATACCATGCCGAAACCGTAAAACCCAACATTAGAGGCATTGATATGGACAAACAACTACTACAAATGGAGGGCCAAATTTAACAAGGATTCATATGTCACATGGCGGCACAATGACCAAACCTGGAGGTGGCATCAGTATGAGGAGACCATATAGTGACTGAATGACCGCCTGGAGTTTGTGGAAGCATGAGGAGACCATATGGTGTATGAATGGCGCAGCCTGGAGGTGGCTGAAGCATGAGGAGACCATATAGTGGCTGAATGGCACAGCCTGGAGTTGGCTGAAGCATGAGGAGACCATTTAGTGTTTGAATGACACAGCCTGGAGTTTGTGGCAGCATGAGGAGACCATATAGTGGCTGAATGGCACAGCCTGGAGTTGGCTGAAGCATGAGGAGACCATTTAGTGACTGAATGGTGCAGCCTGTAGTTTGTGGAAGCATGAGGAGACCATTTATTGTCTGAATGGCACAGCCTGGAGGTGGCTGAAGCATGAGGAGACCATATAGTGTCTGAATGGCACAGCCCTGGAGTTGGCTGAAGCATGAGGAGACCATATAGTGTCTGAATGGCACAGCCTGGAGGTGGCTGGAGCATGAGGAGACCATATAGTGGCTGAATGGCACAGCCTGGAGTTCGCGGCATAATGAGTAGAACATATAGTGGCTGAATGGCACAGGCTGGAGTTTGTGGCAGCATGAGGAGACCATATAATGTCTGAATGGCACTGCCTGGGGGTGGCAGCAGCATGAGGAGAACATTTAGTGGCTTAGTGGCACAGCCTGGAGTTTGTGGCAGCATGAGGAGACCATATAGTGTCTAAATGGCACAGCATGGAGGTGGTAGCAGCATGAGGAGAACATATAGTGGCTTAGTGGCACAGCCTGGCGTTTATGGCAGCATGAGGAGACCATATAGTGTCTAAATGGCACAGCATGGAGGTGGTGAAGCATGAGGAGACAATATAGTGGCCGAATGGCACAGGCTGGAGTTTGTGGCAGCATGAGGAGACCATATAGTGTCTGAATGGCACAGCCTGGAGCTGGCTGAAGCCCAAGGAGACCACATAGTGGTTGAATGGCACAGCCTGGAGTTGGCTGAAGCATGAGGAGACCATATAGAGGCTGAATGACACAGCCTAGAGGTGGTGAAGCATTAGGAGGCCATAAAGTGACTGAATGGCACAACCTGCGGCAGCATTACGGTAGTAGAACATATGGGGGGACATTTATCAAAGCATTTAGTAGGTTTTTTTTGCTTAAAATTGTCGCAAAAAAGGCGCACGTGCGACTACGCTCTTTTGTCTGCGACTTTTTGCATGTTCAGTGTCCTAAGCAAAAAATAAAAATCTTGCTTACCAAAGCAAAAAGTGATTTTTGACTTGCAGTGGTCAGAAATTTATCAAGTGCAAAAGTCGCAAAAAAGTCGCATCGCATGAAAAAACCTACCAAATTTACTCCAGCTCAGACATGGAGCAGAAAAAGCCACTACCAAAGCAAAAAAAGAAAAAGTGCTTAAGTGAACAAAATTTATCAACAGGCTGAAAGCAGTTGATAGATAAGTCACACATAAGCAAAAAAATTGTAAGAAAAAAATAACTTAAAAAAGGAATACATAAGCAAACTGATAAATGTCCCCCATGGTGGCTGAATGGCACAGCCTGGAGTGTGTGGCAGCATGAGGAGACCATATAGTGTCTGAATGGCACAGTCTAGAGGTGTCTGAAGCATGTGGATACCATATAGTGGCTGAATGGCAGCCTGGAGGTGGCTGAAGCCTGAGGAGACCATATAGTGACTAAATGGCACTGCCTGGGGGTGGCGGCAGCATGAATAGAACATTTAGTGGCTGAATGACACAGCCTGGAGTTTGTGGCAGCATGAGGAGACCATATAGTGTCTAAATGGCATAGCCTGGAGGTGGTGAAGCATGAGGAGACCATATAGCGGCCGAATGGCATAGCCTGGAGGTGGCTGAAGCATGAGGAGAACATATAGTGGCTGAATGGCACAACCTGGAGGTGGTAAAGCATGAGTTGACCATAAAGTAGCTGAATGGCACAGCCTGGAGGTGGTGAAGCATGAGGAGACCATTTAGTGGCTGCATGGCACAGCCTGGAGTTGGCAGAAGCATGAGGAGATGATAAAGTGGCAATACCAGTACCCAGTGATGAAGGTGGGTGAAAAAAGGTGTGATGAGGAATCTTTGTAACTGGGGAGCAGCGCCTTAAATCTGTTTGGCACTATCGTTGTTTGTGAAGTGTTGGTGTGGCACCATGGTCAATCTACTCTGATGCATCAGGCATTGGTGGGTTGAAATCCTGGCTGATCCATCTTCACAAAGGTCAGTCTCTCCACATTTTTCTTAGACAGACGAGTTCTCCTTGGGGTGACTGTGGCCCCGGCGCACTAAATAGTGATGAGCAGCATAGGCCATATTCGAATTCACGATATCTCGTGAATTTATGGGTGAATATTCGTCGTATATTCACAAAATTTGCATGTTCGTTATATTAATTTTTTTCTATGCGCATTTACGAAAATGTATGTGCATATGCGAATATTCGCGAATATTGAGCCCTCCCTTTAATGGTATAAGGAACTAATGGGCTAGTGCATTAACTGATTTTTTTGCCCATTGAAACCAATAGGCTCATTGTTGTCTATGGGGATCTCACATTAAGATAAGCAGGGGGGGTCTCGGCAGTACAGTGGATGGGAGACTGTGCGGTGGTTTGAGTCCCGGGTTGGGACGGATTGTTACAGTGTTGTGGTTAAACGTTACTTTCCGGGAAAAGCTGCTGAGTTGCCCATAGCAACCAATCAGATCACTTCTTTGATTTTTCACAAGGCCTCTGCAAAAAGAAAGAAGCAATCTGATTGGTTGCTATGGGCAACTGGACAATTTTTCCTTTGCACAGGTTATGATATATCTCCCCCTATGGGGGAGATTTATCAAAACCTGTCCAGAGGAAAAGTTTCTAAGTTGCCCATAGCAACTAATCAGATTGCTTCTTTCATTTTTAACAAGGCCTTTGAAAAATGAAAGAAGCAATCTGATTGGTTTCTATGGGCAACTGGGCAACCTTTACTCTGCACAGGTATTGATAAATATCCCATTATGTTTCTTAACCTCCCATTCATTCTTTCATACCTAGCCTTACACATTACATCCAGTTTCAAATAACCCCAATACCCATATTTGGTACCCCATTAAAGGGGTACTCCGGTGAAAACTTTTTTTCTTTTAAATCAACTGGTGGCAGAAAGTTAAACATATTTGTAAATTATGAATCCTGGTAGAAAGAACAGACATGGCGCACATCCACAATTTTGTATTATGATCTAATTGCTTCTCAGCATAATTTCAAAAACTAACAGGTTGTTAGTATATATGTTTTGATCAAAAAGTACAAAGCCCACTCGCCACGTCAAGGCCACCTATTGAGAGTGGGTCCCTAATGTCCCTAGCATAAAATGGAGTAGCACCGGGCGGCGACCACCACCGCCCCAACACCAGTGCCCACAGGGGGAACGACCCACTGGCAGAGCGGCCCCAGTGCCACCCAAACCAGTCACCGGGCCGTACCCCCCGCAGACACGGCACCAACGGACGCCGCACAGCACCACACCAGTGTGAACAAGGTGTAACTGCACACTTACCATGTGCTCCCAGTCAGATTGGGAGACTGCTAGAAAATGAAAGGGCCCAGGTGTGCTGTCTGCTACTTATATAGAGTTGGGCTGAGGGGGTGGGGAGGAGTGCAGGCCAAGTGGAACAAAGAAAAAAAAAGGAGGGGATAGAATACACAATGTGAATCCTGGTAGAAAAAACAGAACTCTCAGCAGTCACCGACAGCCAACGGACATGCTGGGAGTTGTAGTTATGCAACCAGCAGATGCACCACTACAACTCCCAGCATGCACTTTAGCTGTTTGTGCAAGCTAGGAGCTGTAGTTATACAACAGCTGAAGGCCCACTTTTCCATAGAACAAATGTGCCTCCAGCTGTTGCTAAGTAACAGCAGGAGGCTGTCACTCACGACCAACGATCCACGCTGCAGGTCAGTCCCTCGTCGTCGCCGCTCCTGGGGCCCCGATCCCAACATTGACGCCGGGGATCGGGGCCCCCGGCCATCTCTGACGGCCCCGAACAGCCATAGCCAGCACGGGTGAGGTGGCACTGGTGCCACCTCACGATCGCCCTGATTCGTCGACCAATCAGGGCGCCTGCTGCGGGTGTCACTCCCGCAACCCTCTCTGCCCCTCTTCCGGAGGACGTGAGCGGGTGCGGGAAGAAGACCCCGGGAGTTGGGGACCCCGATCCAAGACGTCCCTGTTGGGATCGGGGCCCCAGGAGCAGCGGCGAGGGACTGATCTGCGCGGCGGCGGCGTGGATCTGCAGTTGGAGGTGAGTGACAGCCTCCTGCTGTTGCTTAGCAACAGCTCCCAGCATGCAAAAAGGGCATGCTGGGAGCTGTAGTTATGTAACAGCAGGAGGCAGATCACCACAACTCCCAGCATTCCCTTATGGGCATGCTGGGACTTATAGTTTTGCAACAGCTGGAGGCACATTTTTTCTATGGAAAAGTGTACCTTCAGCTGTTGTATAGCTACAACTCCCAGCTTGCACAATCAGCTAAAGTACATGCTGGGAGTTGTAGTGGTGCATCTGCTGGTTGCATAACTACAACTCCCAGCATGCCCGTTGGCTGTCGGTGACTGCTGAGAGTTGTCGTTTTGCAACAGCTGGAGGCACGCTGGTTGTGAAACACTGAGTTAAGTAGCAAACCAGTGTATGCAAAGTAGTATGCCTCCAGCTGTTGCATAACTACAAGTCCCAGCATGCCCTTCCGCTGTCAGTACATGCTGGGGGTTGTAGCTTTTGCAACAGCTGAAGGCACACTGGTTGCAAAACACTGAGTTTGTTACCAAACTCTGTGTTTCACAACCAGTGTGCCTCCAGCTGTTGCAAAACTACAACTCCCAGCATGCACTGATAGACCGTACATGCTGGGAGTTGTAGTTTTGCAACAGCTGGAGGTATTTCCCCCCCCCCCCCCAATGTGAACGTACAGGGTACACTCACATGGGCGGAGGTTTACAGTAAGTATCCGGCTGCAAGTTTGAGCTGCGGCAAATTTTCTACCGCAGCTCAAATTGCCAGCGAGAAACTACTGTGAACCCCCACCCGTTCGACTGTACACTAAAAACACTACACTAACACAAAATAAAATAAAAAGTAAAAAACACTACATATACACATACCCCTACACAGCCCCCCTCCCCTCCCCAATAAAAATGAAAAACGTCTGGTACGCCACTGTTTCCAAAACGGAGCCTCCAGCTGTTGCAAAACTACAACTCCCAGCATGCACTGATAGACCGTACATGCTGGGAGTTGTAGTTTTGCAACAGCTGGAGGTATCCCCCCCCCCAATGTGAACGTACAGGGTACACTCACATGGGCGGAGGTTTACAGTAAGTATCCGGCTGCAAGTTTGAGCTGCGGCAAATTTTCTGCCGCAGCTCAAACTGCTAGCGAGAAACTACTGTGAACCCCCGCCCGTGCGACTGTACCCTAAAAACACTACACTACACTAACACAAAACAAAATAAAAAGGAAAAAACACTACATATACACATACCCCTACACAGCCCCCCTCCCCTCCCCAATACAAATTAAAAACGTCTGGTACGCCACTGTTTCCAAAACGGAGCCTCCAGCTGTTGCAAAACAACTACTCCCAGTATTGCCAGATAGCCACTGACTGTCCAGGCATGCTGGGAGTTTTACAACAGCTGGAGGCACCCTGTTTGGGAATCACTGCCGTAGAATACCCCTATGTCCACCCCTATGCAAATCCCTAATTTAGGCCTCAAATGGGCATGGCGCTCTCACTTTGGAGCCCTGTCGTATTTCAAGGCAACAGTTAAGGGTCACATATGGGGTATCGCCGTACTCGGGAGAAATTTTGTTACAAATTTTGGGGGGTATTTCTGCTATTACCCTTTTCAAAAATGTAAAATTTTTGGGAAACCAAGCATTTTAGGCAAAAAAATATATATATTTTTTTTTACATATGCAAAAGTTGTGAATCGCCTGTGGGGTATAAAGGTTCACATTACCCCTTGTTGCGTTCCCCGAGGGGTCTAGTTTCCAAAATGGTAGGCCATGTGGGTTTTTTTTTTGTTCCTGGCACCATAGGGGCTTCCTAAATGCGGCATGCCCTCAAAGCAAAATTTGCTTCAAAAAAGCCAAATGTGACTCCTTCTCTTCTGAGACCTATAGTGCGCCAGCAGAGCACTTTTCACCCCCATATGGGGTGTTTTCTGAATCGGAAGAAATTGGGCTTCAAATTTTGGTGGGTATTTTCTGCTATTACCCTTTTTAAAAATTTAAAATTTTTGGGAAAACAAGCATTTTAGGTAAAAATTTTATTTTTTCTTTTTTTTACATTTGCAAAAGTCACGAAACACCTGTGTGGTATTAAGGCTCACTTAATTCCTTTTTACATTCCTCAAGGGGTCTAGTTTCCAAAATGGTATGCCATGTGTTTTTTTTTGCTGTTTTGGCACCCTAGGGGCTTCCTAAATGCAACATGCCCCCCAAAAACCATTTCAGAAAAATGTTCTCTTCAAAATCCCCTTGTCGCTCCTTCCCTTCTGAGTCCTCTACTGCGCCCGCCGAACACTTTACATAGACATATGAGGTATGCGCTTACTTGAGAGAAATTGGGTTACAAATACAAGCAAAAATTTTCTCCTTTTACCCCCTGCAAAAATTCAAAAATTGGGTCTACAAGAACATGCGAGTGTAAAAAATTAAGATTGTGAATTTTCTCCTTCACTTTGCTGCTATTCCTGTGAAACACCTAAAGGGTTAAAACACTGACTGAATTTCATTTTGAATAGTTTTGGGGGTGTAGTTTTTATAATGGGGTCATTTATGGGGTATTTCTAATATGAAGACCCTTCAAATCCACTTCAAAACTGAACTGGTCCCTGAAAAATATCAAATTTGAAAATTTTGTGAAAAATGTGAAAATTGCTGCTGAACTTTGAAGCCCTCTGGTGTCTTCCAAAAGTAAAAACACGTCAATTTTATGATGCAAACATAAAGTAGACATATTTTATATGTGAACAAAAAAGAAATTTAATTTGAATATCCATTTTCCTTACAAGCAGAGAGCTTCAAAATTAGAAAAACGCTAAATTTTCAATTTTTTCATAAAATTTTGGGATTTTTGACCAAGAAAGGATGCAAGTTACCACAAAATTTTACCACTATGTTAAAGTAGAATATGTCACGAAAAAACTATCTCGGAATCAGAATGATAAGTAAAAGCATCCCAGAGTTATTAATGTTTAAACTGACAGTTGTTACACCGAGCACTCCGGGTCCCTGCTCCTCCCTGGAGCGCTCGCGGCGTTCGTCTCTGTGCAGCGCCCTGGTCAGACCCGCTGACTGGGAGCACTGCACTGGTGTCACCGGCGGGGATGCGATCCGCGTAGCGGGATGCGCCCACCCGCGGGTCACATCCCAATCTCCTCACCTGCCCCGTCCTTTGGCTGTTCAGTCCCAGAGCGAGCGGTCCCGCTCTCTAGGGCGCGCGCGCCGGCTCTCTGAGATTTAAAGGGCCAGTGCACCATTGATTGGTGCCTGGCCCAATCAGTACCTGCACCTGTGCCATGTATTTAAAAACCCACTTCCCCTTCCTGTCCTTGCCGGATCTTGTTGCCTTGTGCCCTGTGAAAGCGTTTAGTGTGTTCCCAAGCCTGTGTACCCAGACCTTCTGCTGTTGCCCCTGACTACGACTCTTGCTGCCTGCCCTGACCTTCTTCTGCGTCCGACCTTGCTCTTGCCTTATCCCTGTGTACCGCACCTTTCTCAGCTGTCAGCTGGGGTTGAGTCGCTATCGGGTGGAACAACCTGGGGGTTACCTACCGCTGCAAGTCCATCCCGATTTGCGGCGGGCTCTGGTGAAAACCAGTAACCCCTTAGACTCTGTTCCCCTGGTACGGCCCACGCCATCACCCCACTGACACAGAGGATCCACCACCAGTATCCTCGCTGCATACCAGTCCGGATCCTGACAACAGTGGTCAGATGTTAAAAAAATGCTCTGGTCCTTAAGGTGAAAAAGGGCTCGGTCCTTAAGGGGTTAAAATGGCATGGCCATCCTGACACATGTTGTCGGGATCATGGACCCTGTTTCTTGAATGATTATTTGCTGATGTCCTGGAATTCAAGGATGGTCTCATGTACTCCTGTGATCATCAGAAAACCACAACAATTTGTAGGCAGTAGTGCAAGACTTAAAGGTTTTTTAGTGCAGCCAGGAGTAGGAAACTCCTCATGCAGAGAAACATAGACAATCCCTCCCTAATACCATAATATGTAAATTCACTATATAACCAGCTTACTTGTTTGGCATCAGAAAAGTAATGGAGGTACTGGTTAAGGCTTAGAAAGTACTTTACTCTTGTCATAGATTATGAGGATAGACAGGGGACTACTGGGCTGTCAAAGTATTCTAACATGGTGTGTTGCAATACCACATCTGCTTAGCAGTCCCTCAGTAACAAACTGGCCCCCCAACACCATCTTCAAGTGATATGGTCATATTGTTTTTTTGCTACAAATTTGTCATACCGACTGCAGAATGCCACTGTTTTGTGAATAGTTTTGCAATAACAGCATTATGACCACAGAGTCTGAATAGTTTGTAAACAATGGCTTGTCTCTACTTCCTTTGTCTGTTCATAAAATTATCCATGAAGAAAGGATTAGAGACAGGATGTTGGAGACTGATTTATTTTTCAGGAAGCAGCAATGTCTTCTAAAGTGAGGGTGTGTTGGGGCTCTTAGTAGGTGTGTTACTGTTGTTGATGCTATGGAGTGGGAGGTGTGTCTGGTGGTGCTTTAAAGGGGTACTCCGGCGCTTAGACAGCTTATTCCCTATCCAAAGGAGAGGGGATAAGATGCCTCATCACGGGGGTCCCTCCCATGCCTGTCACGCCCCCTCCCATAGGGTTGCATTGAATGGGCGGGCCCTGTGATCGACAATAATCAGACCCAAAGCGAACACGCTCCGGGGACTGATTTTAACGGGTGCGGCGTGCAAGATCGGCAGCGGGACCCCCGCAATCAGTTATCTTATCCCCTATCCTTTGGATAGGGGATAAGATGTCTAAGCGCCGGAGTACCCCTTTAACAATTTAAACAGCATGCATGGAAAGGCAGCAGTGGGTGAGGGAGGAGCTCTAGTCTGGGGAACAGACCGGGCTTTTGGTGTAATCAGCCACAGAGTGAAACTTTCAGGCTCCATATTTTGCTCAGCATGTAACGATCTCACCTGGCCAGGCATCACATGCTACACTCAGGATCTGCAGGTGCTGGGTCTATTTGAAGTGGTGTGTGGGGTGTTTAACCCCTTAAGGACTCAGCCCATTTTGGCCTTAAGGACTCAATTTAATTTTTACGTTTTCATTTTTTCCTCCTCGCCTTCTAAAAATCATAACTCTTTTATATTTTCATCCACAGACTAGTATGAGGGCTTGTTTTTTGCGCGACCAGTTGTCCTTTGTAATGACATCACTCATTATATCATAAAATGTATGGCGCAACCAAAAAACACTATTTTTGTGGGGAAATTAAAACGAAAAACGCAATTTTGCTAATTTTGGAAGGTTTTGTTTTCACGCCGTACAATTTCTGGTAAAAATGACATGTGTTCTTTATTCTGAGGGTCAATACGATTAAAATGATACCCATTATTATATACTTTTATATTATTGTTGCGCTTAAAAAAAATCACAAACTTTTTAACCAAATTAGTACGTTTATAATCCCTTTATTTTGATGACCTATAACTTTTTTATTTTTCCGTATAAGCGGCGGTATGGGGGCTCATTTTTTGCGCCATGATCTGTACTTTTCTTTGATACCACATTTGCATATAAAAAACTTTTAATACATTTTTTATAATTTTTTTTTTAATAAAATGTATTAAAAAAGTAGGAATTTTGGACTTTTTTAATTTTTTTTCGTTCACGCCGTTCACCGTACGGGATCATTAACATTTTATTTTAATAGTTCGGACATTTACGCACGCGTCAATACCAAATATGTCTATAAAAAATGTTTTTTACGCTTTTTGGGGGTAAAATAGGAAAAAACGGACGTTTTACTTTTTTATTGGGGGAGCCCCTGACTACGATCCTTGCTGCCTGCCCTGACCTTCTGCTACGTCCGACCTTGCTCTTGTCTACTCCCTTGTACCGCGCTTATCTTCAGCAGTCAGAGAGGTTGAGCCGTTGCTGGTGGATACGACCTGGTTGCTACCGCTGCTGCAAGACCATCCCGCTTTGCGGCGGGCTCTGGTGAATACCAGTAGCAACTTAGAACCGGTCCACCAACACGGTCCACGCCAATCCCTCTCTGGCACAGAGGATCCACCTCCAGCCAGCCGAATCGTGACAGTAGATCCGGCCATGGATCCCGCTGAAGTCCCGCTGCTCCTGCACCTCCTCCGCAGCGAGTGGCAACTTCCAGCCTTCGATTATCCTTGCCGGATAAATTTGATGGGGACTCTAAGTTTTGCCGTGGCTTTCTTTCGCAATGTTCCCTGCACTTGGAGATGATGTCGGACCAGTTTCCTACTGAAAGGTCTAAGGTGGCTTTCGTAGTCAGCCTTCTGTCTGGAATAGCTCTGTCATGGGCCACACCGCTCTGGGACCGCAATGACCCTGTCACTGCCTCTGTACACTCCTTCTTCACAGAGATTCGAAGTGTCTTTGAGGAACCTGCCCGAGCCTCTTCTGCTGAGACTGCCCTGCTGAACCTGGTCCAGGGTAATTCTTCTGTTGGCGAATACGCCATCCAATTCCGTACTCTTGCCTCCGAATCATCCTGGAATAACGAGGCCCTCTGCGCGATCTTTAAAAAAGGCCTATCCAGTAACATTAAAGATGTGCTGGCCGCACGAGAAATTCCTGCTAACCTGCATGAACTTATTCATCTTGCAACCCGCATTGACATGCGTTTTTTCTGAAAGGCGTCAGGAGCTCCGCCAGGATATGGACTTTGTTCGCACGAGGCGGTTTCTCTCCCCGGCTCCTCTCTCCTCTGGTCCTCTGCAATCCGTTCCTGTGCCTTCCGCCGTGGAGTCTATGCAAGTTGAACGGTCTCGCTTGACACCTCAAGAGAGGACACGACGCCGCATGGAGAATCTTTGCCTGTACTGTGCCGGTACCGAACATTTCTTGAAGGATTGTCCTATCCGTCCTCCCCGCCTGGAAATACGTACGCTGACTCCGCACAAAGGTGAGACAGCTCTTGATGTGAGCTCTGCTTCTCCACGTCTTACTGTGCCTGTGCGGATGTCTTCTTCTACCTTCTCCTTCTCTGCTATGGCCTTCTTGGATTCCGGATCTGCAGGAAATTTTATTTTGGCCTCTCTCATCAACAGGTTCAACATCCCGGTGACCAGTCTCGCCAGACCCCTCTACATCAATTCTGTTAACAATGAGAGATTGGACTGTACCGTGCGTTACCGCACGGAACCTCTCCTAATGTGCATCAGACCCCATCACGAACCCCCAACCCTTGATTGGTCCACAGGAGAAATCAAGAACTGGGGTACTTCTTGTCACAAGGACTGTCTTAAACCGGTTCCCAGTACTCTCAGTCGTGACCCTGTGGTTCCCCCGGTATCTGGTCTTCCTAAGGCCTATCTGGATTATGCTGATGTTTTTTGCAAAAAGCAAGCAGAGACTTAACCTCCTCACAAGCCTTATGACTGTCCTATTGATCTCCTCCCGGGTACTACTCCACCCCGGGGCAGAATCTATCCTCTGTCTGCTCCAGAAACTCAAGCCATGTCGGAGTACATCCAGGAGAATTTAAAAAAGGGGTTTATCGGCAAGTCCTCCTCTCCTGCCGGAGCTGGATTTTTTTTTGTGTCCAAAAAAGATGGCTCCCTACGCCCTTGCATTGATTACCGCGGACTTAATAAAATCACGGTAAAAAACCGCTACCCCTTACCTCTTATCTCGGAACTCTTTGATCGCCTGCAAGGCGCCCACATCTTTACCAAACTGGACTTAAGAGGTGCTTATAATCTCATCCGCATCAGGGAGGGGGACGAATGGAAGACTGCATTTAACACCAGAGATGGACACTTTGAGTATCTGGTCATGCCCTTTGGCCTGTGCAACGCCCCTGCCGTCTTCCAAGACTTTGTTAATGAAATTTTTCGTGATCTCCTATATACCTGTGTTGTGGTTTACCTGGACGATATTCTGATTTTTTCTGCCAACTTAGAAGAACACCGCCAGCATGTCCGCATGGTTCTTCAGAGACTTCGGGACAATCAACTTTATGCCAAAATGGAAAAATGTCTCTTTGAATGTCAATCTCTTCCTTTCCTAGGATACTTGGTCTCTGGCCAGGGACTACAAATGGTCCCAAATAAACTATCTGCCCTGTTAGATTGGCCACGCCCCTCCGGACTCCGTGCTATCCAACGTTTTTTGGGGTTCGCCAATTATTACAGACAATTCATTCCACACTTCTCCACTATTGTGGCCCCTATCGTGGCTTTAACCAAGAAAAATGCCAATCCTAAATCCTGGTCTCCCCAAGCGGAAGACACATTTAAACATCTCAAGTCTGCCTTTTCTTCTGCTCCCATGCTCTCCAGACCTGACCCATCTAAACCCTTCTCATTGGAGGTAGATGCCTCCTCAGTGGGAGCTGGAGCAGTTCTTCTACAAAAAAATTCTTCCGGGCATGGTGTTACTTGTGGTTTTTTTTCTAGGACCTTCTCTCCGGCAGAGAAAAACTACTCCATTGGTGATCGAGAACTACTGGCCATTAAATTGGCGCTTGAGGAATGGAGGCACCTGCTGGAGGGATCAAAATATCCAGTTATTATATACACTGATCACAAGAATCTCTCCTATCTCCAGTCTGCCCAACGACTGAACTCTCGCCAGGCTAGGTGGTCGTTGTTCTTCGCCCGTTTTAACTTTGAAATCTATTTTCGCCCTGCTGACAAGAACATTAGGGCCGATGCCCTCTCTCCTTCTTCTGATACCTCTGAAGTAGAGGCCTCTCCGCAACACATCATTCCTCCGGACTGTCTGATCTCCACTTCTCCAGCTTCCATCAGGCAAACTCCTCCAGGGAAGACCTTCATTTCTCCACGCCAGCGTCTCGAGATTCTCAAATGGGGACACTCCTCCCACCTCAGAGGCCATGCGGGCATCAAAAAATCCGTTCAACTCATCTCTCGATTTTATTGGTGGCCGACTCTGGAGACTGATGTTGTTGATTTCGTGCGGGCCTGTACTGTCTGTGCCCGGGATAAGACTCCTCGCCAGAAGCCTGCTGGTCTCCTTCATCCTCTGCCTGTTCCTGAACAGCCTTGGTCACAGATTGGTATGGACTTTATTACGGACTTGCCCTCATCCCGTGGCAACACAGTTGTTTGGGTGGTCGTTGATCGATTTTCCAAGATGGCACATTTTATTCCTCTTCCTGGCCTTCCTTCAGCGCCTCAGTTGGCAAAGCAATTTTTTATACACATTTTTCGCCTTCACGGTTTGCCCACGCATATCGTCTCGGATAGAGGCGTCCAATTCGTGTCTAAATTCTGGAGGGCCCTCTGTAAACAGCTCAAGATCAAATTAAACTTCTCTTCTTCTTATCATCCCCAATCCAATGGGCAAGTAGAAAGAATTGATCAGGTCCTTGGTGACTATTTACGGCATTTTGTTTCCTCCCGCCAGGATGACTGGGCAGATCTTCTACCATGGGCCGAATTCTCATACAACTTCAGAGTCTCCGAATCTTCTGCTAAATCCCCATTTTTCGTGGTGTACGGCCGTCACCCTCTTCCTCCCCTCCCTACCCCCTTGCCCTCTGGTTTGCCCGTTGTGGATGAAGTGACTCGTGATCTTTCCACCATATGGAAAGAAACCCAAAATTCTCTTTTACAGGCTTCTACCCGGATGAAAAAATTTGCTGATAAAAAAAGAAGAACTCCCCCCATTTTTGCTCCCGGAGACAAGGTATGGCTCTCCGCTAAGTATGTCCGCTTTTGTGTCCCCAGTTACAAACTGGGACCACGCTATCTTGGTCCTTTCAAAATCTTGTGCCAGATTAACCCTGTCTCTTACAAACTCCTTCTTCCTCCTTCTCTCCGTATTCCCAATGCCTTCCATGTCTCTCTCCTTAAACCACTCATCCTTAACCGCTTCTCTCCCAAAGTTGTTTCTCCCACTCCTGTTTCCGGTTCGTCTGACGTCTTCTCTGTGAAGGAGATTCTGGCCTCCAAGATTGTCAGAGGTAAAAAAAAATTTTGGGTGGATTGGGAGAACTGTGGCCCAGAGGAGAGATCTTGGGAACCTGAGGACAACATCCTAGACAAAAGTCTTGTCCTCAGGTTCTCAGGCTCCAAGAAGAGGGGGAGACCCAAGGGGGGGTTCTGTTACGCCGAGCGCTCCGGGTCCCCGCTCCTCCCCGGAGCGCTCGCAGCATCCTCTCATTCGCAGCGCCCCGGTCAGACCTGCTGACCGGGTGCGCTGCAATATCACTCCCAGCCAGGATGCGATTCGCGACGCAGGAGGCGCCCGCTCGCGATGCGCATCCCGGCTCCCGTACCTGACCCGTTCCCCGTCTGTCTTGTCCCGGCGCACGCGGCCCCGCTCCTTAGGGCGCGCTCGCCGGGTCTCTGCAATTTAAAGGGCCACTGCGCCACTGATTGGCGCAGCAGGCCTAATCAGTGTTATCACCTGTGCACTCCCTACTTATACCTCACTTCCCCTGCACTCCCTCGCCGGATCTTGTTGCCATTGTGCCAGTGAAAGCGTTCCCTTGTGTGTTCCTAGCCTGTGTTCCAGACCTCCTGCCATTGCCCCTGACTACGATCCTTGCTGCCTGCCCTGACCTTCTGCTACGTCCGACCTTGCTCTTGTCTACTCCCTTGTACCGCGCTTATCTTCAGCAGTCAGAGAGGTTGAGCCGTTGCTGGTGGATACGACCTGGTTGCTACCGCCGCTGCAAGACCATCCCGCTTTGCGGCGGGCTCTGGTGAATACCAGTAGCAACTTAGAACCAGTCCACCAACACGGTCCACGCCAATCCCTCTCTGGCATAGAGGATCCACCTCCAGCCAGCCGAATCGTGACACTAATCCTTATCATGTACATATAATTTTTATGTGTCTTGGACCTATATATCTCTAACAAATAGTATTTATATCTTGCTCACTTGCTTTGTCTTCTTGCCTTGTGGAGGGGGCTTGTCTGTCTCTCTCCCTCACTGTGGATGACTCATCTGCTCTGAGTCTCAGGGGTTAGCCTGGCAGATTGCAAATCACTGCACTCTGCAACCCTTTCTTCTCTGGTGTTATGATGTACATGTTACACAGAAAGGAGGATTATTGGAGTTTGCCTGCAGTACTAAGACATTATGATGAGTTTATAACCATATTAAATGTGTAAATATAAAAAACAGATCTTTTTAAATTATTGCAAGGATTTTAGTGATAAAAGCACAGTAGTCTTTATGCAGACATTTTCTATCTGTTCCTAGTAAAGCCGGATGCTAATAAACATAGCTGTCACTGCGTGTGTCACTCAGCTTTCACAGACTCCTGAATGATCAGCTTCTTTGTCATTCAGGAGTCAGAGAAAGCCTTGGCTGTTGAAGCGTGCTGGTGGTTGTAGTTTTGCAACAGCTGGAGCTGCAGTGTTTGTAAAGCAGTGTTGCCTTTAGCTGTTGCACAAAGACAACTCACAGCATTCCCACACATTCTTTGTCTGCAGTTTTGCAAGAGCTGGAGGCACCCAGCTGGAGAATACACATCTCTAAC
Organism: Hyla sarda; assembly: GCF_029499605.1. Lineage (NCBI taxonomy): Eukaryota > Metazoa > Chordata > Amphibia > Anura > Hylidae > Hyla > Hyla sarda. The sequence goes on from NC_079192.1 coordinate 245,636,415, forward strand.
ACAGAGTTTTACAAAGATTGTACCAACTCCCATGATAGGAGTTGTAGTTTAGGAAAAGCTGAAGGCTGCAGTGGTGATCTCCTGTACTGGATACCAATACGCTTTATGGCCAGTATTCACTATGATGCAAAATACAGAGTAGTCTGTCTGCATAAAGATAGATTACCCCTAGTGGCGGCTATTTTTATTTTTTAGCAAAATTTTAATAAAAAAAAATATATATATATATATATATATATTTAAAAAGTTGTCTTATCAGTAGTACTACAAATTATAAAACATTTTTTATAATGACAGTTTCTATTTAAGGGGTTCATAAAGACAACTCTATTTTGATGTCTTGTTTTGATTCCATTAGTCTTACCTGTTTGAAAGCCTCTCTAAAATATCTGAAGTATTTGCTATAATTTTGTGTTACCAAACACTCTAAGGATATATACCGACAGTAGAACCCTTTTTTTTAAAAAACAAAAAGCAGTTGGTGTCCCCTGCATACCGCGGCAATACTCTAAACCTATCTAGAGCAAAGGACACAGAAAATTTGCAGAAAAAGGTTTAGAGCATCAATAAATATGTGGGCAGGTGTGCTCTCAGACTAGGCTGTGAAGAGCCTTGACCAGTCCACAGAACGTTTTAAGCAAAAAAGAGAGAAAAGATCCCACAAGCCTATACCAAGGAGACAACATACTGTACTTACATGCCTGGAGCTGTGACCACCCCTACGCCGTTTTGCTTTACGCTTCCTCATGGAGTATTGATCCTATACACCTCTCGAGTAGACAACCTGAAGATACTACCACTATTTATGTACATTATATGTGTTTAACTCCTGTCTCCACTATATACCCTGTGATGTATATGCTATTATAGCCAAATCTCTGTGTAGGGTTAATTGTTGGGGCAGGTTATCTTATGCACATCTGTGTTTATAGTACATCGATGTGGTAGAGTAATTTATTACTTCTTTCTGGAATTGTGACTTTTTCTAACTGCTGCTGGTCCTTTTAAATTTATATTTTAAAGTGTCCATCAATAAAGATTTATACTTTTCTACACATTTTCTGTGTCCTATGCTCTAGATTGGTTTAGCAAACACTCTAAGAAGCAGCATTATTTTACACATTTGTATTTTTGGATGACTGTAAACAGCATCACTGCAGATATACTCAATGCAGAGTGATGGAATCTGCAGAAAAAACCTTGTTACACATGTGGATTTAGAGCAGTATTATGTTCAAAACTTTTAGATGATAAACCTATACACGATGAACTTTTGCAGTACACACTTTGAGAACACTAAACGACACCTTTTGCTGTAAATTTGAGGAACTTCACTTAAACAAGTCCTAGATTGAACCATATGCCTTAAATAAAATTGCTGTCTTTGTATGTTCTTAACTTTTGTGTATAACAGAGATTGCAAAAGAACCAAAACTAGTGAGCTTAACAAAATTTGTCATTTAGGTCAATGGGCATATGCTAAATCAAATCCCTGTGTGCTCTATCTGCATTTGGTTCTGGGTTTCCACTAAAGTTTAGAAAAGGTCTTTGAACAATTGGTACATTCATCACTGAAATATAATTTCATGCTTGATTCACATTTCCTTGAACCAGTAGATGAAATTTAACTTTTCTAACAATGGGGTAAATATCATGGGAACTGTGTAGCATGTATGTAACATGATAAATGTACTTAGCAAGTAGTTTCATGTGAGTCTGGTACTGTTAAATTTTAGGTGACTTTGTTTAAAAGAAGCACTCCAGGTCCCCCATATAATGCACACTCACCATCACTACTCCTCCAGTGCCATCTGTTTTATTCCAGCTCAGCGGCATCAATGTGTTACCTTACTGTACCTGGATCATGTGACCAGCATTTAGACCCCCAGAAAATGAGTGGGCTAAATTACTTTTTGTTATGTTGTGGACTTTTGATAAAGTGAGATAAGTAACAGAACTCAAGCTTTCCATCATCATTCTGGGATCTATACCCCATATAACAAAGTGAAAACAGAATTTTAGAAATGTTTGCAAATGTATTACAGAATTTTTTTTTTACATGGACATACGTATTTAGTTTTTTACCTAGTACTTGGATAAAATACTATAAGCAGTGATTACAAGCCTTAATCTTCTTGGGAATGATGCCACAAGGTTTGCACCCCTGGATTTGGGGATTTTTTGCAACTCGGCCATTGGTGGACAGCCAAATATAGGTCTCTCCAGAAATGTTTTCCTGGATTCATGTCAGGGCTTCAGAACAGTTACAGAGTTGTCCCAAACCACTTCTATGTGGTCTTGGCTGTGTGCTTAGGGTCATTGGGGGAGATTTATCAAAACCTGTCCAGAGGAAAAGTTGCTGAGTTGCCCATAGCAACCAATCAGATTGCTTCTTTCATTTTTCAAAGGCCTTTTCAAAAATGAAAGCAGTGATCTGATTGGTTGCTATGGGCAACTGAGCAACTTTTTCTCTTGACAGATTCTGAAAAATCTCCCCCATTGTCTTGTTGGAGGGTAAAATTTGGTCCTGTCTGAGGTTCAGAGCACTTTCAGGTTATCAAGAAGAATATTTCTGTAATTTGCGCCAATTAGCTTTCTCTCCACTCTGACCAGACTTCCTGTCCCAGCCACTAAAAACACTCCCACACCATGATGCTGCCACTACTTTGCTACAATGATCACTATTGGGATGGTGGTGAGCAGTTTCTGGTTTCCTCCAGACTTGATGCTTATAATTGAGGTCAGAAAGTTCAATTTTGGATTAATGAGCCCAGAAAATCTTGTTTCTTACTATCTGGTACTATCTACATGTTTTTTTTTTTTTTTTTTTTTTTTTTACTCGAGGCTGGCTTTCATGTCTCTTTTATTGAGGAGAGGCTTCTTTTTGGCCTCTCCCATCTGCACACAGGATCTTTGATGCTTAGTCAGCGTACCCATTAAGTTCTTGGTCACCTCTGTTACCAAAGCCCTTCTCCCTCAATAATTAGGTTTGGTGGGAAAGCCAGCTATCCAGAGTCCTAGCCAGAGTCCTGGTGGTTCCAAATTAATATGCTCTTGGAAACTTTCAGTCCAGCATAAACTTTTTTGTATCTTTCAATTGATCTGTGCCTCCACACAATCCTGTCTATAAGCTTTACAGGAAGTTTCTTTCCCTCTCCTGGCTTGGTTTTTGTTCTCATATGCATTGCTAGTGTTGAGACCTTATATAGACAGGATTGCTGCATTAAAAATCATGCCCAATCACCTGAATTTATCACATGAGACTCCAATCAAGGTGTAGAAATATCTCACAGATGATCAAGAGAAATGGGAGGCCCCCCCCAGAGCTAAGCTAAATTTTAAGTGTCATAACCAAGGGTCTGAGTATATGTGTTTATGTAAATTTTTTTAATAAATTTAATAAATATGCAAGAAGTGGGCCCAGGCTGTCAGATAAAATAAAAATAAAAAAACACATATTGTCTCACACTCCCCAGAAGCCTCTATTATAGTGGCACCTGGTCTCCCTATGGTGCTGCAGACAATACATCACATTGCTGCACAGCCAATCACTGGCAACAGTGGGGTCCCACTTAAGCCAGTGAATGGCTAAGTGGAAAAGTAACGTATTGGTTGTCATTTACTATTGCAAACCTGATATGTTTTGTTGGGTTGTGCGCCAGATTCTGTGGCATTGCACCAGAAATACTGTCTGCATCAGATTTTGTGCCAGAATTTGCGCCAGAATTGAAAAAACCCCGACTAACTCTCCATTTTGCATAGAAAACCCGAAAAGGGGTGTGACCACTGGGAAAAGGGGGCGTTGTCTCCGAAAAGGGGCGTGTTCCTGACATTTTCACAAAAACCCAACAAATTTACTAAGGTTTCCACATAAAATGTGGTGGATTTGAGCTGAGGAAAACCAGACAGATCAGAGCATGTGTAAAAAAAAGCAAAGTGTAGGGAAAGTGGAAAATGTAGGGAAACCTTGGTAAATACCGTGGAAAATGAATTGTAGGGAATTAAAACCCACAAAGAAACCTGCACTCCACTCTTAGTAAATGAGGGCCATTGTCTTCAGTATCGGTATGTGCGGCAGAGACGTCATCTGCATGACAGCACCTATAGAAGTTCTTCAGCAACTTCCAGGGTCCGTGCTCATTCCGACACCCACGTGTGTCAGTGAACGCTAACCTAGTGGTGCAGAGTGTCTCTCTGTTAACCCCCTAAATTAGGATGTATTTAAACATTTTAATTATTTTGCAATTCCATTTTAATGGTCAGAAAAAGTATTAGACTTGAGTATGCCATTACTCTAGCATTATTTTTTTCCTAAAGTAGATTTTTCTTTGATATATCCTTATTTAAATAACAGAGATCGAATAAATATCTTACCATGTGTTATTTGTAAACATTAGTCTGATTTTGCACATAACAACTAATGACAACTCAACTCTCCTATCTTAATAAGCTCTGGTAAAATAAGAGCTGAGCTGTGATTGGCTTCTGTGGGAAAAACCAGACAGCTTTTGTCTTAGACATATTGATAAATCTGGGCCATTGGTCACTTATGGTAACTTAAGCTGAAGCCTTAAAGTAGTAGACTAAAATTTGCATCTTTATGCATCTGGAATGGAATATTGTAAATGATGTGCTCTTGCTGCAGCCATTTGACACTACATGCTTCTGTTTAGCTTGTGGTCTACCCATATACTCAACTCAAGTATAACATCAAGGCATTGTCATCCATTTAATGAATATACTTTAGATCCAACTTCTCTAAACATGACATCTTGCCCTCTTTTGTATCAATACATTTACAAACAAGGTTTCTCAGTAAAGGTCAAGCACAGGAAATAAAAGTTTCATCTTCCCCTGTGAAGCTAGAAAATGTGTTGCAACCCATAGGCTGAGGTCTCAGACTCTTTCACATTTTGTAATGTTATAATAAATAAATAAACAAATAAGAAATGTGCCCTGGCTGTCTGATAAAATAAAATAAAACCTGTACGTACCTTGTTCCCCCGTGGCCCCTCTTATACGTCTGATAAGTACTGGAAGGGTTAAGGTTTTGAAATAGAAGTAATTTACAAATCTGATTACAGTTCTGGCACCAGTTGCCAAAACCACAAACCTGACACATGTAAGTCAATTCGGAATATACATATTTATTTATATATGTGTGAATAAATACACATATACAGTTTTATTCTTTCAATACAATTTACCTAAAGGCATTTATCTATGTGCGTTAGCATCTTATACCTCTAAGTATTTTTTGTTCTTCAAATAATAATTCCAGATGTACAGATATTATCATCATACACATAATAAAGTTACTAACTAAATCCAGTATAATTTTACAACCGCTGAAAGACGGAAAAAGAAAAAACTACCACAACAAGACCACGTAACCTCCAGTGACTGTATATGACCTCGAACTGAAACAGATAAAATAAAAACATCAACATAACAAATAATATCAGTATACGACAGACAAATAATACCACCATCACATGACTGTAACCATTACCAGCACACTATGAATGAATAATGAAGCTAAACTTGTCATGAAGAGAACACCCTTTGCCCCATCCAAAATTACCCTTCTATATTGACAATGTATAGAGGTAGATACCACCTTACACAGGATCTGCAGATGTGTTGCAGACAGGTGGATATATTTACTCACAGTCAATGTATTCTCAATAGCATTGGCTTCATTATTCCCTCTCCTCCTATTACACAATTTTTAACCAATTATAACGTTTTAAACAGACATTATAGACTTCACGCTTTTACACCATTATTTTTCACTTTTCCCCACCCAAACTGACCCAAATTTTTTATAATGCCCCTAAATGCTATTTTTTAAACCAGCAGGTAGAGAATTGCCCTGGTATATGTGTATGTGCGCACCAATGTAGTTTGCTTCCCCCCCAACATTGGTAGATAGATGCCCCTAATACATTTAAGTGTCACCCCTGTAGGTATATTGATTGCACACCAGAGCAGTTAAAGCATGTAACACCCATTCAAATAGCTGTGGTGGAAGATACAACACTCGAGAAAAACACAACTTCAACTTACACGGCTCCTGATGATTCGAAATTCCTTATAGCCGACTGTGAATAATAATACAACAAATAATAATTACCAATGATGATGACAAAGGAAAAGCTGATGACTTTGAAGATCTCTTGTACCTGTGTACAGACATTGTCAGTAAGTCAAAATGTATTGTCTAAAAATACCTATCTTCTTGATTACATGTCCAGCACTAAAAAATGTAATGGGAAATTGACTAAATTCAAAAAGTGTCCGTTAAAACGCAACATCTCTGCAAGTTTTGGGAGTCTCAGCCCAAAGTCAGATATTAGCCTGTGGGAAATATCCTAATTTCTTCTGCAACTGTGCTATGTGCTAACAGTTTGTTTGTTTTTGTTTTTAAAGATACAACATTTTTGCCTTGTTTCAAAACTCAAAAACATAGGCAATTAAAAAATAAAAGTATTTTTCCACAATTGATGCATCAGAGAGAGGAGAGCAGGAGGTTGTCTTAAGTGAAATAAAGAAAGCTTAAAGGGGTTATCCAGGAATAGAAAAACAGCTAATTTCTGGCAAAAACGGCTCTATGTCTGTCCCCAGGTTGTGTGTGGTATTACAACTTAGACACAGTTCGTAGATAGCCAGCACGGCACTACTTCCCTATTTGAGTGTAGAACAATGATGAAATGGCAAACTTAGACTAGGAATGCTGGAGGTAGTGCTCTGATTGACAATAGTGCATGAAAACGTTTCAAAGAAGCAGGAAATTAATCGGCAACTCACCGCAACCAGCTGAATAAATCTTCTTTTATTTCATACTCACAAATATGTTACATGGGAAGAGGGTAGTGGGGGGACACAGGATGGCGACCAAGCTCCGTTTCGCACGGTGATCGTGCTTCCTCCGGCCGGTATTACAACTGAGCTCCATCCATATCAGTGGAACTAAGCTGCAGAACCACACCCAACCTGGAGACAGATGTTTTTGAAAGAAATAAGCTCTGTTTTTCTATTCCTGGATAACCCCTTTAAGCATATTTGAATGTTGGTAGACCATTGGACACCCCTGTACCACAAGAGTGGTAAACATATCATGTGCAATTATGTTGTTGTCTGGCATTCCCCTGTCCGGCCTCCAGAAACAATGGATGCCGGATGCCATACAACTGATGACAACTGATTAACATTGTCATCAGTTATGGCATCAGCTGTGTTGAGATCTAGGCTAAGTTCACCTATGCCAGATGCCGGACATATGTGAACTCAACCTTCCATAACCGAGAAGAACTCCACTGCAGAAATTTAGGATTCAAAACCTGCAACAATAGTGAACATGTTTATTCTTTTTGTAGAATTAACTGTACTGCTGTCAATGGTGAAGGCTCATGTCTATGCTGTATTAGCGGCAATGGATTTCAGCAGCGGAATCTCCTCCTGGATTATCTCCGGGCAGAAATTCAGGAGTGTAAAAAGGCTCTAAGGCTAGGACTCCACTGAGATTTTTGTGGTATAAAAACGCCAGAAAAAGCGCCAGAAAAACTGCCACAGTTTGCAGTTTTTGGCCCCTTTTGCTTTTTTTTTTTTTTTACAAAATAGTTGGGTACCAAAAAAAAAAAAAAAGGATGCAGTAGGGGTGTAAAAATAAATATTTTTTATAACAACATTTTTATAAATATTCTTTATAAAGTGTGTGTTCGTTTAACTTTTTTTAAATCTTTTTTTTTCACATTTTTTGTGTAGTACTACTACTACCAGCATGGAACAATGTTCCATGATGGGAGTAGTAGTACCTGTACTATAGACATATCGCCCCGGGTGTCAGTCTGACACCCAATGCGATCGTCCATAATATAGCAGTGATGTGGCTCTATACAGCGCTCACATCTCTGCTCTATTCACATCACTGGCCATTCATATTTCCCACCCATAGCTGTGATTGGCCGGATGGTTTCAGCCAATCACAGCTCTGAGGAAAAGATGAATGAATGAGCGGCCGGCCCGGAGTACAGTGCAGAGCAGGGATGCGATCGATGTATACAGCTGCTCTGCATCTCTGCTATAGACAGGACGGTAAAAGCGGGTGTCAGTAGTGACACCCGCTGTGATGTGTCCTTTAGCAGGCACTACTACTCCAAACATGGAGCGCACTCTGCTCCATGCTGGGAGCTGTAGTACCTGCATTAATAGACAGATCACAGTGAGTGTAAGTTCTGACACCCACTGCGATCTGTCTATTAATGCAGGTACTACAGCTCCCAGCATAGAGCAGAGTGTACTCCATGATGGGAGTAGTAGTACTTGTAGTTAAGCGAAGATCACTGGGGGGAGCACTCCTGCCACTCCAATCACAGCGCTCTGCGGGAAATGTGAATATGTGTATATATACGTCAGTGCAGGGGACCAGAGAAGAGCGGCCGCCGCATCTATACATTATACAAGAGGATCGCAAGGGGCGATCTGTCAATAAGTACAGGTAACTACTACTCCCATCATGGAACAGTGTTTTCCATGCTGGGAGTAGCAGTACTACCTAAAAAATGTAAAAAATAAAATAAAATAAAAAGTGAAAAACACGCACACACACTACATTTTTATTATTGTCGGCTACATTTTTAGCGCTTTTCCCGCTCACATAAATTGATCCCTGTTTAAAAATTAATAAACATTCCGTAATAAAAAGATACATTTCGTTAGGTACAATTTTTTCCATCACTACTGTATCTTTTTTATTCCTTTTTTTATAGTACCCTACGAAATTTTCATAAAAAAGGTATCTCCATATTTTTTTTTGGATCGCTAAAGTCCAAAAAAGAATAAAAAACGCCTGAAAAAACGCAAAATTTAAAACCAACATGGCGTTTTTCTTGGCATTTTTGCTCTCCCATAGACTTCTATGGGAGGAAAACGCCACGATTTCAGGGAAAAAACACCAAACTAGGTTTTTGCAGGATGTTTTGAAAATCCAGCCTCTGAGCCTGAAATTGCTGAAAAACGCCAAAAGGATAAAAAAAAAAACGCCAAACTGAAAAACGCCAAGTGAATCTGGCATTTTGCAGTTTACCATTGACTTGCAGCTAACATCTGGACGCTGCGTTTTTTTTCACTGAAAAAACGCTGTGCGGGAAAATTGGTGTTTTGACAGCGTTTTTGCAAAAAAAAAAAAACCTCAGTGGAGTTCCAGCCTTATAAGGGAAAAAGGCTCTGACAAGCAACACCTCTTACGGTTGTGCTAGGTCTAGTTTGGCTTAGCAACATGATCATGAGACCTGTCATCTAGGGATCACATGATCTGTAGGACCAATCAGTACAGCAATGTTAGAGGCATATTGGCAGCCATTAAAGGGTTAATTAGTGCTCTATGGGGAGAGCTGAAATATGTGACTGCAAGACAGATAAGACATAAGCTTGTATGTATTGCAATGCGGAACTCATTTTACACAAATGGAGAATTGGTCAATGACTTTCTATGAATCAGTGGCAGATGTTTCCCTCATTAATTAAATTCCTGTTTTGTATTTCCTCTGTGTCTCCGTACTACTGTCTACAGTGGATGGTTGTGCAATTCACACCGGTTTTAGGCAATTCATTTAGCTAGCTTTCCTGTATTCTGCTTTGCATCGCTATGGTAGTACATTTTGTAACATTTTATAGTTTCTGTTTCTTTTACATGAAGACTAATGTATGAAAACTGACCACACACTTCACAGCCAAAAGGTCACTTTACACTTGTATTTTAGGGAATTGCGTGGTTAATTTCCTAATAATTCCCTTATATACTATATTTTATGAATATAATAACTCTCTTTATGAACTAAAAATTGGTGGGAAATGAGATTTCAACAGTTTCCCTGCCAGTTCCCACCACAGCAGACATGAGTTTACAACAACCTGTACCTACTTCTCCATAGACAGTACTGTATACTGCTTGTATATTGCTAATGTACTCCGAGGGCAAGAGTGGGACATACACATTACATGCGGCCACATTGGTGTTTTGTGGAATTGTTTACTACAAATGAAGAGCAGAACCAATATGGCTGTGAGTAGCTACTTTATTATTTTACATTAAAAAGAGTTTTTTTCTCTAGAATAAATGCTAAAAAAAAAACTATTACAAAGAAAAAACATTAATGTTGCCTGTGGCAACCAGCCAGGTTACCTGTTGCCTTTTCCAAATGGTCTTAAAAGAATAAAAGGTGGAATTAGACTTGTTGCTACAGGCAAGTAACATATTTATCGGGGTACACCACGCACCGGCCTATAACACGCACCCTCATTTTACCAAGGATATTTGGGTAAAAAATGTTTTTTACCCAAATATCCATGGTAAAATGAGGGCGCGTGTGTGTGCATGCGTATACCCCGATACACCCCCAGGAAAGGCAGCGGGAGAGAGGCCGTCGCTGCCCCCTTCTCTCCCCCTGCCTTTCCTGGGGTCTAGATCCCTGCTGCCGCCGCTTCTCTCCCGCTGGCTATCGGCGCCGCTGCCCGTTCTCTCCCCCTGACTATCGGTGTCGGCAATGGGGCAGCGCCGCCGACAGCCAGGGGGAGAGAAGGGGCAGCAGCACCCATTGCCGGTGCCGCTGCCTCCCCCCATCCCCGGTTGCATAATTACCTGTTGCCGGGGTCGGGTCCGCGCTGCTTCAGGCCTCCGGTGTGCGTCCCATGTATCGTTGCTATGCACTGCACGGCGCAATGACGAGTGACGTCTTTGCGCCGCGCCGTGCAGCGCATAACAACGGCACAGGCGACGCACACCGGAGGCCTGAAGCAGTGCAGACCCGACCCCGGCAACAGGTAATTATGCAACCGGGGATGGGGGGAGGCAACGGGGCAGTGGCGCCGGCAATGGGTGCCGCTGCCCCTTCTCTCCCCCTGGCTGTCGGCGCCGCTGCCGGCACCGATAGTCAGGGGGAGAGAACGGGCAGTGGCGCCGATAGCCAGGAGGAGAGAAGGGCAGGCAGGGGCAGAGAAGCCGGCAGCGCTGTCGGTCTCTGCACCTGCAAAGCAGTTCATTGATTTAAAGCGCCCGCTTTAAACCATTGAACTGCAGCGGCTTATCGGCGTATAACAATCAGGTAGACTTTAGGCTAAAAATTTTAGCCTAAAAAGCGCGTGTTATACACCGATAAATACGGTAAATAACTTGTAGCTTGTATTTGTTTTAGTATATGCCCCCACTGTTTCTAGAAGAGAATATCTATGTCTTGCATTGCATGCTTCCATCTGATGTCTGGTACAAGTATCAGATCTCATTCTTGTTGAGGTCTTCTGAGAGGAGATTTAGAGTCAGGGAAATACTTTAGCCTGGATTCGCACTACATTTTCCCTTACATTTAATATGTAGGGAAAACCCCTTACATAGGCATTAAACATCTCCACAGGTGTTGATTAGGCAGATCATGATTGAGTGTCCAGTAAGTAATCGGTACGCTGCAAAAAAACTAAATATTGAATAGTGATATTTCCATAGATGGGATCCTGTAAAAATGAATCCATTAAATGGTACCATAGTAGCCTATCAATGAGAGATGCATGCATACAGGCATCCATTTAATAAATACATCATGAGCTTTCCAGAATACTGTATGTCATAAAAAAACTAACAAAAACTAAAACGTTTATTTATTTCATCCGCAGGCCCTTATGGGGGCTTGTTTATTGTGCAACCAATTGTACTATGTAATGACACCTTTCATTTTACCTTAAAATGTATGGTGCAACCAAAAAAGTATTATTTGTGGGAAATTTTCAATGAAACACACAATTTTCAGGGCTTTTTACAGTAAAAATTAAATATTAATTTCATTCTTTGGGTCAATGCGATTTAAATGATAACCATGTTTACATGCTTTTTTATTTTATTACTGTATTGCTTTTAAAAAGAATGTAGCTTTTTTTTTTTTTTTTTTTACAAAATAAGTATGTTTAACCACGTAAGGACGCAGACCATTTTGTCCTTAAGGACGCAGAAAAGTTTATTTTTACGTTTTCATTTTTTCCTCCTCGCCTTCAAAAAATCATAATTCTTTTATATTTTCATCCACAGACTAGTATGAGGGCTTATTTTTTGTGCGACCAGTTGTCTGTTGTAATGCCATCACTCACTTTACCATAAAATGTATGGCGCAACCAAAAAAATACTATTTGTGTGGGGAAATTAAAAAGAAAACCGCAATTTTGCTAATTTTGGAAGGTTTCGTTTTAACGCCATGCAATTTATGGTAAAAGTGACATGTGTTATTTATTCTTTGGGTCAATAAGATTAAAATGATACCCATGATAACTTACTTTTCTATTACTGTTGTGCTTGAAAAAAATCACAAACTTTTTAACCAAATTAGTACGTTTAAGATCCCCCTATTTTGAAGACCTATAACTTTTTCATTTTTCCGTATAAGCGGTGGTATAGCGGTGGTATGAGCGGAGGGCTCATTTTTTGCGCTGGGATCTGTAATTTTTATTGATACCATATTTGCTTATATAAAACTTTTAATACATTTTTTATTAATTTTTGGGGGAATTAAATGTTATAAAAAAGCAGCTATTTTGGACTTTTTTTTTTTACGTTCACGCCGTTCACCGTATGTTATCATTAACATTTTATTTTACTAGTTCAGATATTTACGCACGCGGCGATACCAAATATGTATATAAAATATTTTTTTTACATTTTTGGGGGGGAAATAGGGAAAATGGGACAATTTACGTTTTTATTGGGGGAGGGGGTTTTAAAAAAAAAATTACTTTATTTTTTTACTTTTTTTACTTTTATTTTTACACTTTAATAGTCCCCATAGGGGACTATTTAAGGCAATCACTCAATTGCTAATCCTGTTCAGTGCTATGTATAGGACATAGCACTGATCAGGGTTATCGGTCATCTTCTGCTCTGGTCTGCGGGAAGGCAGATCAGAGCAGAAGACTCCCGGAAGACAGCGGAGGCAGGTGAGTGGACCTCCGGCTGCCATGCTGGATGATCGGATCATCCGGGCGATCCGATCATCCAATTAAGTGAACGCGATGCTGCAGATGCCGTGATCGGTATTGATCACGGCATCTGAGGGGTTAATGGCAGACATCCGCAGGATCGCGGATGTCTGCCATTACCGGCTGGTCCCTGGCTGCGATCAACAGCCGGGACCTGCCGCGCATGATCCGGGCATCTCTCCGATGCCCGCGGTTCTGCTTAGGACGTAAATGTACGTCCTGGTGCCTTAAGTACCGCATCACCAGGACGTACATTTATGTCCTTCGTCGTTAAGGGGTTAAAATTGCCCTATTCTGACCCTATATACGGTAAGCAAATGTGATATTGATAGGCACATATGTCCGGCATCCGGCCTAGTTGAATATAGGTTGTCATCAGTTTTGTGGCAGCAAGCTGTGTTCCCCTGTCCGGTGCCCTACGGTGTGTCTAACCATCCGGTGTCAAAATTGAGATGCCGGATGATTGTGAACTGTCCCATATATAGTAAATGAATGGGATCAGTTCTAGCATCAGTTTCCCTTCAGTGCACACCGGAGGAAACTATTCTGGATGCCTGATATGTGAACCCAGCCTTACTTTCCCATATATGGGGCAGTTGTTTGTGTTTTTTTACATTTTTTTTATGATGATCATGCCATTCACCTTATGGGATAATAAACATTTGTTTTCATAGTTCAGGCATTTATGCAAATTTTTAGTACCTTTTTTATTTGTAAAATAGGAAAAGGGGCAATTTACATTTTTTATTGGGGGAGGCACTTATTAATATTTTTTTTAAATACTTTCTTTACAGCAATCTTTGCATTGCTTTTACTGCTAGGTGCTATGCATAGGCATAGCTCTGATCATTGTTATCGGCAAGAAGCAGCACAGAGCTGGTAAGCAGAGCTCCGGTGTTACTCTTGGGCTGCAGAGATTGCCCAGAATGCTGCTGTTCCTCTCCCACAAGGTTTAAATAGGAATACAAGGCAATGCTCGGTACTCTGATAATTATTCTACTGAAGAAGGATTGGAGCTCTGACCACTTAGTAAGAGACATTATTAACATTTGCATGTTCTCCTCTACTGCCCCTTCATTAAAGCTAGCTATCTTTGGATGAATGGTTTACAGGTTTTCAAAATTTTATACCTTGCTGTTCAGAGGAGCTAAAAAGACAGGAAAGAATGAGGCAGTGGATGCTACAAAGGGTCCGAGGCTTCGGAAAAATAGCCCCTTTTGCCCATCCTAGAATTTGGCAGCATGTCAGCATTTAATTATGTTGGAATTGTATAGTTGTATGTGTTTTCTAACGCTGCCCTACAGAATATTGAGTAAGTTGACAAACAGGACTACTGTATTCTGGATAATGTTTTCTTTGCAGTCTAAACTGTTCTAGATTGATAACTGTTTCCCCCTTTTTATGTCTTGGCCTTCATACTTATACAGTCCACTACCTACTAAAGTTTAAAGATCCCACCTCAACTTTGATCACACTGCATACTCTTTGCACATATTCCACATCGGGATGTATGTATTAACTACACACAGGCTTCACACATTTTTTTCCCTCACAGATTGGAAATCCACAGAAAATAAAAGGACTCATTTACTAGCTTACTCTGTAGCTGCCCTGTGTTTTTCTTTCATTTAGGGTTAAAAAATCACATTAACAATAGGGTTAAAAGAGGTCACAATAACAGAGGAAATCTATTTTTCTACCTTTTCCTTAAAATTGGAACTTTAAGATAGTAGGAAATCCCTCTGATAAGCTGAAGTGTATACTTGTGCAGCATTGTCCTAAAATTATATTCTTGCTTCTGTCTTACATTTTCCTCAACAAAATGCATAGTCATGTCTTCCTTGTAACTTAATATTGCAATCAGATTTTAGGAAGTGCACGTATCAGCCACTTCTCTTTTCTTCTCCCACTCTGAATCTGCTGTGCTTTCCTAGTGGGGATATAAGCAAAACCATCTCTGCTTGTACCTTTAGTGTTCTTATAAATAATGGTCACTTTGTTGCAAATCCAGTCTTTAACAGTAAGTACAAGCATTTTGTATAGTCAAGTTTTGGCTTCAGTAACATTGACCAATGTATATTTAAAATGATTCTTTGTTTGAATCTCAGCTTTCCTCTCAAATGTCTTATTTATGTAAAAATATGATACCATTAGGATGGTATGTGATCACTTTATGTGGATCACCTTCTTAATACCTGAAGCTCAAACTGGTGCTAGAATTTAATGGAACATTTTTTATTGATACTGTAGCTAAACACTAAAAAGAAAGCTGACTTTGCATAACCAGTGTTTCATTTCAAGGTGGAGAGTAGTAACCTCATTGCTATCTGATCGACTGTTTTGTTATATATTTAGGTTAGTAGTGTATAATACTGATATGTATAGTATTATAGGAAGTCAACTTTCCTTTCTTTCATTCTGATACAACCTTATAATATATTTATTAGAAATTTTATCACAACTTGTAGTTTAAGGTGGTCATACATATTACAGAGCTCTCACATACACATGGGCACTGACTTCTGCTGAGCATGCTCGTGTTCTTGTCATTATTATCATGCTTTCCAAACCATGGGCAACATGAAGAACTGACCGGATCCCTTATTTCAAGAATCTGTGATGATCTAATGTGAATGATTGTGCCAGTTTCAGAGCAATCATAGTTGTAATTTGGGCCAGGACCAGTCATTAGGGTGGTCCTCTGGCCCAGATTGACCGATCTCTTCCTATTTGCATATAGGCAGAGCTCTGTCAATTACAGCCTGTGGACGACTCTGATGACTTGGAGATCCTATTTCGAGGTACAGCTATGATTTTATTTCCTATCAGGTTACAACAATGTTTAGTTCCCAACAAGCAGGGATAGCATTCATCTTTACAGGCTTTCTATCTTTATTTTGGAGTCCAAGGTTAAATTAATCCCTTAAGTACATAGCCCATTTTGGCCTTAAGGACATAGCCAATTTTAATTTTTGCATTTTCATTGGTTCCTCCTCCCCTTTTAAAATCCATAATTTTTTTTACTTTTCTACCTGTAGTTTTCATCGGTACCATTTCTGTTTTGATATGACTTTTTGATAGCTTTTTATAATTTTTTTCTGATTTATGATTTTATTAAAAAAAACGTGTTTTTGGTGTTTGGTATTTTTTTACATTTACACCGTTTACCTTACAGTATTAAACATTATAGTTTGGACAATTACACACACGGTAATACCAAATATGTTTATTTATTTTTTCATTTTGCAAAATGGGAAAATAATTGTGATTGGATTTTTTTTTATTAAGGTAAGGGATTTTATATAATTTTACAAACATTTTAAAATTTCTTATTTAACCACTTAAGGATGCATGGTTTTTCAGATTTAGCATTTTCATTTTTTCCTCATCACCTTCTAAAAATTATAACGCTTTCAATTTTGCACCTAAAATTGCATATTATGGCTTATTTTTGGTCCCACCAATTCTACTTTACAGTGACATTAGTCATTTTACCAAAATATCCATTTGCGAAGCGGAAAACAAATTCATTGAAACAAAATTGAAGAAAAAATTCCATTTAGTAACTTTTGGGGGCTTCCGTTTCTACACAGTGTATTTTTTTTGGTAAAAATGAAATCTTATCTTTATTCTGTAGGTCATATGGTTAAAATGATACCCTACTTATATAGGTTTGATTTTGTATTACTTCTGTAAAAAATCATAACTACATGCAGGAAAATTTATACATTTAAAATTATCATCTTCTGACCCCTATACCTTTTTTATTTTTCCTCATATGAGGGCTATTTTTTTGCGCTGTGATTTGAAGTTTTTATCAGTACCATTTTTATATTGATGGGACTTTTTGATCGCATTTTATTCTTTTTTACATGATAGAAAAAGTGACCAAAAATACGCTATTTTGGACTTTTGAATTTTTTGCGTGTAGACCATTGACCGTGCGGTTTAATTAACAATATATTCTTATAGTTCGGACATTTCCGCACGCGGCAATACCACATATGTTTATTTTTATTTTCATATTTTTTTTTTTAATGATAACTTTTTTGTTACACTTTTTTTTTTGCAGATATAGCCCGCCGGTGGCTATTTCACTGCACATACTGATCTCATACACAGATCATTGTGGTGCATTGACATGACAAAGATTAGATAAATCGGTGCTCAAGCCCGGATTTCAGGCTTGGAGCAATCAATCGCCGATCATATGCGACGGAGGCATGTGAGGGGACCTCTGCTCGCTTTCTAGCTGATTGGGACATAGCTATTTCCCCGCGATGGTCCCGATCAGCCTGACTGAGCTGCTGGGAAGCTTTTACTTTAATTTTAGACGCAGCGTTTTATACCGGGACCGGGCACAGGGCGTACAGGTACGCCCTGCGTCCTTAAGAGGTTATTGATTATATGCAATCATTAGATTGCATTTACTGTACAATGTTTTGTCAATGGCATAGCATTGAACAATATGATCTGCCATCCACTGATATAACCTGGTTAAACCAAGGTACACCAGTAGATCAGCGATTGATGGCAGGATGTAGGTAACGGGACCCTCCTCCAACATTTTAGCCCACGGAACCCCCGCTATCTCCCTGCAGGGGTTTTGTGAGTTCCACTGAGCTACCGACAACTTTCATTCTCACTTTAGACGCTGTGATTGGCATTGATCATGGGGTCCAAAGCGTGTCTGGCTACTGATCCCCTTACAGTGCTTTTTATGTAAAGATAAAACATGCAATAAAAGTACACATATTTTGTACTACTGCATGCATAATAAAAAGTAAGACGACCGGGAAGAAGAGGACGGCACACAACAGGTAGACGGTGAAACGATTATCCTTTATTCGGAGTGTCACAACGTGCAGGTTAAAATCCCATAAGCCAGCAGGAGGTTATAGCCATTTCATGCCTGTAAGGCATTTCTTCAGACCACTCCTTCCTCACCTGTCAGGGCGGTTATATACTCACACGCCCATTACGTAGGTGAGGTGAGGCGTTTACAAAAGACAGTGATTTAAAAACAACTTAAAAACACATACAATCTAATAGTAAACTACTAATGCTAGATGTAACTACTAATCGAAGTTGTAAAAAGTAAATGTATACAACAGAGTACATTAACCCCTTAAGGACCCGGGCTTTTTCCGTTTTTTCATTTTCAATTTTTCCTCCTTAACTTTAAAAAATCATAACTCTTAAAAATTTTCACCTAAAATTATATATAATGGCTTAATTTTTGCGTCACTAATTCTACTTTGTAATGACATTAGTCATTTTACCCAAAAATCTACGGTGAAACGGGAAAAAAAATCAATGTGCGACAAAATTGATGAAAAAACACTATTTTGTAAGTTTTGGGGGCTTCTGTTTTTACGCAGTACATTTTTTGTAAAAAATTATACCTTATCTTTATTCTGTAGGTCCATACGGTTAAAATGATACCCTACTTGTATAGGTTTGAATTTGTATCACTTCCGAAAAAAATCATGAATACATGCAGGAAAATGTATACGTTTAAAATGGTAATCTTTTGACCCCTATAACTTTTTTATTTTTCTGTGTTCAGGGCACTTTGAGGACTCATTTTTTGCGCCGTCATCTGAAGTTTTTAGCGGTTGATTTTTGTTCTGATCAGACTTTTTGATCACTTTTTATCCACTTTTTTGTGGTATAAAAAGTGATCAAAAATGCGCTATTTTGGACTTTGGAATTTTTTGCGCGTACACCATTGAACGAGCGGTTTAAAAAGTGGTATATTTTCATAATTCGGACATTTCCGCGCGCGGCGATACCACATATGTTTATTTTTATTATTATTTACTTAATGTTTTTTTATTTTTGGAAATGCCGGGTGATTCAAACTTTTATTAGGGGAAGGGATAATTGAAAGGGTTAATGATTTTTTTTACACTTTTCTTATGCAATATTATAGCTCCTATAGGGGGCTATAACATTGCATGTACTGATCTTTTACACTGATTGATCCATCTCCATAGGAATGGATCAATCAGGGTTTTCGGCGATTGAATGCTCAAGCCTGGATCTCAGGCTTGAAGCATTCATTCGGCGATCGGACAGCACAGGAGAAGGTAAGAAGACCTCCTCCTGTGCTACAGCTGTTCAGGATGCCGCGATTATACCGCGGCGATCCCGAACAGCTCCCTGAGCTAGCCGGGCACTTTTACTTTCGTTTTTAGCCGCGCGGCTCAGCTTTGAGCGCGCGGCTAAAGGGTTAATAGCGCGCGGCACAGCGATCAGTGCCGCGCGCTATTAAAGACGGGTCCCAGCTTCACTATAACGCCGGGCCCGCCGCGATATGATGCGGGGTCACCGTGTGACCCCGCGTTATATCGCAGGACCGGGACTCATGACGTATGCATACGTCATGGGTCCTTAAGAGGTTAAATAAATATGCTAAGGTCCAACCTGTCATTCATTCCAAGCTCCCCTTCCGCGTTGGTACAGAGGATCCACTTAGCCTCCCGCTGCAACAGGTATTTCCTTCTTTCTAACCCTTCCACTAATTTAACCCGTTCTATCCCAAAAAAACGCAGACACCTTGGGTCACTGTTATGTGTATCCCAGACGTGGTTAATTAGACGGGGGGAACCTTTTCAGGTTTTAAGGGAATGAATGTGCTCCCTAAACCGTACGTTAAGGGGGCGGATGGTACACCCTATGTGAAATCTGTGGCACTGGCATTTAATGCCGTACACCACAAAAGATGTTCTGCAGCAGAAGGGATCTTTGAATTGTACAGTTACTCCTCCTAGTGTTAAATGTTTATCAGTGCAGATGTAATTACACCAGTTGCATGTACCACAACGGTGGTTGCCATGGGAGATGGAGCTAGGTAACCAATTTTGTGCATTTTTCTCTGTGAACTTGTTTTTGACTAAAACATCCCTGAGATTAGAGTCCTTCACTAATGCCGGAATCTCTAACAAAAGAGGGTGTAGTAGCCAGTCAACAAATTTTGACAGTGGTTCAGTTAGAGATTTTGGGGAGAAAGTACCAGTGAGCCGGTCGGAGATGCAACGGAAAAAGTTTTTCTGCGGTCTTTTTAGAAAGAACTCCCTTTTCAGTATAAATTCCTAGCAGTGATTGTAGTCTAGCTGCAAGTTTGTTCATAGGATTGTCGGATAATTTACAGTAGTATCTATTGTCTTCCAGTTGTCTCAAAGCTTCCCTTTGATAATAGTCCCTGGTATGAAGGACTATATTCCCCCCCATGTCAGATTTCCTGACTATGATGTCCTCCCTCTTTCTCAATTCCTCAATTGCTCCCCATTCATTATTTGAGAGGTTCTTACTGTCTGTGGGATAGCGCAAAGCGCGCATATCTTCTAGAACCCTTTTATAAAATAAATCCAGACAGTTACCTGTTTGAATGGGAGGGCAAAAAGAGGACTTGAGGCAACCCATCGGGGACACAGATGGTATCACTAGGGGGGACAACCTGCGGGGTGACATCGTTTTCGGATAGAAGATCTACTAATATATCCAGACATTCTAGCTCTGCTTGGGGTGCATCCTTTAATACACTGAACCCCAGAGGCTCTACTGATACAGGTATTTCTCCTTCAGTTCGCATGCATGTAGAAGCTTTATTACAAAAAAAACTTTTTTAAATTTAATTTACGGATGCTGCGGAACAAATCAATTTCAAATTCAATGTGATCAAAGTCCTGGACAATGCAAAAATTAAGTCCCTTAGACAGTGCGGTTTTCAAGTCGGCAGAGATAGTCAGGTCAGTGAGATTAATGATGGACAGTTCATTACCATTGCAAGTCGGTAGACGGTCAGATGTTATCTCCAGGACATTGACTACCTTTTGTAACTTCTGTTTCTGCCTCATGTCCCCCCTCCTCGTCCTCCTCCTAAAGGGGGCTCCACCACAGAATTCATATTTTGTGACTCGTTGTTAAATACAATATTGGGGGTCTGGGCACTGGGAATAACAGTCTTGTCCTCTGACCCACTCGATTCGTAGTCAGTTTTCCAGTAATCAGTCCGTCTGTAGCATCACCTATTTTTATTGGCCTTAGATTTCTTGGTGCCAGCAAAAGAAAAAACTTTGTTTGTTTCAAAGTCCATCTTGTCTCTCAGAAACTTGTCTCTTTTGATTTCCTTGATTGTAGATTGTAAAGAGACAAGTTTACGTTCTATTTTCTTTTGCAAAGCACCATACTGGACCTCTGAAATACGAGTCTGCAACTCTGTTTTGACATTATTTATTTCTGCTACAGTGGAGGCATATTCAATCTCATGTCTTGAAATGACCAATCGCATCATTTCCATGGAATAGCGTAAATGGACAGCCTCCCACTGTGAAACAAAAGCTGCTTCGTCGGTGTATTGAGAGGGTTCTTTTCAAAATTTCTGAGACCTCTCGGAACACGGTTACAAGACTCATACGATTTTAAAGACTGTAAGGTACAAAACAAGTGTGTTTCTTTTTCAGACAGGTTGGACAACTTAAATTCAAGAGTCTTTGTACTTATAACTTTACAAGCCTCCTTATCGTTACACATAGCAAAAAACTCGCTGGCGTCCGAGCACCCTGCTATGACTGCTCCGTCTGCACAGTCCATACCGCTTAAAGAAACAATCTCTGCTTCACTATCCATCCTCTTTAGATGCCGGGAGTCCCACACCATGCTCAGATTAAAAGACAAGAAAAGTCCACAGTCCAATAGCACAGGCAAAGCATTTGTTACAGGTGTCTCTGAACTCCACCACAAAGGCAATGTTCGCAATAGAGGAGATTTGATAAAAAGCCAAGGTACGGACCTGTATGCAGCGTAGATCTGCCGGTATGGTGCTCAGTCCCAGGAACATGCAGCAGTGCAGATCAGACGACCGGGAAGAAGAGGACGGCACATAACAGGTAGGCGGTGAAACGATTATCCTTTATTCAGAGCAAAGTGTCACAACATGCAGGTTAAAAGCCCGTAAGCCAGCAGGAGGTTATAGACATTTCACGCCTGTAAGGCATTTCTTCAGACCACTCCTTCCTCACCTGTCAGGGCGGTTATATACTCACACGCCCATGACGTAGGTTAGGTGAGGCATTTACAAAAGACAGTGATTTAAAAACACATACAATCTAATAGTACTGATAAACATTTAACACTAGGAGGAGTAACTGTACAATTAAAAGATCCCTTCTGCTGCAGAACATCTTTTGTGGTGTACGGCATTAAATGCCAGTGCCACAGATTTTACATAGGGTGTACCATCCGCCCCCTTAACGTACGGTTTAGGGAGCACATTCATTCCCTTAAAACCCGAAAAGGTTCCCCCCATCTAATTAACCACATCTGGGATACACATAACGGTGACCCAAGGTGTCTGCGTTTTTTTGGGATAGAACGGGTTAAATTAGTGGAAGGATTAGAAAGAAGGAAATACCTGTTGTAGCAGGAGGCTAAGTGGATCCTCCGTTCCAACGCGGAAGGGGAGCTTGGATTGAATGACAGGTTGGACCTTAGCGTATTTATTTAATGTACTACTCTGTTGTATACATTTCTTTTTACAACTCCGATTAGTAGTTACATCTAGCATTAATAGTTCACTTTTAGATTGTATGTGTTTTTAAGTTGTTTTTAAATCACTGTCTTTTGTAAACGCCTGACCTCACCTACGTCATGGGCGTGTGAACATATAACCACCCTGACAGGTGAGGTAGGAGTGGTCTGAAGAAATGCCTTACAGGCGTGAAATGGCTATAACCTCCTGCTGGCTTATAGGCTTTTAACCTTCACATTGTGACACTTTGCTCTGAATAAAGGATAATCGTTTCACTGCCTACCTGTTGTGTGCCGTCCTCTTCTTCCCGGTTGTCTGGTCTGCACTGCTGCATGTTCATGGGACTGAGCACCATACAGGCGGATATACGCTGCATACAGGTCCGTACCTTGGCTTTTTATCATATCTCCTCTATTGCGAACATTGCCTTTGTGGTGGAGTTCAGAGACACCTGTGCCGATTGCTTTGCCTGTGCTATTGGATAATAAAAAGTAAACCAGTGTACTTGCATAAGGAATAGAGTTTTGGTGAGAAAATGATGGGTTATTTCCTATAGAGCTAAAGACATTCCTTCACAGAATTTGAAG
Organism: Hyla sarda; assembly: GCF_029499605.1. Lineage (NCBI taxonomy): Eukaryota > Metazoa > Chordata > Amphibia > Anura > Hylidae > Hyla > Hyla sarda. The sequence continues at coordinate 245,659,554 of NC_079192.1, forward strand.
GGGAGATCAGGTGATTTACCTTTACATTTTAGGTATAGGGGTTGTAAAGTAGAAAAGAACTCCTTCAATAATGTATTTGGGTTACATACACAATGGATAAAGGAAGAGAAGAAGTGTCAAAGTGGAAAAGGGAAGTTCCAAAACTGGAGTTTCAGTTCCCGGGTCTCCTATGATTTGTTTATCTTCATTTGAAGTACATTAGCAATGTGGAGGTGCTGCTCTATTCTCTTCTAAGCTGTAAATTTATCACAGGTCATATCCAATGGATTTTTTACTAGTCTGCTCTGCTAGAAGGTTTAGTAGAGGAAAATCCCTTCCACTATGAGCTTTGTAGATTGATTGCTAATTCTAGAAAGAGGATGTATCAAAGGGGAATTCCGAAACTGTGGCTGCAAATGTATTTGTTAATTTTGGTTCATTTGCAGTTTAGTACTTATATCAACTTTTTATGAAGATATTGGCATATGTATTGGTACATGTGGAATTAATAACTTGGTACATGTGGAATTATATAACTTTCTTCCAAAAGCTGTGACATTTGTATTTTTCAGTCAGGGCTTGTTTTGGTGCATTAAATGGGCACTGTCATTAAACATGATTTTAAATATTTGATTACTTAAGCCAAATAAATAACTTTTGTAATTGGCTTCCATTTAAAAAGAAAAACATTTTATGTTAGTTTTTCTGCTGTATACTTCTGCCCACCAGGGGTTTCCCTTCTTGGCCATTCTTGACACATTCTGTGTGTAATGGCAGGAGACCAAACTCAGGAAGTGTTTCTCTGCACTAAGCTTGATTGACAGCTGCAAATAGCCTCACTGAAAGCTGAACAGACTAAAAGCTGTACAGACTAAAAGCTGAACAGACTAAAAGCTGAGCAGAGCCTCATTGAAAGATACACAGACTGAAAGCTGCTGCACAGATCCTGAGGTCTTCTATTCATCACAGCACTGCAATGATGTGAAGGCAGAAGTGGTCCCCCAGCAGGCTTCAGTGATGTCATGCCTATTGGAAAACACCCACTTTCTTCTGCTGTGAGATTTCACTATGTGAGCAAGAACAAAGGTATGATACAGAGCTTTTAAAAGCTCTGAAATTTTGGTGTTAGGAGTAGTTAGAGAACATATCCTGAGTTAGTTTACAAAAGTTTATTTAGTGCTCTCCTTCAGTATGACAGTACATATAGGCATTCATGGTTCCCTCAATAAAATATAGGTCCCCAGTGCCAGTAGCACTCATGTAGCCCCAGATCATGACACTTCCACCACCGTTCTTGACTGTAGGCAAGACGCCCTTGTCTTTGTACTCCTCACCTGGTTGACATTACACACACTTGACACCTTCTGAATCAAATAAGTTTATCTTGGTCTCAGGACATGGTTCCAGTAACCCATATTATCAGTCTGCTTATCTTCAGCAAACTTCATCTTTAGAAGAGGGACCATAGTAATGCAGACCAATTTGATGAATTGTGACACTGCACCTGAGACTATCTAACTCTAACAAATCACATGACTCTGGGGAAGATGAATGGCTTATTAAGCCCAAATTGGAGATTTCCTGTGCAATGGTTGTGTGTTTAGTTATTTTGAGGGGACAGTGACATTAAACACGTGTATACTGGCTGTGCACTCACTACTTTACATTGTAGCAGAGTGTAATTTCTTCAGTGTCACATGAAAAGATAGAATAAAATACCTACAGAAATGTGAATGGAGGACTCACTTATGTGAGATACTATATGTCAAACTTAACCATAGATACTCTGGTTTTGCCCTCTTTGCCTCTATTGGCAGTTGTAAATACTAGTAAGTCACTGATCTGACAGTACACTGCACTACTATAGTATCAAAAGATTGTATTTTTTATTTATTTACTAGCTGATTATCCGGCGTTGCCCAGTTTTTAATTCCTAATCCTTGTTGGGAAGGAAAATAAACAAAGGAGGAAGCTTTTGACTTCATATCCCATCCTCATATATTGTTGTCATATCCCAACCCCATATCCCGTCCTCATATCCTGTCCTCCTATCCTGACCTCCTATCCCATCCTCCTATCCCGACCTCCTATCCTGCACTCCTATCTCGACCTCCTATCCCGACCTCCTATCCCAACCTCTTATCCTGATCTCCTATCACGACCTCCTATCCCGACCACATATCCCGACCCATAATATGTGTAACAGGTATTGAAATATCCCCAGCCGTACGGAAGTTAAGGGGACTTTAACCCCTTCCCGACCTATGACATACATGTACGTCATGAGTGGGAAGGTGTTCCCGACCCATGACATACCAGGTACGTCATGAACATTTTTGCCGCTACTCGTGGCATCCCGCAGCGCCCGGTAAGATGGTGGCTATCACTGATAGCCAGCCATCTTACCATGCAACCACGTGGGGTTTCATCCCCCCCCCCCAGCGATCGCTGCTATCAGCTAGTCAAATCTCACTAGCTGATAGCAGCGTTTCGCTATGAGAATACTTAGCAGCGCGGTGTGTGAGTCCCGATCACGGGGATTGGGACACACACCGCTCTGCTAAGTGTCCCTTACCCGTCCCCCGGCGTCACTTATCCGGCCATGCGGTGTCCCGAGCGGTCCCGGCACGAGCGCCGTCCTCCATTAGCAATCATGGTATTGCTATGAATAGTCCCCTATGGAGACTATTCAAGTGTAAAAAAAAAATGTAAAAAAATGTAAAAGTAAAAGTTAAAAAAAGTGAAAAATCCCCTCCCCCAATAAAAAAGTAAAACGTCCGTTTTTTCCTATTTTACCCCCAAAAAGCGTAAAAAAATTTTTTTATAGACATATTTGGTATCGCCGCGTGCGTAAATGTCCGAACTATTAAAATAAAATGTTAATGATCCCGTACGGTTAACGGCGTGAACGAAAAAAAATTAAAAAGTCAAAAATTCTTACTTTTTTAATACATTTTATTAAAAAAAAATTATAAAAAATGTATTAAAAGTTTTTTATATGCAAATGTGGTATCAAAAAAAAGTACAGATCATGACGCAAAAAATGAGCCCCCATACCGCCGCTTATACGGAAAAATAAAAAAGTTATAGGTCATCAAAATAAAGGGATTATAAACGTACTAATTTGGTAAAAAAGTTTGTGATTTTTTTTAAGCGCAACAATAATATAAAAGTATATAATAATGGGTATCATTTTAATTGTATTGACCCTCAGAATAAAGAACACACATCATTTTTACCATAAATTGTACGGCGTGAAAACGAAACCTTCCAAAATTAGCAAAATTGCGTTTTTCGTTTAAATTTCCCCACAAAAATAGTGTTTTTTGGTTGCGCCATACATTTTATGATATAATGAGTGATGTCATTACAAAGGACAACTGGTCGCGCAAAAAAACAAGTCCTCATACTAGTCTGTGGATGAAAATATAAAAGAGTTATGATTTTTAGAAGGCGAGGAGGAAAAAATGAAAACGTAAAAATTTAATTGTCTGAGTCCTTAAGGCCAAAATGGGCTGAGTCCTTAAGGGGTTAAGCCACCAGGATCGGAATAATTTCTGATGCTTACTGCTGGCTGCACATGACAGCCCACACCCACCGTTTATGTAGTAGGCCCCATGCAGACATATATGCAGACACATCAAATGTCAAGAAGGGGTTAGATGTGTATCTATTATGTTTAAATGCATTTAACATTTTTCTTTTAAGGTTAAATTTATCTGTTAAATCATGCAAGATGTAAAACAAGAAACATCATTGACTTTTGAGAAGCCAAATGATGTTATGTGTCATATTCCAGTAGCTATCAGTTAAACACATTCCATTGTAATAAATGTTTATCTGCACATGCATGCCTGAATTGTGTCTTTTGTAGTTTGTTAAACTCCCCAATAGAGGATTCTTTACTATTTCTATTCAGGCCTATATTTCACACATTTTACTTTGGAATTCCCTTGAACACTCAGGGACAAGTGGGAATTGTGTCATATATTTAACCCTCGTAGATGCTATGTCCTTGTCACGATGCCGGCTGGCAGGTAGTGGATCCTCTGTGCCAGAGAGGGAAGGCGAGGACCGCGCTAGTGGACCGGTTCTAAGCCACTACAGGTTTTCACCAGAGCCCGCCGCAAAGCGGGATGGTCTTGCTGCGGCGGTAGTGACCAGGTCGTATCCACTAGCAACGGCTCACCTCTCTGACTGCTGAAGATAGGCGAGGTACAAGGGAGTAGGCAGAAGCAAAGTCGGACGTAGCAGAAGGTCGGGGGCAGGCGGCAAGGTTCGTAGTCAGGGGAGATAGCAGAAGTTCTGGTACACAGGCTTTAAACACACAAAACGCTTTCACTAGGCACAAGGGCAACAAGATCCGGCAAGGAAGTAGATGGGAGGAGGTCAGATATAGTCAGGGACCAGGTGGAAGCCAATTAAGCAAATTGGGCCAGGCACCAATCATTGGTGCACTGGCCCTTTAAGTCTCAGGGAGCTGGCGCGCGCGCGCCCTAGAGAGCGGAGCCGCGCGCGCCAGCACATGACAGCAGGGGACGGGAACGGGTAAGTGACCTGGGACGCGATTCGCGAGCGGGCGCGTCCCGCTGTGCGAATCGCGTCCCCAACGGTCATGACAGTGCAGCGCTCCCGGTCAGCGGGACTGACCGGGGAGCTGCAGGGAGAAAGACGCCGTGAGCGCTCCGGGGAGGAGCGGGGGCCCGGAGCGCTAGGCGTAACAGTACCCCCCCCCTTAGGTCTCCCCTTCTCTTTGTCCGGTAACTGCCTCCCCTGGGATGAGGACACCGGGAAAGGATGGAGGGATTCCTCAATGGCAGGCAGAACAGCAGGAGTAGGAATGGGGAGAGAGGGCAGAGGGCGAGACCTGGCACGGGGCAGTGTGACACCAGGACGAGGGCCATGAGGGGACACAGAGGCTTGCCTGATGGGAGGGGGGGAGAGGCATTTCCTGTGGCAGGCAGAGTCCTTAATGACCTTAGGGGGACCGGATACAGGAGGAACCACAGGGTCACGGCAGGGAGTACTGGGAACCGGTTGAAGGCAGTCCTTGGAACAAGAGGGACCCCAACTCTTGATCTCCCCAGTGGACCAATCCAGGGTTGGGGAATGGTGTTGAAGCCAGGGTAGTCCAAGGAGAATTTCAGAAGTGCAATTAGGAAGGACAAAAAATACAATTTCCTCGTGATGAGGTCCGATGCACATTAGGAGGGGCTCCGTGCGGTAACGCACGGTGCAATCCAACCTGGCTCCGTTGACTGCGGAAATGTGGAGTGGCTTGACAAGACGGGTCACCGGAATGCGGAATTTATTCACTAAGGACTCCCGAATAAAATTCCCAGAAGCTCCAGAGTCCAGGCAGGCCACGGCTGAGAGGGGAGAGCTGGCTGAAGTAGAAATCCAAACAGGCACCGTGAGACGTGGAGAAGCCGACTTAGCATCAAGAGACGCCACACCCACGAGAGCTGGGTGCGAGCGTGCGTTTCCCAGACGTGGAGGACGGATTGGGCAATCCACCAAAAAATGTTCAGTACTGGCACAGTACAGACAAAGGTTCTCTTCCTTACGGCGATTCCTCTCTTCCAGGGTCAGGCGAGACCGATCCACTTGCATGGCCTCCTCGGCGGGAGGCCTAGGCGCAGATTGCAGTGGAGACTGTGGGAGAGGTGTCCAGAGATCTAAGTCTTTTTCCTGGCGGAGCTCTTGATGCCTCTCAGAAAAACGCATGTCAATGCGAGTGGCTAGATGAATGAGTTCATGCAGGTTAGCAGGAGTCTCTCGTGCGGCCAGAACATCTTTAATGTTGCTGGATAGGCCTTTTTTAAAGGTCGCGCAGAGAGCCTCATTATTCCAGGATAGTTCAGAAGCAAGAGTACGGAATTGTATGGCGTACTCGCCAACGGAGGAATTACCCTGGACCAGGTTCAGCAGGGCAGTCTCAGCAGAAGAGGCTCGGGCAGGTTCCTCAAAGACACTTCGAATTTCCGAGAAGAAGGAGTGTACAGAGGCAGTGACGGGGTCATTGCGGTCCCAGAGCGGTGTGGCCCATGACAGGGCTTTTCCAGACAGAAGGCTGACTACGAAAGCCACCTTAGACCTTTCAGTAGGAAACTGGTCCGACATCATCTCCAAGTGCAGGGAACATTGCGAAAGAAAGCCACGGCAAAACTTAGAGTCCCCATTAAATTTGTCCGGCAAGGACAGGCGGAGGCTAGGAGTGGCCACTCGCTGCGGAAGGGGTGCAGGAGCTGGCGGAGGAGATGATTGCTGCTGAAGTTGCGACTGAAGTTGCTGCAAAATGGTGGACACTTCCGACAGCTGGTGGGTTAGATGGGCGATCTGTCGGGATTGCTGGGCGACCACCGTGGTGATATCAGAGATATAAGGCAGAGGAACTTCAGCGGGATCCATGGCCGGATCTACTGTCACGATGCCGGCTGGCAGGTAGTGGATCCTCTGTGCCAGAGAGGGAAGGCGAGGACCGCGCTAGTGGACCGGTTCTAAGCCACTACAGGTTTTCACCAGAGCCCGCCGCAAAGCGGGATGGTCTTGCTGCGGCGGTAGTGACCAGGTCGTATCCACTAGCAACGGCTCACCTCTCTGACTGCTGAAGATAGGCGAGGTACAAGGGAGTAGGCAGAAGCAAAGTCGGACGTAGCAGAAGGTCGGGGGCAGGCGGCAAGGTTCGTAGTCAGGGGAGATAGCAGAAGTTCTGGTACACAGGCTTTAAACACACAAAACGCTTTCACTAGGCACAAGGGCAACAAGATCCGGCAAGGAAGTAGATGGGAGGAGGTCAGATATAGTCAGGGACCAGGTGGAAGCCAATTAAGCAAATTGGGCCAGGCACCAATCATTGGTGCACTGGCCCTTTAAGTCTCAGGGAGCTGGCGCGCGCGCGCCCTAGAGAGCGGAGCCGCGCGCGCCAGCACATGACAGCAGGGGACGGGAACGGGTAAGTGACCTGGGACGCGATTCGCGAGCGGGCGCGTCCCGCTGTGCGAATCGCGTCCCCAACGGTCATGACAGTGCAGCGCTCCCGGTCAGCGGGACTGACCGGGGAGCTGCAGGGAGAAAGACGCCGTGAGCGCTCCGGGGAGGAGCGGGGGCCCGGAGCGCTAGGCGTAACAGTCCTAGCATACTGAAAATGATTATAATACTTCCTAAACTATGCAAAACACCCCTTGTGGAGGGGGGAGGGGCGAGTTACTGATTTTTAATGAGGAGATTATTGGTATGATCTGTTCAGTGATATGAAGACTTATTTGCTGGCAATGTTCCATGGGAAATTGAATGCAAATAAGCTCTCCTCCTATCTTCTAGTAGCCAAACCAAAATAAATAGAGTTTATCAAATCTGATGTGAATTTTGGCTGTTATTAGTCCACAAATTTCGCGGAAAAAATTAGAGGACATGCGCCAAATTTATCAAATGGTGCACAGACTTTGATGAATCACCACAGAATTGCTTAATTCTAGTCTGGTTAAATGTTGCAAAGAAGTGGTGGCCATGTGACACTTGTATTAGATGTCGCACGGACCTTGATACAATTGTCACAGTTATATAGGGCAGGGTTGACCTGCCCTGTGATAACTTCTAAAACCGGCCCGTGCGACATTTTTGCAACATTTCTGCAACATTTCACAAAAAGTGGCACATGATAAATAGGAGGCCTCAAGTCAAGTTTGCAGCCACAAACTACCAACCTGCTGCCAACCCCAACATATCCCCAACATATCCTCAATATATCCCCACACCTCTTGTTTGAATATTTATTGTGTAATTTTATGTCTGATACTTGTCTTTGTTTGTAGCCCATAATTGTAAGCGCTGTGGAATCTGTAGGCGCTATATAAATAAAATAAAATAAATAAATAAGTAAGCCACAGTCACAGTCTTGTCAGTCACAAGTCAGTCAAGTCACAGTCATCTGTCTAGTCAAAGTGGCCTGCACTAAATTGTCCACATCTACTACAAGTCCCAGCAAGCCCTTAAGGTCTCTGAAGTCACTGGTCACCTCCGTAGGCCTGGCTGAACTGTATAGACTTTTCCACCTGTCTAACCTCAGTAAAGCTACCGTTGTCCATAACTTGTCGTCGGAGTCATTAGCAAGGTCTCATAAATAGATTCAGTAGAGATAAATCATATGATCAGAGATGAGCTTGCATAAACCGTTTGCTAGTCTACAGGATTCTCTCTATGTGGGGACATTTATCATTGTTGGTGTGGTTTACCCTGTTTCTACTTATTCATATGTTTCGCTCTTGTGCAAAATTCATCATATGTGTGCACAGCGGATGATACATTTTGTGCACACTTAGAAAAATCCACACGGTACATCAAAGTAGTCGATTATTGGACACATTTCTGCGTGTCTTCATTGATGTTGTAGGGTTGCACAAAATGATGCTGCTGTGCGCAAAATCAGTGCTTATTTTTCTGAAAAAGTGCACATAATAACTCAATATCCACTGCAAAAAAGTATCCACCAACCACCATAACATAGACAACCATTTCAAATGCTCTATGAAAAAATGTGCACAAAAAAGATGCAATAAGACCACTGTGCAAAAAAGAGTGCAACAAAATAGAAAAACAGTATATATACAATAATAAATGTCCCCTATGTTCTTAAAACAAACAGTTATACCAAGAACCCAAGAGTATATTTCCAGTTGGCTTATAGTTAGACTGTTAAAAGGAGCCCACCAGAACATTAGTTAGAAGGACAATAACAATGTACATTATTTTCTGACAAAATCAGATACGTATCTTAGCAAGCCTGTAACTATAGCAAAATCCATCCATGATACAATGTATGATAAAATGTGACCGTATTTTCTTCTATTGTGTTCATTCTAGCAACAGTAGTTACGTATCGAGTGCTACAGCCTATGTGGATAAAAGCAGCTTATGCTTTGTAAAGCAGTGTCACTAGATGCAGAAAACATCTGGACACCTTGGGTCACTTCTACACCCAATAATACCTTGAACCTTGTTCCTTCTGTGACCTGGCCTGAATATCCTGACCTCTGCTTGTGACTAGTCCATCACCTTGCCAGTTTGTGCTGACTCTGGTTTGTTATTTTGTTCTACACTGCCCCCTTGGTTTCTGACTTCTAGCTTGACCCTAGTTAACTTCTTGTCTACTGATTTTGTATTTTATCTGCTCATGTGTTGCTGACCTGGCCTGTCTGACCTCCCTGATGCCCCATGCACTTAGCTCAGGGTTTGGAGCATTTCCCAGTTTAGGGCCACCATTTAGGGTTGATTGTCCAAGTAGGTGGGAATGGGGTTGTGTGTAGCACTAGTTTGCACTGATCCCTACCATAGATATATATGGTCTATATTATAGGTAACATAAATAGAAGAAATGTTCCGGCACAGGCTTTGGTTCTTTTTCAATGCTTTATTGATGCATGAACGGTGAACAGGAACGCAGTTGCGTTCCCCTATACCCTTCATGCATCAATAAAGCATTGGAAAAGCACCAAAGCCTGTGCCGGAACATTTCTTCTATTTATATTCTACATAGTCCTCGTGCACGGCGGATTGTTCGAGTGCCGCCCAACCTCCATTTCTCTTCTATATTATAGGCTACTACTGACCAACTAATGCCAATATTCAAGGACTAAATGGCTGAGGATGTGGTACCATTGAAAATGGACAGTCACTGGTTTCGGCACCTTGACTGGTCACATAACCAGAAATGTATTATGTTTCAGCCTAAAACTTGACAACTAAAATCTGCTTCATGCACATAACTTGCATCTACTAACATTAAAGGAGTTGGCTGCCTTTACTTGACTTTTTTGTAAACTGTACTATTTAATAAAATGAGGCACTTACTCATATCCAGTATGCTGACCGATAGCTCCGCCCCTCCCCAACCCCTGGCCTGTTTATTGGCTGGATGGCTAGCATCCTATTAAGGAACATTTGATCGGACACATCACCCTTACCTCCTCCACTGTACCTACACTTCCTGCTAGTGTGCAGTGTAATGCTATGGAGGAGGTAGAGTTATGTGTAGCCATCCAGCTAACACATGGGATCATAGGGCAGAGCCAAGTAATTACAGAGAACAGGGCCGCAGTCAACCCCTTTAATGTCAGTAGCTCATTATAAATTATTTGCATGAAGCAGATTTTTGTTGTCCTCCCCTCCATTGTTTATATAGGTGTCACAGCTATTTGAGTAGGGTTAATCCATTTCAAATAAGATATATGTACCCTATTCATCAAGCAGCAAGCTGCCTACTTAACAAATGGGTCTTAGGAAAAACCTTATCTATAAACCAATGCAACATGCTGCTTAGATGGCTTTCTACATGCTATTCTCCACCCTTGCCCTTGTAACAGATTAGTCCTGCTTTTTTTATATTGTGTTTTTTTTTTTTTTTTTTTGCCTTAACATTGACTGGATCCTGTAGCCCTGGTGACATAAGAAGACCACCTGCTCTGCGCTTAGGTTTTAGTGTAAAACAGTAGTCACTTTGACAAGGGACATAGTACTAAAGAGTTAAGGGACAAATATTCCAACCTTACTGTGTGGTCATTTATAATACAGCCTCTTATTCAGTCACACATAACTTGTCATGTTATGGCACTAAATAAGCAGCGGAAGGAAGCAGGAAGGAAGAAAATTCTCATAAACTATGTTTATTCTTTCAAAAAATCTTGTAGGCTTCTCTATGTATAAATGGTTAACATGAAACTGTTGACTAGCAGAACAACAGGTGGAGTGCTTCTTTAAATGATAAAACATGGTAATCCATAGCCAGAATGGCAGTAAGTAACCACAGAGAGGAAGAGTAGCATAATTTAACCCCTTCCCTCTTTGGCAATTTTTCATTTTCGCACTTTTGTTTTTTCCTCCTTACCTTTTAAAAATCATAACCCTTTCAATTTTGCACCTAAAAATCCATATGATGGCTTATTTTTTGTGCCACCAATTCTTTTTGGTAATGACATCAGTAATTTTACCCAGAAATCTATGGCAAAACAGAAAAAAACATTTATTGTGCGACAAAATAAAAGAAAAAACGTCATTTTGTAAATTTTGGGTCTTCCATTTCTACGCTGTACATTGTTCGGTAAAAATTACGCATTATCTTTATTCTGTAGGTCCATGCGGTTAAAATGATACCCTACTTATATAGGTTTGATTTTGTCGTACTTCTGAAAAAAATCATAACTACATGCAGGAAAATTTATGCGTTTAAAATTGTCCAATTCTGACCTCTATAACTTTTTTATTTTTCCATGTACAGGGCGGTATGAGGGATCATTTTTTTGCACCGTGATCTGAAGTGTTTATTGGTATAATTTTTGTTTTGATTGGACTTTTTGATCGCTTTTTATACATTTTTTTATGTTGTAAAAAGTGAACAAAAATACACTTCTTTGGACTTTGGAATTTTTTGCACATACGCCATTGACCGTGCGGTTTAATTAACAATATATTTTTATAGTTCGGACATTTACACATACCACATATATTTATATTTTTATTTAAACAGTTTTTTTATGGGAAAAGGGGGATGATTCAAACTTTTATTAGGGAAGGGGTTAAATCATCTTTGGGGGACTAAAACAATGGCAGGGATCAGTGTTATCGGCGGTTGATTGCTCAAGCCTCGATTTCAGGCTTGGAGCAATCAATCGCCGATCGGACGTGCAGTGAGGCAGGTGAGACACCCTCCTGTTGTGTTCTAGCTGATCGGGACATCGCGATTTTACCACGATAGTCACGATCAGCCCGACTGGGCTGCCGTTAATCTTTTATTTTCACTTTAGACGCGGCGATCAACTTTGATCGCCGCATCTAAAGAGTTAATGCCGGACATCAGCCCCATTAGCCATGGGTCCTGGTTGCTTATAGCAACCGGGACCCACCAGGTATGATGCAAGCTCTCCTGCTGACGTTTATAAACGTCCATATGTGGCAAGGTGTTAAAATGGACACCTTATTTTTTTTTTCATTAAATAAAAGTAAAATCCACTGATACCCCCCTTACAAATGCTTACTTGATTTGTATAGTAAAATAAATATATTTACATATGGTTCTGCAGTAATAGTTCATACAAATATTTTGCAAGAATAAAAAAATTCTAGTGGCCTATACCAGGCCTATGACTACATAATGCATATACAAAATTGTAGCACTCATTCTGTTTTAATAGTACATTGTCTTTTGTGACTTTTCAGTACTGTTCTCTGTTAATTCTGAATTAGTAATGTCAGACGCTGTACCAAGTATAGTTTCCTTTTTTTCTCATTCATCAATGAAAAATGGAATGTCATATAATATGAATCTATTCTAACATGAATATAAAACAGGGAAGTTAATATAAAAATACAAAATCTAAAAATAGGGACATTGAGTAGTTTCAAAGATCTATAAATACATTTATAGTTTATTCTTAATAATCCCTGACAGGCATGACTGCTAATGTAAGATTGGATGTTATATGCCATCATTTATAGCTGTTTGAGTTATATTAGGTCATTCATTTACCAAAATAGAGAAGGCGGTGGTAAATATGTGAGATATTTAAAGCTTGACCTTTGTCAAGAAGGACCCAGCGCAGCTGCCGCTTCACTCAGTCGATTCTTAAAAGAACTGAACTTTTTTCAGTAAGGCTAAATGGATAGAATACATAAGCATTCATCAATTGGCTTTTATCATTGCTATGTATGTACATTATATTTGTATTCTATTTAAAGCAGAACATAGTGATAATAACATGTATTGGCATCACCTCAGAATGTATGGCCACTGACTGTACATTCACTTGTAACAATGAGGTAGGAACAGCACTGAGGGAATGACAGTAGATGACAGTAGTATGTAGCAGCTGCTGTTTATGGCTGGCACGTATATGAGTATCACCAATTATTGGCTTGGGCCTGTGATTGGTAACATAAAAGCAAGCCTGTATTTGCCATTGGGCACTCGTCAGCCTGTGTTCAGGGGGCAGCACTTCAAAAAATGTTTTATGGAGCTCCTGCTTTTATATTGTGGTCTAGAGAGAAAAAATAAAGCCCCCCCCCCCCCCCTGGTTGAATCTATAGGGGCAGAGGTGCAGCCAAAGCATGCTTTATGGATTATGCTTATAATTTCGTCACTTTTTTTCTATAGAGGTGAGATCCATGATAAATCTGCGACAACTCATGCAATTTTTGAAAATATAAAAAAAATATTAAAATATCCTGACCCTTGTGGGATCACTCTAATGGTGGTGTATTTAGTCCAAGTGCTTAGGGTAGCATAAGCTGTAAAATGAGCCCTGTATATAGGTAAATGTGTGGTACTTCGGGGTGCATTGCGAAAGCCTAGTGTAACTCTAAACTAAACAGCAGAAGAGACAGATTTCATGGCCTTGCCGATATGTGCTTAAATTCGATTTGTTAAATTGAGTCTCATTTTACAACCTTGTTACTATAATCCTCTTTACTATGCTTGTACTTTCATGGGGGGTTTTGTGCAGGGAACTGTGTGGGGACATGATTTGGCCGACTCTGTTTGAAATAGTGTTGGAATAAAAAATTTTGGCTACCACCTCCCTTTGATGTACTCACGGACTGTTCTTATCCTTTCCTTCTCTCCTGTGCCTGGACTGTTGGATGGCATTCCCCTCCACAAAAACAAGTTGCAAATAGGTAGATATTTTCTCATAATATTTCCTATTTTGTGATATTGTCTACTATATTGTTTTACCTCAGGAGGATGCTCCTAAATAGAGAGTCCTTCTGGATGTTCCTTCTGGATACTAGAGAACCAAATGGGTTGAATGTGCGACAGGATCTAATACTAACATATTAAAATGTTTGAAGGTTTATAGAATGTGGGGATTGTATGATATGCATGGTATTGTTATGTATCTAGGTACGGTTAGCATTGATATGGAATTGTAATTTTGTGATGCTGTCCATCTTCTATACAGGAAGTTACTTAAGTTTTATGTAAGATTTGGGTATTTGACTATCACCTTACTGTATGTATATATACAGGTTTACTTGTAATATTATATGATAAGAATAGCATGTCCTTTTGTATGGATCTGTGAGGTAGTGATGTATAGGAAATATCAGCTTTACCGGATCCCGGATTCCATGACACATTTTTTAGATTACTTGTTGACATCACACTTGTAATGATCATGTGATCTCTTTGTTGGATATATAGGAGTGTATATGTCATTGTCTTTTATGCCATGACTTAGGGCAATTAGGAATATATGCCCTGCCTGTATGTATTATCTACTCTTCAAATAAAAGTTTGATGTTTTAACTGCTGCCGTGGTACCGGATGTAATCCTTTTTTCAACCATCTCCCTTTGTGTGCACTTTCTGGGGATCCTATAGAAGTTACTACATTGTGGCTAAAGCTGTCTGGAAAAAGGTACTGTGGTTAGCATTGTAAAAAATAACAGGTGAGCTCAGTCATATGGATTATGGAGGCACTGGTTAGGGCTCTGGTTAGGTCAATCACGTACATTCACAGGGTTGATCCAAAGCCACATCTTGTTCTCTTGGTTGTTTGCTTAGAGTCAGTGTCTTGTTGAAAGGTAAACCTTCAGTCCATTCTCAGGTCCAGAGCCCCATGAATTATTGTGTCTTCCTTAAAATGTCTCTGTACTTAGCTCAATTCAGCTTCCCCTCAACCATGAATACTCTGCCTGTCCCAGCTACTGAATTATAACCCCAAAACATAATGCTGCCACCACTATAAGGATGGTATTGGGCATGCAGGGAGCAGTGCCTGATTTCCTCTATGATGCTTAGAATTTAAGCCAAAAGAGTAAATCGTGGCTTCATCAAACCAGAGAATCTTGTTGCTCACAGTCTAAAAGTCATTAAAGGGGTTATCCAGGAAAAAAAAAATGTTTTTATATGTATCAACTGGCTCCAGAAAGTTAAACAGATTTGTATATTACTTCTATAAAAAAATCTTAATTCTTTCAGTATTTATGAGCTGCTGAAGTTGAGTTGTTCTTTTCTGTCTAACTGCTCCTGTCCCGGGAACTGTCCAGAGTGGAAGGAAATCCCCATAGCAAACCGTTCCTACTCTGTGCAGTTCCCAAGACAAGCAGAGATGTCAGATGAAAGCACTGTTGCCAGACAGAAAAGAACAACTCAACTTCAACAGCTGATAATTATTGGAAGGATTAAGATTTTTTAATAGAAGTAATTAACAAATCTGTTTAAATTCCAGGAATACCCTTTTAAGGTTTTTTTTTTTTGCTCTTTTTCGGGCTCTCATGTGACTGCTTCTGAGGAGACGCTTCTTTATGGCCACTTAGTCATTAAGCCCATAAAGTGCTGCAGTAATTTTTTTCTTTGTAATGTGCAAATAAATCTATTTTTACATTCTCATTATAAGGTTTTGAGTGCAGATTAAAGGAGAAAACTTGTATTTTTTGTCACTGCTATTTTTTCTTTGTTCCTTTTTAATAAATTGTAAAATTCTGTTTTACTATGTTTTTACTTAGCACTGTGGGATATTGTGTACAGAATGATAGGGGGAACTTGAATTTGTTGAATATATTTATTTTAGCACCTTAACATAACAAAATGGAAAATAAGTGAAAGGGTTTAAAGACTTTCTGAATGAATTGTATGCGTTTGTTTGTCCTGCTTCTGGTCATAATGTGGCCATATAAATCATATAGCACATTTCAAGTGCCGATCAACATGTAAATCAGGGGTAAGCACTTGTACTAGACAGCTGTCATTCCATGTAAAAGGTTCCTTGTTTGTAGGTAGGACAACAAATACCTTACAGTACTTAGATATTATGACATACAAACAACTTATTTAAACATTTAGCTCTGCTCTATGGAGGTTAAACTTTTTTTGTGGTCATATATTACTTTTTTTTTTTACAACGATTAATATAGATAACTAGCAAATAAAAGTAGATATTTATTCTTGATTCAAGCCATAGGACAGCAGGATACAATGTAACACGTTTCAGCCAGAAAAAACTGCCTTACTGGTATGAGTATGGCTGTTTTTTCTGGCTGAAACGCGTTACATTATATCCTACTGTCCTATGGCTTGAATCAAGAATCAATATCTACTTTTATTTGCACGTTATCCTGCGCTGGACCTTCAATCTTTTCTATTGCTATTTTCGTGTTGGTTGACACGGTACTGTGAAACAGGCGTCTGGCAAAGAAGGTGAGCTGGGTAACCATCTATTCTTCAACGATTAATATACTATTATAAGTATTATCAATTTTAAATATTGAAGATTTTTTTTCAATTATTTCATTAAATATATTTTTTTACATGAATTCAGTGGACTGAAATTTTATTTTACAAATTGCACCAAAATACTTTTCTGCTAGCTATGTAGAAATAAGAATGAACATCAGCTTAAAATCACTTTCTTCTCATTGACATTGTGTCAACAACTGATCTACCTGGTAGATAAAAGATATTCTTTAGGAGAGAAAATGCCAGTGACATGGATTTAGCCTAATTCAAAACTTTATGGCATGGCTTGACTGAACATTAATTTGCTGCCTAAATTGAAACTAAAGAATTTAAAAAATGTAAATTCCAACATATTTCCACTTTTTAAGTAGACTTTTTCTATAGCCCCACCTGTCCTCTACAAGTTTACCTTACAGATCAGAGTTGGTGATGGTGTTTAAGTCCTATTTAAACCATTCTTTGTATAATGGCATCAAGTCTCTGAGCCTTTATTCTATTTTTCTCTAAAGCAATGTCTTTTTTGGGACATATAAGTCCCAGATTGAATGACAACATAGCCCAGTCTTTCTTTCTTTCTCTTAAATGGGCACTGTCAGATTTAAAAACTTTTTATATGTTGTACATTTTTATTTCATTTTTTTTTTATTATAGCTTATACAATCATGGCTTATACAATCATGGCTTATACAATCATGGCTTTGTCCAAGCTGAAGCACAGGCATGGGCAAAGTCCATTAAATAAGGATAGGCTAGCACTCTCTGTGCTCTCTCCTATCTGATAGGACTCCTCTGTGCTCTCTTCTATCTGATAGCACTCATCTGTGTTCTGTCCTGTCTGATAGTGTTCCTCTGTGCTCTCTCTTGTCTGATAGGACTCTTCTGTGCTCTCTCCTGTCTGATAGTACTCCTATGTGCTCTCTCCTGTCTGATAGTACTCCTCTGTGCTCTCTCCTGCCTGATAGCACTCCTCTGTGCTCTCTCCTGTTTGATAGTACTCCTCTGTGCTCTCTCTTGTCTGATGGGACTCTTCTGTGCTCTCACCTGTCTGATAGGACTCCTATGTGCTCTCTCCTGTTGATAGTACTCCTCTGTGCTCTCTCCTATCTGATAGGATTCATCTGTGCTCTCTCCTGTCTGATAGTACTCCTCTGTGCTCTCTCTTGTCTGATAGGACTCTTCTGTTCTCTCACCTGTCTGATAGGACTCCTCTGTGCTCTCTCCTGTTGATAGTACTCCTCTGTGCTCTCTTTTGTCTGATAATACTCCTCTGTGCTCTCTCCTGTCTGATAGTACTCCTCTGTGCTCTCTCCTGTCTGATATGACTCCTCTGTGCTCTCTCCTGTCTGATAGTACTCCTATGTGCTCTCTCCTGTCTGATAGTACTCCTCTGTGCTCTCTCCTGCCTGATAGCACTCCTCTGTGCTCTCTCCTGTTTGATAGTACTCCTCTGTGCTCTCTCCTGTCTGATAGTACTCCTCTGTGCTCTCTCCTGTCCAATGAGACAGAGCACAAAGGAGTGCTAGCCCAACCTCACTTACTTGGACAAAGCCATGATTTCTATAAAAAGGAAATAACATTTTATATGAAGTATATTAGAAAAGTAAATTTTTTACCAACATATGTTGTACACATAAAAGGCGTTTGTCTCTGACAGTGCCCATTTAATCATAACAATACACTAGAAATGATAATGAATAGTTTGTGCTGAAAAGTACTTGATTATGTATAGTAAATGTTGTGTACTTGTTAGAACATACCTTCAATGAAATGATGATCCTCAGTGGTGTTGTAGAGGGCAAGATGATCATGCACTGACTATATATATATATATATATATATATATATATATATATATATATATATATATATTTAATGAAATAGATTATCTAAATGACAAGCTTATAGTATAAATATGTTTATATCATCAGCTGACATGTACCTAGTGTACTATCTGATACAGAAGGTGGGTGTTTTGAACTGCTGAGTATCGCTGCGACTGATGCATTACATGTGCTATTGGATGCAGTCCAATAGATAAATACATTTATGCATTACTTTCCAGTAGGTATTGGAACTGTCAATAGAAAGACTGAATACCCAATGGTTCTTTACAAGTGTAGTTCAGTTTATGCGGAGTTGTAACCCAATTCCTTTCTTGTTCATAACAATGTTGCAGCGGTCCTGCTGTACTGCTTGAAACTGGTATTCCGAGAGTTTCCTGGTTAGTGTAAGAGCAAGTTTGCAGCGGGCGTACGCCCCGGCTGGCGGTGTCTCAACCAGGCTTCAGCCAACTTCCGGATGGCTGGATGTTGCTAGCGGTTGCTAGGTAGTGACATCACTATGGTGGCTTAGCTGGTCTAAAATGCTTTCAATGCGTTTCGGAAACTGTATGGCTATTGTGGACTAGCAATCTATTCTTATAGTTGGGTCTCTCCTTTAGTTAACTCCTTAGTGTCCAAACATGAATACCACTCTGTTTCAAGTCTTCTCCTCATTTTTTTTAGAGAGGGGACTTAGTTGTGGGAACATGTTAAGGTTAAAATTGAGTCCATGAGGGTTCAGTGTATTCAGATTAAATATCCATTTTGACTCCATTTTGGACAGTTGTGTGACGTAATTACCTCCCATCCAATGGGAGACAACTTTTTCTACACCAAAAAATGTAGATCCTCTAGTTGCTGAATTGTGCTTGTATGGTGATTGTAGTGCACTGATAGAGGATGTCCTTCATTCCCTCTCTGTGTATTATAAACATGCTCTTTTATCCTGATACTCAATTGTCTTTTTGTGCGGCCAATGTACAACTTTTTGCATGGACAGCAGATGGCGTAAATAACCCCCTTGGTTCTACACTGAAATGTTCCCTGATTTTGTATTGGATTTATACATAATCAAGTCCCTTTCAGTGCAAATTATTCATTATCATTTCTAGTGTGTCTTATCAGTAGTACTAAATACAGGGACTAGTACTTATAGTTATGCAGCAGATAGGACATTTCCACTATCCTTAATATAGCGCTGGTGCCAATATTATTTTAATCATACAGATAATTTAGGTAATTTGAGTTCTTCCTCTATGTTATCTTTTTTTCGCATTTAAGCTAGAAATATCAGTACTATCAAATTATTCTGACTGATATAAATTAATTTAATTTTAATAGTAATATTTTTAAGTCCATGTTATACTTTGTAGGCCACTGTTTTTTGCTTTAAAGGCATTAATTTAACCCCTTAACGACCACGGATGTAAATGTACGTCCTGGTTTGGCGGTACTTCGTGCACCAGGACGTACATTTACGTTCAGAGTTTGACCGCGAGCATCGGAGCAGTGCTCGCATCATACACGGCAGGTTCTGGCTGCTATCAGTAGCCGGGGACCCACCAGTAATGGCCGACATCCACGATCACGCGGATGTCCGCCATTAACCCCTCAGATGCCGTGATCAGTACAGATCACGGCATCTGTCTCAATGTGCATGTTAAAATAGATGATTGGATCGCCCACAGCGCCTCCGTCCGTCTCCTCGGGTCTTCTGCTCTGGTCTGAGATCGAGCAGATCAGAGCAGAAGATGACCGATAATACTGATCAGTGCTATGTCCTATGCATAGCACTGAACAGTATTAACAATCAAATGATTGCTATAGATAGTCCCCTATGGGGACATAAAAAGTTGAAAAATGTAAAAATAAATAGTAAAAAAAACCTGAAAAATCCCCTCCCCCAATAAAAATGAAAATTGTCAGTTTTTCCCATTTTATCCCCCAAAAATGTACATTTTTTAATAAACATATTTGGTATCGCCGCATGCGTAAATGTCGGAACTATCAAAATATAATGTTAATGATCCCGTACAGTGAACGGCATAAACGTAAAAATAAACATTCACATCACATTTTATTCCAAATTTTTTTTAATAAAAAATGATCTAAAAGTTTTATATATGCAAATGTGGTATCGATAAAAAATTACAGATGACGGCGCAAAGATTAGCCTTCATAACGCCCTATATATGGAAAAATGAAAAAGTTATAGGTGGTCAAAATAGGGCAATTTTAGATTACTGATTTTGTACAAAAAGTTTTAAATTTTTTTTAAGAAGTAAAAAAATATAAAAGTATATAGATATGGGTATCATTTTAATTGTATTGACCCACAGAATAAAGAACACATGTCATTTTTACCGTAAAGTGTACAGTGTGAAAACAAAACCCTCCAAAATGTGCAAAATTGTGGTTTTCATTTAAATTTCCTCCCTAAAAAAATGTTTTTGGGGTTCGCCGTTAATTACAAAGTACAATTGGTCACGCAAAAAACAAGCCCTAATATGGGTCTGTAGATGGAAATATAAAAGAGTTATGGATTTTGGAAGGCGAGGAGGAAAAAACGAAAACAAAAAAATAAAATTGGCCTGGTCCTTAAGGTTAAAATGGGCTTGGTGCTTAAGTGGTTAACACTACCTAAGATCTCTGATGCTTGAAGAATTGACTCCAGCACCATCTAGTAAAATCAGTTTCCTTTATTATTTCAACACAGCAAAAACTGGCCACCATGTTTGGCTTAAGATCGTTCTAAATCATGGCTTATAGTAATCTTGTTTGAAAACCGTTGGTGTGTTTTTGCTGTGCTACCGAGCCATTTTTATATGTAGCTATAATAGAGAGATCTGATCTTATTGGATACAGTTCTGACATCAATTCTTTGTCAAAGGGTCTGCCACATGCCAATGGGAACTGTTTTATAATAGTAAATATTGGGTAAGCATTTGTTTCATTGAACCCCATATCTTGGGAACTGGGGGGGGGGGGGGGGGAGGGATGCTGATCAAAATACCCTAAACAGGTGTGTTAAAGCCCCCTCCCCACTTACACACAACAAACTATCAGCACATACAAAAAAAGTGCTATTTTGGATTTGCCATAGGTTCTCTTTAAATCAATACAACAGATTAATTTTTTTTATCTTAGTTCTGTTTCACATAGAGTTCATGTCAGTAGCAGAGCAGATGTCTGGAAGCTCACACACTGACAACCGAATAAGATTATGTAGACTTAATCTAAACTGTCAGCAGTCGGTATTGCAACGTTCTGAGGACCTGACTAAGCAAGACAGGTCTCATTATATTTATCACACCATTGTCTTGCAGAGTCAGCTTTCTCAGTACACCTATATAAAAAAAACTAGTTGTCCTAAGTTTGTAACAACACTTTCATTAGATATGACAGTGAAACTATTCATAAAAAGGGATACTAATGAAATGTTATAAAGAGATATTGTAAAATGTAGTAATGCTATTGTCTTTTAAGTATTTGTAAGTGTGATGGAGTGGTACTTGTGTTTTCCATATAGATGATAGCATGGGATGATGTCATAAGAGAAAAGACATTGACAATGTTTTGTAATATTGTATCAGTAAAATGTTATAACATTTTACAAAATTATCATGTAATTTTATAAATAAGAAATAAACATAGTAAAGATCAGTGCTGACCATGTA
Organism: Hyla sarda; assembly: GCF_029499605.1. Lineage (NCBI taxonomy): Eukaryota > Metazoa > Chordata > Amphibia > Anura > Hylidae > Hyla > Hyla sarda. The sequence continues at coordinate 245,681,257 of NC_079192.1, forward strand.
TCCATCAGTGCTGACCATGTATCCATGTAGAGGTTAGATGAGAAATGCTTCCCTAATGTTTTGATGTGTAATATTTGTATTTTTTTATTTTTTACAAAATATAACTGCATGTTTTAATGTGACAAAAAGTTAGAAAAGACAGAATTGTTTTTGTTGAAGCGGTTGTCGTATTAAATCAACAAATCGCTTCAAGTTATGGTCTGATCGCCCCCAAGAATATGCTGATTTTGACATAGAAAGCCTTGGTCAGCAAAATATTTCCTCTGCAGCAGCCAATATGTGCCCTCTTAATTTTTTATAGGACTCCCATCTGTGAGGTCCATGTGCCTTCATAGATTATATGGCCAGAAGTTGTCTTCATTAAACAATAGTAGAACTGAGCATTTACTCAGATATAGGAGAATACCGTACACAATTGTCTAGTCCATCCTATTGTAACTTAAGATTCTGTATTCTTATTAGCAAACTATATAAAAAAAAAATAGCAATACAGATAGACTCACAGTGGAATCAGCACAAAATGTTCTCCAGGAACCTCATAGTTTGTGTTTCCATTTGTGAACAGCTGTATGCACCAGATACAATGCCAAGTCTCCAATGGGGTGGTGTAAAGCATGCTGTCACTGGGAGTTATGTAAACAGGAGCCCTTGTAATATAGGTAGATGCAGGTCCTAAAGAAAAGAACCACATCTATGGGACATTTATTGCATATCCTGTGGATATGCCATAAATGTCCCAGTTAAAAATACTACAGGGTGGGCCATTTATATGGATACACCTTAATAAAATGGGAATGGTTGGTGATATTAACTTCCTGTCTGTGGCAGATTAGTATATGTGAGTGGGGAAACTTTTCAAGATGGGTGGTGACCATGGTGGCCATTTTGAAGTCGGCCAATTTGAATCCAACTTTTGTTTTTTCAATAGGAAGAGTGTCATGTGACACATCAAACTTATTGGGAATTTACCAAGAAAAACAATGGTGTGCTTGGTTTTAACGTAACTTTATTCTTTTATGAGTTATTTACATTTTTCTGACCACTTATAAAATGTGTTCAATGTGCTGCCCATTGTGTTGGATTGTCAATGCAACCCTCTTCTCCCACTCTTCACACATTGATAGCAACACCGCAGGAGAAATGCTAGCACAGGCTTCCAGTATCTGTAGTATCTGTACCACGGCTGTCAATACTCCTTCAAGACGTATCTCCACGCACCAATTCTATACCCCCATCAGTACTACTCAAAGTACAGATGACAGTATAACACACACTTCAGTTCTTTTAGATGCTTCACTTACCAACAACACCACCGTTTTTTTTAGGCCTACCAGCCATAACCAAGACTCCACCACTGATGGTAAATCAGGCGGATTTTCCTCCTCTGGTGCACGTCCACATTGCGCCCCCACTAGGGACAAAAAGGAAAAAACGCAAAAGAGGGGATGCAGAGGAGGACGTGCAATCAGGGAGAGAAAAGAAGCTAAAAGAATTAACAAGAAGAAAGACGTAAATACAGTCAAAATATTTAATCTCTCTACGTATGTCTTGGATGAGGTACAACAAAGGGTTCTTAAAAAAGGGCTCTCATTCTGTCCGACATCAAAATCTAATAATTTTGATTTGTTCATGGACCTAAACAAATTTATACGTAAAATTACTATTAAGAGGTTTTTTTCCCTCAAGGAATTGGATGGCCTTCCTGCTGTCAATTCAGATGCCTGTCAGTACTCCGACATGGTACCCCCACCCATTCACACAGGACTTCGGCCCAAATCTGCCTTCTATCCGTTGCATGCAAAAGGTCCTTTTGTCGATACATTTTCCACCCTAGTCCAAACAGACTTTGACAATCTGACTAAAAACAATCAGAAAAAATACTCTTCCAACTTATCATATGCTGAAAATAGAGCCATCAAATCCCTCTCTGATAATAAATCTATTACTATCCGCCCAGCGGACAAGTGGGGCGGTATAGTCATACTGAATAGGGATGATTATATACTAGAAGCACACAGACTTCTGTCAGATAACACCTATTACCGCCCCATATCCTATAACCCTACCAAACAATTTCATGAAGAATTAATCCAGTTAGTTGACTCTGGGGTCTCTCAGGGTATCCTCTCCAAACCTGAGAGAGATTTCATACTCATTGATGAACCAGCCCTACCGTTATTTTATTACCTGCCCAAAATACACAAAAATATCCCAAATCCCACAGGTAGACCTATTATTTCAGGTATTAACTCTTTATCCTCCAATCTTGCACACTATATCGATCTACTCTTACAGCCATATGTGACGTACCTCAAATCCTACCTGAAAGATACAACAGAATTTATCAAATCTATCCTAGAAGTCCCATGGGCTGCAGACTATCTTTTAGTGACTATGGATATTTCATCCTTATATACGGTGATTGAACACCAAGCAGGAGTTAAAGCTGTTGCACATTTTATTTCCAAGGATTCAAGCATGCCTGCAGCTCAGGTAGATTTTATCCTTCAGGGGTTGAATTTTATCTTAACACACAATTACTTTGAATTTTTAGGTCAACTATACATGCAACATACGGGGACCGCTATGGGGTCGAAAGTGGCCCCTAGCTTTGCTAATTTGTTCGTGGGTCTGTTCGAAGAGCAATTTGTGTACACTCATCCTCTCTTTCCAAATTGTATGTATTATCGAAGATATATCGATGATATATTTATCGTTTGGAAAGGAGACAGATTAAAGTTAGATGAGCTTCTGTCGCATCTAAATTCTAATGACTGGTCATTACAATTCACACAGTCTGTCTATGACAATCATGCTGAGTTTTTGAATGTATTAGTCTCTCATGATGATGTTTCCATCTACACAAAAACCTATTTTAAGCCAGTTGACAGCAATAGCTACTTGAATTTTGACAGCAGCCATTTAGAAAAATGGCTGGTTAATGTACCCTATGGGCAGTTTAAAAGAATAAGAAGAAATTGCACAAGGGAAAGAGATTTTATCTCTCAAAGTAACATCTTAACAACCAGATTTAAAGCTAAAGGTTACCCCCTTTCCCTCGTGCAATCCTCCTTTAATAGAGCCCTCTCTCTCGATCAAGCAGAATGCTTGTTCCCAAAATCAGACCCACTAGCTTCTAACAATACTGATCGTTCCACCAATTTTATAATCACCTATAGCAGAGAGCATCAAGAGATTCGGAAGATCCTAACCAAACACTGATCTATCTTACATGCAGATCCCCATCTTAACAGTTTCCACCTAAACCTCCAATCACATTTCGGAGAGCTCGCACCTTACGCAATTTAATAGCCCCCAGTAAATTGAAACCACATACTACGTGTTCATCTAGTTTACTTGATACCACAGGGAGTTTCCGCTGTGGCATATCACGCTGCAAGTGTTGTGCAGTCATCTCACATAGATGTAAAACCTTCACTTCTACTGCAACAGGGAAAACTTTCCTTATTAAATCCCTGCTTAATTGTGGATTGCAATATGTTATTTATCTTCTGCAATGTCCATGTGGCTTTAAGTACATAGGGAGGATGATCAGATGCTTCAGAGAATGTCTCAACAAACACCGGAACAATACAGTTCATGGTTTTCTTTTACACAGTGTCTCTCGACATTTTACTGAGAAACACAACAGTGATTTTAATTCTATCTGTGCCACCCCAATTGAACACATTACTAAGAGTGTGAATCAGAGATATAACACATTAAGATGGAGAGAAAACTTCTGGATCCATACCTTAGGCACTTTATCCCCAAGGGGACTTAATGAGATGATTGAATGTCATTTATGATATTGGCATCTCATATTATTCCACAAACTTGCAGTAAATAATTATCCTCTGAAGTGTTAATCTTTTTTTATCAATATTAATCTCTTATAGTTTATATTGCCATTTTTAACCTTACTGATATGGTATTATATTGTGCAGCCATGGTTTTTATTGTATTCCATGGTTTTAAAATAGTAATTTTTTTGTCATTATTTTTATATAAACCATGGTTTTTATTGTGCAGCCTTAGTTTTCATGTATTCCATATTATATAGTATTTATATTTATACTTATTTCTATTATATACTTTATATAGGCTATTATCCACTTATTAATATGAGCGTTCATTTTCTGCACCTAGATATCCCCCTGTCCCATCTCTTCTGGATGACAGGTATACTGTTTACTTTCTATACTTCTCTTGAACACGTGTATTACCCATTACATGTGTTCCTGGTCTCCTTTAGCATACTTTCCTTTAACCATATTGATTTATGTTATAGTCCGATCTGCACACATATACAAGAGCCTCACATTACCGTCTAATATCCTCTGACAGCACATAAATATTATGCCGATATCTCCGTATGCTGTCTGGCTCCCTGTGGACATGTGACGGCCGCTTCCTAGCGACGCGTCCTTGACTACACGCTCATTGGTCTTTATTTGTCACGTGACGGCCGCTCCATAGCAACGCGTCCGTGACAGCGCTGTATACCCACGAACAACTGCACCAGCTCTCCGATGCTCAATGAAACACCGCTCCTGACAGCAGTCCGTTCCCTGCACCTTACATCTTACTCCGGATGCTGTCGGGAGCGGTGTGTGTAGCTCAGCCAGGATGTTTACATTCAACAGTCCGGATGCTGTTATTTCTTATCTAGGAGCAAATTTATTGTTACTGATATCTTTTTTGACAGTAATATGATGGACCACACCGAACTTTCATTTCTTTCACTGCATTAAGTAATTAATTGTTTATTCTTAATTTTTGTGTTCATCTGTATACTTTTATACATTGTACCATGTGATACATGTTTGATTAGCTCCTCCCACTTAAGTGGTTGGCGCCCACTCTGTATGTATTTAAACACTGTCTGCATCTTGCTGCACATACTCTGATCTGAAGAAGGGGGTGGCTCCCCCAAAATGCGTAATCTGTATTTTATTGTTTTATTTATTACAATAAACCTCCCAGTGCCTTGTACTATTACTACATCTCTGGTCTGGTTTACTTCGTGGGAATCTGCAGCGTCTATTGAGGTCCTTTTGTTCTATACATCTAAGTTTCATCAGAATTGGTTGTTCTTCCTCCCCTGTGACCTCCGGCTTGGCAGCAGTCCTACCACCTCTGCAACTTCTGCAATCTCTGGTAACCCCATTGTGGGTTGATACGCAAGTTTTACTTGCTCTCAGATGAGCAGCCACTACCTAGGGGTGTGTCTTATCTGACCCCCTATATTTGAGTCGATCACCCATACGGTATCACACGAGGCGCCCCCCTCTGGTCTCCCTTTTTTTTCTCTTTTACAGGCTGTAAAGCAAGGACTTGATCCTCTTTCTAGGATAGCAACTATTAAACATGAAGAAGTATTTTTTTTTCCTATTCACCCTTTGAAAATGTAAATCTGTATGTAAAATACAATCTTTAGATAATACCTTAAAGGGATTGTCCAGTGAAATAAACAACCTGTGTGTGGTGTTAAAAAGTATAATAAAGCAACTTAATAATATTGTTATTAGCCCTGCTGAACAGATCTCACCATGTGAGCCCTGCTCCCTCCCTTGTAGCTGTGAACATTACACTTTAATGTTTTATCCCTGCTCACCCGTCCCCTCCTGTCTAGTCAGGGTAGGACCATTAATGTTAAGCAAGGAAACTCCTATCACTGCCTATTAGATTTTAAGATGCCTTTCTCAGATTAGATAGCAGTGAGTCTGTTCTGAAGGAAACTACTGTGACTGACAAAGGCTTCCTGCTGACTTAAAATCTAATGAGCAGTCATATGAGTTCTCCTCTTCACATTGATGGTCCTCAACAGATAGGAGGGGAGGGGGAAGCAGAATATATTCAAATGCTGTGATGTGATGTCACTATGTACACTATGGCTAATAACATTATATCAGTTTTTTGCTTTTTATGTATAATTTGACAACATACATTGCTTGTTTATTTCACTGGACAACCCCTTTAAGATGACCAGACACATTAGTCTTACATTTACACGTTTAATATGAAAATTATTGTTCGTTGACTGAAATTTTGCAATAATTATATCAACTGAAGAACGAGTGACTATCATTTTCTGTAAAGAAGTCAGCTGTGTTTAAAATGTTTAGTTAATCTTTATTTATTGTTGAGTGTAACTAGAGCATGAAGGATTGCTCTTTAAAAAAAGGTTTCATAGTAAAAGTTAATTTATCTCCATCTAGTGTCATTTAATATGTACTGTATGGGCACTTTGAACAACTATAACGGTTGATATGACCTAAAATGTAAAATGTGTTGGAATAACTTTTTTAATCTAATGTGTAAACTGCTTATGGAACTCCATTAATTCCTTCAAACTGCTAACCAAATGAGGAAGATGTAATCTATGTATATCCATCCCCTCAGGACCTCTCAGAAGTCGTGGGACACATAAATAAACATCTATTCTTTCATTCAAAGTGTAATCGGTCGGCACTGTAGTAGATGTGGGTGCATGTGGATTAAGTATATCCAATAGAGGTAGACAATTGCTGATAATAAAGATTCTTTATTCAAGCATTTCACTGCAAACAATTTAGCAGCACATGTTCCGGTGTAAGCATTTATCAACTGTATAAGTAACACACGGAACTGGCGCACTTTTATATACATCAAAGTCACATATAATACATGTCATCATTACTCCCACATTGACCCACTCCCTCTGTCCAAAACAAAAACAAACAAAACGTGGCAGATTCAGATGCAGATTCAATATGGGAAGCGGCATCTCATGCCGGGCGCTGCAGCTGTGGAGCGAGAGTGCAGTGGTAAGAAGAGAGAATCATACTGCATTGCATATTACTGTAGCAAACTGGATAGCTCATATTCTCGATTTAACCCTCTTGGTTCCAGGGTACCCAATGTGTGCATCCAATAGGCTTCTTTATGAGCGGGAAGCTTTTTGACATCACCACCACATCTAGGTGGAATCACTCCATCGATTACCTGAAATTTGAGTTGTGCAATAGAATGTCCTCTATTGTGAAACTGACAGGGTATTGGTAACAGTAAGTTTTTGCAATTGATGCTGGATTTGTGCCGGTTTATGCAGGCTCTTACACGCTGGGTTGTTTCCCCAATGTATAGGAGACCACCATAAGTGATATAAGTGATACCAAGAAAGAAATTGATACCATTGAATTGCAACTTCAAGATTCATTGAAATCGGAGGAGTTTGCTACCTTAAAAGAGAATCTCAATAAACAACTGGAAGATACATGTAAACACAGAGGAATACTTGGCATATCGTGTATATTGATGGTGGGACTCTGCCGGCTCCTCGCGGTGGGGGGCTCCTTCGCAGAATCCCATCGGTTATTCATCTTCAAGTTGAAGCAACGATTTTCCTGCCTTCCGCTGAAATAGATGCCCTTTTTTACACCAAGGAAGAGGACGCTGGGGAGGAGAGGCGGCCAACATAATCGGCAAACCCGGAGCTCCCGCAATCACGAGATCACAGGTAGGACTGAGTCAATATTCACCAATATCTCCTCCAGATGTCTATCCTCTGTGGAAATAGCTGTACTACAGAAAGGTCAAACATTTAGTCCAGGAAATAAGCTGGACTTATTCCAACTGGACATTGACTTAGAAAGACTGTTTCTTCTTGTTAGACTTAAAGCACATTTTTCCACAGAAAGTCCTAAACATGATGTGGTACTACCTTCTAATGTAAGCAAAACTGAGGATGTAATGACTTTGGATAGATTCAACTTGATCCCCTTACAAGGGGATCAAGTTGACTCCTTCCTTTCTATTAGACACATCAGAATTTCTGCAGACACTGACTACAGTGAAAGGGGTGACAGAGGAGACACTACTAGTCACCATAGATGTAGTGAGTTTATATATGCCTATCGACCATGACAAGGGAATTTGCGGCTACTAACTGGTTACTTGAACACAGTGACTATACAGAAGAACAAAAATCATTTTTGACAGAAATGCTGGACATAGTATTGCGACAGAATTACTTTCTTTTTGAGGACACCTTTTATCAACAAAGGAGGAGTTCAGCAATGGGGGAGAACATGGCCCATACTCATATATCGCACACTTTGAGAATCAACATGTCTATTCTGATGGATTGTATCAGAAACATGCCAAAATATGGTGACGTTATGTAGATGATATTGTGTGCATATGGGAGGGGCAAAAATGTTTTTTGAGCACCTGGATATGGTCAGGAGTGAGCTACAATTTACATTAACATGTCATGGATGGAATTTTCTGGATATGTTCCTAATGAAGGCCAGCAAGGGAGTTTTAGAGACGGACCTGTATAGGAAACTCACCGACAAAAATAGTATACTGCATTTTACAAGTGCCCATTTACCTTCAGTTAAAAGATCTATCCCATGCTCTCAACGACAAAGGGTTTCCAGGATTGTTAAGGACCCCGTAACAAGAGATCTTAGATGCTAATTTCAGAGAGAGAGGGTATCCTGTGAGTGCGTTGGCCCCACGTCCCCCAAATAACTACAATAGAACCCCGAGATCGCAACTAAAATTTATCCCGTTTGTAAGAACTTATCATCCCTTTAGTTACATGATTGATAGAATTGACTGGGTAGCAACATAAAAAAAAAAACAACAACGTTTTTGAGTACACAGAAAACCGGGACCTTCCGCTGTTTGAATTGCGCCTAGTGTAGCAATGTCTTAAGAAACAATACAATAACTCAAATGCAAGATGATTTTCAGCTCACCTTCCTTTGGTCTTGCACGAAGCCTGGCCCAGCTTCATACATGGCAGTAAAGCACAACAGTGGATGATCCAACAATTTCTTTAAAACGTCAAAGCTTTATTCCAAAGCAGGTTAAAAGTTGCAGGAGATGCAAAACCTCACACACCTAGCCGGTAACACACTCATCATGGATGCTTTTCGAGCGCATGCGCGCTCTCGATCACCACAACACCTGTGCAATGCTCGTCCTTTAAATATACTTCCCAGAGGAAGGAGTCAAAAGACATAGGAATATAAAGTACATATATCATTTAAAACATGTTACATATTCAAAAAGTACTTCTGCATTATTCATAGAATGGAAAGCAAGTGTATGCACACAACACTACAATCATATTGTGTGTACTATTTAACTCGTTGTACTTTCAATATATATGCATATACATCTAACGGGACTTCATGACCACTACTGACAGATTGTAAATTCCTAGTAATGAAACATGAGTTCCTTCCTCTTGTTTAACCCTTTCGGGGATCTTGTTTGTAATGTGAACTGCCAATATGCCTCACGACTAAGGAGTGTTGGAAATCTCCTCCCCTTGTGGCCATTTTTACCTTCTCAATACCATATGCTCTGAAATTATCTATGTGACCGTCATGTACCTCTGAAAAGTGTACAGATACACCGGATTTATTTCTGGTGCCCTCTGTCTTAGTTGCATCATTTACATGTTCCTAATTCTCATTTTTAACTGTTGTGAGGTGCACCCTACATATTTTAGATCACAGGCTGTACATCAATTATGTACACTAGATTTGTAGAATTACAATTCATGTATTGTTCGATTCTGTGTACATGATTGTTTGCGGCATCTCTAAATTGTTTACACACCTTGAGTTGAGATCTCCTATACTTCACAGGTTTTACATTGGGTGGCTCCATACTTAAAAAAAAAAGCCAGCTTTTTTTAACCAAGTGTTAACACCCTGCATTTTTAAGACTACCTAGCTCAGGGAAAAACTGTGAAAAAAGTGTGTTGGCTCTTTTGGGTACTATTGCGGTCCCTTGTGCTTGTATGTTCGCTAATTTATCATCTTCTATTAATAAGTGTAGATGTTTATATACTGTGTCGCGAATTGTTTTCAAATAAGCATTATATGTTATGGCCAAAACTGGTTTATTAAGTCTTTTTATGGGGTGCTTATAGTGCGCTCTTCCCTTGTTAGTAGTAAATCCTGGCGGTTCTTACAATTCTCAATTCTTCTAGCCTGATTCAACTTACTATGACTGTACCCTCTTTTATGTAGATGGTCCTCAAGGGACTGTGCTTCTTCCAGGTAGACGGATTGGGAAGTGCAATTATGTTTCAATCTAGTGAGCTCCCCTACTGGTATTGCTTGGATGGTTTGTGGAGGGTGATTATTGTCTGACCTTAATACAGTGTTACCTGATATTGGTTTTCTGAAAGTAAATGTTTGAATTTTTTGGCCAGTGATTCCTGTGAGCTTTAAATCCAGAAAACTAACAGTAACCAAATCTACATGGTGGGTTAACTTTAAATTGGATGTGTTGGAGTCCAAGTAATCCATGAACAGTGGTATGGAAGACATATCACCCCTCCAAATGAGGAGAAAATCATCTATGAGTCTTCTATACCACTGCACATGGCTCAAAAACTCATTATTGACTGTAAATAAGGTTTTTTCCTCCCAGTATGACATTGTGAGATTGGCTAATGAGGGGGAGTGCCTCGCCCCCATGGAAACTCCACTGCAATAATATATGTGTTTTATATTCACATGTCTTTTGACTCCTCCCTCTGGGAAGTATGCTTAGAGGACGAGGATTGCATAGGTGTTGTGGTGATCAAGAGCGCGCATGCGCTAGAAACGCGTCCATGTGGAGTGTGTTACCGGCTAGGTGGTGTGATGTTTTGTATCTTCTGCAACTTTTAACCTGTTTTGCAATAAAGCTTTGAAGTTTTAAGGGAATTGCTGGATCATCCACTGTTGTTCTTTACTGCCAAATACAATAACTCACCCACACTCAAGCAAAATGTTCCCTATTAACAAATTCTTCACATGACAAGCAAGGAATGTAGTGTACTTGATAAAATGTCCATGCGATCTCCTATACGTTGGGGAAACAACCCAGTGTGTAGGAGACTGCATAAATCGGCACAAATCCAGCATCTGTTGCAAAAACTTACTGTTACCGATACCCTGTCATTTTCACAATAGAGGAAATTCTATTGCACAACTCAAATTTCAGGTAATCAATGAAGTGACTCTACCTAGACGTGGTGGTGATGTCAAAAAACTTTTGCCTCGTAAAGAAGCCTATTGGATCCCCAAGTTGGGTACCCTGGAACCAAGAGGGTTAAATCGAGAATATGAGCTATCCAGTTTGCTACAGTAATATGCTATGCAGTATGGTTCTCTTTCCTTACCATTACCCTTTCTCGCTCCACAGCTGCAGCGCCCGACATGAGATGCCGTTTCCCGTATTGTATCTGCACCATCTCATTCAATGAGTTAGCCATGTGTTGTTTGTTTATGTTTTGGTCAGAGAGAGTCAATGTGGGAGTAATGATGACATGTATTGTATGTGACTTTGATGTATATAAAAGTGCACCAGTTCCGTGTGTGTTACTTATGCAGTTGATAAAGGCTTACACCGGAATGTGTGCTGCTAAATTGTTTGCAGTGAACTGCTTGAATAAAGAATCTTTATTATCAGCAATTGTCATGCCGGGATTTACTCTACCTCTATCCTGAATTCAGACTTGATTTTTAGGGAACTCGTTTTTTTTGCCCTTGTTATATTATTAATTCCTTAATTACGCAGAATGCATATTTACGTCCTGCGCTGACTCCCTCGATATAACAGACCCGGGGGCTATCAATGGCCGGGACCTGCGGCTAATACTGGACATCACCGATATTAACCCTTCAGACGCGGCGATCAAAGTTGATTGACAGTCGAAAGTGAAAGTAAAACCTTGCCGGCAGCTCAGTCAGGCTGATCGCGACCATTGTGGTAAAACCGCTGTGTCCTGATCAGCTGTATGGACATGAGGAGGGTCCCTACCTGCTTCCTCATTGTCCGATCATCGATTTACTTATTTTATTTATTTATATAGCGCCTACAGATTCCGCAGCGCCTACAATTATGGGGTACAAGCAAAGACAAGTATCAGACATAAAATTACATAATAACTATTCAAACAAGAGGTGTGGGGATATATTGAGGATATGTTGAGGCTAGAGATGAACGAACTTACAGTAAATTTGATTCATCATGAACTTCTCGGCTAGGCAGTTGATGACTTATCCTGCATAAATTAGTTCAGCTTTCAGGTGCTCCCGTGGGCTGGAAAAGGTGGATACAGTCCTAGGAGACCCTTTCCTAGGACTGTATCCACCTTTTCCAGCCCACCGGAGTACCTGAAAGCTGAACTAATTTATGCAGGATAAGTCATCAACTGCCGAGCCGAGAAGTTCATGACAAATCAAATTTACTGTAAGTTCACTCATCTCTAGTTGAGGCCAATTAGAGAATGTTATAGGCCTGTCTGAAGAGATGTGTTTTTAGGCCACGTTTGAAACTATGCATGTTGTTGTTGAATCTGAGGGATTGAGGGATAGCATTCCAGGGAACCGGTACAGCACGAGTGAAGTCTTGGAGACGGGAGTGAGAAGTTCGGATTATAGAAGATGTTAGTGGGAGATCATTAGCAGATCGGAGAGAACATGTAGGATGGTAGACAGAGATGAGAGAGGTGATGTAGGGAGGTGCAGCATTGTGGAGAGCTTTGTGTGTGAGACTGAGGATTTTGTACTGTATTCTGGACTGAATTGGTAACCAGTGTAGTGACTGGCACAGGGAGGAGGCGTCGGTGTAGCGGCTGGAGAGGAAGATGAGTCTGGCTGCGGCATTAAGGATGGACTGGAGAGGAGAGAGTTTGGAGAAAGGAAGGCCTATTAGTAAAGAGTTACAGTAGTCGAGGCGGGAGTGAATCAAAGCAATAATGAGAGTTTTAGCAGTTTCAGTAGTGAGAAACGGACGGATTCTTGAAATGTTTTTGAGATGCAGGTGACAAAAACGTGAAAGAGACTGAATATGGGGAGTGAAAGACAGATCAGAGTCAAGTATAACTCCAATACAGCGAGCCTGGTGCCCGGGAGTTATGGTAGTACCACATACCGAGATGGAAATGTCAGGGTTAGGTACAGTATCAGTTGATGGAGAAAAGACAAGAAGTTCTGTTTTAGAAAGATTTCGTTTGAGATATAAATAGGACATGATGTCCGAGATGGCAGAGAGACAGTCACTGGTATTCTGTAGGAGTGCAGGGGTGATGTTGGAGGAGGAAGTATAGAGTTGGGTGTCATCAGCATAGAGGTGGTACTGGAAACCAAATCTACTGATTGTTTTTCCAATGGGGGATGTGTAGAGTGCAAAGAGTAGAGGACCCAGGACCGATCCCTGGGGAACCCAGCAAGGGGAAGATGAGAAGAAGTAGAGCCAGAAAACGAGACGCTAAAGAAGCGGCCAGAGAGATAGGAGGAAAACCAGGCAAGAGCAGAGTCCTTGAGACCGATGGAGCGGAGACTACTGAGGAGAAGTTGGTGATCCACAGTGTCAAAAGCCGCAGACAGGTCCAAGAGAATCAGTAAAGAGAAATTGCCATTTGATTTGGCCGTCAGAAGAACGTTAGTGACTTTGGTTAGGGCCGTTTCTGTGGAGTGAAGGGAGCGGAAACCAGACTATAAGCGGTCAAGGAGAGAGTTCTCGGAGAGATAGCGGATAAGGCGGGAGTAGACCAAGCGTTCCAGGAGTTTGGAGATAAAGGGGAGATTTGAGACGGGTTGAAAGTTGGCTGCACAGGACGGGTCCAGAGATGATTTTTTCAATAGTGGGGTTATGATAGGGTATTTGAAGGAGGAGGGAAAGACCCCAGAAGAGAGGGAGAGGTTAAATATTTTAGTTAGGTGACAGCTGATAGCAGGAGAGAGAGACTGGATGAGGTGTGAAGGCATGGGGTCACTAGAGCAGGTTGTGGGGCGGGTGGAGGAGAGGAGCCTGGAAACCTCATCCTCCGTTACAGGTTCAAAAACTGAGAGCGATGAAGAGGAGATGTGGCTGGGAATTGGATCAGAACTTTTAGGGGACTGGGAGAGGATTTCATCACGAATGTCATCGATTTTAGTTTTTAAGTATTTGGCCAGGTCTTCAGCACAGAGATCAATGATTGGGATCTGTACTTTAGGCCGAAGGAGAGAGTTGAACGTGTCAAAAAGGTGTTTTGGGTTGTTAGACAGAGAGGAGATGAGGGAGGTAAAATATGTTTGTTTCGCGAGGTGAAGAGCGAAGTAATAGGATTTAAGCATGAATTTATAGTGCAGGTAGTGTGAAGAAGTCTTAGTTTTCTCCACAGACGTTCAGCACACCTTACTGCTCTGGCCTGAGATCCTGGCAGGAGCAGTGGACCACCGATAACACTGATCAATGCAATGCTATGGCACAGCATTGATCAGTGTATGCAATTAATGTACTGCATGTTATAGTCCCCTATGGGGGACTATAACATTGCACAAAAAAAGTGTAAAAAAAAAAATAATTGTTAAGAAATGTGCTTTAACCCCTTCCCTGATACAAGTTTGAATCAACCCCCCTTTTCCCATAAAAAAAACTATGTAAATAAAAATAAATATAAACATATATGGTATCCCCGCGTGCATAAATATATTTAATTAAACCGCACGATCAATGGCGTATACGTAAAAAAAATTCCAAAGTCCAAAATATTGTATTTTTGGTCACTTTTTATACCATAAAAAAAATAAAATTTACAAAAAGCAATCAAAAAGTCCGATCAAAACAAAATTGGTACTGATAAAAACGTCAGATCATGGTGCAAAAAAAAAAAAAATTTGCCCTCATACATCCCAGTATGCGGAAAAAATTAAAGGGGTAAGAAGAGGACATTTATAAATGTATACATTTTTGTGCATGTAGTTATGATTTTTTCATGAAGTAAGACAAAATCAAACCTAAATAAGTAGGGTATCATTTTAATCGTATGGACCTACAGAATAAAGATAAGTTGTAATTGTTACCAAAAAATGCACTGCGCAGAAACGGAAGTCCCCAAAAGATACAAAATGGCATATTTTTTTCAATTTTGTCACACTGATTGTTTTTTTTGTTTTGCTGTAGATTTTTGTGTAAAATGACTGACTGTCATTACAAAGTAGAATTGGTGGCACAAAAAAAAAGCCATCATATGAGTCTGTATGTGCAAAATTGAAAGGGTTATGATTTTTAAATGGTGAGGAGGAAAAACGAAATTGCAAAAACGGAAAAACCCTGAGTACTTAAAGTGGTCTTTACTATTCTTAAAGGGGTACTCCGGTGGAAAAAAAAATGTTATCAACTGGTGGCAGAAAGATAGACTTGTAAATTACTTCTATTTAAAAATCTTAATCCTTCCAGTACTTATCAGCTGCTATATGCTCCAGAGGAAGTTGAATAGTTCTTTTCTGTCTCACCACAGTGCTCTCTGCTTACACCTCTCTCTGTGTCAGGAACTGTTCAGAGCATTAGAGGTTTGCTATGGGGATTTGCCCCTACTCTGGACAGTTCCTGACATTGACAGATGTGTCAGCAGGGAGCACTGTGTTCAGACAGAAAAGAACCATACAACTCCCCTGGAGCATATAGCAGCTGATACTGTACTGGAAGTATTATGATTTCTAAATTGAAATAATTTACAAATCTGTTGGCACCAGTTGATTTAAAAAAATGTTTTCCACTGAAGTACCCCTTTAATCACTAACTATAGACCGTTAATCACTAATGAAATAATACTTCCAGTAGTTTCCTGTGCAATTACAGCAAATCACAGGACCTACTGCTCCCTGCTATACCAAGACATAGTGCTGGGCTGATGACTTACACAGTACACTACAAATGGTATGTAAATGGATAAGGGGTTACTGATGCACTGAGTTTGCAAGGTTCTATGAGGGGCATTTACTAAGGGGTTTTGTCATTTTTCTCTGACTATTTTTGGCGCTAAATTGTCACAATTGCGCCTACCCTATTTTTTGTGTGACTTTTTCTAGCAAAAGCTAGAAAGTAAAACATTTTTCCCGCTTGATTTATGCTAGTTTGCATTTTTTACTTGCAGTGGTCAGGTATTTATTAACTGCGACAGTCGCAGCTGCGCAATAAACTGTCGCAAAAACTGCCGTAAAAATTGACTAAATTTACTCCAGTTCCAACATGGAGCAGGAAAAGCTACTGCCGCCCGGGCTCCGACATACTTTCTCCCTGCTACCCTCACTTCGCTACAGGGACACTGCAGTGATTTACATCCCCCCCTCTCAACTGCCAGCGCCACACAACTCCCATCTGTCTGCTAACTGTTCCAAGACTACAAGTCCAAGCATGCCCTTACAGTGAGGACATGCTGGGAGTTGTAGTCTTGTAGCAGCGGGAGCTGAGCGGCGCGTGCGGGAGACAAGGGGGGATGTATATCAGTGTCCCCATAAGTGAGGGTAGCGGGGAGGCTGTATGAGGAGCCCGGGCGGCTGCACTGTAATGTCAGCCCGGGCTCCTGCCCTGACCGCCAAAGGCTTTGGCTGTCAGGGCATGCTGGGTATTGTAGTTTTGCAACAGCTGGAGGGCCACAGTTTGCAGACCACTGGTTTGTGGTCTGTAAATTGTAGTCCTCCAGCTGTTGCAAAACTAAACAGCTGAAGGGGACCGGCGAAGACGTTCACTTACCTTTCGAGGCTCCAGCTACGATGGGTGACGGAGATTGTCGGGCGGCACTGTCGGCACTGGCACTGGCCTAAAACAGTGTTTCCCAACCAGGGTGCCTCCAGATGTTGCAAGACTACAACTCCCAAAATGCCTGGACAGCCTTTGGCTGTCCAGGCATGCTGGAAGGTGTATTTTTGCCACATCTGGAGGCACCCTGGTTGGGAAACACTGGCCTAAAACAGTGTTTCCCAACCAGGGTGCCTCCAGATGTTGCAAGACTACAACTCCCAGCATGCCTGGACAGCCTTTGGCTGTCCAGGCATCCTGGGAGCTGTAGTTTTGCAACATCTGGAGGCACCCTGGTTGGGAAACACTGGCCCCAAACAGTGTTTCCCAACCAGGGTGCCTCCAGATGTTGCAAAACTACAACTCCCAGGTTGGGAAACACTGTGCCCGGCCTCCGCCCCACCTTACTGTAAGGGCATGCTGGGAGTTGTAGTCCTGCAGCTGGGGGCAGGGGACAAGCTTGTCACTTGCCCACACATCTCCTGCACCACACAACTCCCAGCATGCCCTTACTGTAAGGGCATGCTGGCAGTTGTAGTCGTGTGGGGCGGGAGATTTGTGAGCAGATGATAATAAATATACTAACCCATTTTTATTTATTTTTTCTTTTCATTTCAGATCCGTGTATCCTGTGGACTCCTTCGGATTCGGTGGACTACTTCGATGACCAGCGTTTTTCTTTGTTTGATTTTAATAAAATGGTTAACGAGGGCTTGTGGGGGATTTTTGGGGTGGGTTGGGGTTTTTTGTAATAACATTTTTTTAAAACCTGTTGTGTTTTTTCCTTACTTTACTTGACAGGCTTAGTAGTGGAAGCTGTCTTATAGACCATAACTTAGTCCATTACTAAGCTGGGCTTAGCGTTAGCCACAAAAACAGCTAGCGCTAACCCCCAATTATTACCTTGGTAACCAACGCCACAGGGGTGCCGGGAAGAGCCAGTACCAACAGGCCCGGAGCATCAAAAATGGCACTCCTGGGCCTAGGCGGCAACAGGCTGGCGTTATTTAGGCTGGGGAGGGCCAGTAACAATGGTCCTCGCCCACCCTGGTAACGTCAGGCTGTTACTGTTTGGTTGGTATTTGGCTGAGAATAAAAATAGGGGGGACCCTATGCATTTTTTTTTTAAATAAATAATTCAATATTTAAAAAAAAACACATAGGGTCCCCCCTATTTTTATTCTCATCCAAATACCAACCAAACAGTAACAGCCTGACGTTACCAGGGTGGGCGAGGACCATTGTTACTGGCCCTCCCCAGCCTAAATAATGCCAGCCTGTTACCACCTAGGCCTAGGAGCACCATTTTTGACGCTCCGGGCCTGTTGGTACAGGCTCTTCCCGGCACCCCTGTGGCGTTGGGTATCAGGGTAATAATTAGGGGTTAGCCCTAGCTGTTTTTGTGGCTAACGCTAAGCCCGGCTTAGTAATGGACTCCGTCTGTAAGGCAGCTTCCACTACTAAGCCTGTCCAGTAAAGTAAAAAAAAAAGGTTTAAAAAAAATTTATTACAAAAAAACACTCCCCCACAAGCCCTCGTTAACCATTTTATTAACATCAAGCAAAGAAAAACGCTGGTCGTCGAAGTAGTCCACTGAATCCGAAGGAGTCCACAGGATACACGGATCTGTAGAAGAAGTAACAAAGAAAAAGAGTAAGTACATTTAGGGAGAAAAAACAGTGTTAATAGACACACACACACACACACAATAAAGGCCGTTTACCACTATTCTGAGCCATGACTACAATTTAGTTATTTAATTATTTAGATGTGGTGAAAAAGCTACAAAAAAAAAACTCAAAAACAAAAGATCCAGAAGGAAACCTAGCAGGCAAACCTATTCAGACAGCAGGAAAAAGGAACAGACTATTTTTTTCTACTACATGAAGTAAATTTCCCACTTTTGCCTATGTGTAACAAATTTATTAACGCCGTGCAACAATTTAGTAAATTTGTCGCACAGTCAAAAATGAAGGAGAAAAAAACATGGTAAAAACCAGACTACATAGTAAAAGATTAGTAAATGTCCCTCTATGTGAGCATTAAAGGGTACCTTACATCAAAAAAACTTTTGATATATTATAGATTAATGTATGCAGAATAATTTTCCAATAGCATATTATAAAAAAATGTGCTTCGTTCTATTTAATTTTCCACTTTGAAAAATGACCACTAGGGGTCTCCCTACCAGTCCTTTTTCATAGATTTCAGACTCATGCAGGAGTCCTAAATCTCAAACTGCAGCCGGAACACAGACAAACTCAGCACTGCTCACTGCCAAGGGGCAGTGCTGTGCTTGTCTGTGTCCCAGCAGCATCAGATTTAGGACTCCTGCATGAGTCTGAAATCTATGAAAAAGGACTGGTAGGGAGACCCCTAGTGGTCATTTTTCAAAGTGGAAAATTAAATAGAACGAAGCATATTTTTTAATAACATGCTATTGGAAAGTTATTCTGCATACATTAATCTATAATATATCAACAGTTTTTTTGATGAAAGGTACCCTTTAATAAAAAAAACAGCAGCAAAGCAGGAAATGGGTTAAACTAAGTACTGAACTGTTGCTGAAGACACACCTGCAAAAAAAAAAAAAAAGGGGGAGATCACATACAGCAAGCAGCACTGTGCACACACAGCAGAATCATAACAAGGAATGGGTTATACTATGTACTGAACTGCTGCTGAGATGAAAAGGAAGTCTTAATTTACTTGTCAGGGACAATGCAGATTCTCTGGAGAATGGACAGAGGTTACAGGTTTACCACCTTTCTTTCTCTCCCCCTCCTGCACATAGCATTTGATAAACCTACACTTCATATGCTCCATCTTGCTGTGTCTAGATACAGTTACTAGAGACAGAATTTCCCTAACAGGCAGTAAACAGCAGATTGGACAGAAATGAGACACCTATTGGCCAAGGCTTTAGTGCAGTTTTTTCTTGTATAAGGAGTAAATAAAGTGATTTACAGAAATGTCAGTAATCACACAGGCTTTCAAATGAAGGTAAGTTGTTCGAAACAACAGTAGTCATTTAAAATGTTTTAACCTTTTATTAAAAATAACCTTTCCCAATGAAAATGGAACCTACCTATTATAAATATAACACAAAGCTTATAAAAATATGCTGAATAGGTTTGAAATTCATGTGTTTTTGATGAGGGCAAAATAATGGTAAAAATAGTATGTGTGGGGACTGAAAACACATAGTAAACCGATTTTAAATATATACAACATAAAGAAGGACAAACAAAAATACAAATACAAACAATAAATACAAAAATAAAAAAATAAAAAATTAAAGAATTATTTGATATTTTTGAATTTGACACTGAACAACTGTATACATATGCAGGGACTCTAAACAGAAAAAAGATTGTTTTATCTATACATTTTGTATATCTTTTATCCAGTTCATTATAGCTATTATATCATCAGACATTTCTTCACACAATTAATTCCTATTGGAAATATCAGCCTTAGTATATTTATTCATATTTTCTCCTTTTTTTTTTCTTTTATAGAAATAATTAAGTAATTGTAAAATTGTCAACTGACTAAGATGTTAGAGGCCAAATAACTGGCACAATGTGATGACAAAGTAAGCCTAATTTATATGCAAATACTTCATGTAGATTACTGCTGCATGTTAATGTATGTTAGGGGAATTCTAAATGGATTGTATAATTGGAGCATAGCAGAGAGATAAATACGTGTTGTAAATCAAGCATTACTACTGATGATAATTAAGGGCATATTAAAAATACCCACACATGGGGCACTTGAGAAGAATTTATTACTAGTTTGCAATTAACCACTGAAAAAGCCCCACTGGACTAAGGATGCAAGTTTCAATTTACAATACAGTTTATGTCGTATCTAGTATTCCTGTCGTGGTTAAATTAAAGGAATGTGACATCTACAAGAAACTGAGCTATTTGAAGTAACTGTCAATCTTTGCCATCAAAGGGTGGCTTCTTCATAGCCAATTAGATCCTTTATCATGCTTAGTAAGATTATAAAGTCCTACTGAGTTCAAACATTGTCCCTATTGAGTTGCAACCACCAGAGGACTGTGTGGTTGGTACCTTCATCGCTAGGACTGAACTCTGATAATTCTTCAAAATGCCTCATTTAGCTGACTGTTCATACTATGAGGTAAGAAGTTTAGCTTATAGATTTAACAGTTTCTAAATAATTTTTACTTGTTTTTACTTTTTTTTTTATATTTTGACAATGAAATAAATGATGTAAGAATGTAACTGTTTTATTTTTGAGATTGTCCTGAAAGATTTAAGATAGTTCTCTTATTATGTTTAAGTGATTTGCTAATTCTGTGAACTTCTTGTTTGTAAATTAATAATGAATATTGAAATAATATTATTTATGAACTGAGGATTATATTTAGCTTATTTCTATGTCATGTTTTATATGATTAAATAATATTTAATATTACTAAACATTTAATAGTATCTATTTTAATTAAAACGATAATTGCTATATTTTGATTTAACACACATAGGCCATGTTTACAGACTGGAAAAACTATTTTTCTTATGGTGTGTGAACATGGTCTTACATTTTATGTTTGCCAGTATATGTTTATTTAGGAGAATTATTATGATGAGAATTATTATGAAATTTTTGTCAAATGAGCAAATGTATCAGCATGGCATGCAGGGCATACTATGTTTCTTGCAGGTCACTTGCAAAGTTAGACACATGGATGGCATATATGCAAATATTCTATGCATATGTATATATATATATATATATATATATATATATATATATATATATATTTGATGCCTTTATTCCTATGTCTGTTAAATTTTCAAAACTTAAAAAATTTAAGTAGGCATTCATTTCTAATACTTTTTAAAAGCTTCTTTGCATCCATAATGAATCATTCTACTTAATATTGCTGAACATATGTACAAATTGCAGATGTTTTCACAACTCCCCCCTCTTGAAATAAGACATTCGCTGAGCCATTTCACCTTGACTGAGTTTATTGCTTATATACAACAATTGGACTTGGATTGCTTTTTTTTTTATTATAGGTTCAAGCACACCTGGATAACCCAACAAAATATCACTTGCAGCAATCGCAAAGACAGCAAGTAAAGCAATACTTAACTATTGGGAATACATTTTCAGCACCGGCACTGTCCTATTCACATGCTCAACCTGCAGGAGTAACTCCCCCACTACAGAATGGACATATGTCTCCTGTGGCAGAAAGCTGTACACCAAATGGCACCATATCTAATATACTGAATTTAGGGAACAACCATGAAAATGAGGTAACAACAATAAACTCTTAATACTCTGCTGACTGAATTTTATTTAGAATATTTACAATTATGGTTGTTTAAAATGACCAGTCCACACCATTTGCCATGTGTATATGTGTTGTTTGGAACCATAGACTGTGAATTGTTCTAGATCCCTAACTTAAATATTAGCATTATTCCTTTCACCATCTAATAATCCACTAGTTACTGCTCAGCAATAGCTGGAATGTTCTTCAACATACATAGCTAATATCTTAGTAGAAGTTCTCATAGTCACAATTTGCAGTAAATAAATTGTTATTCGGATTTCCCTAGTTTATAATGAATTATTAGTATCAAACTGACAATTTTTTTATTATGCATATCACTGAAAAGACATACTAAAAAGATACTCTCAAAAAAGTAACTTGACCAGCTCAGTATATGAAGTTTTAGAAAATTACATTCTGTCTGGTTTACACAGAACAGGTCTGATAAGAGAGTCTAACATTACCCAGGGAAACCATCATAGGTAAATATATTCCCTGCTGGTTCTATCTCTATAAAGTTATGGGAGTAACAGATATATTAACCAATGGGCAAAGTAGAGCTAATAAAAACAGGCAACTAAGCCACTATTATTTGACTAATTCCAATTTAAACCAGGCACTATTATTTGACTTATTCCTTTTAAACCAGACAGTATATGTTTTTGCACATCGCTATATAATGTAATTTTACTGCCATGTAAAAGGAGCCTTAATCTATGATAGTACATAAGCAATAGATAAAATAGTTAATAGATTAAGGAAGCTCTTCTAATTCACTATGCATGTGTATCACCACCTGTAATATATGCCCACAAAAACATGGAGTCACAAAATATGGCCATAAAAATATTGAGAGTGTCATATTTGCTCTTCCTTGAGCAAAGTTACTCAGGAGATGACCATGTGGTCCCGATTCTCATTTAGATTCCAGTTATTGTTAGGAGCAGAACACATAGGGCTTTATGACATGGCTGAGCTGTGTACTAGAGGCTGTAGGGACCCAAGATGGCCGGATAACACCACCCCCCCCAACCCCCCCCCCCCTCCCACGATAAGACATCTTATCCCCTATCCTTAAGATGTCTAGGGGTGGAGTACCTCTTTAGATATCTAGATGACGTCCATTAGGGAAATGGTGTTTAACTTGTCATGGAAATCTGTAAGTATAAAAGTGTATATATCATGTCAGATATACAAATAAATAAATACATACATTGAAGGTCATTTTAAAAATAGAGTATTATGCATTAAACTAAGAAAATGTGCTCACTACAGCTGACCAGGTATTGCCATTTTTTGGGTTATTATTGCTGTACTGTTTAAAAGACACTATGGGGGAAATTTATCGCTACGTTTTTTTGTATATCCTCTTTTAAATCACTTATGTTGCTGGTATTTTGGCGGACACACACAAAATTTTTCATGCGTGATAAATAATCCACAAGTCCACCAAAACTAACAAAACGACTTCACAACACCATTTCTCACTTTGTAGAGCAGGTTCCTAGTGCAGCACTGAATGTGGTCTATGTTTGTGAGTTTTTTTTTTTTTTAACCATTGTAATGTAATTTTGCGTGTTTTTTAAAATTGCAAATAATAAATTAATGACCACTGCATGTAAAGTGGCCTACATACAAAATCTTCAGAAATCACTTATATTGTAAGTAAAAATTTTTTGCAAAAAACCCCTGCAAATCTAAAAAATATCAAACAATAAATACAAATCTCATGGTCATAGAGCTGTAATAAGTTGCTACTGATTTATATTTAAAGTGGTATTCCCTTCTAGGGCATTTATGGAATATCCCCAGAGTATGCCATAAATGTCCTTAAGATGTGGGTCCAACCCTTATCTTGACATCCAGGGTTCTTCTTATCCCCGGTTGGAAAATTGCAAACAGCTGAGCTGGCAGTTTAACACAATTTGTATAACTCTTTTTTTTACTTTAATGGAGTTGTATAAACAGCACAGTTTACACAATGCTGGGAGTTATAAAAACAGCAGAGCTAACGCTGCTACACTGGTAAAGTAATTTACATTAATGTCATTGAAAATTATCCAAATAGTGTAAAACAACCATGGCTGTTTGGTTTCCTGACTACCTCCTGCAGTTCCAAGCAGGCCAGAGGGGTTCGTGGAGCCCACGATCTCACGGTAGGTGCAGATCCACTTTATGTTCTTAATAATAATAATAATAATAATAATATATTTACTTTTCAACAGATGGAAGACGTTATTGATGACATAATTGGTTTGGAAACAAGTTTCAATGATGATGGCCTGAACTGTACAGAACCTACACTGCTAATGCCAAATAATGTAAGCATTGGATATCAATACCTAGATATGTGGTTAACGTGTAGTCCTCTTGCTTTATAGTACTAAGCTTATGAAGACATTTATGTGTAAATAGTTAAAATGTAGGAAGGCAAAAATAAATAACTCTTCAGGTCCTGAAAGCCAAAACTGGCCATGTCCAGGAGAGGGTACACTGGGGCAGATTGTGCCAAATGTATCACACACAGAACCCAGAATTTCTTGCAGGAATATTATAGCTTCTTTAAGTTGTCTCGTTTTGGTAATAGATTTTAGAAATTAGGTCTTTTTCTCATACTGTAAGTCCTAGGGCTAAACAGATTGGTCACCAGAGATAGAGTTGGCTTGATGTGCACCGAGTAAATTGTTTTAGTTACTATTGAAAAAGACAAACCTGCATTTACTTTGCTGGACCTAATCTGTAGCTTTTTTTAATATATCAATTCTGATTCAGAATGTAAAACCAAATATCAGTGCACTCAGGTGTGAGGAGACATTTCCGTACTGGAAAAAGATATTATGTATTTTTTGTCTACATTGACATTTTATTTTAAATATATTGTCAAATCAAATCCTATAAAAGTTTTCTTCAGGTAGTAATGTCACTAGATAGCCTCAAACCTAATAATGTTTCTACTTGAATAATCTAGACTTTATAATACAAATTGCTTGACACTATTAAATCAAGTTTAATGTAATATAGTTTTGGAGTATTCGTTGTACATGTGACCTGGCTGTACACGGCCTTTAGTATTCATATATATATATATATATATATATATATATATATATATATATATATATATATATATAGAGAGAGAGAGAGCGAGAGAGAGAGAAAGAGAGAGAGAGAGAGAGAGAGAGAGAGAGAATGAGGCAGCAACTAACAGATAGAACACTATATCTACTTTTCCCATTAACTTTGTTGGCATCTTGTAAATTATGTTTATAATAATAAGCGCTGTATACACCAATACCATCAAAGGTTAACATAAGCCCTGTAAACAGCAATACTGTCACCTGTAATCTAGGTAAAGCAGTGATGCCTATTTGCCTACTCTCCCAGGAGACAGTCTCCTGTAGTTGGAGGAAACACTCAGCTTGCACTAATAATAGGTGACTATTTGGTCACACTTTTAAAGAGGATCTGTGGCCAACCCAAAACAGATGTTACTACCATTGAATGGTTTAGAATGGCCTGATCACACATCATTTTACAGTTTAATGATGTTTCCTGCCTGTCCTGAGATATGAGGGTTCATAATTTTTCTGACAATTCTGGGAATCAGTCAGATGGGTGTGGCCTCAATTTAAAAAAAGGGAGTGACAATCAGCTGATGGATGGAATTATAAAGTCGTGGTGTTAAGGTTGACCAATGAGGGGCATGTATGCCTGAAACACACCTCCTGACTGCCACTTCCATTATGAAAATTAAGAACACCCATCTGACTGATTCCCTTAATATATATATATAAGCCCTCATATCTCAGGTACAGAAGGGCATATCAAGAAACTGTAAAAGGGGTTGTGGCCAGGGTACCCTGAGTTATTTAAGGAAGATCTCTGGGATCTCTGGGATATAACGAATTCCTATCACGGAATACTCCTTTAATGTTAATGCAATTTCATTTTGGGGGGTTAGCCACAGGTCTTCATGGGGAAAACTCTGCTGTCATATCTAATATATATCTTGGATTTGGTGTCCCATAGATTGAGTCTCTAAAGCTTAAAATATAATGTAATTCCTATTCCAACTATAGAAAGTTCTATATTACAAATGAAAGACTTAACTACTTTTACCTTCATACACTGCATTTAACAATGGTCACCAAATTTCTGCTTTCCGGATATGCCAAATTTAAGATGATTGCTTTGGTTTAGTGTGCAGTCTACACATACAGTACATGCAGGTGAATTGTGTGCAGATCATCATTTTTCCAAAGTTATAGTTTATTCTGATCCAGCTTTTGCTGCCCCCTACTGACCCTAATAAACTTTAGTTAAATGTGCTAACAGGGTTGCCAACCTTATCCACAATTCTGAACAACTAAACCAAAGTTCACACAAATGAACCAGGGCTTAAAATACAGTAAATGTAATAGCAGCAATGAGCCACAGGTTCTGTAATATCAGAGCAGTAATGGAAGTGTAGTATGCTTGGCACGAATGAGCCCTTGTGTAATTACATTTTAATAATCAGTCTTTGGCCAGATTTGGGGCATTTTTGCATCTGTATAATGGCCTGGTGGTGAATCTAATGACCAGAGCTGACAGCATGATAGATTCCTGTGCTCTCATTTCTGGTTATTAGGCCCAAGGTTGAACTGGGACTTATGGTCGTAATGTGGATGCAGGAATAGGGCCATATTATGCTTGTCTAAGGATGTTTTCATCCTGTACTTTGCAGTACATATAGGAGATATAGATCATCAGGGCTTCCCTGTGTAATTCTCTAATGGTACCTGTAGAGGCATACTGTATACGAAGAGTTTAAGGTACTGAACCAATGTTCATAATTTTCCTTGTAATTATCTTCTGGCTTTACAAAGGTCACATTGAGTTGTATTTTGCCAACATTAAAGGACTTTCAGCATATTAAAACCTGTGTAGAGGAAGAGTGGTGCATTTGCCCATAACAACCAATCAGATTGCTTGCTTAATTTTTCACAGGCCTCTATAAAAATTAAAGAAGCAATCTGATTGGTTTCTATGGGCAACTGCACCACTCTTTCTCTACAAAGGTTTTGATAAATCTCCCCCATCGTGTAAAAAACAAAAAACAAACAAATGTTTTCCTGTTGAATGACTTTGTATGCCCTATTACATATGAAGAAAAAAAGGGTATACTGATATATACCAGGTTACTTTTGTATTTTTGTCAATGATAGATAGATAGAAAGAAAGAAAGAAAAAAGAGACATAGAAAGACAGAAAAAGAGGAGAGAGAGAGAGAGAGAGAGAGAGAGAGAGTAAGAGAGAGAGAGGAGAAATAGAGGGAGTAACATAGAAAGATAGATAGGTAAATACGCTAGATAGACATATATTGAATGAAAACAAAAGATAGAAAGAAAGAAAGATCAGACATAATGAATAATTATAGCTAAATACTATACAGTTCCTAAAATGAGCTAACAGAACTATTATGAGATAGGAAAATTATAAGACTCACAGAATTGCTTCCTTAATATTGGGCAAAAGGTAATGGCCACCCAGAAGACTTTGTAACTAAGCTCATCACATCAGCTGTGTGATGTGCTGTAGATATTTGAGAAAAACATTTTCTATTTGTAAATTATGGATGGTTAGCGATCCTCTGTGGTAACAAAATTAGTCTAAAGGTAGATTGTTGAAATAACCACTTGGATGATAGTAGCTTTATTGTTCCTTAAAGTGTGCATCAGGACGTTTTAAGCTAATATCAGCATGCGAGAATGCACACAATTCCTACAAAGGCATCCTCACACTGCACTGGACAAACATTAACATGACAATTTGACTAGCAAAGGGAAAAAGAAAAAAGACAGGAAAACAAAGTTTCAAGAAGAAGCAAAGTTCACTTCGGTGGCCAGATCAAATGCTTATTCTTGCGTATTGTCTGAGCTGTAAGATTCAAGATACCATATATAACATTAAAAAGATAAGGTAAGAAAGAACATATTTCTGGATGTTGTCACTTAATACAGTATTTCTCTGACATAGATGTAATTACATACTAACGGTTTAAAGTCTTTACAAATATGTTTGAAACAAAAGGAGTACAATAAGTATAGGGCATCTGCCTGTGATATCCAAAAATAATATTCAAGTTAATATCTATTGACAATGATAATAATAATAAAAATGGTAAAGTAAACCTAAATGAACATACTCAAAGGAGGTGATGCGGAAATAAATATTTATTGAAAGCAAGAAAAATTATGTTTTGTAATGAATAGTACTATGTGTTTTTATAAATATTATGTTATATTTTGTAAATATTATATATTTTTAGTCATTATTTATTTTTTACTATGAATCCATTATGTGATGATGAGATATTCTTTCAAAAAACTATAATTTTGTTGTAACAAATTAAGTATAATTTATATAATTCTGTCAGGAGGTTCATTAGTTTTAACAGCAAAAACAGCACAGTATGCAACACTTATCCTGCCATGAAAATATAGGAACCCTTATGGATGCCAGCTAATCCTATTCTTATACAACTCAATGGGATCCACCAGGGTTCATTGGGATCCAATAGCTGTCTTTGCTCTGTAGTGAAAGCCAAGATGCAAATGTGAACACAGCCTTGTTAAAGTCTAACTTAGAAAACAAAATGCAGCATTTGGAGAAAAGACAAAACAAACAAGTTCTAAACAAATGTAGGGAGCACATGGTAGGTGTTCACACTGGTGTGGTGCTCTGTGGTGAACATTGTTTCTGTGATGCTTTGTCTGTGGGGTGGTGTGGCCCAGAGCCAGGGGCTTGGTCGGGCAGCAGTGGGGCTGCCTGGTCACTGGATCATTCCCCCGGTGGGCTTGGTGTCTCAGAGGCAGTGGTCGCCACCTGGCGCTATGCCAGTGTCAGGTTAGGGACCCACTCTGACCAGGTGACCTTGACGTGGCGAGTGGGCTTGTACTATTTGATCAAAATGTATACTAACAACCTGTTAGTTTTTTAAATTATGCTGAAAAGCAAGTAGATCAAAATAAAAATGGTGGATGTGCGGCTATGTTTCTCCTATTTTTGTTGTACAAAGTTCTAAACAAAGCTAAGGCTTACAACAGATCATATAATGTTACTAGAATATGTCATCCATTTATGATTATGTAGAAATGACTGCTGGGACCTCCACAAGTGCCTAGAATGAATGGGTTATGGTGTCACTCCAGACTTACAGCAGTGCTTGGTGTTGCAACAAAACCTCATTCACGTAATCATGGCTGTCATGCAGCTCTAATAGACTGACAGGTACTGCATATTTTAGTATTGGAGGGGTTCCTGTGCTTAACCCAGGGCCATGATCTCTGTGTCCTAGGCTTCAGTGGAGTTTACATTGTTAGGAATACGAAAAAAGAAAAAGAACTTCAAGAACCAAGTTCTCCACTGATATAATTGGTCATATTTAAAGGTGTATTCTGGGAATATATATATATATATATATATATATATATATATTTTTTATATGTTGCTGGGCATGATAGAAAAGTACCAATAAAGGGATATTTACCTACCCCAAGCCCCTGCAGCTTTCGTTCCAAGGACTTCCATACCCCTGCTGCTCGTTTCTTCTCCCGGCTTCGAGACGAGAAGTAGGTGCAGGACCTGTCCCCACAGCTAACCAATGGCCAAGATGGGACTCCACTTGGGCCAGTGGAATAACTGGTAGGTGAGTGGGCAGGTACTGCTCTAACTCTTCATCTTGGAAGCAAGAAGAAGGGAGAAGCAGCTGGAGACCATAGAATTGAAGCTTTAGGGGACTGTGTTGGATAAGTATCACTTTGTTATTTTCACAATATAAATAATTTTATTTTGCCCTGATACCTCTTTAAGAGATAATTTAAAATTATAGGTACACTTTAAATATTCTACCTTAGAGGGCTTGTCTAAAAACATACTAAAGACTCTAAGCATAAAGTTTGGCCTACATGATTGTGTGAGATACATTACTATGCATGTGATGTTACTGAGGTCTGATGAACACACAGGCCTGGCAGATATGCAGAGACACCTGGACAGAAGAATGCAATAGTAGTATGATGCTAATAACATATTAATAAGAATCATAAATATATATCCAGTGCATATATTGTAAGGGTCAATATAATGATAATGGCATTATAACTTGTGTATATGTAGCTTACACACAATTTAATTTATTTTTATAACTTCACTGCTACTGTAACAGGCAATTGGATATTTCATTGGTTTGTGTAATCAATTCCAGCCTCCATCCCCCCACTTTGCTGTCTATTCCAGTCCAGTTTACTAGTTATGCTTGTTATGCCTATGCTTGTTATGTTTAAGGTATGGTCCAAGGTTTAGGATGTGTACACCAACAGTGCCATAATAGAAAAATAATCAGAATTTATAGAAACAACGAAAACCCAATTACTGATGAAGCAGCTGCTTGTGAATATCAGAATATCTCAAGGTCAATGACCCTTCTATGTAAATATTGCATTAAGATGAATAAAGGAAACAGAAGAAAGAAAGTAATCAAATTCACCAACTATTGGTCCCAGACTCCCAGTGGTCTAAGAGTGCATGTAGTAAGGCATACCAATATAATAGTTTGTAATATATTACATGTGGCCTCATAGGTTGGATATACCCCCAGCCCCTAGGTCACAGGTAATAAGTAACATAGTCTGCTTATTCCGTGATGTTGGCAGTCGTCTTAGGGCAATGTTTACACAGAAAGGTCATTGGAAGTGTGCTATGTGAAATCTTGTGCTGTGGACTCTTAGTATGCTTGTTTGGTGAGTAGATATATACATTATTAGTTGTGTGAATGTGTTAAATTTATTAACAATAATATTAGATTTTGCATTACTGGATTTTCATTGTACAATGTTATTATGTTACTTTTTTGTGGTTATTTGTTTCACATAGTTTGATTTTCTCTTTTTTTCAGCTTCCATTATCTAGCAGGATTTTGGATGTCTATAATTCTGACCATAGCAGTTCCAATTCCACCATGGGGCTGTCCAACACATCTGGTGTAAAGAGGGAAGTTACAGGTAAATTTTAAGATGCATTGGTTTTTAGAAACTACTTTTTTTTTTTTGCAATATAAATAATACACAAGGTAAAATCTGGACATTTTTACACAAGATTATCATAGCACAATGACAATCTATGCACTTTTGTTTTATTAGTTATATGTATATTATTATGATTATATTATTTATTATTATTTAAAAAAAATATACATTTATTTAAAAATACAATCCTTCCAGTACTTATCAGCTGTTGGATGCTATAAATGAAGTTGTACAGTTTTTTTCTGTCTGACCAGAGGGCTCTTTGCTGACACCTCTGTCTGTGTCCGTTACTGTCCAAAGCAGAAAAGGTGGGGATTTGTTCCTGCTCTGGACAGTTGCTGACACGCACGGAGGTGTCAGCAGAGAGCACTGTGGTCAGACTGGAAATAACTACACAACTTCCTCCGGGCATACAGCCACTGATAAGTATTGGAAGGATTAAAGGGGTATTCCAGGCAAAACTTTTTTTTATATATCAACTGGCTCCGGAAAGTTAAACAGATTTGTAAATTACTTCTATTAAAAAATCTTAATCCTTCCAATAGTTATTAGCTTCTGAAGTTGAGTTGCTATTTTCTGTCTAACTGCTTTCTGATGACTCACGTCCCGGGAGCTGTCCAGCTCCTATGGGGATATTCTCCCATAATGCAAGGGATATTCTCCCATCATGCACAGCTCCCGTGACGTGACATCATCATTGAGCAGTTAGACAGAAAACTTCAGAAGCTAATAACTATTGGAAGGATTAAAAATTTTTAATAGAAGTAATTTACAAATTTGTTTAACTTTCTGGAATCAGTTGATATATAAAAAAAAGTTTTTGCCTGGAATACCCCTTTAAGATTTTTAAATAGAAGTAATTTACATATCTATATAACTTTCTGGCAGTAGTTGATCAGCATTATAGGGGGTTGATTGCATTGATCAGCATTATAGGGGGTTGATTGCATTGATCAGCATTATAGGGGGTTGATTGCATTGATCAGCGTTATAGGGGGTTGATTGCCCAAGTCTGTAGCTCAGGCTTGGATCAATCAAACACCGATCAGACACACGGAACAAGCTAAGGGGACCTCCACTCGCGTCCTAGCTGATCGGGACATCGCAATTTTTTTGCGATAGTCCCGATCAGCCCGACTGAGCTGCCGGGAAGCTTTTACTTTAGTTTTAAAGGGTTAAAGGGTTATTGGCACGCTGCACAACGATCGGTGCCGTGCGCTATTAGCCCAGGGTCCCGGCTATCATAAGCCACTGGGACCAACCCGGTATGACTGTGTCCTTAAGAGGTTAAATGGCCCCTTTCTACATTTTTAATATTGTCGGCTACATTTTTAGGTTCCCGCCCACCCACATAAATAGATCCCTGTTTAAAAATGTACATTACATTTTTTTTTTGTCTTTCAATTTTCGGGAGAGGGCAGGGACTACAAAATTCAGCGCTCAATATTAAAAATGAATAAGGAGTGCATCTCGTAATTTTTTTTTCTAGTTTTTGTTCTTAAATCATATTTTTTTTTATTTTCACTTAATTTTTTTAGCCCCATTTATAAATTTTTTGGGAGCATTTAGATGTGCTGCCATGAATAATTGTGGGGGTCAGAGACAAGATGAGGACAGAGACATCAGTAATATGTATAATACAGTAGGCAAAAAAGACTGTTTCCCTAATTTACCAAAAATCCATAAATTTACAGAGGACTTCTGTCAGAAATCAGAGATACTTCAAATTGTAATTTGCAGAGGCAGATGGCCGGGACAATAATGTATGTATGCATTGAATGTAATTGTGAAGGACGATGTCATTGTAATTATTAACCTGTTGGGGACCATGGGCGTATGGATACACCCTTGCGTCCTGGTACTTAAGGACCAAGGGTGTACCTGTACACCCATGGGAATTTTGATCCGAGCCTTTAGTTGTCGGGGCATGCTGAGAGTTGTAGTTTTGCAACATCTGGAGGGCCACAGTTTGAAGACCACTGTCCTTCCAGATGTTGCAAAACTACAATTCTCAGCATGCCCAGACTGTCCAGGCATGCTGGGAGTTGTAGTTCTGTAACATCTGGCCCTTCAGATGTTGCAGAACTACAACTCCCAGCATGCCTGTACAGCTTCAGCATGCTTGGAGTTGTAATTTTGCAACATCTGGAAGGGCACTGTTTGGAGACCACTAAACAGTGGTGTCCAAACTGTAGCGCTTCAGATGTCAATTCAAAGCATGCCGAGAATGTCCAGTCATGATGGGAGTTGTAGTTCAGCAACATCTGGCCCTTCAGATGTTGCCGAACTACAACTCCCAGCATGCCTGGGCAGTTTGGGCATGCTTGGAGTTGAAGTCTTGCAACATCTGGAGGGCTACAGTTTGGAGACCACTACACAGTGGTCTCCAAACTGTTCTCCTCCAGTTGTTGCATTACTACAACTCCTAAAATGCCCTTTGGCTGTCTGGGAATGCTGGGAGTTGTAGTATTGCAACAACTGAAGGCACACTGGTTGGGAAACATTGTCTGTTTCCTAACTCAGTGTTTCCCAACCTGTGTGCCTCCTGCTGTTGCAAAACTATAACTCCCAGCATGCACTGACATACCATGCAGGCTGGGATTTGTAGTTTTGTAACAGCCGGAGGCACATGGGTTGGGAAACACTGAGTTAGGAAACAGACAGTGGTGCAGAAACACTGCGGTAGTCTGTTACCTAACTCAGTGTTTCCCAATCCCAACCAGTGTGCCTCCAGCTGTTGCATAACTACAACTCCAAGCATGCACAGTCTGTCAATTGTAGTACAGGGTACAATCACATGGGCTAGGGTTTACAGCAAGTTTCCCGCTTCAGGTTTTAGATGCAGAAAATTTTCCTAAAAACACTACACTACATTACACTTACCCTAAATAAAGAGTAAAACACTACATATACACTACACCCTTACACTGTAGAAATTTAAAACATCTTGTAAGTCAGTTTTTCCAAAACGGATCCTCCAGCTGTTGCAAAATAACATCTCCCAGTATTGCCGGACAGCTATTGACTGTCCAGGCATGTTGGAGGTTTTGCAACAACTGGAGGCACCCTGTTTGGGGAAAACTGACGTACAGTATTTTTGGTGGAGGAGGCAAGTGTAACGCTTGCATCCTGGAACACCCCTATGAAAATCCCTAATTTAGGTCTCAAATGCACATGGCGTTCTCTCACTTCAGAGCCCTGTCATATTTCAAGGCAACAGTTTAGGGCCAATATGGGGTATTTCTGTACTCGAGAGAAATTGCGCTACATATTTATAGTGGCTTTTTCTCCTTTCACCCCTCATGAAAAGGTAAAGTTGGGGTCTACACCAGCATGTTTGGGGAATTTTTTTTTAGTTTTTACACTAACATGATGGTGTTGCCCCATACATTCAGGAAAGGAAAAAAGAGACCCCCAAAATTTGTAACACAATATCTCCCAAGTATGGAAAAACCCCATATGTGGGCATAAAATGCTGTGCACAACAAGGCTCAGGAGTGAGAGCGCACTATGTACATTTGAGGCCTAAACTGGTGATTTGCACAGGGGTGGCTGCTGGTTACAGCAGTTCTGACATAAATGCAAAAAAATAAATACCACATGTGACCCCATTTTGGAAACCACACCCC
Organism: Hyla sarda; assembly: GCF_029499605.1. Taxonomy (NCBI): domain Eukaryota; kingdom Metazoa; phylum Chordata; class Amphibia; order Anura; family Hylidae; genus Hyla; species Hyla sarda. Next base: position 245,715,846 of record NC_079192.1, read on the forward strand.
TCACACAAAGTAATAAGGGGTAAAGTGAGCCTTAACACCCCACAGGTGACTCACAGATGTTTGGAACAGTGGTCTATGAAAATGATAAATTTTATTTTTCATTTGCTCAGCCCACTGTTACAAGATCTGTCAAACGCCAGTGGGGTGTAAATGCTCACTGTACCCCTTGTTACATTCCTTGAGGTGTGTAGTTTCCCAAATAGTATGCCATGTGGGGTATTTTTTTGCTGTTCTGGCACCAAAGGGGCTTCCTAAATGTGACATGCCCCCCAAATACCATTTCAGCAAAATTTGCTTTCAAAAAGCCCAATGTTGCTCCTTCCCTTCTGAGCCCTCTAGTGCACCCGCAGAACACTTTACATCCTCATATGAGGTATTTCCTTACTCGAGAGAAATGGTGTTTCAAATATTGGGGGACATTTTCACCTATTACCCCTTGTGAAAAGGAAAAATTTGTGGTAACATAAACATTTTAGTGAAAATTTTTTTTTTCATTTTCACGTCCAATTTATTGAAAATTCGTCAAACACCTGTGGGGAGTTAAGGTTCACCGTACCCCTTGTTACATTCCTTGAGGGGTGTAGTTTCCCAAATAGTATGCCATGTGAGGTGTTTTTTGCTGTTCTGGCACCATAGGGGCTTCCTAAATATGACATGCCCCGCAAAAACCATTTCAGCAAAATTCGCTCTCCAAAATACAATTGTTGCTCCTTCTTTTGTGAGCCCTCTAGTGCGCCCACAAAGCCCTTTACATCCACATATGAGGTATTTCCTTACTCGAGAGAAATTGGGTTAAAAATTTTGGGGGGCCTGCCTCGTCTTTTTCAAGCAATTCTTACTTGTAATTAAAAAAAAATTTGGGCACAGATACATTTTTAAGCAAGGTTTAGCTTTATTAACACATTTTTTATGAGTCTTTTCAACACTTTTTTCCCTATCGTTTCAGTAATGATGGTGATTCCAAATAAAAAGAAAAAAAAAATATATATATATCATTTAATACATCTATCTATATGTGTCTCCCTTCTTCCTCAGGTCTGAGTTACAGTGTGTGGATAAAGTACTTTATATATACATATTCCCATGAATGCATTAACCCATTAACATTTGAAGTTTGCCGGGTCTGAATGCCATTGGAGGCTGAGTATGACATCAGCCTCCAGGGTCTATTGGTGGTGTATAGGAATGAATGGGCTAGATCTATAACATTGTGAATTTTTGCCCATTGAAATCAATTGGCCCATTGTGGTCTATGGAGATCTTGAAGCAAACAGGGTAGAAAGCTAAACAGCAGGGTCCTGGTAGTAATGTGCATGGGAGACCCTGGTGTGGGTTCAATTCCCAGGTTGATGTACAGTGTTGGGATTATACTTTAATTAGGATAGAAGTATATGGGTCAATTCGTAGTTAAGAAAGTGCTTGAACCGTTGGAACTAGATATATTGGATACCATAAATGGGCAACTAGGTTAATTGAAACAGGAGGTAATAATGTGTATGTTCCAGCATCACATCCAACAGGTAAAGATATTAACATGAAACTTGGCACACGTGTTACTTATATGTCAACAACAAACATAGGATAGGGGATTTAACCCTTACTCCCCCCCATTTGCCAGGGTCGGGGTTTTTGTTTAAGGTCCCATACAAGTTTAGGGGAAATATATGTTCCCCATAACTTCCGTACGGCTGGAGATCTTTCAATAATACCTGGCACACATATTACGTATATGTCAAATAAAAAGATGTGATAATTAAATTAACCCTTACATACACCCTTATATAAAAGATTGTTTTTTGTTTCAAGTCCCATGCAAGTATATGGGACTTCCAGTTCCTTACTCCACAAGCTCCACTCTGCATCTCCGCTCTGGTGAATGTGTCAGTCCGGCTTGAAAAGAGAGATCGAGCTAGGAGGACAGGATATGAGGTTGAGATATGAGGATGGAATATGAGGACAGGATAGGAGGTCGGGATAGGAGGTTGAGATATGAGGAGTGGAAATGAGGTGGGGATATGAGGACGGGATATGAGGTCAAGATAGGAGGACGGGATATGAGGTCTGGATATGAGGACAGCATATGAGGTCGGGATAGGAGGTCGAAATATGAGGTAGGGTTATGAGGACAGGATATGAGGTCAAGATATGAGGACGGAATATGACGTCGGGATATGAGGATGGGATATGAGGTTGAGATATGATAACAATATATGAGGACGGGATATGAAGTCAAAAGCTTCCTCCTTTGTTGATTTTCTTCCCCAACAAGGATTAGGAAGGAAAAACCAGGCAACCGGGTACTAAGCTAGTAGGTATATGTATGGCATATATTCATACTACAGTGGGACCAGAGAAGATAGGCTGGCCGCCTGCATCTATACCTTATATAGGACGATCGTATCGGGTGTCAGAAGTGACACCTGCTGCGATCTGTCTATTAACCCCTGAAGGACCAAGCATTTTTCCGTTTTTGCACTTATGTTTTTTCCTCCTTACATTATCTTATTTTTTGCGCCACCCATCAGTCATTTTACCGAAAAATCTACAGCGAAACCAAAGAATAAATCATTGTGCGCAAAATTGAGGAAAAAATTCAATTTTGTAATTTTTGGGGGCTTCTGTTTCTACACAGTAAATTTTTGGGTAAAAATGACACCTTATCTTTATTCTGATACAATTAAAATGATACCCTACTTATATAGGTTTGATTTTGTCTTACTTCTGTAAAAAAAATCATAACTCCATGCACAAAAAGTAATACGTTTAAAATTGTCAACTTCTGACCCCTATAACTTTTATTTTTTCTACACACGGGGCGGTTTGACGGCTCATTTTTTGCGATGTGATCTGTAGTTTTTATCGTTATCATGTTTTTTGATCAGACTTTTTGATCACTTTTTATTCATTTTTTAAGGTATAAAAAGAAAAGTGACCAAAAATACGCCATTTTTTTACTTTGTAATTTTTTTTGTGCGTATACCATTGACCGTGCAATTTCATTCATGATATATTTTTATAGTTCAGACATTTACGCACATTTTTACAGTTCAGACATTTACCACACACATTTTTTTTTATTTACACTTTTTTTTTTAAATGGGAAAAGGGGGGTAATTCAGACTTTTATCAGGAAAGGGGTTAAATCATCTTTGTTAACTTTTTTTCCCCACTTTTTATTGTGATGTTATAGCCCCCATAGGGGACTAAAACATGCAGTACATTGATTCAATACACTGATAAATGCCATTGCATTTCATTGATCATTGTTATCGGCGGTCGATTGCTCAAGCCTGGATTTCAGGCTTTGAGCAATCAATCGCCGATTGGACGCACAGGAGGCAGGTAAGGCACCCTTCTGATGCGTCCTAGTTGATTGGACATCGCATTTTCACTGCTATGGTCCCAATCAGCCCAACTGAACTGCCAGGAAGCTTTCACTTTCACTTTAGACGTGGCGATCAACTTTGATCACCGTGTCTAAAGAGTTAATGTCGGACATCTGCCTTAACGCCGATGTCTGACATTAGCCACGGGTGCTGTTGCTCCTTAGCTCGCTTCATAACCCTGCCATACCGCAGTACTTTTAATAAAAGGAGTTTTACGGCAAGGGAATAATGCGGGTGTTACGTTATGCGCTCGGGCCGCACACGCTGGTCGTGAGCGCATGGTCCCGTTACCTGCTGCTGCCGGCGGGGCTGGTATTCGCATTGTGGGAAGCGCCCACATTCGAGTCCCAGCCCGTCACTCACATTGTGCTTCTCCTGCCCCCACCTCTGCCTCTCTGCTTCGGCACACGTGTCCCCATCCCCTAGGGCTCAAGCACCTAGGGGTTGCCCTAGAGAAAGCATTCCTGTGCATTGCCTTGCTATGTATCATACCCTTGCTCAATGACCTGACCTTGCTCCTTTACCGCCGGCCCACTGACTATTTACTACGTTCCTGACTACGCAACTGTGCCACCTGCCCTGACCTCCTGCTATCCAGACCACAAGTTGCCTTATCCCACCGGTGCCTCGAATCTCCTCAGTCGCCTGTGTGGTCGAGCCATACCAGGAGTAGTGACCTGGGTGCCGCCTGCCGCAGGAAGTCTATCCCACGTTGCGGCGGGCTCCGATGAAAACCAGTGGCACCTTAGACTCTGCTCCCTGGTGCGGTCCCAGTCATCTACCACACAGGTCCAGCGAATCCACTATCATCAGTGTTCCAGTCTAATGAAACGAGTCCATGGATCCTGCTGAGGTACCCCTGCCTGAAGTCGCGGATCTTCCCTCCGTTGTGGTACGTCATTCTCAGCAATAGGCGCAACAGGTGCAGCAACTTACCCAACTGTCTGCTATGATGCAACAGTTATTGGCCTTGCAGCAACAAAAGAAGCAGGTATCGCAACCTGGCCCACTCCCACCACCAGTTCCTGCAGTGTCTTCTTGCTCCCAGCTACGCCTGCCTTTACCTTCTAAGTATGATGGTGATTCCAAGTAATACAGAGGCTCCGTCACACAGTGCTCCATGCACTTGGAGCTCATGTCTGAACAGTTTCCGACGAAACGTGCGAAGGTGGCCTTTGTCATTAATCTACTGTCTGGAAAAGCCCTGGCTTTGGGACCGTGGTGATCCAGCATCCTCCAATTTGTTAGCTTTCTTGGCAGAATTTTGCAATGTCTTTGATGAACCCGCATGTGCCTCTTCTGCTGAGACGGCTTTGCTTAACTTCTGTAAAGGGAATTCTTCCGTTGGTGACTATGTAGTTCAATTCCATACTCTTGCCTCAGAACTTGCATGGAATGATGAGGCCTTGTGTGTCTCATTCAAAAAAGGACTGTCAAGCAGGATGAAAGATGCCCTCGCAGCACGTGATCCTCCATCTTCTTTGACTGAACTTATCCACTTGGCCACACGCATTGATGTGTGTCTTGCTGAGACAGGAGGCACTGCGCTTAGAGAGGAAACCAGCCTGAACACGGAGATCTCCTTGCCTGGCAACCGTGTTTCAACGTCCGCCCCTTCAGTTTCCTGCGCCTCTTGGTGAAGAGGCTATACAAGTGGATCGTTCTCGTCTTACACAACAGGAGAGGTCACGATGACGCAGTGAGAATTTGTGCTTGTATTGTGCTAGCACGGAGCACTTCCTCAAGGACTGTACAGTTCGCCCAGAGTGTCCGTGAAACGCCTGCAGTTAGGGTACGTGGCAGAGGCGTCCCTGGGTTTGAATACTACCTCTCCATGCTCAACTATTTCTGTACAAGTCTTCGCTTTAGCCAAGTCTTCCTTCATTGCTACAGCATTTTTTGATTCTGGATCAGCAGGTGACTTTATTGATGCTTCTTTGGTCCACAAGTATCATCTTCCTGTCACTCGGCTTGCCAAGCCCTTGTTCATCTCCTCTGTTAATTGACGAAATGTGGACTGTATGGTTCACTTCCGTACATAATCTCTCATCATGCAATTGTATGTATTGCATAAAGAAAATATTGAATTCTATGTTCTGCACACTGTACTTGAGAGATTCTTCTTGGCCTTCCATGGCTGCAACACCATTCTCCGCAACTGGATTGGAAAACTGGAGAAATAACTCGCTGGGGACACTTCTGTCAGAATCCTTGCCTCCACCCATTTCAGACTAAAGTTGTTTCTCGTCTTCCTCCATTACCTGGCCTGCCGCCACTTTACCAAGGTTTCTCTGACGTATTCTGCAAGAAACAGGCTGAGTCTCTGCCTCCACATTGTCCTTACAACTGCCCTAGAGATCTTCTGCCTGGTGCCACTCCACCTCTTGGTAGGATATACCCTCTATCAGTTCCTGAGACCAAAGCTATGGCTGAGTATATCCAGGAGAATCTCCAAAAGGGATTTATCCGTCATTCCTCTTCTCCTGCATGGCTCATTCTGTCCATGCATTGACCACAGGGGATTTAACAAAATCACGGTCAAGAACCATTACCCATTACCTCTTATTTTAGATCTTTTTGAAGTTTTTCTCCAAGTTGGACTTGCGTGGTGCGTATAACCTCATTCGTATCCACAAAGGAGATCACTGGAAAACGGCATTCAATACTCATGACGGACATTTTGAGTTTTTCGTAATGCCATTTGGTCTCTGCAATGCTCCAGCCGTTTTTCAAGAGTTTGTCAATGATAGTGTTGTTGTATACCTAGATGACATCCTGATCTTCTCTTCCAACTTAGAGGAGCATCATACTCATATTCGTCTGGTTCTTCAGCGACTACGGAAGAATTATCTCTATGCCAAACTGGAGAAATGCTTGTTCGAGAAGTCTAGTCTTCCATTTCTTGGCTACATTGTCTCTCAACGGGGCCTGCAGATGGATCAAGATAAATTGTCTGCAGTATTGGATTTGCCCCGTCCTTCCGGTCCATGTGCTATTCAACACTTTCTGGGATTCGCTAACTGCTATCCTCAATTTATCCCAAATTTTTCGTCCTTGGTTGCTTCAATCGTGGCTCTTACTAAGAAGACTTCTAATCCTAAGTCTTGGCCTCAAAAAGCTGAAGAGGCCTTCTCCTGTTTAAAGTCTGGGTTTGCCTCTGCTCCTGTGCTTATAAGACTTGCTTTGGAGGTTGATGCCTCATCTATCAGAGCGGGTGCTTTTCTTACTCAGAAAAATGCCAAGGGCAAGACTGTAACTTGTGGGATCTTCTCCAAGAACTTCTCTCATGCTGAGAGGAATTACTCCCTTGGAGATCATGAACTCCTTGCTATCAAGCTAGCTTTTGAAGACTGGCAACATTTATTGGAAGGTTCTTCTCATCCAGTCAGCATCTACTCCGACCATAAGAATCTTCTATACCTTCAGTCTGCTCAGCGTTTGAACCCCCACCAGGCAAGGTAGTCACTGTTCTTTTCTAGGTTCAATTTCTTCATCCACTTCTGTCCGGCAGATAAGAAAATCAGGGCAGATGCTCTCTCCAGGTCCTCGGACGTCATTGGTTTGGACTCCATGCCTAGGCATATTATTCCTCCTGACCGTTTGAATCCTGCCGCTCCTGCTTAAAGTCAGCAAGTTCTTCTGGGAAAATCCTTTGTGCCCACCGGATCGAGATGCCAGATACTGAAATGGGGTCATTCATCTTTGACAGCAGGCCATCCTGGTATACGCAAGACTCTACTTCTAATGTCCCAACACTGTTGGTTGCCCCATTCTGATTTTGTTTGTTCCTGTGAAACTGTGCCGGTGAAAAAACTCCTCTACAGAGACCAGGGTCGTTGTAGATCGTTTTTCAAAGGTGGCTCATTTTATTCCTCTATCAGATCTTCCTTCTGCATATCGTTTCGGATCGTGGTGTGCAGTTTGTCTCTAAGTTCTTTGTAACCATCTGGACATCAATCTGGACTTCTCCTCGGCCAACCACCCTCAGTCCAATGGTCAGGTGGAGAGGGATAATCAAATTCTTAAGACTTATCTTCAGCACTTTGTTTCTGCTCGCCAAGACGATTGGGTCGACCTTCTCCCCAGGGCTGAATTCTCATATAATCATAAGGATTCTGAGTCCACGAGGTCGTCTCCCTTTTTCATTGTCTACGGACTCCATCTCTGCTCTCCTCTCACAGTTTCCTCCGGTGCGCCTGCTGTTGATGAGCTGGTCCGTCACATCACCATCTGGCAACAGACCCGACAGTCATAATCCCAGGCTTCTTCATGCATGAAGATGCAAACGGATAAGAGTAGAAGACCTCCTAAGTCCTTCTCTCCTGGTGACATGGTGTGGCTTTCATCCAAGTACAACCGCTTCAAGATACCCAGTTACAAGCTTGGTCCTCGCTACCTTGGTTCTACAAAAAAAAAAATCCTTTCTCTTACAAACTCCGTCTACCTGCTATGTTATGTATTCCCAATTCCTTCCATGTCTCTCTCCTCAAGCCTCTTGTCATAAACCGGTTTTCTCAAAAGAATCTTGTCCCCACATCTGTCTCCGGCTCTTTTGATGTCTACAAAGTTAAAGAGATTCTGGCCACTAAAACCGTGAGAGGTAAACAATTATTTCTGGTCGACTAGGAGGGTTAAGGTCCTGAGGAGAGATCTTGGGAGCCTGAAGAGAATATCCTGGACCTTGACCTTCTCAGGAGTTTTCTGAATCGTAAAAGGAGGGGGAGACCAAAGGGAGGGAGTACTGTTACGTTATGCGCTCCGGCCGCACACGCTGGCCGTGAGCACATGGTCCCGTCCCAGCCCGTTACTTACCTTGTGCTTCTCCTGCCCCCACCTCTACCTCTCTGCTCTGATACGCATGTCCCCATCCCCAAGGGTGCATACACGCTGGAGCTGTAAGAGTTAAATGGCCAGTGCGCTCATTAGTGAAATAACACCTGTGGTTCATTAATAAATTCCTCCACCTCCCACACTTCCCTGCCAGATCTTTGTTGCCCTAGAGCCCTAGAGAAAGCATTCCTGTGTATTGCCTTGCCATGTATCATACCCTTGCTCTGTGACCTGACCTTGCTCCTTTGCTGCTGACCTACTGACTATTTGCTATGTTCCTGACTATGCTCCTGTGCCACCTGCCCTTACCTCCTGCCATCCAGACCATGAGTTGCCTTATCCCACCGGTGCCTCCAATCTCCTCAGCCACCTGTGTGGTCGAGCCATGCCAGGGGTAGCGACCTGGGTGCCGCATGCCGCAGCAAGTCCATCCCGCTTTGCGGCAGGCTCTGGTGAAAACCAGTGGCACCTTAGACTCTGCTCCCTGGTACGGTTTGAGTCATCTACCACACAGGTCCAGCAAATACACTATCATGAGTGTTACAGAAACATGAGTGTTACTGCAGGTACTTCAGCTCCCAGCATAGAGCAGAGGGTGCTCCATGTTGGGAGCAGTAGTACCTGCAGTTGAGGACAGATCACAGTGGGTGCCACTCCTGACACCCGATGCGATCATCTTATCAAGAGGCGATAAAGCCGCCCGCATCTATACATTATACAGGACTTTCACAGCCGGTATCAGGAGTGACACCCGGTGTGCGATCTGTCTATTAGCAAGCACAGGTACTACTACTCCCATCATAGAATAATCTGTTCCATGCTGCGAGTAGTAGTACTACCTAAAAAGTTTGATAAAAATAGAGAAAAAAAGTGACACACACACACATACTTCATTAAACAATTATTAAAGTACAATACTAATAAAAATTTGCCGATAATGAATTCGGATCTAATCTTTTTACTTTCTTTTTTAATTTGGCAAATTTTTCAAAAAAACTTTCATCTCTACTAATAATCTTACAATCACAATGGCACATGTGTTTTACAAAGCTTTCTATTTTAGTAAAGCAGAGCAAAGCTCAACAAGCATGTTTATTCTGTCCTCTTAGTTTAGAAGCTCTGAACAATGGTGGTCTTGTGATCAATATGAACATCATGCATTTCCTTAATCAAATTATATTGGGAAACATAGGATTCTTTCAAATGTTGGCTGGTGATCAACTGCATAAATGCATTATCTCATATTAAATGTGTTTCATGATAGAACAAATGGCTTTTTAGAGCTTACAGAAAATCCATTCAATAAGTATCTATATTAACGGATTAACAGCTTGAAAAGTTACATTCAATTAGTCCTCAACATTATAAAACCTTTTACTGTTTATTAATGTCATGGAAAGGAAACAGAGGATTCTTTCAGTGGGAATATTTAGGAAATCTGATTATAACTGAACTAGGGAATGCAGAAAGCCCTAGCTACTGGACAATGGTTAAATACACTTTTTGTATGGAAAAGTCCTATGAAGTCTGACAAGATGACTATTTAACTTCCTAGAAAAATAAAGGCTTTTTTCATTTATAAATGTTTTTCATACAGTTGGCATAGAAATATAAACAATTGTGGACAAGGGTACACACACACACACACACACACAATCACGCATTTATACACACACATTTTTTTTTTCTAAGAAGGAATAAATAAAAATTCCAACATTTTAGCGTTTTGGTCTTAGCAAAAAATAAATATTCCGTTTTTTGTTTTTTTTTTAAATCAACCTGTCATTGTGTTGTGAAATGTTCAATACTAAGGGCATAGTAAGGTTTAGTGAGGCCTAAATATACATACAGTATTGATGCAAAAAATTCAATATAGCAAAATTGTATACCTTGGCATTCTACTAGCGGCCTTGCATCCGCGTAACCAATAGGGTAACAGATTATGCAGACACGATAGGTAATGACATCCACAGAGTCAGGACTGGAGTTATCTCTAATTGAAGCTGTTTTACCATCCTTTACTGTCAGTGTCTTCTACAGTAGTTACAGTGTACTTGCTGCCACCAGTTGGCTCACCCTCCAATCTGTGGCACCTCCTTACAGGCCTCTGATTCACTCCTTTTTCATGTACTTGCTCACACACAACAAGCTACCAGCTTTCTCAGTACCTCACAAGCCAGTGTGGGACCATCTGGTCTTCAATCCACCACCACATTAACAGCCTTCAGCCCCCCCCCCCCTTTTAACATAGTACAATAATAGGCAAGCATAAAGCAATGAGTATAATATTATTAGTACTGACCTAGAGACTAAAGATAACATGTCAGATTTACTGAAAAAGCAACACCCTGTTTATTTTTCAATTTCCTAATGCATTTTTTTCTTTTTATGGTAAAATTAAAGGTGTCATTGCAAAGTACAATTGGTGCCACAAAAAACAAGCCCTCATATGGGTCTGTGGATAGAAAAATGATGTTATGTTTTTTAACCCCTTCCCGCAGAATGTCATATATAAACGCCGGGTTGTGCAGTGCGTTTGCGCATCCCGGCGTTTATAAATGACATTCAGTTAACCCGGCGATGCGCAGCATCGCACGGGTTAACTGGCAGAAGTCCCGCTGTTTCCAGCAGGGGACAACTTCTGCTTCACCCCCAGGACCATCCATTGATGGTCCTGGTCAGCGATCACTGTGATTGGTCCCTGTGGACCAATCACAGTGATCTGGGGTGAAAGTTCAGATCCCCCGCACTGCCCGCCCCTGGAAGTCGGGCAGAACGGGGGACGATGGCTGCGGGGGCTCGCGGGGACCTGCAGCATAGGGGGGGGGGGGGGGAACACGAGGGGACCGGCAGCCTTACCAGATCCAGCGGCGGGACCGAGGAGCAGCGCGGGACCGGCCACGTGGACGAGCAGCGACGGGTAAGTATGTGGTCCTCAGAGGCAGCAGTGAAGATCTTCACTGCTGCTTCTAGGAGTCTGAAAACTACAACTCCCAGCATGCCTAGACAGCCTTTGGCTGTCTGGGCATGCTGGGAGTTGTAGTTTTGCAACATCTGGAGGGCCCCCGTTTGGAGACCATTGTATAATGGTCTCCAATCTGTGCTCTTCCAGCTGTTGCAAAACTACAACTCCCAGCATGCACTGACTGTCCAGGCATGCTGGGAGTTTTAGTTCAGCAACATCTGGCCCTTCAGATGTTGCCGAACTACAACTCCCAGCATGCCCTTCAGCTGTCTGGGCATGCTGGGAGTTGTAGTTTTGCAACAACTGGAGACACACTGGTTGGGAAACATTGTTTCTAACTCAGTGTTTCCTAACCTGTGTGCCTCCAGCTGTTGCAAAACTATAACTCCCAGCATGCACTAACAGACCATGCATGCTGGGAGTTGTAGTTTTGCAACATCTGGAGGGCCCCAGTTTGGAGACCATTGTATAATGGTCTCCAATCTGTGCTCTTCCAGCTGTTGCAAAACTACAACTCCCAGTATGCACTGACTGTCCAGGCATGCTGGGAGTTTTAGTTCAGCTACATCTGGCCCTTCAGATGTTGCCGAACTACAACTCCCAGCATGCCCTTCAGCTGTCTGGGCATGCTGGGAGTTGTAGTTTTGAAACAACTGGAGACACACTGGTTGGGAAACATTGTCTGTTTCTAACTCAGTGTTTCCTAACCTGTGTGCCTCCAGCTGTTGCAAAACTATAACTCCAAGCATGCACTAACAGACCATGCATGCTGGGAGTTGTGGTTTTGCAACAGCTGGTGCACCCCCCCCCTGTGAATGTACAGGGTACATTCACATGGGCAAGGCTTTTACAGTGGGTTTCTCGCATCTTGAGATGCACCAAATTTTGTGCTGGGAAACTCGCTGTAATCCCCCGCCCATGTGACTGTACCCTAAAAACACTACACTACACTAACACAAATTAAAATAAAAAGTTAAAAACACTACATATACACATACCCCTACACAGCCCCCCTCTCCCAATAAGAACGTCCGGTACGCCACTGTTTCCAAAGCAGAGCCTCCAGCTGTTGAAAAACAACAACTCCCAGTATTGCCGGACAGCCGTTGACTGTCCACGCATGCTGGGAGTTTTGCAACAGCTGGAGGCACCCTGTTTGGGAATCACTGGCGTAGAATACCCCTATGTCCACCCCTATGCAAATCCCTAATTTAGGCCTCAAATGCGCACGGCGCTCTCACTTTGGAGCCCTGTCTAATTTCAAGGCAATAGTTTAGGGCGACATATGGGGTATCGCCGTACTCGGGAGAAATTGCGTTACAAGGTTTGGGGGGCTTTTTCTTCTTTAACCCTTCATGAAAAGGAAATGTTGTGGTCTACACCAGAATGTTAGTGTAAAAAAAATTAATTTTTTACACTAACATGCTGATGTTGCCCTATACTTTACATTTTCACAAGAGGTAAAAGGGAAAAAAGCCCCCCAAAATTTGTAATGCAATTTCTCCCGACTACAGAGATACCCCATATGTGAGCGCAAAGTGCTCTGGGGGCGCACAACAAGGCCCAGAAGGGAGAGTGCGCCATGTACATTTGAGGTGATTTGCACAGGGGTGGCTGATTGTTACAGCGGTTTTGACAAACGCAAAAAAAACAAAACCCCACATGTGACCCCATTTCGGAAACGACACCCCTCACGGAATGTAATGAGGGGTGCAGTGAGAATTTACCCCCCACAGGTGTCTGACGGATCTTTGGAACAGTGGTTCGTGAAAATGAAAACTTGTACAGCCCACTGTTCCAAAGATCTGTCAGACACCAGTGGGGGGCAAATGCTCACTGTATCCCTTGTTACATTCCTCAAGGGGTCTTGTTTCCAAAATGGTATGCCATGTGTTTTTTTTTTGCTGTTCTGGCACCATAGGGGCTTCCTAAATGCGATATGCCCCCCGAGCAAAATTTGCTCTCAAAAAGCCAAATATGACTCCTTCTCTTCTGAGCATTGTAGTTCGCCCATAGTGCACTTCAGGTCAACTTATGGGGTACCTCCATACTCAGAAGAGAAGGGGTTACAAATATTGGGGGGTATTTCCTGCTATTAACCCTTGCAAAAATGTGAAATTTGGGGGGAAACACACATTTTAGTGGAAATTTTTAATTTTTTTTTTACATATGCAAAAGTCGTGAAACACCTGTGGGGTAATAAGGCTCACTTTATTCCTTGTTACATTCCTCAAGGGGTCTAGTTTCCAAAATGGTATGCCATGTGTTTTTTTTTTGCTGTTCTGGCACCATAGGGGCTTCCTAAATGCGACATGCCCCCCGAGCAAAATTTGCTCTCAAAAAGCCAAATATGACTCCTTCTCTTCTGAGCATTTTAGTTCACCCATAGTACACCTCAGGTCAACTTATGGGGTACCTCCATACTCAGAAGAGAAGGGGTTACAAATATTGGGGGGTATTTCCTGTTATTAACCCTTGCAAAAATGTGAAATTTGGGGGGAAACACACATTTTAGTGAAAAAAAATTTTTTTTTTACATATGCAAAAGTCGTGAAACCCCTGTGGGGTATTAAGACTCACTTTATTCCTTGTTATGTTCCTCAAGGGGTCTAGTTTCCAAAATGGTATGCCATGTGAGGGATTTTTGCTGTTCTGGCACCATAGGGGCTTCCTAAATGCAACATGCCCCCCAAAAACCATTTCAGAAAACGTACTCTCCAAAATCCCCTTGTCGCTCTTTCCCTTCTGAGCCCTCTACTGCGCCCACCGAACAATTTACATAGACATATGAGATATGTGCTTACTCAAGAGAAATTGGGCTACAAATATAAGTATACATTTTCTCCTTTTACCCCTTGTAAAAATTCAAAAATTGGGTCTACAAGAACATGCGAGTGTAAAAAATGAAGATTGTTAATTTTCTCCTTCACTTTGCTTCTATTCCTGTGAAACACCTAAAGGGTTAAAATGATGACTGAATGTCATTTTGAATACTTTGGGGGTGCAGCTTTTATAATGGGGTCTTTTGTGGGGTATTTCTAATATTAAGACCCTTCAAATCCACTTCAAACCTGAACTGGTCCCTGAAAAATAGTGAGTTTGAAAATTTTGTGAAAAATTGGAAAATTGCTGCTGAACTTTGAAGCCCTCTGGTGTCTTCCAAAAGTAAAAACTCGTCACTTTTATGATGCAGACATAAAGTAGACATATTGTATATGTGAATAAAATATGTTTTATTTGTAATATACATTTTCCTTACAAGCAGAGAGCTTCAAAGTTAGAAAAATGCAAAATTTTCAAATTTTTCATCAAATTTTAGGATTTTTCACAAGGAAAGGATGCAAGTTACCACAAAAATTTACCACCATGTTAAAGTAGAATATGTCACGAAAAAACAATCTCGGAATCAGAATGATAACTAAAAGCATTCCAGAGTTATTAATGTTTAAAGTGACAGTGGTCAGATGTGCAAAAAACGCTCTGGTCCTTAAGGCCAAAATGGGCTTGGTCCTGAAGGGGTTAAAAGGCAAGGAGGAAAAATGCAAGTGAAACCTGGCTTTGTCCTCAAGGGCAAAATTGCTTTGCTCAAAAGGAATTAAAGACCTTTTTACATGCATTTTCATGCAAAAAAAGAAGGTAAATCCATATTAGAAACAACAAAAATGTTTAAACGTGTTGTTCACCTTTGGTTTGTAAGTTAACGTGACACATGACCAATAGATCTTTGCCTTCATCTGTGATCTTGGCTGATCTTGGATAGGTTCTGCTTAATTGATGGGGTACAAATCTTTCGTTTATGATGGTTTAGGAAGTTTTGCCAACAGCTGCACCCAGTGGAGGTGTCAATAGGCATCTGCCTTCTTTTACACCTGTCACACTCATTTATGACATGGGAAGGAGTAGACAGCTGAAACAAAAAATGTTTAACCCCTTAACGACGCAGGACGTATATTTACGTCCTGCGCCGGTTCCCGCGATATGAAGCGGGATCGCACCGCGAATGACTGCTCCGTGCCTGAGATCCAGGCAGGAGCAGTCAAGCGCCGATAATGCTGATCACAGGCGTCTTAATACACGCCAGTGATCAGCATAGGAGATCAGTGTGTGCAGTGTTATAGGTCCCTATGGGACCTATAACACTGCAAATTTTTTTTTTTTTAAAGTGTTAATAAAGGTCATTTAACCCCTTCCCTAATAAAAGTTTGAATCACCCCCCTTTTCTTATAAAAAATAAATAAAACAGTGTAAAAAGAAAAATAAATAAACATATGTGGTATCGCCGCGTGCGTAAATGTCCGAACTATAAAAATATATCATTCATTAAACCGCACGGTCAATGGCGTACGCGCAAAAAAATTCCAAAGTCCAAAAAAGCGTATTTTGGTCACTTTTTATACCATTAAAAAAATGAATAAAAAGTGATCAAAAAGTCTGATCAAAACAAAAATCATACCGATAAAAACTTCAGATCACGTCGCAAAAAATGAGTCCTCATACCGCCCTGTACGTGGAAAAATAAAAAGTTATAGGGGTCAGAAGATGACATTTTTAAACATATAAATTTTCCTGCATGTAGTTATGATTTTTTCCAGAAGTGCGACAAAATCAAACCTATATAAGTAGGGTATCATTTTAACCATATGGACCTACAGAATAATGATAAGGTGTAATTTTTACCGAAATATGCACTGCGTAGAAACGGAAGCCCCCAAAAGTTACAAAATGGCGTTTTTTTCCCGATTTTGTCGCACAATGATTTTTTTTCCGTTTCGCTGTGAATTTTTGGGTAAAATGACTAATGTCACTGCAAAGTAGAATTGGTGACGCAAAAAATAAGCCATAATATGGATTTTTAGGTGAAAAATTTAAAGAGTTATGATTTTTAAAAGGTAAGGTGGAAAAAACTAAAGTGCAAAAACGGAAAAACCCTGAGTCCTTAAGGGGTTAAATCAGCCTTTTTCACCTAAAATGTTAAGTGTATTTTTTTAACAAAGTCAGAAGTATTGTTATTGGATATTTTTTTTACTGAGAATAAAAAATTTGATCCTGGCAGTAGGGTAGATAGTAGGATCAGCTTACCTTCACCTCACATATGTAGATACATGGAAAAGGTGCTGGTCAATACTTCAAGAACAGAGGGGGAAATCCATAGTCCTTTAAACTTCCATTTTTATTAATTTAATAAAGACTGCATGTTCTAAAGTGTCAGTCTTTTCTTCATGAGTCCTCGCAGTAGCATTGCATAGTGGACAACCCATTAAAATTAGTTATGTAGGTGGAGTTGCCTTTTTAAAAAGTAATGTCTTTAAAACAATGATTGATAAATTTATGCACAAGATGCACATATTGAGTAATAGTGAAATTTAAACTATACAACTATGAATTATTATTTTTTCAATATGCACTATATGTGGATATGGACATCCCCCTCTCTATTTTTTAGATTGGAAGTCAATGCAAAAAATGGCTCCTGCTCCTAATCATGTCCTAATATTAATACTTCATTTCCTCTGCAGTAGTTCTGTAGTTAGAGAGGGGATTTTCCTAATGTAACACTCATTAAGTAATTATTGTTGGTGTTTTATCATACCATGTGATGATGTGACTGTAATACAATATGCCAATGCTAATTTCCTTCTCATGCTTGTGATTACAGTCTATGCGCTTTCAAGTTATTTGGTTATGAATTTAATCATCTCTGTAGAATTAAATCATTAGATACACTACATACTGGTGAAGTTGTAACAAAATACCTTTAATACCTAAAAAGCCAACAATCATAATGAAATATATTATAAAGAGCTGTTGTGTTGCATAAAATAACTAACATGCCATTGCATTGATTTTTTTTTTTTTAGATACAGATACAAGAGCATTGGCCAAAGAAAGGCAGAAGAAGGACAACCATAATCTTAGTAAGGATTCCAATATATTAAATAGGCGACAGTGTTTCTAATAAATGTATTAGTTACATAATCAACATTTTAATTGTAAAAGTATCAACACTATAATAATTTGTTTGTCATATTTTGTTTAACAAATTTAGCATAGCTTTTGTGCACTGTTGATTCGTTCATTTTCTGTGTATTTATATGCCACTATGCTATACTCATTTTCTAAAAATGGACAAATAATGGCTGTTTTAATGATAAACATTAATTGAATTACAGATAAATATCTAGGGATCTGGGATATCTAAGCTGAAATAAGCCCTCATGAAATATTCATTGTTTTTTAGTTGAACGGAGGAGACGTTATAATATTAACTACAGGATTAAAGAACTTGGAACACTGATCCCAAAGTCAAATGACCCGTGAGTCTACAGTAAATTCACATCTTACTTTATTTCTGAAATGTTTAAAATTTTAAAGGATGGTTCTGTATTACTGCAGATCTATAATCATACCAAGAAATTAACTATATCAATTCTCTTTATGTTAATGGGGTATTTGGGTATAATAAATATTTATATATTTTGCTTGTGTAAAATTTAAAAAATGTATGATACTCACTTACTCCGGTACCCTGCAACTCCCGTTACTGCGCTTTCCGATCTCTCACTAGTTACTGCTTTTTACATGCCAGCCTATGAAGATGTGCTTCCTATCATAGTCATTGGGAACATTTTTTTTTAAGCTGGTACAAAGGAAAAGTGTAGTAGTTCTCCCATAGCAACCAATCAGATATAATCTCTTTTACAAGCCCGTTCCAAAATTTAAAAAGCAATATGATGGTACCAGTTTTGATACCCCCCCCCCTTCTCTATATTAATATATCATACACTTAAAAATCGGTCAGCAATGCTGGGGCAGTTATAGAAAAAGGTGTGCCTTTTCCAATAACAGAGGAGGCTGCCAAATGCTGGCTTTTTTAAATTTTTAGATACTTCTAAAGTTGTATCTAAACAGTTGTATGCCACATTATTGATGGTCCAGAGGTCGGTTCGACTGGGAGCCAATACATTGAATTGAAAGCATGAAGCCCTCTGACTGCCTTGGTGCGTGCCGTGACTGATCTGCTCTGCCATGATTGCTGATAAAAGTCCCTCCTAGGGGGACTGAAACATTTATAAAAAAATATACAAAAAATTTGCTTGATAATAAATATTCAGATTCCGACCCCTTTCTCCATTTTTCAAATAAAAAATGGAAATAAATAAAACCATTAACATATTTGATATTGCTGCATGAGGAAATGTCTGAACTATAAAAATGGGCAAATATCAGAACATACACAAGCCCTTATATGGGTATGTAAAAGAACAGAAATAAAGGAGTTATGGGTCTTGAAAACCCCCACATTTTTATTCCTTTATAAGGGGTTAAACTCACTAAATACATAACTATATCGTTTTTAAAGCTGAAAAGACATACATCTATCCAGTTAAGCCTACTGTATTACCCTATAATGTGATCTAAAGGAAGGAAAAAGACCCTATCGCTAATGCTCACAAATGGTGGGAATTTGCGTAATGTCTGCCCGGATAACATAGGTGAATATTCCACAAATTTTCATGTTCCGACGGTGCCAGGATTGCTCAGAATTTGCGCTGTCTTCATAGATGACAATGCATTTCCAAGCGGAATCCGCAGAAACAATGAACATGTTCATTTTTTCTGCTGATGACAAAATCGGGATTTAGGTGGCAAATGTTTCCACCTCGGATATTGTGCTGTGTGCACAAGGCATCAGAATCCCATTGAAATCAATGGAACTCTACTGCAGTGGAATTTCCGAGATAAATATTTTTGAAAATGCTGCCACATGAACATAGCCTATGAGGTAGAAGCAAATTTTTCTCATTTAAGTAGAAAATTTCTTCCTGAATCCAAATGTGGTAGAAATAAATTCCTGAATTAACAACCCTTGTCTAGAATCTATTGCATATAATCTGTTATATTATTATTATTCTTCAGAAATGCATTCAGGCCCCACTAAAACTGATTTTCTAAACAGAAATTAAATATTTAGTAAAATACAGATTCATACATTCTATTATTTGTCGTCAAGTATCTGTGAAGAAGCTAAACTCCACTGCTTGACCAGTTCACCCAGTTATGTACTATTTTTATGAATCAAAACCTGTATAAGAACTCAGACAGTCCTTAAAAATCTGTATGGTTTAGGAAGTGTGCCAGTTGTGCTATGGCCATATGTTTATTGCTACATAAATGGTCCTGCTGCCTACTCCAGATTTTCTTCCTTGCAGCTTTGGTGATTCTACCATGCAAATTTAATTTCTATAGCTATTTATAAATAAAGATTGCCCATAGAATTCTAGCGTTTTCTCTTTATTACTTCATTGTGCAAGTTCATTGTGTTTGTGTAAGATTACATTCAAGCTGGTGAGTTGATGGCCTTAACATATAGGTAAAATAAACAGCTGAGTAGTGGTTTCCATTGATGTTATACTTTGATATTATGTATACTTTTAAATAAGAATCGCTACTGAGAATACAGGTTTTTTTACTTTAACAATGAAACACTCTTCCTTTCCTGAAGAGTCAAATATAAAGAATATTATATTTAAAATGATCTTTAAAATGTAATCTGAAGTCCTTGGCAATGTACATTTTCTTCTCCATTAATGTATAAGTACTGCACATAGATTTTAATCTCAAAGTTAATAATAAAAGCAATTTTCACTTAAAATATAAAAACTGTAATGGTGGAATCATAATACATTTAGCACTCTCACAAAAAAAGTCTCTCTATTAGTTTCTTTTGACACATATTTTCATTCCAGGATCAATTTTACTATATAAGGAGTTCTTAACTATTCTATTAAAATTTCCATTCAAAAGCAATAATATCTAACAGGGAATAATAGTCATGTAAATCATTATTTCAGGTTAATGTAAAAGATTTTGTAAGTTCTTATGAATTCTGCTGATGTGCACAATTGTGAAAAGGTTATTTCGCCATTTTGCAGTGATATGCGCTGGAACAAAGGAACTATTTTAAAAGCTTCAGTTGAATACATCAAGTGGCTACAAAAAGAACAACAAAGAGGTAGAGAATTAGAACACAGACAGAAAAAATTAGAACAAGCCAACAGAAGATTGCTGCTGCGTATTCAGGTTGGTTAAGTATGAAAAAGTTCTAAAGTTCTGGAAATTATCTCCATCTATTCTACCACTAGATATTTATTTATTATAACCATTGCCTGCTGGGCCATTTGTGTAATAATGTGTTTAACCTTTAACAAAGATTACTTAGATGAATGTAGTCTGACATTGCTTGATAAGGAGAGATATGATTCCAAACCTGTTAGGCACTAAGAGTCAAGCAAGACAATGTATGTCTCTCCACAGTGTAAAACAAGAGATATAAAATAAAAATACCCATGGTTCCTTTAAAAGGGTTCTCTTTTTTATATAAAAGTTTTCTTTAAGTTGAGCACACAGTTTTTAATTTACATACTTAAAATGTGTTTGTGCATGTTCCATATGGAAAGTTGAGGCAAGTTATTTATAAAGGACCTATCACCAGGGTACTGCTGTTTTAGTTGACAAATAGCCACCAAAAACAAATTCTCTAAATGTAACAAAAAAGCTAAATGCAAAAAAAGCCTGCACCACTCAGGCAGTAGCTCCCAATGTCATGCAGGCACTTTCAACCAGACCACTGGTTGTACTCACAGACACTATATACTTCAGACACCATAAGCTTTCTGCTCAGCATCACATGTAGAAGTTCACTCTTGTAATATCTACAGTTACTGCAGCAGTTTGTTGACTTTGCCCCCTCCTTTATGTGCCCTCCATGGTACCATGATGCAGTGCTTGGCACCAACACATTGCCAGTATGTCTGGATCAAGCCCTGCTTTGGCCTGCACTGATGAAAGATGTCTCCTCGTGCAACCTGGCAGTCAAGAAACTATGTTTGTCCAGTGTCCAATTATTTGCTGTGCATATAGAAGACTGCTGGCATAGTCAACCCAGGGGAAAACTGTCAATTAGGTGGAGAAGTGGGGGCACCTCAAATCAGGCTGGATAAAATACAGAAATGCCATAAGAAAAATTAAAAAGGAATTCCCCATCCCTTACATAGAAAGAAAAAATAAGGTATTTTATTTTCCTTGGCTTCTCTTTATTTATTAGTATTTTGTGAAGCAAAGGCATCAGGAGAAAAGGAAATAAGAGCTGTGATTTGTTGCTATGATAAATCTGGGCAATTGTGTCCCTCTGTGTTGTGCTAGTCGTCTCAAGACCCAGACCTTACCTCCTGGGGGATTTTTAGCGTTGCATGCAGTTCTGTGCTTCAGGAAAAAAAAATGTTAACTGCAACTATGAAAACTTTTGCAAGTAGGCCAGCTCACCAGTCATGTACGCTGTCCATGTCAATTAAAATGTCATAGCTTCAGTCAATATTGAAAACAAAACTCCTATGTAGACATAATGCTTGAAGCATAGACGTGTTTTGGACCTATAGTCCTTATTCACTACATCCACCATCTAGTGAACAAGGATTTTAGGTCCTAAACCCATCTATGCATCTAGTGGTATGTCTATATGGGTTTTGTTTTTTTGTATGGATTGAAATAAAGCTATACCATTTTAAGTGACAAGTGGATCTGTGCTTTGCAAGTATTAACTGCAACTTTGGTTCAAGTGCTTCTAAGTTTGTGTACTACTGTTATTAACTGTAACCAATAAGATTGTGTGCCTGACTGTAAGAAGAAATACATCTTGTTGATTTTCTTGCACCAGTTTTCTGTGTAGCCATGGGCTACATTCTATGTTCATTCATATCTAGGAGCTCCAACAGAGGAATTCTATCAAGAGTTCTACAAAAAAAAATTTTTTTTATGACTATAACTATGTTTAAGACTGCTATAGACAAAAAACCCAAACAATTTACATTGCAATGTTTTCTTTGTAGGAACTTGAGATGCAAGCCAGAGCTCATGGTTTGCCAATGCCGGCAATGTGCACAGTAGAATTAGCTTCACAAGTCATCAAGCAGCAAACATATGGAGAGAACATGTCCGAAGATTATGTTCATCCACTTCCCATGTCTATTGGACAATCAAGTGACTTATGCGATGGGTCAACAGGATATTCAGATCCACTCTCACACTTTACAGATCTATCCTTCAGTGCTGCCTTAAAGGAACAGATGTTAGAAGAATTGTCTCCATATGGAACTGACCCCTTTCTGTCTGCAACATCGCCTGACCTTTCCAAAGAAAGCAGCAGGAGAAGCAGTTTCAGCTCTGACGATGGAGATGAATTATAAACTCAAAGGACAGATCCCAAAGACAATCAGTAACACACAACCTGTTACCAGGACTTTTCTTATGTTTTAAACCTTACAAAGAGCCAAAAAGGAAAAATAAATTTTCAGTACAGGGAAAAAATACAGAATGAACTCCATTCTCTAAAACATGAATGTCAAAGTGACATATTTGTATATTATATTTTACACCAATTAAATTACATGGGCCTAAGTGATTTTCCACTATCACAGCTCCAATTAGTAAATACGGCTCAACATGTTTACCTTGGGGCTAATAATCACCTGGAGACTGGATGGAAAAGCCTTAATAATTTTGTGCACATATATTACAATATAACATTTCTCACTTGTCATTAAGTTGCCATTTTGCTCCTTTAGTAAATGGATCATCCTGTTAGCAAATGTAATTAAGAGAATTTGAAGGCCATAGCAACAGATATTTACTGCAAAAAGTACTATTCTTACACTCCAGTCTAATGAAAATGTTGTGGCCTTTAAAATGGGAAGAACTTATTTCCATTTTTCTAATTTCATAGTTGACTCGGATGTTCAGGAGGAAATTGCTGTTCTATATTTCTGCTGCACCCTTCTCCAGAAGAATTTTAACTGTTTTGAACAATCGGCTTTCACTGTCTCATTAATACATTGATAATTGAGTTTATGCTCCACGCATACGGTCCTCTGGAAAGCACTGTGTTGTCATGTGTCATACTGTGATACTGGATAATAAGCAATGAGCCTAATAGATGGACCCCGGTGCAGACAAAAATAACAACTGGCATTTCTCTAGCACACATTTTGACCTTAAACTTCTCTTCTTTTTTTTGGCTGCACTAGTTTTAATTCATTAAACCCAATAAGCGTATTTGTGAACAGTACAACATTATTAAAGTTTTGTCTACAGTGTGCCATGAACCTTAACTCAATGGAGTTCAGCTACTAGGCTATGCTAGGAAACCTGGTATAAGCCTTTTAGAAAATAATTCTCACAGTTTGCTACTTGCAAGCCATGCCATGTTTTCTCCGACTGTTACAGAAAAAACTCTAAATTTGAATGCAATTACGGCATAAAACTTTTGTAACTACACTACTATGTCTTGATGTGGTTTATAAGAAGCCACCAGTTGCTATATAGCTGGACTCCACTATACAATCTGATTTTATAGAACTAGCACTTTTTTGATAGGAGTCAAATAGTATCCATATAAGTATACGCTGCATGACATTTGTATTGTCAGATAGGACCCCTGCTTAAATAAAACAGTTTTTCATATTTTTTCATGGATAAAAGCCATCTGGACCACACATTGCCTCTAAATTACTATAGTCTTTGTAAACAGTATTTAAACACTAGCTCATATAGCTACGCTACATGCAACTTGGCTGTGATGTCCTATTAGTCTCTAATGTGTTCACCTTACCTTTCCTTGAATTTAGTCAAATATTCAGATTCTTTATGATCCAAATTAAACACAATATTGCAACATGCTAACAAAACCTCAACAGACTGCAGTTCACATCACTGCCACTTGGTGGCTACACATGGGGTAATTTCCTAAGACCGACATTCAAACTACGGTCTTAAATAAAAGGGCACCAGTGTTAGATGTGCCAGAGGCATGGGCCTCTTAAAGGGGTACTCCGGTGAAAACCTTTTTTCTTTTAAATCAACTGGCGGCAGAAAGTTAAACATATTTGTAAATTACTTCTATTAAAAAATCTTAATCCTTCCAGTACTTATTAGCTGCTGAATGCTACAGAGGAAATTCCTTTCTTTTTGGAACACTGATGACATCCCGAGCACAGTGCTCTCTGCTGACGTCGCTGTCCATTTTAGCAACCATGCATAGCAGATGCATAGCAGATGTATGCTAAGGGCAGCATGATGGCTCAGTGGTTAGCACTGCTGCCTTGCAGTGCTGGGGACTTGGGTTCAAATCCCACTAAGGATAACAATAAAAAAAAGTGTTATTATTATTATAATAACGTCAGCAGAGAGAACTGTGCTCGTGATGTCATCAGAGAGCATTCCAAAAAGAAAAGAATTTCCTCTGTAGTATTCAGCAGCTAATAAGTACAGGAAGGATTAAGATTTTTTGATATAAGTAATTTACAAATATGTTTAACTTTCTGCCACCAGTTGATTTAAAAGAAAAAAGGTTTTCACCGGAGTACCCCTTTAATAACCCCAGTGCATCTGTGGCTGCCTGTGCATGGATTATCACTTTTATGTATTTCAGTTACTGGTATAAAGTATAGTAAATGTGAGAGGCTATGGTGGCACCACTCCCTTTCCTGCAAAGCTTCAAACACATTTTCAAAGGTTCAGGGCATGGCATAAGGATAGAAAGTTGCCCATTTGTCAGCACACGAGCTTTTACTAAAAAAGATATCTGTGACCATTTTACACCAAAAATTTATGTACATTTAAAGATAAATTCCCCATATAGGATATAAATCTAGAGAAGCACAAATGTAAATATACTGTTTTTATTTTCTCTATGCTAATCATTCTGTGACACACATTTACGGTTGTATTGAGCTATGAGGAAAGGTAAAAAAGTAAAGATACCACTGGATGGTCACAGTCATGACATATAGAGCGGCCTTATCACTACACACTGCTATTATTCATTGAGTATAGTATAGTATAGCAAGACCAGAAAATCACATTACATGCTTTCCGGCAATGTGCAGCACCTGCAAATCCCAATAAAGACAATACCATGTAGGCAATCATTAGCTGTATAGCACCATAAGGGTGTATGCACACATAGAGTATCCTGCAAATATTTGATGCACAGGATTTGAAGCTGTAGATTTCAATGTAAACTAAATGACTGAACACAGCTTCAAATTCTGCTCATCAATTCTTGCACATTAAATATGCGCAGGATACTGTATGTGTAAAAAGACTGTTGGAATGAAAAATTATGAGGACAAAATGATTGTGTAAGTAATTCAGAAAAAACATGTTCCAAGTACTTTTTGTCCTTTTGAGTATCAATTGGGGATGGAGTAAATGGCTGGTATATTGTAGCAATCATGACATTATAATTGTGATATTATCCCATACTGAACACTTATAATTTGTTCTAGAATTCCAGTCAGCCATTATTGTATTGTAAAATATCACATCATTCATTTTCATACTGCCTCTACAAACAGGCATAATGGTTTCATGTATAAGACTGATCACTAGATATTCTAAATAAATGAAAATACTCCTTTAAGAATAAATCTGGCCCTTGATATCACAAACCCCGTAGAGTTGCACACTGCTTTACAGAAACACTTAAAAACTTCAGTGTCCTAAATCCTCAATATAACAAAGGAAATACCTGAATGAACTGACTCAGATTGCAATACAATTTCCCGGGAAACGCTTTATATACCAGAGGCTATATTTAAGCTAATTTGTCTTAAACATGTATTTTCCAAATATAATTTATAGTGTGGTCCATATTTATTATGCAGTTTAAAGCCATAGAGATCATTCCACAAGCAAAAAAAAGCCTACAGCCTATTCATTTCACATGCCCTTAGGTGTGTGCCAGAGCTTCTAGGTACCTTATGGCAAGAACTGTTTAGTAGCTAAAATTCTTTCACGAGCTCTAAGTTTATGTATTTAAGCAATAATTATTCCATAAGGACACTTAGCTCCTTATAGACAGTTTTGTAATGGGTTAAGAAATATTTTAGGCAAAGTGTTTGGACAATTCTTTTATATTATCCAAGTCTACTTTATTTTAATTCTTATCGCTGACTTGAGAAAATCTAACTTTATACTGAATATTTTAACAATATGGGTAAAAACATTCCTTATGAGACTTTAGAAACATTGTGTGTGTGAAGTGAACTGGGAACCTGTCTTACCATTTATCGACCTTACAATATGAACGTTAATACAGTTGTTATTTTGTGAATATTTTATACATTAGCTTTGTTTCAAAATAAGTTGATAATGAAATAAAGTCTGCTAAAATAGGAGATTCTGGCAATGTAGAAGAAAACATAATACAGTGCAGTAGCCTTGGTAAAATAGAAAAAAAACTATACTTACCCACCCCTGGTCCCCTGCTGATCCTGCCACAGTTCAATTTTTTTTTCTCCCTTTGACCCACCACTTGAACCTGCTTCTGCTTGAACTAGGACCTGGCTACAGCAGTTTTTTCCATTTTAGCCAGTAAAAAGGTCCTTCTGAGAGCACTAATCTCAGGAGCAGGTTGAAGAAATGAGTGGCTGGGGACCAGAACCAGTGGGGGACCAGGTAAGTATAGTTTTTGTTTATATTTTACCAGGGTCCAAGAACCATATTATTTTTCCTACAACACCAGAATATCTCTTAAATATTAAGTTAAACAATTTAGCAATTCTGATATAAACTAATTTAAAAAGGACCTGTGGTCAGTCCAAAAAAACATTTTTCATATCATTGTACGCCCTTCCTTTATTCTGTTTATTTAATTTCTTGTTACACCACTGTACCCAAGATATAGGAGTTTTATTATTTGGTTTAATGCAGTTTTATTGATTTCAGTGAATTGTCATTTAGCTGGGAACTTTATTGCAAAGTAGGGGGTGAATGCTATGCTTAAGGGGTGTGATTTGGTGCTTCATAATCTCATCCCCTAAATAGGAATCAGGTCCCTTCAGCCTTGTAATCGAACACCCTTAGTCTAACATTCCTACCCTATTTTGCAACAAAGTTTCTGCCCATCTGACTATTCATTGAAAAGTACAGATAGTCAACCAAATGGTAAAATCCCCATATCTTAAGAACTAGGGGCATAGCAATAAAGTAGTAACCTGTTTAGAATTATGTATTGTATGCTGCTCGGGAAGTATGAGTATCATTAGTGGTTTTGGTATTATTTTATCCATTCTTTCATAAATATCTCTTTTCAAATAATTTTTATTGAAACATTTTTTAACAGAAAATCAAGATAGCTAAGTATGTATTTAAGTCATACATAATTTAGCAATAACAATAACATATGTTTAACATTACATATTTTCACAGCAATCTATAGTCACCATGCTGAGTGTCACAAATATGACATCTACTGTATTTATTATGGATTGTATTACCAGAAAACTCTTTCATAAATATCCCAATGTTGTTTGTTAGGTAAAACGTGAATAGACAGACATGTGTGACATTGAAAGTGTATATCTTTTTTTTCTGTCTTAAAACATGTCTTGAACTCCATTTGATTGGTTCATTCTAGTACTGGGTATTTTATCCATCTGTAGCTCAACAGTGCTTGACCATCTAGAATGATAAAGGCGCAAAGAGGATTTTCTCTCTTACCAGATATTGGGAAAAAAATCATACTTACTAGAAATACAGGATCTTTAGCTGATAACATTTTCCTGTTACTATCTAGTAACGAATTTTGGTTATCAGCTCATAGTCTCTGTATTCAAACAATATTAGCATTCCTGTTCTAAATGTTGTTTTCCATAATAATGTATATTTGTTTCTTATCTCACTTCTGATATTTTTACAGCATAGGTAGCATTATATTTTCCTTTTTAATTGTACTATATGTGAAAACCACAATACATATGTTTTTAAAAAGCATGGCAAGTGGCAGGTTAGCCAGAGATATTCAGCACAAACCTCTGGGACCCTTCAATTTATCCTTTTTGATTTTTAATGTTTGTACAGTGTTATTACACATATATTTTATACTGACTTTTCAAATGTTCCATTTTATAAATCTAGAACAATTTTATACTATGTATTTGTAAACTGCTGACCATATATTCATCAATACTGTTATTAAAAGTCTTTTATAGTTTGTTTTGTTTTTTTAACTATAACATTTTTTGGTTGCATTTCAGTATTGAGCTTACTAGTTGTGTTTAACCATCCAATCTGCAAGCAGGATTCCATCTGCGGGACACCCGCAGCAGATGATTTACATATGAACGCACCCTTAACAGTAAACCAAACAGATACCATAAGAGTTCCTACAATAATCCTATAATTTACCATCCACAGTTTCTTTATAGGAAAGCCTACTTGCAAAAGAGTCAGTCTGAAACAATGCCCTCCATATCAAAAAAATGCCTCCATAAAAGAGCTAGGTTGCATCAGTGACGCCATAGTAGAAATAGCTTTGAACAAGGCAAACATGGCAAATAACCGCAGAAAGAAGGCCACTTTAACCAAAAAATATCTGCAATGGCACCATTTTAGTAGCAAGTGCCCAGAGCAAAGTCAGCTACTGTAATTCACTTTTATCTTCCATCAGAGAAGCTGAGACCGACAGGTGCAGTGACACTAAGGATTTGAGACTGTACTTTTTGTTTTGGCCCTTTTTACGGTAACCAGAAAAGCAAAACAATACTCTCACCGGAACTGTGTTGTTACAGCTGCTGCAAAAGCACCTCTGCTATCTTGTGATATGGAATCAGGGCTGTATAAATCAGGGCCTCATACCTGCGCTACCTTCTATCCCTTTATACGACCATGCCCTGCAGTTTAAAATGTTATGGACCAGTCCCTCTTTTTACAGTTGTTTATTTGAAATAGATTTAGTGCACATAGAAATGTGCGTAACCTGCATTTTAGCCTTTTGTTCCTATTCACCATTTGGGTAGGATCACAGGTAACAGATCTCCAGCTGTCCTGCTCGCAGCAGCAATCCGCCGCTAGGAGCCACACTTGCAATGCACTCAGACATCGTGGAGCGGCTGCAATGTCTGAGGACATTGTACATGCGCCCGCGATTCGCTTATCCTTGTGTGGCTGCTCATAGAGGTGGATTGCTTCTGCAAGCAGGACTCGGGAGGGAAGAGGGGAAACAGCTGGAGGCGCACTATAGGGTCTGTCCACCAGGGGATCTGCAGTCTAAACCACACTGCGGATCTGTTACGTGTAACCCTACCATTCCTGTTCATTTTCACTCTATAACTGTGCAGAGTGGGGTGTTCTTCCTGTGGTGCAGATAGGGAACTGTATTATAAGCTTTGATTAATTAATTAGTTGCCTTCAACCTGTTGCCCTTCCTTCACTCTCAGAGCCATGGCTGAAGCCAACATACTACAACCTGATCCTTCTTCCCTCTCCCTTTCCTCTGTGTCTGCATAACACAGTGATACCCCAATATAAAAATATAACTCAGCAATTCAAAATTAAAATATCCCTATGCTCTAATCATTTGTTTACTAACATATATCTCAGGTATCACTCCATCATTAATATGCAGATTACTGTACATTAAGGCAGACCTGTCTGCAGGAAAACTTATATATGGGATTTTGGGCATACCATTTTATCTCCATAGTCCTCTTTATTGCTGAGATATAAGCCTTTTTGTTAGAATGGAATCAGTGCAAGGGAACTAAAAGCTTAGCTTGTATCAAAAATCATTAAATACATCACATAAACAACCAAGACACTTTTATTAACAATACACAGGATAGTGCATGTTCAGGGTATGACATTGTACAAATATAACATACAAAAAATTCTAAAATCACTAAGATTGCATAATTATATGCAAATGAGGGTCAATTGTCTAAGGGGTGTTTCCCAGCATGGCAAGAGCCCAGATAAGTCCAGTCCATTTACTCTTTGTCTAGTGGTAGTCAGTAAATGGGGCAAAGGTGATACAAGCAAGCCATTGGGTGGTGATAAAAAGGACATAGGTTGGACTTTTCTGGGCTCTTGCTATGTTGGGGAACACCCCCTGGGCACTTGACCCTCATTTGCATAATAACAATGAAATGTATATCTGACCGATGGAGAGGAATATGGAGATTAAAATATGATATATCTGGAATATTGATGACTAATTCCATCTAGCCATAGACTTGTATATGTCCCAATTTTCCTGCTGACACGTGTGCTCTAAATTTACTTATTTTCCCTGCTACTTCTATGTGAGG
Source organism: Hyla sarda (assembly GCF_029499605.1). Classification (NCBI taxonomy): domain Eukaryota; kingdom Metazoa; phylum Chordata; class Amphibia; order Anura; family Hylidae; genus Hyla; species Hyla sarda. The sequence goes on from NC_079192.1 coordinate 245,746,172, forward strand.
ATCTGTTCCCTTTAAGAGCTTACAACAGCATTGCTTTTAATGTTTATGGTTACTTCTGTCTTTTATAGAGTCTCTATCTTAAAGCAGGTTTTAATACAGATGATACCATACACTGTTCCTTTTTACCGAATGCTACCCTAGCAGATATTCAATTCACATTCTGGAAATACATTGAAGCGGTTTTAAGGACTACAAATGTGACACCACCTTTACATTTTTCATAGTATTCTGTTAAATACTGGAACACTATATTTGCTCTGTTTATAGCACAATACACATCAAATTATGCTGCATGAAGTGAAGGAATAATCTTTCATCATGAAAGGAGAAAATTCCATCCCTAGGAACAGTTAATAGACATTCAGTAGACACAATTATAAATAACAATATGTGGCACCTGATTCTAATGATGCAGTTCAGGTTCAGAGTTTTACAACTATTCATAAACTGCTCCAGCAGACCTTTCCTGATTTATGATGCCAATAGATCCCTTTAAATTACCTCTTGTATTAAGCTGTGTGCAGTGTATTGTCCTATGAAACAAAATGTGACTGTAAGATGAACATTAAACACTGAATGCATAATCCATTGTGAGACAAAAAAGTGAGTGTCACCTGAAAGTTTTTTTTTTTTTTTTCTTGAAGGCCAAGGTTAAATGTTGCTAGACATTATACTGGATAATAGCATACTTTAAAAAACATTTAATATGGTAAATCCAATTCAATCATACAGACATTTTATCTTTCAAGGACATCCACTTTTATGTGAACATGACTCTTCATTTCATTTGTTATTGCACCCATAGTGTAGCTCTGTCGCTTGCCTTGCTTGCCATCAGAAACCTTTTATATATATATATATTTGCTTTTAAAGTGTGTAGAAATTGCTTTGTTTCTTTTTAATACACTATGATCAGGTCATCATTAAAGGGATTTAAAAATATAATTAAAACATTATATTGCATAATGTTAATATAATACTAATATTGCAAATGACTATTACAAATGACTCATTTTAGCAGTCATTTTTCCCATTGTCTTACTAGCTAACTCTTTCAGCATTTCCGTAATAATTCATATTACATAAATGTTTATGTGTCATTCCAAAAACTTCTACAAAGCCTCATGCACATCCTTGCATAATGGCTCTATATACATGCCGCTGAAGGTGTGCTGGGATATCTGGTGCCAAAATGTTGGCAATAGATACTTTAAATTCTGTAAATTGGGAGGTTGAAGCTTCCATGGATCACACATGTTTTACCAGTACCTCCAACACATGCTTGATCAGATTGACATCATGGAACTTGGAGACTAAGGCTATGTTCACATGTCAGAATTTTTATCTGGAAAATCTCAATGCGGACATTCTGCAAACTGCCGGTGCCAGCAATAACACCTAAGACCTCTCGGAAATGCGCCGTCTCCATAGACGGCAATGCATTTCTGTGCAGAGTCTACAGACAGAATGGACATGGCCAGTCTTTCTGCAAACACCAGAATCAGAAATTTGGCCATGTTCACAGCGCAGCAGAATCCCTTTGACTTTAATTGGACTCTCCTGCTGTGGAATCTTAGTGTGAAATTCCAATGTGAAATTCCGCACAGAAATTCTGATGTGTGAACAGGGCCTCTGTCAGTACTTTAAACTCTTTGCTTACATACCCACTGTAGGCACTTTCAGTGGTGAACAGCAATTAGCTTGGGCACAGAGATCATTCTCAGAGAAAATAATGAATTGAGAGAAAGTACACTGCTCATAAAAACGAAGGGAACACTAAAATAACACATCCTAGATCTGAATGAATGAACTAATTGTATGCAATACTTTTGTCTTTACATAGTTGAATGTGCTGACAACAAAATCACACAAAAATTATCAATGGAAATCAAATTTATCAACCCATGGAGGTCTGGATATGGAGTCACACTCAAAATCAAAGTGGAAAACCACACTACAGGCTGATCCAACTTTGATGTAATGTCCTTAAAACAAGTCAAAATGAGGCTCAGTAGTGTGTGTGGCCTCCATGTGCCTGTATGACCTCCTTACAATGCCTGGACATTCTCCTGATGAGGTGGCGGATGGTCTCCTGAGGGATGTCCTCCCAGACTTGGACTAAAGCATCCGCCAACTTCTTGACAGTCTGAGGTGCAACGTGACGTTGGTGGATGGAGCAAGACATGATGTCCCAGATGTGCTCAATCGGATTCAGGTCTGGGGAATGGGTGGGCCAGTCCATAGCATCAATGCCTTCCTCTTGCAGGACTTGTTGACACACTCCAGCCCCTTGAGGTCTATCATTGTCTTGCATTAGGAGGAACCCAGAGCCAACCGCACCAGCATATGGTCTCACAAAGGGTCTGAGGATCTCATCTCAGTACCTAATGGCAGTCAGGCTACTTCTGGCAAGCACATGGAGGGCTGTGTGGCCCCCCAAAGAAATGCCACCCCACACCATTACTGACCCACCGCAAAACTGGTCATACTGAAGGATGTTGCAGGCAGCAGAGCATTCTCCACGGCGTTTCCAGACAGTCTGTCACATGTGCTCAGTGTTAACCTGCTTTAATCTGTGAAGAGCACAGGACAACAGTGGCGAATTTACCAATCTTGGTGTTCTCTGGCAAATGCCTCCTCACAGATCTTGTAAGCACAACCCCCCACCTGTGGACATCGGGCCCTCATACCACCCTCATGGAGTCTGTTTCTGACCATGGACACTTGCACTGAGTGGACACTTGCACATTTCTGGCCTTTTGGAGGTAATTTTGCTGGGCTCTGGCAGTACTCCTCCTGCTCGTCCTTGCACAGGCGGAGTTAGCGGTCCTGCTGCTGGGTTGTTGCCCTCCTACAGCCTCCTCCACATCTCCTGATTTACTGACCTGTCTCCTTGTAGCGTCTCCATGCTCTGGACACTATGCTGACAGACACAACAAACCTTCTTGCCACACCTTGCATTGATGTGCCATCCTGGATGAGCTGCACTACCTGTGCCACTTGTGTGGGTTGTAGACTCCGTCTCATGCTACCACTAGAAAGCACCGTCAGCATTCAAAAGTGACCAAAACATCAGCCAGGAATCATAGGAACTGAGAAGTGGCCTGTGGACACCACCTGCAGAACTACTCCTTTATTGGGGTGTCTTGCAAATTGCCTATAATCTCCACCTGTTGTCTGTTCCATTTGCACAACAGCATGTGAAATTGATTGTCAATCAGTGTTGCTTTCAAGAAGTGTGATTGAACTTGTAGTTACATTGTGTTGTTTACGTGTTCCCTTTATTTTTTTGAGCAGTGTACATTAAACCCACTGCTCAGTACTGTACCTCAAAAACAAACTACCATTTTCACCTCCATGGTCCTGACTCCCTGACATGGTCCATCCTTTCCCAGACTGGGAGCATTATTAGAAAGACTCATACTTCATGCATTCGTTTGGTTACTCCTACCATACATCCCACTCCATACATAGTGGGTGTTGGTTAATATCTGCAGCTGACACTCTTTGCCAGTGACTGACAGTAGAGTGATAGCGACCTCCGCATTGAATTGGTTATTTCACAAATGCAATTGCAACAGCCAGGGGCCTTCTCATGGCTGCCATGGTAAATCTGCTATTACAGCCTGCTATAGGCTCTGTTGATTGGAAACAAAAAGAAAAAAAGAAAAAAAAATAACAGAGTTACCACTTTTAAAAGGAGAGGAGAAAAAAATGAAAATGCAAAATAAAAAGGGACAGCAGACTCAAAGCGTTACTATAATTTAAAGAACTTTGACATGTTGCCTAGACATTTTAATAATGTCACCTAAGACGCACTGCGATCCCTAGTTATAAGCCAGAGAAGTGACCAGCATCCCCCTTGACTGCCAGGCTGACCACCAGTTCCCAGTTCACTGCATAAACTTATATAGCAAAAAGGTTGAATTTGATTGACAGCCGAAGTGTGAGCTGTGCACTGTTGTGAACTTCCCCGACATTTAACTAGTGATTGCAGCAGATCTCAAAAGTGAGACCCACTCAAAACTTTATACACGTCTGGCCAACATGTCTAAAATGTTTTCAATTGAGAGTAACTCTTTAGGGATTAAATGAGCTCCCTCAAGTGATTTTTAATAAACCGAATTAGTTCAACACTTTCATGGAATGGAAATAGTCTGCTCTTCTCTTTTCCAACAACAAAGCCTTATCCTGAATCTAAAACTCATCCCCCTTTTTGCACAAAATATAACACTTTAGTGAAAAACATGCACCCCACCAGCAGATTCACTGCTACAATACCCCAACATGATAACTCAAAATAACACTGACTCATTAAGTAAAAAAAATTAAAAATGAATTCTTCTGGTCCTCAAGGTCCAAACTGGTTGCGCCCCTAGCAGATTAAGTGTAATATAGCCTTGTCAGTAACCTGAACCACATTCCTCTGTTCATACTAGTTTGCATCCTGGTAAATATTGTTGGCAAAGAGAGGACAGTTTACAGCTTGGTAGGAAGGTGCTGACTTTGTATTATTCAGAAATAATGCTTCCAGGATGACATTCTTGTATTTCATCACCGAGTGATTGGCTCTGTCTAAACACTATGTATGGCTCAGTCCAAACTCTATGTCACTGGGGAGGGATGCCAAATGATGAATGAAGCAATATATGCATTTTATCAAGCTGATCCAATATTTCCCTGGGTATATTTTAAGGGTTATCTTTTATTTCTTTTGCTAGTGTAGCAAACATTTTCTTCTGAAAAATGATACTTTGGGGAAAGTAATAACACTTTTCTGCTTTATGTTTCACACAATTGGAGGCTGCATAAGTGTTCACAGAGTCTCTGAGGTAAAACATTGTTTGGTATAAATGATTTTTATATTAATGTTACATTAACTTAACATTATTTTGTTTTTTTATGATGCCTAATCCTTAAGTCTATATACACCTTGTATCCCTTACCTTCATAGTACACATCACAACATAGTAATAAAATATTGCCTAGACTGCAGTGTGTCAGTGTAATAGAACTTTTTATTTTTTCCTTTAAAAAGTTACTTGCATCCATAAAATAAATCAAATGCAAGCATTAAATATTAAGTACTCACATTTCTGAAATCTTTTTTTTCCCCAGAGGTAACCAATTATTATGACAACTTTGTGCTTTTATGTGTTTTGACTCATTAGTATTCATGGATAAAGTGTATTTGATGGCAGTTCAGTTGTAGCAGCTTCAGTATAGAGACTCTGACAATTGCTAGTAGTCACAAAAAACATAAATTCACCTAATGTTCCTCTAAGGAATTCTAGAATGACCCTGATAAGACCAAGGTTATTTGCTGTGAGGATGGCTAATGGATGGGTTATGTTAATAGTGTCCACAGAAAGGTGCCTTGAGAGAGTCGTGGTTGTGGCACATCACTGACAGCTAATAGATTTTACTTTTGCTGTAAAAGAGTGATCTTTTAGGGCTACAGGTCATATACCTTGCTTAATATTTAAGTAAAGATGGTTGACTAGTGTTTGAAACAGATTTTTTGGTTGCGATCGAGGCTCCTTAATATACAGAAAGCCTCGCAAAGTTATGTTAATTCATTCCTTCTTGGAATGCAGGCTAACTTTTCATAAATCTATCTGTACCATATGTCCTTGAAAATGACAGTTACAAAGTTATAAATGAATTGTAATATAAAATAAGAATGACATATTTAAAGACTTTAAACTAGAACAAAAGTTTAAGATGCATTATTAAACCTTAATATCCTAAGCAAGTGAATCACAATGCATGCCTACTGAAAATAAAATTGTAATTTTCAGATGACAGCACCTTTCTGCTCATCATGCTGCGCGGATCTTTAGCCAATATTAATACATGTTTTCATCTAGTGATGACCTCCTCTAGGAATAAAAATTAATTTTGGTGATGCCGGGAAAATGCTTCTGTTTGGGTGATAATAATAATAATATACATATATTATTGCAATACATGTTATTATTGATTACATTAAATTGGTTTGTAGTATAAGTTGTATTCTACTGGATATTAATTTCTAAACAGCATTCTTTAGATCTGTTTACTACAGGAGACAGCAATCTCCCCATTCAACCAGTCAGCAAGTATATAATATGCTTTATTTTATATGCAAGGATTCAAAGCCATATTTTGATATCCTAAACCATGCCTCAATCTGCTCAATGACCTACATTTCTCAATTGCATTAGCTACAAATGTATTGGTATCAGGCTCCCAAATCCCTCTGTCCTGCTGCTCATTCATTCTGACATCCATTGCTCAGGTAGGGGTGTGTCCAAGGCAAGCACAATGAGCCTGCCCTCACTAATCAAGCATTTAGTTCCTCCCTGAGTCTGCTGTGTTGTGCTAGATATCTTCATCAAATCACTGCAGGCTGCCCTGTAACCCCATTCCTCTCTGTTTTCTTGCAGTCTAATAGTATAAGAGTGAGCACAGTGGAGTGCTAGTCCGACCCTCACTCCTTGGACTATGTCCCAGCCTATGCTTCATCAGGGACAAAGATGATTCTGCAGCCGGACAGGATTATGTTCGAAATGATATGTGGTCCTTTTTATAAGCCATGATTTCTATAAAAAGGAAATAAACATTTACAAAGTATATTAGAAAGATTAATGTTTTGCCAAGATGTACAACAAATAACACATCTTCTGTAGGGGCACAATCTATCTGTAGAAACCTGTAGAAAGGGGAAACTTCCTGTTAGGAAAGCACTCAAGGGGCCCTATTAGGGGGCGGAGCTAATATTTTACTATTAATATGAAGGGGCAATATTGTTTTTCTGGGGCAATATAGAGATATTATTAATATTGTCAGGGACCTGGGGGACAGGTAGAGTGAGCCCTAAACTGAACCTAAAACATCTCACCCTGCCTACTTGCCCACTCAACCTAAGCGGTGAGTTGACAACTGGGAGCCGGTCCCTTCCTGCGCTAAAGTGCAGTGGTGTAAAAATAATAAACATAATCGGTCACAGGCCAGAAACCTATTAGAAAATACAAATACTAAACGGGCAGAATATAAACTCACAAACAGAACAGAATATAGTGAATTAACAAACAGTTCACTAAACCAGATACAAGATAAACGGCAGACATGATAAAATGAACAAGACTAGGCATGATAGGAGTATACAGCAGAATCCAGGAAATGAAGGGGTTAGCAGAAGAACTGAGAGTCAAGACACTAAACTCCACAGGTTTAGTAAGTTACTAAGAACTATCACAAGCAGGTACAAGTACAAAGGATAGGATCAACCATACAGGATATAAAAATATAAGACACTGTTCACACTGGGAAACAGAACCAGGATACCAAACAGGAATATAAAATACAGAGCACAGGTAACAAGCAAGACTCAGACATAGTGTCAACACCGACAAAGCTGAACAGACATAAAACTAAAACCGACCAATATAACACAGACTAAAATCTATAATAAACTAGACTATTTAACCATGGCTAAAACTCAGATAATATCACAAGATAAATACAAGGTGCGAGCACAAGCAGACTTGGAAGTGTATTGCACACACAGAAATACTAGACTGAGGTATTTAATAACCAGCCCAGACTGCAGAGAAGTCTGGCTTAAAATAGACACACCCTAGTTACCAATCGTCCACAGCATTAACCATTCCCTATCCAGGTGGAATAGCCAACTGCTCTGAACAAACTAGTGTGAATACACACTTAAACAGAAAAATGCAAAAACAAACAAGCGGACATTACAAATATATAGGAATGCAGAAGGGGTACTATTACTGTATTATGTGTAGCGTATTATGGGGCAGTAAGGATACAATGTTATTGTGAGGAGGGCAATGGTGGCATGGTTTCTGTGTTGGGAGTAATATTATTGTATATAGACACAAAGGAAGACACTGTTACTGTGTTAAGACATTAGGAGTATCTAGTGTACTGAATGTTTTACACTATTATTTGAAGGATAACTATAGAAATAAAACAGCATCGGGCAAAAAAGAGAACATCAACTACTAGTCTGCAGAGAAGAACAGTGTAGAACTGATATCTACCACTAAATGGTCACTGTATGGTGGTACATTGGAATTGGTATAGTAGTTTTTATTTAGCATCACTATGGTGGTTTTATTCAATCACTATGCAGTGGTACTATGTTTTCTTGGTGTGAATGTATTATTTGGTAAGAGTATTGTAGTGCTATTCTGATACTATGTGTGGGCAAAATATGACCATGATATGGCAAAATTATTTGGTCCTTATATAGAAGTATTACATGTTAACTGTGTGACTGTATTATTTAGAGACTTTACAGTACAGCAGACTCTGCTGTCAAGAGAATATACAGTCATTGCCGTAAATGTTGGCACCCATTAAATTTTTCTAGAAAATGAAGTATTTCTCTCAGAAAAGGATTGCAGTAACACATTTTGCTATACACAAGTTCATTCCCCTTGTGTGTATTGAAACTAAACCAAAAAAGGGAGGAAAAAAAGCAAATTGGACATAATGTCACACTAAACTCCAAAAATCGGCTGAACAAAATTATTGGCACCCTTAATTTGGTTGCACACCCTTTGGAAAAAATAACTGTAATCAGTCGCTTCCTATAACCATCAATAAGCTTCTTACACCTCTCAGATGGAATGTTGGACCACTCTTCCTTTGCAAACTGCTCCAGGTCTCTCTTATTGGAAAGGCGCCTTTTCCCAACAGCGATTTTAAGATCTCTCCATAGGTCAGTGGGATTTAGATCTGGACTCATTGCTGGCCACTTCAGATCTCTCCAGGGCTTTATTGCCATCTATTTCTGGGTGCTTTTTGATGTATGTTTGGGGTCATTGTCCTGCTGGAAGACCCAAGATCTCTGACGCAAACCCAGCTTTCTGACACTGGGCTGTACAGTGCAACCCAAAATCCTTTGGTAATCCTCAGATTTCATGATACCTTGCACACATTCAAGGCACCCAGTGCCAAATGCAGCAAAACAGCCCCAAAACTTCATTGAACCTTCACCATATTTCTCTGTAGGTTCTGTGTTCTTTTCTTTGTAGGCCTCATTCCATTTTTGGTAAACAGTAGAATGATGTGCTTTACCGAAAAGCTCTATCTTGGTCTCATCTGTCCAAAAGAAGGTCTTTGGCTTACTCAAGTTCATTTTGGCAAAATGTAGTCTTGCTTTTTTTATGTCTCTGTGTCAGCAGTGGGGTCCTCCTGGGTCTCCTACCATTAGCATTTCATTTAAATGTTGACGGATAGTTTGCGTTGACACTGATGCTCCCTTAGCCTGCAGAACAGCTTGAATATCTTTGGAACTTGTTTGGGGCTGCTTATCAACCATCCGGACTATCCTGCGTTGAAACCTTTCATAAATTTTTCTCTTCCGTCCACGCCCAGGGAGATTAGCTACAGTGCCATGAGTTGCAAACTTCTTGATAATGTTGTACACTGTGGACAAAGGCAAATCTATATATCTGGAGATGGACTTGTAACCTTGAGATTGTTTATATTTTTTTTTACAATTTTGGTTCTCATGTCCTCAGACAGTTCTCTTCTCCTCTTTCTGTTGTCCATGCTTAGTAGTGTGGCACACACAGACACACAATGCATAGACTAAGTGAACTTCTCTCCTTTTTATCTGCTTTCAGGTGTGATTTTTATATTGCCCACACCAGTTACTTGCCTCAGGTGAGTTTAACCCGTTAAGGACTTTGGACGTAAATGTACATCCTGGTGTGGTGGTACTTAACACACCAGGACGCATATTTCCTTCCTTCCGGATCGGTGTTCGTATCATGCATGGTGGGTCATGGCTGCTATCAGTCATTAACCCCTCAGATGCCGTGATCAATACAGATCACAACAACTGCGCGTGTGCGGCACTTAAAACGGGTGATCCGATCACCCACAGCACTTACCTGCGTCCAGCCGCCATTTTGGGGTCTTCTGCTTGGGTCTGCAATCGAGCAGTCCCTATCGTGACTATAGAAGTGTACATAAAGGTTTAAAAAAGTGTAAAAAATTAAGAAAAAAATGTGAAGTAGTTCTCACAGAAAAGGATTGCAGTAACACATATTTTGCTATACAAATTATTCCCTTTGTGTGTTTTGGAACTAAACCAAAAAAGGGAGGGAAAAAAGCAAATTGGACATAATGTCACACCAAACTCCAAAAATGGTCTGGACAAAATTATTGGCACCCTTTCAAAATTTTGGAAAAATAAGATTGTTTCAAGCATATGAGGCTCCTTTAACCCCTTAAGGACCCGGGGTTTTTCCGTTTTTGCATTTTCATTTTTTCCTCCTTACCTTTAAAAAATCAGAACTCAATTTTGCACCTAAAAATGCATATGATGGCTTATTTTTTGCGCCACCAATTCTACTTTGTAATGACATCAGTCATTTTACCCAAAATTCTACGGTGAAATAGAAAAAAAATAATTGTGAGACAAAATAGAAAAAAAAAAACACGTCATTTTGTAACTTTTAGGGGCTTCCGTTTCTACACAGTAATTTTTTGGGTAAAAATGCACATTCTCATTATTCTGTAGGTCCATACGGTTAAAATGATACCCTACTTATATAGATTTGATTTTGTCGTACTTTTGGAAAAAATCATAACTACATGCAAGAAAATGTATACGTTTAAAATTGTCATCTTCTGACCCCTATAACTTTTTTATTTTTCTGTGTATGGGGCGGTATGAGGCAAATTTTTTTGCGCCGTGATCTGAAGTTTTTAGCAGTACCATTTTTGTATTGATCTGACTTTTTGATTGCTTTTTATTAATTTTTTCATGATTTAAAAAGGGACCAAAAATACTCTATTTTGAACTTTGGCATTTTTTTTCACGCACGCCATTGACCGTGCAGTTTAATTAATAATATATTTTTATAATTCAGACATTTCCGCATGCGGCGATACCACATATGTTTATTTTTATTTAAATTTTTTTTTTTTTAAATGGGAAAAGGGGGGGTGATTCAAACTTTTATTAGGGAAGGGGTTAAATGATCTTTATTCACTTTTGTTTTCACTTTTTTTTTGCAGTGTTATAGCTCCCATAGGGACCTATAACACTGCACACACTGATCTTTTACATTGATCAGTGGTTTCTCATAGAAATAGAGAAAAATACCATGTAGAATTGCAGATTTTGGCACCAAACATGGCAATTTTGGTGCAAAAAAATCCAATATGGCTGCAACAAAAAAAATTTGGCGTAAAAAAAAAAGTGGAAAATTAATTTTCACAGAAAAAGTGGAAAATACATTTTCACATATTTTCATATTTTCAAAGCAGCACAAGAGACCTTTGAAAATTTGAGGAGAAAAAAAAGGTGTGAATAAAATCACTGGAACAGAAATTACAGCAACTTTTGAGAATCTATCCCTTCATGGATAACAATGAAAATTTTGCTGCTGTTTTTTTGTATTTATTTGCCAAAATCTACACATACTGGTGGAGATTCTCAAAACTGCTGTAATTTCTGTTCCAGCAATATTATTCACACCTTTTTTTTTTCTCCTCACATTCTCAAAGGTCTTTTGTGCTGCTTTAAACATATGAAAATATGTGAAAATGCATTTTTGCGCCACTTTTGTCTTTTTTTTCAAGCAAAAAAATTCAGATTTTTTGCGCAAAATTTTACATCCCAAAAAATTCTGGCGGAAACCTCTCAAGAAATATTCCATTGTTACTAGTGCCCAGACAAACGATAACTTTATAAATAAAACATTTCTGAGCTTAACCTCTTAAGGACGCAGGGCGTACCTGTACGCTATGGGCCCCAGCCCGGTATAAAACGCTGTGACCATACGCCGTGTCCTGGCGGCTAATGATAGCCGGGACCCTGGGCTAATAGCATGCTGCACCTATCTTTGTGCCGTGCGCTATTAACCCTTTAGCCGTGGCGTTCAAAGTTGATTGCCGCGTCTAAAATGAAAGTAAAAGCTTCCTGGAAGCTCAGTCGGGTTGATCGGGACCATCACGGTGAAATTGCGATGTCCCGATCAGTTAGAACGTGAGCGGAGGTCCCCTCACCGGCCTCCATCGATTCCGATCGGCAATTTATTGCTCCAAGGCTGAAATCCAGGCTTGAGCATTCGAACGCCGATTACACTGATCTTTGCTGTGTCAATGCATGGCAGTGATCCGTGTATGAGATCGCTATGTGCAGTGAAATAGCCACCAGGGGGGCTATAGCACTGCAAAAAAAAAAAAAGTGTTAAAAAAAAGGTTAATGAAGATCATTTAACACCTTCCCTAATAAAAGTAAGAATCCCCCCCCCTTTTACCATTTAAAAAAAAAACTGTGTAAATAAAGATAAAAAAAGCATATGTGGTATCGCCACATGTGGAAATGTCCGAAATATAAAAATATATGGTTAATTAAACCGCATGGTCAATGGCGTACAGGCAAAAAAATTCCACAGTCCAAAATAGCGTATTTTTGGTCACTTTTTATATCATGAAAGAATGAATAAAAAGCGATCAAAAAGTCTGATCAATACAAAAATAGTACTGATAAAAACTTCAGACAACAGTGCAAAAAATTAGCCCTCATACCGCCCTGTACACGTAAAAATTTAAAAGTTATAGGGGTCAGAAAATGACTATTTTAAACGTATACGTTTTCCTGCATGTAGTTATGATTTTTTTTTTAGAAGTAATACAAAATAAAACCTATATAAGTAGGGTATCATTTTAACCATATGGACCTACAGAATAAAGATAAGATGTCATTTTTACCGAAAAATTTACTGTTTAGAAACGCAAGCCCCCAAATTTACAAAAGGGCATTTTTTACTTCAATTTTGTCGCACAATCAAATTTTTTTTTCCTCTTTGACGTGGATATTTTGGTAAAATGACTAATCTCGCTGCAAAGTAGAATTGGTGGCACAAAAAATAAGCCATAATATGGAATTTTAGGTGCAAAATTGAAAGTGTTTTTTTAGAAGGTGATGAGGAAAAAATGCAAATGCAAAAACGGAAAACCCTGCATCCTTAAGGGGTTAAATGGAAGTGCAGGTGCAGTGACCAAGAAAAAAAAAATATATTTTTTAAATAACATTTTTCAATAATAATTATTTATTTTTTAATAATTATTTAAATAACACCTTTCCCCCCCCCCAAAAAAAAACTAAGAAAAAACAAAACAAAAACAATAAAACTACAACCATTACTGTGATTTCTACACTATCAAAAAGCTGGTGTGAAATTTTTTATGTAAACTGGACACTCACCCCTTTGAAAATATCATGTAAAGCCGACAATATACGTGGACACGCCCACTTTTACAAAACTGACGTGAACAGTGTAAACCGCGGCACAAAGCTCTTAGAAAATGTGGTTTATACTTTCGCACCAAAATTTTGGTGTAAAATAGATTTTTTTTGGGCGCAAAATTCTTCCCCACTACTTAAAATAGCACGTGCAATCTTGATTTCAGTATAACATATACCAATCTATATGGCTTCCTGTGAGCGGTAACATTTCCTTATTATCACCCAGAGAAAAGGTTGTAATCTAATGAAGTAGAGAAATCCTCACATGTAGAAAGCCATCAGGTAATAATAAGCCAGGCTGCAAATTGTGTAATGAAAGGTGAGACTTTTTACAGTCAATCACAGTGGAGATTCAGATAGAATTATATGAATATTAGCACATTTATTTATGAGGTTTCTGACTCATAGATAAGACATGTCATATGGTCATACCATGTAGCAATACAACAGGTATGTATTTCTCTGTAATAACAACTGAATATATTTTAAGACATTATAAAAAAAAATATATATGTATATATAGTCCACATATAAAATAGGAAAATAAACTGACATACATTAAGATATACAGGATTTGTATCTCACCATATATGTTTCCATCAGATGTTGGTAACAACCCAAGTAATCCATACATACCAGAAAAACAAATCAAATAAGCTCAGAAATGAAGTTATGTGTAATAATGTGAAATGACACAGGGAAAAAGTATTGAACACGTTATATTTATTGATATTTATTAAATACTTTGTACTAAAGCCTTTGTTGGTAATCACAGTTTCAATATGCCTCCGAAATGGAGAAAAAAAGTGTCATGCATTGCTTTGGTGTGATTTTTACCCATTCTTCCACAGTCTTCAAATGTTAAAGGTCCTGTGGGTCTTTTCTATAAATTCAGATATTCCGTTCTTCTTTTACATTCTCAATGGAATTTAAGTCAGGTGATCGACTGGGCCAATTCGGGCAGTTTTATTTGCTTTCATTTGAGAGTTTCCTTGGCTGTGTATTTGGGATCATGGTCTTGTTAAAATGTTCACCCTCATTTTATCTCATCCTGGCAGATGGCAGTAGATTTATGTCAAGAATGTCTCGGTAAATTTGTCCATTCATCCTTCCTTCAATTATGTGAAGTTTGCCAGTACCATTCACTGAAACGCAGCCCCACACCATGATGTTCCCACTTCCTGACTTCACTGTTGATATGGTGTTTTTAGGATGATGACATGGTGTGTATTGTTGAATCCTAACAGTTCTGACCGCATTATGGCTGACATTTTTTGCTCCTTTTGGTTTAGATATTTCTGTTGATTTTGAGTCGCAATCCACTGATTTTGGCAATACACATTATATGGACATGCACTGGAGGGAAACTGATGCTAGAACTAATACCATTCATTTGAATGGGACAGTTCACAATCATCCAGCTTCTCGATTTTGATGTTGGATGGTTGGACACACTGGAGGGCACCGTACAGGGGAACACAGCTTGCTGCGTTCCCCTGTTTGTTGCCAAAAAACAATGGATGCCGGATGCCACACAACTAATAACAAGTTGTCATCAGTTGTGGCATCAGTTGTGTCAATATTTAGGATGAGTTCACCTATGCTGGATGCCGGACATATGTCAACCCAGCCTTACTGTTTTCTTTGAGACAACAGTACCTGCTACTCTCAGGGCTTTTTGAAGCTCTCCACAAGTGGTCCTTGGCTCTTGGATAACCCTTTGGATTTTTCTTCTCCCTCTTCAGAAAGCAGAAATCTTGCGAGGAACACCTGATCAAGGAAAATTTATGGTGAAATGTTTGCCTTTTTACCTACGTATTATGGCACAACAGTGCTCGCTGCAGCATTCAGAAACTTAGAAATGCACCTGTATTCGAAAATGTTTTGTAGCATTTAGGTTGAGAAGGTCTTAAAGGGGTACTCCGCTGCTCAGCGTTTGGAACAAACTGTTCTGAACGCTGGAGCCAGCGTTGGGAGCTTGTGACATCATTACCCCGCCGCCTCATGATGTCACGCCCCGCCACCTCAATGCAAGTCTATGGGAGGGGGCGTGGCAGCCATCATGCCCCCTCCCATAGACTTGCATTGAGAGGGTGGGGTGTGATGTCGTGAGGGGGCGGGGCTATGATATCACAAGCTCCTGGCACCGCCTCCAGCATTCAGAACAGTTTGTTCCAAATGCTGAGCAGTGGAGTACCCCTTTAAGACAGCTCTTTGCTTTTTGTGACACCTTGGAAATGACACCTTTTTGTAGGCCATCAGTTGGGACTGAACCAGCTTATATTGATTTGCTCTGACATGGGGCTGAATTGCTCTTTCTTAATGATATATTTCAGCTGTTGTTTTGGCATTCCATGCCTTGTTGCACCTCCTTTTCTTCAAGTGTTCAATATTTTTTCCCTGTGTTATTTTACAATATTACACATATTTTTACTTATGGGCTTATTTGTTTTGGTTTCTTTGTATATGTGGATCCCTTGGGTTGTTACCAATATCTAGTGAAAATTTCATGTCAATAGCACCTTTGGAAATATGTTTAGTGAGGAAAATGGTCATGTGTGCAATACTTATTTCACCTGCTGTATGTACAGTTAGGTCACGGGATCATCTCTGGGGACTAAAGGACAGTGGGAGTGGTTGTCAGAAGCAAGAGTCGCAGTGCAGGTTGCAGGTTTCTGCAATGCAGTGACAGTATAGAGGGAGGAGGTGGTGTCATTTTGCTGGGAGCAGTCACAGGAATACTAATGAACAATAGTGTGGGTGTGTGTGTGGGGGCCTTTTTTTTGTATTTGTTAGTTGCTTGTTTCCCTGTTGCTCCTGACAACTGACAGGATTGTATTTTATTGTGTTGACATTTGACTCCCCTCACTTATTTAGGAAGGGATTGTCGACCAGTTTCCGGCCTACCATTTAGGATAGGCGGACAAGTAGGCAGGGACAGGGGCGCGGGTAAGCTTAGCAAGCACTCCTTCCCTGCCCATACGTGACAACAATGCTATCTGCTGACACCTCTATCCATTTAAGGAACTGTCCAGAGTAGGAGCGAATCCCCATAGCAAACCTATCCTGCTCTGGACAGTTTCTTACATGGACAGCGGAGTCAGCAGAGAGCACTGTGTTCAGACAGAAAAGAAATTCAAAAAAGAAAAGAACTTCCTGTGGATCATATAGCAGCTGATAAGTACTGGAAGGACTAAAATAAAAAAAGAGACATGGTCTCAACTGGCAGGTAGGAGATGCTCAACCCCAAATGCGGTTGTGCATATATACTGTTGGGAGAAGATCCTACCCTTGCAGTCTGTTGCTAAGGGTGATCCCCAGCATAAAAATGCATACAATGGGGGATGCCTGCAAACAGACTACAAGTGCCACATTAACATCCTACACCAGATAAACGGTGTGGATGTGTAACAATTAGAATAATAACATACAAGGATAGGTGCACTACTGTGGTAGATGTAACAGTCACATTAGCTAACCTTCAACACTGATGTTAAAATTGAGACATTAGCAGTATATCCTTATATGAAGGACATACCTGAGCCCGCACACCAACGCCAAGGTTTCTCAAGTGGCACGGGACCTACACTAACCTACCTGTGCCTGATAGGCAAAACCAGGGGCCAGTGGGCAATTACGGCAGCATTAGGTCCGACTCACAGCTTGCTCCCAGTTACCTCCAGTGTGAACAGGGCATACATACAATGGGAGGAGGGAGGCAAGCTATAAGCCCCACCCAAGTGGCTGAGTATGTATGCCGGCCTCACAGGTGAACCTGAATGCAGCCTAGAGTGGAAATAAAGGTGCATGAAATGTGGAGTTTTTACATCTCCAAGTACATTAGCTAACCCTCAACACTGATGTTAAAATTTAGACATTAGCCAGTATATGCTTATATGAAGGATTAAGATTTTTAGATAGAAGTAATTTATAAATCTAGGTAACTTGCTGACACCAGTTGATTAAAAAAAAATGTTTTCCAGTGGAGTACCCCTTTAAATGTTGTTGTTTGTATTATGTTTTTATGTTAACGCTAATGAATGACCCTTATTATTCATACACACCATTCCTATGGATACACTTATCACATCTGTCAGAAACTTCCTACAAGTATGGAATCTGTATCAGTCAGCTTTGAACTTTTTTTTCTTCTTTGTGGCAGACTCTAAAAGCCATACTAACTAAATTATAACAGTTGGCCTCTGCAATGTTAAACTTTTATTCACAAGTATATTCTTTCCAACTCTTAGAAAGTATTCTTTTTGTCATGGTTGTCAAATTCTCCTGTGGAGCTATCTCTTAGTCGTTACGTAGTCTGTCATTCTTCTAAACTTGTCTCAGGTAGTATGTCTATTTTCTACACTGTGGTTGTGTTTTTTTTATTTTTTATTATTTTATATCTTCTTGTTTACTGCATTTCTATTTATAATTCAAACAAGCCGTATCAAATATGCAACAGTATAAAAAATAAGCTCACCTAAATGTACACATAAATGTAAAAATAAGTTACGTTTGGAACTTAGTTTACAGAATTTTTATGTGCTTTTCAGGTAATTTCATTTACTATTTTTTTTTTGCAAACATTTTTCAGTTTTCACGTTCAGTTCAATTAAAGGGATTATCCAGCAACAGAAAAACAGAGGTAATTTTTTTTTTTTTTTTAAACGCTCCCTGTTTGTCTCCAGGTTGGGTGTAGTATTACAACTTGGCTCCATTCACTTCAATGGAACTGAGCTGCAGAACTACACCCAACCTGGAGACAGACAGGGAGCGGTTTTGGAAAGAAATTACTTGTTTTTCTACTCCTGGATACCATCTTTAAGAAGCCTAAAGAGAACACGGGGGAGAGAATTAGATCCTCAGAAAGCTACATTTTGACAAAAGTGCTATTTATTCCAAAAATTCTACAAACCAAATCAATATATATGTAATCAAAATATGTGTATTACTACATATCCAACAAAACTGGATACAAATCTGGAACAATTTTACTTTATGTAATTTTGTTTGGATTTCTACTCAGAATCTCCACCAATTTGACATACCCAGTACTGCCTGGATCCTCTGGTATGGAGGCAGCAGAGTTATTCTTATTGTGGAGTCTAAAACAATAGTCACTTTTTCCCACTCTGAGAGGTTTCTAAAAGACACCAGGGGGCACCATAACATATATGCAACAGCAATATTTAAACCAGTGTTTTTCCAACCAGTGTGCCTCCAGCTGTTGCAAAACTACAATTCCTAGCGTGCCCGGACAGCTTAAAAACACCGAATCAGACACTGGAACATTTTTTAAAAAATAATTCCCTACAGAATTATGATCTAGAACATAAAAAAATATAACACTTTATCAAAGAAATTTTTACATATAACAGTTCAATTATGTGAAGAAAATAAATCACAGAATAAATTGATAACTATTCGAGAAAAATCTGTTAATGCATATGCTAATATATTTTTTTCTTTCTTTTTTGATAGTTGCATATTTTAACTATTTATTGTTAGGTCCCAGTATACACTAAACGATTGTTATGTCTCCGATTCCCATTATATGATTATCCGATGTTTTAACCCGACCCCTGTCATTAAAACAGTCACAAGGCGACGACACCTTCAATGCAAATGATTTCCTTTTGCTACTTAAGATTATAACACGATCATGCATATTCTAATTTCATACCTCTAAATATATTTCTGTTTCAGATTAAAGAATATTAAAACATGAGCAAAGTCCATCAATATGCTGATTTATTCCCAGCACCGCGGAACAACTTAATTGTAGTAAAGGAAAATGGTTGAAAATAGATACAAATATATGAAAAGAAAAGCAAAACAAATATGTCACTTTCTTTTTTCTTTTCCGGAACATGTTAAATAGTAACGTTAACGATAAAAACCATGACAAGATTAAAGGCGAAAGCAAAAAATGAGAAATAATAAAGATACCCCTGTGACAGCGCAAGCAGATTGACCATTTCAACCTGATTTTGTCTATAACAATTCCAGTTATTTCCCTTATTCTCACAAAGTGGCACAGAGCAGGGTGGTCAATTCATCTCCCTCTCTCTCTCTTTTTTTTTTTTTTTTTATATATATGCAAATTTCTTAGAATCAATGTAAAATTAAATCCAGGTATAATTCAGACTGAATCTATTTAGCCACAGAATTTTGTATTCCAGTAATTGGAGGGATACAGTACTTTGTCAATCCTGGCACAGAGATATCGAAATTGGATTTGGTGTCCCCATGTGAATACATACCAGTCTTTAATTCTTCCCAGCAGTCTATGCTTTAAACGTTCCCTATTAAGCTATAATGTAAATTGAAAACACTTGTGTTTATTCTGTGTAATAGTAGTCACACAGTATCACACAGTAGCACAATGCCCAGGTTGAAGGAACGCAAGGATATATCCATTTTTTATTTTAAGGGGTTCTAAATTGAATCAGTAAAAACGTTAAACAAATCTAAAAGCAATGCAAATGTATTTACAGTGATGTCTCATTCCCTTTTAACAACACACTGCATGACTGTTCTATCTAAACAATATTAAAAAAACAAACATAAAGCCCTAATAAAGATAAGTTGTATCAGATGTGAAGAAATAAATTCAGAATAACTACAACAGCTATAAAAAAAAAGTACAGATAGAATAAAATGAATACAATGTCTGGTTTGCAAGCCCAAACAATTAGGATTTCCATAATTTAGCTATGTATCTCAGCCATAACAATGAGTGATAATAAAAACATGTTGTCACAACAGCCCTTTGGCGAAGTACTGAGACAAACAAGACTCCTCACGCTGTCTTCAGACTTTTGTCAGATCATAAAAATATTTGCAAGCGTTTAAATTTATGCTGCCTAGTCTGAGTAAATTCACTATACATTGAATTGACCTGTGACATCACAATTCTTTTTCGCCATTGTTGCAAATGATTGAAGCCATGTGTGACAAATTGCAGGCAGAAAAGGGGAACATAAAAGTAACATAAAGCATTTATTACACGTTGATAAAAAAATAATTGAGAAGAAATACGAGGGCATTATGTAAGTTAAAGTTTATACGACTAGATGACCAAGACAGCAAGCATTTTTATTTCTATAAGTAATAATTAATTGTTTATTGGTATGTTTGAGCTAAATTTACAGTGTTTTCTATATAGTCATAAATGAATATGATTTAATTTTAATATTTTTTATTCTTAAGTGTATAAAATTAGCATTAGCATTAGTGAGGGGAATTTACTAAGATTGGTTTCACACGCTGGTCTTACGTAAACCCCCGCTAGTGTATGATCGCACTGGATTTATCAAGAAGAGCACATCTCTTGATAAATTCAGGCGCATGTGAGACTGCCCATGCGACAGTCTCAGAAATCTACACCAGCTATGAGCTAGTGCACATTTCTACTACAATTTGCGCATTCTATTAGTGTCTAGATGCCTGGCCAATATGGCGGAGATAAGTAAAAAGTTGCAACATTTTGCATAAAGCACATGGTTTGCGCAAAAACGTTGCAACTGTCTACCTATCTGCACCAAACTCAGAGTATAATAAATTTGTACAGAAAACTTTCAACTGAATTTGCATGCATCTTAAATTCTCCCAAGCTTTGTGCATTTGGTTAATCACTATACTATTTATATATTTATATATATAACTTCTGCTCAAATATCATTGTTGGGGCTCATGTTGTTTAGTATATCCTTTTTTTTTTCTTTACTATAAACACTTTTACCTTTATTTTGTTATTTTTTTTTTTTTCTTCAAGCAGAGAAAAAAAATGCACGCTGAACCATAAAAGGATCCCTAATCATTCTTATTTGGGCCACAAGAGGTCTCTCTTGTAACAGGTTTTAGACTCTGCATTGCTATTTTTTTCATATATATTTTACTCAAAGGGACAATTCTGCTTTTTAGATCAAAATGCTGCACGTTAAGTGTTATGCTAGAAAAGATATAATTCCTTCTTACCTTGTTCTCCTGCTGATGAGTAGATGATGGTCTGACTGAATAAATCATCTCAGATATTTTAATAAAGAATAGGTATACTTTACAAAAAGTTTGAGCTTTCACCTTGTCTCCAAAAGGTTAGGAATCTGACCAGATAGAACAATATGCTTTAGTAAAAAGTGACTTTTGATAGAGACAAAACAGCATGATACTTTAAATTGAAGAATAAGAACACCTTGGATCTAATATATGTACTTAGATCCTATCATTGCAAGCTAGAAAGCTTTTATATTCATTTTTGGGGAATAACCAGTAGTATTCTTTACTGATGTTCCATTACTCTTTTGAAAGTAAAATGTGTCATTTTGTTGTTTCTCTTGTGTTGTAACTTTAAAGACACTTTTGACATTAGCTACAATTCCTTCCTGTTTATAATGGCATACCTCATGACAAAGAGGCATCTTTCTCCTTTTTAAAGAATATAATATAACACAAAAGCAACACACTACAAATGTACATAAAGTGAGAATTAAATTATGACCGATATATAATATCATGGAACACAACTGTGCTTTGATGAGAGGTTGGTGACACAAAAAGACAACAAGGTTCAAATAGAATTTATTAAAATCTTGGAAGTGCTGGGCCTTGGAAGTGAGAAGAAAAAAAATGTCTTTGGAAATGTTATGTTGAGAAAAATGTATTAGAAAAATATGTTCATCTTACCAATGCTTAAGTGAATGAGAGACTAATTATAGTAATAATAATTATATATATATATATATATATATATATATATATATATATATATATATACAGTACTTTAGGTTTTCAATCATGTTGTGAATACCAAAACATGTTACAAGAAAATTACACTTTTGTAAGATTTCATGTTCACGCGTACCTTTGTATATTAGGTATGATCTATCTATTTATCAATTTATTTATTTAATTAATAAATAAATATAATCACATTATCATTTATTTCTAATAAAACTCAGTTGTATAGTACGTCATCTTGTCACAACACTTGATCACTATTGTGTTATTATATCTTCAATATCTATCTATCTATCTATCCATCCATCTATCTGTGACTTCCATGTTACCAACTCATCTCCCATGTTAATCTCAAATTAGTTTCATAAGCATCTTATTGAATAAAACCTCAAGCCTTTACCTATGTTTTTTTTCCAGCCCTACATTTTATTAGTTGTATAATAAAACAGCCACAAGCAGTGACATACTGACACACAAACACACAGACACAGACACATTAAATTATTCAGATAGCTTAGAAATATTACTATGCATCGGAAAATGTCATTATAAAACCGAAGTGGACTTAAGAGGAATTTAAAGAGTATCTCTCATGATCTTGTTAAAATTTATAATCCTGCCCCCATCATGATAAACCACCTCCTGCCTTTATTTTGTATTATTTGTTAGTTTTTTTTACTTTGATATTGCTCTGCATTTTCTGCTCAGTCTCAGTCAGATTCACAGACTGGGAAGGGGCGTTCCCCAGCAGGGGTGACATCATCTGAAGCCATACAGGGGAGAACTTCCTCCCTCATTTTGCTACACTCAAAAAACAGAGCAGTTCAGTCTGTGAGCTATGACTGGCTAAGGCTGCACACACCCCTCAGCACTCCAGACTGCATTTCCTGATTTTTCACTGCCTAAAGGCCCAGACAACTCTCATACTACCTCTTGCCAGATAGTTCTGCTTTTACATATTGTAAAGCAACCTGGATAAATGGACACAGTCAGGTGTCAAATCCTGGGGAGAAAAAAGTGTGGGAACTCGCCCAAGATTTCCACTTAAGGGCTGGTCCTGCAGAATCCCTGCTTATGGGAACAGTGTTCCCATTGTGGAAAAAGTGTAGGAACTCCATTCCCAAGCATTCCTGCCAGACTTCAGCCCTGGACATAGTGCATAGCAGCTGATAAATGTGAGGATATGAATGTTTTCTATGGCCAGATAAAAAGGAAGCACATCATTGTAATGTTTTAATCAAAACTAAGCCTAAATGGTGAAAAAGTATACATTAAAATGTGGCCCCTGAAAAATGTCTAAGATTCTGATCCCTATAACTTTTTTAATTTTTCTGCATATGGGACTATATGAGGGCTCATTTTTTGCACCATGGTCTGTAGTTTTTATGAGTACCTTTTTTGTTTTGAATGGTATTATTGATCGCTTTTTATTATTATTTTTATCGTATATGAAGTGACCAAAAATGCACAATTTTGGACTTCGTTTTTTTTTTTTTTTTTTACGTGTACGCCATTGACCATGCGGTTTAGCTAACCTTACACTTTAATAGTTCGGCGGTACCACATATGATTTTTATTATATTATTTTATTATATTATTTTATTTAAAATATAGGAAAAGGGGGGTGATTTGAACTTTTATTGGGGGGGGGGGCTTGTTCACATTTATTCTCTTTTTTTTTAAAACACTTTTTACTTTTCTTAGCCCCCACAGGGGGCTATACCATGCAATCTTTTGATTGCACACACTGATCAATGCTATACCATAGCAAAGCATTGATCAGTGTTATGGGTGCTCTGCTACATCAGCCAGGCTTGGAGCAGTAGATCGCCGATCAGACGACAAGGAGGCAGGAGAGGGCCCTCCTGTCGTCCAGCAAGCTGATCCGGACATCGCGATTCTGTCGCGATAGTCCCGATCAGCTCCTCTGAGCTGCCGGGATAGTTTTACTTTCACTTTAGACACCGCAATCAACTTTGATTGTTGCTTCTAAAGGGTTAATGATGGGCATCGGCCCGATCAGCGATGCCCAGCATGAACCCTGGGTCTAGCCTACTAATAGCAGTCGGGACCCACGGGGGTTTAAAACGTTCTCTGCTCATGAGAACCCTTTATATCCCGGTAACGGGACTCAGGACGTTCAGGTACGAGAAGTACCAGGACATCAGGGCGTACCTGTACGCCCTGCATCCTTAAGGTGTGTTAATAATAATAATACAGTATGTATAAAGCCAACAAATGTATAGCAAATCAAATTAAATGTATAGCAGTATACTATAGTAGACTACAGGGCATTTAGAGGTCTATAGCAGAAAATCTGAGGTCTTATTTCTATTAACCCCTTTAAACACCATGACCTAAATGTATGTGAATGTCACAGGGATCCCGTGAGCTCAGAAGCAGAGCACTTGGGATCAGATGTGGGAGCAAGCTTTCACAGCTGCCGAGACAAACATAACTGCTCAGACTGAAACCTGAGACTATCTCTGTAGTTTAACCCTATAGATGCAGTGGTCATTACTGAACATTGCATCTATAGGAATAATAACAGGAGGGGCAATGGTTAATGGGATAGTTACCATACTAACTGGAGCCATGATCATGGCCTCCATGTTTGCCAGCCACAGAGCAAATATTACAGCACAATTGAATTCCAAATATAAATGACTTCTTGACAAGATAGCCGCTACACTTTAGAGCTCCATATACACTCTGCAGCAACTTCAATCAAACACGTGTGTAGGGCAAACAAATGCTGCTTGCACGCCATATGTAATAATGAAAGTGATTGAAAGATTAAATCATAACTCACGATTTCTTTGGAAAATTCTTCCGGATTTATTTTTCCTTTTTCATATTATTCATAGTGCACTTCAGATCGTCTTGAAAAGACTAAATGGCAGCATATTTAGCAGCAGAATGAAACAGCATTAGCAGTAGTTTCACCAGTCATGGCACAACATTTCAGGGGCGGACCCCCTTATTCATGCGCATTGACTGCTGGGAGCATGAACAGGTAAGTAAGACTTCCACACCTGCATGTAATTAGTCTAGCTAGACATAGTTGTTACTTGCACATTAAATTAAAAAAAAAAATGTAAAAACAGCATGCAGTATATAGTGTAGGACTTACAAAAAGACATTAAAACTACATTGCTCATTCAATCCTTTCGGTATTAATGTTTTGAGTTCTGTAATCCAAAATGCTTCACGTTGAAGCAAGCGCTTTCGATTAAAATTTTCATTCGTGTGAACAGTGACCTGTTGCACAACTTGCCACCGTAACGCAGAAATTTGATGACCGTATTGTTGAAAGTGCCGTGCAACCGTGGTTTCTCCATACTTATTATATTAATTATTAATTAATTAATTATATATTATATTATACTTTTATTAAATGTTACGCCTATTTCTTGTTGTTAATTTTTTTTTATTTTTTAGGGTTTTTCTAATTGCAGCTTTATGTTCGATTAAACGTGTTTTAATATTTCGTGAAGTTTGCCCAATGTAACATTTGCCACATGGACATTTTAATAAATAAATTATATTGCTCGAGCTGCAGGTAAAAAAGCCTCTAATATTTATTTTATGTCCTTTTGTGGGATGATGAATTACATTACCCTTAATGATGTTACTACAATTTGTACATTTTAGACACGGAAGCGTGCCCTGTCTTCAAGATGCAAGGGATGTTTATCACCTAGTGATTTGCCCCTTTTACGTACATACATAGGTAGTTGAGAAAATAATGCTCCATATTTTTGGTCTGTTTTTAACAAACCCCAGTATTTTTTAATTGTTTTTTTTTATCAAATTAGATCTTTTATCATATGTACCTATATATAGTATTCTGTTTGTTTCTTTCTTCTTTTTATTAGTGAGGTTTCTCAACTGTGCACATGTAACTTCTTTGACCTTATTTTTTTCTGATGTTACTTTATCTACATTATACCCCTTATCCGAAAATGTCTTGATTATTTTGGTACCTACTTTATCATACTCTTCATCCGTGCTAGTAATTCTACGTTGATGAACTGACTTCTTGGTAATCCCTTAAATACCGAGGGAGAATGGTAACTTTTTGCATGTAACATATTGTTTCTATATGTAGGCATAGTGAACAATGTAGTTTCAAAACCCAATTCAGTTTTTTTAACTTCAACATCAAGAAAATGCATGGAAGTGGCACCATAAATAACAGTAAATTTAATTGTGTCATGTAAGTTATTTAATTTTTCTACAAATTGTAGCAGCATTTCCTCACTATCATACCATAATAAGAAGACATTGTCCACGTAGCGAAGCCACGCGGACGATGTGTTCAACAATCCTGACGAGAAGATGTAATTTTCCTCAAATAAATTCATAAATACATTGGCTACAGACGACCCCTTTGAAGCTCCATATATTTGCAAGAAATAATCTTGATCAAAACGAAAATAGTTTTTTGTGAGAACCATATCTAACAATGTCATGAGGAAAGATAGCATCCTATTGTCAAGAGTGGAATTTCTAGACAACATTTCTCTTACACATTCCATACCCTCTTCTTGAGGGATATTTGTGTACAAACTTTGTACATCAAGAGTACACAAAAAAGTGACACCTTGGCTGGGGATTTTTTCAAGCTGTAACAAAAAATCAGTGGTATCTAATAAACATCTGGATAATTTTTTGACTTCTTTTTGTAAAAAAATATCCACAAGGATCGCGAGAGGCTGTAACAGGTAGCCCGACCCAGAAACGATGGGGCACCCCGGTGGCCTCTCGCAATCCTTGTGGATTTTTGGTATAGTGTATAAAATTGGAACTCTTGGATATTCTACAATGAGTGACTTCATTAATTTTTCTGAAATAATGCCCTCTTCATAACTTTGCTTGACATACGTGTCAACAGTATTTTTTAATTCTAAAGTGAGATCTTTTTTTTAAATTTTTTATAGAATACTATATATAGGTACATATGATAAAAGATCTAATTTGATAAAAAAATTTTTTAAAAATACTGAGGTTTGTTAAAAACAGACCAAAAATATGGAGCATTATTTTCTCAACTACCTATGTATGTACATAAAAGGGGCAAATCACTAGGAGATAAACTGATTAAAAGCGATATTACTGTAAAAAAGAAAGATAGACAAACATTCCTTGCATATCGAAGACAGGGCACGTTTCCGTGTCTAAAATGTACAAATTGTAGTAACATCATTAAGGGTGATGTAATTCATCATCCAACAAAAGTACATAAAATAAATTTTAGAGGCTTTTTTACCTGCAGCTCGAGCAATATAATTAATTTATTAAAATGTCCGTGTGGCAAATGCTACATTGGGCAAACTTCACGAAATATTAAAACACGTTTAATTAAACATAAAGCTGCAATTAGAAAAGCCCTAAAAAATGGGGAAAAAAAAGGAACAACAAAAAATAGACGTAACATTTAATAAGTATGGAGAAACCACGGTTGCACGGCACTTTCAACAATACGGTCATCAAATTTCTGCGTTACGGTGGCAAGTTGTGGAACAGGTCACTGTTCACATGAATGAAAATTTGAATTGAAAACGCTTGCTTCAACGTGAAGAGTTTTGGATTACAGAACTCGAAATATTAATACCGAAAGGTTTGAATGAACAATGTATTTCTAATGTCTTTTTGTAAGTCCTACACTATATACTGCATGCTGTTTTGAATAACTTTTAAAATTTAATGTGCACGTAACAACTATGTCTAGCTAGACTAATTACATGCAGGTGTGGAAGTCTTACTTACCTGTTCATGCTCCCAGCAGTCAATGCGCATGAATAAGGGGGTCCGCCCCTGAAATGTTGTGCCATGACTGGTGAAACTACTGCTAATGCTTTTTAATTCTGCTGCTAAATATGCTGCCATTTAGTCTTTTCAAGACGATCTGAAGTGCAATATGAATAATATGAAAAAGGAAAAATAAATCCGGAAGAATTTTCCAAAGAAATCGTGAGTTATGATTTAATCTTTCACTCACTTTTATTATTATATATGGCGTGCGACCAGCATTTGTTTGCCCTACACACGTGTTTGATTGAAGTGCCAGCCACAGAGGCCTTTGAGCTCTCATAAGTCAACCGTCAGTGTAGTACTAACAGTTAGAGATGAGCGAACTTACAGTAAATTTGATTTGTCACGAACTTCTCGGCTCGGCAGTTGATGACTTTTTCTGCATAAATTAGTTCAGCTTTCAGGTGCTCCGGTGGGCTGGAAAAGGTGGATACATTCCTAGTAAAGAGTCTCCTAGGACTGTATCCACCTTTTCCAGCCCACGGTAGCACATGAAAGCTGAACTAATTTATGCAGGAAAAGAAGTTTGTGACGAATCGAATTTACTGTAAGTTTGCTCATCTCTACTGACAGTGTATAGTGTGCATCAATACAGATCATAATAATCAGAAAATCACAGCTTCAAGTCCACCGTGCGGTTTAGCTAACCTTATACTTTAATAGTTCGGACATTTACGCATGTTATTTAAAATATAGAAAAAGGGGGGTGATTCAAACTTTTATTAGAGGGGGGGGGCTTCTTCACATTTATTCTCTTTTTTTTAAACACTTTAATTTTCTTTTGATAGCATAGCATTGACCAGCGTTACCATGGTAACTGGAGCCATGATCATGGCCTCCATGTTTGCCAGCCACAGAGGCCTTTGAGTGCAGTACTGACAGTGTATAGTATGCATCAGTACAGATCACAATAATCAGAAAATCACAGCTTCAAGTCCCCGAGGGGACAACATTTTTTTAAAATAAAATGTTTTAGACAAAAAATTACATTTAAACCAAAAATTTGCCATTTTTACTTATATTATCACTAAAATGTAAAATATTAGGCATTGCCGCACTATAATGTTATTTATTCTTAAACAACGTTATAGGGAAGAAAAACATACCATAATTGATAATTGGAAAGAAAGAAAGAAAGAAAACTTAGAATATATCCTCTCATATATACAGCACCCCCAAAAAAATAAGCCCTTAAATAGCTCTGTTGGTTGAATTTTGTTTATTTTTTAAGTGATTTTGTTTTGAAAAGTAAGGAAAACATCAAACGACTATAAAACAATATAGAAAAAATTAGTTAACCTTCTAAGCCCTCTCACATCTTTAAAATATAAAAGGACATAAACCAAATGATGCCAACATAAAGTAAACATATTGCAAATACAATTGCAAACATTTTCAGAATCATTAGGATAAGTTAAAACATCCCAAAGTTATTACCACATAAAGTGAGACAGGTTAAATAATAAATAAATAAATTGGGCTCCAGCCTTGCTTTGTACTTCATCAGGGTTTCATCAATGCAGATATTCTTTTTGGGTGTATAGGCCTCTGGAAACCTGATGGCAAGGTGGGTAATCAGTCTGTAATCAGCCTGTTATATTGGGGGGGTGCTCTCTAGGGGAGCACAGGCTATTGTCACTAAAGTGCCTGAAATGGAATATCATTTCATGTCTCTGCCTAGTGATTAACCCAGCAAAAAATGGGGGTACAGCAAATGGGGTCAGTGCTTCAGTTAGAGCAAATAGAGGGCTTCTTCATGGCCTATTCACACGTACAGTATTCTGTGCAGATTTGATGCACGGATATGATGTGCAGGATTTTCTGCTGCAGATTTCAATGTAAACTGAATGACTCAATACAGCTTCTAATCCTGCACATCAAATCTGTACGTGTGAACAGACTGTAAAGGGGTATTCCAGGAAAAAACTGGCTTCAGAAAGTTAAACAGATTTGTAAATTACTTCAATAAAAAAAGCATAATTCTTCCAGTTAGTTATCAGCTGCTAAAGTTGAGTTGTTCTTTTCTTTCTGACAACAGAGCTCTCTGCTGACACCTCTGTTTAAACTGTCCAGAGCAGGAACAAAACCACATAGCAAACCTCTAATGCTTCGGACAGTTCCTGAGACAAGCAGAGGTGTCAGCAGAGAGCACTGTTGTCAGAATGAAAAGAACAACTCAACTTCAGCAGCTGATAACTACTGGAAGGATTACGATTTTTTAATAAAAGTAATTTACAAATCAGTTTAACTTTCCGGAGCCAGTATATATATATATATATATATATATATATATATATATATATATACCTATTTATCTATCTATATATATCTATATATATATATATATATATATATATATATGTTTTTTTTTCTGGAATAACCTTTTAATAATGCCCATTAGGAATTCTAGCACATCAGTTGGGGTTCATGGCTTTTTTGTAAAAAAAAAAAAAACTGGATTAGCAGCATTGAACTGCTGTGCATAAAAATTAGATTGGGAGACAATGTCCCTTAATATATCATTTCCCAAAATTTTTGTTACAAACTGCAAGGGGGTATATCTTTAGTCATTACTATTACTGACAGTGTTTGCAGTGAAAGGAGGGATATAAGGCATGTAATGATTAGGATTACCCAGTCCTTAGCAGCACTGTCAGTCACAGCAACATGTCTTCTTCTGACAGGGGGCCCAGAAGCCACAGAAACATCACTGGGTGATGTATCTGAGAACTGTCTAATGCCAAAATCTGATGCTATGTCAGTAGCCTCAGAGTCTCCAGCAAGGAAGGCATAAGCCTCTTCAGTAGTATACATGCGGAATCACATTATTTTGTGATGTACAGTTTGATCTATGGCAATATAGAAGTTAAGAGCTTTTGGGATTCACTAACTCAGAGATGACCTATGGCAATGAAGGGGTTAAGATCAATGATCTAAGGCAATAAAAGGGTTAAGATCAGGGATCTACAATAATGAAGGAGTTAAGATCAATGATCCATGAGTTCAATAGCTCTTAGAGGGCTCAAAAGAGGGTTTCATTAATTCCCTTTACCCCTGATACTACAGATCTGTCTCTCCCTCATAAAAATGCAGTGAGGAGAGGGGGCAGATCTATGGTAATTTGTGTCAATATTTAAGAACTAGTGACTCTGATCAGGGCAATGCGGGACACTATGTACACTTATGAGGGCACTGGATTGGGTGGAGCTGTATGCTCCTGCCAATAACAAAAAGCAGCTTCTGCTCTGCCAGGGGAAAGGCAGTACCATCTAGGAAGATATTTGCACCAGGCAGCTAAGCATTTCTGCGATTGGTGTAGGTCTTATTTTCCTGTGTTTTCCTGAAAGAATCACTTGATGTCTTTTGGAGCTACTGCAAAGTATAGAATTCTTCATTCTATCATATATTCATATATATATATATATATATATATATATAACTCAATGTGTGTGCGTGTATGTGTGTATGTGTGTGTATGTGTGGTATGTGTTTGTGTATGTATGTGTGTATATGTTCCAGCATCACATCCAAACGGCTAAAGAATATTAACATAAAACTTGGCACACATGTTACTTATATGTCAACAACAAACATAGGATAGGTGATTTAACCCTTAGTCACCCCAATTTGCCGGGGTCGGGGTTTTTGCTTAAAGTCCCATACAAGTCTAGGGGAAATATATGTTACTGCATAACTTCCAAACGGCTGAAGATATTTCGATAATACTTGGTCACATGTTACTTATATGTCCACTTAAAATATAGGATAGTTAATTTAACCCTTAACTACCCCCATTTGTGAGGGTTGGGTTTTTTGTTTAAAGTCCCATGCAAATCCATGGGAAATGTATGTTCCCACATAACTTCTGTACGGCTGGAGATATTTCAAACATTCCTGGTACACATATTACTTATATGTCAAATAAAAATATATGATAGTTAAATTAACCCTACACCCTTATATAAAAGATGTTTTTTTGTTTCAAGTCCCATACAAGTATATGGGACTTCCATTACTTTACTCCACAAGCTCCGCATATCCTGGTGAATGGGTTAGTCCAGCTTGCAAGCCACACCCCATCTCAAAAAGACATACACACTGTTTAAGCTCCAACCCTTTTATTCTCTACCCTTTTTGTGCATTGCTTTGGCTTGAAAATCATGCCCAGTCTCACAAAGCCACATCCCCTTCTATTTTCAGCTTACAATATCTTCATTACAAATCAGTCCCCCCTGAGGACAGGATGTAAGGATGGGACATAAGGACGAGATATGAGTACAGCATATGAGGATGGAATATGAGGATGGGGTATAAGGATGGGATATGAGGTTGGGATATGAGGTCGGGATATGAGGTCGGGATATGAGGACGGAATATGAGGACGGGATATGAGGTCAAGATAGGAGGATGGGATAGGAGGACCGGATATGAGGAGGGGATATGAGGACGGGATATGAGGACGGGATATGAGATCGGGATATGATGAAGGGATTTGAGGTTGGGATATGAGGACGGGATATGAGGTCGACATAGGACCAGATATAAGGACAGGATATGAGGAAGGGATATGAGGTCGAGATAGGATGGGATATGAGGTCTGGATATGAGGACGGAATATGAGGTCAGGATATGAGGACGGAATATGAGGTCAGGATATGAGGACGGGATATGAGGTCTAGATAGGAGGATGGGATTGGAGGTCGGGATATGAGGACAGGATATGAGGTTGAGATAGGAGGTCGGGAAAGGAGGTCGGGATATGAGGTTGAGATAGGAGGTCGGGAAAGGAGGTCGGAATATGAGGATGGGATATGAGAACAGATATGAGGACGAGATATGAGGACGGGATATGAGGACGGGATAGGAGGTCAGGATAGGAGGTTGAGATATGAGGATGGGATATGAGGACGGGATATGAGGTTGGGATATGACAACAATATATGAGGATGGGATATGAAGTCAAAAGCGTCCTCCTTTGTTGATTTTCCTCCCCAACCAGGATTAGGAAGGAAAAACCGGGCAATGCCGGGTACTCAGCTTGATTTATGTAAAATAGCTGATATTGAAATATCCCTATTTACTTGTTTCTCTTCAAAGGGGTACTCCACTGGAAAACATTTTCTTTTAACACAACTGGTGTCAGGATTCGGCAGGCTGGTGGTGGATCCTCTGTGTCAGTGAGGGATTGGCGTGGACCGTACCAGAGGACCGGTTCTAAGTTGCTACTGGTTTTCACCAGAGCCCGCCGCAAAGCGGGATGGTCTTGCTGCAGCGGTAGCAACCAAGTCGTGTCCAACCTCACTGACTGCTGAGACTGGCGTGGTACAGGAGGACTAGACAGAGGCGAGGTCAGACATAGCAGAAGGTCAGGGCAGGCGGCAAGGTTCGTAGTCAAGGGCAACGGCAGAAGGTCTGGAAACACTGGTAAGGGCAAATACAAAACACTTTCACTAGGCACAAAGCAACAAGATCCGGCAAGGACAGGAAGGGGAAGTGGGTTTTTATATACAAGGAGCAGGGAAGCTAATTGACACTGATTGGGCCAGGCACCAATTAGTGGTGCACTGGCCCTTTAAATCTTAGAGAGCCGGCGCATGCGCCCTAGAGAGCTGGGCCGCGCGCGCCGGGACTGAGCAGACAGAGGACGGGGCAGGTGAGGAGATTGGGATGCGACCCGCGGGCGGGCGCGTCCCGCTACGCGGATCGCATCCCCGCCGGTGACACTAGTGCAGTGCTCCCGGTCAGCTGGTCTGACCGGGGCGCAGCACGGAGACATACGCCGTGAGCGCTCCGAGTAGGAGCAGGGACCCGGAGCGCTCGGCGTAACAACTGGCACCAGAAAGTTGAACAGATTTGTAAATAACTTCTATTAAAAAATCCCATTCCTTCCAGTACTTTTTAGATGACATATACTACTGAGGAAGTTCTTTTCTTTTTGAATTACCTTTTTGTCTGACAAAAAGCTCTCTGCTGACACCTCTGTCCATTTTAGGAATTGTCCAGAGCAAAAGAGGTTTGCTATGGGGATTTGCTCCAACTCTGAACAATTCCTAAAATGGACAGAAGGGTCAGCAGAGAGCATGTTATCAGACAGAAAGGACAGTCAAAAAGAAAATAACTTACTCTGTAGTATACAGCAGCTGATAAGTACTGAAAGGATTAGGATTTTTTAATAGAAGAAATTTACAAATCTGTTTAACTTTCAGGCACCAGTTGACTCAAAAGAAAATGTTTTCCAGTGGAGTATCCCTTTAAGAGTCTATGCCTTTTTCTGTGCTGCATACACTTATGCAAACATAGACTTTATTTGTTTTTGATCTTGCATTTAAACAGGTCGCACCTCTAGCTGTGTGTATGCATGTATTGGCATGTTATATGACACCGTTTAGGATGCATTTAAAATTCAAGTGTACACTGCAGTAGGGCCTGGCTATACTGTGTCTTGCCTGTAAGGTAATGTATATATGACATTTATTGTATTATATTAACATTGTATTAGGGGTCAGATTGATTGTATTGTTTTCTTAATCCTTTCTCCTTGTAATACTTAACCTATCCCTGATCCGTGGTTCTGTTCACCTGTTATCCTCCTTATTAGGCAGGCTTGGTGCACGGGCGGAGGCCTAGGAGCACCCTGACATCACCAGCAGTGAAGTCAGAGTGCTCCTGGAGCGCCATCTATGCACCAAGCCTGCTGGTTGAACGAGGAAGATAACAGGCAAACAGGACCATGGAATGAGGATAGGTAAGTATGGTTATCATCATTGTCACCCACACTACATGCATGTATCAACAGGTTAGTGCGGATCACAATGTTGACAGATTCCCTTTCAATATAATTAGTATATATATATATATATATATATATATATATATATATATATATATACATATATATATATATATATATATATATATATATATATATATATACACATGGATAATCCATTATATATACTACTCTCAGTTTTTTTATTTTGGCATCTATCAAGGAGTGAAATATACTGTATAGGATAGAAAGTATCGAAGCTAATGTGTCAAAAGCAGAAAAAAAGACAAGCATAAGGATTTGAGTAACTCTGACAAGGGAAAAATTGTGATTGCAAGAGGGTTTTGAATATACAGTGGTTTCAACCTACAAAAAGGGATCCCAGGAAGGAATACTGTTGAACTGATTTACAGTAGATGGAGATTGAAGGCTATCTAGGTTGGTGTAATCCCACAGAAAAATTACTGTAGTACAAAATGGTGAAAAAAAGAGTTACTGTCAGCTAAAATACAAAGGTGTCAGAAAAGACAGTATATCATAGTTTTCTGCATATGAGACTGGATAGCTGCCAGAGTACCCCTGTAACTACACAGGGCAATAAGCATCAGAAGGGTGTGTATGTGTCACATAATTATAAAAGAGATTAGAGATTAGCCAATCGAAGCTGACAAACCCGAATTTGTTACGAATTTCAGGAAATATTCGATTCACAACAAATGCGAATATTGTAGCGATTCTATCGAACAAATTGCTTAATTAAACTCCATTTACTGCGGTGCAAGCTCCAGGGCATCTAAAATGGCGGATCCACATGTCAGTATATGGGGCAAGGAACGCCGGGAAGGCGGGAAGGCAAGGCGGGAAAGGAAGTAGGCGGGATGACCCTGAATCACATGCAGGATGCAGCCTATCAGCAGCCAGTCACTGTATATAATCGGCAGCCATATTCCGGCTCCCCACTTCATTACAATACACTGCAGAAGGATCATGGGATGCAGAGCCTGTGTGTGTGTGTGTTACAGCAGAGAAAAGCACAGTCCAGCAGCATTTAACATCCTCCTAGTCCCATCAGCGTTCTTGTGGATGGAGAGAATTGTTTTTGTCACTGAAAAGGATTTTTACTGCAGCTGCAGGCATTCACCTCCCAATCACTTTCTTTGGCATAGTATTACAGAGAGGGGCAGATAGCTGTGTGTTGCCTCATACATTTCAACAAACTGCCTCAACTACATAAACCTTAGCAGAGGAGGCAGGAATAATTTTTCAGCGCAATCTCTGTGTCTTTGTTCCACAACAAATCATCTGCTGGTTATACTAGTCTGTAGGTGGTATAATACACAGCAGTCCATTTCTAATAGTCTTTGACAGAGTGCAATTTTATGTTTAGTACACAGCTTTTTTTGGCTGCAGCACTGTTGTGTACTGCTGGTGTTTTACAAAAATAGTTTTTTTAAGGGTACTGTAGCACATTTTTCTGCCCTCATCAGTGCATACCGCATACGTACATCTAAGTATTGCACTAATTTGAACCTGTTAATCTGTCAAGGGCCTACATACTGTGAAAGGACAGACTAAAGTAATCACCGGCTGGTGTTTTACAAAAATACAGAGTTTTTAGGAGTATTGTAGCACATTTTTCTGCCCACACAAGTGCATACCGCACATATACATATGAGTAGTGTACTATTTTTACCTGTTAATCTGTCAAGGGCCTACATACGGTGAACATCCAGGCACAAGTACTCACTGGCTTGTGTTGTACTCAGATACTTTTTTAAGTGTACTGTAGAGCATTTTTCTGCCCTCATCAGTGCATACCGCATATGTACATCTGAGTAGCGTACTATTTTGTACCTGTTAATCTGTCAAGGGCCTAGATACTGTGAAAGGCTGCAAAAGTGCACACCTGCTGCTGTTCTAGACAAATACTGTTTTAAGCGTAGTGAAGCGTATTGTTCTCCCCTCATATACACACTAAGTATGTCTGGCAGAGAAGTGCCAGGACGTGCACAGAGGAGTGGCAGAGGCCTAAATCCTTCAGGCAGAGGTCACTGCAGACTACAGCCGAGTGGCAGCAGGAGTCGCATCAAGAGGCCGGAGCTCCCGTTATCTGCTAGCGGTCATGTCTCGACCAGCAACCATAGATTGGTTAACACTGCCATCCACTTAATCACAAGTGACATCTGACACCCCCAGTCAACAGTAGGTGGGTTCATCAGACACAACCCCCAGTTGGCATGGCCAGGGAGCAGTCCCTGTCCTCCCATTGCCTCTGTTCTATGCTGTTCCCTCCCCTACAGAAGTATATTATGCTGTGGGTTTAGCTCCACTATTCACTGAGAACGATCTAATAGAGGACAGTCAGCAGCTACTGCCCAGCCAAGAAGGGGATGAGACACCCGCTGCTTCCTCCATTAGGCGGGCAAGTAGTGATTAGGAGAGTGACGTGGGAGGCGGTGTTGCCAGGGTTCTGGGTCCTGAAGCAGACACTGTTGAGGAACCTGAGGAGGACATCAGTGACATGCAGACACTTGTTGATGATGATGAAGCTGATCGCAATTGGAAGCCGGGTGCAGAAGGGGCTCCATCATCATCAGGAGAAGAGAGTTGCAGGTTGCCCATGAGGCAGCAGCTGAGCCAGCAAGGTAGTAGCATGGTTGGCAGTCAGCATGGTGGCAGAAGTGGAAATTCTGAAGAAAAACTTGCCCGGGGAGACCACCTGCTTCGCGGCAGCCTACCTTCCCGGGAGGTAGTGGAACAGGGGTTCCTGGAGATGGCAGCAGTAGCAGTCAATTATTGCGGACTGTTGGTGGGAAAATCAGCTACTCGGCGGTGTGGGAGTTTTTCATCAAGCATCCGGAGGAGGTTCAGATAGCCACATGCAAGATATGTCGGCAGAAGGTGAAGCGTGGCCAGGGTCCCAATGTCGACACCACGGCCCTGCGTCAAAACATGCTTGACCACCATAAAGCGGCCTGGGATAACCGTGGCTCCGATGTTGCGGTCCAGCCTTCGGCATCACCCAGTGGCACACCGCTCCCTCTTTCAGCCAGCCAAGGCTCCACCACCTCAGCCGAAGGGAGCTGTGTGTCATACCCTCCTTCTGTTGGTCCAGATGCTCCTGCTCCTCCTACTTTTAGTCAGCCATTCTGACAACAATCCATCGGTAAAAAATGTCGGAGAGACAAGAGTATGCGCCTACTCATCCAATGGCGCAGAAGCTGAATGTTCGCCTATCCAAGTTGCTGGTGCTGCAGTCCCTTCCTTTTCAAGTGGTGGACTCTGCACCTTTCAGAGAACTGATGGCTTGTGCCGAGCCAAGGTAGAGAATTCCAAGCCGTCATATATTGCAAAGAAGGCAGTATCAGCCCTGCACAATTTTGTGGTCCAGTCCGGTGTGTACCAAAGTGACTACGGTGCCATCGTCCATCCTCTCGCAGGTGTGAATTGGGTGGCCCCTTGTGCTCACCTTCCACTGCCATGGCTGCTGGGGAGGGCTGGGGCGGCAGGAGCAGTACCAGCTCAATCATTAGCAGCCTGAGTCTTTGAGTCGCTGATGAGTAGCTTTTTTCACCTGCATAGTGAAACAACTCATCAGCAGCAGGTATACCTGGAGCAGGACCTGAACCAGCAGGTGGTGGCATACCTTGACATGCCCATGCCAACACACCTTGAAGATCCGCTGGACTTCTGGGAAGCCAAACTTGATTTGTGACCGCAACTAGCAGAGTTTTCCCTGAAAAAGCTAACCTGCCTGGCCAGTAGTGTGCTACCAGAGTGGGTGTTTAGTGCGGCGGGGCCATAGTCACCCCAAGGAGGACTTGTCTGTCCACGAAAAATGTGGA
Source organism: Hyla sarda (assembly GCF_029499605.1). Classification (NCBI taxonomy): domain Eukaryota; kingdom Metazoa; phylum Chordata; class Amphibia; order Anura; family Hylidae; genus Hyla; species Hyla sarda. The sequence goes on from NC_079192.1 coordinate 245,784,624, forward strand.
GAGACTGGCCTTTGTGAAGAGGAATCAGGCATGGATCAGCCAGGATTTCCAACCACCATTGCCTGATGCATGAGAGTAGATTGACCATGGTGCCACACCAACTGCCACTATATGGTCTCTTCTCATGCTTTAGCCAGTTCCAGTCTGTGTCATTCAGCAACTACATGGTTTAGTGATTTAGCTGGGCCTAGGAAATTACCTATATATGTTTATGGTAGCACTAGGAACCATACATCTTTAACCCCTTAAGGACTCAGGGTTTTTCCGTTTTTGCACTTTCGTTTTTTCCTCCTTACCTTTTAAAAATCATAACCCTTTCAATTTTCCACCTAAAAATCCATATTATGGCTTAATTTTTGCGTCGCCAATTCTACTTTGCAGTGACATTAGTCATTTAACCCAAAAATGCACGGCGAAACGGAAAAAAAAATCATTGTGCGACAAAATCGAAAAAAAAACGCCATTTTGTAACTTTTGGGGGCTTCCGTTTCTACGCAGTGCATATTTCGGTAAAAATTACATCTTATCATTATTCTGTAGGTCCATACGGTTAAAATGATACCCTACTTATATAGGTTTCATTTTGTCGCACTTCTGGAAAAAATCATAACTACATGCAGGAAAATTTATACGTTTAAAAATGTCATCTTCTGACCCCTATAACTTTTTCATTTTTCCACGTACGGCGCGGTATGAGGACTCATTTTTTGCGCCGTAATCTGAAGTTTTAATGGGTATGATTTTTGTTTTGATCGGACTTTTTGATCACTTTTTATTAATTTTTTAATGTTATAAAAAGTGACCAAAATACGCTTTTTTGGACTTTGGAATTTTTTTGCGCGTACGCCATTGACCGTACGGCTTAATTAATGATATATTTTTATAGTTCGGACATTTGCACACGCGGCGATACCACATATGTTTATTTTTTTTTTACACTGTTTTATTTTTTTTATGAGAAAAGGGGGGTGATTCAAACTTTTATTAGGGAAGGGGTTAAATGACCTTTATTAACACTTTTTTTTAACTTTTTTTTTGCAGTGTTATAGGTCCCATAGGGACCTATAACACTGCACACACTGATCTCTCATCCTGATCACAGGCGTGTATTAACACGCCTGTGATCAGCATTATCGGCGCTTGACTGCTCCTGCCTGGATCTCAGGCACGGAGCAGTCATTCGTCGATCGGACACCGAGGAGGCAGGTAAGAGCCCTCCCGGTGTCCGATCAGCTGTTCGGGACGCCGCGATTTCACCGCGGCGGTCCCGAACAGCCCGACTGAGCAGCCAGGATACTTTCAGTTTCACTTTTGAAGCGGCGGTCAGCTTTGACCGCCGCTTCTAAAGGGTTAATACTGCACATCGCCGCGATCGGCGATGTGTGGTATTAGCCGCGGGTCCCGGCCGTTGATTAGCGCCGGGACTGACTCGATATGATGCGGGATCGCGGCGCGATCCCGCTTCATATCGCGGGAGCCGGCGCAGGACGTAAATATACGTCCTGCGTCGTTAAGGGGTTAATGGAAATTTCCAAATTCATCTTTTATTCTTAGAGATTGTGAGGCCATATTGTCTCCTCATCTGCCGCCAACTCCAGGCTGTGGCATTCAGACACTATATGGTCTTCCCATGCTGCTACAAACTCCATGCTGTGTCATTAAGCCACTATATGGTCTCCTCATACTGATGCCACCTCCAGGCTGTCTCATTCAGCCACTAACTGGTCTTCTCATGCTTCAGCCACCTCATGGCTGTGCCATTCAGCCACTATATGGTCTCCTCCTACAAATGCCACCTCCAGGCTCTGTCACTGTGCTGCCATGTGACATGTGACTCCTTGTTACATTTGGTCCTTTGTAGGCACACGCCGGGGCCCGGGACACTAAAACTTGGGAGTTAAAAGTTCAAATTTAAAAATCACAAATTTCAATGGTCTCCTCATGTTTCTGCCAACTCCAAGCTGTGCACTAGCTACCCTAAATTTTCAATCTAAATTCTTCTTTTTTTCTTAGGGATTGTGAAGCCCTGGTGTCTACTCCTGCTGCTGGTGCCAATGCCAGGCTGTGCCATTCAGACACTATATGGTCTCCTCATGCTTCAGCCAACTCCTGGCTGTGTCATTCAGGTCATATATGGTTTACTAATGCTGCTTGGCCTTGGTCTGGGAATAAAAACGTTGTTATGGTAGCACCAGCTACCCAAAATCTTCAGTTTAAATTTCAGAATTCAATTTTAATCTTAGGGATTGTGAAGCCCTAGTGTCTACTCATGCTGCTGCCAACTCCAAGCTGTGCCAGCGGTCCCTGCTCCTCCCCGGAGCGCTTGTGGCGTTCTCCCTTCTGCAGCGCCCCGGTCAGACCCACTGACCGGGAGCGCTGCACTGACATTCGCGATGGGGATGCGATTTGCATAGCGGGACGCGCCCGCTCGCAAATCACATCCCAAGCCACTTACCCGTCCCGGTCCCCAGCTGTCATGTTCTGGCGCGCGCGGCTCCGCTCTCTAGGGCGCGCGCGCGCCAGCGCTCTAAGATTTAAAGGGCCAGTGCACCAGTGATTGGTGCCTGGCCCCATCAGTCCAATTAGCTTCCACTTGCTCCCTGTCCATATAACCTCACTTCCCCTGCACTTTCTTGCCGGATCTTGTTGCCTTGTGCCAGAGAAAGCGTTTAGTGTTGTCCAAAAACTGTGTTCCAGATCTCCTGCTATCCTCATTGACTACGAACCTTGCCACCTGCCCTGACCTTCTGCTACATCTGACCTTGCCTCTGCCTAGTCCTTCTGTCCCACGCCTTCTCAGCAGTCAGCAAGGTTGAGCCGTTGCCGGTGGATACGACCTGCTTGCTACCGCCGCAGCAAGACCATCACGCTTTGCGCGGGCTCTGGTGAAAACTAGTAGCAACCCTAGAACCGGTCCACCGACACGGTCCACGCCTATCCCTCGCTGACACAGAGGATCCACATCCAACTAGCCGAATCATAACAGGCACTATATGGTCTCCTCATGCTTCAGCCGACTCCCGGCTGTGTCATTCAGGCAATATATGGTTTACTAATGCTGCTTGGCCTGGGTCTGGGAAAAAAATGTTGTTATGGTAGCACTAGCTACCCAAAATCTTCAGTTTAAATTTCAGAATTAATATTTTAATCTTAGGGATTGTGAAGCCCTAGTGTCTATTCATGCTGCTACCAACTCCTGGCTGTGTCATTAAGCCACTACATGGTCTCCTCATGCTGCTAACACCTCCACACTGTGTCATTCAGCCACTATATGGTCTCCTCATGCTTCCAACACCTCCACGCTGTGTCATTCAGCCACTAGATGGTCTCCTCATGCGGCCAACACCTCCACGCTGTGTCATTCAGCCACTATATGGTCTCCTCATGCTTCAGCCACATCCAAGCTGTCATTCAGCCACTATATGGTCTCCTCATGCTGCCAGCACCTCCACACTGTGTCATTTAGCCACTACATGGTCTCCTCATGCTGCCAACACCTCCACGCTGTGTCATTCATCCACTACATGGTCTCTTCATGCTGCCAACTCCTCCACCCTGTGTCGTTCAGCCACTATATGGTTTCCTCATACTGATGTCCCCTCCAGGCTGTTTCATTGTGCCGTGATTCTAAAAGCATGTCATACTGAATAACAGTATTATTTCACTACCCCAGCACACTCCATATGCGTGTTAGAACACAGCAAAGTGTTCTACACCCCTATTGAGGCTCTCTGTAGGCCAGAAATAGACGTTTTTAATATAGATTCAACGCAAATAAATTCAGGTCGAACCAAATTTTTTCAAATCTAATTTTTCAAAAGTTCGCTCATCTCTAGAAGAGATGGCACCAGATTGAACTATAGGGAGAAGAAAAGCTGGCGGAGGCAGTGTTATGATCTGGGCAATGTTCTGCTACAAAACCCATGGTCTGGCCAGAAGTAAGTTATAGGGGTACCCCGACCAATGACGGCCGTCACGTCCCCTCCCATAGACTTGCATAGCAGGGGTGATGTTACATAGGGGCAGAGTCATGACGTCAGGATACTCCAGCCCCGTGGTCTCCACCCGGCTGTTTGTGAGCTGGCACCGCGGTGTGCAGCTCAAACAGGTGGGTGGCAAATACAAAATTGTGAGGGTCCCCAGCGGCGGGACCCCCGCAGTGACACATCTTATCCCCTATCCTTTGGATAAGATGTCTCAGGGCCGGAGTACCCCTTTAAAAATGTATTGGATTTGGTTCCGAATTTCACTCAACAATTTGATTCAGTAGAATCTTAACTTTTTGTCATTTGTTTCAGGCAATTTGCTTATACAGGAGACAAGACTCCAGTCAAAGACTCCTATAACTGTGACCTAGAGATAAGCAGTGAAGCTGTATGCATCACAACTTCCACTCTTTAGAACAAACCTAAGACATCTCAATGGAGTGCCATGGAATTTTCTATGAGTAGCTTGGATGGGGAATCCTTCAAAATCCTTTAAACTGGCACTAGCTCTACTAAGAGAGTGGTTACATTACTACTCTAGAGCAAGTGGCCAAATTGTGATTTGTTCTTTCCAAATGAATGTTCTTTAGACAAATTGTAGAACCCTAGGGCTGTCCTCAGGTGGACCTAATGGCTATCCTGAGAACTTAAATGTGACACAGTTCTACTCTCTCTTCAGGAAAGGCAAGCCTTTGAACACTCTATCCATTCATTGGACCTTTCACCCAGCATATGTATTTCCACACATCCCAATGCTCTCAAATGTTGTACAAAAAATTTTATGGAAACAAGTCATAGTGCATTTCATTTAACTTTTCTGGCCCATGAAAGCCTGGTTTCCCCTTCTGATGAGCATGAGCAAAGAGATATACTGGAAATTTTCTCAAGCATCACATCTGGATGGCCAATGCTTTACACATTTAGCCTGTCTATAGTTAAAGCGTACCTATCATATCACATATAAAAAGTTATATTTTACTCAATACCTCGTGTCCCTCTCTTGCCCTCACTGTACATGACTAAACTTCCACTCTTACTGTGAGTCACTGAGCTTTCAGCTGTCCTTCTCATGTAATCTCCTTCCTACTGGGGTGACACACTATAACAAACTCCCTTCCCATGTTATCTCATTACTACTGAAGTGACACCCTGTATCAAACCTCCTTCTCATGTAATCTCATTACTACTGGGGTGACACTTTGTAACAAACCTCCTTCTCATGTAATCTCCTTAATACTGGGGTTACACACTGTAACAAACTCCCTCCCCATGTAATCTCATTACTACTGGGGTGACACACTGTAACAAACGTCCTCCTCATCTAATCTCCTTAATACTGGGATGACACACTGTAACAAACCTCCTCCTCATCTAATCTCATTACTACTGGAATCATACACTGATAACACACAGTAACACCCCTTTCCTCATGTCATCTCCTTACTACTGGGGTCAGATATTGTAACAAATCCCCTCGCCTTGCCATCTCCTTACTACTGGGCTGGCACACTGTAACAACCCCCCCCCCCCCCCGAATCTCCTTATTACTGGGGTACATGTTGCTGTATAAGGCTGAATATGCTGTCACACTTGCTCCTTCTTCTCCTCTATGATATGCTGTGCACTGATGATGAGCTGTGCACTGAATCATTCTCCTTCTCAATGCTGCTGAGAGCTGGTGAGGTGTGAGGGGGTGTAGCTTCCTCTCAGCCAATCACAGCAGCTCACTCACTGCCTGCCCTCCTATGCTCTCTGTGTGTTCGGAGATCTTCACACAGGGAGCGCACACAGCCCCACTCCCCTCACTTCCTGTATTCCGACCGACTAGAGGACCTCTAGTGGCCACTTTCAAAGGAGCAATTTTCTAAGAGAAACTGTTGAAAAAAAAATTATGATATAGTATTAGAGATGTACTTATTTTCTATGGCTCTATTGATTTTTTTTTTTTAAATGTAGTTTTCATTACAGTGGCCATTTAAAGAAGACCTATGGCCAACCTCACAAAAAGGAGAATTTACTATCATTAAATAGATTATGGTTGCTGTTTCACACAGCTTTTTACAGTTTCTTGACATGTCCTCTTGTTACCAAGATATGGGCTTATATTTTGTCTGCCAATTTAGGAAATTGTCAAATGGGCGTGAACTTAACTTATTGATGGGAGTGAATATCAGGTGATGGGTTTGATTAAACAGGGGTGTTTATGTATTCCTAATTCACACCCCTTGTTCTATAATCACGCCCATTTACATGATATTAACACTTATTCTAAAAATTAAGTTCATGTCCATCAGACTAATTCCTTGTATTGTCAGATAAGCTATAAACCTACATATCTAAACAACAGGAGGACATTTTAAGAAACTGTAAAAATGTGTATCATCTGGGCACCCTAAGCTATTTGATGATAGAAGAATCTCATATTTTTAGTTTCGCCACAGGTCCACTTCAACAATATGGAGCTAGCTCAGGACTGCAAGTATTTTAATAGCATTTTAAAATTAAATAAAGGGTCTTCTTTACCAAAGTTCAGGTGCACTTGTTGTCTCCTACTGTCTACAATATTTGGGTTTCCTTTAAGAGGGGTTTAACAACGGCCCTTATTCTAGCAGTTTTTTTTTTTTTAGAAATATTTCACTATGGTTCAGATGATTCGGCATGTAATAACCCTATTCCAAAACAAGATCTTTCTCTCATGTTGAACATAATTCTGTAAAGCACCATCTTGCCTCTCGAATCAGTGGATGAGAAACATTTATTTATCAGGGTCTGTTTCGTAGTAGCCATAACTTTGTTAAAGTGGATTAGTGAGATCCAGATTCTTGCTCGTGCTACACCTGTTCTCTAGAATGCGTTACCTCGAACCCTCAGACTCAACCACATCATCCACAGTTTTAAACATGCCCTAAAGACACATCTCTTCAAGCAGGCCTATATCATTCCCTAATTGGTCTCCACTACTACCACTTTGCCCCTTTTGAGACCTCTGGGTCTTGGAGATATCCTACTCTCTATGCACTTTAGATATTCGGAGATTAGCCAGTGACTGGTTCACTCACCTGTATGTAACCTTTCCTATTTATGAAATATGGCTGGGCCATTGTATCAAAAAAGCAATGTATGCCTTCTGTCACTACCCCCTCTTCTTGTAGTCTGTAAGTTCTCGCAAGCAGCTCCTGTTTGAATAGTTAGTGTGTAATATTGTTCTGTCTGATACTTGTCCTTATTTACCCCAATATTGTAATGTGCTGCAGAATCTTTTGGCGCTATATAAATAAAATTATGATTATTATATTCTAGCTGCATCTGACCCCTTTGATTTGTCTGGTATCATAAAACAATATAAAGAATGAGCTGCCTGTCTTTGAACTTTCTCCAGCTTCACTTTGTCTGTGGTCTGACTGGTGATTTGCACAGTGGTAAAATTATTGCTTTGACCTGTGTATCTATGCCACTTTTGATACCCCCATTATGTACATGATTTGGCAGCAGCTGCCTAAAATGTTTCTGCAGTTAAATTTACTGTAGACTAACTCATAATTCGTTTTCCACATCAGTTGTCCCCAGTGTTTTTCCTTTTAATACATATTCCCTGCCTAAATATTTCCTCATTTGCCACTTCTCAGCCCAAATCTCCAACCTATCCAGATGTTTGTAACAGTGCTCTGTCCTGTATTCTGCTAACCACATTACAGAGCTTAGTATCATCTTTAAAGGTCATTAATAAATATGCTTGAAATAATAGGGCCCAGAACTGGCCCCTGCGGTACCCCACCAGTAACAGTCACCTCATCAGAGTAAGTATCATTAATAACCACCCTCTGTTTCCTATCACTGAGCCAATTACTTACCCACTTACACACATTTTCCCCAGCCCGAGTATTTTAATTTTATGTATCAACATTTTATGTGGCACCCTATTAAATGCTTTGGAAAAATCAGCATCTATCGATTCACCCGGGTCCAGTCTTGAGATCACCTCCTCATAAAAGCTGATCGGGTTAGTGTGACAGGATCGATCTCTCATAAACCTATGCTGATATAGAGACATACATTGTTTTCATTAAAGTACTTCAAAAGAGCATCATTTAAACAATTTACAGACAACAGAGGCTAAACTAACAGGCCTATAATTCCCAATGTCACTTTTTGACCGCTTTGTAAATATTGGCACCACATTTACTAAGTCTGTGCCACTTATCTTTTTTATTAAGTGGCACAGACTTCTTCCTGGTTTACACAGATGACATGAAATGGAGAGTTTACCATATAGATGTGTACCTGCATTTCATCTGCCATTTTCTTTTCTTTTGTGAACACAGTGAAGAAAAATGTGTTTGATATATATATATATATATATATATATATATATATATATATGTATATATGTATATATATATATATATATATATATATATATATATATATATATCAGTGTTTCCTCATTGCCCTCTATAATTTCAACCCTTATTACTTTTTAACCCCTTAAGGACACATGACATACTGGAACGTCATGTGTTCGCTCCCGATCTGTAACGCGGGGCCACATTATAGCGGGTCGGGCCCGGCCTCTAACAATAGCCGGGACCCGTGGCTAATAGCACGCGGCATTGATCGTGGTGCCTCGCGCTATTAACCCTTTAGACGTGGCGTTCAAAGTTGAATGCCGCGTCTAAAGTGAAAGTGAAACCATGCCGGTTAGCTAAGGGAGCTGTTCGGGATAGCCGCAGTGAAATCGCTGTGAAAACAGCTTACAGGACAGCTGGAGGGTCTCTACCTGCCTCCTCGCTGTCTGATCGCCGAATAACTGCTCAGTGCCTGAGATCCAGGCATGAGCAGTCAAGTGGCAGAATCATCTGTCACTGGTTTCCTATGAGAAACCAGTGATCAATGTAAAAGATCGGTGTGTGCAGTGTTATAGGTCACTATGGGAGCTATAACACTGCAAAAAAAGTGAAAAAAAAAAGTGAATAAAGATCATTTAACCCCTTCCCTAATAAAAGTTTGAATCACCCCCCTTTTCCCATAAAAAAAACACAGTGTAATTAAAGATAAACATATATGGTATTGCCGCATGCGGAAATGTCTGAATTATAAAAATATGTGGTTAATTAAACCGCACGGTCAATGGCGTACGCGCAAAAAAATTCAAAAGTCCAACATAGTGTATTTTTGGTCACTTTTTATATAATGAAATAATGAATAAATGAATAAAAAGAGCTCGATAAGTCCTATTAATGCAAGAATTGTACAGTTAAAAACTTCAGATCACGGCGCAAAAAATTAGTTCTCATACCGCCCCATACACAGAAAAAAGAAAAGTTATAGGGGTCAGAAGATGACAATTTTAAACGTATATATTTTCCTGCATGAAGTTATGATTTTTTCCAGAAGTACGAGAAAATCAAACCTATATAAATAGGGTATCATTTTAATCGTATGAACCTACAGAATAAAGATAAGGTGTCATTTTTACCGAAAAATTTACTAAGTAGAAACGGAAGCCCCCAAAATTTACAAAACGGCATTTTTTTTTCCAATTTTGTCTCACAATGATTTTTTTTCCGTTTCACCTTAAATTTATGGGCAAAATGACTGACGACATTACAAAGTAGAATTGGTGGCGCAAAAAATAAGCAATCATATGGATTTTTAGGTGCAAAATTTAAAGAGTTATGATTTTTTAAAGGCAAAGAGCAAAAAATGAAAATGCAAAAATGGAAAAAACCCCGGTCCTTAAGGGGTTAAAGCAGTTTTCGTTTTATCCTTTTTTTTACTATTTATTAAATTAAAGAACAATTTGGGGTTAGTTTTTCTCTCGTTAGCAATGAGTCTCTCTGTCGCCCGTTTTGCTGCTTTTATATGTTTTTTACATATTCAATTTTTTCCCTATAATTTTTAACACTTCTTTACTGCCTTCCTGTTTTAGTATCTTAAAAGCTCCCCTCTTTATATCTGTATTCATCCACAGTGACTTTCTCCGGTTTATGAGCCTTATATTCTCAGAACTTATGTACTTCATACATTGAAAATGTAAGATGAATCCAACAAACTCGAGTTCAGCATGAACGGAAATGTTTGTTTTGGAGCTAAGGCAAACTTTTGGCCAGTTCACTTAAACCGAACCTAGTAAAATGGCATTGGTACCATGTGAGAAGCAAGGAGGAATACATGTCATCAGGTCATCAAGAATACCTTGCAAGTAGCATGAAAGATCACATGACCTGAGGGAAGCCAGTTGTCTTGCAAAAAGGAGGAAGGATGACCTGACCTTAGGGAAGCCAATAATGTCTTATATACAGTTCCTAGCCAATCAGTATGCAGTATAGGGGTGGGTCAGAGGTATCAGAAAAGCCTATGCAGACAACTATAGTGGCCGCATCAGGGAGAGCAGCTGTAAGGGCATATCTTTGTAAGAACACACAGTGTAATCTACTACATTATTCCAAAGCAATGTACAGAAAAAGCTGTATAGGAGCCCCGAAGATGCACGAGTGCTGTACTAGGTAAGTCTATGTAGTGCAAGACCCATTACAATTTAATGGCACACAGTCGTGCACTAAGTATAGTTTCATAAGAGACCAGCACGAGGCTCCAGCACAGAGTGTGTATATAGCATTTGCAGGGACTAGGAGAAATTGTATTTTGAGTGCAATTTAAGAAAAAACTACAAAACAAGAGCAAACAAAAAAAAAACACACACACATACACACACATTACTAATGTGCTATGATTCTGCACAACTGTCCTGAGATGACTGAGAAATAGTCAACCAGTCCATAAGATGAACCCACTTAGCAAGGATCTGTGCTTGTCTTGGGGGCCAAATGACTATGTTGTGAGATTACCATAACACTGTGGCTATATGTGACCCGGCATTCAGGTGCATGCTGCTACGGCAGACAAACACAAGTGAGAGAATTACAGTAGCACACTGCTAGCACAATGAAATATATGAAATATGTGAAATATGATATACTATATTGCTATAGTGAAATTGAGGATCTTAGCTTACCATTTGGCCAAATAGCATGTACCATCCCACCACGATAAGGTGACCTCATTGGGATGGACCCTAGGAATATGCCTCTGATCATTCAGTTACCAGGCTTGAAATGTCTGAGACATTTCAAAGAAGATGGCCGAAACACAGTACATAGGGTTTTATCAGCCTCTCACTCCCACTACAATGTTGTCTCCTGACTGGTATTTGAGCTGTATTTCACATAATGACGACAATGATTGGCTAACCTGTGATCATGTGATCTTGCTGCTAGCTCCAAGGTATGCTGGGCTACACTGACATCATCTCAGGGTTACTTCCTTGTCCTTGTATTCAGGCTTTAACCCCTTAAGGACTTAGCCCTTTTTCACCTTAAAGGGGTATTCCGCCCCTAGACATCTTATCCCCTATCCAAAGGATAGGGGATAAGATGTCAGATCGCCGTGGTCCCGCTGCTGGGGACCCCTGGGATCCCCGCTGCGGTACCGCGCTATCATTACAGCACAGAGCGAGTTCGCTCTGCACGTAATGATGGGCGGTACAGGGGCCGGAGCATCGTTACGTCACGGCTCCACCCCTCGTGATGTCATGGCCCGCCCCTTTCAATACAAGTCTATGGGAGGGGGCGTGGCGGTTGTCACGCCCCCTCCCATAGACTTGCATTAAGGGGACGGGCCGTGATGTCACGAGGGGCGGCGCCATGACGTCACACTGCTCCGTCCCCCGTATCGCCCGTCATTACGCACAGAGCGAACTCGCTCTGTGCTGTAATGATAGCGCGGTGCCGCAGCGGGGATCCCGGGGGTCCCCAGCAGCGGGACCGCGGCGATCTGACATCTTATCCCCTATCCTTTGGATAGGGGATTAGATGTCTAGGGGCGGAATACCCCTTTAAGGACTCGGCCTTTTTTTGCAATTCTGACCACTGTCACTTTAAACATTAATAACTCTGGAATGCTTTTAGTTATCATTCTGATTCCGAGATTGTTTTTTCGTGACATATTCTACTTTAACATAGTGGTAAAATTTTGTGGTAACTTGCATCCTTTCTTGGGGAAAAATCCCAAAATTTGATGAAAAATTTGAAAATTTTGCATTTTTCTAACTTCGAAGCTCTCTGCTTGTAAGGAAAATGAATATTCCCCCCAAAAAATTTTTATTCACATATACAATATGTCCACTTTATGTTTGCATCATAAAATTGACATGTTTTAACTTTTGGAAGACATCAGAGGGCTTCAAAGTGTAGCAGCAATTTTCCAATTTTTCACAAAATTTCCGAACTCACTATTTTTCAGGGACCAGTTCAGGTTTGAAGTGGATTTGAAGGGTCTTCATCTTAGAAATACCCCATAAATGACCCCATTATAAAAACTACACCCCCCAAAGTATTCAAAATTACATTCAGTCAGCGTTTTAACCCTTTAGGTGTTTCACAGGAATAGCAGCAAAGTGAAGGAGAAAATTCACAATCTTCATTTTTTACACTCGCATGTTCTTGTAGACCCAATTTTTGAATTTTTACAAGGGGTAAAGGAGAAAATTTATACTTGTATTTGTAGCCCAATTTCTCTCGAGTAAGGACATACCTCATATGTCTATGTAAAGTGTTCGGCGGGCGCAGTAGAGGGCTCAAAAGCGAAGGAGCAACAAGGGGATTTTTTCTGAAATGGTTTTTGGGGGGCATGTTGCATTTAGGAAGCCCCTATGGTGCCAGAACAGCAACAAAAACCCACATGGCATACCATTTTGGAAACTAGACCCCTTGAGGAACATAACAAGGAATAAAGTGAGCCTTAATACCCCACAGGTGTTTCACGACTTTTGCATATGTAAAAAAATAAATAAACATTTTTCACAAAAGTGTGTGTTTCCCCCCAAATTTCTAATTTTTGCAAGGGTTAATAGCAGAAAATACCCCCAAAATTTGTAACCCCATCTCTTCTGAGTATGTAGGTACCCCATAAGTTGACCTGAAGTGCAGTACGGGCGAACTACAATGCTCAGAAGAGAAGGAGTCATATTTGGCTTTTTGAGACCAAGTTTTGCTCGGGGGGCATGTCGCATTTAGGAAGCCCCTATGGTGCCAGGACAGCAAAAAAAAAAAACACAAGGCATACCATTTTGGAAACTAGACCCCTCGGTGAACATAATAAGGGGTTAAGTGAACCTTTATACCCCACAGGTGTTTTACTACTTTTGCATATGTAAAAAAAAATTATTATTTTTTTTTACCTAAAATGCTTGTTTTCCCAAAAATTTTACATTTTTAAAAAGAGTAAAAGCAGAAAATACCCCCCAAAATTTGTAACACAATTTCTCCTGAGTACAGCGATACCCCATATGTGACCCTAAACTTTTGCCTTGAAATACGACAGGGCTCCAAAGTGAGAGTGCCATGCGCATTTGAGGCCTAAATTAGGGATTTGAATAGGGGTGGACATAGGGGTATTCTACGCCAGTGATTCCCAAACAGGGTGCCTCCAGCTGTTGAAAAACTCCCAGCATGCCTGGACAGTCAGTGGCTGTCTGGTAATACTGGGAGTAGTTGTTTTGCAACAGCTGGAGGCTCCGTTTTGGAAACAGTTGCGTATCAGACGTTTTTTATTGGGGAGGGGAGGGGGGCTGTGTAGGGGTATGTGTATGTGTAGTGTTTTTTACTTTTTATTTTATTTTATTTTGTGTTAGTGTAGTGTAGTTTTTTTAGGGTACAGTCGCATGGGCGCAGGGGCGGATCCAGAGTCGAGTCTCGGGAGGGGCACTATTAGAGTATTTTGTGTTGGCGGACAGAAAACAAGATCTTGATTACGGAACTTACAATATTATTAAATGTATCATACGTCCTAACCTTGTTTAAGACTCTTAGGCCGTGTTCACTTGTCAGAATAATTGTCAAATATACCAATTGCCACAGAATGGGAAAGTGCTAAAGAAGTTTTTACCATTTAAAACTACAGCTCCCAGTATGACCTAAGCAGTGGTAAGGGGATGCTGGGAGTTGTTGTTTCACCCATCATTACTGCAGAACTTACAAGTGACTACAGCTCTAATGGGACACACACAGGAGGATACAGAATGATATCAGTGATTACAGGTGACGTCTTCTCTATAGTCTTTCCTTATTTAATTCAGATGGTACATACCGCCAGGACTTGTTCCAGCTAAATGCTCTCTCTGCAGAACTTGATGCCCAGACGTCTCCTCACTATGTCAGCGGATTCTGATCCTCTACATGAAAACAATAATCATTATAATACTGCCAAACACTGTATCCTTTGAATATAATACTGGCACATACCTTCTGAATATAATTCTGACACGCTGTACCTCCTGAATATACAACACACTGTACCCTCTGAATATAATACCACCACACACCGTACCCTCTGATTATAATACTACCACACACTGCGCCATCTAAATATAATACTACCACACACTGTGCCCTCTGAATATAGCACTACCACACACTGTGCCCTCTAAATTTAATACTAGCAAACACTGCACTCTCTGAATATAATACTACCACACACTGCACTCTCTGAATATAATACTACCACACTGTGCCCTCTAAATTTAATACTACCACACACTGCACTCTCTGAATAGAATACTACCACACACTGTACCCTCTGTATATAATACTACCACACACTGCACTCTCTGAATATAATACTACCACACACTGTGCCCTCTAAATTTAATACTACCACACACTGCACTCTCTGAATAGAATACCACCACACACTGTACCCTCTGTATATAATACTATCAAACACTGCACTCTCTGAATATAATACTACCACACACTGCACTCTCTGAATATAATACTACCACACACTGTGCCCTCTAAATTTAATACTACCACACACTGCACTCTCTGAATATAATACTACCACACACTGTACCCTCTGTATATAATACTACCACACACTACACTCTCTGAATATAATACTACCACACACTGTACCCTCTAAATTTAATACTACCACGCACTGCACTCTCTGAATATAACTTGCTGTGCAGTGCACCCTCTAAATAAAATACCCAAATGTATTGTGGCCCATAAAAAAACATACCACCCCAGAAATTCCTCATAGTCTACAATATACTTCTGAAATGCAGAACACTCTGTGCCTTCACATATAGTAATAATGCCCCATCTTGTGCCCCTACATGTAATAATTATGACCCGTCCTGTTCCCCCCACATAATAATGCCCTGTGCCCCTAACATATATTGCCCCCTGTGCTGTGCCCTTCACATATAATTCCCCGTTCTTTGCCCCTCACATATACTGCCCCATCATGCGTCCCTCACATATAATGCCCCCTGTGCTGTGCCCCTCACATATAATGCCCCCCGTGCTGTGCCCCTCACATATAATGTCCCCTGTGCTGTTCCCCTCACATATAATGCTCCTGTCATATGCCCTACACATATAATGCCCCCGTTCTTTGCCCCTCACATATAATGCCCCCATCATGCACCCCTCACAGATAATGCCCCGTGCTGTGCCCTTCACATATAATGTCCCCGTTCTTTGCCCCTCACATATAATGCCCCCATCATGCGCCCCTCACATATAATACCCCTGTCCTGTCCAGTCAGGGGGCATTATATGTGAGGGGCACAGCACAGGGGGCATTATATGTTTGGGGCACATGACGGGAGCATTATATATGAGGGGCACAGGACAGGGGGCATTATATGTGAGGGGCGCATAATGGCGCATTATATATGAGGGGCACAGGATGGGGGCATTATATATGAGGGGCGCATGATGGGGGCATTATTTGTGAGGAGCACAGGGGGCATTATATGTGTGGGGCACAGCACAGGGGGTATTATATGTGATGGGCACAGAACAAGGGGCATTATATGTGTGGGGCACAGCACGGGCATTATATGTGAGGGGAACAGCACAGGGGGCATTATATGTGTGGGGCACAGCACAGGGGGCATTATATGTGTGGGGCACAGCACAGGGGGCATTATATGTGTGGGGCACAGCACAGGGGGCATTATATGTGTGGGGCACAGCACAGGGGGCATTATATGTGTGGGGCACAGCACAGGGGGCATTATATGTGTGGGGCAAAGCACAGGGGGCATTATATGTGTGGGGCACAGCACAGGGGACATTATGTGTGGGGCACAACACAGGGGGCATTATATCATATAATGCCCCCTGTGCTGTGCCCCACACATATAATACCCCCTGTGCTGTGCCCCACACATATAATACCCCCTGTGCTGTGCCCCCCACACATATAATTTATATGTGTGGGCACAGCACAGGGGGCATTATATGTGTGGGGCATAGGGGGCATTATATGTGTGGGGGGCACAGCACAGGGGGCATTATATGTGTGGGGCACAGCACAGGGGGCATTATATCATATAATGCCCCCTGTGCTGTGCCCCACACATATAATACCCCCTGTGCTGTGCCCCCCACACATATAATTTATATGTGTGGGAACAGCACAGGGGGCATTATATGTGTGGGGCACAGCACAGGGGGCATTATATGTGTGGGGCACAGCACAGGGGGAATTATGTGTGGGGCACAGCACAGGGGGCATTATATCATATAATGCCCCCGGTGCTGTGCCCCACACATAAAATACCCCCTGTGCTGTGCCCCACACATATAATGCCCCCTGTGCTGTGCCCCACGCATATAATTTATATGTGTGGGCACAGCACAGGGGGCATTATATGTGAGCGGCACAGCACAGGGGGCCCCCCTGTCATGTGCTCTTAACATATAGTGCCCCCAGTGCTTTGCCCTGCAGCACCTCACATTAAGAATTCCACTTTCTCTCCCCCCCTAAGTTTTTAAATCCCCCTCCCCCTCCGATACAGTGCCCTTAATAGTGGCACATATTAGGTCCCCCAAATCCCCTGGGCCCTGAGCATACTCTAAGTACTTACAGTATGCTGGCCGCAGGGACGGGATTTCCGGGCGCCGGCGCGATGATGTGACGTCATCGCGCCGGCCTGCAGAGAGGATCGCATCCCCGCAGCTCACACGCTGTGTACTCACAGCGTGTGACAGCCAGGGTTAGTGAATGGTGGAGCGGAAGCTTACAGCTTCGGCTCCACCATTCTAGGGGGCGGGGGGCAGCAATCTCGGGGGGGGGGGGGGGGCAATTGCCCCCCCCTGGATCCGCCACTGCATGGGCGGGGGTTCACAGTAGTTTCTCGCTGACAGTTTGAGCTGCGGCAGAAAATTTGCAGCAGCTCAAACTTGCAGCTGGATACTTACTGTAAACCTCCGCCCATGTGAGTGTACCCTGTACGGTCACATTGGGGAGGGGGGGACATCCAGCTATTGCAAAACTACAACTCCCAGCATGCGCTGACAGACTGTACATGCTGAGAGTTTTAGTTTTGCAACAGCTGTAGGCACACTGGTTATGTATCACTGAGTTTGTGACCTAACTCAGTGTTTCACAACCAGTGTGCCTCCAGCTGTTGCAAAACTACAACTCCCAGCATATACGGTGCATGCTGGGAGTTGTAGTTTGCAACAGCTGAAGGCACACCGGTCGTGAAACACTGAGTTAGGTAAAAAAAAACTCTGAGTTTCACAACCAGTGTGCCTTCAGCTGTTGCAAAACTACAACTCTTAGCAGTCACCGACAGCCAACGGGCATGCTGGGAGTTATAGTGATGCAACCAGCAGATGCACCACTACAACTCCCAGCATGCACTTTAGCTGTTTGTGCAAGCTGGGAGTTGCAGTTATACAACAGCTGAAGGTACACTTTTCCATAGAAAAAATGTGCCTCCAGCTGTTGCAAAACTATAAGTCCCAGCATGCCCAGCTCCCGGGGTCTTCTTCACGTCCTCCGGAAGAGGGGCGGAGCGGGTTGCGGGAGTGACACCCGCAGCAGGTGCCCTGATTGGTCGGCCGGTAAACCAGCCGATGAATCAGGGCGATCGTGAAGTGGCACCAGTGCCACCTCACCCCTGCTGGCTATGGCTGTTCGGGGTCGTCAGAGACGGCCCCGATCAGCCAGTAATTCCGGGACACCGGGTCACTGCAGACCGGATTGAATTGTCCAGCGATCTGCGGACATCGCCGACATGGGGGGGCATAATGACCCCCCTGGGCTATATACGCCCTGCATTTTGAAGAGGTTAAAACACCATGTGATACTCATCCCTTTTCCCTGGTAAAGTTCGGAAGTTTGGCGATACACTTTTACTCCAAAGTTCTGAGTAAGACAGGGTTTACCAGACTTGACTTGCTTGAATCGGTAACGTTGGTTTTGTTATACTGAATTTGGTCAGTTAAAGCCTGGTTCACACTACACAATCCCCGCTGGAAAATTTCCAGCCGGAGAGTGCTGAATCAGTCGGTGCTAGGACTGCACAGAATTCGGTGAGAACATTGAGCAGGTTCAAGGTTCTGGCAGAATTATTTGATTGGAACTTTCTGTTGGAAACTCTGACCAGAAAATTCCAGTTTGAATGGGTTAACAGAAAACATGCTAACCTTCATGCAGCTAAATTTCTGACCAAAATTCCTGAGCGGAATTCCAGACTGCAGAGGCGCATCTTGTAGCTTCGGGGCCCCGATGCAAAATCTACAACAGGGCCCCATATGTCAATTATTGTACTGCTTTCTTATTGGGCAGAAGTGCTTTGGGGCCCCCTTAGGCACCAGGGCCCTGGTGTGACTGCTACCTTTGCTACCTCTATAGCTACGCCCCTGCCAGTCGGAAATTTTGTAGCGTGAACCCGGCCTTACAGTAAACTGGTAATATCCAGTAATTGTATGGCTAGTATATCTAGAAATATTGTATTATCATGCGTAGAAAATATTGGACCCTCACTTCTCCAAAATTATGAAGTGCTTTGGAATGTTATAGCGCTATATACAGTATAAATGCACAGTTGAACATAGCCTATGAAGCAGGTTTTAGTAAGACTATGTTGTCACTGTAATTTTAGTGCTTAACCCTTTAACGACACAGCCAATTTTAATCATTTTTTTTTTTTTTTTTGTTTTTATGTATTGCTCTGTTGGTTGTTTTTATGATATGCTCTTTTTATTCCCTAGGTCAATATAATTGCAACCATACCCAATATGATTACAACCATACCCAATATATATTTTTTTAAAATTTCTGTAATCTAACCCCTATAACTTCTTTTGTTTTTTCACATCAACAGGACGTGAGAGTGCATGCATAGTGCTGCCTATAGAGGAGGCAGGGGGGCACGGCAAGCCAGCTCCCTGCCTCCATTATGCCCTGTAGCGATAAGGATATCAGGAGGTAAGACTTTTAATTCATTACACCAATTTATGTAAGTGACCATTCATTGTAATGCTGTTTAGCTGAATTATAACCCAGTGTATTGGGTTTAATGGGGTGGAACAGCCTGTCAGTTTCCCTTCAATAATAAGTCCAGTAGGTTCCCCCCTCTAGTTGGATCCTGCATCATTTGGGAAGGATAATAGTCTTTAGTTATATACCCAAACCTGTTACCCTTATGAGATCCACAGGAATCCATTCTACAGTTTATACTGGGATAGGTAAAGTCACTGTGCTGTTAATTTACAGTCATCTCTTCTCTGTTTTAGGCTTGCTCAGCTGAGTATCAGCCTGCCCTATCTGGCTATTAAAAGCAGCTATCTTCACCTGCTCCTTGCCTTTGTGTATGTTCTGAATAGTGTTGCTTGCGAATATTCGCAATTCGAATTTTATTCGCGAATATCGCATATTCGCGAATTCGCGAATATTCGCGAATATAGCGCTATATATTCGTAATTACGAATATTCTTTTTTTTTTTTTTTTTTTTTTTTTTTTTTTTACAGTACACATCACAGTGATCATCCCTCTCTACTTCCAGCTTATGTGGTGTAAGAAGGCTCTAATACTACTGTGTGAGACTGGTGCGCGAATTTTCGCATATACGAAAATTTGCATATGCTAATTTTCGCATGTGCGAATTTTCGCTTATGCTATTTTTTGTATATGCAAATTTTCGCATATGATAATTTTCGCACATGCGAATATTCGCATATGCGAAAATAAAACGAGAATATTACGAATATGCGAATATTCGCGAATATGACGAATATTCGTCCATATATTCGCGAATATTCGCAAATTCGAATATGGCCTATGCCGCTCAACACTAGTTCTGAATACCAAATGTACTCCTGACTACAACTCATCTAACTACCTGCTTTTGGTTCCTGACATCTAACTTATGCTACTGGGCCATGATTCTGCAGTTTTATTATTTTAATAAAACATTTTTTATAGTTAATTGGGAGATTTATCAAAACCTGTGCAGAGAAAAAGTTGATCAGTTGCCCATAGTAACCAATGAGATGGCTTATTTAATTTTAAGATAGAAGCAATCTGATTGGTTGCTGTGGGCAACTGGTCAATGAACCCAAACCCCTCCTTCCTACACTAGTTCATTAGCCACTCTGCTGTGATATAAGGGAATAGGTAATATTTGGAAGCGCAACACAAATGCAGAACAGAAATTAATATGGAACACAGTTAAATAGAAAAAATGAATCCAGAATACTCCTTTAAGTCTGTGGGATCGGTTTGGAGTTCCCCCTATACTTTTTAGGTTAGGCACTATAGGCTAGGTGGTGTTTCTGCTGTGGATTTTAAATGGTACCTGTGACCATCAATAAAACTTACTATATTATATATTAGCCTATTTTAATTACTTTTCTAATATTCTTCTTATTGACATTTTGTAACTTTATGTGTTAAATTTACTCCTAAAAGTTCAGCCACCAGGGGCCCTCCTTCTGCTCCTGCCTGCAGTCCTGCTAATAGATGGTCTCCTGCAGCAGCCTGGCAGAGACAAAAGTCAGGAAATGCAGGTGGAACCTCAGCTCACCACAGTGTATGGAGTGTGTAGAGCTGAATATTCTAGCTCCCTTTACTGCTAATTTTACTTTCCCCTTGACCTCACCCATTAGCTCCACCCTTTGATACTTTACTACTGGGGTGACACGCTGTAACAAACCTCCTTCTCATGCAATTACCTTACTACTGAGGTGACACACTGTAACAAACCCCCTCCCCATGTAATCTCCTTACTACTGTACTACTGTACTGTGGCCCTAGGCCTTCACATCTAGTTGGCCCAACCAGGGGAGGAGGTGAAAGGAGGGGTAAGCATAATTCTAGGGTCGGTCCTGCAGGACTAAAACCCTGGATGATTGTGGAGGAATATGCTGAGGCGGTGCTGTCCTGGCTCCTCTATCCTGCTGTCACATCACATTACATACCCAGTAATAATTACTTTGAATGAGATGTGACAGCGCAGCACTATCTCTGTACATTTCTCCACAATCATCGAGGGCTCGAGCCACAGGTTGTGCCCTAATCAAGGGGGCTGTCTAGGCAGCAGCCTATTTTTCCTATAGCTAGAGCCGGCCCTGGGGGGAGTTGTTGTTTTGCAATAGCTGGAGGCACCCTGGTTGGGAAACACAGCTGTAAATTAATGATGCCTTCAGTGCATAGTGCTTAAAATTGTGCTTAACATTGGTCTGGATATTTCTGCTACCTTTTTCAGCTGCTGGGCAGAGCTTAGAGACTGTAGAGTTCAGTTAGAGTTTAGAGCCCAGAGGGGACTTTGTGGACTCAGAGCTCGTCACATTGAACTGCTCAGAGCCACAGAGCAGCGTGAGGCTAGGTTTCCACACAGGTTTCTTCTGGCGTTTTTTTTTTTTTTTTTTAAACTGCCACTGCAGTTTTTGAGCCAAAGCCAGAAGTATATTCATAAGGAATGGGAAATATAAAGGAAGGACTTATACTTCTCCTTTCTTCTGGATCCACTTCTGGCTTTGGCTCAAAAACTGCTGTGGCAGTTTTCCAAAAAACGCCAGAGAAAAACCTGTGTGGAAACCTAGCCTAAGTTAGGAAGTTCTCCCTCTTCAGAGGATGTCACGCTTGCTGGGTAATGCCCCTTCCCAGTCTTTGCAACTGACTGAGACTGAACAGAAAATACAGCACAATATCAAGGTAGAAAACTAAAAAATAATAAATAAAAATAAAGGCAGGTAATGGTTTATTATGAAGGGGGGAGTGAACTATGAGGATTAAAAATGTATCAAGATCATGATAGGTACTCTTTAATGAAATTATAATGTCTACATACTATAAATTATGGGCTGTCCCTCAGTCCAAGCAGTTCCCCCCTATAAGTTTGCAGTAGACCTTAAGTGGGATGTTTTTTCTTAGTTGTTTTAAATGTACGGTTTGGCTGTAGGGTAATGGGACCCATGTAGACAATTAAAGGGGTTATCTAGGTTTAGAAAACAGAGCTTATTTCTCTAAAAAAAAATAGCACCACGCTTTTCCTCAGGTTGTGTGTGGTATTGTGATGGATGTGGTGCTGTTTTTGTAAGATTTTTTTTCTTTTTCTGTTCGTGAATAACCCCTTATAGTCCAATTAATTGGTACTGCCTGCCTGTCTTTTAAGGAGGATGATATCCCCACTAGTGTTTTTTAAATCTAAGAGCAGAGGAACGTGCACTCGAATCACTCACAGTGCAAGAAAAAGTGATATCCCCACTAGTGCTGATTATACCTTACCTGTAAACCAAGCACAGAGTCTTTGATTTATCAAGTGCACAGTCTCTACGGACCACAATGATAGCAGATGAAGTCAACTGAATCTTGCACATTTTATTGGCATTTAGCAATGGCTATAGATCTGCTAGGTGTTTCTTTCACAGTTACCCCTGCCAGGATGTGACAGATTGATTCATGAGATGGTTGTTTCCTCTGGCTTGTTTAATGTGTAGGATAAATTTTGCTGTTTATTTATCCTCAGATCCATTTTGTTAAATTCCTAAAATCATGTGGATTTACAGTTTTTCACAGTGTGTAAAACAATCTCAGACAGGAGAAAAATTGAATAGGTTTTCTGTCTGTATGATTAATGAATACAGTCAAAGCTGAGGATTTACATATGAATTCTGATGAAATTAAGATTTTATTTTGCTTTAGTGAGTATAGAAAAAGTGTAGGTTTGTACAAGCATGAATAGCTTTCAAATGTGTAGTTGTGCTAATAATATAACTGGGATTGGATTCTTATACAATCTGAGATACATTTAACTATATTGTAATCCCTGCTCCTCACAAACTACTTTCAAAATTGATTTTTCACAGTTTATGGATTTCAATGAAATTTTATCCGCATTAAAGTAGTAGTCATTTATTCTGTATAAAGAAGCATGCATCATATACAGCACATGATGTACAATTCTTTTTTGCAATGTTGCCTGATAATGGACATTTTGTGCATATATGTCAAAATTGTACACATGAAAATCCTCTTTTGTGTGAACTATTATGGTTCATCTCTGGAACTACATTTCAAATGAATTTAAAGTATTTTGAAACTAAGCAGAGTCACTTACCAATGACTTAGGCTACATTCACATCACGTTTTTTACATACGGTTTCATATAAGTTTTTTGTTTCCCTATACGGGAAGCAAAAAACTGGCACAATCATATTTATTTTAATGCTGAATGTGTTTTACATTGATAAAAAAAAACAAAAAAAAAAACGTATATGGTTTTTATAACATCATGAAAGAACCCGAAATCGAACAGACCCATGCCCAAAACCGTGTTGGACTACAGTTTTGTGCACTGGAAAAAACGAACAAGAACAAAAATATACACAACCAGATACATCTAGCTGTGTACTCTTTTGTATGGGATGTCAATGAATATGTTTTTCGATACGGTTGCATACGGTTTTCACTTTGAAAACCGTATATGGCAACCATATGTAAAAAAAAAAAAATCATGGTGTGAATGCACCCTTACATCAGATGTAACTTACAAGGGGGGGGGGGGTCATATGTCATATTTCATCAATGGGGCTCTGCTGCAGCTACATTTACAACTGGAATATTTTTGAGGAGTTTCACGGAAATTCCTCCGTCAAAAAATGGCCTCAAGCAACCAGCTCAAGAGAGACTATTATGTTCAGCTTTATGTACCTCCTAGCAGCCTGGAGAAATTATTAACATGCTCGAAATAGCTTTTAGTCTATTTTTTCTATGGTCCATGCCTATAGCATATATTTGCTGGCAGGATAAGAGCCAACATACTCATACTTATGGGGGACTGACAAAGATATCTCTGTCAACTCCATAAGATTTGAATAAAGCTGCAGTACACATGCTCAACCGCCACTGTGTTAAAATGATGGACATGAGCCAGGGTTCCCATTTCTGTCATCAGTGGGAGCACTGTAAATACTGTATATTGTAGTTGGTGCAAGTGCTAACTATTGGAGTATGCTTGGCCACAAATATTACAAAATCAATTAGACATTGCATTGTCACCTTTTTGTTTTCTTTAAAAAGTAAAACTTACAGTGTGCATCAACATTTACTCCTTTGAGGATGAGACTAGACTTTATAACTTTAGCAGACACTTACAATAGTACACACCCTAAAATAAAATAAAAAAAAATCAGCTAAAAGGAAAGGGGGAAAATATTATTACTCTCAACTACAGTGGGCAAAAAGTATTTAGTAATCCACCAATTGTGCAAGTTCTCCCACTTAAAAAGATGAGAGAGGCCTGTAATTTTCATCACATGTATACCTCAACTATGAGAGACAGAATGAGAAAAAAAATCCATAAAATCCCATTGTCTGATTTTTAAAGAATATATTTACAAATTATGGTGGAAAATAAGTATTTGGGCAATAACAAACTTCATCTCATTACTTTGTTATAAACCCTCTGTTGGCAATGACAGAGGTCAAATGTTTTCTGTAAGTCTTCACAAGGTTTTCACACACTGTTTTTGGTATTTTGACCCATTTCTTCATGTAGATCTCCTCTAGAGCAGTGATGTTTTGGGGCTGTCGCTGGGCAACACAGACTTTCAACTCCCTCCAAAGGTTGTTGAGATCTGAAGACTGGCTAGGCCACTCCAGGACCTTGAAATGCTTCTTATGAACCCACTCCTTTGTTGCCCAGGCAGTGTGTTTGTGATCATTGTCATGCTGAAAGACCCAGCCACATTTCATCTTCAATGGCCTTGCTGATGGAAGGAGGTTTTCACTCAAAATCTCACAATACATGGCCCCATTCATTCTTTCCTTTACACTGATCAGTCCTCCTGGTCCCTTAGCAGACAAACAGCCCCAAAGCATGATGTTTCCACCCCATGCTTCACAGTAGGTATATAATATAAAAATACATGTATTAAATAAATATAATCAAAAATAAAAATGCATAATGTGCATGATCACATGACGCACATCCGCAGCATATTACATGCTGCGGATGCCCGCCAGCAGTCACGATAATGAGCTCCCTGCTGCGGCTAGGTAGCTTTGTGTGTCCACTCATAGCGGCGGATTTCCCGCCGGCAGTCATGAGCGGACACACTGAGCTACCCAACCGCATCAGTGATCTCGCCCGTTGTGACTGCTGCCGGGGGCATCCGCGGAGTGAAATAAGCCGCGGATGTGCTCTGTGCCCCTACACTGCGTCCCGTTCATACTGCGTTTGTGCAGTATTAGAGGTATCCGTCAGCATCACATCAAAAAGAGTGATGCTGACGTATACTGTAGCAGCTCCATTCATTTCTGAATGAGACGGCTACAGTATACATTGGCATCCCTTTTTTGATATGACAACGGACACCTATACTGCAGAATTGCAGTATGAATGGGGACTATTCATATAATGATGCCCTGAAAGCCAAAGGGGGCTCCTCTCCTTCTTGGTCCTACCAGGCGGTCAAGCAACCAGATATAGCACAAGTAGGGGTACTGCCCAGCCCAGGACGAACAGGGTGATAAAATATGGGGCGTATTTCCTCCATTTCAAAGCGACTTATCAAAATGATGTCCCAAGCTAATTTCTATTTTTTCCACTGACTTTGAAATAATTCTAGCCACACAATAAGGGCTCAACTTACTCACTTTTGCCCTAGGTGAATACTTTAGGGGGCATAGTTTCGAAAATGGGGTCACATCTGGGGGTGCAGTGTAGTTCTGACAGCTAGAATGCTTTGCAAGTTGAAGTGCGGCCCATAATTTGTATAATGATATCCTGAAAGCCAAATGGGGCTCCTCTCCTTTTGGGTCCCACCATGGGTCCATGCAACCAAATATGGTCTAAGAAGGGGTATTACCAAACACGGAACAAACAGCGTAATAAATTATGGGGCGCATTTTCTACTTTTCAGATGCAATGCACAAAAAATATGTCCCACAAATGATGCAATTGTGAAAAAAAAAAGAAAATCAAAATGTTTCCACTGATTTTGTATCCATTCCAGCCACACAAAAAGGACTCAAAGTACTCCCTTTTGCTCTAGATGAATACTTTAGGGGGTGTAGTTTCCAAAATGGGGTCACTTGTAGGGGTTCTGTATGGTTCTGGCAGCTAAAACCCTTTGCAGGTATGAAGTGCAGCCTACAATCCATTCGGCGTAAAATGATGCACTGAAAGCCAAATGGCGCTCCTCTCCTTCTGGGTCCTACTACGCGGCCTAGGAACCAAATATGGCCTTAGCTGGGGTATTTCCAAACACGGGCCGAGCAGCTTAATAAAATATAGGGTGCATTTCTTGCAATATCAGAAGTGATGTACAAAAAATATGTCCCACAAATGATGCATTTGTGAAAAAATGCAAATTTCAAATTTTTAACACTGACTTTGTAATAATTACTGCCAAAAAACGATGGTGTTAAAATACTCACTGTACCCCCTAGCGAATACCTTGAAGGGTATAGTTTTTAAAATGGGGTAATTTGGGGGGTGTTCCTATGTTCTATCACCTTCAAATTTCAGCAAACCTTGCATAGCACACAAAAAAAGATGTACTTTTCAAATTTTCAAAATTTTCAAAATTTCAAGTTAAATTGTTAGGCTTCTAATTAATTTAAAATCAAAACCGAAAGACCAGGGAGTCAGGAGTTTGTCTGGCGCAGAGAGGAACCATCAGGCAGCCAAGTAAAATCAATGGATTTATTAGATGCAACGCGTTTCACTGCGCATGCGCAGCTTCATCAGCGAAACGCGTTGCATCTAATAAATCCATTGATTTTACTTGGCTGCCTGATGGTTCCTCTCTGCGCCAGACAAACTCCTGACTCCCTGGTCTTTCGGTTTTGATTTTACTCTTACCCAGGAGGGCTGCAGTAGACCTTCTTCCCTACTCCTTCTGCACTTTACCTTGTTGTGTGTGGGCGCACAACCAACTTTGGTAAGCGGCTTGGGAATTACCGTCCCCTACCCCCACCAACAAGATCTGCTGATCCCGCACATGAGGCGCCTTCCTCCCTCTCTCTAAATTAATTTAAAATGTGAATTAAAAAAGAAAAAAATGCTGTCAAAATAAAGTAGACATCTGAAAGTATAAGTTTCATAAACTATTTGGTCAGTATATATAAATATATGCAATCTATTAGTGTTAAAATAGCAAAAAATCTTAATTTTGCTTAAAATTTCATGATTTTTTGCATTGAAAAAAAAACTACAAATGATATCGGCTTACTTTTACTATGTACATGAAGGACAACTTATGAAAAAAAAAACAATGTCAGAATTATTGTGATTGGCAAAATGTTATCAGAGTTATTCTCTAATAAAGACAGACATCCCCGATTTGAAAAAACAGGCCTGGTCTTTCAGGAGCGTACAGGTTTACTTGTGTTGGTCCTTAAGGGGTTAATATATAATTGTAGAAGTTAACAAGTTGTTCAGACTCTATGTTGAGAGCTTCAATGGCTTAGAGTTAAACCACAATTCAACCCTTAACATATCTGGAATGAACAGGGTATTTTTCCTCTCCATTTTGCATAAATCTCAGGTTTACTGACATCATATGCAGCTTGTGAAAAAACACATTGAAAACCTTTATAGAAAGACTTAATCTGTTCCTAAATGAAAACATAAGTGTGATTCAGCATGCAATTAACTCTTCATTCACAATAGAAAGATTGCAATTATTTTGTATTTCTTTTCTTCTCTTCAATAGTCTCTTTTTCTAAATACAAATGGCTGCCTTGTGTCTGTTCACACCTTTAATTTCCGACATCAGCATAGTCAGCTACTTCAAATGATTTTAATGTCTTCCCATTGTGTAGCACCTAAAGTGAAGAGTAGACATTTTGATGAATATCCTACTTTCTCCAAGGTTTAATAAGCTGGGAGGAATTGTACTTTCTTAAAGTACAGTGCATTTAAATTTAAAACACATAGAATTAAAATAGGAATTAGTCAGAAGACATTGAATATTTGGTTACTGAAATTCATTGATATTACATTGCTAATATCAGGCTGACAAACCTAGGTTCCTGCTATTACTGCCTTATGACTGTATCATTAACACTGGGATAAGAACCTGCTTTTTTTGCCTTTGTGTGACCTGTTATCCCATTGAAACTCATCTTTAGAACTAGATAATAGATTATGTTACAAGTCATCCAGCACTAATAACTAACTTACAGTTTAACTGACACAAAGGCCTTAAGAGTTGGAACTTTGAAAACTCGCAAATGCGTAAGAAAAACCTTCTCATGCTATGTGTGGGTCCTAGTCTTTAATAAAAGCACAAGTCACAATTTGCTTTCAATTTGGTTCTTGCAGCAGCTCTATTATGTCATTCCTTTCTGCTTAATAAACTAGTGAAACATATTTATTCAATTTTAAAGTTCATTAGTTCACAGCTATGAATCACATAATAATTTGGAATAAACAGTGTTTTTCCATAGGTGGATAAGCTTTGTTTAATTCTGACAAAAAAAAAAGACTGCTTTGTGCCAGCCACTATTACATATTCTAACAATCATTTTTCTAGTGTGCATAGTAACATAGTTAACTCAACATGTCAAGGCAAATTATGCACAATATGCAATTGTGGGTGGGGAACAATATGCAACACTATGCAATGAACCACACTATGAGTTACAATGTAGAGCACTAGTAAACTGTATAAAGGCATAATACGTTTGACATTTCTCTCACATAAATAGAAATTGCACAACTGCAGCGGTATGACACTTATCCCCTATCCACAGGATAGGGGATAAGTGTTTGATTGCGGGGGGTCCGACCACTGGGATCCCCCTCGATCTCCCTAACGGGGTGCCACCATTAGCGCTCATGATGAGCGCTAAGGCGCGTAGTGTTGACCTAGAGTTCGACGGTGATGCCCCGTCTCCTCCCCGTCTCCTCCCCGTCTCCTCCCCGTCTCCTCCCCGTCTCCTCCCCGTCTCCTCCCCGTCCCCATACAGTTCTATGGGGGAGATTGCGGGAGGTCCGACCGCTGGGACCCCCTGTGATCTCCTGTACGGGCCGCGGCTGTCCCGTGCAGGGGGGTGTGCCGGCCGCAGCATGACGTTGCAGCTGGCACGCCTCCTCCATACATGTCTATGGGAGAGGCGGGGAGGCACAAACGCTGCCTCCCCGCCTCTCCCATAGAGATGTATTGAGGAGGAGTGCCGGCTGCAACTTCATGCTGCGGCCGGCACCCTCCTGCACGGGACAGCCGTGGCCCCGTACAGGAGATCACAGGGGGTCCCAGCGGTCGGACCCCCGCGGTCAAACACTTATCCCCTATCCTGAGGATAGGGGATAAGTGTTAATCACGCTGCAGATGTCCTTTAAATCCCTGGTTAGACTTAGTTTGCTAGGGACTTTCCTGTTATCATGCCTGGATTTTTGTGGGATGAAAGGCAGGTTTGGCAGTGGGGCCTTTTATCCCCTTCCAAGGCCACACCAGGTTTTCAGACTAACCCAGATCAGCACAAGTCCTGAAGACAGCTCGTTACTGAGGCTGAATACATTAGGTGACAGTCAGTCTGCAAGTGAGGCTCAGAAGAACCTGCATCATCTCTGTCACCTGCTCCTGAAGCTGATTATGCCTGCTAATATCCTAATCATCATACTCCTTCTCATCGTCCCCACCATTCCTCTTAGTAAGAGCTTCTTATATCTGATTGTGGGCTTCTTGTTCCCTACTTAGCATATCCACCATGATGCCTTACAATATCCCCACCACACCTACCACCACCAGTCCGACTAGTGCTATGCTGGGCCCCTGCTTTCACCTCCACCACCTCAGCAATACACTCCAAAGGCTAACCATGACATAACTCCTCCTCTTGGCTAATTTTATCGTTCTTCTTAGCACTAGGGGAGGGAAGTGAAGACAGAGATGATGGAATAGTCAGTCCAGGATGGACATTTTCACCATGCAATGTGCTTAAAGAGTACCTGTCATTAGAAACACCTGTTCTAGCGACATGTCAAAAATTTTGATCTGCGGGGGTCTGTATCAGCAGAACTAGAAGTCTGTGCTGCCGAGCCCTTCTCTCCCTGTTCTGTGTCACGTTATTAAGAGACACTTTATTTAGTTGTTTTCCTGATTGGGAGAGGTCTGAACACTCTGACCCCCACTGATCAAACTGTGTACTAGCAACATGTCAAAGGTTTTTCCAAATGACAGTGCCCATGTAAGAGACACATGTACAGCATTATATATACGTATTTTTCAGCCATGAGTGGAAAATGACAAACAATAACATACAATACACACTTATTAATATGGAGGACAAAGAGCCCCAGTGTACTAGATTACATAGAGACATGATAATCTAGTAATATCAAAGTTTTACTTTTATTATATATTTAAAAATTATGGAACTTTTGAGGAGATTTATCAAAACCTGTGCATAGAAAAAGGTGACCAGTTGCTTGTAGAAACCAATCAGATTGCTTCTTATATATATTTTTTTAAAAGGCCTCTGAAAAATAAAAGAAGCAATCTGATTGGTTGCTGTGGATGGACAAGTGGTCAACTTTTTCTCTGCACAGGTTTTGATAAATCTCCCTATATATCTCTAGCAACTTTTATGTGTTTCAGTGTTTTCCAGGTGTCAATGTTTAGAACATTTAAAATATGTAATATTTGCAAATGTTGGCCATTTGTAAAGATACACAACTGTAGGTGGGTAAATAAATAGATAGATAGATAGAAAAAAATTGCAGCTCTATGTGACATCCCATCTTAATACCTACATCAATTAGGTCATATTATTTACAAATTATAAGTTAAGATTACTGTAGCAGGGATTGCCATATACAAATACACACAGATTATAGGTGCCTGGTAACTGTAAATAAAAACGCAGTCAATGATATTACAAAAATCTAAATAGTAAAAACATTTTTATAATTGTGTTTATGCTATTATACAAATGCTTGTAATATTTATATTTTTGTAGTGCAAATCACTGCATTTTTTTTTATCCGCAGTGCCCACCTCAGACCCTTACTTCCACTCCAAAAATCTCCACATATTGGCATAGTGATTTCGGGATGTGGTTCTGGTGGAAACCCAATCCCAAGTGGTCCTAAGTGATCACGGGATGTGAGTCTGGTGGAAACCCAATCTCCTCTTACACATTTTGTGGGGAATCACCTGTATGTTTAAAGGGGAAAGTTAAAATGTGCTTCCCATCCATATAAGTCATGCACACATCATGGGGTCCAGTATATAAAGTGCCCAGTATAGCCAGTCTCACAGTTGCCGATCATGATTGGCTCTACTACCTACGTTGCTCCAAAGACAGATGTAAAAAAATATGCATATATATATATATATATATATATATATATATATATACACATACAAATTATCAACAGATGCAGAGCTTGAGATGTGTCCTGGTTCTTTAAGAAATGAGGAAAGAGTGAATAAAGTAATTAATATTTACACAAACATGTATCATATCACTATTTACATTTATATACAACCCTGAAGTTAAGAGGTATGTAGGACCATGCATCATATTCTGGGAGACTTTAAATTCCACATTTAATCCTGCTGGTTTTAAAGTCTTTCATTCATACAGTATATCTAGCGTAATTCACAATGTTTTAGTTCAGACACTCTATCTCTGCCTTTCTTGGTAAGCAGAATATGGTCTAGAAGCATGAACCTCAATAGTTTCTTATGATGCACTGCTTTGGCAAAATGCTTTGATACAGGTAAGTCCATCCATTTTTTTCCTAATGGTGAAACAAGGTTGATTTAGGCGTGTTTTCAAATCACATATTTCCCCAACATACAATAATTTGCTTGTAGAAATCTGTGTAGAAACATTAGACTATGTCACAACAAAAGAAATAAGAAATTCTAGATATTTCCGACTTTTCTCTAGTGAAATACCTTAGTCCAACATATTCTATAACATTTCACAATCGGGGAATACAAACTAGTGACACATGAATGTACATTGTATGAGCTAGTGTATGTATAATACATATTCAAGGTATACATGAAAACCTTTTCTGAATAAGGTATGGTTGGAATGTTTTGCCCTCTGGGAGTTTTTATACCGTGTAACTAGCAATCGCTGCACTTCAGACATATCAGTGATTTTCTTCACTCTAAATTCAGACTTAATCAATTTTCAGCATTAAATACAACATTTTTTCAGAATGCTAATACAATTTTTCAATACATCTAATTTTGTTTTAGAAAAAATACTGGCACATGTAAAAAAGTATCATGATAAGGTAATCCTATCTGAACAGCAGGCATTACAATTTTTACTTTTTGGAATGGACAAAGGAATTTTCTCAGCAATTTTTTTCCTGCAATAACTTGAAGCTTTTATATTTCATTCATTTTGATCCTCTGTGAGACTTTCACTATTTTGTTAGCTGTTGGTCACATAAAAACACAAAAAAGGGCAATTTGGTTTACATTAAGTTCTTCAAATCCAAATAATATAAAAAAAAAAATATATATATATATATATATATGTATATATATATATATATATATATATATATATATATATATATATATGTATACAGCAGTGTATAGGCAGCACAACCAAGCTTGAGGATAGTAGAAAATCGGGGTGCGGGCAAGGAACACAGTCCCAGTCGCAGACTGTATATATAGATCCGGTTATTAGAAATCCAGCTGCACACCCAGGTATAGGAAAAACACCAGTAGTGCTTTCTTGACCCATGTCAGAAGGTGCAATGTTTCGACGGTATCACACCGTCATTATCAAGCATGCTTGATAATGACGGTGTGATACCATCAAAATGTTGCACCTTCTGACATGGGTCAATAAAGCCCTACTGGTATTTTGCCTATACCTGGCTGTGCCGCTGGACTGTGCCGCTGGATTTCTTATAACCGGATCAGTATATATATATATATATATATATATATATATATATATATATATACACACAGCAATACAATAGTTACCGACATGGAACCATGGAACTTGACATAAATTTAACCACAGTTCTAGTGAATTATTACTTAAAAATTTTAATTTGACAACTAGTATGATGCTATCTTTTCAGACCAGGAAACATGATGTTAATAAATTCCTTTTGTAAAGATCAATTTAACAAAAAAAATGGTTCCTGAAATTATGAGGAGCACATTGGAGTTGGATTTACATATAGGTACAGCAGGCCTGTGCCTACAGGCAGCCTGTAGCATGTGGTCACCAGACTATCATGCCTAAATGAGCCTTTTTGGCATCCACAACCATAGGTTTTTGTAACTTCAATAGCCTTCACTTTTCTATGAAGGTTTTCTACATAATATACATATTATGTGTTTTGAAATTTGTTCCTTTGCAGAAAAAAAAAAAATAAATAAATAAAAACAAGAAGGTCTGGCTTATGTCACCATTCCAATTCTTCCCAACAGTGTTCAGTGTGGTTGAGGCCAGGATTGATGTAGGCAACTCAAGTTCCTCCACAGCAATCTTTCATACCTTGACTTTATGGACCTCATTTTATACCGTGGAGAACAATCATTCTAGAACAAAAAAAGACCTTCTTTAAACTGTTGCTACATATTTGAAAATGTACAATGGTCCAATATGTATTTGTATG
Source organism: Hyla sarda (assembly GCF_029499605.1). Lineage (NCBI taxonomy): Eukaryota > Metazoa > Chordata > Amphibia > Anura > Hylidae > Hyla > Hyla sarda. Next base: position 245,818,546 of record NC_079192.1, read on the forward strand.
TTTCTAGCATTAAAGTGTTCTTGTCATTTAACAAGACATGTGAAAAGTTTTGCTGAGTTGCGGGTTTAGTGTTCAATTTCCCACAGATCATTAGAACAAGTTGGGTCCATTATTAGCTGTGTTGTTTTAGACATGCTCCATTATAAGTCTATGAAGCCCATCTTTTGCAAATGAATGAAGAATGCATTGAGACGGGGAGTGAAGCGCACTTCTACCTGCTCACTGTAAGGTTCCATTGACCCTACAGAATTTTTTTGTAAATTTATAAATTCCGGTACAGCAATCTGCCATTATTTTCAACAGGATTCTGCTGCACTGTGCACATTGCAGAATTTCTGTGCCACTAAATCAATGGGGATGGCAGACCAAATCTGGCACACCTTTTGCTCCTGATTGGGAAACCCCCCATCAGAGCTGTATACTCTAGCATTAAAGTGTTCTTGTCATTTAACAAGGCATGTGAAAAGTTTTGATGAGTTGCGGGTTGAGTGTTCAATTTCCCACAAATCATTAGAACAAGCTGGGTCCATTATTAGCTGTGTTGTATTAGACGTGCTCCATTATAAGTCTATGAAGCCCATCTATTGCAAATGAACGAAGAATGCATTGAGCCGGGGAGTGAAGCGCATTTCTACCTGCTCACTGTAAGGTTCCATTGACGCTACAGAATTTTTTTGTAAATTTGTGAATTCCGGTACAGCAAACTGCCATTATTTTCAATGGGATTCTGCTGCGCCGTGCACATTGCAGAATTTCTGTGCCACTAAATCAATGGGGATGGCACACCAAATCTGGCACACCTTTTTCTCCTGATTGGGAAACCCCCCATCAGAGCAGGGACTCCCATCATAAGTAATGATGCTATGCATTGCCGCTTAACTCTGTGGGCCAGGCACTATGCACCTGATTCATGGAGTGTACGGTCTGCAAACTTGCTACAAGTGACATATTTGCTGCCCAATGACATCAATGAAATCTACAGTGGACTTGCTACATGTGAAGATACCTTTAAGTAGTTTTTCTTAAGTTTTTCGTAGCTTGAGGATAGTAGAAAATCGGGGTGCGGGCAAGGAACACAGTCCCAGTCGCAGACTGTATATATAGATCCGGTTATTAGAAATCCAGCTGCACACCCAGGTATAGGAAAAACACCAGTAGTGCTTTCTTGACCCATGTCAGAAGGTGCAGATAGGATTAGGCTATGTTCACATACAGATTTTGGTTCCAATTTTTTATCCTGTAAAAAACACTATTTTCCATTGAACTTAACCTGTTGGGGACCAAGGCGTACCTTTACGTCCTGGTTCCCCTCCCCTGCTATCACACGGGGTCGTGGGTTGACCCCGCGTCATAGCCGGGTGGTCCCAGCGGCTATCAGCCGCCAGGACCTGTGTCTAATGCTGAACATCACCGATCGTGGTTATGCCTGGCATTAACCCCTTAGACGCAGCAATCAAAGTAAATTGCCATGTCTAAAGTGAAAGTAAACAGTTCCCGGGATCGATGGGGTGAAATCACGGCATCCTGAACAGCTAAGAGGATGGGGGAGGGTCCCTACCTGCCTCCTCTCTGTCCGATCAGTGATCTGCTGCTCCATGCCTGCTCAGCAGGCTGGAGCAGCAGAGTGCCGATAACACTGACCGATGCTATGCTATGGCATAGCATTGAACAGTGTATGCAATCAGAAGATTGCATATAATAGTCCCCTATGGGGAAGTTAAATAAATGTGATTCAACCCCTTCCCTAATAAAAGTTTGAATCACCCCCCTTTTACAATGAAAAAAAAATATATATAAATATATATATATATATATATATATTTAATCATAAATAAACATAAACATATATGGTATCTACGCATGCGTAAATGTCCTAAATATAAAAATATAATGTTAGTTAAACCGCACGGTCAATGGTGTATACGTAAAAAAATTCCAAAGTCCAAAATTTCGTATTTTTGGTCATTTTGTATACCCTAAAAAACGAATAAAAAGTGATCAAAAAGTCCCATCAAAACAATAAAAACTTCAGATCACGGTGCAAAAAGTGAGCCCTCAAACATCCCTGTATGCAGAAAAATAAAAAAGTTATAGGGGTCAGAAGATGACAATTTTAAACATACTAATTTTGGTGCATATAGTTATAATTTTGTTTAAGTAGTAAAATAAAACAAAGCCTATATAAATTAGGTATCCATGCGACCGTATGGACCTACAGAATAAAGAAAAGGTGTCATTTTTACGGAAAACTGCACTGTGTAGAATTGGAAGTCCCCAAAATTTACAAAATGGCATATTTTTTAAAAAATTTTGCCCCACAAATATTTTTTTTCTGGTTTCGCCATAGATTTTGTCGTGAAAGGATTAATGTAATTACAAAGTACAATTGGTGGTGCAAAAAAGCCCTCATATGGGTCTGTAGGTGGAAAATTCAAAGCATTATGGTTTTTAAAAGGTGAAGAGGAAAAAAACGAAAGAGCAAAAATTAAAAATGGTCTGGTCCTTAAGGGGTTAATAATTAGAAAAAGACAGACATTATTGTATATCTTTTTTTGCAGTGAAATGGCAATGTGAAGTGACAACCATTTTTTGGTACAAAAGACGAGAAAAAAACCAATGTTTAAACATAGCCCCACAATGAAAGGTAACATCTAATATATAGCTGGAGGCAGAGAAAACAAGATCTACTATTGGTAATAAGTAATGTTTACAGCTCCTTTCCTTCCCCTTCCTGCACAGTGACCTCTGTACAGCTAACTTAGCATGCGCACAAAACTCTTACACAGAAGTCAATAAAGATCTCCAGTCTATTGGTTTCTATGGTCCATTGTGGCCGTTATAAAGCATATATCTATGGCTGGGTTCATACTACAGAATCCATGGCCAGAGATTCTGAGTGCAGCCACCGCAAAGGCAATGTCTGCAGCATGGATTCCGCCAGAAAATTGAGCAGGTTTAATGTTCTGGTGGAATTATTTGTTCAGAATTTTCTGTCAGAAATTTAGACCAGAAAATTCCACAGTGTGACTGGGACATGGAAAACCCATTCACCTAGATGTTACCTTCCTGCAACCTAACTTCCCACTGAAATTCCTGAGCAGACTTCTGGTCGGAAATTCCAAAGTGTGAACCCAGCCTTAGTGTTGTTAACCACAGCTCAGGCAAGATGGTTGCCCTCATAATCATGGGCAGAAAATATAAAGGAAAAACTGCAATGAATATAAATTGATAAGAAAAAAAACTTAATGGCTCTGTGTGAGAGAAAAAATTGAGTGATTTTCCTACAGCAACCAATCACAGCTCAGCTTTCACTTTACCAGAGCTTGTTAGCTGAGCTGTGATAGCTTCCGGTGGAAATTCACTCCACTTTTGATGTAGGAAAAATAAGATTTTGGGCTTTTGCTATATCTAGGAGCCCACCAATTATGAGCAATGTACCCTTTTCCAGAGTGGATTTTTGTTTAGCTATATAAAATGTAATTCAGGGGCTTTCTGAAATGGAAATAGGAGACTACTGTTCTAAAATTCACATAATACACTCCGTAAGATGATAGCATTTACTCATGAATCTACTGTGTGACTTTGTGCTAGAAGATCATGTGTTACATCCTTGCCTTACAGTAGTAGAAGAAAGTAAAATGTCGGAGAAAAGTTTCTTTGCAGAGGTCAACAGTCCTTTATAACATTTTCCTGCATTCCAATTAATACAGAATGCACAGAAAGCCAAGCAAAGGAATATTTAACTTTCAACACAGATCAGTCATAAAAACAACAGCTCTCATTTGTTCTCTGCTCTAGTATTTGTTGTGGTTTCTCTAGTGGGATTTGGCTTTTTTGTTTGCTTTTCTGTTGATGGTCTTTTTGAAATATATTGAAGTAAAAAAAAGCCTAGTTTATTCATTTCAATATTTTGGTCTTAGTCAGCACATTTAGTTTTTTTTAGTTGTTTTAAGATTATAGTTCAATGCCAAAAAATATGCAATACTTTCAGAAATGAAAAATACCTATTGCTTCCTTCTGCTTATTTTGTTTTAGAAATTGTTAAATCAATACTAATTTTACATACTTAGATTTATTGTTTTGTTTTCGCATTCATTGAATATATATTAATTAATTTCTAAGGGTCAATGTGTTGGTGTAATATTTAGGTTTAACACTAGATAATATACAGTATCTAACATAAATAAGTACACCCCGCACATTTTTGTCAATATGTTACTCTCTTATTTTTATGTGGCAACACTGAAGAAATGTTCCAACCAAATCCTAGGGGATTCCCGGGAAAAATAATCAACTACAATAACCTTTTAGGGGTGACCCCCCCCCCCCCCAAAAAAAAAAATAAAAAAAAATAAAAGGCAACCGCCCAAGCAAGAAATCCCCACAAAAACTAACAAAAAGTAACTTCTATTAGCTCAATTAAAATGAAACAGTGCTCATTGCACCAAACACCAAGGTGTCAGTGTGACTTAAAAAAAAAAGCCCAGGCTCAGACTGAAAAATGCATAATAACTGCATAGATATGAGTGTGTCTATAGGCCATTCGGCTTTCTTTGGCTCTCCCATAAAGATTTATGGAGGGGCATGGCAGCCCCCGCTTTGGACAGGGGAGACTCAGGGCCCTGTACAGAAGATCGCGGGGGACCCCAGTGCTTGGACCACCCGTTATCTAAAACTTATCCCCTATCCTGCGAATAGGGGATACATTTTTTTTGCATGAGACTACTCCTTTAATACTTTTGGGCATGGAGTTCACCAGAGCTTCACAGGTTGCCATTGACGTCCTCTCCCACTTCTCCATGATGATATCACGGAGTTGGTGTATGTTAGAGACCTTGCACTTTCCCACCTTCCATTTGAGGATCCTTCACAGATGTTCAACAGAAGGTGTGTTTGGGGTCTTAATCATGTTGGCATTTTACCCTGCAGCCCAGTCTCCAAAGAGAGGGGATCATGCTGAGCTTAAGTATGTCACAGTACATGTTGGCATTCATGGTTCCCTTAAAGGAGATGTCCGGTGCAGACTTTTTTTCATTCCATCCTGCCTGGGCTGCAAAAAAAGAGAAAACAAACTTTCACTTACCTACGTTCCCCCAGAGCTCCGCAACAGCTGATCGGTCGGCCAGGCTGTCTACTTCCTATTTCCCTTAGCCCGGTACGTCACATGGTGCTTCAGCCTATCACCGGCCGAGGTGGGACATCGCTGCGGCCAGTGACAGGCTAAAGCGCCGTGTGACGGAGATGGAGTCCGTAGACAACAAAAAAGAGAGACGACATGACACTGGGGAGGGAAAATGGCTAATTGGGCTCACCCAATTTGGACATTATAACTTGGAAGTGTACTCACTTTTGTTGCCAAGGTTTAGATATTATTGATTGTGTGTTGAGTTGTTTTGAGGGGCTAGAACATTAAACACTGTTATACAGGCTGTGCACTCACTACATTACATTGTAGCAGAGTATCATTTCTTCAGTGTAATCACATGTAAAGATAGAATAAAATATTTACAAAAATGTAAGGAGTGTACTCACTTATGGGAGATACTGTATTCGTCTTCATGGAATCTGAGTTTGTCAAGCTACAGGCTACCAGATATGAAAAAGGAAGATTGTACCAAATGTAAAAAGGCAGATTAATATATGCATTTTTTTAATACTATACAGCAATTCTTGACTGAAAAATTAGCTATTAAAAATAACAGACGCAAAGCTTGGAGTTTCAGTATGTATTGTTGACAGTGCTCCTGCTGTTGTTCAGTGCTTTTTAGCAGGCAAGGCTGCCAGGTTACCTTTACTACTTGTAGTCTGGTTTATGGTCACTTAATGCCACTGCCATTGGGTCTGCCCATTGGATGTGCACTCACTTCCTTCCTGACACTTAAAGCACCAGTTGATGCACCCAAACCATTTCTATTCCAGTCACCATCTATCACCTGGTATATCAGGTAGCTTTCCCAATCTGCCTAACAAGCTTAGTACACTAGTTCCTGCAAATGTGGGCCTTTGTGTGCTTTGTTCTGGTATTGTCTATAATCCTTGTCTGTTTTTTTACCTCATCACTGGCTGTCATCTTGATACCAGCTGCATACTTGTGTGATACTGGCTTGACCCTGATTACTTACGTTGTGCTGCTCGCTCTGGCCTGCTGCCCATCCAGCGACTATAGCAGTACTCAGTGTCTCTTGGCCACTAGACCAACCACCACTAACATAGAGGTCCTAGAGGTCTCTTCAGAGATAAAGGCAATTTGTTGGGGGTTTAGTTTTTACACACTACACCTTACTGTAACACTCACATTTCAGTAGACTGGAACACAGATGATAGTGAATCCGCTGGACCTGTTTGGTAGATGACTCGGAACGTACCAGGGAGAAGAGTCTAAGATGCCGCTGCTGGTTTTTACCTTTCATTTTCCCGGAGGAACTTGCTGAATTTCAGCAGGAGTGGCAGAAATCAAACGGTCTGGAGGAATAATATGCCTAGGCGTGGAGTCCAACCAAATGATGTCAGAGGACCTGGAGAGAGCTGATGATGTTCTAATCTGCCGGACAGAAGTGGATGAAGAAGTTGAACCTAGAAAAGAACAGTGACCACCTTGCCTGGCGGGGGTTCAAACGCTGAGCAGACTGAAGCTATAGAAGATTATTAAGGTCGGAGTAGATGCTGACCGGATGTGAAGAACCTTCCAATAAATGTCACCATTCCTCAAAAGCTAGCTTGATAGCGAGGAGTTCACGATCTCCAATAGAGTGATTCCTCTCAGCAAGAGAGAAGATCTTGGAGAAGATCCCACAAGTTACAGTCTTGCCCTTGGCGTTTTTGTGGGTAAGAACAGCACCTACTCCAATAGATGAGGCATCAACCTCCAAAGCAAAGGGCCTCTCCGGATCTTGTCTTGTAAGCACAGGAGCAGAGCCAAATGCACTTTAAACGGGAGAAGGCCTCTTCAGCCTCCTGAGGCCAAGACTTAGGATTAGAAGTCTTCTTAGTGAGAGCCACGATTGGAGCAACAAAGGACAAAAAATGTGGGATAAAATGACGATAAAAGTTAGCGAATCCCAGAGAGCACTGAATAGCATGTAGGCCCAAAGGACGAGGCCTATCCAATACTGCAGACAATTTATCTGGTTCCATCTACAGGTCCCGATGAGAGACAATGTAGCCAAGAAATGGAAGACTAGACTTCTCGAACAGGCATTTCTCCAGTTTGGCGTAGAGATGATACTTTCGTAGTCACTGAAGAACGAGACGAACATGAGTACGATGTTCCTCTAAGTTGGAAGAGAAGATCCGGATGTCATCTAGGTATACGACAACACAGGTGTAGAGAAGATCACAAAGATATAATTGACAAACTTTTGAAAAATGGCTGGAGCATTGCAGAGACCAAAAGGCATTACGGGATACTCAAAATGTTCGTCACGAGTATTGAAGGCCGTTTTCCATTCATCTCCCTTGCGGATACGAATGAGGTTATACGCTCATCGTAAGTCCAACTTGGAGAAGACCTTGGCACCACGTAGACGGTCAAAAAGTTCTGAAACAAGAGGTAGTGGGTAACGGTTCTTGACCATGATTTTGTTAAGTCCCCTGTAGTCAATGCATGGATGGAGTTAGCTATCCTTCTTCCCTACAAAGAAGAAACCAGCTCCAGCAGGAGAAGAGGACTTAAGGATAAATCCCTTTTGGAGATTCTCCTGACTATACTCAGCCATAGCTTTGGTCTCAGGAACCAATAGAGGGTATATACTTCCACGAGGAGGAGTGGTACCAGGCAGAAGATCAATAGGGCAGTTGTAAGGACGATGTGGAGGCAGAGACTTAGGCTGGGTCCACACTACGTTTTGTCCCATACGGGAGCGCATACGGCAGGGGGGAGCTAAAAGCTCGCGCTCCCGTATGTTACCGTATGCGCTCCCGTATGTCATTCATTTCAATGAGCCGACCGGAGTGAAACGTTCGGTCCGGTCGGCTCATTTTTGCGCCGTATGCGCTTTTACAACCGGACCTAAAACCATGGTTGACCACAGTTTTAGGTCCGGTTGTAAAAGCGCATACGGCGCAAAAATGAGCCGACCGGACCGAACGTTTCACTCCGGTCGGCTCATTGAAATGAATGACATACGGAAGCGCATACGGTAACATACGGGAGCGCGAGCTTTTAGCTCCCCCCTGCCGTATGCGCTCCCGTATGGGACAAAACGTAGTGTGGACCCAGCCTTAGCCTGTTTCTTGCAGAATACGTCAGAGAAATCTTGGTACGGTGGCTGCAGGCCAGGTAAAGGAGGAAGAAGAGAAACAACTTTAGGCTGAACTGGTTGGTGGCAAAGATTTTGACAGAATTGTCCCCAGCAAATTATTTCTCCAGTTTTCCAATCCGGTTGCGGAGAATGGCGTTGCAGCCAAAGAAGGATAAGAAGAATCTCTGAAGTGCAGTGTGGCAGAACATATAATTCAATCTTTTCTTTATGCAATACACCCACTTGCATGACGAGAGATTCTGTACGGAAGTGAACCATACAGTCCAGATTGTGTCCATTAACAGAGGAGATGAACAAGGGCTTGGCAAGCCGAGTAAGGGGAAGATGATACATGTGGACCAAAGAAGCATCAATAAAGTCACCCACTGATTCAGAATCAAAAAATGCTGTAGCGCTGAAGGAAGACTTGGCTAAAGTGAAGACTTGTACATAAATAGTTAAGCGTGGAGAGGTAGTATTCACGCTGTTTCCCGGACACTGTGGGCGAACAGTACAGTCCTTGAGGAAGTGCTCTGGGCTAGCACAATATAAGCACAAATTCTCACTGCGTCGTCGTAACTCCTGTTGCATAAGACGAGAACGATCTACTTGCATAGCCTCTTTGGCAAGAGGCGCAGGAAACTGAAAAGGTGGATGTTGAAAAACGGGTGCAAGGGGAGGATATCTCCGTATTGGGGCAGGTTCCCTCTCTTAGTGCAGTTCCTCCAATATCTCAGCAAAACGCACATCAATGCGTGTTGCCAAGTGGATAAGTTCAGTCAAAGAAGATGGAGGATCACGTGCTGCGAGGGCATCTTTAATCATGCTTGATAGTCCTTTTTTGAATGTGTCACACAAGGCCTCATCATTCTATGTAAGTTCCGAGGCTAGAGTGCGGAATTGAAACGCGTAGTCATCAACAGAAAAATTCCATTGACAAAGGTTCAGCAAAGCTGTCTCAGCAGAAGAGGAGCGTGCGGGTTCCTCAAAGACATTGCGAAATTCTGCCAAGAAAGCCGAAAAATTAGAGGATACCGGATGACCACAGACCCAAAGGGGTGTAGCCCATGCCAAGGCTTTTCTGGACTGTAGACTAATGACAAAGGCCACCTTTGCATGTTCCGTCGGAAACTGTTTAGACATGAGCTCCAAGTGCATGAAGCACTGTGTAATCAAGCCTCTGCATAACTTGGAATCACCATCATACTTAGAAGGTAAAGGCAGACATAGCTGGGAGTCAGAACACACTGCAGGAACTGGTGGTGGGAGTGGGCCAGGTTGCAAATCTGCTGCTGTTGTTGCTGCAAGGCCAATAGCAGTTGCATCATAGCAGACAGTTGGGTAAGTTGCTGTGCCTGTCACGCCAATTGCTGAGGCTGACGTAACACAATGGAGGGAAGATCCGCAACTTCTGGCAGGGTTACCTCAGCGGGATCCATGGCTGGATCTTACTGTAAGACTCTTGTTTCAGTAGACAGATGATAGTGGATCTGCTGGACCTGTGTGGTAGTAGACTCGGACCATACCAGGGAGAGGAGTCTAAGGTGCCACTGGTTTATACCAGAGCCCACCGCAAAGCGGGATGGACTTGCTGCAGCAGGCGGCACGCAAGTTGCTACCCCTGGCACGGCTCAACCACACTGGCGGCTGAGGAGATTCGAGGCACAGGTGGGATTAGGCAACTCATGGTCTGGATAGCAGGAGGTCAGGGCAGGCAGCACAGTAGTGTAGTCAGGAACGTAGCAAATGGTCAGTAGGCAGGCGACAAAGAAGCAAGATCAGGTCACAAAGCAAAGGTATGATACGCAGCAAGGCAATACACAGGAATGCTTTCTCTAAGGCTCTAGGGCAACAAAGATCAGACAGGGAAGTGTGGAAGGAGGAGGAATTTATCAATGAGCCACAGGTGTTACTTCACTAATAGGCGCACTGACCCTTTAACCAGTTAAGGACCAAGGACGTTCTGGAACGTCCTGGTGTTTCTCTTGTCTCTGCATGCCGTGCAAATGCCGAGGGGGGTCCCGGGACCCCCCTATGTCGGCGATCGCAGAAATTCGCATGTCAATTCAGACATGCGATTTTCTCCTATTCCGGGCTGATTGGGTCTCTGGTGATCTGATCACCCAGAAAATTGTGATGATCTGACCTGTCAGTGACAGCCCAGATCATCCTGAAGGGTAGGAGTGAAATCGCAATGCTGTGATTTCCTATTATCCCCTGCCATTAGTCAGAATTGATTCTGACCAATGGCAGAGCAGGACAGTGGGTGGCCATGGCAAAAATATATCCATTTTATGATGCCAACATAAAGTGGACATATTGTATTTGTGAATAAAAATATATCCATTTTCCTTACAAGCAGAGAGCTTCAAAGTTAGAAAAATGCAAAATTTTCAAAATTTTCATGAAGTTTGGGGATTTTTCACCAAAAAAGGATGCAAGTAACGCCGAAAATTTACCACCAAAATAAAGTAGAATATGTCACGAAAAAACAATCTCAGAATCAGAATGATAACTAAAAGCATCCCAGAGTTATTAATATTTAAATTGACAGTGGTCAGATGTTCAAAAAACGCTCTGGTCCTAAGGTGTAAAATGGCCTGGTCCTCAAGGGGTTAAATCTTAAAGCTCCAGCGTGTGCACCCTAGGGAAGAGAAGCAGGAGAAGCACCAGGTGAGTGACGAGACATGCCGCATGCTAATCCAAGCCCCAACGGTAGCAGCAGGTAACGGGACCATGCGCTCACGGGCAGTGTGTGTGGCTGGAGTGCATAACGTAACACTTCCAGTAGAACTGACATGTTCACTTCATTCTGTGGGTCAATGCAATTGAAACACTTCCCATGTGTACATGCTTTTCTATCATCACACTACTTTTAAAAAAGGCACTTTTTTTTTATGTAAGATGAGTATGTTTAAAATCTCCCTACTTTGACCTCTATAATTGATCTAATTTTTCTGCATACGGGCTGTTTGAGGGCTTAATTTCTCTGGAATGTGATTTGACCAAAATCAGCAGTTTTGGACTTTGGTATTTTTTTTTCCCTTTACGTAGTTCATCTTATGGGATTATTAACGTAATAATTTATGGTTTAGACATTTCCACGCACAAACAAATATGTTTTTCTTTTCCCCCATAATTTCTTTATTGTAAAATGGGGTGATATAACATTTTTATTGGTGGAGGGGCTTAAATGGTCACTCTCCTTAAACATTATTTTTTTGCTATTGCACTCCTTATGGTAAATAAACAATATTTCTAATATACCTTGTTTTAAAAAAAAATGAAGTTTTCTATGTTTTATTTGTGCTTAAAAAAGCTCAAGAGCAGATTTTTCCCCATCTCATACAAAGACTTTGGACCGAAGCCCAAACACAGGAAGTGCAGCCTGGAGTGCTGAGGGGTGTGTGTCCAACCAACAGAATATGGCAGTTAAGTGTGAGAGGAGCTATCATTGGATAAGGCTGGACACACACCCCTCAGCACTCCAGGCTGCACTTCCTGTGTTTGGGCTTCGGTCCAAAGGCTGTGTATGAGATGGGGGAAATGTGCGCTTGAGCTTTTTTAAGCACAAATAAAACATAGAAAACTTCATTTCAAAGTACAAAGTATATTAGAAATATTTTTATTTACCATAAGGACTGCAATAGCAAAAATTTGCTTTAATGAGAGTCACCATTTAAGTGTATTTTTCTGTACTTTTTTTCTTTTTTGCCGTATTTGTCAAATTTTTTATTCACCCCAGGGGAATATTTATAGCGCTCACTTTATTGCTTATATTGTTCAGTGCTATGCATTGGCATAGCACTGATTTATGATATCACTGAACCACTTGTATAGCCTTCCAAAAGGCAGATTATGCAATTAGATCCTGAAAGAGTGGCATGAAGGAGGCAGGAAGACCTTTGGTCACCATCCAATCCCCTCTAATGCTTTAGATGCCATGATCAGTATTGAACACTGCATCTGCAGCGTTAATAAAGGGGATCAACATGATCGCTGATGTCTGCCATTAGTAGCAGGTCCCAGACTGCTGATAGCAAGTACAACCCATGTACATCCTGGAGCACTAAGTACCAGGCAGTCTGGGCGTACGCTTACATCCAATGTTAGGAATGAGCAAATCGAATCTGATGAATACGAATTCTTTACGAATTTCCGGAAAAATTCAATTTGCAATGAATGCGAATATCGACATGATTCGATCGCACAAGTCTTTTCATTAAACTCCATTTAGTGCGGTCCAGGCTCCAGAGCATCTAAAATGGCGGATCCACATGTGAAAACATGGGGCAAGGAATCCTGGAAAGGCAGGAACAAGGGTAGGTGGAATGACCCTGAATCACATGCAGCATGCAGCCTATCAGAAGTCAGTCACCCCTGTGATATCACAGCCCTATATAATCTGCAGCCATATTGCGGCCAGTTACTTCAGCCTTTCATTGCACAGAGATAGATAGGGACTGACAGCGCTGTGTGTTGGCCAGAAAAGCTTTTTTCCAGCAGTGAATCACCTTCTAGTCATATCAGCATTCTATTACAGAAAGGGACAGAGAGCAGTGTGTTGCACAGTGTGTTGCACAGAAAAGCAGCGATTCAGCTCACGCACAAATCCTTCCTAGAAGCACTGATAGGGAAAGGAGTGAGATTGAGAGAGAAAGTGCACTTTTGGGTGTAGTACACAGCAACTGTGTGCTGCAGCACTGGTGTGCACTGCTGGTGTTGTACACAAATACTATTTAAAGCGTACTGGAGAGCATTGTCCTCCCCTCATAAGTGCATACCACATACATACATCTAAGTGGTGTAAAATTTTGTCCCTGTTAAAGTCTCAAGGGCCTAGATATTGTGTAAGGCCAGTCAAAAGTACACATCTGCTGGTGTTGTAGACAAATACTGTTTTAAGCGTAGTGGAGCATATTGTACTCCCCTCATATAGGTACTAAGTATGTCTGGCAGAGAAGTGCCAGGATGTGCACAGAGGAGTGGCAGAGGTCTAAATTCATCAGGCAGAGGTCACAGCAGACTAGGGGCGATTGGCAGGAGGAGTCGCAGCGAGAGGCCTGAGCTCCTGGTATCAGCAAGCGGTCGTGTCTCGACCAGCAACCCATCTGCCATGATCGATTTTGTTAACACGGTCATCCACTTCATCACAAGTGACATCTGACACCCCCAGTCAATAGCCGGTGGGTTTCTCAGACACAACCCTCAGTTGGCATGGCCCGGGAGCAGTCCCTGTCCTCCCATTGCCTCTGTCCTATGCTGTTCCCACCCCACAGAAGTATCTTATGCTGTGGGTTCAGCTCCACAATTTAGTGAGGATGATCTAGAGGACAGTCAGCAGCTACTGCCCAGCCAAGAAGTGAAGGAGGCATCTGCCGCTTCCTCCGCTAGGCGAGCAAGTAGTGATGAGGAGAGTAGCGTGGGTGGTGGTGTTGCGAACGTTCAGGCTCCTGAAGCAAACACTGTTGAGGAACCTGGGGAGGACATCAGTGACATGCAGACACAACTCGATGATGATGAAGCCGATCGCACTTGGAAGCTGGGTGCAGACAGAGCTTCATCCTCATCAAGAGAAGAGGGTTGCAGGTTGCTCGTGAGGCAGCAGCTGAGCCAGCAAGGTGGTAGCATGGTTGAAAGTCAGCATAGTGGCAGAAGTGGAAAGTCTTGAGCCAAATGTGCCAGGGGTAGACCACCTGCTTAGCAGCAGCCTACCTTCCTGGGAGTTAGTTGAACAGGGGTTCCTGAAGTCGGTGGTAGTAGCAGTGGCCACATGCAAGATGTGTCGGCAGGTGAAGCATGGCCAGAGTCCCAATGTTGGCACCACGGCCCTGCGTCAACATATGCAGCATCACCATAAAGCAGCCTGGGAGAACCGTGGCTCCGGTTTGGTGGTCAAGCCTGCTGGATCACCCAATGGCACGCCGCTCCCTGTTTCAGGCAGCCAAGGCTCCACCACCTCAGCCGAAGGGAGCTGTGTGTCATACTCATCTACTGTCGCTCCAGATGCTCCTGCTCCTTCGAGTCAGTCATTCCGACACCAATCCATCGGTGAAGCCATGTCCAAGAGACAACACTATGCGCCCACTCATCCAACGGCACAGAAGCTGAATGTGCTCCTTTCCAAGTTGCTGGTGCTGCAGTCCCTCCCTTTTCAAGTGGTGAACTCTGCAGCTTTCAGAGAACTGATGGCTTGTGCCGAGCCCAGGTGGAGAGTCCCAAGCCGTCATTTCGTTGCGAAGAAGGCAGTACCAGCCCTGCTCAATTTTGTGGAACAGAAGGTGGGCCAGTCCTTGAGCCTGTCAATGTGTACCAAAGTGCACGGCAGCGCTGACGTATGGAGCTGTAACTACGGTCAGGGACAATACATGTCCTGCTGGGTGAATGTGGTTCCTGCACTACCACAACAGGAACTTGGACAGGTCATGCCGCTTCCGCCTCCCCGCTCACAGACCGTTGGTCCTGTGACAGTGTGCTATTCTGCCTCCTCACCTCCACCATGTCCTCAGCCTCCACTGCACAGACAAGTCTCAATGCCCCTACAGCATACCAGGTGGGCACGGCAGTGTCACACTGTTCTTCACATGGTTTGCCTTGGCGAACAGAGTCACACAGAGGAGGAACTTATAACAGTCATTCATAAAGAAATCGAATCATGGCTTACTCCAACAAAACTGGAAATGTGAATGATGGTGACCAATAATGGGAAGAACATCTTGTTTGCGCTGCGACAAAGAAGCCTGAGCCATGCGCCCTGCATGGCACACGTGTTCAATATGGTTGTCAAGCGGTTCCTGAAGTGTTTCCCCCATCTGCAAGACATCAAACATTGAGAAGTAAAGTTTGCATGAACTTCAGCTATTCGTCCAGCGCAAAGCAAACCCTCCTTGAGCTGCAGCGCAACATTTTCACATGTTGGAATTCCACCCTACATATGTTGGACCCACTATACGAACAGAGAAAAGCCATCACCGATTTTTTGATGCTCAAAACGCATAGGGGGACTCCCCTGTGTAACCTCAATGTCAACCAGTGGCAGCTCTTACGTGACACCTGCCGTTTGCTCAAGCCCTTTGAGGAAGTCATATTATTAGTCAGTTGCCAGGATTACGGGATGAACAACATCCTTCCTCTGCTTCATCTACTACAACACGTGTTGGAAACGATGGCTGGTCAGGGCACTGGACACGTGGTGAATACATCTCACGGCCACATGAACCCTGTGGGGGCTTGAACTGGAGGAGGAGGGGGAGGGGCACAGTGGAGCACAGTTTAGGTTTCACGAGATGGGCAGTTTTTCTAGTCATCGGACAGGAGAAGAGGAGCAGGGGAAGCCAGAGGAGCTAGAGGATTATGAGGAAGGCAAGACAGAGGACCCAGACACACCGTGGCAATATGCAGTGGAGATGGAGGCAGGGAGTCCCTCCGAGTCACTTGCACATGCATGCTCACTTGCTTGCGTAGTGACCGCTGAATTGTCACCATTTGGCAGCGGGGAGACTTCTGTCTCTCCACTTTATTGGACCCTCGCTACCGCCACAAAAAGGGGGCCTTTTTCACACCCACTGAGAGGGAGGACAAACTGACCTTCAAAAGAGACATCCTACGTAGTCAGTTGGACAATGCCTATCTGCGCCATCGTCCATCCTCTAGCAGGTCTTACTCGGGGGGGCCCTCTGCACTCAACTTCCACTGCCATGGCTGCTGGGGAGGGGTGAAGTGTCAGGAGCAGTACCAGCTCCATCAGCAGCAGCCTGAATCTACAGTCGCTAATGAGTTTTCTTCACCCACATAGTGAAACTCATCATCAGCAGGTAGACCTGGAGCTGGACCTGAACCAGCAGGTGGTAGCATTCCTTGACATGTCCATGGCAATACACCTTGAAGAACCGCTTGACTTCTGGGCAGCCAAACTTGAATTGTGGCCACAAATAGCAGAGTATGCCCTGGAAAAGCTGTCCTGCCCGGCCAGTAGTGTGCCATCAGTGCAGGTGTTTAGTGCCGCTGGGGACATAATAACCCCAAGGAGAACTCGTTTATCCACAAAAAATGTGGAGAGACTGACCTTTGTGAAGATGAATCAGGCATGGATCAGCCAGGGTTTCCCCCCACCAATGCCTGATGCATCAGAGTAGATTGCCCATGCTGCTTCACCAACACCTCACAAATATGGATAGTACAAAATATGTTTAAGGTGCTGCTCCCAGGTTACAGACATTCCTCACCATCAGGCCACAAGTAAGTATTGAGGATAAGCATCAGTTAAAACTTAACTTTTCTTAGGATAAAATATATATATTCAAACATTTTTTGAAATCAAACAAAAGGAAAGGTGTGCAAAAAAACACCATGTGCCACCTACACCACCAAGTATTGATGTGATGCAAAGACCTCTAAAAGGTGGAAGGGAACAATGTATGGTCCATTGTAACCGGTGGGGGTAAAAACTTCCTCTGTAAGGCCCTATTAATTGCCTTATTAATTCCCTTCTTGGCAAGTGTTACTTGCCCTAAAAAGGGTCACATCACACAGGAACCTCTTCCAATTTCCCCCTACAAACACTGCCATTTCCCAGGGTTTTTAGGTGGAAAAAGAGTTTCCTGTGTAGGGCTGCCCTTTTTAGGATGAGTAACACTTGCCAAGAAGGGAATTAATTGCATACCCTCAATACTTACTTGTGCACACTTACACTTTTACAAAAGAGACCGTTTTCTTCTGCCTACCTGCCTCAGCTACTATTCTGATCCTGCCACTAGTGTTGAGCGGCATAGGCCATATTCGAATTCGCGAATATTCGCGAATATATGGACGAATATTCATCATATATTCGCGAATATTCGCATATTCGTTAAACCCTCGTTTTATTTTCGCACATGCGAATATTCGCGTATGCGAAAATTAACATATGTGAAAATTTGCATATACAAAATTAACACATGCGAAACTTCGCATATGCGAAAATTAGCATATGCTAATTTTCGCATATGCGAATTTCCGCACGTCAGTCTCACACAGTAGTATTACAGCCTTCTTTACACCACACAAGCTGGAAGCAGAGAGGGATGATCACTGTGATGTGTACTGTGAAGAAAAAACAAAAAAAAAAAAAAAAAAAAACGAATATTCGTAATTACGAATATATAGCGCTATATTCGCGAAATTCGCGAATTCGCGAATATGCGATATTCGCGAATAATATTCGAATTGCGAATATTCGCGAGCAACACTACCTGCCACCCGTCTGATGCCACACATCTGATGCCAAGTTTTCCTTTTTTCATCCACCTTCGTCACTGGGTACTGGTATTGCCACCCACTGCATCACTCACACCGGGTCAATGTCAGGACTCCTGTTGCTGCTGCCACCTCCAGGCTGTCTCATTCTGCCACCACATGTTCTCCTCATACTGATTCCAGCTCCAGGCTGTCTCATTCTGCCACCATATGTTCTCCTCATGCTGCTGTCAACTCCAGGCTGTGTCATTAAGCCACTATATGGTCTCCTCATGCTGCCACCAACTCCAGGCTGTGTCATTCAGCCACTAAATGGTCTACTCATTCTTCTGCCACCTCCAGGCTGTGTCATTCAGCCACTATACTGTATGCTGCTGCCAACTCCACACTGTGTCATTCAGGCACTATGTGGTCTCCTCATGCTGCTGCTACCTCCACGCTGTGTCATTCAGGCACTATATGGTCTCCTCATGCTGCCACCAACTCCAGGCTGTGTCATTAAGCCAATATATGGTCTCCTCATGCTTCCACTAACTCCAGGCTGTGTCATTCAGCCACTAAATAGTCTCCTCATTCTTCCACCACCTCCAAGCTGTGTCATTCAGCAACTATATGTTCTCATGCTGCCGTCAACTCCACACTGTGTCATTCAGGCACTATGTGGTCTCCTCAGGCTGCTGCTACCTCCACGCCGTGTCATTCAGGCACTATATGGTCTCCTCATGCTGCTGCCACCTCTACGCTGTGTCATTCAACCACTATATGTTCTCCTCATTCTGCTGCCAACTCCAGGCTGTGTCATTCAGCCACTATATGTTGCCGCCAACACCATGCTGTTTCATTTAGGCACTATATGGTCTCCTCATCCTGCCACCACCTCCACGCTGTGTCATTCAGCCACTATATAGTCTCCTCATGCTGCTGGGACATTACCATAAATCTTCAATTAAAATTTGAAAATTCACCTTTTAATCTTAGGGATCGTGAGGCCCTATGGTCTCATCATGCTGCTGCCACCTCCAGACTGTGTCAGTGTGCAACCATATGGCACCTTAGATTAAAAAATTTTATGTATCTAAAATCTTCAATTAAAATTTTACAAAATATCTTTAATCCTTTCTATTGTGCAGCCACCTCTAGGCTCTGTCATTGTGCCACCATGTGTCTCCTTGTTAGATTGGGTCTTGTGGTCATACAGTATTCATTCAAAGTAAACACTGGGAAATAAAATTTGGGAATCTAATATAAATATTAAATAAAAAATAAAAATCATATATTACCTGAGGAATTACCACAAGAATCCAATGAAACAGCTTGGAGCGATAACAATGAACCATAGCTGATTAAATGAAACATTCACACTTTCACAGTCAGGGGGGCACTGAGAGGCAGGGGCTGGAACAAGTGGTTTCTCACCTGGAGGACCACCAGCTCGATGCTCACCAGAATGGGTACTCAAAAAATGTTAATAAGTTCAAATAAAAAAAAAAATTACTGTATTCTCTTCAATTTTGATGCCATATGGTTTCCCTGCTGCCACATCCAGACACTCTGCGGCAGTGATTCTAATAGCGATGCCTGTAATCTGCTTGTCATACTGAATAACAGTATTATTTCACTAACACAGCACACTCCCTATGCGTGTTAGGACAAGGAAAAGTGTTCTACAGCCCTATTGAGGCTATATGATCTCCTAATGCTGCCACCACCTCCAGGCTGTCATTCAGCCACTATAGGTTTCCTCATACTGCCGCAAACTCCAGGCTGTGTCATTCAGGCACTATATGCTGCCGCCAAATCCAGGCTGTGTGATTCAGCCACTATATGGTCTCATCATGCTGCTGCCACCTCCATGCTGTGTCATTCAGCCACTATATGGTCTACCCATGCTGCTGCCACCTCCAGGCAGTGTCATTCACCCACTATATGTTCTCCTCATGCTGTCGCCACCTCCACGCTGTGTCATTCAGCCACTATATGTTCTCCTCTTGCTGCCGCCACCTCCACGCTGTGTCATTCAGCCACTATTTGTTCTCCTCATGCTGCCGCAAACTCCTGGCTATGTCATTCAGCAACTATATGTTCTACTCATGCTGCTGCCACTTACATGCTGTGTCATTCAGCCACTATATGGTCTCCTCATACTGATGCCACCTCCAGGTTCTATCATTGTGACGCTCTGCGACAGTGATTCTAGTAGCGACGCCTCTGATCTGCATGTCATACTGAATGACAGTATCATTTCACTAACCCATCACACACCCTATGCGTGTTACAGAAAGGCAAAGTATTCTACACCCTATTGAAATAACCATTTTTAATAGAAATTCACCTCAAATAAATTTGGACCGAACCAAAGTTTTTTCTGAAAATTCGGTGAATCAGCCAAATTGATTTTTTCTAAAATTAGTTTGTCTCTACGAATTGTCCTCTAGGGGTTTAGAAGTGGACTTTTTTTTTTACTACGTCAGTTCCCTGCATTGATTTAACTCTTTTTAATACTGTAAGCTATGATTAAGATTGTGTGCTAGTGGTTGAAACACAATGGCATTGCTCACATTGGGGTGTTTATTTTGACTGTTCTCTGCCTGTCTACAAAAGGAATAAAAATGTTTTACTTTACTAAACTTTCTTTTGCATTACACAGTATAGCCTGAGGGTTCAGTATTTTAAATAAAATAGATCTATCTAGCTGTCATAGCGCCATTATAAATGATCATGTCAACAGAACCTACAGTAAGACATATTAAATGTGTTATAACTACAGTGTGTGGTGCTACTGTAGGTAACACTGTCACGATGCCGGCTGGCAGGTAGTGGATCCTCTGTGCCAGAGAGGGATTGGCGTGGACCGTGCTAGTGGACCGGTTCTAAGCCACTACTGGTTTTCACCAGAGCCCGCCGCAAAGCGGGATGGTCTTGCTGCGGCGGTAGTGACCAGGTCGTATCCACTAGCAACGGCTCACCTCTCTGGCTGCTGAAGATAGGCGCGGTACAAGGGAGTAGGCAAAAGCAAGGTCGGACGTAGCAGAAGGTCGGGGCAGGCAGCAAGGATCGTAGTCAGGGGCAACGGCAGAAGGTCTGGAAACACAGGCAAGGAACACACAAGGAACGCTTTCACTGGCACTAAGGCAACAAGATCCGGCAAGGGAGTGCAGGGGAAGTGAGGTGATATAGGGAAGTGCACAGGTGAACACACTGATTGGAACCACTGCGCCAATCAGCGGCGCAGTGGCCCTTTAAATCGCAGAGACCCGGCGCGCGCGCGCCCTAGGGAGCGGGGCCGCGCGCGCCGGGACAGAACAGACGGAGAGCGAGTCAGGTAGGGGAGCCGGGGTGCGCATCGCGAGCGGGCGCAACCCGCATCGCGAATCGCATCCCGGCTGGCAGCGGAATCGCAGCGCCCCGGGTCAGAGGACGTGACCGGAGCGCTGCCGCGGGGAGAGTGAAGCGAGCGCTCCGGGGAGGAGCGGGGACCCGGAGCGCTCGGCGTAACAGTACCCCCCCCCTTGGGTCTCCCCCTCTTCTTAGAGCCTGAGAACCTGAGGAGCAGACTTTTGTCTAGGATGTTGTCCTCAGGTTCCCAGGATCTCTCTTCAGGACCACAACCCTCCCAGTCCACTAAAAAAAAATTTTTCCCTCTGACCTTTTTGGCAGCTAAAATTTCTTTGACCGAGAAGATGTCCGAGGAGCCGGAAACAGGAGTGGGAGGAACAGATTTGGGAGAAAAACGGTTGAGGATGAGTGGTTTGAGAAGAGAGACGTGAAAGGCATTAGGGATACGAAGAGAGGGAGGAAGAAGAAGTTTATAAGAGACAGGATTAATTTGACACAAAATTTTGAAAGGACCAAGATAGCGTGGTCCCAACTTGTAGCTAGGGACACGGAAGCGGACATATTTAGCGGAGAGCCATACCTTGTCTCCAGGGGAAAAAACGGGGGGAGCTCTTCTTTTTTTATCCGCGAACTTCTTCATGCGTGATGAAGCCTGTAAGAGAGAATTTTGGGTCTCTCTCCATATGATGGAAAGGTCACAAGAAATTTCATCCACAGCGGGCAGACCAGAGGGCAAGGGAGTAGGGAGGGGGGGAAGAGGGTGACGGCCGTACACCACGAAAAATGGGGATTTGGAGGAAGACTCAGAGACCCTGAAGTTATACGAGAATTCGGCCCATGGGAGGAGATCTGCCCAGTCATCCTGGCGGGAGGAAACAAAATGTCGCAAATAATCACCCAAGATCTGGTTAATCCTTTCTACTTGTCCATTGGACTGGGGATGATATGCAGAAGAAAAATTTAATTTAATCTTGAGTTGTTTACAGAGAGCCCTCCAGAATTTAGACACGAATTGGACGCCTCTATCCGAGACAATCTGCGTAGGCAACCCGTGAAGACGAAAAATGTGTACAAAAAATTGTTTAGCCAACTGAGGCGCAGAAGGAAGACCAGGAAGAGGGATGAAATGTGCCATTTTGGAGAATCGATCAACGACCACCCAAATAACAGTGTTGCCACGGGAAGGGGGTAAGTCAGTAATAAAATCCATACCAATCAGAGACCAAGGCTGTTCGGGGACAGGCAGAGGATGAAGAAAACCAGCGGGCTTCTGGCGAGGAGTCTTATCCCGGGCACAGATAGTGCAGGCTCGCACAAAGTCCACAACATCCGTCTCCAGAGTCGGCCACCAATAGAAGCGGGAGATGAGTTGCACAGATTTCTTGATACCCGCATGACCTGCGAGATGGGAGGAGTGACCCCATTTGAGGATTCCGAGGCGTTGGCGAGGAGAAACAAAGGTCTTTCCTGGAGGAGTCTGCCTGATGGAGGCAGGAGAAGTGGAGATCAGGCAGTCAGGTGGAATGATGTGTTGCGGAGAGAGTTCAACTTCTGAGGCATCCGAGGAACGAGAGAGAGCATCGGCCCTAATGTTCTTATCGGCAGGACGAAAGTGAATCTCAAAATTAAATCGGGCAAAGAACAGAGACCACCGGGCCTGGCGAGGATTCAGCCGTTGGGCAGACTGGAGGTAGGAGAGGTTCTTGTGGTCGGTGTAGATAATAACAGGAGAACTTGATCCCTCCAGCAGATGCCTCCATTCCTCAAGTGCTAATTTAATGGCTAGAAGCTCTCGATCCCCGATGGAGTAGTTCCTCTCCGCTGGAGAGAAGGTCCTAGAGAAAAAACCACAAGTGACAGCATGCCCGGAAGAATTTTTTTGTAGAAGAACAGCTCCAGCTCCCACTGAGGAGGCATCAACCTCCAATAGGAAGGGTTTGGAAGGGTCAGGTCTGGAGAGGACGGGAGCCGAAGAAAAGGCAGACTTGAGTCGTTTAAAGGCGTCTTCTGCTTGAGGAGGCCAGGACTTGGGATCAGCATTTTTTTTGGTTAAAGCCACGATAGGAGCCACAATGGTAGAAAAATGTGGAATAAATTGCCTGTAATAATTGGCGAACCCCAAAAAGCGTTGGATAGCACGGAGTCCGGAGGGGCGTGGCCAATCTAAGACGGCAGAGAGTTTGTCTGGATCCATCTGTAGTCCCTGGCCAGAGACCAAATATCCTAGAAAAGGAAGAGATTGGCATTCAAACAGACATTTCTCAATTTTGGCATAGAGTTGGTTGTCACGAAGTCTCTGAAGAACCATACGGACATGCTGGCGGTGTTCTTCTAGATTGGCAGAAAAAATTAGGATATCGTCCAGATATACAACAACACAGGAGTATAACAGATCACGAAAAATTTCATTGACAAAGTCTTGGAAGACGGCAGGGGCGTTGCACAGTCCAAAGGGCATGACCAGATACTCAAAGTGTCCATCTCTGGTGTTAAATGCCGTTTTCCACTCGTCCCCCTCTCTGATGCGGATGAGGTTATAGGCGCCTCTTAAGTCCAATTTAGTGAAGATGTGGGCACCTTGGAGGCGATCAAAGAGTTCAGAGATGAGGGGTAAGGGGTAGCGGTTCTTAACCGTGATTTTATTAAGACCGCGGTAGTCAATGCAAGGACGTAGGGAGCCATCTTTTTTGGACACAAAGAAAAATCCGGCTCCGGCAGGAGAGGAGGATTTACGGATAAAGCCCTTCTTTAGATTCTCCTGGACGTATTCGGACATGGCAAGAGTCTCTGGGGCAGAGAGAGGATAAATTCTGCCCCGGGGTGGAGTAGTGCCCGGGAGGAGGTCGATAGGGCAATCATAAGGCCTGTGAGGAGGTAGAGTCTCAGCTTGTTTTTTGCAGAAAACATCCGCGAAGTCCATATAGGCCTTAGGGAGACCGGTTACTGGAGGAACCACAGAGTTACGGCAAGGGTTACTGGGAACCGGTTTTAGACAGTTCTTGGAACAAGAGGACCCCCAACTCTTGATCTCCCCAGTGGACCAATCCAGGGTAGGGGAATGAAGTTGAAGCCAGGGAAGTCCAAGGAGAATTTCCGAGGTGCAATTGGGGAGGACCAAAAGTTCAATCCTCTCATGATGAGATTCGATGCTCATAAGAAGGGGCTCCGTGCGGAAACGTATGGTACAGTCCAATCTTTCATTATTTATACAATTGATGTAGAGGGGTCTGGCGAGACTGGTCACCGGGATGTTGAACCTGTTGACGAGAGAGGCCAAAATAAAATTTCCTGCAGATCCAGAGTCCAAGAAGGCCACTGTAGAGAAGGAGAAGGCAGAGGCAGACATCCGCACAGGCACAGTAAGACGTGGAGAAGCAGAGTAGACATCAAGGACTGTCTCACCTTTGTGCGGAGTCAGCGTACGTCTTTCCAGGCGGGGAGGACGGATAGGACAATCTCTCAGGAAGTGTTCGGTACTAGCACAGTACAGGCAGAGGTTCTCCATACGGCGTCGTGTCCTCTCTTGAGGTGTCAGGCGAGACCGGTCGACCTGCATAGCCTCCACGGCGGGAGGCACAGGAACAGATTGCAGGGGACCAGAGGAGAGAGGAGCCGAGGAGAAGAAACGCCTCGTGCGAACAGAGTCCATATCTTGGCGGAGTTCCTGACGCCTTTCGGAAAAACGCATGTCAATGCGAGTGGCTAGGTGAATAAGTTCATGTAGATTAGCAGGAATTTCTCGTGCGGCCAGAACATCTTTAATGTTGCTGGATAGGCCTTTTTTGAAGGTCGCGCAGAGGGCCTCATTATTCCAGGACAATTCTGAAGCAAGAGTACGGAATTGTACGGCATACTCGCCAACGGAAGAATTACCCTGGACCAGGTTCAACAGGGCAGTCTCAGCAGAAGAGGCTCGGGCAGGTTCCTCAAAGACACTTCGGATTTCCGAGAAGAAGGAGTGTACAGAGGCAGTGACGGGGTCATTGCGGTCCCAGTGCGGTGTGGCCCATGACAGGGCTTTTCCGGACAGAAGGCTGACTACGAAAGCCACCTTAGACCTTTCAGTGGGAAACAGGTCCGACATCATCTCCAGATGCAGGGAACATTGGGAAAGAAAGCCACGGCAAAACTTAGAGTCCCCATCAAATTTATCCGGCAAGGATAAGCGTATCCCAGGAGCGGCCACTCGCTGCGGAGGAGGTGCAGGAGCTGGCGGAGGAGATGACTGCTGAAGCTGTGGTAGTAACTGTTGTAGCATAACGGTCAGTTGAGACAGCTGTTGGCCTTGTTGCGCTATCTGTTGTGACTGCTGGGCGACCACCGTGGTGAGGTCAGCGACAACTGGCAGAGGAACTTCAGCGGGATCCATGGCCGGATCTACTGTCACGATGCCGGCTGGCAGGTAGTGGATCCTCTGTGCCAGAGAGGGATTGGCGTGGACCGTGCTAGTGGACCGGTTCTAAGCCACTACTGGTTTTCACCAGAGCCCGCCGCAAAGCGGGATGGTCTTGCTGCGGCGGTAGTGACCAGGTCGTATCCACTAGCAACGGCTCACCTCTCTGGCTGCTGAAGATAGGCGCGGTACAAGGGAGTAGGCAAAAGCAAGGTCGGACGTAGCAGAAGGTCGGGGCAGGCAGCAAGGATCGTAGTCAGGGGCAACGGCAGAAGGTCTGGAAACACAGGCAAGGAACACACAAGGAACGCTTTCACTGGCACTAAGGCAACAAGATCCGGCAAGGGAGTGCAGGGGAAGTGAGGTGATATAGGGAAGTGCACAGGTGAACACACTGATTGGAACCACTGCGCCAATCAGCGGCGCAGTGGCCCTTTAAATCGCAGAGACCCGGCGCGCGCGCGCCCTAGGGAGCGGGGCCGCGCGCGCCGGGACAGAACAGACGGAGAGCGAGTCAGGTAGGGGAGCCGGGGTGCGCATTGCGAGCGGGCGCAACCCGCATCGCGAATCGCATCCCGGCTGGCAGCGGAATCGCAGCGCCCCGGGTCAGAGGACGTGACCGGAGCGCTGCCGCGGGGAGAGTGAAGCGAGCGCTCCGGGGAGGAGCGGGGACCCGGAGCGCTCGGCGTAACAAACACAACTCCAGTATATGAACAACAACCAGACTTTGGAGCAGTATAGTTATTTGTTGCAATAATGTACAGTGGTCCCTCAACATACGATGGTAATCCGTTCCAAATGAACCATTGTTTGTTGAAACTATGGTATTTTGAGGGATCCGTGCAATGTAAATTATAGGACATAATACTCACCTGTCCCCGCCTCTCCAGACCCGTCATCGCTCATCACCGCTGCCCTGGTTGTCGCCCTCCATCGCTGTTGTCGCGTCCCCGGAGTGTCCCCACCGTTCCGGAATGTCTCTGCTGCCCGGGATTGTCGCTCTCACGTCGCCGTCATCACGTCACTACACACGCTGCTCCTATTGGATGACTGGACGGCGTGCGTGGCGACGTGATGATGACGACGGAGAGCACCGGCAATGCAGGGGATCCTGAAGAGGACGGTCCGGAGTGCCGAGGACATGTAAGTGATCGTCACCGGACCACACGGGGCACCTTAAACAGCTATCCGGCGGCAGCTGAAGCAGTCTGCGATGCCAGATAGCCATTTATGCGATGGCCCTGACATGCAAAAGCATCGTATGTTGATGCTGCCTTCAACATGCGATGGCCTCTGAGAGGCCATCGTATGTTGAAATTATCGTATATCAGGGCCATCGTAGGTCGGGGGTCACTGTACATGTAAGTTGTGCAATTCTAAAAAGAGCAATGTCCACAAAAGCATAGCTAAGTCAAGCTATCTATCTACATCTATGTCAAATATGTGTGTTTGTTTACATATATGTATATGTGTATATGTATATATATATATATATATATATATATATATATATATATATATACACTCATTGAAAAAAAAATTATGCACCCAGATAAAAATGATGGATACGTGCAAAACTTGTCATGCAGTTCTGTTCAGTTGACAAGCTTTGAGAGGGGACATTACTGGACTGAAAGAAGCGGGATGGTTGTTTTGACAAACTGCCCATCATCTAGGCTGTTCTAACCAAGCTATTAGGAAATGTTGGGAGCAGTGGTTACCTGAGGGCATGCACACATGGCACACAGGCCTAGACAGACCACCAGTACTTAAGATTAATTGATACATTGAAACGGCAGGAGCAGCTCTCATGGTTTCCTTGTCCACTGTCCAGACACAGGTGGCACTGTCATTACAGAACCCTGTCTCTGCCTAGACCATTTCTAGGTGCTTAGCTAAAGAAAATGTTGGGTCATGGTGCCTGTTCTGTGTCTTGCCATTGACTGCCGACCACAGTCTTCTTTGTTTACACCAGTTTTGTAAACAAAAAGACCTGGATGCTACGTATTGGTATAATCTTAACCCCTTAAGGACGCAGGGTTTTTCCGTTTTTGCATTTTCATTTTTTCCTCATCACCTTCTAAAAATCGTATCACTTTATATTTTGCCCCTAAAATTCCATATTATGGCTTATTTTTTGCCCCACCAATTCTACTTTGCAGTGACATTTTACCAAAATATCCACGGGGAATATTCTACTTTGCAGTGTCATTTTACCAAAATATCCACGGGGAAGCAGAATTTTTTTTTTTTTTTGTGTGACAAAATTGAAGAAGAAATGCCGTTTTGTAACTTTTGAGGGCTTCTGTTTCTACGCAGTGCATTTTTTGGTAAAAATGAAACGTACGGTTAAAATGATACCCTACTTATATATGTTTGATTTTGTATTACTTCTAAAAAAAAAATCATAACTAAATGCAGGAAAATGTATATGTTTAAAATTGTCCTCTTCTGACCCCTATATTTTTCTGCGTATGGGCAGGTATGAGGGCTAATTTTTTGCACCATGTTCTGAAGTTCTTATCGGTACCCTTTTTTTAAAATCAGATAGTAGAATCTGGTCAGCACTACTCCAACTGTGGGGTCACGTCACTTCAAGGCTGGATCCTGTTCCTACAGTAGCCGGCCGTACAGCAGACTATAGTCTGGCATTTACTACATGATGAATAATATTTACCGTATTTATCGGCGTATAACACGCACTTTTAAAACTTAAATTCAAGGCAAAAAGTCTGCCTGCGTGTTATACACCGATAAATCTTTTTGTCACTGATTTAAAGTGGCCGCAGCAGCGGCTGCTTGTTAAGGATTAGCAGCCTGGCCGCGGCCACTTTAAATCAGTGACCAGCGCGCGGTTCCCCCTTTGTTTTTTTTTTTACATTTTCCTTCTTTTCCCCTCTGTTTTTTATTGTAGTTTTTTTTTAATCTTCGTTACCTAGCCGCGCTCGGCAGGCCAGGTCCGGTGTCGGCTGCGGTCAGTGAAGCCGGATGAGTGATGTCCTCTGCTAGCTCCGCTGCAAAAGATCAGGGACATCCCTCATTCAATGCTGCTGCCACTGTGACTATTCTAAGGTGGCTGCGGTTAGGCTGCCAGCGGCGACCACACTGACCAGCGGCGGATACAGCGAATGATGAGTGACGTCCCTGATGCTGTGCAGCCGGCAGAGTACGTCACTCATCCAGCTTCACTGACCGCAGCCCGCAAGACCCGACACCGGACCTGGCCTGCCAAGCGCGGCTAAGTAAGGAAGATGGGAAAAATGTATATATCAAAAACGGATGAAAAGGGGGCATGATGTGAGGGGGGCATGATGTGAGGGGGGCATGGTGAGAGGGGGGCATGGTGAGAGGGGGGCATGATGAGAAGGGGCATGATGAGAAACGGGCATGATGAGAAAGGGGCAAGATGAGAAAGGGGCAAGATGAGAGGGGGCATGGTGAGAGGGGGCATGGTGAGAGGGGGCATGGTGAGAAGGGGGCATGGTGAGAGGGGGGCATGGTGAGAGGGGGGCATGGTGAGAGGGGGGCATGATAAGAGAGGGGTGGGGGAATGATAAGACAGTGGGGAATGATGAGAGGGTAAGGGGGTGGGGTGTAAATGTGGCACACGGGCTGATAAAAGGGGAGGAATTATGTGGCACTGGAAGGGGGGACCAAACTGAAGTTCAGGCAAAATCAAAGTTAGAGGGATGATATGGCATTTAGTCTTTCATTTATCTTATATGTATTTTTTTTTTTACTTAAATTTTCCTATTAAAATGGGGGTGCGTGTTATACGCCAGTGTGTGTTATACGCCGATAAATACGGTATATGGAGTGAGAAACACTGGCAATTTTCTTTTTTTTTTTTGGGGGGGGGGGTTAGTTCATGTTTAATTAATAAAGATAAGTTAGTATATATGGGAAATAGGGTATTTTTGGATCACTTAGTGATCTATAGGTAACTATTGTAATTGTACCCACCATATATTGGTCTTTTGAGTATTGAAATGATCTTTATTAACTTTTTTTCACACTTTGTTTTTGCAGTGTTATAGCCCCCCTAGTGGCTATTATACTGAACATACTGATCTCATACACAGATCAATGCCGTGCATTGACACGGCAAAGATCAGTGTTATCGGCGGTCGATTGCCCAAGCCTTGATTTCACGCTTGGAGCAATCAATCGCCGATCGGATGCGACGGAGGCAGGTAAGGGGAACTCCTCTTGCGTTCTAGCTGATCGGGACATCGTGATTTCCGTGCGATGGTCCCGATCAGCCCGACTGAGCTGCCGGGAAGCTTTTACTTTCATTTTAGACACGGAGATCAACTTTGAATGCCGTGTCTAAAGGGTTAATAGCGCGCGGCACAACGATCGGTGCCGCACGCTATTAGCCCCGGGTCCCCGCGGCTAATGACAGCCGGGACCCTGGGCTAATAGTGTGCGGCACTGATACCGGGACCGGGCGCAGGGCATACAGGTACACCCTGCGTCATTAAGAGGTTAAGCAACAAATCCAGGTTCTGTTTGGGTTCTGAAGATGATTATTTAGAGTATGAAGGCTTTGTGGTAAGTGCTTTGATCCTGCCTTTGCTGTGTATTGACACCCTGCCTCTACTGCAAGTGGGATTGCAAATGACAGCTGATTACCCATAGAGGCTAGGAACTTGTAACACTGCAGCATGTGATAGCTGCTCAACCGCCACATTGGTTGTCTGGACTTCCTCCTCGGGCTTCTCTTCTGTTACTTCCTCCATGGCTGCAGTTTCTAGTCGGTACCATAGTGGCCATGCCTCTGAACTGGCTTCAATACAAAGGGCCAATGCATGTATGTCTAATGTGTAGTCCTCCTTTCTCTGCCTGGCATTATCCATTTTCACTTCTTCATCTGCTCACCTGTGCCTAGTGGTGCAACTATAGGGGGTGCAGAGGTAACAGTCACATCAAGGACGAGGTGTCTAAGGGGGCCCCAAGGCACATCTTGCCCATAAGAGACCAGAATTATAAATGGCCTAGGAGCCCTGGTGCAGATGTTGCATCAGGGTTACAGAAGCTACAAGTTAGCGAAGGTGTGTTGTTTCTGATCTGCTATCCCATATGTTACCTGTGCCTCTTAACCTGGTTCTGCATCTGCCTGATCTTTGTGCGCCTCCTGTGCATGATCTGGACTGGACTGCTTTTATTTAACCTGATTTTTATCCTGCTGCTACCAGAAATTTCAGAAATGCAACGTCTACACCTTGTGACTACTTAACCCGTGTTAAGCTGAATCTCCTGCTGCTGACCAGCACCATCTAATGAAACTGCTTTCTTTTACTGTTTTACGCTCTCTGGACCCTGCTGGGTATCATGTTACTATCACCAAGCAGATGACCTGTTGCACCAGCCTCACCTCTGTCTTTCCCCCAATGGAGTAATTATGCTGTACAACATGAAATAAATACTTGTACACTTTATTGCCATACACAGACGCATTTTGGGACCTCTGTCCTTTTTTCAACGAGAACATGGGTTAGAAGCTATTTTTCTTCATTTTAGGGAGAACAATTACTTCCTGACCCCAAATCTGGCAATCAGAATACTTACTTGGATCAACAACACTTTTCCAGAATCTAGTGACTATATCATATAATGTTTTTATACTCAAATACTCCCTTTTATACTCCCTTTTGAAATCTTTTATGTAGTTCCATGACAACTTCCTTTAGTTCCTCAGTCTCACTGCTCTTACAGTAAAGCCTCTTTTTCTCTGTTGGTGTAGAAACTTTTTTTCTGTCCCCTCTATCAAGAAAGCAGAAAACACCAAAGCCATGCTTTCTTTTCATGATTCTGGGGATGGATAGTTGATGAGGTAGGCTCAAGTTTATTGATAAACTAAAGGGATTTCCTGATAGAGATAGTGGGCTAAATTGGCATCAAATGCCTAATAAGCAGCAAAGTTTGTACCCAATAGTCTGGCAAGTGGGAATACAATAGGAATATCAGTTATACTAGCCAAGGTCAAAAACAAGATATGTCACTAATAGTCAAAAAATATGTGGCATAGAACCTGGAAAGGTGACTAAAACACCAATAATCACTGACCTTAGGAATACATTGAGTCACCTAAAAAAGCACTTTAGCCAAATAGACGAAAGATGATGTGAACTAGACTTCTCAAATGATGCAATGCAACTAATTTGAGATAAATTAGCCAACCCCTGGCGAAACATTGGGTGCTGAGGGCCCACATTCTTGTACCTGCTTTCCACTTGGTAACTTATTGTTCTCCTTCACACTGTATGTATCTAGCTTGTGAGATGCTATCAATATATTGTACACTTGTACTTTTGCACTATATAGCTATAATGTTTGCTATTTACTCTATGTCAGCCCTCATCATAGTTCCAGTTCCTGGACTAGTCTCTTCCCCTATATTTATAGGGTTATTTGTATGTTAAAACAATTTTAAGTGTTATTTAAGAAAGTATGTTCATTTTTAATCCCATTAACGCTTTCCATGTTGTATTTATAATTTGAGATAAGAAAAATGTAAATAAAAAAAAACACTTGTTTGCATTATTATAGCACTGATACTTCTAAATATTTAGTTTTTTTTTTTTCTTTATCGGGCATTTGTAAGAAGATATTTGTTTAGGTTAAGACATTAATAGTCATTCACACAAGACATTTTTTTGTGTGCAAATTTTTAAGTATTTTTATTTTAATTACATCAGGCAGCCATCATGTTAGCCACAGATTGTCAGCTTCAAGGCCTATGTTTAGTGTCATGGTCATATGTCTTAGCTAGTTACCAGGCAGAACTGGACTTTACCTATAGCAGTCACATTTGCTGGGTCCTAACCATTTTTCCCAGTGATCAGCTACCCAGAACTACTCAGAAGAGCCTATTGAAATAGCATGCAGGCAGTCACAAGAAAGTCATACAAGCACATTTCAATACTTAAAGCTAACAAGAATGAGAATAGCAATTCACCATTAGTTGACTGGAACTATGATATTGGATGATGATGTAAAATGAATCATAATGACTTCAGCCAGGAATGAAGAAGAAGATGACAAACAAGGACAAACAACTGGCCCTAACTAACTGTTCCTAAACTTTCCCTAAACTCTAGGCTATTTCCAAACACCACTTAAACTCATTGTAATAGCCATGTGTTAACCTAAGATTATAAACTATTTTAGTAGAAACTACAAGTAGACTCTAGGACCCAGAGAAACAAAACTGAACAAAACAGAAAACAGTGAAACAAAACAAACTAGACAAAATATCAGCAACTTCCAAGTTCCAATATATACTACCAAATACAAATATCAACTAGAATAACCTTGAACCCTAACTTTCATAGAAATGCTCCAGTTTGTTAAAAATAGATCACTGGGTTTAATTGCGTTTAGTTGTACAGTAGAATCTCCCATTAGCGGACACTCACGGGGAATAAAAAAGTGTCCACTATTGAGAGATATCCCTTATTGTGAAAAAGGCTCAATATTTTTCCTAAAAGACCGAATACTGAACTGTACTCACTCCAGAGTGTAAATACCTATGAAACATGATAAAAAGCAATATTAGAGTACAATCTCTCAGTGCTGTTTAATCACTCCTTATCCCTCCTCCATATAATTTCATCCCCCTTTATACCCTGTGCCACCTTATTTCCCCTGTGCCTTGTGCCAAATTATCCCCTTCCCCCTTACCCCCTGTTCCACATCATATCCCCTTGATCCCCCCTCCCCATGCCATTTCATTCCCCCTTCATTACCCTCTGTGTAAATTCATCACCCCCACTTTATGAAGTGGCCCAGGGGGATACAGGGGGAATAAAATGGCACAGGGGGGTAAAGAGGGGTGATGAATTTGCACAGAGGGCAATAATGGGGTAATTAAATAGCAATAGGGGATCAAGAGGAAATGATTTGGCACAGGGGGTAATAAAAGTGGGGATGATTTTGTACAGGAGAATAAAGTGGCATGGGAGGATCAGGGAAGGAGGGGGTGAATGGTGTGGCCGGTGGATGTACAGAAGCAGGAGAGTACTGTTTAAACATTGATCTTCTGCTTCTGTGCTGGGGCTTCCTCAGTGGGGGGGGGGTGCAGTGGGGGCCTGGCCCCCTTACTGGGGTATTGCCTGTACCCCCTGACGGTGGCCCTGTGTACAAGGTAGGGCCGACACATAAGCTTGGTTGTTCCCTTAATGGGTGTGCTTTGTTCCCTATTGTCCCCTATTGGGAGTGTTTTGTCCATTTTGCCTCCATTTTGTGCCGGTAGCGAGGGTCCAATAAGGTGGCAGGTGTCGCATAAGAGCTGCCACTGGTTGACATTGAAATTACACAGGGGAGTCCCCCTATCCGCTTGGATCATCAAGAAATCAGTGATGGCTTTTCTCTGTTTGCATATGTCGGTCCAACATATGGAGGGTGGAATTCCAACGTTTGGAAACGTTGCAAATCAGACTTTGTTGGGGGATACCGTTCTGACGCTGCAGCTCAAGGAGGGTGTGCTTTGAGGTGTACGAGTGGCTGAAGTGCATGCAAAGTTTCCTTCCCATTGTTAGAATGTCTTGCAGATGGGGGAACACTTCAGGAACCGCTTGACAACCAGATTGAACTTGTATGACATGCAGGGCGCATGTCTCGGGATTCCTTGTCGCAGCACAGTTAAGATGTTCTTCCCGTTGTCGGTCACCATGGTTCCATTTTCCAGTTTTTGTGAAGTAAGCCATGATTCTATTTCTTGATGAATGACTTTTAGCAGTTCCTCCCCTGTGCGACTCCTTTCGTCAAGGCAAACCCTGTGAAGAACAGCGTGGCACCGCCATGCCCTGCACACTTAGTATGCTGGAAGGAGCACTGAGACTTGTCTGTGCAGTGGAGGCTGAGGGCATGGTGGAGGATGAGGAGGCGGAGTTGCCCATTGTCACAGGACCAACAGCCTGAGAGCATGGAGGCGGAAGCGGCATGACCTGTCCAAGTTGGTGTTGTGGCTGTGCAGGAACCACATTCATCCAGTGGGCTGTAATGGACATGTATTGTCAATGACCATAGTTACAGCTCCACACGTCGGCGCTGCCGTGCACTTTGGTACACACTGACAGGCTCAAGGACTGGCCCACCTTCTGTTGCACAAAATTATGCAGGGCTGGTACTGCCTTCTTTACAAAGAAATGATGGCTTGGGACTCTCCACCTCGGCTCGGCACAAGCCATCAGTTCTATGAAAGGTGCAGAGTCCACTACTTGAATAGGGAGGGACTGCAGCACCAGCAACTTGGACAGGAGCACATTCAGCTTCTGCACCATTGGATGAGTGGGCACATACTGTTCTCTTTTGGACATGGCTACGACGATTGATTGCTGTCGAAATGACTCGAAGTAGGAGGGGCAGGAGCATTTGGAGCGACAGAAGATGGGTATGACACACAGCTCCCTTCGGCTGAGGTGGTGGAACTTTGGCTGGCTGAAACAGGGAGCGGCATGCCACTGGGTGATGCAGCAGGTTAGACCACCACATCTGAGCCACGATTCTCCCAGGCCGCTTTATGGTGATGATGCATATGTTGACTTTGGGCCGTGGTGCCAACATTGGGACCCTGGCCATGCTTGACCTTTTGCCGACACATCTTGCATGTGGCCAGGTTAACATCCTCCAGCTGCTTGATGAAAAACGAATACACCACCGAGTAGCTGATTTTCTCACCAACAGTCCACACTGATTGACTGCTACTACCATTGACTCCAGGAACCCCTGTTCCACTACCTCCCAGGATGGTAGGCTGCCACGACGCAGGTGGGTTACCTGGGCACGTTTGGCTCCAGACTTTCCACTTCTGCCACCATTCTGACTGACATGCATGCTACTACCTTGCTGGCTCAGCTGCTGCCTCATGGGCAACCTGCAACCCTCTTCTCCTGATGATGATGAAGCCCCTTCTGCACCTGGCTCCCAAGTGCGAGTTGTGTCTGCACGTCACTGAGGTTCCTCAACAGTGTCTGCTTCAGGAGCCTAAACACTCGCAACACCACCTCCCACACCACTCTCCTCATCACTACTCGCCCGACTAGCAGAGGAAGCAGCGGATGTGTCCTCCACTTCTTGGCTGGGCAGTAGTGGCTGACTGTCCTCTAGAATATCGTCCTCACTAAATAGTGGAACTGAACTGACATCATAAGATACTGATGGGTTGTGTCTGGGGAACCCACCGACTGTTGACTGGGGGTGTCAGATGTCACTTGTGATGAAGTGGATGACCGTGTTAACAAAATCTATGATGGCAGATGGGTAGCTGAAACCGGGAGCTCAGGCCTCTTGCTGCTACTCCTGCTGCAAATCACCCCTAGTCTGCTGAGACCTCTGCCAGATGACTATAGGCCTCTCCCATTCCTCTGTGCAGGTCCTGGCACTTCTCTGCCTGAAATACTTAGCGCGTATATGAGGGGGTACAAGATGCTCCACAACGCTTAAAACAGTATTTGTCTACAACACCAGCAGGTGTGTACTTTTGGCTGACCTTTCACAGTATCTAAGCCCTCAAGACTTTAACAGGAGCAAAATTGTAAACCACTTGGATGTATGAAGGGGTATGCACTTATGAGGGAGGACAATGCCCTCCAGTATGCTTAAAACAGTATTTGTCTACAACACTAGCAGTTGTGTATTTTTGCCTGGCCTTTCACAGTATCTATGCCCTTAAGACTTTAACAGGAGCAAAATTGTAAACCACTTAGATGTATGTATGAGGTATGCATTTATGAGGGAGGACAATGCGCTCCAGTACGCTTAACCTCTTTAGGACGTAGGGCTTATGCATACGCCCTGCATCCTGAGTCCTTAAGTATATAGGATGTACAGGTACGCCCGTGGGAATTCCGGTCCCAGCTGCTAGCCGATCGGGGACCGGACTGGGATTCCTGCTGAAATCATTCAGCATGCATCGCGGCACATAGCCAAGTTTCCTGAGACCCCCCCATGTCGTCAATCGTCGAAAGTCACTGGGCAATTCAGACCGGTGATCTGAGACGATTCCAGGTCATACAGGTCTCCGGTGACCTGGAAAATAAGGGGGATCGGAGGGTGTCCAAGACACCCCCGATCATCCTGACAGGATAGGAGTGAGGTGGCAGTGGTGCCACCCCTCCTATCCCTGCCATTGGTCGGTCAGAAGTGACCGACCAATAACAGATTGGGGGCAGGAGGTTAAAGTTTGTTTACCTAATTCTGCCCACCCACAGTAGTCAGGGCAGAACAGGGGAACTTTTGTGTGACTGGCGGCACTGGTAGAGGTCCCTTAATGGCGATCGGTGGCAACAGGCTTCGATCCTCTCCCTGGTGAGGCGTGCAGCGATCCTGCTGAAAACGGAAGTCGGAACATCTGAAGGGCTACAGTTTGGAGACCACTATACAGTATTGTCTAAACTGTAGCCCTCCAGATGTTGCAAAACTGCAACTCACAGCATGCCCAGACAACTGTTTGGGCATGCTGGGATTTGTAGTTTTGCAACAGCTGGAGGGCTACAGTTTGGCGATCACTTTGCAGTGATCTCTAAACTGTGGCCCTCTAGATTTTGCAAAACTACAACTCCCAGCATGCCCATACAGCAGTTTGCTGTCTGAGCAAGCAGAAATTTGTAGTTTTGCAACATCTGGAGGGCAACAGTAAGGAGATCACTGTGCGGTGGTTTCTAAATTGTGGCCCTCTAAATCTTGCAAAACTACAACTTCCAGCATGCACGAACAGCAAACGGCTGTCTCACCATGCTGGGAGTTGTAGTTGTGTGCCTCCAGCTGTTGTATAACAATATCTCCCAGCATGCCCTTCTGCGATCAATACATGCTGGGAGTTGTAGTTTTGCAACAGCTGGAGGCACACTGGTTGGAAAATACTGAGTTGGGTAACAGAACCTAACTGAAGGTTTTTCAACCAATGTGCCTCCAGCTGTTGAAAAAGTACAACTCCCAGCATGCACAGTCTGTCAGCTGGAGGTTTGCCCCCCCCCCCCATGTGAATGTACAGGGTACATTCACATGGGCGGGTTTACAGTGAGTTTCCTGCTTCAAGTTTAAGCTGCGGCAAATTTTCCACCACAGCGCAAACTCCTAGCGGGAAACTCACCGTAAACCCACCTGTGTGAATGTACCCTAAAAACACTACACTACACTAACACATAATAAGGGGTAAAACACTGCATATACACCCCCTCACACTGTCCCCCCCAATAAAAATTATAAGCGTATTGTACCGTTTCCAAGACGGAGCCTCCAGCTGGGAGTTTAGCAACAGCTGGAGGCACCCTGTTTTGGAATCACTGGCATAGAATACCCCTATGTCCACCCCTATGCAATCCCTAATTTAGTCCTTAAATGCGCACAGCGCTCTCTCACTTCGGAGCCTTGTCGTATTTCAAGGAAGTGGTTTAGGGCCACATATGGGGTATTTCAGTACTCAAGAGAAATTGCTTTACAAATTTTGGGGAGCTTTTTCTCTTTTTACCCCTTATGAAAAGGAAAAGTTGGGGTCTTCACCAGCCTGTTAGTGTAAAAAAATAAAAAAAATTTACACTAAAATGCTGGTGTTGCCCCATACTTTTTATTTTCACAAGAGGTAAAAGGAAAAAAAGACCTCCAAACACAAATACCCCAAATGTGGGTGTATAAAGCTCTGCGGATGCACAACAAGGCTCAGGATTGAGAGCACACTATGTACATTTGAGGCTAAATTGCTGATTTGCACAGGGGTGGCTGATTTTACAACAGTTTTAACATAAACGCAAAAAAAAAAAAACACATGTGACCCTATTTTGGAAACTACACCCCTCACGGAACGTAACAAGGGTATAGTGAGCCTTACAACCCCACAGGTGTTTGACGAATTTCCGTTAAAGGTGGATGGGAAAAGGAAAAAAAAATGTAACAAAAATGCTGGTGCTGCCCTATTACACAAGAGAGAAAAAAACACCCCAAAATGTTTAACCTCATTTCTTCTGAGTAAGAACATACCCCATATGTGGATTTCAAGTGCTTTTCTGGCGAACTACAATGCTCAGAAGAGAAGGAGCGCCATTGGACTTTTGGAGAGAAAATTTGTCCGGAATTGAAGGCCACATGTGTTTACAAAGCCCCCATAGTGCCAGAACATTGGACCCCCCCCCACATGTGACCACATTTTGGAAAGTACACCCCTAACATAATGTAATAGGGGGTACAGTGCGCATTTATGCCCTACAGGTGTCTGACAGATTTTTGGAACAGAGGTCCGTG
Source organism: Hyla sarda (assembly GCF_029499605.1). NCBI lineage: Eukaryota > Metazoa > Chordata > Amphibia > Anura > Hylidae > Hyla > Hyla sarda. The sequence continues at coordinate 245,856,991 of NC_079192.1, forward strand.
AAAATGAAAAACAGCCCACTGTTCCAAAGATCTGTCAAACACCAGTGGGGTGTCAATGCTCACTGCACCCCTTATTAAATTCTGTGAGGGGTGTAGTTTCCAAAATGGGGTCACATATGGGGTGCGGGTCCACAGTCCTGGGACCATGGGGGGCTTTGTAAACACACAAGGCCCCCGACTTCTATTCCAACCAAATTCTTTCCCAAAAGCTCAATGGTGCTCCTTCTCTTCTGAGCATTGTAGTGCGCCAGCAGAGCACTTGATGTCCACGCATGGGGTATTTCCATACTCAGAGGAAATGGGGTTACAAATTTTGGGGGGGCATTTTCTCCTATTACCCCTTGCAAAAATGTTAAATTTCGGGAAAAACAGCATTTTAGTGAAAAAAATATAAACATTCAGTTACACATCCAACTTTAACAAAACGTCGTCAAACACCTGGACCTCTTGGACCCCTTGTTACATTCCTTGAGGGCTGTAGTTTCCAAAATATATGCCATGTTTTTTTTTTGCTGTTCTGGCACCATAGGGGCTTCTTAAATGTGACATGCCCCCCAAAAACCATTTCAGAAAAACTCACTCTCCAAAATCCCAATGTCTCTCCTTCCCTTCTGAGCCCTCTAGTGCACCCACAGAGCACTTGACATACATATATGAGATATTTCCTTTCTCGAGTGAAATTGGGTTACAAATACATTTTAGGGTGATTTCTCTCCTTTTACCCCTTGTAAAAATTCAAAAACTGAGTCTGCAAGAACATGCGAGTGTAAAAAATGAAGATTTTGAATTTTCTCCCTCAATTTGCTGCTATTCCTGTGAAACACCTAAAGGGTTAACACACTTACTGAATGTCATTTTGAATACTTTGAGGGTTCTAGTTTTTATAATGGGGTCATTTATGGGTTATTTATAATATGAAGGCCCCTCAAATCCACTTCAAAACTGAACAGGTCCCTGAAAAATTCCGATTTTGAAAATTTGTGAAACATTTGAAAATTGCTGCTGAACTTTGAAGCCCTCTGATGTCTTCGAAAAGTAAAAACTTGTCAACTTTAGGATGCAAACATAAAGTAGACTATTGTATGTGTGAATCAATATATAATTTATTTGGGATGTCCATTTTCCTTATAAGCAGAGAGTTTCAAAGTAAAAAAAAAAAATGCAAAATTTTAAAATTTTTCACCAAATTTTTGAATTTTTCACCAAGAAATGATGCAAGTATCAATGAAAATTTACCACTAACATAAAGTAGAATATGTCACGAAAAAATAATCTCGGAACCAGAATGAAAAGTAAAAGCATCCCAGAGTTATTAATGCTTAAAGTGACAGTGGTCAGATTTGCGAAAAAGGGCTGCATCCTTAAGGTGAAAATGAGCTGCGGGGTTAAAACAGTATTTGTCTACAACACCAGCAGGTGTGTACTTTTGCCTGGCCTTTCACAGTATCTAGGCCCTTAAGGAAAAAAAATGGTACACCACTTAGATGCACGCACATACTCAATAGAGGACAATATGCTTTTAGTGCTCTGCTCACCCTAACTGGCTGGCTACTATTAGCTTTTCAGTTGTTGTACACACCAGTGCTGCAGCACATAGTCACTGAGTACTACACCCAATATTGCACTTTCTCTCTCATTCTCACTTCTTTCCCTATCAGTGCTTCTAGGCTGGATTTTGGCTTGAGGTGAATCGCTGCTGTAAAAAAGCTTTTCTGTGCAACACACTGCTCTCTGTCCCTCTCTGCAATAGAACGTTGATGTGATCATAATACTCTGTTTAGTAATGGGGGACTATAATAGTCTGTTTTGTAAGGCGTGACCATAATACTCTGCTGGTAGGAAGTGACCATAATACCCTGTTTGGTAAGGAGTGCCCATATTGCTCTGTTTAGTAGGGAGTGACCATAATACTCTGTTTAGTAGTGAGGGACTATAATATTCTGTTTGGTAAGGCATGACCATAATACTCTGTTTGGTAGGGGGTGACCATATTACTCTGTTTAGTAGGGAGTGACCATAATACTATGTTTAGTAGTAATGGACTATAATAGTCTGTTTGGTAAGGCATGATCATAGTACTCTGTTTGGTAAGGAGTGACTATAATGCCCTGTTTGGTAAGGAGTGATCATAATTCTCTGTTTAGTAGGGAGGGACTGTAATACCCTGTTTGATAAGGCATGACCATAATACTCTTTGGTAGGGAGTGACCATAATACTCTCTTTGGTAGGAAGTGATCATAATACTCTGTTTAGTAGTGAGGGACTATAATAGTCTGTTTGGTAAGGCATGACCATAATACTCTGTTTAGTAGGGAGTGACCATAATACTCTGTTTGGTAGGGAGTGAATATAGTACTCTCTTTGGTAAGGAGAGACCATAATTGACTGATTACATTTTCCTCATTGCCATTTTTATTCCGTGCAAACATGAACATTCTACACATTGGAGCCTACTTAAAGCATTACATAGTCTATTAGCATACCCTTAAGGATTTTATAGGTATATGGTCATGAGCTTTTTTTTCAATAAATTACTTTGTTAATTTGATTAATTGAGGAAGGCCATTATTCAGCCTTATTCTTTTAAAACAGGAATAGTATGTTTTGTTGCCATTTCCTATCAAATGAAACAGTTAAACAATAGGCTGCTACATAAATAATGCTGCGTTAACTAAATGGGAATTACATTTGATTGCGGAATAAAGCGAGCCTCTTATTGAGATTCATATAAAAATGATGTCTGCATATAAAAGACAAGCCAAAGATATCTTTGAAGGTTTTCATCTGAAGCAGCTCCACTTCCTTGATTGTCTGGGGATTTCTGTTATTAATTGAAGTTAATTTTCTAGGATATCAGTTTGCTGTGCACGTGGATAAGATTGATAGCCTCTATGATTCTCAAGAGTTTTGAAAATGACACTGTTCCATCACCGGGCGCCTTCACTTTTATCATCACAAATCAAATTATAAACATAGGGGCAACCTTGCTGGAATCTGGCTTCAGGAGATTTCCATAAGATTAATTAGGCGGCCAAGGCAAAGATGGTAAAATAGAAAAAAGGGGGAGGGGGTTAAGAAAGAGCCATTCATTGCTTGTGAAATGGGAAGTCAATTCAACAATGGGTAATTAGCGTGGGCCATGGATTCTCAAAGGCACTGAGGACACTGGACTCTTTCTGTCACTCTGATGTTTAGTGCTGTATTGTGGACCCCTCATTTAATTAGTGCACTTTGATACCCACAGGACTAGCTTAAAGCTCCAGGGCATGCTAAACATGGACTGACACTAGCAAGCTTCTGCCTTCTTCCACTCTAATTAGAGACACAATGAGCTGCAAAGACAATGTTTTATTTCACTGTGTGTTTTTTTTTATACATACCCCTGGCAGAAAGCAGTTGTTTGTTTTGTGCCTATAGTATGTTAGTATTCAGATAAAATTGTTAGCATGTAGTGCACGAGCTGGGGGCATATATGTTTAGCAGCTATGCCAAGCAGAGTTCACCAGTTAGACCTTGACAATTCTGTTTGCAAAAATAGCAAATTAAGTTCCAATCAAAAAGTGACTCATTAACATTGTACACAATTAATTTGTGTAACCCACATGGTATGTTATTGGAAACACTGGAAGTTTATGAATTTCATATTTTATGTTAGGCATTGAGTATAAAATGTGCTAATAAATATGTATGTTAAAAGGTATATTAAGTTAGAAATGTCAAAAAATGATACAAGAAACTCTTTCGCTGTGCATATGAGTTGCACAGATATCAGCTTGGATATCATGTTTTAATTCCCCCCCCCCCCCCCCCACTACAGTCTGGATAAATCCAACCTAAAAAGGTGATTGGATGTTATAACGATTGATAAATCGTAACAAGTGGATCAAAGAGATGTAAAAACAGAGCATCAAAAAAGCTACAATGTGTGGGACCATGTACAGGAAGAAAGCAAAGCAGGATTATAATTTGCTTCACATCAGCAATACCACCCATCTTCCCTTTACAGAAGCCTTCTTGAAGGCTTCAGATGTTGCAGTGAGAGTTGGATGGGCCTGCCTTATTTAGCAACATAAGTCAAAAAAATGCTATGAAAAAATTGTCTTTATCACTTACACAAATTTGAATGGTCAGTGTAATTTCCAAAAACTCTGTATACACAAAAGTTCAAGAGAATATAAGCAACTGTGTAAATAGAACTTAGAGAAAATAGCTCGATGAATCGGCTCATTCAAGTATCAAGTAACAGCTTACTATTCATGTATATAGAAGGGAGAGAGAAAAGATATGGCTGGAGAAAGGAAGAGGCTAACAGAAACATAGAGACTACAGGAGCTTGTAGTGCATACTAGATCTCACCCCAGGGCATAGTTTACATTGCTCAGTCATGCTCTATATTGTACTCAATGCTGATGCTAATGCTTCTTATGGTGTGCTCTAGAAATATAGGGTAACAGGGCCCTTCTTAATGGTTATATAATGGCCAGAAATAGTGCCACTCCTCATGTACACACATGAAAATGTATTCTCTGTAAGTGGAAAGTAAACTAGAAACGATCACTGACCATACATTTCAACATAATTGCATAAGTCAACAGTAAAAGTGTATTTAAGACACTTTGTAATTTTATCATATCATAAAAAAATGCATCTCCACTTATCAGGCTTTTATTTTTTTACATTCATAATCCAATTTACTTTGAAAAAAACTGCTAGAAATCCTTCTGAATACAAATCAGCTGACTGGTGGATCAGATTACATGCTACCCATTTAAGTCTATTGAGGAGGTGTGGGGGGGGGCGGGAGTAATGAGCTACAGACTGAGACAGAGCGTGATACCAAGAGAACCTGATTATTGCTTAACAGAGAAACGATCCCTGCATCATGACAACACATTGAGAACTTTCATTACGTTTCAGTTACCGTACCTCCTTTTTAAGGGACAGAGTACCAGTTAAGCATTTAAGAGCAGAAGACAACTTGTATGTGTAACATTAAACGATATTATACACCACTGCTTATCAGCCTTTTCCAGCATATGGAACCATAAAGTCACTACAAAACTTAGCGAGGAACTCTTATCCAAATATTATTTGTTCTTTCAAGTTTTATTGAAAGAGCTTAACCCCTTAAGGAAGCAGGACGTACTCAAACAGCCCCTTTTCCGAGTCCTTAAGGATTCAGGACGTTTGAGTACGTCCTGTCAAATCCTGGCCCCCCGCCGCTAGCTGGAGGGGAGCCGGTGCCCGATGCCTGCTGAAATCGTTCAGCAGGCATCGGGGCATATCGCCCAGGGAGGTCATTATGCCCCCCCATGTCGGCGATGGCAGCAGATCGCTGGACAATTCAGTCCAGCGATCTGCGGCAGATTTCGGGTCAATCGGGTCTCCGGTGACCCGGAATTACAGGCTGTTCGGTCAGAGCCTGCATGGGTGAGGTGGCACTGGATCGGGGGCCCCAGGAGCGACGGCCGCGGCGGCGACGACGAGGGACTGACCTGTGCGGCGAGGATCGTTGGAGGCGAGTGACAGCCTCCTGCTGTTGCTTATCAACAGCTCCCAGCATGCAAAAAGGGCATGCTGGGAGCTGTAGTTATGCAACAGCAGGAGGCAGACCACCACAACTCCCAGCATGCCCTTATGGGCATGCTGGGACTTGTAGTTTTGCAACAGCTGGAGGCACATTTTTTCTATGGAAAAGTGTATCTTCAGCTGTTGTGTAACTACAACTCCCAGCTTGCACAAACAGCTAAAGTGCATGCTGGGAGTTGTAGTAGTGCATCTGCTGGTTGCATAACTACAACTCCCAGCATGCCCGTTGGCTGTCGGTGACTGCTGGGAGTTGTAGTTTTGCAACAGCTGAAGGCACACTGAGTTATGTAGCAAACCAGTGTGTCTCCAGCTGTTGCATAACTACAGTCCCCAGCATCCCCAGCCAAAGTAGTATGCCTCCAGCTGTTGCATAACTACAAGACCCAGCATGCCCTTCCGCTGTCCGTACATGCTGGGGGTTGTAGCTTTTGCAACAGCTGAAGGCACACTGGTTGCAAAACACTGAGTTTGTTACCAAACTCTGTGTTTCACAACCAGTGTGCCTCCAGCTGTTGCAAAACTACAACTCCCAGCATGCACTGATAGACCGTACATGCTGGGAGTTGTAGTTTTGCAACAGCTGGATGTTTCTTCCCCCCCCCCCCAATGTGAACGTACAGGGTACACTCACATGGGCGGAGGATTATAGTAAGTATCCGGCTGCAAGTTTGAGCTGCGGCAGAAAATTTTCTGCCGCAGCTCAAACTGCCAGCGAGAAACTACTGTGAACCCCCGCCCGTGGGACTGTACCCTAAAAACACTACACTAACACACAATAAAATTTAAAAAAACACTACGTATACACATACCCCTATACAACCCCCCTCCCCAATAAAATGAAAAACGTCTGGTACGCCACTGTTTCCAAAACGGAGCCTCCAGCTGTTGCAAAACAACTACTCCCAGTATTGCCAGATAGCCACTGACTGTCTAGGCATGCTGGGAGTTTTACAACAGCTGGAGGCACCCTGTTTGGGAATCACTGGCGTAGAATACCCCTATGTCCACCTCTATGCAAGTCCCTAATTTAGGCCTCAAATGCGCATGGCACTCTCACTTTGGAGCCCTGTCGTATTTCAAGGCAACAGTTTAGTGCCACATATGGGGTATCGCCGTACTCGGGAGAAATTGTGTTACAAATTTTGGGGGCTATTTTCTGCTTTTACCCTTTTTAAAAATGTAAAATGTTTGGGAAAAGAGGCATTTTAGGTAAAAAAAATTTTTTTTTTTTTACATATGCAAAAGTCATGAAACACCTGTGGGGTATTAAGGTTCACTTAACCCCTTGTTACATTCCCCGAGGGGTCTAGTTTCCAAAATGTGATGCCATGTGTTTTTTTTTTTTGCTGTCCTGGCACCATAGGGGCTTCCTAAATGCGGCATGCCCCCAGAGCAAAATTTGCTTTCAAAAAGCCAAATGTGACTCCTTCTCTTCTGAGACCTGTAGTGCGCCAGCAGAGCACTTTTCACCCCCATATGGGGCGTTTTCTAAATCGGGAGAAATTGGGCTTCAAATTTTGGGGGGTATTTTCTGCTTTAACCCTTTGTAAAAATGAAAATTTTTTGGGAAACCAAGCATTTTAGGTAAATTTTTTTTTTTTACATATGCAAAAGTTGTGAAACCCCTGTGGGGTATTAAGGTTCACTTTACCCCTTGTTACGTTCCCCAAGGGGTCTAGTTTCCAAAATGGTATGCCATGTGTTTTTTTTTTGCTGTCCTGGCACCATAGGGGCTTCCTAAATGTGGCATGCCCCCAGAGCAAAATTTCCTTCAAAAAAGCCAAATGTGACTCCTTCTCTTCTGAGACCTGTAGTGCGCCAGCAGAGCACTTTTCACCCCCATATGGGGTGTTTTCTGAATCTGGAGAAATTGGGCTTCAAATTTTGGGGGGTATTTTCTGCTTTAACCCTTTGTAAAAATGTAAATTTTTTGGGAATTCAAGCATTTTAGGTAATTTTTTTTTTTTTTACATATGCAAAAGTTGTGAAACCCCTGTGGGGTATTAAGGTTCACTTTACCCCTTGTTACGTTCCCCAAGGGGTCTAGTTTCCAAAATGGTATGCCATGTGGTTTTTTTTGCTGTCCTGGCACCATAGGGGCTTCCTAAATGCGGCATGCCCCCAGAGCAAAATTTCCTTCAAAAAAGCCAAATGTGACTCCTTCTCTTCTGAGACCTGTAGTCCGCCAGCAGAGCACTTTTCACCCCCATATGGGGTGTTTTCTGAATCTGGAGAAATTGGGCTTACAAATTTTGGGGGGTATTTTCTGCTATTACCCTTTTTAAAAATGTAAAACTTTTGTGAAACCAAGCATTTTAGGGACATTTTTTTTTTTTTTTTACATATGCAAAAGTCATGAAACACCTGTGGGGTATTAAGGTTCACTTAACCCCTTGTTACATTCCCCGAGGGGTCTAGTTTCCAAAATGTGATGCCATGTGTTTTTTTTTTTTGCTGTCCTGGCACCATAGGGGCTTCCTAAATGCGGCATGCCCCCAGAGCAAAATTTGCTTTCAAAAAGCCAAATGTGACTCCTTCTCTTCTGAGACCTGTAGTGCGCCAGCAGAGCACTTTTCACCCCCATATGGGGCGTTTTCTAAATCGGGAGAAATTGGGCTTCAAATTTTGGGGGGTATTTTCTGCTTTAACCCTTTGTAAAAATGAAAATTTTTTGGGAAACCAAGCATTTTAGGTAAATTTTTTTTTTTTACATATGCAAAAGTTGTGAAACCCCTGTGGGGTATTAAGGTTCACTTTACCCCTTGTTACGTTCCCCAAGGGGTCTAGTTTCCAAAATGGTATGCCATGTGTTTTTTTTTTTGCTGTCCTGGCACCATAGGGGCTTCCTAAATGTGGCATGCCCCCAGAGCAAAATTTCCTTCAAAAAAGCCAAATGTGACTCCTTCTCTTCTGAGACCTGTAGTGCGCCAGCAGAGCACTTTTCACCCCCATATGGGGTGTTTTCTGAATCTGGAGAAATTGGGCTTCAAATTTTGGGGGGGTATTTTCTGCTTTAACCCTTTGTAAAAATGTAAATTTTTTGGGAATTCAAGCATTTTAGGTAATTTTTTTTTTTTTTACATATGCAAAAGTTGTGAAACCCCTGTGGGGTATTAAGGTTCACTTTACCCCTTGTTACGTTCCCCAAGGGGTCTAGTTTCCAAAATGGTATGCCATGTGGGTTTTTTTGCTGTCCTGGCACCATAGGGGCTTCCTAAATGCGGCATGCCCCCAGAGCAAAATTTCCTTCAAAAAAGCCAAATGTGACTCCTTCTCTTCTGAGACCTGTAGTCCGCCAGCAGAGCACTTTTCACCCCCATATGGGGTGTTTTCTGAATCTGGAGAAATTGGGCTTACAAATTTTGGGGGGTATTTTCTGCTATTACCCTTTTTAAAAATGTAAAACTTTTGTGAAACCAAGCATTTTAGGGACATTTTTTTTTTTTTTTTACATATGCAAAAGTCGTGAATCACCTGTGGGGTATTAAGGTTTACTTTACCCCTTGTTATGTTCCCCGAGGGGTCTAGTTTCCAAAATGGTATGCCATGTTTTTTTTTTTGCTGTTCTGGCACCATAGGGGCTTCCTAAATGTGACATGCCCCCCAAAAACCATTTGTCGCTCCTTCCCTTCGTAGGCCTCTACTGCGCCCACTGAACAATTAACATAGACATATGAGGTATGTGCTTACTCGAGAAAAATTGGGTTTCAAATACAAGTAAAAATTTTCTCCTTTTTACCCCTTGTAAAATTCAAAAATTGGGTCTACAAAAACATGCGAGTGTAAAAAATGTAGATTGTGAATTTTCTCCTTCACTTTGCTGCTATTCCTGTGAAACATCTAAAGGGTTAAAACGCTGACTGAATGTCATTTTGAATACTTTGGGGGGTGCAGTTTTTATAATGGGGTCTTTTATGGGGTATTTCTAATATGAAGACCCTTCAAATCCACTTCAAACCTGAACTGGTCCCTGAAAAAAAGCGAGTTTCAAAATTTTGTGAAAAATTGGAAAATTGCTGCTGAACTTTGAAGCCCTCTGGTGTCTTCCAAAAGTAAAAACACATCAATTTTATGATGCAAACATAAAGTAGACATATTGCATATGTGAATAAAAAAAAAAATATTTTAAATATCCATTTTCCTTACAAGCAGAGAGCTTCAAAGTTAGAAAAATGCAAAATTTTCAAATTTTTCATCAAATTTTGGGATTTTTAACCAAGAAAGGATGCAAGTTACCACAAAATTTTACCACTATGTTAAAGTAGAATATGTCACGAAAAAACAATCTCGGCATCAGATTGATAACTAGAAGCATTCCAGAGTTATTAATGTTTAAAGTGACAGTGGTCCTTAAGGTGAAAAAGGGCTCAGTCCTTAAGGGGTTAAATGGGTTGCTTTGCCATTTAAAACTATAGTAAAATAATAAAAAAAAATAAGTATTCACTTTATTGATCCCTGGAGCTCCCTTTTAGATGCCTATTACCACCCCCCAGAACTACCGTATATGCCGGCGTATAAGACGACTGGGCGAATAAGACGACCCCCAACTTTTACAGTTAAAATATAGAGTTTGGGCTATACTCGCCATATAAGACTACTCCTCCTACCACGATGTACGGTACCTTGTATTTCCCCCCACATTAGATAGGCATCATGTTCCCCCACATTAGGTAGGCAGCATGTTCCCCCACCTTAGGTAGGAAGTATAGTTCCCCCCACATTAGGTTGCCAGCTCCCCCACATTAGGTCGGGAGCTCCCCCCCATTAGGTCGGCAGTTCCCCCACAATAATAGGCAGCTCCCCCACATTAGGTCGGGAGTTACCCCACATTAGTAGGCAGCTCCCCCACATTAGTAGGCAGCTCCCCCACATTAGTAGCAGTTCCCCCACATTAGTAGGCAGCTCCCCCACATTAGTAGGAAATTCCCCCACATTAGGTCAGCATTTCCCCACATTAGGTTAGCATTTCCCCCACATTTGTAGGCAGCTCCCCCCACATTTGTAGATAACTCCCCCCACATTAGGTCAGCAGTTCCCCCACAATCGTAGGCAGCTCCTCCCACATTTGTAGGCAGTTCCCCCACATTAGATTGGCAGCTCCCCCAACAGACATACAGCTTTCAGCCATATACAGTGCATGGCTGGAGGCTGTATGTCTGTACTGCCCCCACAGTGTTCCGATCACTGCTCCTCCGGCCCGGGTCACCATCTACTGTTATGACCTATGGACCATAGCAGTAGGTGCCGGGACTGGGGAGCGGTGACCGGATCACTTAAAATAGCACGGCCGGTCACCCACCAGGCCCCGGTCGGCGCGTGTCCTCCTGCGGTCCTCCTGGTCCTGTGCTCCTCTGCCTTTATGGTTGTACGCAAAAGAAGTCACTGATGTCCCGTGCGTACAACCATAGAAACGGAGGCCTGCAGGAGGACCGAAGGAGGGTCGCAGGAGGACGCCGGGGAATGGTAAGTGACCGGCGGACATCCTTATGTCCCGAAAAGATTTTTCGGGACACAGGGATGTCCGGGATAGGAATACCTATGATTATCTGCCCGGGCCGGCTCCCGTGTGTGGCTGCAGGCGGGGGCCAGCCAGAGCAGGTAAAAACTAATACTGTATACTAAAAACCAGAGTGCCTCCAGCTGTTGTGAAACTACAACTACCAGCATGCCCGGACAGCCTTTGCCATGCTGGGAGTTGTAGTTTCAAAACAACTGGAGGCCCCCTGGTTTTTAGTATACAGTATTAGTTTTTACTTGCTTTGGCCGGCCCCCGCCTGCAGCCACACACGGGAGCCGGACTGGGCAGATAATCAGTTTTCCTATCCCAGACCTCAATACCCGGCGTATAAGATGACCCCCCGACTTTTCAGAAGAAAATTTGGGGTTAATAAGTTGTCTTATACGCCGGAATATACGGTACCTGTTTCTTTGCAATTGTTCTTTTCATCACAGACGTGACCACTATGGCCAATCACAGGCCACAGAAGCAACCCACAATTATGTGTAATGCATTACAATAATTAACGCTGCAAACACATTTCTGACATATTTTCATTCTCAAATATTATATGCAGACTTACTTTTTAATTATAAGTGCTGAAAGTATTTTGGAAATTCTAGTTTTTTTTTTATTACAAAACTGATAAAAGATATTAAATAGAGAAATGTTAATTATTTTTAAACGTTACCTATAATTTTTTTTAGAGGGGTTATTCAGGATAAGAAATACAGAGCTAATTTCTCCCTAATTCACCATCACACCTGTTGTCAGGTTGTGCAGGGTATTGCAGCTAAGTTTTATTGAAGTGAATGGAGTCAAGTTGTAATATCACACACAACCTAAGGAGAGAAAATTTGCACTTTTTAGAAGAAATTTGCCTTTTCTATTCCTGGATAACCCTTTTATAGGTAATAAACTGAGAACCCTCTTTAAAGTGGTTTTTCCACCTGCCTCTTTACCTTTCTGTGTTGTAGCATGCTCAGTTTAGCTTCCTGGTTTGGCTCTGAGATGAGTGGGCAGCATAACAGAATTGAGGCCAGGGGCACAAATACCTACATGCAAACATACATATATACACAATAGCATATATACACAAACACACACACATAATAACATACATAAACAAACTGACATAAACAAACAGTCTTCTAAACACTTCACTTTATTCCCCTCACTAGCTTTTATTTATTTTACAGGGGCTCAGGATGAAGGCTCAGATATAATATGCAGGGCTGTGCTGGAGAGCTCCCCTAGTAGTCAGGCTGCAGTAGAAAACATACAGATAAGGGCTCCTGCACTTACCATTGCCCAAGAGAGCAGATTAGTGAACAGTAGCCTAGACAACTGTTGTCAACAAGGCAAAAGTCCATGGGGGTCATCTACTTATGTGATTCCAACTGTTTTTTTCACGCAAATTGGACCAGATTGTGTTGCACCCTTTGTGTGCCAGTATTTGCTACCAAAAACATGTAAAAAACCCGACCAATGCTCCATTTTACTCAGAAAACCCCAAAAAGAGGTGTGGCTGTCTGGGAAAAAGGCATGGCCACCAAACATTGGCGTGCCTCCGACAGTTTAGAGCAGTTGTAAAACAAAGCAAAACCAAGGGAAAAATCACCAAATTAGTTAATACCATGGAAAAATACCTGTCTGGGGAAAAAAAATCTACAAAGAAAACTACACTCCAATCTTAGTAGATCTGTGCAGCTATAGTTTTCAGGATACCATGAGCAAGAGCAGATGAAAAACAGGTAGTAAAATGACCAATACTCTCATCTACACTTGTTTTAACTGCATCTGAATGTCCAGAAAATGAGTGCACTTGCAATCACCCAGATTTACGAAAGCTGTCTCTTCAACAGTCTTCAATTGATACATCAGGTAAATCTGTAGACTGTCTGGCTTAAGTTTACAACATATTTTATTTGGCATACCTTATTTTTTGGGGCAATCCCCTTTAACTGGGGCTACACATGACCTGGAAAGTGTCCACAAAGTGTGTAAAACTCATCATAAATATTTTGCACGTGTGCCAGTATTCCATGCAAAGAGCACTTAAATATTGATGAATTAGTAATTGAAAATCTGGGCCAGTGTGTTTCAATGGAAATTGTTGATGGATGTAAAGTGTCACATGACCCTTCACCTCCTGCCTTAGGAAAGCAGGGTGTACAGGTGTGGCCCCTGTTCCCAAGTCCTTAAGAACTCAGGGCCTACCTGTACACCCTGGTTCCATTACCAGCATCTAAAGCGTTCTCACGAGCGGACAACGCTTTAAATCTGGTGGGTCCTGACTGCTATCAGCAGCCAGGACCAAGTGTTAATGTCGGGTATCACCAATCTGGCCGATGCCCGGCATTAACCCTTTAGACGCCACGATCAAAGTTGATTGCAGTGTCTAAAATGAAACTGAAAGCATCCCGGCAGCTCAGCGGAGCTGATCGGGACTATTGCGATGAAATTGAGATGTCCTGATCAGCTGAGAGGACAGTGGGAGGGTACTTACCTGCCTCCTCGCCATCCGATCGGTGTTCTATTGCTCCAAGCCTGCCATGCAGGCTGGAGCAGCAGAGCACCTATAACACTGATCAATGCTATGCTATGGCATAGCATTGATCAGTGTATGAAAGCAAAAGATTGCATGGTATAGCCTCCTATGGAAAAAGTGTAAATAAAAAGATAATAAATGAGCCCCTCCCCTAATAAAAGTTTGAATCACCCCCCATTTCCATTTTTTTAAAATAAAATTATGTAGTAAAAAATAAACATGTGGTACTGCCGTGTGCGTAAATGTCCGAACTGTTAAAATATATGGGTAGCTAAACCACACGGTCGATGGCGTACATGTAAAAATATGCAAAAGTGTACTTTTGGTCACTGTATATTCCATAAATTTTTTTTATAAAAAGCTATCAAAAAGTCCCATCAAAACAAAAATGGCACCAATAAAAACTAAAGACAACAGCACAAAAAAATTAGCCCTCACACATCCCCATATGCAGAAAAATAAAAAAGTTATAGGCGTCAGAAGATGACAATTTTAAAAATACAAATTTTGGTGCATATAGTTAAAAAAAAATGTAAGTAGTAAAATAAAATAAAACTTACATAAATTGTGTATCCTTGTAACCGTATTGACTTACAGAATAAAGATAATGTGTCATTTTTGCCAAAAAGTGCACTGCTTAGAAAAAGAAGCCCTAAAAATTAGCAAAATTTCGTTTTTTTTTATTTCATCCCACAAATAATTTTTTTTGTTTCGCCGCAGATCATGTTATAAAATAAGTGATGTAATTTCAAAGTAAAATTGTTTATTAAAAAAACAAGCCCTTATATGGGTCAGTAGGTGCAAAATTGCAATTATCATTTTTAGAAGGGTAGGAGAAAAAAACGAAAATGCAACAACAAATATTGGTCCTTAACCCCTTCATGACGAGCGACGTACATGTACGGCGCCGCGAAGTGTCACTTGACGCGCGGCGACGTACATGTACGTCGCGGGGTTCCGGGAGCGTCGCGTCACCGGTAGCGGTGATCGGGCCGGGATGACTGCTGTTATCTAACAGCAGGCATCCCGGCACATCGCCAAGGGGGGTCCTGAGACCCCCCCCCCCATGACCGCGATGCGCGCAAATCGCAGGTCAATTCAGACCTGCGATCTGCGCGATTCCGGGTCATACGGGTCACTGGTAACCCGGTGACCCGGAAAATAAGTGGGATCGGGGGTGTCCGAGACACCATCGATCCCCCTGAAGGGATAGGAGTTTGGTGGCAGGGGTGCCACCCCTCCTATCCCTGCTATTGGTCGGCCGAGCGACCGACCGATAGCAGACCGGGGAGGGGGGGTTAAAGTTCGGTTCCCCCGCTTTGCCCACCTATCGGTGTCCGGGCAAAACGGGGGAACCATCCAGGGAAGGTCGGCGCCGAAGGTCCCTACCTGGATCCCGGATCCCCGAGCGCCATCCTCCCCCACGTGCGGCGGCGGTGGCAGCAATACTTCCGGGTCCTGCTAGGTGAGTTGTTGACTAGCAACATCCGGAGGGCCACAGTTTACAGTGGTCTCTAAACCGTGGCCCTCCAGATGTTGCAAAACTACAACTCCCAGCATGCCCAGACAGCTGTTTGCTGTGTGGGCATGCTGGGACTTGTAGTATTGCAATATTTAGAGGGGCTCAGGTTGTAGATCATTAAGTGGTCTCAAACTGTAGCCCTCCAGATGTTGCAAAACTACAACTCTCAGCATGCCCAGACAGCAATTTGCTGTCTGGGCATGCTGCGAGTTGTAGTTTTGCAACATCTGGAGGGCCACAGTTTTGAGACCACTGGACAGTGATTTACAACTTGAACCCCTCTAAATCTTGCAAAACTACAACTCCCAGCATTCAGGAACAGCATAAGGCTGTCTCGGCATGCTGGGAGTTGTACTTGCGTGCCTCCAGCCATTGCATAACTACATCTCCCAGCATGCCCTTCCGCAATCAGTACATGCTGGGAGTTGTAGTTTTGCAACAGCTGGAGGCACACTGGTTGGAAAATACTGAGTTAGGTCATAGAACCTAACTCAAGGTTTTCCAGCCAGTGTGCCTCCAGATGTTGCAAAACTACAACTCCCAGCATGCATGGCCTGTCAGTGCATGCTGGGAGTTGTAGTTTTGACCCCCCTCCCGTGTGAATGTACAGGCTACATTCACACTGGCGGCGAATTACAGTGAGTTCCCCGCTACAAATTTGAGCTGCGGCAAATTTTCCGCCGCAGCTCAAACTCCTAGCGGGAGACTCAGTGTAATCTGCCGCCAGTGTGAATGTAACCTAAAAACACTACACTACACTAACGTAAAATAAAGAGTAAAACACTTCCGGGTCATACGGGTCACTGGTGACCCGGTGACCCGGAAAATAAGTGGGATCGGGGGTGTCCGAGACACCATCGATCCCCCTGAAGGGATAGGAGTTTGGTGGCAGGGGTGCCACCCCTCCTATCCCTGCTATTGGTCGGCCGAGCGACCGACCGATAGCAGACCGGGGAGGGGGGGTTAAAGTTCGGTTCCCCCGCTTTGCCCACCTATCGGTGTCCGGGCAAAACGGGGGAACCATCCAGGGAAGGTCGGCGCCGAAGGTCCCTACCTGGATCCCGGATCCCCGAGCGCCATCCTCCCCCACGTGCGGCGGCGGCGGCAGCAATACTTCCGGGTCCTGCTAGGTGAGTTGTTGACTAGCAACATCCGGAGGGCCACAGTTTACAGTGGTCTCTAAACCGTGGCCCTCCAGATGTTGCAAAACTACAACTCCCAGCATGCCCAGACAGCTGTTTGCTGTGTGGGCATGCTGAGACTTGTAGTATTGCAATATTTAGAGGGGCTCAGGTTGTAGATCATTAAGTGGTCTCAAACTGTAGCCCTCCAGATGTTGCAAAACTACAACTCTCAGCATGCCCAGACAGCAATTTGCTGTCTGGGCATGCTGCGAGTTGTAGTTTTGCAACATCTGGAGGGCCACAGTTTTGAGACCACTGGACAGTGATTTACAACTTGAACCCCTCTAAATCTTGCAAAACTACAACTCCCAGCATTCAGGAACAGCATAAGGCTGTCTCGGCATGCTGGGAGTTGTACTTGCGTGCCTCCATCCATTGCATAACTACATCTCCCAGCATGCCCTTCCGCAATCAGTACATGCTGGGAGTTGTAGTTTTGCAACAGCTGGAGGCACACTGGTTGGAAAATACTGAGTTAGGTCATAGAACCTAACTCAAGGTTTTCCAGCCAGTGTGCCTCCAGATGTTGCAAAACTACAACTCCCAGCATGCATGGCCTGTTAGTGCATGCTGGGAGTTGTAGTTTTAACCCCCCTCCCGTGTGAATGTACAGGCTACATTCACACTGGCGGCGGATTACAGTGAGTTCCCCGCTACAAATTTGAGCTGCGGCAAATTTTCCGCCGCAGCTCAAACTCCTAGCGGGAGACTCAGTGTAATCTGCCGCCAGTGTGAATGTAACCTAAAAACACTACACTACACTAACGTAAAATAAAGAGTAAAACACTACATATACACATGTACACTGCCCCCCTACCACCCCCCTCCCCAATAAAAATGAAAAACGTATTGTATGGCAGTGTTTCTAAGATGGAGCCTCCAGCTGTTGCAAAACAAAAACTCCCAGCATTTCTGGACAGCAATTGACTGTCCAAGCATGCTGGGAGTTTAGCAACAGCTGGAGGCACCCTGTTTGGGAATCACTGGCATAGAATACCCCTATGTCCACCCCTATGCAAGTCCCTAATTCAGGCCTCAAATGCGCATGGCGCTCTCACTTTGGAGCCCTGTCGTATTTCAAGGCAACAGAATAGGGTCACATATGGGGTATCGCCGTACTCGGGAGAAATTGCCTAACACATTTTGGGGGGCTTTTTCTCCTTTTACCCCTTATGAAAAGGAACAGTTGGGGTCTACACCAGCATGTTAGTGTAAAAAAATAAAAATGTTTAAACTAACATGCTGGTGTTGCCCTATACTTTTCATTTTCACAAGAGGTAAAAGGGAAAAACGCCCCCAAAATTTGTAACGCAATTTCTCCCGAGTACGGAGATACCCCATATGTGGGCGCAAAGTGCTCTGGGGGCGCACAACAAGGCCCAGAAGGGAGAGTGCGCCATGTACATTTGAGGTGATTTGCACAGGGGGGGCTGATTGTTACAGCGGTTCTGACAAACGCAAAAAAAAGAAACACCCACATGTGACCCCATTTTGGAAACTACACCCCTCACGGAATGTAATAAGGGGTACAGTGAGAATTTACACCCCACAGGTGTCTGACGGATCTTTGGAATAGTGGTCCGTGAAAATGAAAAATTTTGCACAGCCCACTGTTCCAAAGATCTGTCAGACACCAGTGGGGGGGTAAATGCTCACTGTACCCCTCATTACATTCTGTGAGGGGTCTAGTTTCCAAAATGGTATGCCATGTGGGGGTTATTTTGCTGTTATGGCACCATAGGGGCTTCCTAAATACAACATGCCCCCCGAGCAAAACTTGCTCTCAAAAAGCCAAATATGATGCCTTCTCTTCTGAGCATTGTAGTTCGCCCGCAGTGCACTTCAGGTCCACTTATGGGGTACCTCCATACTCAGAAGAGATGGGGTTACAAATTTTGGGGGGTCTTTTCTGCTATTATCCCTTGCAAAAATGTGAAATTCGGGAAGAAACCCACATTTTTGTGAAATTATTATTATTTTTTTTTACATATGCAAAAGTCGTGAAACACCTGTGGGGTATTAAGGCTCACTTTATCCCTTGTTACGTTCCTCAAGAGGTCTAGTTTCCAAAATGGTATGCCATGTGGGTATTTTTTGCTGTCCTGGCACCATAGGGGCTTCCTAAATGCAACATGCCCCCCGAGCAAAATTTGCTCTCAAAAAGCCAAATATGACTCCTTCTCTTCTGAGCATTGTAGTTCGTCCGCAGTGCACTTCAGGTCCACTTATGGGGTACCTCCATACTCAGAAGAGATGGGGTTACAAATTTTGGGGGGGTCTTTTCTGCTATTAACCCTTTAAAAAATTTGAAATTTGGGGGAAAACCAACATTTTAGTGAAAAAAATATATATTTTTTTTACATGTGCAAAAGTCGTGAAACACCTGTGGGGTATTAAGGCTCACTTTATTCCTTGTTATGTTCCTCAAGGGGTCTAGTTTCCAAAATGGTATGCCATGTGTTTTTTTTTGCTGTTCTGGCACCATAGGGGCTTCCTAAATGCGACATGCCCCCCAAAAACCATTTCAGAAAAACGTACTCTCTAAAATCCCCTTGTCGCTCCTTCGCTTCTGAGCCCTCTACTGCGCCCGCCGAACACTTTACGTAGACATATGAGGTATGTCCTTACTTGAGAGAAATTGGGTTACAAATACAAGTATACATTTTATCCTTTTACCCCTTGTAAAAATTCAAAAATTGGGTCTACAAGAACATGCGAGTGTAAAAAAATGAAGATTTAGAATTTTCTCCTTCACTTTGCTGCTTTTCCTGTGAAACACCTAAAGGGTTAAAACATTTACTGAATGTCATTTTGAATACTTTGGGGGGTGCAGTTTTTATAATGGGGTCATTTATGGGGTATTTCTAATGTGGTCCCTGAAAAATTGCGAGTTTGAAAATTTTGTGAAATATTGGAAAATTGCTGCTGAACTTTGAAGCCCTCTGGTGTCTTCCAAAAGTAAAAACTTGTCAATTTTATGATGCAATCATAAAGTAGACATTTTATATATGTGAATCTAAAAAAAAAATATTTGGAATATCCATTTTCCTTACAAGCAGAGAGCTTCAAAGTTAGAAAAATGCAAAATATTAAATTTTTTCATAAAATTTTGGGATTTTTCACCATGAAAGGATGCAAGTTACCACAAAAATTTACCACTATGTTAAAGTAGAATATGTCACGAAAAAACAATCTCAGAATCAGAATGATAACTAAAAGCATTCCAGAGTTATTAATGTTTAAAGTGCCAGTGGTCAGATTTGCAAAAAAGGGCTTCGTCCTAGAGGTGAAAATGGGCTCCGTCCTTAACCCCTTAAGGACTCAGGGTTTTTCCGTTTTTGCACTTTCGTTTTTTCCTCCTTACCTTTTAAAAATCATAACCCTTTCAATTTTCCACCTAAAAATCCATATTATGGCTTATTTTTTGCATCGCCAATTCTACTTTGCAGTGACATTAGTCATTTTACCCAAAAATGCACGGCGAAACGGAAAAAAAATCATTGTGCGACAAAATCGAAAAAAAAACGGCATTTTGTAACTTTTGGGGGCTTCCGTTTCTACGCAGTGCATATTTCGGTAAAATTTACACCTTATCATTATTCTGTAGGTCCATACGGTTAAAATGATACCCTACTTATATAGGTTTGATTTTGTCGCACTTCTGGAAAAAATCATAACTACATGCAGGAAAATTTATACGTTTAAAAATGTCATCTTCTGACCCCTATAACTTTTTTATTTTTCCACGTACGGGGCGGTATGAGGACTAATTTTTTGCGCCCTGATCTGAAATTTTTATTGGTATGATTTTTGTTTTGATCGGACTTTTTGATCACTTTTTATTCATTTTTTAATGTTATAAAAAGTGACCAAAATATGCTTTTTTGGACTTTGGAATTTTTTTGCGCGTACGCCATTGACCATACGGCTTAATTAATGATATATTTTTATAGTTCGGACATTTACGCACGCGGCGATACCACATATGTTTATTTATTTATTTTTTTACACCGTTTTATTTTTTTTATGGGAAAAGGGGGGTGATTCAAACTTTTATTAGGGAAGGGGTTAAATGACCTTTATTAACACTTTTTTTTTACTTTTTCTTTTGCAGTGTTATAGGTCCCATAGGGACCTATAACACTGCACACACTGATCTCTCATCCTGTTTACAGGCGTGTATTACCACGCCTGTGATCAGCATTATCGGCGCTTGACTGCTCCTGCCTGGATCTCAGGCACGGAGCAGTCATTCGTCGATCGAACACCGAGGAGGCAGGTAAGAGCCCTCCCGGTGTCCGATCAGCTGTTCGGGACGCCGCGATTTCACCGCGGCGGTCCCGAACAGCCCGACTGAGCAGCCGGGATACTTTCAGTTTCACTTTAGAAGCGACGGTCAGCTTTGACCGCCGCTTCTAAAGGGTTAATACCGGTCCCGGCCGTTGATTAGCTTCATATCGCAGGAGCCGGCGCAGGAGGTAAATATACGTCCTGCGTCGTTAAGGGGTTAAAGTAGTACTCCGGTGGAAAACTTTTTTTTTTTTTTAATGAACTGGTGCCAGAAAGTTAAACAGATTTGTAAATTTATTCTATTAAAAAATCTTAATCCTTTTAGTACTATTTAGCAGCTGTATGCTACAGAGAAAATTCTTTACTTTTTGAATTTCTTTTTTGTGTTGTCCACAGTGCTCTCTGCTGACACCTCTGTCCGTGTCAGGAACTGTCCAGAGCAGCATAGGTTTGCTATGGGGATTTTCTCCTGCTCTGGACAGTTCCTGATATGGGCAGCAGGTGTCAGCAGAGAGCACTGTGGACAACACAAAAAATAAATTAAAAAAATAAAGATTTTCCTCTGTAGCAAACAGCTGCTAAAAAGTACTGAAAGGATTAAGATTTTTTAAATAGAATTAATTTACAAATCTGTTTAACTTTCTGGCACCAGTTCATTTAGAAAAAAAAAAATTCCCTAGAAGAGTACCCCTAAGGGTAGGAACACACTTTGCAGATACACTGCATATTTTCTGTAGCTGAAAATGTGCCAAGGGCAAAAGTGGATCCAGCTAGAATGGGTAGTATTTTACCATCCCTAACATTTCCCCTTCCACCTTGTAGTGTTGAGCGGCATAGGCCATATTCGAATTCGCGAATATTCGCGAATATATGGACGAATATTCGTCATATATTCGCGAATATTCGCATATTCGTAATATTCTCTTTTTATTTTCGCAAATGCGAAAAATTCGCGTGTGCGAAAATTTACATATGCGAAAAATAGCATATAAAAAATTTATTGCAAGTGAAAATTCGCATATGCGAAAATTCGCACGCCAGTCTCACACAGTAGTATTAGAGTCTTCTTTACACCACACGAGCTGGAAGCAGAGAGGGGTGATCACTGTGATGTGTACTGTGAAAAAAAAAAAAAACGAATATTCGTAATTACGAATATATAGCGATATATTCGCGAAATTCGAATATTATCCGCGAATATCGCATATTCGCGGATAATATTCGATTTGCGAATATTCGCGAGCAACACTACCACCTTGATCCACTTGACGGCTGACCCATTGAAGTGAATGATAGTAAACTCGTAGCGGAACTCTCGCAGAGGGAAACCTTCTGTGATATATATATATATATATATAAACATTTTTTATTGTTATCTCTATTCTGTAACCATCAGAATAGAGATAACATGTCATTTTTACCGCAAGGTATACTGCTTAAAAACAAATCCTTCCAAAAGCCAAAAGTTGCAAAATTGGGGTTTTCCTTTTTTCAATTTCCCCTACAAATAATATTTTTTGTTGCACTGCATATTTTATGGTAAAATGAAAGATGTCATTACAAAGTATGATCGGTCAAGCAAAAACAGCATGGAAAAATAATGTTTTCCAAGGCAAGGAGAAAAAAAAGATAAAGCAAAAAGGAAATTCGCTGTGTTCTCATGGCCAAAATGGGTTGTGTCCTTAACCTCTTAAGGACCAATGACGTCCTGGGAAGTCATGGCACCCTGGGCCTTAAGGACCATTGACGTCCCAGGACGTCATGGCGTTTTCCGGTCCCTGCCGCACGCCGGGCAGAGATCGGAACGGCATGCCTGCTGAAATCGTTCAGCAGGCATGCCGTGCAAATGCCGAGGGGGGTCCCGGGACCCCTGCATGTCGGCGATCGCCAGGGATTGCTTGCGAAATCACGCAAGCGATCTTCGGCGATTCGGGTCATTCGGGTCACTTGTGACCCGATGACCCGGGAATAAACGGTGATCGGCGGTGTACAATTCACCGCCAATCACCTGCCGTTGCAGGGGAGTGGTGACAATACCGTCACCACCCCAGCAACGCTGCTATTGGCCGGCGATACGTCGGCCAATAGCAGAGCGGCAGAGGAGGGGTTAACGGCTCCTTTCCGCTGCTGGACCAGCTGTTTTGGTTCAGTCAGCGGGTGCAGCAGGGAGAAGAAGCCATGGATCCCCCCCTCGGAGCTCCGGAGCCCCCTCAGGAGCCTTAGAATAGGGTAAGATCATTGCAGGGACAGGTAGGAGTTGAATAAGTTATAAAGTGAAATAAAAGTTTTTTAAAAAAAAGTACCCCCCCTCCCCCCCTGACCCCCTAATAGGCCCCGCAGATTCCTATTAGGGTCTGAATCCTGACCCCGGGTCCTATTAGGGGTTCAGGGAGCTGCGTGCGCTCTCCCCCTTTTTTTTGGGCCGCAGCTTTTTTTTATTTTATTTAAAAAAATCCCCCCCTGACCCACTAATAGGTCCCCCAGGGTCCTATTAGGGTCTGAACCCTTACCCCGGGTTCTATTAGGGGTTCAGGGAGCTGCGTTTGCCACCCCTTTTTTTTTTTTTGGCCACAGCTTTTTTTTTTTTCTATTCTATTACTGTTCTACAGTTTTTACACCAAGCACCACACAGTACATACTTCCCCGCCCACCGCCCCTCCCCCCGCCACCATAGAAAAAAGGCGATGGCCCGCCGGGCATTTTCGGCAGACGAGGCTTATGCTTTTTTAGCCTCCAACTCCGAATCTGCCAGTGAGGACGATGAAGATCCAACTTTTTTGTGTTCTTCATCGCCCTCCTCATCATCTAGTAGTGATGATGAGCCCCCTGTAAGGTGGCGGAGATGCCACCAGGCGAGGCCACGCACCCCCCATGAGAGTGACCCAGTGGCCGACACTAGTATGAGTGGCAATGCCGCTCGTAATAGGAGTCCGGCCCCCCAGACAAGTGCACCGGAGCCCCCTTCCGGTGACCCTGTCTGAAGCCCCCCAGAGGGTTATCAGCCATGGATTCCTGAGTTTGTTGGCGACTCAGGAATCCGGATTGACATGGCTGGCTTCACTGATCTGGACTTTTTAAAGTTTTTTTTCAGTGACAGCCTGGTCAATCACATGGTGGAGCAAACGAACTTGTACGCCCAGCAGTTCATTGCCCACCACCCAGATTCGCTTTTGGCCAGGCCCAATGAATGGCGCGCCATTGATGCAGCGGAAATGAGGACATTTTGGGGCCTCATGCTGCATATGGGCCTGGACAAAAAACCAAGTGCTCGTCATTACTGGAGCGGGGACGTCCTCTACCAGACCCCGCTTTACAGTATGGCGATGACTCGGAGGCGGTACGAGGCGATTCGGAAATGCCTGCATTATGCAGATAATGCGGCATGTCCGCCCCTAGGTGATCCCGCCCATGACCGGCTTTACAAAGGGAGGCCGGTCATCTATCACTTTGGGGCCAAATTTTTGGAGGCCTACGTACCGCTCAGGGACCTCTCGGTAGATGAGTCTCTCCTCAGTTTTAAGGGGAGACGCATCTTCCGCCAGTATATTCCCTCGAAGCGGGCGCGGTATGGCGTGAAGCTCTATAAACTTTGCGAGAGTACCTCCGGGTACACTTTCAAGTTTAGAGTGTATGAGGGACCAGATTCCCATATTGAACCCCCAGATTGTTCCCCCACTCTGGGTGTTAGCGGGAAAATCTTTTGGGACCTTATGTACCCATTGCTGGATAAGGGTTACCACGTGTACGTGGACAACTTTTATACCAGCATCCCTCTCTTCACATCCCTTTCCGCCAGATCCACGTCCGCTTGTGGGACCGTGCGGAAAAACCAGAGAGGCCTCCCTCTAAATTTGGTCCAGACGCCTATCCCCAAGGGTGAGTCCCGTGCCATGACCCATGATAACCTGTTGTTGGTGAAGTATAAGGATAAGAGGGATGTCCTTATACTCACCACTATTCATGGGAATGGCAGCACCCCTGTCCCTGTGCGAGGTACCGTGGGACCGGTCCTCAAGCCCGATTATATTCTGGACTACAATCGGTATTTGGGGGGAGTTGATCTCTCAGATCAAGTCCTCAAGCCATATAACGCCATGCAGAAAACACGGGCATGGTACAAAAAAGTTGCGGTCTACTTGGTACAGGTTGCCATGTACAACGCTTTTGTACTGTCCCAGTACGCTGGCAACAAGTACCAAGAAGAAGTCCTAAGGTTCCTGATCTTTGCTGACCGGGAAAGAGCAGGCCGGACTTCCCAAGGGTCTGGAGTTATAGGCGCCAGGATCGTCCCAGGCCAACACTTTCCAGGTGAGATCCCCCCCACTGGAAAGAAGGGACGATCCCAGAAAAGATGCAGAGTGTGTTACAGGAGGGGGATTCTGAGGGACACCAGGTACCAATGTGACACTTGCCCAGATAATCCGGGCCTCTGCATAGGCTGCTTCAGGGAGTATAACACTTCCACGGAGCCCTAAATTTTCCCTTTTTATTTGAATTTTCCATAATTTGACCAATGTACCAAGTCCAGAGTACATTCCAAAATATAACCCCCATAAACCACTAAATTGCTGAAAAAATCCTTAAAAAAAAAAACCTGATAAGACCTCTGGGGGTGTTTTTTCAGAAATGGGTCATAGGTCACTGAGTCACTATCATCGGGGACTTTTTTATGTTGCCTCAAATGCGCAGTGCTCTCTCTCCACCTGAGCGGGTGCGCATTTGAGGCAACAGGTTTGGGACGGCCACACACATCCCATTCCCAGAATGATGACTCAGAGCATAGGGTTTGGAGCGGGCATATTTTTTTTTTAGTTTTGGCTATGCTCTGGGTCATCATTCTGGGAACATATCCTGTTTTATTATTTTATGATTTATAGTTTTCTGGCCCACTGTACCCCATATTTACGGGCATCTGTACCCCACCTGTCCACCCCAGTTATGGCCCGTTTTCCCCCATAGTGTTCCCCTATTTTAGGGCTCAGTGCTCCCCCCATTAACGCTCATTGAGGGGGGGTCCCACATCCTGGCTCCATATCAAGCTGACTGCGCTCCCACTCAAGCAAGACCTGCTGTGTACCCGCCAAGCCTAAATCATCAAAAAATCAGGTATGTCCTTACTCCAAAGAAATGTATTTACAAATTGTGGGGTGTCTTTTCTGCTATTAACCCTTGTAAAAATGTAAAATTTGGGGGGAAACACACATTTTAGCAAAAATTATTATTTTTTTTTTTACATATGCAAAAGTTGTGAAACCCCTGTGGGGTATTAAGGCTTACTTTACCCCTTGTTACATTCCTCAAGGGGTCTAGTTTCCAAAATGGTATGCCATGTGGGGGGTATTTTGCTGTCCTGGCACCATAGGGGCTTCCTAAATGCAACATGTCCCCCCCATTTCAGCAAAGCTTGCAAATGTGACTCCTTCTCTTCTGAGCATTGTAGTTCGCCCGTAGTGCACTTGACGTCCACTTATGGGGTACCTCCATACTCAGAAGAGATGGGATTACAAATTTTGGGGATGTCTTTTCTACTATTAACACTTGCAAATATGTGAAATTTTTGGGGAAACCCACATTTTAGTGAAAAAAAAATATTTTCTTTTACATATGCAAAAGTCATGAAATCCCTGTGGGGTATTAAGGTTCACTTTACCTCTTGTTACGTTCCCCAAGGGGTCTAGTTTCCAAAATATAATGCCATGTGTTTTTTTTTTGCTGTCCTGGTACCATAGGGGCTTCTTAAATGCGGCATGCCCCCAGAGCAAAATTTGCTTCCAAAAAGCCAAATGTGACTACTCCTCTTCTGAGACCTGTAGTGTGCCAGCAGAGCACTTTTCACCCCCACATGGGGTGTTTTCTGAATCGGGAGAAATTGGGCTTCAAATTTTGGGGGGAATTTTTTTCTTTAACCCTTTGTAAAAATGTACATTTTTGGGGAAAACAAGCATTTTAGGATTTTTTTTTTAAATATGCAAAAGTCGTGAAACCCCTGTGGGGTATTAAGGTTCACTTTACCCCTTGTTACGTTCCCCAAGGGGTCTAGTTTCCAAAATATAATGCCATGTGTTTTGTTTTTTTTTGCTGTCCTGGCACCATAGGGGCTTCCTAAATGCGGCAAGACCACCTCAACCGAATGGTTTGCTGTCTCCCTGGTGCCAGGGTCGGCATGTGGTGGAAAGGGTGGACAAATTACTAGGGGGGGCTGGCGATGACCCAGCTGTCGTGGTCCATGTGGGAACCAACGACAGAATACATGGTAGGTGGAGGTCCTTGAAGAATAATTACAAGGAACTAGGTGCCAAGCTGAAGGGAAGGACCTCTAAGGTTGTGTTCTCTGGAATACTTCCTGTGCCATGCGCATCGCAGGAAAGACAGCGGGAGCTTAGGGAGTTAAATGCATGGCTTAAGTCATGGTGTGAGGGGGAAGGGTTTGGGTTTTTAGAGCACTGGGCTGACTTTTCATTGGGGTACAAACTCTATTCTACGGATAATTTGCACCTGAATGGAAGGGGGTCTGCTGTGCTGGGGGAAAGAATCCTGGAAGGGGTGGCTGAGTATTTAAACTAGGTGAGTGGGGGGAGGATAATAAAGCAAAGAAAGCAGACAGTGGGATGGATAGGTTAGAGAGGGGTCAGGACATAATGGTGGGTGGAGAGGAGTCCTGTGGGGGGAGGTTAAGAGCAGTGGATAAGGAG
The DNA here is from genome assembly GCF_029499605.1 of Hyla sarda. Classification (NCBI taxonomy): domain Eukaryota; kingdom Metazoa; phylum Chordata; class Amphibia; order Anura; family Hylidae; genus Hyla; species Hyla sarda. The sequence goes on from NC_079192.1 coordinate 245,884,317, forward strand.
ATTCATGCGTTACAAACCAGCTGTAAAAATAAATGTAGCCTGAAAAATTGTAATCCCACTAATTCAAAAAATTCCATTAGCCCCAATAACTCAATAACTACAATAAGCCCCATTAACTCAAAAAATACCGTTAGCCCCAATAACTTAAAAAACAACGTTAGACGCAATAACGCAAAAAATCCTATTAGCCCCAATAACTTAAATAATAACGTTAGACCCAATAACTCAAAAAATACCATTAGCCCCAATAACTTAAATAGTACAATTAGCCCTTATAACTCAAAAAATGACATTAACCCCAATAACTCAGAAAATCCCATTAGTGAGACTATATGTGTAAAACTTAATGGAAATGTAAAGTGTATGTTCACAAATGCCAGAAGCCTAGCAAATAAAATGGGGGAGCTTGAGGCCTTGATACTGGAGGAACATATTGATATAGTTGGGGTCACTGAGACATGGCTGGACTCCTCGCATGACTGGGCTGTTAATCTGCAGGGGTTTACATTGTTTCGCAAGGATAGAATGAACAGAAAAGGTGGTGGAGTCTGTCTGTATGTTAGAAGTAGTATGAAAGTCAGTGTGAACGATGCCATAGTGTGTGATGATTCTGAGGATGTGGAATCACTGTGGGTAGAATTACAAAAGGAGGGAAATACTGAAAAAATAATATTTGGTGTAATCTACAGAACCCCTAATATCACTGAAGAGAATAGAGAGGGCCGCCCGGGCAGGTACAGTGGTAATAATGGGAGATTTTAACTATCCAGATATAGATTGGGGCCGGGGGTTGGCTAAAACTACAAAGGGGAGAAAATTCCTAAATTTATTGCAGGATAATTTTATGGGCCAGTTTGTGGAGGACCCAACAAGAAGTGATGCCTTGTTGGATCTGATCATTTCCAACAACGCAGAGCTGGTTGGTAATGTAACTGTGAGGGAAAACCTTGGTGATAGCGACCACAATATAGTTACTTTTGACTTAAAATGTAGAAAACAAAGACAGACGGGGAAAGCAAAAACATATAACTTTAAAAAGGCAAACTTCCCTGGGCTGAGGGCTGCACTACAGGACATAGACTGGGGGGAGGTGTTCTCAAATACTGATACAGAAGGTAAATGGGACATCTTTAAATCAACTCTAAATAACTATACAGCTAAATATATACCAAAGGGGAACAAATATAAACGATTAAAACTAAATCCTACATGGCTGACAAATGAGGTTAAAAGAGCAATAAACAACAAAAAAATAGCCTTCAAAAAATACAAATCTGATGGGTCAGCTATAACATTTAAACAGTACAAGGAGCTTAATAAAATCTGTAAAAATGTAATAAAAACAGCAAAAATTCAAAATGAGAGACAGGTGGCCAAAGAAAGCAAAACTAATCCTAAATATTTTTTTAGATATATAAATACAAAAAAACCAAGGACAGAGCATGTAGGACCCCTTAATAATGATAATGGGGAGGTTGTCACGGGCGATCAAGAGAAGGCGGAGCTACTGAATGGGTTCTTTAGTTCTATATATACTATGGAAGAAGGAGCTGACATTGGCCAGGTCAGTGCTGGTAACACATCATATAATGTATTGAACTGGCTTAATGTAGAGATGGTACAAGGTAAGTTAAGTAAAGTAAATGTAAGCAAATCTCCAGGGCCGGATGGACTACACCCAAGAGTTCTTAGAGAGGTAAGTTCAGTAATATCTGTACCCTTGTTCATGATATTTAGAGATTCTCTGGTGTCAGGTATTGTGCCAAGGGACTGGCGCAAGGTTAATGTGGTACCAATCTTCAAGAAGGGCTCTAGGTCTTCGCCAGGCAATTATAGACCGGTAAGTCTAACGTGCATTGTGGGTAAATTGTTTGAAGGACTTATAAGGGATTACATACAGGAATACATAGGGGATAATTGTATTATAAGTGATAGCCAGCATGGGTTTACTAAGGATAGAAGTTGTCAAACCAATCTAATTTGCTTTTATGAAGAGGTGAGTAGAAGCCTTGACATAGGAATGGCTGTGGATATAGTGTTTCTGGATTTTGCCAAAGCGTTTGATACTGTCCCTCACAGACGTCTGACAGGTAAGTTAAGGTCCTTGGGCTTGGAAACTTTAGTTTGTAACTGGATTGAACACTGGCTCATGGATCGTACCCAGAGAGTGGTGGTCAATGATTCGTACTCTGATTGGTCCCCGGTTATTAGTGGTGTACCCCAAGGTTCTGTACTGGGACCGCTGTTGTTTAATTTATTTATCAATGATATAGAGGATGGTATTAACAGCTCTGTTTCTATCTTTGCAGATGACACCAAGCTTTGTAGCACGGTACAGTCTATAGAGAATGTGCATAAGTTACAAGATGACTTGGATAGACTAAGTGTCTGGGCATCCACTTGGCAAATGAGGTTCAATGTGGATAAATGTAAAGTTATGCATCTGGGTACTAATAACCTGCATGCATCGTATGTCTTAGGGGGGATTAAACTGGTCACTGGTAGAGAAGGATCTGGGTGTACTTGTAGATCACAGACTACAAAATAGTATGCAATGTCAGGCTGCTGCTTCCAAAGCCGGCAGGATATTGTCATGTATCAAAAGAGGCATGGACTCAAGGGACAGGGACATAATGCTCCCCCTTTATAAAGTATTGGTACGGCCTCACCTGGAATATGCTGTTCAGTTTTGGTCGCCTGTTCATAAAAGGGACACTGCGGAGTTGGAAAGGGTGCAGAGACGCGCGACTAAACTAATATGGGGCATGGAACATCTTAGCTATGAGGAGCGATTAAAGGAGTTACAATTGTTTAGTCTTGAGAAGAGACGTTTAAGGGGGGATATGATAAACATATATAAGTATATAAATGGCCCATACAAAAAATATGGAGAAAAACTGTTCCAGGTTAAACCCCCCCAAAGGACGAGGGGGCACTCCCTCCATCTGGAGAAGAAAAGGTTTAGTCTAAAGGGGCGACACGCCTTCTTTACCGTGAGGACTGTGAATTTATGGAACGGTCTACCTCAGGAACTGGTCACAGCAGGAACAATTAACAGCTTAAAAAGAGGGTTAGATACATTCCTAGAACAAAATAAGATTAATGCTTATGCAGAATTATAAAACTACATCCCTTTCCCTTTTCCCCTTACACCCTTCCCTTCAATCCCCTGGTTGGACTTGATGGACGTATGTCTTTTTTCAACCATACTAACTATGTAACTATGTAACTATGTCCCCAGAGCAAAATTTGCTTCCAAAAAGCCAAATGTGGCTACTCCTCTTCTGAGACCTGTAGTGTGCACCAGTAGAGCACTTTTCACCCCCATGTGGGGTGTTTTCTGAATCGGGAGAAATTGGGCTTCAAGTTTTGGCGGGTATTTTCTGCTTTAACCCTTTGTAAAAATGTAACATTTTTGGGAAACCAAGCATTTTCGGTATTTTTTTTTTTTTTTTACATATGCAAAATTCATGAAACACCTGTGGGGTATTAAGGCTCACTTAATTCCTTGTTACGTTCTCTGAGGGGTCTAGTTTCCAAAATGGTATGCCAGTTTTTTTTGCTGTTCTGGCACCCTAGGGGCTTCCTAAAGGTGACATGCCCCCCAAAAACCATTTCAGAAAAGTGTTCTCTCCAAAATCCCCTTGTCGCTCCTTCCCTTCTGAGCCCTCTACTGTGCCCGCCGAACACTTTACATTGACATATGAGGTATGTGCTTACTTGAGAGAAATTGGGCTACAAATACCTACAAACACTTACTGAATGTCATTTTGAATACTTTGGGGGGTGTAGTTTTTATAATGGGGTCATTTATGGGGTATTTCTAATATGAAGACCCTTCAAATCCACTTCAAAACTGAACTGGTCACTGAAAAAAAGTGAATTTGAAAATTTTGTGAAAAATTTGAAAATTGCTGCTGAACTTTGAAGCCCTCTGGTGTCTTCCAAAAGTAAAAACTCATCAATTTTATGATGCAAACATAAAGTAGACATATTGTATATGTGATCCAAAAAAAATGTATTTTGAATATCCATTTTCATTACAAGCAGAGAGCTTAAAATTTAGAAAAATGCATTTTTTTCATCAAATTTTGGGATTTTTCACCATGAAAGGATGCAAGTTACCACAAAATTGTACCACTATGTTAAAGTAGAATATGTCACGAAAAAACTATCTCGGAATCAGAATGATAACTAAAAGCATTCCAGAGTTATTAATGTTTAAAGTGACCGTGTCAGAATTGCAAAAAACGCTCTTGTCCTATGGTGTAAAATGGCCTGGTCCTTAAGGGGTTAAAGGGAATTTGTCATCAGTATTACCTGCACTAACCAGTTGATATAGGCTTGTAGTGCGGGTGACACTAATGAAAATCATCCTTACCATGGGGCTTTTTTTCTCAAGCCTGCTCGCTGATTATCATTACCTGAATGAGGAGAATAACAAGTGAATGGGCCAAGGACCGCACCCCCCCCCCCCCCCGGTAAAAGCAGCTCAGACAAGATGGCTGCCCCCGAAATTATGCACAGAAAATAAAAATAAAAAGTTACAGCCAGAACATTAAAGCAGATTACCAAAATGACAGTGTCTGTATTAATTATAAAAAATCCAGATAGATGCATTCCCTCAAAAGGAGTCATCCTAACATTTAAAGTTATCCACTATTTAAAAAATACTATCTACAAAAAACTAGCTGATTGGTGGGACTGCGGGGATTCCCAATGATCCAGAAAATGACCTCATAATGAATAGGGTGGCAGTATGAATGCACAACCACTGCTCCATTCATTCTACATGGGGCTTCAAAACATTGCTGGACATTTAGGAGTACCACTTTACAGGAAGGTAGAACTCCTAAAAGGCCTTTTGCACACAGCCATATTGGGCGGCTAGGAAAGATTAAAATGCCTCTTCCCACGACAGAATTACCTGGTTTTATTTTCTCTGAAAGGGGCACTGTCATTTGCAAAAAACACTTTTATATAATGTAAAGATAACCATTACATGTATATTTGTAAAATAAATTGGTCCAAAAAGGTGCATATTTTTGTATTTTGTCACTGCACAGAAACGCACAGGCTGCGGGGACAAGACAGCATTATTTTCAACCAAAAATATACAAATTTTTTAACCAATGTATATTATAAATATACAAATAATGTTATTATCTTCATTATATGAAAAGCTTTCACAAATGACAGGTAAGCTTTAACCCCCTAGAGTAGAGATTAGCAAACTTTTTAATAATTAGATTCAGCCAATTTGCCGAAATTTTCCCAAAAATGTGTTTCAAATTGAGTTTATAAACAGCTATTTCTGGCCTACAAACAGCCTCAATAGGGATGTAGAACACTTTGCTGTGTTCTAACACGCATATGGAGTGTGCTGGGTTAGTGAAATAATACTGTTATTCAGAATAACATGCAAATTACTGGCATCGCTTTTAGAATCATTGCCGCAGAGTGGCACAATGACAGAGCCTGGAGGTGGCATCAGTATGAGGAGACCATATAGTGGTTGAATGACACAGCGTGGAGGTGTTGGCAGAATGAGGAGACCATATAGTGGCTGAATGACACAGCTTGGATGAGGCTGAAGCATGAGGAGACCATATAGTGGCTGAATGACACAGCATGGAGGTGTCCGCAGCATAAGGAGACCATATAGTGGCTGAATGACACAGTGTGGAGGTGTTGGCAGCATGAGGAGACCATATAGTGGCTCAATGACACAACGTGGAGGTGGCGGCAGCATGAGGAGACCATACAGTAGCTGGATGACACAGCTTGGATGAGGCTGAAGCATGAGGAGACCATATAGTAGCTGAATGACACAGCGTAGAGATGTTCGCAGCATGAGGAGACCATATAGTGGCTGAATGACACAGCGGGGAGGTGTTGGCAGCATGAGGAGACCATGTGGTTGCTGAATGACACAGTGTGGAGGTGTTGGCAGCATGAGGAGACCATATTGTGGCTGAATCACACAGCGTGGACATGGCGGCTGCATGAGGAGACCATAGAGTGGCTGAATGACACAGCATGGAGGTGTTGGCAGCATGAGGAGACCATGTAGTGGCTGAATGACACAGCGTGGAGGTGGCAGCAACATGAGGAGACAATACAGTGGCTGGATGACACAGCATGGAGGTGTTCGCAGCATGAGGAGACAATATAGTGGCTGAATGACACAGTATGGAGGTGTTGGCAGCATGAGGAGACCATATAGTGGCTGAATGACACAGCGTGGAGGTGGCGGCAGCATGAGGAGACCATACAGTGGCTGGATGACACAGCTTGGATGAGGCTGAAGCATGAGGAGACCATATAGTAGCTGAATGACACAGCGTGGAGGTGTTCGCAGCATGAGGTGACCATATAGGGGCTGAATGACAGAGCGTGGAGGTTTGGCAGCATTAGAAGACCATATAGTGGCTGAATGACACATCGTGGAGGTGTTGGCAGCATGAGGTGACCATATAGGGGCTGAATGACAGAGCGTGGAGGTTTGGCAGCATGAGGAGACCATATAGTGGCTGAATGACTCAGCTTGGATGAGGCTGAAGCATGAGGAGACCATATAGTGGCTGAATGACACAGAGTGGAGGTGTTTGCAAGATGAGGAGACCATATAGTGGCTGAATGACAAAGCGTGGAGGTTTTGGCAGCATGAGGAGACCATATAGTGGCTGAATGACACAGCGTGGAGGTGGCGACAGCATGAGGAGACAATATAGTGGCTGGATGAAACAGCTTGGATGAGGCTGAAGCATGAGGAGACCATATAGTGGCCGAATGACATAGTGTGGAGGTGTTGGCAGCATGAGGAGACCATATAGTGGCTGAATCACACAGCGTGGAGGTGGTGGCAGCATGAGGAGACCATAGAGTGGCTGAATGACACAGCGTGGAGGTGTTGGCAGCATGAGGAGACCATGTAGTGGCTGAATGACACAGCGTGGAGGTGTTGGCAGCATGAAGAGACCATATAGTGTCTGAATGGCACAGACAGGAGTTGGTAGCAGCATGAGCCTTCACAATCCCTAAGATTATAAAATGAATTCTGAATTTTAAACTGAAGATTTTGGGTAGCTAGTACTGCCATAACAACATTTTTATTCCCAGACGCGGTTCCAGCAGCATCAGTAAACCATATATTGCCTGAATGGTACAGCCTGGAGTTAGCTGAAGCATGAGGAGACCATACAGTGTTTGAATGGCACAGCCTGGAGTTGGCGGCAGATGAGAAGACAATAGGGCCTCACAATCTCTAATAATAAAAGATGAATTTTGAAATTTCAATTGAAGATGTATGGTACCTAGGGCTACCATAAACATACATAGGTAATGTCCTATTCTCAGCAGCATCACTAAACCATGTAGTTGCTATATGACACATACAGGAGCAGGCAGCAACATGAGTACACAAGAAGGGTTCACAACCCCTAACATTAAAAGGTGAATGTTGAAATCTCTACTGAAGATGCATGTTAGCTAGTGCTACCATCCAAAAATGTAAGGCCCAAGCCCAGTTGCATCACTAAACCATGTAATTGCTGAATGAGACAGATAGGAACAGTCAGCAGCAGAAGCACACAATAAGGTTTCATAACTCCTAAGATTGAAAGCTAAACATTGAAATCTCAGTGAAGCATGTATGTAAGCTAGTTCTAACATCCAAAAATGTAATGCCCAAGCCCAGAAGCATCAGTAAGCCAAGTAGTTCTTGAAACACACAGTCAGGAGCAGGCATCAGCAGTACACCAGAGTGTTTCATAGCCCCTATGATTGAAAGATTAATGTGGAAATTTCTATTAAGCATGTATTTAGCTAGTGCTAAACATCCAAAAATGTAAGCCCCAAGCCCAGAAGCATCAGTAAGCCTAGTAGTTCCTGAAAGACACAGGAGCAGTCAAGAGCAGGCATCAGCAGTACACCAGAGGGTTTCATAACCCCCTACATTGAAAGATCAATGTTGAAATTTCTATTAAGCATGTATTTAGCTACTGCTAAACATCCAAAAATTTAAGGCCCAAGCCCAGAAGCATTGTTGAAATCTCTATTTATTTATTTATTTTTTATATATATTCGCTTGTACTATTCAGTTCAATAGTTTTTCATTACATTTTTTCCAACATACAAACATCCCAGTCGCAGCCGGTTAAAGTACATAACCAACATTGTAAAACAAGACAAACAAGGTAAGTCAGATTTGGTGAAATAACATGGCATAGGGTAGTATGCATCATTATGCCTAGTGGAACAAAGAACATCAAGGATGTTACCCAATACTGGGTGTGATCACTGCCTATGGGTAACTATATTAGGTACTACAATTCAATGCAATAGAATAGCCTACTATGTTATACCACCATATTCCATAATATAGACTAGTGTTGAGCGGCATAGGCCATATTCGAATTCGCGAATATTCGCGAATATATGGACGAATATTCGTCATATATTCGCGAATATTCGCATATTTGTAATATTCTTGTTTTATTTTCGCATATGCGAATATTCGCGTATGCGAAAATAACATATACGAAAATTAGCATATATAAAATTAACATAAGCATAAATTTGCATATGCGAAAATTCGCGCACCAGTCTCACACAGTAGTATTAGAGCCTTCTTTACACCACACAAGCTGGAAGCAGAGAGGGGTGATCACTGTGATGTGTACTGTGAAAAAAAAAAAAATGAATATTCGTAATTACGAATATATAGCGCTATATTCGCGAATATTTGCGAATTCGCGAATATGCGATATTCGCGAATAAAATTCGTATTGCGAATATTCGCGAGCAACACTAATATAGACCCCTTAAGTGCAGGAAATGTATGAGTGGTCCTTGGGGCCCTACTACCAGTGTATGCGTTTTCACGTCTGAGGTGACTTACATAGAGCAGACCACGTCCAAAAGTGCCACTTTTTTGGAAAAGTAGGAAATGAGCCATTCCCCAACGCTATGATGTGTTCACAAGAATATGTTAAGTGCCGAGATCAGTTCACCTATGTCAGGTATGTCTGCAGTCTTCCACCTACGGAGTAATAATAGTCTGGCTATGGCAAAGAACATACACACCAGGGCTCTACATGATAACAGAAGAAGCTCTATATCAATAGATAACAAGGCCATCTGAGGAGACCATTCAATAAGATGTGGTACAGTTTGTGTCAGTAGTTGTTTGCATGAGGACCAAAAGGATTTTGCCACAATAGGTGGTTCAGGGTGCCTTTACTACCGCAGTTCCTCCAACATTTATTAGCAGCAGTACTATACATGTACGCTAGTCGGTCAGGCGTGTAGTACCACCTGAGGGCTATGTTAGTGGCTGATTCTATGTGCAATGTACATTTTAAATGTTTATGTGTTGTTTTAAAAGCTGCCACCCATTTCGCCTCTGCAATGTGAAACCCCAGTTCCCTTTCCCAAGTAGCAAGAGGATGTGGTTTGGTGAAGACTGTGGGTTGCAGAACAGCGCTGTAAAGAGATTTTATACCTTTAGTTCTATTAGTGAGATATAAAGAGGCCAAACCATCACTACATAGTCCCGATTGTTGCAGCCGCTGCAGAAGATGCCAAATCTGAAGGTATTTGAAGAATTCAGTGGAGGATAAATAATGGGTATTCTGAATCTCCTGGAACGGCCGCAATACACCCCCTTCAAATAAGTCTCCTACCCTCATCACACCCCGTCCAATCCAGCGTGCAAAATCCGTATGTGGTAGCAATGCATTAATAAAAGAAAGTGGGAGTGATTCAAGTGTGGGGGGGCTATCAGCTCGGGCTAGTGTGTGATAAGCTGACCATGCATGCAATGCTGCTGTTACTGTTGGGCCGAAAGACATTGCTGTGTCAGTCTTCCAGAAGGGGAGATGTAATAAGTATGTTAAGATAAACGGGTGGGCCTGAGAGGCCTCCAATTGTATCCATGGTATATCCCTAGAGCTCTGACACAAACCCCTGAGCATACACACCAAAGTGACAATGTGGTACAATTTCAGATCTGGAATGGCCAGCCCTCCATATCTACAGTGTCTGGTCAATATATTGCGGGCAACCCTAGGCTGTCTGTCATTCCATACAAATCGGGATAATATAGTCTGCGCCCTGGAGAAAAATTTAGCAGGCAAATCTATCGGCAAGGTGTGTTATAAATACAAAAAACGGGGTATAATAAACATCTTGAAGGATGCAATGCGCCCCATCTAAGATATCTCATATTTAGACAGGTCTATTAGGTCTTTTTCTACAGTTAACAATAAGGACTCGTAATTTAAGGTATATAATGCTGAGGGGGAATATCCTGCCAATCAAATGGGTAAGCCGTGCGGAGTCTAGACACCAAACTTTCCGGCATGTGGACCGAGAGGGCCTGCGTCTTAGCTGAGTTGAGGTGGTAATAGGAGAGGTATCCATATTGGTTAATAAGGTCCATGACCGCCTGTACAGATTGTTCCGGTTTAGTCAGGGAGAGGAATATGTCGTCCACGTATAGCGAAATAACATGGGATCTCCCCCCTATCTCCACCCCCGATATACGATTATCAATTCTGATCGCCTGAGCCAGTGGTTCCATGGCTAATATAAATATGAGGGGGGACAGGGGGCAACCCTGTCTGGTCCCGTTTGTGAGCGAGGACTCATCAGAAAGACCCCCATTAACATAAGTTCGGGCAGTCAGGGTGCTATATAATGCCCCTATAGCTCTCAAGATTGGACCCCCAAAGCCCATCCGCCGGAGGACAGAGAAGGCGAACGACCAACGTAGCCGGTCGAACGCCTTCTCGGCGTCCAATGCCAGGGCCAACATGGGAATTTTGTTGGTGTGAACATGATGAAAAACGCCCAGCATTCATCTAGTGTTATAATAAGTTTGGCGGGTAGGGACAAATCCGGCTTGATTAACATGTATAAGGGATGGGAGAATATTTGCTAAGCGGGTGGCCAATACTTTTGCATATATTTTTAGGTCCTGGTTTAGGAGGGATATGGGCCCAAAATTTTGGGGTCTGTCAGGGGGTTTACTGGGTTTGGGCAATGTGATGATTAAAGCTTGCATGTTTTCTTTGGGAAGGGAGCCTATATTTATTGCCCTTTGACAGAACTGTTGCAAATGGGGGGATAGAATGTTTTTAAAATGTTTATAGTAATGGTTAGCGAAACCATCAGGTCCTGGAGCTTTTTCTCTAGGTAGGGAATCTATGATGTTTTCTATTTCTGTACGAGTAACTGGTGCATTAAGAACTTGGAGATGGGTTGTGTCTAATGTTGGCAACTCCATCGATTGCAGATATGCGGTGACCTGGGCCTCTAAATCGGGCCGTGTCTGGACAGAGCCCTTTAAATGGTACAATTTTGCGTAATTATCCTGGAATCCATTTGCAATGTCCAATGGGGCATACAATTTAATATTAGATGAGGGATGTTGTTACGCCGAGCGCTCCGGGTCCCCGCTCCTCCCCGGAGCGCTCGCTACACTCCTCTCACTGCAGCGCTCCGGTCGGTTCCACGGACCCGGGGCGCTGCGATACCGCCTCTGGCCGGGATGCGATTCGCGATGCGGGTAGCGCCCGCTCGCGATGCGCACCCCGGCTCCCGTACCTGACTCGCTCTCCGTCAGTTCTGTCCCGGCGCGCGCGGCCCCGCTCCCTAGGGCGCGCGCGCGCCGGGTCTTTGCGATTTAAAGGGCCACTGCGCCGCTGATTGGCGCAGTGGTTCCAATTAGTGTTTACACCTGTGCACCTCCCTATATCACCTCACTTCCCCTTCACTCCCTCGCCGGATCTTGTTGCCATCGTGCCAGTGAAAGCGTTTCCTTGTGTGTTCCTAGCCTGTGTTCCAGACCTCCTGCCGTTGCCCCTGACTACGATCCTTGCTGCCTGCCCCGACCTTCTGCTACGTCCGACCTTGCTTCTGTCTACTCCCTTGTACCGCGCCTATCTTCAGCAGCCAGAGAGGTTGAGCCGTTGCTAGGGGATACGACCTGGTCACTACCGCCGCAGCAAGACCATCCCGCTTTGCGGCGGGCTCTGGTGAAAACCAGTAGTGACTTAGAACCGATCCTCTAGCACGGTCCACGCCAATCCCTCTCTGGCACAGAGGATCCACTACCTGCCAGCCGGCATCGTGACAGTAGATCCGGCCATGGATCCCGCTGAAGTTCCTCTGCCAGTTGTCGCTGACCTCACCACGGTGGTCGCCCAGCAGTCACAACAGATAGCGCAACAAGGCCAACAGCTGTCTCAACTGACTGTTATGCTACAACAGTTACTACCACAGCTCCAGCAATCATCTCCTCCGCCAGCTCCTGCACCTCCTCCGCAGCGAGTGGCCGCTTCTGGACTACGACTATCCTTGCCGGATAAATTTGATGGGGACTCAAAGTTTTGCCGTGGCTTTCTTTCCCAATGTTCATTACACTTGGAGATGATGTCGGACCAGTTCCCCACTGAAAGGTCTAAGGTGGCTTTCGTAGTCAGCCTGCTGTCTGGAAAAGCCCTGTCTTGGGCCACACCGCTCTGGGACCGCAATGACCCCGTCACTGCCTCCGTACACTCCTTCTTCTCGGAAATCCGAAGTGTCTTTGAGGAACCTGCCCGAGCCTCCTCTGCTGAGACTGCCCTGTTGAACCTGGTCCAGGGTAATTCTTCCGTTGGCGAGTATGCCGTACAATTCCGTACTCTTGCTTCTGAATTATCCTGGAACAATGAGGCCCTCTGCGCGACCTTTAAAAAAGGCCTATCCAGCAACATTAAAGATGTTCTGGCCGCACGAGAAATGCCTGCTAATCTTCATGAACTTATTCACCTTGCCACTCGCATTGACATGCGTTTTTCCGAAAGGCGTCAGGAGCTCCGCCAAGATATGGACTCTGTTCGCACGAGGCGTTTCTTCTCCTCGGCTCCTCTCTCCTCTGGTTCCCTGCAATCTGTTCCTGTGCCTCCCGCCGTGGAGGCTATGCAGGTCGACCGGTCTCGCCTGACACCTCAAGAGAGGACACGACGCCGCATGGAGAACCTCTGCCTGTACTGTGCTAGTACCGAACACTTCCTGAGGGATTGTCCTATCCGCCCTCCCCGCCTGGAAAGACGTACGCTGACTCCGCACAAAAGTGAGACAATCCTTGATGTCTACTCTGCTTCTCCACGTCTTACTGTGCCTGTGCGGATGTCTGCCCCTGCCTTCTCCTTCTCTTCTGTGGCCTTCTTGGACTCTGGATCTGCAGGAAATTTTATTTGGCCTCTCTCGTCAACAGGTTCAACATCCCAGTGACCAGTCTCGCCAGACCCCTTTACATCAATTGTATAAACAATGAAAGATTGGACTGTTCCATACGTTTCCGCACGGAGCCCCCTTCTAATGAGCATCGGATCTCATCACGAGAGGATTGAACTTTTGGTCCTCCCCAATTGCACCTCGGAAATTCTCCTTGGACTTCCCTGCTTCAACTTCACTCCCCAACCCTGGATTGGTCCACTGGGGAGATCAAGAGTTGGGGGCCCTCTTGTTCCAAGGACTGTCTAAAACCGGTTCCCAGTAACCCTTGCCGTGACTCTGTGGTTCCTCCAGTAACCGGTCTCCCTAAGGCCTATATGGACTTCGCGGATGTTTTCTGCAAAAAACAAGCGGAGACTCTACCTCCTCACAGGCCTTATGATTGTCCTATCGACCTCCTCCCGGGCACTACTCCACCCCGGGGCAGAATTTATCCTCTCTCTGGCCCCAGAGACTCTCGCCATGTCTGAATACGTCCAGGAGAATCTAAAAAAGGGCTTTATCCGTAAATCCTCCTCTCCTGCCGGAGCCGGATTTTTCTTTGTGTCCAAAAAAGATGGCTCCCTACGTCCTTGCATTGACTACCGCGGTCTTAATAAAATCACGGTTAAGAACCGCTACCCCTTACCCCTCATCTCTGAACTCTTTGATCGCCTCCAAGGTGCCCACATCTTTACTAAATTGGACTTAAGAGGCGCCTATAACCTCATCCGCATCAGAGAGGGGGATGAGTGGAAAACAGCATTTAACACCAGAGATGGACACTTTGAGTATCTGGTCATGCCCTTTGGCCTGTGCAACGCCCCTGCTGTCTTCCAAGACTTTGTTAATGAAATTTTTCGTGATCTGTTATACTCCTGTGTTGTTGTATATCTAGATGATATCCTAATTTTTTCGGCCAATCTAGAAGAACACCGCCAGCATGTCCGTATGGTTCTTCAGAGACTTCGTGACAATCAACTCTATGCTAAAATTGAGAAATGTCTGTTTGAATGCCAATCTCTTCCTTTTTTAGGATACTTGGTCTCTGGCCAGGGACTACAAATGGACCCAGATAAACTCTCAGCCGTCTTAGATTGGCCACGCCCCTCCGGACTCCGTGCCATCCAACGTTTTTTGGGGTTCGCCAATTATTACAGGCAATTTATTCCACATTTTTCTACCATTGTGGCTCCTATTGTGGCTTTAACCAAAAAAAATGCCGATCCCAAGTCTTGGCCTCCTCTAGCGGAAGACGCCTTTAAACGACTCAAGTCTGCCTTTTCTTCGGCTCCCGTGCTCTCCAGACCTGACCCATCTAAACCCTTCCTATTGGAGGTTGATGCCTCCTCAGTGGGAGCTGGAGCTGTCCTTCTACAAAAAAACTCTTCCGGGCATGCTGTTACTTGTGGTTTTTTTTCTAGGACCTTCTCTCCGGCGGAGAGGAACTACTCCATCGGGGATCGAGAGCTTCTAGCCATTAAATTAGCACTTGAGGAATGGAGGCATCTGCTGGAGGGATCAAGATTTCCAGTTATTATTTACACCGATCACAAGAACCTCTCCTACCTCCAGTCTGCCCAACGGCTGAATCCTCGTCAGGCCAGGTGGTCTCTGTTCTTTGCCCGATTTAATTTTGAAATTCACTTTCGGCCTGCTGATAAGAACATTAGGGCCGATGCTCTCTCTCGTTCCTCAGATGTTTCTGAAATTGAACTCTCTCCTCAACACATCATTCCTCCTGACTGCCTGATTTCCACTTCTCCAGCCTCCATCAGGCAAACTCCTCCAGGAAAGACCTTTGTTTCTCCACGCCAACGCCTCGGAATCCTCAAATGGGGTCACTCCTCCCATCTCGCAGGTCATGCGGGCATCAAGAAATCTGTGCAACTCATCTCTCGCTTCTATTGGTGGCCGACTCTAGAGACTGATGTGGTGGACTTTGTGCGAGCCTGTACTATCTGTGCCCGGGATAAGACTCCTCGCCAGAAGCCCGCTGGTTTTCTTCTTCCTCTGCCTGTCCCCGAACAACCTTGGTCTCTGATTGGTATGGATTTTATTACTGACTTACCCCCATCCCATGGCAACACTGTTATTTGGGTGGTCGTTGATCGATTCTCCAAAATGGCACATTTCATCCCTCTTCCTGGTCTTCCTTCAGCGCCTCAGTTGGCTAAACAATTTTTTGTACACATTTTTCGTCTTCACGGGTTGCCTACGCAGATCGTCTCGGATAGAGGCGTCCAATTTGTGTCTAAATTCTGGAGGGCTCTCTGTAAACAACTCAAGATTAAATTAAATTTTTCTTCTGCATACCATCCTCAATCCAATGGACAAGTAGAAAGAATTAACCAGATCTTGGGTGACTATTTACGACATTTTGTTTCCTCCCGCCAGGATGACTGGGCAGATCTTCTACCTTGGGCCGAATTCTCGTATAATTTCAGAATCTCTGAATCTTCCTCCAAATCCCCGTTTTTCGTGGTGTACGGCCGTCACCCTCTTCCCCCCCTCCCTACCCCCTTGCCCTCTGGTCTGCCCGCTGTGGATGAAATTTCTCGTGATCTTTCCTTCATATGGAGAGAGACCCAAAATTCTCTCTTACAGGCTTCTTCACGCATGAAGAGATTCGCGGATAAGAAAAGAAGAGCTCCTCCCATTTTTTCCCCTGGAGACAAGGTTTGGCTCTCCGCTAAATATGTCCGCTTCCGTGTCCCTAGCTATAAGTTGGGACCACGCTATCTTGGTCCTTTCAAGATTTTGCGCCAGATTAATCCTGTCTCTTACAAACTTCTTCTTCCTCCTTCTCTTCGTATTCCTAATGCCTTTCATGTTTCTCTTCTTAAACCACTTATCATTAACCGTTTCTCTCCCAAATCTGTTCCCCCCACTCCTGTCTCCGGCTCCTCGGACATCTTCTCCGTCAAAGAAATCTTAGCATCTAAAAAGGTCAGAGGGAAAACCTTCTTTTTAGTGGATTGGGAGGGTTGTGGTCCAGAAGAGAGGTCCTGGGAACCTGAGGACAATATCCTGGACAAAAGTCTGGTCCTCAGGTTCTCAGGCTCCAAGAAGAGGGGGAGACCCAAGGGGGGGGGTACTGTTACGCCGAGCGCTCCGGGTCCCCGCTCCTCCCCGGAGCGCTCGCTACACTCCTCTCACTGCAGCGCTCCGGTCGGTTCCACGGACCCGGGGCGCTGCGATACCGCCTCTGGCCGGGATGCGATTCGCGATGCGGGTAGCGCCCGCTCGCGATGCGCACCCCGGCTCCCGTACCTGACTCGCTCTCCGTCAGTTCTGTCCCGGCGCGCGCGGCCCCGCTCCCTAGGGCGCGCGCGCGCCGGGTCTTTGCGATTTAAAGGGCCACTGCGCCGCTGATTGGCGCAGTGGTTCCAATTAGTGTTTACACCTGTGCACCTCCCTATATCACCTCACTTCCCCTTCACTCCCTCGCCGGATCTTGTTGCCATCGTGCCAGTGAAAGCGTTTCCTTGTGTGTTCCTAGCCTGTGTTCCAGACCTCCTGCCGTTGCCCCTGACTACGATCCTTGCTGCCTGCCCCGACCTTCTGCTACGTCCGACCTTGCTTCTGTCTACTCCCTTGTACCGCGCCTATCTTCAGCAGCCAGAGAGGTTGAGCCGTTGCTAGGGGATACGACCTGGTCACTACCGCCGCAGCAAGACCATCCCGCTTTGCGGCGGGCTCTGGTGAAAACCAGTAGTGACTTAGAACCGATCCTCTAGCACGGTCCACGCCAATCCCTCTCTGGCACAGAGGATCCACTACCTGCCAGCCGGCATCGTGACAGATGTAAGAGGTGAGGCACTCTACTCCGGACCTGTTGGGATTTCAGCCTAAAGGCCAGGAGCTTGCCAGCTCTATTGTCCTGCGCTTAGTATGTAGCTTTCAATTTGCGCAAAGACTTCTCATAGGAGGCGAGCATGTAGCTCCGCAGCTCCAGGCGTAGCTCGTGAATTTTAGTCGCTAAGACAGGTGAGGGGCAGGATTTATTGTCTGATTCTACTTGGGGTGGGGTGGGGTGTTCAAACTCTCTAAAATTTGCACTGTGATAGCCGCATGGTCAGACCATGTTATATTTTCTATGGGGGAGTCCACCGTGTCGGGAAGGAGTGATCTATCCACCAGGAACATATCAATTCGGGAGTACACATTGTGCACCCCCGAATGAAACGAATAATCACGGTCCGTAGCATGGTGAATCCGCAATACAGCGTAGATCTCCTCCCTCCATAACCCACGGACAGTGACGGGGGGGGGGGGGATCTTGCAATAGGGGAAGTAGTGTTCACAGCGGGGTCAAAGGTTAGGTTAAATTCCCCACATATTATCAATTTGCCTTGACAGTGTTTCCCCACTACCTTCATAACCTTACGGAAAAAATATAATTGTGCTTTGTTAGGGGCATACAAGGACACAACAGTATATACCACATTATTCAGGGAGCAGACCAGTATAATATATCGCCCCAAAGGGTCTGCGATGTCCTTAATGTGCCAAATTTTTAATAACTAACATAACACCTCTAGATTTCGAGTGCAAATGTGCCTGAAATATGTGTGGATAATGCTTGTGTTTTAACCGAAAAGCATCCTGTGTAAGTAAATGCGTTTCTTGAACTCCAAATACATCACATTGTAAAGTCTTAGCCTCCCTCCACATATGAGATCTGCAGACAGGGCTATTCAAACCATTAGCATTTAAAGTAGCAAATTTAAGTACCATTATAAATCAAGATAAAAAGCATGAAATAACAATTATTTAGAAAATAATAAGGGAGATACCAGACACCTCCCAGCAAGAGCGCAGGCATCCAAGTGTCATAGGCAGTGTGCAAAAGAGAAGGCATTAAGCAAACACCAATAAAATAAGTCCACCATAAACAACGATGGAACATTAGAGATGAGAGAACAGTAGAACAAACGGATCCCATATAAGGATCACAAAACAGTATGGGGCAAATGTCCTGTCTGTAGCCAAGCCATGGGGCAACAGAAATACCTGAACAAGACCGGGCCCAGCACCGACAAGTGAGAAGTCCTTCATGGATAAATCTCTTCACTGCACCACCGACCAGTCCTGGCGAGTCTTGGCTGGGGGTTGTCTGCGATTATCATCCAAAGGAGAGGTAGGAATGTTCCAGGTCTGAAGGATTTTCAAACCCTCCTCCAGTGACTTAATGTTGTGCAGGTCCCCCTTTGTAGTGGATCAGGAGACATACTGGGAACCCCCATCTGTATGGCAACTTAGCTCGCTGCAACGCCTCAGTGATCGGTGCCAGCTGTCTCCTCATTTGCAGTGTGGCCGCAGATAGGTCCGCGAACAAAAGGACCTTGTGGAAGGGAGCCGGCAAGCCCCCATTCTTTCTGGCGTAAGTCAGTAACTGTTCCTTCACTTTGAAGAAATGTATGCGCGCCAGCATGTCTCGTGGCACATTATCATCCAGGTGGCACGGTCGGGGGACCCGGTGAGCCCTATCAATTTCTAGGTCTCGGTCAGAGCAATCCGGAAGAGTAGCTTTTAGGAGTGAGCGGACATAATCCGGTATCTCTCGAGGGGGCACTGATTCCGGAATCCCCCTGAACTTGACATTGTTGCGCCGACCTCTAACTTCAAGGTCGGCCATTTAAACTTTAAGCGCCTCCACTTCTGTTGCAAGGTCTGTATGCGCATCTATAAGAGTGTTGTGCGAAGTTGCAAAATCGCCAAGCTTATTCTCCAAATGGTTCACCCTTGCACCCAGACCCTCTATGTCTGATTTCAGTGGAGACAGGAGGGATTGCAAGTCCATCAACATAGATCGGCGCTGAAGCAACAGCATATTCTTCTTGGCAGTATCAGTGAGGGCCACATCAGAGACAGGGAGAGTTAGAAGTGCATCTTCCCCAGGGTCTGCAGGGGGGGCCGAGGCAGCCAATGAGTTGCTGCCACGGGATGGAGCTGCAGCATCTGCGCTGCATGGAGAAGAGGGCTGTGCTGGAGAGGGAGGGATGCGGGGAGAAGGCCCTTGTGTGTGGGTTATGCGCTCTCCACTCATCGGTGATCCTGGTATGCTGCATCCCGGCGACCGTCCCTCAGCTCCGCCATGGGATTAGGGCAGCGCTGCTGTTCTTTGTACTGACAGCGCATGGTCTGATAATGAGCGCTGCAGCTCCGTAGCAGGAGAGCTGGAAGAGAAGGCCGCTTCCCCCTCAGCGCCATCTTGGATTTCTCCCGCGTCCCGGGAAAAGTAAAATTTTGTTAGTTTCGCCTGCCGGGTGGTTCTCCTTCTCCTCCCCGCCATGTCAGCAGATGTTCCCGGACAGGTCAGAGTAGTTTTCAAGGACGAAGTCGCGATGTATAGTTGCTTTATCCGGTGCGCAAGCCGGAGCCCAGGCTCTATGCGCCCATCTACTCAGGCAGCCAGACCACGCCCCCTTGAAATCTCTATTAAGCATGTATTTAGCTAGTGCTAAACATCCAAAAATGTAAGGCCCAAGCCCAGAAGCATCAGTAAGCCAAGTATTTCCTGAAAGACACAGGAGCAGTCAGGAGCAGGCATCAGCAGTACCCAAGAGGGTTTCATAACCCCTTAAATTGAAAGATCAAGCTTGAAATCTCAATTAAATAGTTATGTTAGCTAGTGCTACCATAACATATTTGGAGTTAATATGCAGTACCAGTAGCATCAGAAAATGACATATTGGCTGAATGACACAGCCTGGAGGTGGAGAAAGCATAAGGAGCCCATATAGTGTCTGAATGGTACAGTCTGAAGGTGGCTGAAGGAGACCATAAAGTGGCTGAATGACACAGTGTGGAGGTGGCATCAGGAGTCCTGAAAGTGACCCTAATGCAAGGAATTTCTGAAACTGGGGACCAGCACCTTAATTAAGTTTTTCAGTATCCATGGCAGAACAATGAGAGAGCCTGGAGATGGCAGCATCAGCGTGAGGAGACCACAGAGCAGCACAATTAGAGAGCCTGGAGGTGGCAGCATCAACATGAGGGGACCATAGAGCAGCACAATTAGAGAGCCTGGAGGTGGCAGCATCAGCATGAGGAGACCATATGGCGGCACAATGACTGTGCCTGGAGGTGGTAGCATCAGCATGAGGAGACCATAAAGCAGCACAATTATAGAGCCTGGAGATGGCAGCATCAGCGTGAGGAGACCATAGAGCAGCACAATTAGAGAGCCTGGAGGTGGCAGCATCAACATGAGGGGACCACAGAACAGCACAATTAGAGAGCCTGGAGGTGGCAGCATCAGCAGGAGGAGACCATATGGCGGCACAATGACTGTGCCTGGAAGTGGTAGCATCAGCATGAGGAGACCATATGGTGGCACAATGACAGAGCGTGGAGGCGGTAGCATCAGCATGAGGAGATAGTAGAGCAGCACAATGAGAGAGCCTGGAGGTGGCCGCATCAGCATGAGTAGACCATAGAGCAGCACAATTAGAGAGCCTGGAGGTGGCAGCATCAGCATGAGGAGACCATATGGCAGCACAATGACTGTGCCTGGAGGTGGTAGCATCAGCATGAGGAGACCATATGGTGGCAAATTGAAAGAGTGTGGAGGTGGTAGCATCAGCATGAGGAGACAATAGAGCAGCACAATGAGAGAGCTTGGAGGTGGCAGCATCAGCATGATGAGACCATAGAGCAGCACAATTAGAGAGCATGGAGGTGGCAGCATCAGCATGAATAGACCATATGGTAGCACCCGAATACCGAATGTACTCCTTTTTATTATCTTTGTTATTACAATGAATTCTTTACATTCGTTTACGGATAACGAATGCATTCGTTATTTACAGCATGCAATTGGGAAATAACAAATGCATTCGTTATTTTGCTATTCGTATTATCGTGGCTATTCGGAAATGTTCAAAATATGTTTTCGTGCATTCGGATCGGTCCGAATGCCCGAAAACGGTAAAATTCGGTATATTAGACATTCGTGCCGAACCGAATTGCACATGTCTAATTTCTGCCCTCATCAGTGCATACCGCATACATACATCCAAGTGTTGTACAATTTTGTACTTGTTAATCTGTCAAGGGGCTACATACTGTGAAAGTCCAAACAACAGTATTCACCGGCTGGTGTTTTACAAAAATACTGAGTTTTTTCTGCGTATAGTTGCGCATATTACTGCCCTCATCAGTGCATACCGCATACGTACATCCAAGTATTGTACCATTTTGTACCTGTTAATCTGCCAAGGGGCTACATACTGTTAAAATCCAAACAAAAGTATTCACTGGCTGGTGTTTTACAAAAATACAGATTTTTTTCTGCGTATAGTTACGCATATTTCTGCCCTCATGAGTGCATACCGCAAAGCTACATCCAAATATTGTACCATTTTGTATCTGTTAATCTGTCAAGGGGCTACATACTGTGAAAGTCCAAACAATAGTATTCACCGGCTGGTGTTTTACAAAAATACAGACGTTTTTCTGCGGATTGTTGCGCATATTTCTGCCCTCATCAGTGCATACCGTATACGTACATCCAAGTATTGTACGATTTTGTACCTGTTAATCTGCCAAGGGGCTACATACTGTCAAAGTCCAAACAATAGTTCTCACCGGCTGGTGTTTTACAAAAATACAGAGTTTTTTCTGCATATTGTTGCGCATATTATTGCCCTCATCAGTGTATACCGCATACGTCCATCCATGTATTGTACCATTTTGTACCTGTTAATCTGTCAAGGGGCTACATACTGTGAAAGTCCAAACAATAGTACTCACCGGCTGGTGTTTTACAAAAATACAGACGTTTTTCTGCGGATTGTTGCGCATATTTCTGCCCTCATCAGTGCATATCGCATACGTACATCCAAGTATTGAACCATTTTGTACCTGTTAATCAGTCAAGGGCCTACATACTGTGAAAGTCCAAACAATAGTACTCTCTGGCTGGTGTTTTACAAAAATACAGAAGTTTTTCTGCGTATTATTGCGCATATTTCTGCCCTCATCAGTGCATACCGCATACGTACATCCAAGTATTGAACCATTTTGTACCTGTTAATCAGTCAAGGGCCTACATACTGTGAAAGTCCAAACAATAGTGCTCTCTGTCTGTTTCCTAACCCAGTGTTTCCCAACCTGTGTGCCTCCAGCTGTTGCCAAACTATAACTACCAGCATGCACTGATAGACTGTGCATGCTGGGAGTTGTAGTTTTTCAACAGCTGGAGGTTCCCCCCCCCCGTGAATGTACAGGGTACATTCACATGGGCAGGGGGCTTACAGTGAGTATCAGGCTGCAAGTTTGCGATGCAGCAAATTTTGCGCGGCAGCTCAAACTCGCAGCGGGAAACTTGCTGTAACCCCCCGCCCATGTGACTGTACCCTAAAAACACTACACTAACACAAAATAAAATAAAAATTAAAGAACACTACATATACACATACCCCTACACAGCCCCCCTCCCCAATAAAAATGAAAAACGTCTGGTACGCCACTGTTTCCAAAATGGAGCCTCCAGCTGTTGCAAAACAACAACTCCCGGTATTGCCGGACAGCCGTTGACTGTCCAAGCATGCTGGGAGTTTTGCAACAGCTGGAGGCACCCTATGCAAATCCCTAATTCAGGCCTCAAATGCGCATGGTGCTCTCACTTTGGAGCCCTGTCGTATTTCAAGGCAACAGTTTAGGGACACATATGGGGTATCGCCATACTCGGGAGAAATTGGCTAACAAATTTTGGGGGGCTTTTTCTCCTTTAACCCCTTATGAAAAGGTGAAGTTGGGGTCTACACCAGTATGTTAGTGTAAAAAAATTTATTTTTTACACTAACATGCTGGTGTTGCCCTATACTTTTCATTTTGACAAGAGGTAAAAGGGAAAAAAGACACCCAAAATTTGCAATGCAATTTCTCCCGACTACGGAGATATCCCATATGTGGGCGCAAAGTGCTCTGGGGGCGCACAACAAGGCCCAGACGGGAGAGTGCGCCATGTACATTTGAGGGGATTTGCACAGGGGTGGCTGATTGTTACAGCAGTTTTGACAAACGCAAAAAAAAAAAAAAAAACACATGTGACCCCATTTTGGAAACTACACCCCTCATGGAATGTAATGAAGGGTGCAGCAAGAATTTACCCCCCACTAGTGTCTGACATATCTTTGGAACAGTGGGCTGTGCAAATTAAAAATTTCATACAGCCCACTGTTCCAAAGATCTGACAGACACCAGTGGGGGGTAAATGCTCACTGTACCCCTTGTTATGTTCCTCAAGAGGTTTCCAAAATGGTATGCCATGTTGGGGTTATTTTGCTGTCCTGGCACCATAGGGGCTTCCTAAATGCGACATGCCCCCCGAGCAAAATTTGCTCTCAAAAAGCCAAATATGACTCCTTCTTTTCTGAGCATTGTAGTTCGCCCGTAGTGCACTTCAGGTCAACTTATGGGGTACCTCCATACTCAGAAGAGATGGGGTTACAAATTTTGCGGGGTATTTTCTGCTATTAACCCTTGCAAAAATGTGAAATTTGGGGGGGGAATCACAAATTTTAGTGATTTTTTCTTTTTTTACGTATGCAAAAGTCATGAAACCCCTGTGGGGTATTAAGGCTCACTTTATTCCTTGTTACGTTCCTCAAGGGATCTAGTTTCCAAAATGGTATGCCATGTGGGTATTTTTTGCTGTCCTGGCACCATGGGGGCTTCCTAAATGCGACATGCCCCCGAGTAAAATTTGCTCTCAAAAAGCCAAATATGACTCCTTCTTTTCTGAGCATTGTAGTTCGCCCATAGTGCTCTTCAGGTCAACTTATGGGGTACCTCCATACTCAGAAGAGATGCAGTTACAAATTTTGGGGGGGATTTTCTGCTATTAACCCTTGCAAAAATGCGAAATTTTGGGGGGAAACACACATTTTAGTTAAATTATTATTATTTTTTTTACATATGCAAAAGTCGTGAAACCCCTGTGGGGTATTAAGGCTCACTTTATTCCTTGTTACGTTCCTCAAGGGGTCTAGTTTCCAAAATGGTATGTCATGTGTTTTTTTTTCTGTTCTGGCACCATAGGGGCTTCCTAAATGCGACATGCCCCCCAAAAACCATTTCAGAAAAACGTACTCTCCAAAATCCCCTTGTCGCTCCTTCGCTTCTGAGCCCTCTACTGCGCCCGCCGAACACTTTACATAGACATATGAGGTATGTGCTTACTCGAGAGAAATTGGGCTACAAATATAAGTATAAATTTTCTCCTTTTACCCCTTGTAAAAATTCTAAAATTGGGTCTACAAGAACATGAGAGTGTAAAAAATGAAGTGAATTTTCTCCTTCCTTTAGGTGTTTCTCCTTTCCTGTGAAACACTGAAAGGGTTAAAACACTTACTGAATGTCATTTTGAATACTTTGGGGGGTGCAGTTTTTATAATGGGGTCATTTGTGGGGTATTTCTAAGAGGAAGACCCTTCAAATCCACTTCAAGCCTGAACTAGTCCCTGAAAAATTGTGAGTTTGGAAATTTTGTGGAAAATTGCTGCTGAACTTTGAAGCCCTCTGGTGTCTTCCAAAAGTAAAAACACATCAATTTTATGATGGAAACATAAAGTGGACATATTGTATATGTGAATAAAAAAATTATTTGGAATATCCATTTTCCTTACACGCAGAGAGCTTCAAAGTTAGAAAAATGCAAAATTTTAAATTTTTTCATCAAATTTTGGGATTTTTCACCAAGAAAGGATGCAAGTATCGACAAAATTTTACCACTATGTTAAAGTAGAATATGTCACAAAAAATAATCTCGGAATTAGAATGATAAGTAAAAGCATTCCATAGTTATTAATGTTTAAAGTGACAGTGGTCAGATGTGCAAAAAATGGCCGGGTCCTAAGGTGTAAAAGGGCTGGGTCCTTAAGGGGTTAAAGAGTAATGTAGAGTATTGTAATACCCTGATATACGCACTAAGTATGTCAGGCAGAGAAGTGCCAGGATGTGGACAGAGGAGTGGCAGAGGCCTAAATACTTCAGGCAGAGTTGGCAGCAGACTAGGGGCGAGTGGCAGCAGGAGTCGCAGCGAGAGGCCTGAGCTCCCGTTATTGTCAAGCGGTACATGTCTTGACCAGCAACCCATCTGCCGTTGTCGATTGGTTAACACGCTCATCCACATCATCACAAGTGACATCTGACACCCCCAGTCAACAGTCGGTGGGTTCCTCAGACACAACCTTCAGTTGGCATGGCCCGGGAGCTGTCCCTGTCCTCCCATTCCCTTTGTCCTATGCTGCTCCCTCTCCTAGAGAAGTATCTTATGCTGTGGGTTCAGCTCCA
Organism: Hyla sarda; assembly: GCF_029499605.1. Classification (NCBI taxonomy): domain Eukaryota; kingdom Metazoa; phylum Chordata; class Amphibia; order Anura; family Hylidae; genus Hyla; species Hyla sarda. The sequence goes on from NC_079192.1 coordinate 245,909,886, forward strand.
CTATTCACTGAGGACGATCTAATAGAGGACAGTCAGTAGCTACTGCCCAGCCAAGAAGGGGAGGAGACATGCGCTGTTTTCTCCACTAGGCGGCCAAGTAGTGAAGCGGAGGGTGACGTGGGGGGCAGTGTTGCAAGGGTTCGGGGTCCTGAAGCAGACACTGTTGGGGAACCTGAGGAGGACATCAGTGACGTGCACACACTTGTTGATGATAATGAAGCCGATCGCAATTGGGAGCCGGGTGCAGAAGGGGCTTCATCATCATCAGGAGATAAGAGTTGCAGGTTGCCCTTGAGGCAGCAAGGCGGTAGCACGGTTGGCAGTCGGCGTGGTGGCAGGAGTTGAAATTCAGGAGCCAAACATGCCCGGGGGAGACCAACTGCTTCGCGGCAGCCTACCTTTCTGAAAGGTTGTGGAACAGGGGTTCCTGGAGACGGCGCCAGTAGCAGTCAATTAGTGTGGACTGTAGGTGGGAAAATCACTACTCGGTGGTGTGGAAGTTTTTCATCAGGCATCCGTAGGAGGTTTACGTAGCCACATGCAAGATCTGTCGGCAGGAGGTGAAGCGTGGCCAGGGTCCCAATGTCTGCACCACGGCCCTGCGTCAACACATGATTCACCCCCATAAAGCAGCCTGGGAGAACCGTGGTTCCGATGTAGTGGTCCAGCCTGTTGCATCACCCAGTGGCCATCCGCTTCCTCCTTCATCCAGCCAAGGCTCCACCACCTCAGCCGAAGGGAGCTGTGTGCTCCTGTCCAAGTTGCTGGTGCTGCAGTCCCTCCCTTTTCAAGTGGTGGACTCTGCACCTTTCAGAAAATTGATGGCTTGTGTCGAGCCAAGGTGGAGAGTCCCAAGCCGTCATTTCTTTGCAAAGAAGGCAGTACCAGCCCTGCATCAGTTTGTACAAGAGAAGGTGGGCCAGTCCATGAGCCTGTCGGTGTGTTCAAAAGTGCACGGCAGCACCGACGCGTGGAGCTGTACCTATGGGCAGGGACAATACTTGTCTTTTACGGCCCACTGGGTAAATGTGGTTCCTGCACAGCCACAATAGCAACTTGAACAGGTCACACCGCTTCCTCCTCCACACTCTCGCTCTCAGGCAGTTGGTCCTGTTACAGTGTGCGTCCTCCACCGTGTCCTCGGCCTCCACTGCACGTCCAAATCTTGGTGGCCCTTCATCGTACCATGTGTGTAGGGCACGGCGGTGTCAAGCTGTTCTTCACATGGTTTGCCTTGGCGAACGGAGTCACACAGGGGAGGAACTGCTAAAGTTCATTAGTAAAGAAATCCGAGTATGGCTTACTCCACGAAATCTGGAAATGGGAACCATGGTGACCGACAACGGGAAGAGCATCGTGTCCGCGCTGCGACAAGGAAGTGTGAAACATGCGCCCTGCATGGCACACGTGTTGAATCTGGTTGTCAAGTAATTCCTCAAGTCTTCACCCCAGTTGCAAAACATCCTGAAAAGGGCAAGGAAACTGTGCATGCACTTCAGCCACTCGTACACTGCCAAGCACACCTTCCTTGAGCTGCAGCGTCAGAACGGTATCCCACAACATAGTCTTATTTGTGACGTTGCCATACGTTGGAATTCCACCCTCTGGACAGACTGTTGGACAGACTATACGAACAAAGAAAAGCCATCACCTATTTCTTGATGATCCAAGCAGATAGGAGTACTCCCCTGTGTAACTTCAATATGAACCAGTGGCAGCTCATAAGTGAACCTGCCATTTGCTGAGGCCCTTTGAGGAAGCCACATTATTTGTAAATCCCATGGATTATGCCATGAACGACGTAATTCCACTCCTACATTTCCTACAACAAATGTTTGAAACAATGGCTGGTCACGGCAATGGATATGTTGTGCCTACATCTCAAGGCTACATGAGCCCTGTGGGGGCTGAACTGGAGGAGGAGGATGAGGGGCAGAGCGGAGCACAGTTTAGGTTGGATGAGATGGCCGGTTTTTCTGGTCATCAGACTGGAGAGGAGGAGCAGGAGCAGCCAGAGGAGCTGGAGGGTTATGAGGAAGGCGAGACAGAGGACCCAGACACACCGTGGCAGTATGCAGTGGAGATGGAGGTAGGTAGTCCCTCCGAGTCACTGGCGCAAATGGCACGAAGCATGCTCAGTTGCTTGCGTAGTGATCCCCGAATTGTCAAAATTCATCAGCAGGATGACTTCTGGATCTCCACCTTATTGGACCCTCGCTACCGTCCCAGAATGGGGGCCTTTTTTACACCCACTGAGAGGGAGGACAAACTGACCTACTACAGAGAGATCCTACGTAGTCGGTTGGCCGATGCCTATCGGCCACATGGTCCATCCACTCGCAGGTCTGACTCGGGGGGCCCTCTGAGCTCACCTTCCACTGCCATGGCTTCTGGGGAGGGGAGGGGTGGCAGGAGCAGTACCAGCTCAATCAGCAGCAGCCTGAGTCTACAGTCGCTGATGAGTAGCTTTCTTCACCCGCATAGTAAACTCATCAGACATGGAGCAGGACCTGAACCAGCAGGTGGTGGCATACCTTGACATGGCCATGCCAACAAACATTGAAGATCCACTGGACTTCTGGGCAGCCAAACTTGATTTATGGTCGCAACTAGCAGAGTTTGCCCTGGAAAAGCTGTCCTGCCCGGCCAGTAGTGTGCCATCAGAGCGGGTGTTTAGTTCGGCCAGGGCCATAGTCACCCCAAGCAAACTCGTCTGTCCACTAAAAATGTGGAGAGACTGACGTTTGTCAAGATGAATCAGGGATGGATCAGCCAGGATTTCCAGCCACCAATTCCAGATGCCTCAGAGTCGATTGACCATGCTGCTACACCAACACTTCCCAATAATGGTTATGAACCCTCTTGGGTTATCAATTAGGGCTATGAAACCCTCTTTGGTACTGCGAATGCCTGTTCCTGGCTCATCCTGTGTCTTTCAGGAACTACTTGCCTCACAGATGCTTCAGCCTTGGCCCTTAAATTTTTGGATGTTTAGCAGTAGCTAAATACATGCTTAATGCTAATCTCAACATTGATCTTTACATGTAAGGGGTTATGAAACCCTCTTGGGTACTGCGAATGCCTGCTCCTGGCTCATCCTGTGTCTTTCAGGAACTACTTGCCTCATAGATGCTTCAGGCCTTGGCCCTTAAATTTTTTGGATGTTTAGCAGTAGCTAAATACATGCTTAATGCAAATTTCAACATTGATCTTTACATGTAAGGGGTTAGGAAACCCTCTTGGGTACTGCGAATGGCTGCTCCTGGTTCATCCAGTGTCTTTTAGGAACTACTTGCCTCACAGATGCTTCGGGCCTTTGCCCTTTCATTTTTGGATGTTTAGCAGTAGCTAAATACATGCTTAATGCAAATTTCAACATTGATCTTTAGTGAAGGGGTTATGAAACCCTCTTGGGTACTGCAATTGCCTGCTCCTGACTCATCCTGTGTCTTTCAGGAACTTCATGCTTCACTGATGCTTCTGGCCTTGGGCCTTTCATTTTTGGAAGTTTAGCAGTAGCTAATATATGCTTAATGCAAATTTCAACAATGATCTTTAAATTCTTTGCGCTCTGCCAGGGCCGTCGCCTACCCCGCTGGGGCCAATCAGAGCACCTCACTAAACCATCCAATTGGTAGTAGAGACAGGCGGTGTGTACAAAGGCCAGGGACTTAATGAACCCGAGCTTATGACCTGCACTTAGTTGGAATTCCTCTTTCATGGCAAATAATTGCAATCCCTGATCCCTATCACGAACAGGGTTGAATCGGTTACCCGAACTTGTCAGTGAAGGATAGACACACGCTGGTCTGTTCAGTGTAGTGCGCGTGCAGCCCCAGACATCTGATGGCATCACACACCTGTTATTGCTCGATCTCGCGATTGATCGTGCTATGTAAGGGGTTATGAAAGCCTCTTGGGTACTGCTGATTCATACTCCTGACTGCTCCCGTGTCTTTCAGGGACTTATTGCCTTCATGATGCTTCTGGGCTTGGGCCTTTAACTTTACGATTTGTGAAATAGATACACACATGCTTAATTAAAATTTCAACATTTATGGTGCAATGTATGAGGTTATTAAACCCTCTTGGGTACTGTTTTTTTCAAATTTTATGATAATATCCTGAGACCCCCCCGCCATGTCGGCAAATGCTGAAAATTGCATGCCAATTCAGACATGCGATTTTCTGCTATTCTGGGCTGATCGGGTCTCTGGTGACCCGATCAACCGGGAAATAGGGATGATCAGAGCTGTCAGAGACAGCCCCGATTATCCTGAGGGCTAGGAGTGAGGTCGCATTGCTGCGATCTCCTCCTATCCCCTGCAATTGGTCAGAACTGATTTTGACCAATGGCAGAGCAGGACAGTGGGTTGCCATGGCAACCCCCCATTTTGCCAACCCCTGGATGTCAAGGGGAACATGGACAGAGGATGGAGGACGGGTACCTGCAAAGAAGATGCCTGGGGACCCCCCGATCTTCGCTGGAGACTGCTGGATCCTGGCTCAGGTAGGGAAGCGACGGTGGTGGTGGGGGGGGGGTGAATTGAAAGTGAAAGTAAAGTGATCTTTTCTGTGGCAACCACTAGGAAGGCCAAACTGCAACTCCCAGCATGCTGGGAGTTGTATTTTTGCAACATCTGGATGATCACAGTTTGGAGACCACTGTTACAGTGGTGCTCAAACGGTAGCCCTCCAGATGTTGCCAAACTACAACTCTCAGCATGCCTGGATTGCCCAGGCATGCTGGGAGTTGTAGTTCTGTAACATCTGTCCCTTCAGATTTAGCAATTTTCATGACATTTTTGAAAATTGCTGCTCTACTTTGAAGCCCTCTAATTTATTCAAAAAGCAAAAATATGTCCATTTTATGATGCCAACATAAAGTGGACATATTGTATTTGTGAATAAAAATAAAATGTATTGGGAATATCCATTTTCCTTACAAATAGAGAGCTTCAAAGTTAGAAAAATTCTACATTTTCAAAGTTTTCATGAAATTTTGTGATTTTTCACCAAAAAAGGATGCAAGTAGCGCCGAAAATTTACCACCAAAATAAAGTAGAATTTGTCACGAAAAAACAATCTCAGAATCAGAATATTCGGTAAAAGCGTTTTCGCATTATTAATTCGTAAAGCGATGGTGGTCAGAATTGCAAAAAAGGGCTCAGTCCTTAAAGTGAAAAAAGGCTGCGTCCTTAACCCCTTAAGGACTCAGCCCATTTTGGCCTTAAGGACTCAGACTATTTAATTTTAACGTTTTCATTTTTTCCTCCTCGCCTTCTAAAAATCATAACTCTTTTATATTTTCATCCACAGACTAGTATGAGGCTTGTTTTTTGCGCGACCAGTTGTCCTTTGTAATGACATAACTCATTATATCATAAAATGTATGGCGCAACCAAAAAACACTATTTTTGTGGGGAAATTAAAATGAAAAACGCAATTTTGCTAATTTTGGAAGGTTTCGTTTTCACGCCGTACAATTTATGGTAAAAATGACGTGTGTTCTTTATTCTGAGGGTCAATACGATTAAAATGATACCCATTATTACATATTTTTCTATTATTGTTGCGCTTAAAAAAAATCACAAACTTTTTAACCAAATTAGTACGTTTATAATCCCTTTATTTTGATGACCCCTAACTTTTTATTTTTCCGTATAAGCGGCGGTATGGGGGCTCATTTTTTGCGCCATGATCTGTACTTTTTTTTTGATACCACATTTGCATATAAAAAACTTTTAATACATTTTTTATAATTTTTTTTTAATAAAATGTATTAAAAAAGTAGGAATTTTGGACTTTTTTTTTTTTTTCGTTCACGCCGTTAACCGTACGGGATCATTAACATTTTATTTTAATAGTTCGGACATTTACGCACGCGGCGCTACCAAATATGTCTATTAAAAGAAATTTTTACGCTTTTTGGGGGTAAAATAGGAAAAAACTGACCTTTTACTTTTTTATTGGGGGAGGGGATTTTTCACTTTTTTTTTACTTTTACTTTTACATTTTTTTACATTTTTTTTTACACTTGAATAGTCCCCATAGGGGACTATTCATAGCAATACCATGATTGCTAATACTGATCTGTTCTATGTATAGGACATAGAACAGATCAGTATTATCGGTCATCTTCTGCTCTGGTCTGCTCGATCACAGACCAGAGCAGGAGACGCCGGGAGCCGCACGGAGGAAGGAGAGGGGACCTCCGTGCGGCGTTATGAATGATCGGATCCCCGCAGCAGTGCTGCGGGCGATCCGATCATTCATTCAAATCGCGCACTGCCGCAGATGCCGGGATCTGTATTGATCCCGGCACCTGAGGGGTTAATGGCTGACGCCCGCGAGATCGCGGGCGTCGGCCATTGCCGGCGGGTCCCTGGCTGCGATCAGCAGCCGGGATCAGCCGCGCATGACACGGGCATCGCTCCGATGCCCGCGGTTATGCTTAGGACGTAAATGTACGTCCTGGTGCGTTAAGTACCACCGCACCAGGACGTACATTTAAGTCCTGCGTCCTTAAGGGGTTAAGGGGTTAAAAAAAGGTACAAAAAAAAAGGGCCGGTCAGGGCAATGGAGACGTTGCACCTACATCTCACGGCCACATGAGCCCTGTGGGGGCTTGTTTGATTTGGTAGCACCCGCTATCCACAAGTCATCTTCATAAATTTCTACAATTGTTGTGTTTTTTGGGGGCGGGATTGTGAAGCCCTGGTGTGTACTCATGCATCAGCCAACTCCAGGCTATGTCATTCAGGCAATATATGGTTTACTGATGTTGCTGTGGGGGCTTGTTGGATTTGGTCCTTCGTACCCACACGATGGGGTCTGGGCCCCTCAAAGTTTGATTTAAATTTCAAATTAAAAAATCAGACATTTCAATGGTCTCCTCATGCATCAGCCAACTCCAGGCTGTGTCATTCAGACAATATATGGTTTACTGATCCCACTGTGGGGCCTGGTTCTGGGAATTTCAAATTTTCTCATAGGTAGCACCCGCTATCCAAAATCTCTTTCAAAAATTTCTAAAATTGTTGTGTTTTTTGGGAGGGATTGTGAAGCCCTGGTGTGTACTCGTGCATCACCCAACTCCAGGCTGTGTCATTCAGGCAATATATGGTTAATGATGGCGCTGCTGGGCCTGGGTCTGGGAATTTCACATTTTCTCATAGGTAGCACCTGCTATCCAAAATCTTCAAATATTTCAAAAATAATTGTTTTTTCTTAGGGATTGTGAAGCTCTGGTGTGTACTCATGCTGCTTCCTGCTACACTCTGTCAGCCCGTTGGTTCTGTGACAGTGTGTGACTACGCCTCCACATCCTCCACTGTGTCCTACGCCTCCACTGCCCGGACTAATCCTCCACTGCTCAGTCTCAGTGGCCCTTCAGCACACCATGTGTGCAGGGCACGGCGGTGTCACGCTGTTCTTCACATGGTTTGCCTTGGCGAAAAGTCTTGGAAACAATGGCCGGTCAGGGCAATGGAGACGTTGCGCCTACATCTCATGGCCACATGAGCCCTGTGGGGGCTTGTTGGATTTGGTCCTTCGTACCCACACAATGGGGTCCGGTAAAGTTTGATTTTAATTTCAAATAAAAAAAATCAGACATTTCAATGGTCTCCTCATGCATTAGCCAACTCCAGGCTGTGTCATTCAGGCAATATATGGTTTACTGATGCCGATCTGGGGCCTGGGTCTGGGAATTTTAAATTTTCCATATGCATTTTAGAACACAGCAAAGTGTTCTATACCCCTATAGAGGCTGTATGTAGGCTAGAAATAGTCTTTTATAATATAGATTCGCTGCAAAAAAATTTGGATCAAAACTAACTTTTTCGGAAAATTCGGCAAATCGGCCGAATCAAATTTTTCTAAAGTTTGCTCATCTCTAGTGATGACTTTTTGCCCCAAAGTTATAGAATGTGTAAAACAAACACTTAAACGACAAATAACTGTGCTAATAAGTATGTCAATTCTGTGGTCTTGACCATATAATGTGAATTAAGCCATTTGTTAGATCAATAAGTAAGCAGATTGTTTTCATTTTAGTACTAAAAATTTAAATTTCTAAATAGTTTTTATACTTTGCATTTTGTCTAAATTTTACTGGAAAAAAAAGCAATCCATATTTTTGTTGTTAGATATAAATGTCTTTCTGCAATAAGCCCATCATATTGTCAAGGCTGATCCAGTCTTATGTCACCTAAAGATTTATTTATAAGGATCATTGAAATAGACAATCTTTTCAGTATGAATTTAACAAATAGCGTATTCCAAATAAAAATGTAAAACTGCAGTATCCTTTTTTTTTGTACTTTCAAGTAACTTCTATCTATAACTATTTCATTTTGCACATTTTCAACAGTAAAATATTTGTGTTATATTAAAAAAAAATATATATATATTTTCTTAAAAAGTTTGCTTTTCAGTAAGGGGCACATAAGTATGCCTAGTAGGTGCAGTGTGTTTTTCAGTGAGAATGTAAAAAAGCTTGAAAATTATTATTTTTTAGAACATCTTCCTAATAGTACATTTGCAAGGAATGTTTTTGCTCCTTGCATTTAGGTTAAGTGATTTCTACTGAGATTGGTTGTAAACTATCTTTTACCTTCCTTGGAAATCCTGCTTACTTGTACTATATTTTAAAGATATTCAATTCTAGCATTAGGAGTGGGTCACATTTACTTGTCATGATTTGTTTGCCTTGCATATTCTTTGTTATTCTATTGGGATATCAATTGTGCCAATTATTTTATGCTTTTAAAATATATGTAACTATCTGAATACCCGGCGTTGCCCGGTTTTTCCTTCCTCATCCTTGTTGGGGAGGAAAATCAACAAAGGAGGAAGCTTTTGACTTCAAATCCCATCCCCATATATTGTTGTCATATCCCAACCCCATATCCCATCCTCCTATCCCGACCTCCTATCCCGACCTCCTATCCCGACCTCCTATCCCGTCCTCCTATCCCATCCTCCCATCCCGTCCTCCTATCCCGTCCTCCTATCTTGACCTCCTATCTCGACCTCCTATCTCATCCTCCTATCCCATCCTCCCATCTCAACCTCCTATCTCATCCTCCTATGCCATCCTCCTATCTCAACCTCCTATCTCATCCTCTTATCTCGACCTACTATCCCGACCTCCTATCTCGAACTCCTATCCTGTCCTCCTATCTCAACCTCCTATCCCGTCCTCCAATCTCCACCTCTTATCCCGACCTCCTATCCCGTCCTCCTATCCGTCCTCCTATCTCGATCTCCTATCCCGACCTCCTATCCCGACCTCCTATCCTGACCTCCTATCTCGACCTCCTAACTCGACCTCCTATCCCGACCATCCCGTCCTCCTAGCTCGACCTCCCATCCCATCCTCATATCCTGATCTCCTATCCTATGTGTACCAGGTATTGAAATATCTCCAGCCGTACGGAAGTTATGTGAGAACATACATTTCTCATTGATTTGCATGGGACTTTAAACAAAAACCCCGACCCTCACAAATGGGGTACTTAAGGGTTAAATTAACTATCCTATATTTTAAGTGGACATATAGGTAACATGTGACCAAGTATTATCGAAATATCTCCAGCCGTTTGGAAGTTATGCAGTAACATATATTTCCCATAGACTTGTATAGGACTTTAAATATAAACCCTGCCCCTGGCAAATGGGTGTTAGTAAGGGTTAAATCACCTATCCTATGTTTGTTGTTGACATATAGGTAACATGTGTTCCAAGTTTCATGTTAATATCTTTAGCCGTTTGGAAGTTTTTGTGGAACATACATCCACACACACGCATTGAGTTTTATATACCGTATTTATCGGGGTATAACACGCACCCTCATTTTACCAAGGATATTTGGGTAAAAAAAGTTTTTTACCCAAATATCCATGGTAAAATGAGGGTGCGTGTGTGTGCGCGTGTATACCCTGATACACCCCCAGGAAAGGCAGGGGGAGAGAGGCCGTCGCTGCCCGCTTCTCTCCCCCTGCCTTTCCTGGGGTCTAGAGCCCTGCTGCCGGCCCTTTTCTCCCGCTGGCTATCTGCACCGCTGCCCGTTCTCTCCCCCTGACTATCGGTGCCGCAACGATGCAGGGGACGCACACCGGAGGCCTGAAGCAGCGCAGACCCGACCCCGGCAACAGGTAATTTTGCAACCAGGGATGGGGGGAGGCAACAGGGCAGCGGCGCCGGCAATGGGTGCCGCTGCCCCTTCTCTCCCCCTGGCTGTCGGAGCCGCTGCCCCATTGCCGGCGCCGCTTCTCTCCCCCTGGCTATCGGCGCCGGCAATGGGGTGCCGGCACCGATAGTCAGGGGGAGAGAACGTGCAGCGGCGCCGATAGCCAGGGGGAGAGAAGGGCCGGCAGCAGGTCTCTAGACCCCAGGGCAGGCAGGGGCAGAGAAGCCGGCAGCGCTGGCTGTCTCTGGACCTGCAAAGCCGCTGCAGTTCATTGATTTAAAGCGCCCGCTTTAAATCATTGAACTGCAGCGGCTTGTCGGTGTATAACACGCACATAGACTTTAGGCTAAAAATTTTAGCCTATAAAAATGTGTGTTATACGCCGATAAATACGGTATATAGATTGTGTTTACAATAAAGATGTATTTGCTTTTCTAAATTAAATTGATAGTGTTTTAATTATTTGGGGTATAGATGTTTGATATACTATAGAAAGATGCTACTTTGGGACAATCTGATTTCATATATACCTAAACTCAGCATCATCAATTAGTTGATGCTGTTTCGCCTTTACTGGGATATTATTCAATTCATCACTGAATATTATTCTGGAGTTTTTCATAACATTCCTGATGTTGTAAAATGTCCATGCACATTGGCCCTCATTTACTATTCTAAACCCAAATTGTTTTGTCAGGTTTTTCTGTCGCATCTTTGTCTGCGACATGTCGCAGACATCGTGCGCCAGTCTGCGACACGATGCAACATTTTTTCCCGACGGACCCGATGTGGATTCTCCCAAACCCGAAAAAGGGGCATAACCCGACATTTCTAAGCTTTCATACGTATTTATAAAGGTTTCCAACCCAAATTTGTTGAATTGTGGATTTTTTCCCGACAACTCAGAGGAGTTGGAAACCAAAACCTACAAAACCCACGTGCGACAAACAGGATGCGACATAATAATAAATATCAGGGGAAAAAAGCAGTTGGGTAAGAAAGCAAGATAGACTTACAACCCGATTTTCTAAGTAAATGAGGGCCATTGTCTTGTACTCCTCCCTTGTCATAACTACGATCTTACCTCCTTTGTCGGAAGGTTTTATGACCAGGGTGGAGTCCTGTTTCAATGACTGCAGGGTCTGTCTTTCTCTAAAGGTAAGATTTTGATTCTTGACTGTCTGTGTTTCAAGGTTCCTAAGACCACAGGTCACCATCTCGACAAATGCTTCAATTTTTGCATAATCATTTAAAGGAGGGGGTTTAGTTCTTTTGTTTTTGAGATGGGTGAAAGGTTCTACGCCCTCCATTCGAGGGTCGCCATGTCTTGGAACAATGAAACATCATTTACTTCCAGGCCTTGTGACTCTACAACCCTAGAATCAGTGACTGCAAAATATTTTCTCCATTTCAATTTACGTGCATACAAATACAAATCTTTTACCCACAGGAAGGGGTTAAGCTTCACTGTAGTCACAAAGGACAACCCTTTTCTTAGTAAATTCATTTCTGTTACATTTAATTACCGAAGGGTTAGATTGATTATCTGTAATGCTCCTTCCTTTTCGGGTACTAATCCTGTTTGCGACTGCCCAGTGGATATTGATTGTTCTGATTGGTCCCTAAAAAAACCTTCCTGTTGTCATCTATAATATGGTCACCTCATTCTTGCTCATCCCTTGCCCTGTATTGTCCCACAACTGATGTTGTAGGTCCCCTGTCTGTCTCTGATTCCTCACACTCAGAAGAGGAAATGTTAGTTTCGTGTTGAGTTGCTAAAGTCCTTTTTATTGTTTTGTACTTCCTTTTCTCTTTAAAGTCTGCAATGTCCCGTTTAAATTATTGATGTTTTCTTTCTTTTAAATAAGCCACAAACCGAGCAACATTATCTTCAAATGTTTCCTCTTTTTTCTCAACAGAAGGGTCACTTTTATAGGAGTTGATATGTTCAATGGCTGTATTTAATTTCACTGCCACTGTTTCTAATAGGATTTTTTCTTCTTCCAAAAGAATTTTCATGAGACGTAGTGAACTTTCAGTAGCCTCTTTCTCCCATCTTTCTTTAATGCTAGGAGTTTGTAATATAGGAGCTGGTGTAATTGGGATCCTTAACCCTCTGGGTACTATACCGTGTGCTAAATAGTTGTCCAAACTATGTATCTCCCACCAAGCTCTAGCATGATCTTTATATAGTTTAGTCCCTGTTCTAAAAGCAGATTTTAATGATATGGTTTGTGCGCTGAATACTACTGCAGTGCATGTTACAGTTGCAAGAAAAAGTATGGCTAAATTCACATTGTCATTGTGCTCCATCCTTGTAAGGGTATGTTCAGCTCTTTTTTTTTTGCACCAAATGGGTCAAAAAATGGGTCAAAGCACAACGGACTTTACCAGGTCACCACGAGGTCCTGACAGATCCCATTGACTTGAATGGGGTTTGTCGGAGATCTGGATGCACTCCGCTAAACTCCCATCATTCTGATGGAGTTGTCGATTGAACTCTGTGTAACAGAGCTCGTTGGCAATGTGAATGAGCCCTAACAAGTCACATTTATTTATGTATATATATATATATATATATATATATATACCAATTTAAAGAAGATATCCAGCCGAGAGAACAACTTAAAAAGGTTATATATAAGCTTACCATGACTCCTCAAGGCATTCCAGCTGATATGTTTCAAAATTAGACACCCATAGCCCCAATAAACAGGCTTTCAAAATCTCGCTCAGCAAACAACTCCACACACTGGGCTTGTTTCCTGTGTGAGCTGCAGGGAGGGGCTGCTATAAGAGTGAGCAGAGAGGGAATGTGTTTCCCTCTATCCAATCAAAGACACTCAAACACATCACATTGAAGCTGTCAGCTCTGAGCAGGGGAGAAGGGAGTGTGAAGTGTTGTCTACTATAGATGCTAGTCATCAGTGTGATAAGATCTCCTGGACTTCCTGACTGGAGAGAAACAGGGTATGTGCTCAGCAAAGACTACTCTTCCCATTGCAAAGTTCTATAACGTTATCATGTGCAGCTATATAAAGTTAATTTCATTTGGCTGAAGTTCTCCTTTATAGGGCTACTCTGGTGGAAAAAAAAAAAATTCAAATCAACTGGTGCCAGAAAGTGAAACAGATTTGTAAATTACTTCTATTTAAAAATCTTAATCCTTCCAGTAATTATCAGCTGATGTATGCTCCACAGGAAGTTGTATTTCTTTCTGGATTTCTTTTCTGTCTGACCACAGTGCTCTCTGCTGACACCTTTGTCTGCATCAGGAACTGTTTAAAGCAGGTGAGGTTTGCTATGGGGTTGGCTTGTTTTCTGGACAGTTCCAGAGGTGTCAGCAGAGAGCACTGTGGTCAGACTGAAAAAAACTCCAGAAAGAAATACAACTTCCTGTAAAGTATACAGCAGCTAATAAGTACTGGAAGGATTGAGATTTTTAAATAGAAATAATTTACAAATCTGTTTCACTGTCTGGCACCAGTTGATTTGAAAAAATGTGTTTTTCCACCGGAGTACCCCTTTAACTAAGCAAATATGACACAAACCGTTATACTGTTCATATCTTTAAATGAGCAGGTGCCTGAAGTCTTAGACATCTTCATGAAATCAAAACTAACTTGTGAAATGAGTTGTTCCTGTATTTTAAATTCATCCTATGTTCTGTTATGTCTTCAAAAAAGGATAAATGTGTTCTTTTGGATTTTGAGTAGTCATTGCTCAGATACAATCATTAACAGCATTTTGAGTCTATATCACAGCACAGTCAAGAAAAGCATTAGTCTCAACTGTTAAGAAACGTGTACACATTAAACAATTCTTTACCTCTTCATTTAATACTGTACCTCAAAATGTAAGTGATGTCTTTTTAATAGTCAGTAGAGAATCACCTGTTTGATTTTAAAAGGCGAGGAACGCATTGCTTTATTACAATACAGTTTTCTACCCCTCTGGTATAAAAGAGATTAATTGTCTGCAATTATTAAATATCACCATTCATTTACCATGAGAGCAAGATTAGTGAATCAAAGGAAAATGTAAATGATATTATACCTTAGAAAGAGTTCAATGGTTACCAAGGAAAATTCATCAAGAATTATGACTTCAAAATACTTAGCTGTAAATGAGTCATGTGCCATGGAGAATGTTTTTTTTTTTAAAGAATTTCATTAGCAGTAAAATAAAATGTGCTTCTCAAATGAACAGAGACCTGTCTTTGTGATATTTCAGTGGCAATTTATATGGTAAGTGTCAAAAACAAGTGTAATATGAGGACTGGCTAGTGTGGTGTTCTTTCCTTTTAATATTCTAATCGTGAGGTGTAAAGTGAAATGGTTGCACAGTGCTATGGTGGTAAAGAAGTGGAGTGTCAATGAGACTAGAAAGGTGACAGACATAGAATGAGTCCCCAAGGTGCTCTCCAGGAGCCTTGGATAAAGAATCTCCTGAGAAATTGCCCTTGTTTGTTCTGTAAGGTATCTCTGTAAATCCTATATAACTATTGGCATCAGGACCTCAATACTAAATAAAAATTAGAAGTAAAATTGTCTACATACACTAGGACCTTACATCCACTAGTTACCACACTTTTTTTTCCAGGACTTGATTCCTGTATGTGACCATATTATTGAGAGGTGTGAACTCGCCTTCATATTAATCATGTTAACATACTGTATAGTAGCTTTTACTTTAAATAATTGTATCTATATAAATATATTTACAGTAATAAAATATTATGTGCAGTAATAAAATGTATATGTGTGAGTTTGTATGCATTACTGATTGTTTAGTTCCTACTAGTACTTCTCTTTCTCTTATTTAAGGGGGATTACATTTATGTTTATAATTTTATTTTTATGCTGTATTTTAAATTAAAATCTACCATGCTACTTTTAAAAACCCTAACATAGTTCTGTTTCACACTGTCTGCTGAGCACTCCCAATAGACTAACACTTCTCACTTTTTAGCTAGTGCTGTGAACATTGAGGGCAGGTTCAGCAGTTATCTTGTCTGGGCTCTGAACACACTAACTGTCCCTCGGAGATCTTCTTCTGACCCTGAACTGACAAGACGAATGTGGCCCACAATCCCACTCTACATCTGCTATAGTGCTTTAGTAGTGTAGAGATGGAGACTGCACTTCTTCAGCAGCTCCGATTGCTAAGCGGCCACAGCTGTGCACTAGACTTTTCTTCTGCTTTTGACCGACCACAATACTGCATTATTGACTAACCTGAGGTCTTGTGATCTTAATAGTTGCAAAGAATTCTGGGCTACAGTGAAGTCATATCCGTATTCCTACTTCATGCTGCCAAGCTTAAATCACACCATCATCATGTTTTCCCCCTTCCTTCTCCTATTCTCATGTGGCATTTGTGCTGTGTTACCAAGTTAAGACAAAGCCAACCGGCAGTGTTTGCCTTCACGGCAAAGCAAACAAGTTCTACCGAAACCGGGTATTAACTAAAGTTCGCTCAACAGTATTTACAATGATAACCAATTTATTTAGGTTTTGTTTTAGTTTCCTTTTTTTACTACTTAAAAAAAAAAAAAAAAAAAAAAAAGAAAAATGGTTATAATGACCCTATTCTAACCACTATACATTTTTTATTTTCCAGACTATGGAAAAGTGTGATGACTTATTCTTTGCACAGTGATTTGTCGTTTTTATTGGTACCTTTTTAATTTAAATTGGACATTTTGATTACTTGTTATGACTTTTTTTAAGTAATATAATATGATGTGACCAAAAATTTGGTGTTTTTTATGTAATTTATAAACATTATTAATTCATAGTTTGGACAATTACAAATGTGTATAGCCATATATAAGCAGCACATCCTAATTACAAATGTGACAATACCAAAAATGAGTTTTTTTGTTCCTTTTTTTATTAAAATGGGAAAATAGGAGACTATAATTGTAACTCTGCTGGTTGGCAACCACTAGCGTTCCATGTGTCCTGGTCCTTACTAGTGTCAATCGACATCCTCTGTGCCATATATCTGCCTGCTTTCTGGTCTTGCTGCTCTGAAGTGTCTCCTGCTGCAATTCCTGCTTTGCCCTCTAAGGTCCGCAGGTGAGTGAATCAGTATCTTAGAGTCAGTGTGCACTCACTAATGGATCCTCCTCCTATCCATGCCTGGCACTTCCTATATAAATCTGCTACACCTGTTGCCTGATGCTCTTATCAAGTTGTTTTTCCTGTATTGCTAAGCTCCCTGAACCCTGTCTTCTGAACCTGAGTTCCTGAATCTGTCTGTCTGCTATACCTGTGTTCCTGATCCTGACTACATGTGTAGCCATTTTGGCTAGGTGTTCTCACAACTTCTGCTCAGCTAATATACACCTGTTCAGCTCTGCTGTGTCTGACACTATATTTAGTGCCAGTTTGCCCCATTCTGCCTGCCTGACCGTCTGCCACTTGTGGTATAGTGAGTCAACACACATGGTGCGTTACAATTATAAGCAATCATTGCATTGCTTTTACTAATCAATGCTAAGCTAGCATAGCATTGGCTAGTTGAGTCGGCACTCCGCTAGTACAGTCTTCTCGAGTCAGACTGTATTAGCAAAGCCAATATGGCCAGCACTGTGGCCTCCAGAAGACTTTCACCAGCCATATTAACTGATTGGCACTCCAAAATCACGTTGCTGATGTTCCAGTCATTAACTTAAAAGCCAAAGCAGCTGTAATTTTGCCATTAAAATGCCACAATCTCCATAGTGATTAACTAATCCCCTATCAACAGAAGTAGCTGATCATGTGGGGAGGAGGGGGGGGGGGCTGACTGCTAGGACCCCCGTGATCTCCAGGACAGTACCCTGGCTCTCTCAGTAAGGAACACGTTTAATCTACAGGTAGATGGCACGCGCTCTATTCATCTCTATGGGAGCACCAATGATATCCAAATGCTGCACTTGGATCTTTTTGGCACTCCCATAGAAATGAATGTAGCAAGTACTGTGTGCAGCACGCACTCCCAACTGAGAGCTGGGTCCCATTCTGGAGATCTTGGGGGTCCCAGCAGTCGGACCCGCCACAATCAGCTACTTATCCCCTATCCTGTGGATCAGTAAATTATTTCTGGATTTCTCCTTTTAAACGGTCATTGCAGGATTTTTTTCATCAGTCTTTGAGCATATGATGCCAAGTTATCATACTGTGTAATCTGATTCTATTACCTCTGTGCACTGCTTTGTCCCTTTTAATGCACGTGACCCAACCCCTGCAGCATAGCCATGTCCCTGGAGACCATGGGATTTGGATGGAATGCTGAGAAAGGTAAGAGACAACAGTACAATATAAATAATTCGGGGTGTGAGTCTTGTGCATGAAAACAGTAAAAAGCAGTGAATGGAGGTAATAGAAGCATTTTACACTGTATTGTAACTTGGCATCATGAGCTCAAAGGCGGAAGAAAAAGAAATCATGGAATACGCCTTTAATCCCTTCACCACCCTAGACTAACAAGTGTACTGACAAAAACCATTGTACTTCACCAGTTAGGCCACACTTTTCCATCCATAGACCAAAAGAGATGTGGAGATTCATTGCCCTAGACCTCTACTAATACGAACATTACCTATTTTACTTTTCCCTGTAGAAAGACAATGACCTTGGTTGTTTAGTGCAATTTGCCTGGATGCTATGTGGCCCTGCAGATCTGGCTGCTTTATTGCTCAGTCTAGAGAAAACAATGCTCAAGTACCAAACTGCCAAACTTATCAACCATAATGATTCAAGGGTATGAATGAACATTGTGTACTCAAGTAGAAAACAGACATGGTGCACATCTACAATCTTGCACAATGATCCAATTGCTTCTCAGCATAATTTCAAAAACTAACAGGTTGTTAGTATATACGTTTTGATCAAAAAGTACAAAGTCCACTCGCCACGTCAAGGCCACCTATTTAGAGTGGGTCCCTAATGTCCCTAGCATAAAATAGCGTAGCACTGGGCGGCAACCACCACCACGAAGGAACATTGGTTGAGAGTCTGCTGTAGAGCACTCTTGCCATATTGTGGGCAAAGGTTTGAATGCGATGTGTCCTTTACTTGCCATATAAGAATTGCTTGCATTCTTATACCACATGCATCTCAAAACATCTTTTGAATCTGGCAAAGCCAGGAGTACCTGCTTTTGTACACTCACTGGTTAACATTGCTTTGCACTGTAACTAAGCTGCAATGCATAGCACATATGAACTGAACAGCGAGGTACGCAGTGCTGCTAAGTTTAGAAAAAGCCACAATGTGGCTGAAACATGACTGCTATGCTGATTATTATGCTGTAATTGTAACAAGAAAAAGTGCAATAAACGTTAAGTTTTACACTATTTTGTTGTCTTGGACCTCGTTTCTAATTGGACTGTACTGTGATTGGGTAGAGGATCACTGCAAGGGAAGCATGGGCAGAAGTAGTACAGTAGATGCTTTACTTCTTTACAGTGTATAACTTGCAATACATTGTATCGGAGCAGGCGTTCCTGTTTCTGTACTTAAACGGGCACTGTCAGATACAAAAACTTTTGTTATGTGGTAAAGCATGCAAAACTAATAGGTTTTGCAATTTCTTTCATTAGAACATTTTCAATATTTCATACTGAAAAAGCCAGTCAAACAACTGCCCCCCCTACCTGCTTGGACACATACTAGTCCTGCGGTGTCCATGCATCATCACCTATGTCATGGACACACTTCCTCGATTGACAGCTGGGAGCGCAGGGGTCACAGCTGGAGGAAAAATCCTCCTGTTACGCCGAGCGCTCCGGGTCCCCGCTCCTCCCCGGAGCGCTCGCAGCATCCTCTCATTCGCAGCACCCCGGTCAGACCTGCTGACCGGGTGCGCTGCAATATCTCTCCCAGCCGGGATGCGATTCGCGACGCGGGAGGCGCCCGCTCGCGATGCGCGTCCCGGCTCCCGTACCTGACCCGTTCCCCGTCTGTCTTGTCCCGGCGCGCGCGGCCCGCTCCTTAGGGCGCGCGCGCGCCGGGTCTCTGCAATTTAAAGGGCCACTGCGCCACTGATTGGCGCAGCAGGCCTAATCAGTGTTATCACCTGTGCACTCCCTACTTATACCTCACTTCCCCTGCACTCCCTCACCGGATCTTGTTGCCATTGTGCCAGTGAAAGCGTTCCCTTGTGTGTTCCTAGCCTGTGTTCCAGACCTCCTGCCGTTGCCCCTGACTACGATCCTTGCTGCCTGCCCTGACCTTCTGCTACATCCGACCTTGCTATTGTCTACTCCCTTGTACCGCGCCTATCTTCAGCAGTCAGAGAGGTTGAGCCGTTGCTGGTGGATAGGACCTGGTTGCTACCGCCGCTGCAAGACCATCCCGCTTTGCGGCGGGCTCTGGTGAATACCAGTAGCAACTTAGAACCAGTCCACCAACACGGTCCACGCCAATCCCTCTCTGGCACAGAGGATCCACCTCCAGCCAGCCGAATCGTGACACCTCCCACTGTCAGCTTGTGTCCCGCTACTGTCAGTGAGGACATGCTGGGAGTTGTTGTTTTGCTAATGCTAGGGTAAGATGTGAGCAGACAGCATACTGAGGGAGGGGGAGGAGACCTGCGCAGTGAGGCCACGCCCCCTCCCTTTGAGAGGAATTCAGACTAGTGAGCAAAATTAAAAGTGTAATAAAAAATAAATAAAGGTGATAAACACATAAAAATTAGATGTACATGGTCAGAATAGGTACTAAGTGATATATTGTCTCAGAAGAAATCCCCAAAATTCAGATTACGACAAATCAAAAATTTTAGCAAAATCAATTCTAATTTGATATTTTACTATTATTGTTTATTTCCACCATATCTATTCTACCACTGTTATTCAAACTAAGACAAATATTACCATCAATTAAATTGCTCTTATAAGAAAGCCCTACCAGATTATTCATGTAAAGACCTTAAACAAACTCAGTTCAAGTATTCAGAATTATTTATGTGAAAGACATAACCATCATTGGAATATGAATTGTAAATATTTATTAATGGTTCACATTAAAGTAGATTTACGCTGCAGGTGCTTCACCTTCTGTCACTCTGAAGTATCAAGGGGACTGTTTCAATCATACTCTTGTCAAATTACCTTTTTGGATGCTAAAGTCCCTTAACACAACAAAATAGAGATGCAATGCAAGTACTAATGATGCATCATTACCCAGTGTTATTAAGTTTTCCAAAAAAGACATTTTTCATAATTCTGAATTAGCAAAGGTATTACTGAAATGATTATAATTATCACACGCCATTGTTTCAGAACATGTAAAAAAAAATTACAACTTAAATTTATTTTAACCACTTAAGGACCTAGGGCGTAGGGATCGGGCCGGGGTGATTGCTGATATCAATCAGCAGGCACCCCGCGCAAATGCCCTGGGGGGGGGGGTCATCAGACCCCCCCCCCCCCGTCGACGATCGGCGCAAATCGCAAGTGAATTCACACTTGCGATTTGCGCCAATTCCGGGTCACACGGGTCTATGGTGACCCGGTGACCCACAATATAAGGGGGATCGCGGTTGTCTAAGACACCCACGATCCCCCTGTAGGCATAGGAGTGAGGTGGCAAGCGTGCCACCCCTCCTATCCCTGCTATTGGTCTGCTATTGATCGTCAGAGGCGACGACCAATAGCAGACCGGGGGCGGTGGGGTTAACTTTCGTTTTCCCCGTCCTGCCCACCCACAATAGGCCGGGCAGAACAGGGAACCGAAGGGTACCGGGCGCTGACGTTCACTTACCGATCCGGAGACTGCGGCGACGGTGATCGGCTGCTCCCGGGATCCTACTGAAGCTGGTAAGTTGATCTGGAGGGCTACAGTCCGAGACTGTGGTCTCTAAACTGTAGCCCTCTAGATGTTGCAAAACTACAACTCCCAGCATGCCCAGACAGCTGTTCGGGCATGCTGGAATATGTCGTTTTGCAACAGCTGGAGGGCTGCAGTTTGAGACCACTATACAGTGGTCTCTAAACTATATCCCTCCAAATCTTGCAAAACTACAACTCCTAGCATGTCCACATAGCTGTTTGTTGTCTGGGCATGCTGGGAGTTGTAGTTTTGCAACATCTGGAGGTCCACAGTTTGGAGATCACTGTGCACTGGTTTAAAAACTGTAGATCTCCAGATGTTGCAAAACTGCAAATCCCAGCATGCCCAGAAAGCAAACAGCTGTCTCGGCATGCTGGAAGTTGTAGTTGGGTACCTACAGCTGTTGCATAACTACATCTCCAGCCCTTCGGTGATTAGTACATGCTGGGAGTTGTAGTTTTGCAACAGCTGGAGGCACACTGGTTGGAAAATACTGAGTTAGGTAACAGAACCTAACTGAAGGTTTTCCAACCAGTGTGCCTCCAGCTGTTGCAAAAGTACAACTCCCAGCATGCACGGTCTGTCAGTACATGCTGGGAGTTGTAGTTTTGAAGCAGCTGGAGGTTTGCCCCCCCCCATGTGAATGTACAGGGTACATTCACACGGACAGGTTTACAGTAAATTTCCTGCTTCAAGTTTGGGCTGCGGCGAAAAGTCCTAGCGGGAAATTCACCATAACACGCCAGTGCGAATGTACCCTAAAAACACTACACTACACTAACACATAATAAAGGGTAAAACGCTACATATACACCCCCAGTGGCGTTGCGACCCGGGTGCGGGGAGTGCGGAGCGCACCGGGTGACACCAGCCTGGAGGGGTGACACCACGGCCGGCAGCCCCCCGTCCTCATCTGCACATGTCCGGCCCCGGACCTCATGTGCACACGTCCCCGTCCATCCCACCAATCCACCCCCCAACCCCCGGTCCTCATCTGTCCAGGAATCGCGCTGCAGCCACTGGCTCTTTAAGAGCACCGTGCGGTGGCTGCTTGGGAGAGAGTGACGTGAGCTCACGTCACATCGGCGGCCGGCCTGAGCGTGGGCCTGATCAAAGCATAAGGCAGTGCGCGCGCCCATAGAGGAGCCAGTCACTTATCCGGACCGGTCCAGACTGAGGTAAGTAAAAGCAAAGGGGAAAAACTACAAATCCCAGCATGTCCTCACTGTAAGGGCATGCTGGGAGTTCTAGTCATGCAACAGGAGGCTTATGGCATTTTTACACCAGCTGTTGCTAAACTACAACTCCCACCATGGGATTTGTAGTTTAGGAACAGGGTGCCCCCAGCTGTTGCTAAACTACACCTCCCACCATGGGATTTGTAGTTTAGGAACAGGGTTCCCCCAGCTGTTGCTAAACTACAACTCTCACCGTGGGATTTGTAGTTTAGGAACAGGGTGCCCCCAGCTGTTGCTAAACTACAACTCCCATCATGAGAGTTGTTGAAGGGGTAAATTAAATGGCACAGGTGGGTGGGGGTTAATATAATGGCACAGGGGGAGGAGGGGAGTTAATGAAATGGCACAGAGGGGAGGACAGGGGTTAATGAAATGCACAGGGGGATCAGAGGGGCCATCTCAATTCCCAATCCCCCCCTATTCCATTTCAATTACCCCCCCCCCCATGCCATTTCTTCCCCTCCCCCTATCAGAAGGAGGAGGGGGATTAAAATGGCAAAGAGGGGATCAGAAGGGGGAATTGAAATGGTTCAGAAGGGGTGGGGGTTTAGAATTGAAATGGCAAATGTGGGGTTGGCAATGGAGAGCGCTGGAAAAATGTCTAACATGTTTGTCCCGCAGATGCGGAAGAAAATAATTTTTGTCTGGAAGAAGACATCATGGCGGCTTGAGCCGGATGGAGAAGAAAAGGAAAGAGGACGACGCTGATCAGAAAACATGTAACTGTGAGTTCCTAAATGTCATTGTAATCACTTATACCATGGTAAACAGATCTGTATACAGCTGGTTTATACCTCTATATGGTGCTGTTTATAATCACTTACATGGTATATATATCCTGTGTACAGATGGTGTATACCTCTATATGGTCACTGTATTGGGGGGGAGCTGTGAGGTAAACTGTCATATATATACATGCGTGTTTGTTCTTTTTTTTTTTTTTTGGGGGGGGGGCAGCATTCCATTCTTGGACCCAGGCCCTCCCCACCCCCCGGTCCTCATATGCGCGGCTGCATGTGCACCACCTGCCAACCTCACGTCCTCACCTGGGGGGGGGGGGGTAGGTATGGGGTGACACCATTTTCTATCGCACCGGGTGACACCTACCTTAGCAACGCCGCTGTACACCCCCTTACACTGTCCCCCCCAATAAAAATTAGAATACCCCTATGTCCACCCCTATGCAATTCCTAATTTAGTCCTCAAATGCGCATTGGCGCTCTCTCACTTCGGAGCCCTGTCGTATTTCAAGGAAAAAGTTTAGGGCCATCTATGGGGTATTGCCGTACTCGGAAGAAATTGCACTACAAATTTTGGGGTCTTTTTTTCCTTTTACCGCTTGTAAAAAAGAAAAGTTGGGGGCTACACCAGCCTGCTAGTGTAAAAAAATAAAAAAATTTATACTAACATGCTGGTGTTGCCCCATACTTTTTATTTCCACAAGCGGTAAAAGGAAAAAAAGACACCCAAAATTTGTAACGCAATTTCTCCTGAGTACAGAAATACCCCAGATGTGGGCGTTAAATGCTCTGCGGATGCACAACAAGGCTCAGGAATGAGAGCGCACCATGTACATTTGAGGCCTAAATTGGTGATTTGCACAGTGGTGGCTGATTTTACAGCGGTTCTGACAAATGCAAAAAAAATAAATACCCACATGTGACCCCATTTTGGAAACTACACCCCTCACGGAACGTGGCAAGGGGTATAGTGAGCCTGAACACCCGACAGGTGTTTGACGAATTTTCATTAAATTTGGAGGGGGAAATGAAAAAAATTATATTTTTTCACTAAAATGCTGGTGTTACCCTAAATTTTTCATTTTCACAAGGGAAAATAGGAAAAAAGCCCCACCAAATTTGTAACCCCATCTCTTCTGAGTAAGAACATACCCCATATGTGAATTTAAAGTGCTCTGCGGACGAACTACAATGCTCAGAAGAGAAGGAGCGCCATTGTGTTTACATGTGTTTACAAAGCCCCCATATTGCCAGAACAATGGACCCCCGACACATGTGACCCCATTTTGGAAACTACACCCCTCATGTAATGTAATAAGGGGTGCATTGAGAATTTACACCCCACAGGTGTCTGACAGATTTTTGGAACAGTGGTCCGTAAAAATGAAAAATTTTATTTTTCATTTGCACAGCCCACTGTTCCAAAGATCTGTGGGGTGTAAATACTCACTGCACCCCTTATTAAATTCTGTGAGGGGTGTAGTTTCCAAAATCGGGTCACATGTGGGGGGTCCACTGTTCTGGCACCACGGGGGACTTTGTAAACGCACATGGCCCCTGACTACCATTCTAAGTGAATTCTCTTTCCAAAAGCTCAATGGCGCTCCTCCTCTTCTGAGCATTGTAGTTCGCCAGCAGAGCATTTTACGTCCTAACATGGGGTATTTCCATACTCAGAAGAAATGGGGTTTCTCCTATTACCCCTTGTAAAAATTTAAAATTTAGGGGAAAAACTGCATTTTAGTAAAAAAAAAAAATTTTTTCATTTACACATCCAACTTTAAAAAAAAGTCGTCAAACACCTGTGGGGTGTTAAGGCTCAGCGGACCCCTTGTTACGTTCCTTGAGGGGTGTAGTTTCCAAAATAGTATGCCATGTGGGTATTTTTTGCTGTTCTGGCACCACAGGGGCTTAATAAATGTGACATGCCCCCCAAAAAAACATTTTAGCAAAAGTGGCTTTCAAAAAGCCAAATGTGGCTCCTTCTCTTCTGAGCATTGTAGTTCGCCCGCAAAGCATTTTACGTCCTAACATGGGGTATTTCCATATTCAGAAGAGATGGAGTTACAAATTTGGGGGGGGGGGGGCATTTTCTCCCATTACCCTTTGTAAAAATGGTAAATTTGGGGGAAAAACTGCACTTTAGTGTGAAATTTTTTTTTTTACATTTACACATCCGATTTTAACGAAAAGTTGTCAAACACCTCTTGGGTGTTAAGGCTAACTGGACCAATTGCTACGTGCCTTGAGGGGTGTAGTTTCCAAAATGGTAGCCATGTGGTGTTTTCTGCTGTTCTGGCACCATAGGGGCTTTCTAAATGTGACATGCCCCCCAAAAACCATTTCAGAAAAATTCACTCTCCAAAATCCCATTGTCGCTCCTTCCCTTCTGTGCCCTCTACTGTGCCCGCCGAACACTTGACATACACATATGAGGTATTTCCTTACTCAACAGAAATTGGGTTACAAATTTTGGGGGCTTTTTCTCCTATTACCACTTGTAAAAATTCAAAAACTGGGTCTACAAGAACATGCGAGTGTAAAAAATGAAGATTTTGAATTTTCTCTTTCACTTTGCTGCTATTCGTGTGAAACACCTAAAGGGTTAACACACTTACTGAATGTCATTTAGAATACTTTGAGGGGTACAGTTTTTTTAATGGGGTCATTTGTGGGGTATTTCTAATATGAAGACCCTTCAGATCCACTTCAAAACTGAACTGGTCCCTGAAAAATTCCGATTTTGAAAATTTTGGGAAAAATTGGAAAATTGCTGTTGAATTTTGAAGCCCTCTGATATCTTCGAAAAGTAAAAACATGTAAACTTTATGATGCAAACATAAAGTAGACATATTGTATATGTGAATCAATGTATAATTTATTTGGAATATCCATTTTCCTTATAATCAGAGAGCTTCAAAGTAAAAAAAAATGCTAAATTTTCAATTTTTTCATAACATTTTGGAATTTTTCACCAAGAAATGATGCAAGTATCGTCAAAATTTTACCACTAACATAAAGTAGAATATGTCACGAAAAAACGATCTCGGAATCAGAATTAAAGGTAAAAGCATCCCAGAGTTATTAATGCTTGATGTGACAGTGGTCAGATAAATGGCCGGGTCCTTAAGGTATATTTGGGCTGGGTCCTTAAGGGGTTAAATTTCATAGGTCACAAGCATGATTCATCTTTGAAGAGGATAGACCATCATTCCAGCCACCATTGCCATCTTGCTCGGCACCATGATTGCCTTCAAGAGCAGTGGCTTGTGGTTAACAAAACACCTGCAGCTTGACGTCTGGCTCATAGCCCAGTGTAGTGCAAGCAGCTTCTAATGGTTTTAGTAGACACTTCAATGACCTAGGCATGATATGTTACATCTAATTTCAATTCTGATCTGTCAATTCATCAGTGCAGGAATTCCCCCCTGTGCACATAGTGCTATCATTCCGGATAGCCACTGGCACATGCAATGTTAAACAGTGCTGACAACTTGGCTTACAGGTGTAACAGTCTGCTGGAAGGATAAACCAAGATCAGTTCATGGATTCTATCCCTCTAAGTTTTCAGCAAGTAGTAATAAATAGCACGTCGACGAACATAATATACATATATATATATATATATATATATATATATATATATATATATATACTTTTTTTTTTTTTTTAAAGAAGCATTCTAAATATTCTTAAAAGAGCAGCTTACTACTTATTTACCTTCTATAACTTTCTAATTGTCTCTAATTGGTGACTAATGTAATACTGCACACAACCTGAGGACAGGTGTGGCACTGTTTCTGAAAGGAGACAGCTATGTTTTTTTCTTATCCTAGATAACTACGTTTAAACATAAAATTATCATTTTTTTTAATGTATATTGATATCTTGATGCAGTAAACTGTTTACATGGAGGATTATTTCACCCCAGGAGGACTATTTAATAGGAAATCCTCTTTATAAAAAAGCATATAAATCATCTAAAAATATAAAAAGGTGTTGCCCTGTTCATATTTTATATAGTACTTTATTAACTAAAAATCTTCATCTCACTATATCTATTTCTTCTGCACATAGGCCATTTGAAACGTGGAATGAAAATTTCAGTTATTTCGAAAAAAATATTTTTAAAATAGCTGACCTATTATGCAGGAAAGTTTTCTGACTTTGAATAAATTCTATTTTCCAAGTAGTTGAGGTTCTATTGTTGCTGATTTGCAAAGAAGAGCAAGTGAGGGTTAAGTTTAGGAACCATTCAAATGGTCACAGTGAACTGCAGGGGGACAAGAGCAGCAGCTTTAAAGTAATTGACTAATACTGTAAGGATATTAAAGTCATTTAGTGCCAAAAGGGAACACACTGATCCCTGACCCTGAGCCACTTTGGAGTAATCTAGTATTCAATCCAGCGTGTAATGACTGCCAGACCTGTCAATCCAACAAGCTCTCCAGTCAAATGCCTTTGGCTACTATTGGCTTATAGAAAAAGGACAAAAATGTGAGGAAATGCTGTTCATTTCAGGTTGAACGAGATAATGTCATTGCTCTATTGCACTCTATAATGTCCACGCATAGCTTAATCTATTTAGACCTATGTCACAAGTGCCCTATTCCCCAGAGGTCTTCACTTGTTTTTCTTTTACTACAGTAGCTTAACTAAGTTCTAAAGTGAAATGAACACATTCAATAGAGTAAACTATTTCTATGAATTTTAAAAAGGAGAGAAAAGGTCACATCTTGCCATACGACAGCATATATTGAAAAAATAAATGTTTGCAATATAATACTAAGGTTGCTATTTTCACTCTTTCAGACAGATATTTAAACTGTGGGTTGGTAATTTTTTTTTATATTACACCTTGTGAGATAGATGGCTTTCCGCTGCATTAACCTAACAGGATAACTATTATATACACAGTAACAGTGATATAGATAGTTAAAAAAATATATAGAAAAACCAATTACATTTCCTTTAGGAGTTTATTAATTTTAACAGGCTCAGGGTTTCAGAGGCACGATGGTACAAGTCTTAGGGCACCATCACATATATGTGTGGAAGTGACAAAAGGGAACTGATGATCAAACTGATCCCATTCATTTCAAAGGGACTGTTCAGATTTGGTGTGCTCGATTGGCAAACATGCGGGCGACACAAACACACATTGCTTTCCTCTCCGGTCTGCAGAAATAACGGGCCGCCAGACCTATAGACAACTGATGCACTTTGCCATCACTTGTCGCCTAAGTTGTGGCCAGTTTACTGAGCTGAAAAGCCACATGCAATAAATGTGAAGACGCCTTTAGGGGTAGGGCCACATTTTTTATTACTAGTTTGTGGTTTTTCAATTCAGCCATTACATATTTTTCAAGGTCTGTTTGCAAGATTTGATGTATTCATCTATCCACCTATTTCATCCATAAATAACACATACAGGGGGATATTCAAAGAATTTAGCGCCACTTTTTTGCATTAGCTGTGCCACATTTGCTTAAAATGTGGCACATACTATTAGCGACACATATTCAGATATTTCACACCTGATTTATCTCCGTGTTAGCCGATTTTTTAAAGGGGCGAGGTTAGGCTTTTTGTGCTATTAGCACCCTATTTTCAAAGGTTTAGCACCACTTTCTTGTGCTTAAAGTGTTGCATCTAAGAGCAAGTATACTTAGTGTTAAATGATTTGCTTTTTGTGCTATTTGCCCCAAATTTTCAAAATCCCAAACACACTTCTGAAAATGAGACGCAGTTAACACTCCTTGCAGTGCAAAATAAAGAGCCCTAATAACACAAGTCTTTGAATATTCCCCCAACAGTGCCTTAACCCCTTAAGGACCAAGCCCATTTTGGCCTTAAAGGGGTACTCCCACCCTAGACATGATCGCGAGGGTCCCGCCGCTGGGGACCCCCGCATTATTGCATGCGGCACCTACCTGTTTTTTCACCGCAACCACTGGAGGGTCGGAGTTGTGACTCTGGGAATATAAGTCCGCAACGACAGGACTCCGCCCCCGTGTGACATCCCGCCCGTCCCCTCAATGCAAGTCTATGGGAGGGGGGACGGGCGTGGGAGGGGGCGTGACGTATCGCACTTCAAATAGGGGTATAAGGTAGTGCCGACTTTATTTCTTTCTGCCTTTAGTTGTGTGCTTTTGCAACTGTCAAGCAAGCTCTTCCTTCCTAAAAGATAGATAGAAAAACCAAAAGGCTTTTGTGACATGCAAGTGAGGTACCACCCCCTTACACAGAAAAAAATCCCAACTGCCCCTCCAAAGTACCAAATGTCCTCTGATCTTTGGAACTCTTAAAGGAGTACTCTGCCCCTAGACATCATATCCCTTATCCAAAGGTTTGGGGGTGGAGTGGCACTCCAGTAATCCTTTGCACAGGGGATAAGATGTCTAGGGGTGAAGTACCCCTTAAAGGGCCAGTTGGGCCTACCCTATTTGACACAAAATGGGGCCAAAGGATAACCCCATTTGAAGCTGACTTTGTAGACAAAGATTTGCCATTGAAGTATGTTTCTTATTTGCTGATTCTCAAATAATCTGCTAAATCTAAATAAGCTTATGGCTTGTGTTTCAGTTATAATTTACATTATAATAAATTATAATCGACATGGACATTTTCTGTGTAGATGTAGAATGTGATCTCAGAATTCTTTCTCATTAAAACTAGTTATTGCTTTTGCACTCCTTATGGTAAATAAAAATCTTTCTAATGTACTTTGTTTAAAATGAAGTGTTCTATGTTTTATTTGTATTTTAAAAAAAAGCTGCAACTAGGTGTCTCCCTACTTGTCCAAAGCACATTTCCTCCCATCTCTTGCACAGACTTTGGACTCCTACTGGCCTTGCAGAAGTCCAAAATCAAGAAATGCAGTCTGGAGTGCTGAGGGGGGGGGGTGCAGCCTTTGCCAATCATAGCTCATCTCACACTGAACTGCTCTGGGCTGTGTGTAGCAGAGAGGGAGGAAGTTCTCCCCTGTATGGCTTCAGATGATGTTACGCCTGCTATGGAACACCCCTTTCCAGTCTGGGAATCTGACTGAGACTGAGCAGAAAATACAGAGCAATATCAAGGTAGAAAACTAAAAAATAATAAAAACAAAGGCAGGGGGTGGTTTATCATGATGGGGGCAGTGGACTGGGAGGATTATAAAATTTAACAAGATCATAAGAGGTACTGTTAAAGACAATAAAATAGAAAACCCTCTTTAACTTGGAGACCAATAATTATTATTTTATAACTGTCCTATATTTTAGTTATTAACTTATTTCTTTTTTTTATTTGCAATAGACAGTATCTTTATTTAAAACAATTTCCAGCATATGTGCTATCATTCATTCTTAGATTATGCTCCTTCATTTTAAAGCTTTAAAGCTGTTTCTGTGGAGTTAGAATAAGATGTTATTCTTCTGTTGGCAGGTAATATATGCACTAGAAATGTAGAATTATCAGTTGTTTTGTGTTTTTATGGTAGACTAATTGTCCATAGTGTCCCTGTTATATGGAGGTCACATGACAGGAAGTCTCTGTATACATTAGTTAGTCCATTGCATTTACACTGGTGCAACAATTAAAATATCTGTAAAAGGAGAGAAGAATGAATTATGATGCATATTAGTTTAAAATCTATTCATTTTTAAGGGTACAGTATTAAAATAGAAAAAAAATTGTCTATGTTAATGGAACACTAATCTAGGTTAGCAGTAAAAATAGCGTAATGTAATTGTGCAATTAAATTGTCTTTAACTTTTATATATGGAAACATAGGGGCACTGTACTTAGCGTAGACATTCTTTAAATTGATGCATGAGGTAGAAGATAAAAGGTTATTTTCTGTTGCACAATGATCCTTTAAATACTATGGAAGGTTTGACTTCTAAGTGTAATTACCAATATAATTTTCTTTGAGAAATGTCTTTGCACAGAATACACACTTAAAACGTAAGAAATAAAGTAGTTACATCATTTTGATCTGTGTCACTGGTAGATTTTCTAATCCTCTCTAAATGTAAGACAGCATGGTATATTCAATATATCAAAACAACTACTTTGGGTTTTGTGATATACATCATAATATAAATACGACTATTACAGCACAACTTGGGGACCATTAAATCATTCTAGACCATTGTTACATTCCATTAGTGTCAATGGTAAAACCACATAATAGGCTTTATTACAAACTTCACCTTGGTAGGCCTTTGTCTGTAATTACTTCTCTAGGAAGTGGTATCCTACTTGGGATATCTAGCAAAAAATAAAGAATATGTATCTCTTTTTTTTTACTATTGGAATTTAACATTAAAGAAAATTTTGAATCTAAACCCACAGAATACAATTGTTAGAATAGTATTTCCCTCCTATACTTACTAACAACAAACAACTTTTTACAAACTATTTCATGTGCAACAGCCAAAATTATCATAGTTGTGAAAAAATTATTGTTTATTTTAATATAAATATATATATATATATATATATATATATATATATATATATATATATATAATGATCTGCTCTATTGAATATTGAAACCTATGTATTTGATGAGCAGACATAGATAGACAAAGAAGTGACAAGAGATTAGGAGACTTCTGATAAAATACATACAGTACTGGGTTTAGAACTAAAATAAAAGTAGCCAATTCCTTATGCAAAAGCTCAACTTAGGTCTTCCTTCCATCTAAGTATACAACTGTGTTTAAAAAATAATGCAGCAATATAGAGTACATAAAATAAGGAGGTCACACACAATGCCAGGAGCAGTAACATCGCTGCTGCACTTCATGCTGCATGGTACATGTTATAGATTTGGTAAATCTGCAGAAGATGCTGTCTGTTTCAGGAGAAGTTAAGCACACTTTTGCTGTTCTTTTAATTATTTATTTTTATTTTATTTTATTTAAATAATTTTATTGAAAAATAAAAGAAAATAAGCATTCCAGATATAAGAAAATAAGCATGCTAGAAATACAGTCACTATAGATAGGTACAGGTCTACAACATTTTCACAGCAGCAGACAGGACAGGCATAAGGCTTTAGACATGTGCAATTTGGTTCGGCACGAATGTCTAATTTACCGAATTTTACCGTTTTCGGGCATTCGGACCGATCCGAATGCACAAAAACATATTTTGAACATTCCCGTATAGCCCCGATAATACGAATAGCAAGATAACGAATGCATTCGTTATTTCCTGAATGCATGCTGTAAATAACAAATGCATTCGTTATCGGTAAACAAATGTAAAGAATTAATTCTAATAACAAAGATAATAAAAGGGATACAGATACAGTTTGATTTTTCGCATACATTCGGTATTCGGGTACATTCGGTAAATCTTTTTATTCTTTTTTGGACTTTAGCGATCCTAAAAAACTTATGGAGATACCTTTTTTTATTAAAATTTCGGAGGGTACCATAAAAAAATCATAATAAAAAAGATACAGTAGTGATGGAAAAAAATGTATCTAACGAAATGTATCTTTTTTATTATGAAATGTTTATTAATTTTTAATCAGGGATCAATTTATGTGAGCGGGTAAAGCACTAAAAATGTAATAATAAAATGTATTGTGTGCGTGCTTTTCACTTTTTTTAAAACATTTTTTAACACACTCTTCCATGATGGTAGTAGTAGTTACCTGTACTAATTGACAGATCGCCGGGGTCCCTTGCGATCCTCGGGTATAATGTATAGATGCGGCGGCCGCTCTTCTATGGTCCCCTGCACTCGCGTATATATGCACATATTCATATTTCCCGCAGAGCTGTGATTGGCCAGATGGTTCCAGCCAATCACAGCTCTCTGTGTAAAATAGGAATATGTGTATATATACGGCCGTGCAGGGGACCATAGGAGAGCGGCCGCCGCATCCATACATTACACAGGAGCATCACAGCGGGTGTCAGGAGTGATACCCCCAGTGATCTTTCCTTTACTACAAGTACTACTACTCCCAAAATGGAGTACACTCTGTTCCATGCTGGGAGCTGTAGTACCTGCATTAATAGACAGATCGCAGGGATGTCACTTCTCCTGACACCCGCTGCGATCGTCCTTATGTGAATGTCGGGATCAGCTGTTCTCAGGGCTACAGAGCCGGGAGAACAGCTGACACTGAGCCGTAGGTATACATCGTATATCTACTGCCCAGCAAGAACTTACAGTGAGCCTGCAATATGTATCCAGTATACACATTGCTGGCTCACTTAACCCCTTGCTGAGCTGGGCGCTATGTGCAAGCCCAGCAAGGGAAGAGTTAACTTACACTGCTGAACAGTGTAGGTTAACCCTTTGGGCGATATACATTATATACAGCTATCTATAGATAGCTGTATACAGTGCATACAGAAGACGAAGTCCACTTACTTCCCTCGAGTACCGGGCAGGTCAGTGTAGCTCCGCCCCTAGTGATGACGTTATTAGGGGGCGGGGCTACATAAGAGAACAAGGCTAGTTAATCTGAAGCTCTGTTCACATTGTCCGTTTTGTATAATGTGAACAGACCCTTCTGGCAGTGTCTACCCAGACAGGGAGAATCCAGCTGTTGCTAAACTACAACTCCCAGCATGCCCAGACAGCCAAAGGCTGTCTGGGCATGCTGGGAGTTGTAGTTTTGCACCAATTGGTGGCTCCCTGTTTGGGTAGACATTGCATCATGGGTGCTCTCCCCAGCGGACAGCGCCAAAAATGTCATAACCATTTTTTTGTGTTTTTTTTCTTCTCATTTCAGATCCGTGAATGCAGAGGATTACTGCGGATTCGATGGATTAAGGAGAATTTTTTTTTTCTTTTAATAAAATGGTTAACGAGGGCTGTGGGGGAGTGTTTTTTTTAATAAAATAATTTTTCCAATGTGTTGTGCTTTTTTTAAATTGAATTTTCAGGGTTAGTAGTGGAAGCCGGTCTTATTGACTGTATCCATTACTAAGCCAGGGCTTAGTGCTAGCCCCAAAAACAGCTAGCGCTAACCCCCAATTATTACCCCGGTACCCACCGCCACAGGGGTGCCGGGAAGAGCCAGTACCAACAGGCCCGAAGCGTCAAAAATGGCGCTCCTGGGCCTAGGCGGTAACAGGCTGGCGTTATTTAGGCTGGGGAGGGCCAGTAACAATGTTTCCTGCCCACCCTGGCAATGTCAGGCTGTTGCTGTTTGGTTGGTATTGTGCTGAGAATGAAAATACGGGGAACCCTATGCGTTTTTTAGAAAAATAAAAAAAACGCATAGGGTTCACCGTATTTTCATTCTCAGCACAATACCAACCAAACAGCAACAGCCTGACGTTACCAGGGTGGGCGAGGACCATTGTTACTGGCCCTCCCCAGCCTAAATAACACCAGCCTGTTCCCGCCTAGGCCCAGGAGCGCCATTTTTGACGCTTCGGGCCTGTTGGTACCGTCTCTTCCCGGCACCCTTGTGGCGGTGGGTACCGGGGTAATAATTGGGGGTTAGCGCTAGCTGTTTTTGGGGCTAGCACTAAGCCCTGGCTTAGTAATGGATTCAGTTAATAAGACCAGCTTCCATTACTAACCCTGAAAATGCAATAAAAAAAAAACACAACACATTGGAAAAATTATTTTATTTAAAAAAACACTCCCCCACAGCCCTCGTTAACCATTTTATTAAAAGAAAAAAAGAAAAATAATCCGCCATAATCCATCGAATCCGCAGTAATCCTCTGCATACACGGATCTGAAACGAGAAGAAAAAAAACACAAAAAAATGGTTATGACATTTTTGGCGCTTTCCGTTGGGGAGAGCACCCATGATGCAATGTCTACCCAAACAAGGAGCCACCAATTGGTGCAAAACTACAACTCCCAGCATGCCCAGACAGCCTTTAGCTGTCTGGGCATGCTGGGAGTTGTAGTTTAGCAACAGCTGGAGTCTCCCTGTCTGGGTAGACACTGCCAGAAGGGTCTGTTCACATTATACAAAATGGAAAATGTGAACAGAGCTTCAGACTGTAAGTTCTTGCTGGGCAGTAGGTATACGATGTATACCTACGGCTCAGCGTCAGCTGTTCTCCCGGCTCTGTAGCCCTGAGAACAGCTGATCCCGACATTCACATAAGGACGATCGCAGCGGGTGTCAGGAGAAGTGACATCCCTGGGATCTGTCCCTTACTGCAGGTACTAATACTTCCTACATGGAGCACACTCTGCTTCATGCTGGGAGCTGTAGTACCTGCATTAATAGACATATCGCAGCGAGTGTAAATTCTGACACCCGCTGCGATCTGTCTATTAATGCAGGTATTACAGCTCCCAGCATGGAGCAGAGTGTACTCCATGTTGGGAGTAGTAGTACTTGTAGTAAAGGAAAGATCACTCCTGACACCCACTGTGATGCTCCTGTATAATGTATGGATGAGGCGGCCGCTCTCCTATGGTCCCCTGCACGGCCGTATATATACACATATTCCTATTTCACACAGAGAGCTGTGATTGGCTAGAAGCATCTGGTCAATCACAGCTCTGCGGGAAATATGAATATGTGTATATATACGTGAGTGCAGGGGACCATAGAAGAGCGGCCGCTGCATCTATACATTATACAAGAGGATCGCAAGGGACCCCGGCGATCTGTCAATTAGTACAGGTAACTACTACTCCCATCATGGAAGAGTGTGTTCCATGCTGGGAGTAGTAGTACTACCTAAAAAATGTTTAAAAAAAAGTGAAAAACACGCACACACTACATTTTTATTATTGTCGGCTACATTTTTAGTGCTTTACCCGCGCACATAAATTGATCCCTATTTAAAAATTAATAAACATTTCATAGTAAAAAAGATACATTTCGTTGGATACAATTTTTCCATCACTACTGTATCTTTTTATTATGATTTTTTTATGGTACCCTACGAAATTTTTATAAAAAAAGGAATCTGCATAATTTTTTAGGATCGCTAAAGTCCAAAAAAAGAATAAAAAGATTTACCGAATGTACCCGAATACCAAATGTATCCGAAAAAAAATCAACCCGAATACTGAATGTATCCGAAAAATCAAAACTGAAAATATTGCCGAACCGAAAAAATTTTCCAAAATGAAAAAATGAAACAAAATTTTTTCTAGTGCACAAGTCTATAAGGCTTTATATAAGATAGAGCTAGGTATAAGGCTATTCTTTATAAAAGGTAGGGACAAGGACTATAGTATTTAGATGGGCTAGACGGGCCAAATGGCTCTTGTCTGTCGACACAGTCTATGTTTCTTTGTAAACCGAACAAGTACTGTCCATGGATGTATCTTTTGAACTAGAATAGCCCACATTTTTATATATAACATCAGAGACTAGTGCCACCTATAACACTAAGCTATTAGGCTGAATTAATCACAGTATGGAGATAAAACAACTTACATATAACATATAAACCAAAAAAGTGCTGTTACAGAGTAAAAGAACAAGGTCAAAACCTAATGATGTCTTGATCCAATATCTCGCCTTCAAAACTAGAAGTCAAGAAAATAGAAAACCACAGTGGCCCATAGGACGGCTCAGCAGGGGATAAAAAGATAATCTAGTATCTGGAGGTAAATAACTCCTCAGAGTATATATGTGTAGCATCTATAGAAGAGGGAAGAAGAACATACACTCCATCATATCTGTAAGTTACCTAGTGTGCCCGTCAGGGATTCTGTTGAGTGCCAGACGGTGTGTTGAAAGTGTGACATCACTTCCTTCTGCTGTTCTTTTGTGGCTAAGACCGCCCTACTGGACTCACAGTGACATTCTAGTTTGGTGGAATTCCATCTTGCATATGCTGGACCACCTGTATGAACAGCGCATAGTGGTCAATGATCACATCACACATCAAATGTAGTGTTGCTTGCGAATATTCGCAATTCGAATTTTATCCGCGAATATCGCATTTTCGCGAATTCGCAAATATTCGTGAATATAGCACTATATATTCGTAATTAAGAATATTCGTGTTTTTTTCACAGTACACATCACAGTGATGTTCTAGCTTGAAAAACACAATTCACAATTCTAGCTTGAAAAACCATTGTAGATGGAGAATGCTTGGTTGCTTACCTGCTGACAAGTATATCATTAGCACCAAGCAACATGATAACTATTGGATAGCCATGGTTTTAGACCCTCACTTTAAGAGCAACAGCACCAGAAGCAGCAAATACAATTTGACAAACATTGTGGAACAGTTTTTACGTTACAAAATTATATAAACTGCCTAAACAACCCGATTCCGTGTACTGTGCCCTGTCTCCAAGTCTTAACCCTGTGGAGTTCTGAGTTAGCAGATTGGACCAGTAGCAGGAAGTGACACAGTTTTCAATCTTTCTATTGTCTTGAACACCCTCCAGAGTACTGTGCACAGTTACAATATTTTCAATATATAATATAATTATAAAAAAAATATAACATTTTGGCAATCACTTACTTAACATATGACAATTTTTGTTTTTGGTGGAAATTCTCTTGAACTTGTATACTAAACCAATTCTCAACACATCAAATGGGAAAATATAAATACATGATATGAAAAAAATGTGTCCTTAAAATGACAACCAATCCTGCAAAATTGAGCCCTCGCATGGTCCGGGAAATGGAAAATAAAAAGTTATGGCTTACAGAAGGCCAGGAAGGAATAAAAAAACACAGTTTTCTATTGTTATATTTTTGGGACTGCAGCATTTAGTAACAAAAAGGTTAATAATCAGTTGTAAAATAACAAAAAAATTAAGTTAAAAACAACATCAATAGCATGATCAAGGAACAAGTAACAGATTGCCCAGTGGTGGGAGGCTGTGATGGGATGAATTTGCTGTTCGAGAAACATTAAGTACCTCTGGATCCATTGTTAGTTCATAATACTTTCATGTATTCACTTCCGAAGCATTTCTTTTCCAGTATCTGTATATGAAATGTTTACTTTGCTTACTGGTTATTTTTCTTGACAACTGAAGCCAGAACATCAAATCCCATTGGCAACAAATATCTGTCTCGAGGAAAAAAAGATTTGTGTTATTTATTTTCATTATAGAATTGCTTGTAGTTGAAAAAATATGTACCTGTCAAGTTTTCATAATCTAGCAGCTCACAAGGGAAGCATGTAATACCATCGTGATTTCAAAACCTGACTGACAATTCAAGTTTAAGTACTAAAGACAAATCAAGATTTTTTTTTCTTTTTTCTCATTTTGACAGCTATACATAACAATTTCCGACCTAAGTGGCACTTTGATGCACTATTTCATTATTAAGTGATACAGTCACTGTAGACTAGATGAAGGGCTTAACTTGAGACATAATCTCAACAGTTTTTTTTTATAATATAAAGAAGTAAATAGATGATGTGAAACCAAAAAACTATAATAATAAAATATAAATTCAACATATGTGTTGAACTTGTGATACATAAAACTGTATAAATGCACACTGTGGGGGGGGATTCATGAAAGTACTTTCTGTTACTATTGTACCAGTGTTTTTATTTTTATTTCTTTGTTAGAGTGTATATTGCTAGGAACCCAGAAAAAGAAAAAAAAGCTATACTTATCTTCCCTGGAGGCCTCCCAAAGGTAGCTGCTAAAGCTTCTATTTCATTGGCTTCCTGTCTGCCAGCTTCAAAGACAAGAGCCTGAAGCAGGACAGGCCCGCTCAACCAATTACTGGCCGCAGTATTGTTCCATCTTAACTAATGATTAGCAGAACAGGCAGGAGCATCAGGGGATCAGAAGCTTAGGAAACAGTAGCTGCAGGGGGACCAGGGGTAGGTAAGTATAGTTTTTCTGAATTTGTGTATTTGACTAAAAAAGTAAGAAAAAACTTATGATATGCTTATAATTGTGTCTCAGTATACAATAGAAACATATTAAAATATTTTAAAACACTAAAGCAGCAAACTTTGGGAAAAACAAAATTTGTGTCTGTGTCAAAACTTTTGGCCATGACAATATATTAACTTATAAATACCTGTATATTTAAGGTCGGCATATTGTTACACAAACTGAATCCAAGGGAGATGGGATGTGTTTATTTCAGCCTCAACAAGTTACATTTGCTTTATTTTTCTATAATTAAATTTCATATATTTTTAATGAGGTTTGTCTGCCCAACTTCTGCTTTTTACAATAGATTAACTAATCAATTCATTTACAATTAATTTTGCTCCCAAATTCTTAACAACATTCGGGAATATCCAAATCTGAATGTTTTAGGATTTGTTTTGTGGTTTATGAATGCTGTTACTTTGCACATTAAAAATACTTTAAAAAAAATCTAATTTATCTATAGCATTTTTATTTTTCTGTTAATGGTGATGTGTAAGGGCTTTTTTTTTTTTTTTTGCAGAACATGCTGTAATTTACAGTTGCACCTACTGTGGACCCTCAAATTTGATGCCAGGGTTTCCCCTAATATTTGCACAATGGAATTTCGTCAGGGCTGCATCAACAATTACTATCACAAGCAAAGCTGCATATATTTTGAAAGACTGTCTGGAGCTGCAAGCACTCTTGACATTTATTTTGACAAATTGAGGATAACTTGTCTACCCTAGCCTCATACTTAAAGGGTTCTCTTTAAGGGGATGATTTTAGGTTGCTGAGGTAGTATCATTTGACAATCACATCACTTAAAATGACTTCCCCGAATGTTCAGGGTTTTATTGTCCATCAGAAAAGAGCAAAAATCCTATACTCATTACACAAATCAAGATCTAAAATGTTATGCCTTCAGGAAACACACTTTTACATGACCAATTCCCCACTTTCAAGAATTGCTACTATTACATGTGGCTCCATAGCAGTAGCACCTCCCACAAAGTTAAAGGTGGAGCTGTGTTTTTCATAAATCACTGCTGGCGCAGATCCTAAGAACTAAAACTCCTTCTAATGCCTGCTATGTCTTTGTCAGATTTTTGATTCTAGGACTGGAGTATATGATTGTGTTTGCTTTCGCCCTCTGTCAGACATATTGGGTTAAGTCTAACATGTAAGACTCCATTTTGCCTCCGACAAGCCATCTTTGTGTGAAGTGTAAACTGCTTCATTCAAAGATCAGCTTTAAAATACATTAAATGGAGTTGCTTGAAATATGCTGACGCCAATTCACGAATGTTCCCAATTCTACAATAACAAAAGAGCGATAATGAGAAAGTTCCAAAACAATCAAAAGGGTTCGGCCCGAACTCAAGGTAAAGGAAAGGAGGTGGCCGATATCATCTAACAAAGCCAAAATATATGACACTTTTTGACATACTGGTAGAGGTCCCACGTCTGAATTATATTTGTGTGATCACTGGTTATTTTCCTGTAGATGGGTTCTGCATAGCTCCATCTGCAGGGGAATTTGAATTGTGCTGTCACGGGGGGTGGAGGCTTCCTCTGTCCTGGGGATGCCATTTATACACATTGGTTAAGAAGTCCGTACCACGGGATTTACTTGATTGACAGCATGAGATCATAAAAGCACCTGGGGACAGGAAGTAAGGGCGGTTGATGGGAACAGAGGACACCAGAAGATGCCATGAGGTAGTAAGACGTCTCTACCCCCCACCCCCTAGGCTGGGAGCATGCCAAGATTAGGGCCCTGAGAGACCGTCCCAGGTGCTGCTGTGTGTCATGGAAAGATACTCGGTAACAATATTATAGTTACGTATAATGTCTTTTCCTCTCTTCTTTGTTTCTAGACAATAGCTACTTTGTGACATGCAACTGGAAACAATAAGTTACGGAAATTGAGATAGCGGATAGATATATTAAATCTTCATTTAGAGATTGTAGTATGTTTAGTATTAGGGATGAGCGAATCAAATATGACGAATCCAAATTCATTACGAATGTCAGGAAAAATTTGATTTGCAACGAATGCGAATATCGGTGCGATTCACAAATTGCTTTATTAAACTCCCTTTAGTGCGATCCAGGCTCCAGGGAATCTAAAATGGTGGATTCACATGTGAGGACATGGGGCAAGGAATCCTAGGAAGGTGGGAACAAGGGTAGGGGGGATGACCCTGAATCACATGCAGCATGCAGCCTATGAGGAGCCAGTCACCCCTGTGATGTCATAGCCCTATATAATCGGCAGCCATATTGCGGCCAGTCACTTCAGCCTTTCATTGCATAGAGATAGATAAGGACAGACAGCTCTGTGTGTTGGCCAGCAAAACTTTTTTTCCAGCAGCGATTCACCTCCTAGTCACATCAGCATTCTGTTGGAAAGAAGGACAGAGAGCACTGTGTGTTGCACAGAAAATCATTCTTACTGCAGCCATTTACCTCCCAGTCACTACAGCGTTCTATTATAGAGAGAGAGAGACAGAGAGTGTTGAACAGTGTGTTGACCAGAACAGCAGCGATTCAGCTCAAGCACAAATCCTGCCTTGAAGCACTGATAGGGAAGGGAGTGAGATGGAGAGAGAAAGTTCTATTTTCAGTGTAGTACACAGTGACTGTCCTGCAGCACTGGTGTGTACTGCTGGTTTTGTACACAAATACTTTTTTAAGCGTACTTGAGCGCATTGTCCTCCCATCATAAGTGCATACCACATACATATATCAAAGTGGTGTACTATTTTGTACCTGTTAAGGTCTCAAGGGCCTAGATACTGTGAAAGGCAAGGCAAAAGTACTCACCGGCTGGTGTTGTACACAAATACTTTTTTAAGCTGACTGGAGTGCATTGTCCTCCCCTCATAAGTGCATACCACATACGTACATCTAAGGGGTGTACTATTTTGTTGCTGTTACAATCTCAGGTGTCTAGATACTGTGAAAGGCCAGGCAAAAGTACTCAACGGCTGGTGTTGTACACAAATACTTTTTAAGTGTACTGGAGCGCATTCTCCTCCCCTCATAAGTGCATACCACATAAGTACATCTAAGTGGTGTACAATTTAGTTCCTGTTAAAGTCTCAAGGACCTAGATACTGTGAAAGGCCAGGCAAAAGTACACACCTGCTGGTGTAGATAAATACTGTTTTAAGCATAGTGGAGAGTCTTGTACTCCCCTCATATACGCACTTAGTATGTCAGGAAGGGTAGTGCCAGGACGTGCATAGAGGAGTGGCAGAGGCCTAAATCCATCAGGCAGAGGTTGCTGCAGGCTAGGGCCGAGTGGCAGCAGGAGTCGCAGCGAGAGGCCTGAGCTCCCGATATCCGCTAGCGGTCATGTCTCAACCCATCTGCCATCATCCATTGGTTAACACGGCCATCCACTTCATCACAAGTGACATCTGACACCTCCAGTCACCAGTCGCTGAGTTCCTCAGGCACAACCCTCAGTTGGCATGGTTTGGGAACAGTCCCTGTCCTGCCATTGCCTCTGTCCTATGCTGTTTCCTCCCCCACAGCAGTGTGTTATGCTGTGGGTTCAGCTCCATTATTTAGTGAAGATGATCTAGAGGACAGTCAGCAGCTACTGCCCAGCCAAGAAGTGGAGGAGACATCTGCTGCTTCCTCTGCAAGGCAAGCAAGTAGTGATGAGGAGAGTGGCGTGGGAGGTGGTGTTATGAGTGTTCAGGCTCTTGAAGCAGACACTGTTGAGGAACCTGAGGAGGACATCATTGACATGCAGACACAACTCAATGATGATCGCACTTTGGAGACGGGTGCAGAAGGGCCTTCCTCATCATCATCATCAGGAGAAGAGGGTTGCAGGTTGCCCTTGAGGCAGCAGCTGAGCCAGCAAGGTGGTAGCATGCGTGGCAGCCAGCATCGTGGCAGAAGTGGAAAGTCTTCATGGCAGCCTACCTTCCCAGGAGGTAGTGAAACAGGGGTTCCTGGAGTCGACGGCAGTAGCAGTCAATCAGTGCGGACTGTTGGTGGGAAAATCAGCTACTCGGCGGTGTGGCAGTTTTTCATAAAGCATCCAGAGGAGGTTAACATGGCCACATGCAAGATGTGTCGGCAGAAGGTGAAGCGTGGTCAGGGTCCCAATGGTGGCACCATGGCCCTGCAGTAACATATGCAGCATCCCCATAAAGTGGCCTGGGAGAATCGTGGTTCCGATGTGGTGGTCCAGCCTGCTCCATTGCCCAGTGGCACGCTGCTCCCTGTTACAGCCAGCCAAGGCTCCACCACCTCAGCTGAAGGGAGCTGTGTGTCATACCCATCTTCTATCGCTCGAGATGCTCCTGCTCCTCCTACTTCGAGTCAGGTCAGTCATTCTGCCAGCAATCCATCGGCGAAGCCATGTCCAAGAGACAACAGTATGAGCCCACTCATACAATGGCGCGGAAGCTGAATGTACTCCTGTCCAAGTTGCTGGCGCTGCAGTCCCTCCCTTTTCAAGTGCTTCCACCTTTCAGAGAACTGATGGCTTGTGCCGAGCGAAGGTGGAGAGTCCGGAGCCATCATTTCTTTGCGACGAAGGCAGTACCAGCCCTGCACAATTTTGTGGAACAGAAGGTGGGCCAGTCCTTGAGCTTGTCGGTGTGTAAGTGTGCTGCAGAGCCGACGTATGGAGCTGTAACTAAGGTCAGGCTTTGGAAAAGGGAGTCACACAGGGGAGGAACTGCTAAAAGTAATTCATAAAGAAGTCAAATCATGGCTTACTCCACAAAAACTGTAAATGGGAACTATGGTGACCGACAACGGGAAGAACATCTTGTCAGCACTGCGACAAGGAAGCCTGAGCCATGTGCCATGGCACACGTGTTCAATCTGGTTGTCAAGCGGCTCCTGAAATGTTCCCCCCATCTGCAAGACATCCTAACAATGGGAAGGAAACTTTGCATGCACTTCAGCCACTCCTTGAGCTGCAGCGTCAGAAAGGCATCCCCCAACATCTTCTGATTTGCAACATTTCCACACTACGCGGTCACTACGTGAGCAAGTGATCATGCATGGTGCCATTTGTTCAAGTGACTCAGAGGGACTCCCTGCCTCCATCTCCACTGCATACTGCCATGGTGTGTCTTGGTCCTGTGTCTCACCTTCCTCATAACCCTCTAGCTTCTCTAGCTGCTCCTGCTCCTCCTCTCCTGTCAGATGTCTAGAAAAATGGCCAATCTCGCGAAACCTAAACTGTGCTCCACTGTATCTCTCCCCTCCTCCTCCAGTTCAGCCCTCACAGGTCTCATGTGGCTGTGAGATGTAGGCGCCTTGTCTCCAGTGCCCTGACCAGCCACTGTTTCCAACACATGTTGTAGTAGATGAAGCAGTGGAATGACAACATTCATTCTGTAATCCTGGCGACTCACTAATAATGTGGCTTGCTCAAAGGACCTGTGCAAAACAGCAGGTGTCAACTATGAGCTGCCACTGGTTGACATTGTGGTCTCCTCATGCTGCCGCAAACTCCAGGCTGTGTCATTCAGCCACTATAAGCTGCCGCCAACTTCAGGCTATGTCATTCAGCCACTATATGGTCTCCTCATGCTGCCGCCACCTCCACGCTGTGTCATTCAGCCACTTTATGGTCTCCTCATACTGAAGCCCCCTCCAGGTACTGTCATTGTACCGCTCTGCGACAGTGATTCTAATAGTGATGCCTCTGATCTGCATGTCATACTGAATAACAATATTATTTCCCTACCCAGCACACTCCCTATGCATGTTATAGCAAGGCAAAGTGTTGTACATCCCTACTGAGGCTCTCTGT
This sequence comes from Hyla sarda, assembly GCF_029499605.1. NCBI lineage: Eukaryota > Metazoa > Chordata > Amphibia > Anura > Hylidae > Hyla > Hyla sarda. Next base: position 245,954,480 of record NC_079192.1, read on the forward strand.
AGGCCAGAAATAGCCGTTTTTAATAGTGATTTGCCGTGAATAAATTCAGACTGAACTAATTTTTTTGGGAAAATTTGGAAATCGGCCAAATCGAATTTTTCTAAAATTTGCTCATTTCTATTTAGTATATAGCGATCATCCAACTTTCATCTCCACAGAAAGGGGGCATGGCCTATGCATATCAATGCATCAACATTAGTGTACATTTAGCATAGTTGCCGATCCTTCTCTACTTTATTTGTCATAAATAAAAATATATCCACGGAGTCAAATTTAGTAACGTTTGTGTCACTTATATCCCCCAATAGTGCTAACGATTGTGCCACTTGCATTTCCTATATCTAAAGAGTAGGAGAATATGCCCATTCTGTATTCATCTTGGTATAATATTCTCTTGGGAAGTGATGCCATAGATTTGATTTGCTGACCGTGTGGTGACTGATGTGTCTATAACACAATTACTTGTAGCTATTGTAATTCTGTGGCCTCTATCTGCATAAGCTTAGCTTCTATATATGTTCTATACATTTCTTATTTTACATGATTCATATATGTAGTCATTGCACTTATATATTAAATAACGCTTAAATAATGTCCTCTATGCCTAATGTCATATTGATTCAGGATACATATATGTATAACCTTCATCTTTATATACTCATTTTGTTTATTACTCATAACCAATAAATCTGCATAAGTTAATAATACCTGTGTGTGTTTTTCATGATATTGCAAAACATACCGCCATAGCGTAAATCAATGAGCTTTTATATATTCTGGGTGTAAAGTCAGGCCCAGAGATATGAATTGAATTATAGATATTTTACAAATTCATAAGATCACATATATTAAATTACTGGTGACTGCAGGTTATGATATCACAATGAAGTAATGACCACCCGTCACAGCAGGATAGACACAACATTCATATGGGGGTCATCCTTTGGGGGTAACTAATCCTATATTAAGGGAGTTGCCCACAGGGATGATTTACATATGAATAGTGGTCTCACCGTGCATAATCTCCTCCCACAAATGTAAGGAGGTCCACACATGGGTGACCATCGTGTTTGGTCAATCAGACTGACATATAGTACAGACCAAAAGTTTGGAAACATCTTCTCATTTTTCTTTATTTTCATGACTATGAAAATTGTAGATTCACACTGAAGGCATCAAAACTATGAATTAACACATGTGGAATAATATACATAACAAAAAAGTGTGAAACAACTGAAAATGTCATATTCTAGGTTCTTCAAAGTAGCCACCTTTTGCTTTGATTACTGATTTGCACACTCATTCTCTTGATGAGCTTCAAGAGGTAGTCACCTGAAATGGTCTTCCAATACTCTTGAAGGAGTTCCCACAGATGCTTAGCACTTGTTGGCCCTTTTGCCTTCACTCTGCGGTCCAGTTCACCCCAAACCATCTCGATTGGGTTCAGGTCCGGTGACTGTGGAGGCCAGGTCATCTGGCAGAGCACCCCATCACTCTCCTTCTTGGTCAAATAGCCCTTACACAGCCTGGAGGTGTGTTTGGGGTCATTGTCCTGTTGAAAAATAAATGATGGTCCAATTAAACGCATGCCGCTGCAAGATGCTGTGGTAGACATGCTGGTTCAGGTTGCCTTCAATTATGAATAAATCCCCAACAGTGTCACCAGCAAAGCACCCTCACACCATCACACCTCCTCCTCCACACCAGCACACCTGTGAAGTGAAAACCATTTCAGGTGACTACCTCTTGAAGCTCAGCAAGGGAATGCCAAGAGTGTGCAAAGCAGTAATCAAAGCAAAAGGTGGCTACTTTGAAGAACCTAGAATATGACATATTTTCAGCTGTTTCACACTTTTTTGTTATGTATATAATTCCACATATGTTAATTCATAATTTTGATGCCTTCAGTGTGAATCTACAATTTTCATAGTCATGAAAATAAAGAAAACTCTGAATGAGAAGGTGTGTCCAAACTTTTGGTCTGTACTGTTTTTGGTAGGTCCTACCAAGATCATATAATACTGAAATTATTTGGTAGGTCCCACCGTAGATCAGATCAATAATACTGACACCCCGCAGTCAGCAGGCCTTTTTTGACAGAGACGTTGGAGAATCTGAACACATTGTCTCAGGGTACCCTAATTGTGTGAAGGGAGATTTTGTGGTATTTCAATAAACCTTAAACAGTTCTATTAGTTCCACTACACAACCCATATTGCTTTGAATAGGATCAGATGTTCTTTTTTCTTCTTGCATTTATGGGACACCTGGAGAGCACTGCCCCAAGAAGACTAGAGACTGAAATATATTTTTATTCCCAATCACTTCCCACCAATTGGCTGCTTTAATTGACATCATTATTTACTTGGAACATGCACTGGTCCATTGCAAACTTCAGGAGAAATTTGTTTGAGACTCCAAGAAATGCTCTATGCTTCAGTGTACATTATAAATGGGGTAACAAAGCAGGTAGGCCTGGGTACTTTGCAATAGATGAACTACCCTTGAGATCACTTTGAAAAAAAATTAATCAGATTTGCTCGAACACCTCACCTAACCAAATTCTTGTCTGCTGTGGGGACTATTACTCAAACATCTATAGCCTCTTGGTCACCGGTGATAGGCTACAGGTACAAACTCCTTCCTTCTCTGTTGCCACAGTTTCTTACTGCTTTGGATGTGCCCTTCAGGGCTGCTATATCTTCACTACAGTCAGGCAAATCGGCAGAACTTGATGGCTATACAACAACATTTGTTTAAAATGCTTCATTAAGAACTTTCTCATTGTGTGCTCTTATTGCCATAGAAGGCAAAGACCCTAATCGTTGCCAGAGTTCTAGACCGAGTTCTAGATTAATGTTGTTGCTAAATTGTATGCAAAGACGCTTTCTCTACAACTGACCCCTCTAGTGGATTACCTAGTCCATCTTGACCAAGTTCGGTCTATCCCTGCAGGTGAGAAATGTTATAGCTAAGTACAGTTACATGTCAGTTTTACCCAATATTTCCAATTTTTAGGTTATATTGCCACAGATTTATTTTCCATGAGTGTAACCTTAACTAGTGTTGAATGGTATTTGTCACTCTTAAGCTTATGTCTCCAACCTTTGCAGATCTATTTGTAACAGTATACTACCAATATTTGTTTTATCTGCTTTATAAGGTAAAAGATTATCAGTATTTTTCTGTGCAATCCCTACAGAGGGTCATGAATAACTATAATAAAGCTGATCTCTGAGGGAACCCCACTAGTAACAGTGACCCAAAAAGACTATTTCCCATCAATACCCACTGTCACGATGCCGGCTGGCAGGTAGTGGATCCTCTGTGCCAGAGAGGGATTGGCGTGGACCGTGCTAGTGGACCGGTTCTAAGCCACTACTGGTTTTCACCAGAGCCCGCCGCAAAGCGGGATGGTCTTGCTGCGGCGGTAGTGACCAGGTCGTATCCACTAGCAACGGCTCACCTCTCTGGCTGCTGAAGATAGGCGCGGTACAAGGGAGTAGGCAAAAGCAAGGTCGGACGTAGCAGAAGGTCGGGGCAGGCAGCAAGGATCGTAGTCAGGGGCAACGGCAGAAGGTCTGGAAACACAGGCAAGGAACACACAAGGAACGCTTTCACTGGCACTAAGGCAACAAGATCCGGCAAGGGAGTGCAGGGGAAGTGAGGTGATATAGGGAAGTGCACAGGTGAACACACTAATTGGAACCACTGCGCCAATCAGCGGCGCAGTGGCCCTTTAAATCGCAGAGACCCGGCGCGCGCGCGCCCTAGGGAGCGGGGCCGCGCGCGCCGGGACAGAACAGACGGAGAGCGAGTCAGGTAGGGGAGCCGGGGTGCGCATCGCGAGCGGGCGCTACCCGCATCGCGAATCGCATCCCGGCTGGCAGCGGAATCGCAGCGCCCCGGGTCAGAGGACGTGACCGGAGCGCTGCCGCGGGGAGAGTGAAGCGAGCGCTCCGGGGAGGAGCGGGGACCCGGAGCGCTCGGCGTAACAGTACCCCCCCCCTTGGGTCTCCCCCTCTTCTTAGAGCCTGAGAACCTGAGGAGCAGACTTTTGTCTAGGATGTTGTCCTCAGGTTCCCAGGATCTCTCTTCAGGACCACAACCCTCCCAGTCCACTAAAAAAAAATTTTTCCCTCTGACCTTTTTGGCAGCTAAAATTTCTTTGACCGAGAAGATGTCCGAGGAGCCGGAAACAGGAGTGGGAGGAACAGATTTGGGAGAAAAACGGTTGAGGATGAGTGGTTTGAGAAGAGAGACGTGAAAGGCATTAGGGATACGAAGAGAGGGAGGAAGAAGAAGTTTATAAGAGACAGGATTAATTTGACACAAAATTTTGAAAGGACCAAGATAGCGTGGTCCCAACTTGTAGCTAGGGACACGGAAGCGGACATATTTAGCGGAGAGCCATACCTTGTCTCCAGGGGAAAAAACGGGGGGAGCTCTTCTTTTCTTATCCGCGAACTTCTTCATGCGTGATGAAGCCTGTAAGAGAGAATTTTGGGTCTCTCTCCATATGATGGAAAGGTCACGAGAAATTTCATCCACAGCGGGCAGACCAGAGGGCAAGGGAGTAGGGAGGGGGGGAAGAGGGTGACGGCCGTACACCACGAAAAATGGGGATTTGGAGGAAGACTCAGAGACCCTGAAGTTATACGAGAATTAGGGCCCATGGGAGGAGATCTGCCCAGTCATCCTGGCGGGAGGAAACAAAATGTCGCAAATAATCACCCAAGATCTGGTTAATCCTTTCTACTTGTCCATTGGACTGGGGATGATATGCAGAAGAAAAATTTAATTTAATCTTGAGTTGTTTACAGAGAGCCCTCCAGAATTTAGACACGAATTGGACGCCTCTATCCGAGACAATCTGCGTAGGCAACCCGTGAAGACGAAAAATGTGTACAAAAAATTGTTTAGCCAACTGAGGCGCAGAAGGAAGACCAGGAAGAGGGATGAAATGTGCCATTTTGGAGAATCGATCAACGACCACCCAAATAACAGTGTTGCCACGGGAAGGGGGTAAATCAGTAATAAAATCCATACCAATCAGAGACCAAGGCTGTTCGGGGACAGGCAGAGGATGAAGAAAACCAGCGGGCTTCTGGCGAGGAGTCTTATCCCGGGCACAGATAGTGCAGGCTCGCACAAAGTCCACAACATCCGTCTCCAGAGTCGGCCACCAATAGAAGCGGGAGATGAGTTGCACAGATTTCTTGATACCCGCATGACCTGCGAGATGGGAGGAGTGACCCCATTTGAGGATTCCGAGGCGTTGGCGAGGAGAAACAAAGGTCTTTCCTGGAGGAGTCTGCCTGATGGAGGCAGGAGAAGTGGAGATCAGGCAGTCAGGTGGAATGATGTGTTGCGGAGAGAGTTCAACTTCTGAGGCATCCGAGGAACGAGAGAGAGCATCGGCCCTAATGTTCTTATCGGCAGGACGAAAGTGAATCTCAAAATTAAATCGGGCAAAGAACAGAGACCACCGGGCCTGGCGAGGATTCAGCCGTTGGGCAGACTGGAGGTAGGAGAGGTTCTTGTGGTCGGTGTAGATAATAACAGGAGAACTTGATCCCTCCAGCAGATGCCTCCATTCCTCAAGTGCTAATTTAATGGCTAGAAGCTCTCGATCCCCGATGGAGTAGTTCCTCTCCGCTGGAGAGAAGGTCCTAGAGAAAAAACCACAAGTGACAGCATGCCCGGAAGAGTTTTTTTGTAGAAGAACAGCTCCAGCTCCCACTGAGGAGGCATCAACCTCCAATAGGAAGGGTTTGGAAGGGTCAGGTCTGGAGAGGACGGGAGCCGAAGAAAAGGCAGACTTGAGTCGTTTAAAGGCGTCTTCTGCTTGAGGAGGCCAGGACTTGGGATCAGCATTTTTTTTGGTTAAAGCCACGATAGGAGCCACAATGGTAGAAAAATGTGGAATAAATTGCCTGTAATAATTGGCGAACCCCAAAAAGCGTTGGATAGCACGGAGTCCGGAGGGGCGTGGCCAATCTAGAACGGCAGAGAGTTTGTCTGGATCCATCTGTAGTCCCTGGCCAGAGACCAAATATCCTAGAAAAGGAAGAGATTGGCATTCAAACAGACATTTCTCAATTTTGGCATAGAGTTGGTTGTCACGAAGTCTCTGAAGAACCATACGGACATGCTGGCGGTGTTCTTCTAGATTGGCAGAAAAAATTAGGATATCGTCCAGATATACAACAACACAGGAGTATAACAGATCACGAAAAATTTCATTGACAAAGTCTTGGAAGACGGCAGGGGCGTTGCACAGTCCAAAGGGCATGACCAGATACTCAAAGTGTCCATCTCTGGTGTTAAATGCCGTTTTCCACTCGTCCCCCTCTCTGATGCGGATGAGGTTATAGGCGCCTCTTAAGTCCAATTTAGTGAAGATGTGGGCACCTTGGAGGCGATCAAAGAGTTCAGAGATGAGGGGTAAGGGGTAGCGGTTTTTAACCGTGATTTTATTAAGACCGCGGTAGTCAATGCAAGGACGTAGGGAACCATCTTTTTTGGACACAAAGAAGAATCCGGCTCCGGCAGGAGAGGAGGATTTACGGATAAAGCCCTTTTTTAGATTCTCCTGGACGTATTCGGACATGGCAAGAGTCTCTGGGGCAGAGAGAGGATAAATTCTGCCCCGGGGTGGAGTAGTGCCCGGGAGGAGGTCGATAGGGCAATCATAAGGCCTGTGAGGAGGTAGAGTCTCAGCTTGTTTTTTGCAGAAAACATCCGCGAAGTCCATATAGGCCTTAGGGAGACCGGTTACTGGAGGAACCACAGAGTTACGGCAAGGGTTACTGGGAACCGGTTTTAGACAGTTCTTGGAACAAGAGGACCCCCAACTCTTGATCTCCCCAGTGGACCAATCCAGGGTAGGGGAATGAAGTTGAAGCCAGGGAAGTCCAAGGAGAATTTCCGAGGTGCAATTGGGGAGGACCAAAAGTTCAATCCTCTCATGATGAGATCCGATGCTCATAAGAAGGGGCTCCGTGCGGAAACGTATGGTACAGTCCAATCTTTCATTATTTACACAATTGATGTAGAGGGGTCTGGCGAGACTGGTCACCGGGATGTTGAACCTGTTGACGAGGGAGGCCAAAATAAAATTTCCTGCAGATCCAGAGTCCAAGAAGGCCACTGTAGAGAAGGAGAAGGCAGAGGCAGACATCCGCACAGGCACAGTAAGACGTGGAGAAGCAGAGTAGACATCAAGGACCGTCTCACCTTTGTGCGGAGTCAGCGTACGTCTTTCCAGGCGGGGAGGACGGATAGGACAATCTCTCAGGAAGTGTTCGGTACTAGCACAGTACAGGCAGAGGTTCTCCATACGGCGTCGTGTCCTCTCTTGAGGTGTCAGGCGAGACCGGTCGACCTGCATAGCCTCCACGGCGGGAGGCACAGGAACAGATTGCAGGGGACCAGAGGAGAGAGGAGCCGAGGAGAAGAAACGCCTCGTGCGAACAGAGTCCATATCTTGGCGGAGTTCCTGACGCCTTTCGGAAAAACGCATGTCAATGCGAGTGGCTAGGTGAATAAGTTCATGTAGATTAGCAGGAATTTCTCGTGCGGCCAGAACATCTTTAATGTTGCTGGATAGGCCTTTTTTGAAGGTCGCGCAGAGGGCCTCATTATTCCAGGACAATTCTGAAGCAAGAGTACGGAATTGTACGGCATACTCGCCAACGGAAGAATTACCCTGGACCAGGTTCAACAGGGCAGTCTCAGCAGAAGAGGCTCGGGCAGGTTCCTCAAAGACACTTCGGATTTCCGAGAAGAAGGAGTGTACAGAGGCAGTGACGGGGTCATTGCGGTCCCAGAGCGGTGTGGCCCATGACAGGGCTTTTCCGGACAGAAGGCTGACTACGAAAGCCACCTTAGACCTTTCAGTGGGAAACAGGTCCGACATCATCTCCAGATGCAGGGAACATTGGGAAAGAAAGCCACGGCAAAACTTAGAGTCCCCATCAAATTTATCCGGCAAGGATAAGCGTATCCCAGGAGCGGCCACTCGCTGCGGAGGAGGTGCAGGAGCTGGCGGAGGAGATGACTGCTGAAGCTGTGGTAGTAACTGTTGTAGCATAACGGTCAGTTGAGACAGCTGTTGGCCTTGTTGCGCTATCTGTTGTGACTGCTGGGCGACCACCGTGGTGAGGTCAGCGACAACTGGCAGAGGAACTTCAGCGGGATCCATGGCCGGATCTACTGTCACGATGCCGGCTGGCAGGTAGTGGATCCTCTGTGCCAGAGAGGGATTGGCGTGGACCGTGCTAGTGGACCGGTTCTAAGCCACTACTGGTTTTCACCAGAGCCCGCCGCAAAGCGGGATGGTCTTGCTGCGGCGGTAGTGACCAGGTCGTATCCACTAGCAAGGGCTCACCTCTCTGGCTGCTGAAGATAGGCGCGGTACAAGGGAGTAGGCAAAAGCAAGGTCGGACGTAGCAGAAGGTCGGGGCAGGCAGCAAGGATCGTAGTCAGGGGCAACGGCAGAAGGTCTGGAAACACAGGCAAGGAACACACAAGGAACGCTTTCACTGGCACTAAGGCAACAAGATCCGGCAAGGGAGTGCAGGGGAAGTGAGGTGATATAGGGAAGTGCACAGGTGAACACACTAATTGGAACCACTGCGCCAATCAGCGGCGCAGTGGCCCTTTAAATCGCAGAGACCCGGCGCGCGCGCGCCCTAGGGAGCGGGGCCGCGCGCGCCGGGACAGAACAGACGGAGAGCGAGTCAGGTAGGGGAGCCGGGGTGCGCATCGCGAGCGGGCGCTACCCGCATCGCGAATCGCATCCCGGCTGGCAGCGGAATCGCAGCGCCCCGGGTCAGAGGACGTGACCGGAGCGCTGCCGCGGGGAGAGTGAAGCGAGCGCTCCGGGGAGGAGCGGGGACCCGGAGCGCTCGGCGTAACACCCACTCACTATTGCCTATTACTGAGCCAGTTTCTTTCTCACTTACACACATTTTCCCCATCGCAAGCATTATCACTTTATGTACCAACCTTTTATGCAGCACAGTATGAAATGCTTGGATAAAAATCAAGATATGTGGCATCATTCAGGCCTAGTCTTGAACTTACCTCCTCATGAATCAGATTAATCAAATTGTCTTTTCAACACCTATCCTTTATAATCTATGGTGACAAGTTATACATTTAATTTCATTGAGATACTCCAGTATACCATCTCTTGGAAAACAAACAATTTTCCTACAATAAATTGTTCCTGAGATCACTTTATGAATACTAGTGTCAGGATTCGGCAGGCTGGAGCTGGATCCTCTGTGTCAGAGAGGGATTGACGTGGACCGTGTCGGTGGACCGGTTCTAAGTTGCTACTGGTTTTCGCCAGAGCCCGCCGCAAAGCGGGATGGACTTGCAGCGGCGGTAGCAACCAAGTCGTATCCACCGGCAACGGCTCAACCTCTCTGACTGCTGAGATAGGCGCGGTACAAGGGAGTAGACAAGAGCAGAGTCGGACGTAGCAGAAGGTCAGGGCAGGCAGCAAGGATCGTAGTCAGGGGCAACGGCAGGAGGTCTGGAACACAGGCTAGGAACACACAAGGAAACGCTTTCACTGGCACAATGGCAACAAGATCCGGCAAGGAAGTGCAGGGGAAGTGAGGTATTATAGGGAAGTGCACAGGTGAAGATACTGATTAAAACCCATGCGCCAATCAGTGGCGCACCGGCCCTTTAAATCGCAAAGACCCTGTGCGCGCGCACCCTAGGGAGCGGGGCCAAACGTGCCGGGACAGCACAGATGGGGAACGAGTCTGGTAAGCGGGTCGGGATGCGCACCGCGAGCGGGCGCGTCCCGCATCGCGAATCGCATCCCGACTGGGGACATAATCGCAGCGCACCCAGTCAGCAGGTCTGACCGGGGCGCTGCGAACAGGAGAATGCCGTGAGCGCTCCGGGGAGGAGCGGGAACCCGGAGCGCTCGGCGTAACAACTAGAACCACATTTGCTATAAGCCAGTCCTGGATAACAGAGCCTGTCACTACAGAGTCCTTAAATATTAGAAAATAGCATCTGTCTATCACAGACCTTATCAGTTGTTTTCTAATAACCCTCTTACGTTTGGTTCTGTCTGTTTTATCTGCGACTAATATCTGAAAAAAAATGTAACTAGGTTTGATACATGAGATATTATTTTATTAACGTAATTGATCTCTGTACACTAAAAGTAGTTTGTCTTACTAATGGCTGTTTAGACATGATTAACCTATTGTAAAGTATCAGACAGAAAACTTTTCATCTATAAAAATACTGTCTGCTACACCCAACTCAAAACATAATTATAAGAATGTATACCGAATGTTTAGTGAATCAAACCCAGATTTGGTCTGGACTTTTTAAAACATTTTGTTCAGCAGGAATCCCAAGCACAGCTGGCTTGCTTTGATTAAACCTGCTTACATACAATAAACTAGGAATGCTTTATGCATCCCGAGCTTACTGTAATAGATAGTAAGCCAATGCTAGTGTCACAGCATTAGCTTGATGTCAACTGCTAATTGCTTTGGGGGTCTCCCAAGCAGAAAGTTTGTTAGGCTTTGTGCCGAAAAAATTTCGCTTCTGGCCAGGAGGTGGCAGTTAGACAAAAAGATGCTGGTAAGAGGACAGGTAAGTATGTTTTTTTATTCTATTTCTTTTCTTTCCTTTTTTTTTTTGCTAAACTTTTTCTTTTTCTAACAGAAAGAAGTCCAGGACTACTTTAGTAGACTACTTTAGATAATCATCCCCTCATTAGGTAGAAGCCCCCAGTAGATAGATAGTCCACCCCCACATTAGGTAGAAACATGAAACTGGTAGATCATTCCCCTCCCCTATTAGATAGAAGTCCTCAGTAGGTAGATCCACCCAGTTGGGAGATAATCACTCCATTAGGTAGAAGGCCCCAGTAGGTAGATACCCAACAATTAGGTAGAATCCCCAAATAGGTAGATGACTTCTTCCATTAGGTAGATGCATAGATGCTCCCAGTAGGCAGACAACCTCCCTCCATTAGGTAGAAGCCCCCAGTGGGTAGATAGTTACCCCATTGGGTACATGACCCTAGAAGGAAGATAATTTCTCCACCTATCCACCATTAGATAGAAGCCCACCACCCCCACACACATTAGGTAGAAGCATGCAACAGATAGATAATTCCCCTCCCCTTCTAGATAGAAGTCCACAGTAGGTAGATTATGCCTCCCCATTAGGTAGATCCTCCCAGAAACTGACCAGAAAGGGGTTTATAGATATTGTGCCTTGACATTTAACCACTAGGTGAGCACATTAGACTTATGGTATATTTTCATGCAGCAGATTTGTTTTTGCAACTTAAAATTCCTTCCATACTTCTGGGTTTTTGCAAACCTCATTCAAATGAATAGATCATTTACAGGAATATCGTAAAAAAAGGAACATAACTTTCAAGAAAAGCATATTATGAAAAACAATTGTATTTTATGATATAAATTCAATTTCTTAAAGGAAAAAAAAATAAAATCATGTCAACGAAGTTATGAAAAAAGTTTATTTTCTTTATATTCTTATATAGATCTTATTTTATTTGTTCAACAAAAATTAAATTAAAAAGATTTACATAGATTGTACAAAGGGCAAAAACATTAATCTGGTGCTTGGATATTTAAGATTATCTTTTAACATTACATTGTGTAGTAGAATAATGTAAAAGGTGAGGCAAAAAAAATCTGCATTTATTTAACATTTGATTATGCAACAGAGATAGCCATTTAAATTTAATAAAAACATAACTTGAATTCCACTTTTTATATTGTAAAATGCTGAGATAGTCAAATGTAATTATGAGAAATAAAATAAGGATTTTCTTCGTTACAATTTCAGGCTCTTCACTGATTGCAGTAAATTATAAATTATGCAGTCAATGTAGGCCAACAAAAGAAGACATCTTCAGATCTCCGTCAAAGGTAATTACTTAAGTCGGCTGAATGTTCTCTTTTCATAGAGTGTGATCTCTCTTTGACAGCTCACACTGACAGATGACCTTCTCAGCAACATTCTTATCCTCTGGATCATGAACAGTGTGCTTCTCTCACTGAATATCTCTATATATTTGTGACACTAAGCTTTCAAATACAGCTATTGACAAATCAGAACATCGCTCTAAGTACTGGTCTTCCTATCACTCACAATAAAGTAGCTATCACTTGTGGTGTTGTAGAGCAAGCACATCTCTGAAAAATGAGTTCTCAGCAAGTGCTAATTTGACACAGCTCGCTTGGCTTCCCATAATTGCTCTGTCATTGTCAGTTGGCAGTTCGGGCTCATTCCTGGAAGCTGTGCCGTACAATTGGACACAATTACTCCCATTTACCACCACCATTATAGCATTGATGTTGCCCAGTCCGCATATTGATATGCCTCATTAAACCTGGGTGCAGGCTATTAATGAACATTGTTAGCATTTCTCTTAAAGTCTTTTGCCTCTAATAAACAGTCAGTGTTCCATGAAGGAGTATTGCCATCTTCCTGATATCCTATTTATTATTGAACGGGGGAAGGGATTTCTGCAAACAGAAATGACATAGATGCTGTGAGAGAAATAGATGGTAGGTCAGGAAGAAATAGCAGCGATCAGTAGAACCGTTTTCAGGAGGGACATCCTACCATTAACCAAGTGACCTCTTCTATCCACAGGACTACACAAAGGATAAACATGATAACCTCACCGCCACCTAATCACAGCATGCTGCCCAGGGTTTTTTGAGCTTCGATACCTCTCCTTAACCCTCTCCTACCCCCAGGTGGTGCTACATGATGCACTAAAAATGATTTAGCCCTGGGTCTTCAATCCATCATGTCCAGCTAACTTCAGTGTGCATTTATATTCAGAGATAATTATGTGTTGATCAGAGAAGTCAGCCGCTGTCACCCATGTAGCAGGCACACACGCAGTGTGACATAGGTGGTAACGATTGCATATTCTTGAGCTGTCATGACAGGGACAAGGGTTTTATTATGTGTCACTATTTCTCTTAAAAAATATCATTTTGCACACAATAGCAATAATGAACCTTGGAGTTCTCTATTAAGCCTTATTTTCATGTCTTTCTGTGAGCTGCTGGATAATAATTTGAGTGTTTGATGGGGGTGTATTTGTATCGAGACACAAACTGTCCTGCAGGACTCTCAACACAATATACAATGCAGTGATATAGATTTACAGTTGAAACTTTGAGACTTTTCAGTATACAATGTAGTGTGCAAATACAGAAAAAGCTGCATTGTCTCATTATTTATACATATAAAGGGGAATTTATCAATGCTCTATGTTCAAGGTCAGTTGTGATATTTTCGGGAATATTTTCAAAGTCTCTCAGTTGCTCCAAATTTTGCAACATTTGCCATCAATACTCTTCTCATGATTGTATATTTTATGAAAAGCAACTTTTTTTTAAAAACGGTGCAAATTTTTGCCAAGTTGACTATAACACAATACACAATAATATAAAATGAATAATGATATTACACAAATTAGTAAATAAAAAAAGTTAACCATACATCTTTTTCATATCTTATTTTAAATATATTTACATTTTTTGGATTTTGCAAGGCTTTCGTGTTGAATAGCAAGTTTTGAACCCCGAAGTTTGCAAAGCTTGTTTGTAAGTTTTTGAAGCACCTCCCCAGTAATTACTGTATTTTCATTGTTATACCATTTAGCAATTGGTCACTTTTTAGGGGCTTTACAGAAATTAAATTGAAGGTTTTGTCAGGGGGGAATTTTTTTTTTTATTTTTTACAAGGGGGCCCAGGTGCATTAAAAATAAAAAAAATATATTATACTCACTTGTTCTGCTCCCCCATTCACTCGTGTTTTGACATTTCCCTGTTTCTGGTGCTTTTGGCATCCTTCTCCGAAGCCCAGGCTACATCATTAGATCGGCTATCAGTGGCAGGAGGCAGGTAAGGGGATCATCCTCTGCAATTTTGGCTTGTGGAACCCCTGTTATCATGTCTCAGGGGTTCCGTGAGCTCCACTGAGCTACCGGCAATCTTTACTTTCGCCTAAGACACCATGATCAGCATTGATCACGCTGTCTAGATGGTTAAATGACTGGCAGCGGCGGGATCGCTGATAGTAGCCGACACTCACTTCAGCTCCTGAATTCGCTTCACGCAGCTCCTGAATTCGCTTCAAACTGTCAGAATTCGGCAGGCTGGTGGTGGATCCTCTGTGTCAGTGAGGGATTGGCGTGGACCGTAACGGTGGACCGGTTCTAAGTTGCTACTGGTATTCACCAGAGCCCGCCGCAAAGCGGGATGGTCTTGCTGCGGCGGTAGCAACCAGGTCGTGTCCACCGGTAGCGGCTCAACCTCACTGACTGTTGAGACTGGCGTGGTACAGAAGGACAAGGCAAGAGCAAGGTCGGACGTAGCAGAAGGTCAGGGCAGGCAACAAGGGTCGTAGTCAGGGGCAACAGCAGAAGGTCTGGAACACAGACTTGGGACATACACAAAATGCTTTCACTGGCACAAGGCAACAAGATACGGCGAAAGTAGGAAGGGGAAGTGGGTTTATATAGAGAGGACACAGGTGAAAGTACTGATTGGGCCAGGCGCCCTAGGGAGCGGGGCCGCGCGCACCGGGATTGTGCAGACGGAGGACCGGGCAGGTAAGGAGACTGGGATGCGAGCTGCGGGCGCTCCGGGGAGGAGCAGGGACCCGGAGCGCTCGACGTAACACAAATCCTCTTAAGGTGCCCTTCATCCTTAAAGGACAAGTATCATGAACAAAAACGCATCCCCTATCCAAACAGGAGATCTCAGGGGCCCCAGTGCTCAGATCCCCCGCAATCTAAAACTTATCCCCTATCCTTTGGGGTTGAGTCGCTATCCTTTGGGGTTGAGTTGCTGCAGCAAGTCCATCCCGCTTTGCGGCGGGCTCTGGTGAATACCAGTAACCCCTTAGACTCCGTTTCCCTGATACTGCCCATGTCATCACCCCACTGACACAGAGGATCCACCACCAGTATCGTCACAGTACCCGGATCCTGACACAAGGGCATACCTGGGTGACTGCTGATATCTCTCTATCTATCTATCTGTTTGTCCTGAGACCCCCCCATGTCGGCAATCGCCACAAATCACCAGTGAATTCACACCGGGGATTTGCGGCTATTCCGGGTCATACGGGTCTCCGGTGACCCTGTGACCTGGAAAATAAGAGGGATCGGCATTGTCCAAGACACCCATGATCCCCCTGAAGGGATAGGAGTGAGGTGGCAGGGGTATTGGTCGTCTAGAAGCAACGACCAATAGCAGATCGGGGGCGGGGGGGTTAACTTTCAGTTTCCCCATTCTGCCCACCCACAATAGGCTGGGCAGAACGGGGAAACCGACGAAGACCGGTGCTGAAGGTCCACTTACCCATTGGCGGCTGCAGTGGGCGGCGATCGGCGGCGTTGATTGGCGGCAGGATGGAGGAAGAGGAAAGCGATGCAGCTCCGTGGATCCTACGGAAGCCGGTGAGTTGCCCAGCAACATCTGGAAGGCTACAGTTTGAGACCACTATACAGTGGTCTCTAAACTGTAGCCCTCCAGATGTTGCAAAGCTGCAACTCCCGGCATGCCCAGACAGCTATTTGGGCATGGTAGGATT
This sequence comes from Hyla sarda, assembly GCF_029499605.1. Taxonomy (NCBI): domain Eukaryota; kingdom Metazoa; phylum Chordata; class Amphibia; order Anura; family Hylidae; genus Hyla; species Hyla sarda. The sequence continues at coordinate 245,970,126 of NC_079192.1, forward strand.
TGTAGTTTTGCAAAAGCTGGAGGGTCACAGTTTGGAGATCACTGTGCAGTGATCTCTAAACTGTGGCCCTCTAGATCTTGCAAAACTGCAAATCCCAGCATGCCCAAACAGCAAACAGCTGTCTTGGCATGCTGGGAGATGTAGTTGTGTACCTCCAGCTGTTGTATAACTACATCTCCCAGCATGCCCTTCATAGTAACATAGTTCATAAGGTTGAAAAAAGACAAGAGTCCATCAAGTTCAACCTATAACCCTAATAAGTCCCTACTGAGTTAAGTTGATCCAGAGGAAGGCAAGAAAAACCCATATTAGAGGTAAAAATTCCTTCCTGACTCCAAATATGGCAATCAGAATAAATCCCTGGATCAACGTTCTGTCCCTATAAATCTAGAATCCATAAACAGCGATGTTATTATTCTCCAAAAATGCATCCAGACCCCTTTTATATTCTTTTACAGAGTTCACCATGACCACCTCCTCTGGGAGAGAATTCCACAGTCTTACTGCTCTTACAGTAAAGAACCCCCGTCTGTGCTGGTGTAGAAACCTTCTTTCCTCTAAACGTAGAGGATGCCCCCTTGTAATAGATACAGTCCTGGGTATAAATAGATCATGGGAAAGATCTCTGTACTGTCCCCTGATATATTTATACATAGTTATTAGGTCTGCCCTAAGCCTTCTTTTTTCAAAACTAAATAACCCTAATTCTGATAATCTTTCTGGGTACTGTAGACCTCCCATTCCCGGTATTTCCCTGGTTGCCCGTCTTTGAACCCTCTCCAGCTCCACTATATCTTTCATGTACACTGGTGCCCAGTACTGAACACAGTATTCTATGTGTGGTCTGACTAGTGATTTGTACAGCGGTAGAATTATTTCCTTGTCATGGGCATCTATGCCCCTATTGATGCCCCACAGGTTTTTATTTGCCTTGGCAGCAGCTGCCAGACACTTGTCACTACAGCTAAATTTACTGTTAACTAAGACTCCTAAGTTCTTTTCCACGTCAGTCGTTCCAAGTGTGCCCCCATTTAATACATAATCCCAGCCCGGATTTTTCTTCCCCATGTGCATTACCTTACATTTATCAGTGTTGAACCTCATCTGCCACTTCCCAGCCCAAACCTCCAACCTATCCAGATCCATTTGTAACAGTGCACTGTCCTCTATTGTGTTTACTGCTTTACAGAGTTTATCATCTGCAAAGATTGCTACTTTACTATTCAACCCCTCTACAAGGCCATTAACCTCTTCAGGATATAGGGCGTATGGATACGCCCTGCATTCCGAGTACTTAATGACCGAGGGCGTATCCATACGCCCGTGGGAATTCCGGTCCCCACCGCTAGCCGGTTGGGGACCGGAGCCGGATGCCTGCTGAAATCGTTCAGCAGGCATCCCGGCGTATCGCCCAGGGTGGTCATTATGCCCCCCCATGTCGGCGATGGCCGCAGATCGCTGGACAATTCAGTCCAGCGATCTGCGGCGATTCCGGCTCAATCGGGTCTCCTCTGACGGCCCCGAGTAGCCATAGCCTGCAGGGGTGAGGTGGCACTGGTGCCACCTCATGATCGCCCTGATTCGTCGTCCGGTTTACCGGCCGACCAATCAGGGCGCCTGCTGCGGGTGTCACTCCCGCAACCCGCATCGCCCCTCTTCCGGAGGACGTGAGCGGGTGCGGGACATGGACGTCTAAAATGGACAGAGATGTCAGCAGAGAGCACTGTGCTCATGATGTCAGCAGACAGCTCTGTGTTTCAAAAAGAAAATAAATTCCGCTGTAGTATTCAACAGCTAATAAGTGCAGGAAGGATTAAGATTTTTTAGTAGAAGTAATTTACAAATCTGTTTAACTTTCTGGCACCAGTTGATTTAAAAAATTCTCCCCCAGCCCAATCCCTCTCATTTTATGCACCAACCTTTCATGTGGAACCGATCAGTACATGCTGGGAGTTGTAGTTTTTCAACAGCTCGAAGCACACTGGTTAGAAAATACTGAGTTAGGTAACAGAACCTAACTGAAGGTTTTTCAACCAGTGTGCCTCCAGCTGTTGCAAAAGTACAACTCCCAGCATGCACGGTCTGTCAGTACACGCTAGGAGTTGTAGTTTTGAAACAGCTGAAGGACTACAGTTTGGAGATCACTGTGCAGTAGTCTCTAAACTGTAGCCCTCCAGATGTTGCAAAACTGCAAATGCCAGTACATGCTGGGAGTACTAGTTTTGAAACAGCTGGAGGTTCCCCCCCCCCCCCCTTGTGAATTTACAGGGTACATTCACACAGGCGGGTTTACAGTGAGTTTTCTGCTTCAAGTTTGAGCTGCTGCAAATTTTACGCTGAAGTGCAATCTCCTAGCGGGAAACTCACCGTAACCTGCCAGTGCGAATGTACCCTAAAAACAATACACTACACTACATTAACACATAATAAAGGGTAAAACACTACACATACACCCACTTACACTGTCCTCCCCCCAATAAAAATGAAAAACGTATAGTACAGCAGTGTTTCCAAAATGGAGCTTCCAGCTTTTGCAAAACAGCAACTCCCAGCATTTCCGGACAGCAACTGACTGTCCAGGCATGCTGGGAGTTTAGCAACAGCTGGAGGAACCCTGTTGGGGAATCACTGGCATAGAATAACAATATGTCCACTCCTTTGCAATCCCTAATTTAGTCCTCAAATGTGCATGGCGCTCTCTCACTTCGGAGCCCTGTCGTATTTCAAGGAAACAGTTTAGGGCCACATATGGAATATTTCCGTACTCGGAAGAAATTGCACTACAAATTTTGGGGTGCTTTTTCTCCTTTTACCCCTATTGAAAAGGTAAAGTTGGGGGCACACCAGCCTGTTATTGTAAAAAAATAAAAATTTACACTAACATGCTGGTGTTGCCCCATACTTTTTATTTTCACAAGCGGTAAAAGGAAAAAAAGACCCCAAAATTTGTAATGCAATTTCTCCTGAGTCCGGAAATACCCCATATGTGGGCGTGAAATGCTCTGTGGGTGCACAACAAGGCTCAGGACTGAGAGCGCACTATGTACATTTGAGGCCTAAATTGGTGATTTGCACAGGGGTGGCTGATTTTACAGCGGTTCTGACATAAATGCAAAAGAATAAAAACCCACTTGTGAACCCATTTTGGAAACTACAACCCTCAAGGAATGTAACAAGGAGTAAAGTGAGCCTTAACACCCCACAGGTGTTTGACGAATTTTCGTTAAAGTTGGATGGGAAAATGAAGAAAACATTTTTTTTTCACTAAAATGCTGGTGTTACCCTAAATTTTTCATTTTCACAAGGGAAAATAGGAAAAAAGCCCCCTAAAATTTGTAACCCCATTTCTTCTGAGTAAGAACGTACCCCATATGTGGATGTAAAGTGCTCTGCGGGTGCACTACAATGCTCAGAAGAGAAGGAGCGCCATTGGGCTTTTGGAGAGAAAATTTATCCAGAATTGGAGGCCACGTGTGTTTACAAAGCCCCCATAGTGCCAGAACAATGGACCCCCCCCACATGTGACCCCATTTTGGAAACTACACCCCTCACATAATGTAATAAGGGGTACAGTGAGAATTTAAGCCCCACAGGTGTCTGACAGATTTTGGAACAGTGGTCCGTGAAAATGAAAAATTTTATTTTTTATTTGCACAGCCCACTGTTCCAAAGATCTGTCAAACACCAGTGGGGTGTAAATACTCACTGCACCCCTTATTAAATTCTGTAAGGGGTGTTGTTTACAAAATGGGGTCACATGTGGTAGGGTCTACTGTTTTTTTCATTTATACATCTAACTTTAACAAAAAGTCTTCAAACATCTGTGACCTGTACCCCTTGTTACATTCCTTGAGGGGTGTAGTATCCAAAATAGTATGCCATGTGTTTTTTTTTTTTGCTGTTCTGGCACCATAGGGGCTTCCTAAATGCGACATGCCCCCCAAGAACCATTTCAACAAAATTCTAATCCAATTGTTACTCCTTCCCTTCTGAGCCTTCTGCTGCGCCCGCCGAACACTTGACATACACATATGAGGTATTTCCTTACTCAAACGAAATTAGCTTACACATTTTGGGGGGCTTTTTCTAATATCATGTCTGGGTCTGCAAGTGTAAAAAATTAAGATTTTGAATTTTCTCCTTCACTTTGCTGCTATTCCTGTGAAACACCTAAAGGGTTAACACACTTACTGAATGCAGTTTTTATAATGGGGTCATTTGTGGGGTATTTCTAATAAGAAGGCCCTTCAAATCCACTTCAAAACTGAACTGGTCCCTGAAAAATTCCGATTCTGAAAATTTTGTGGAAAATTGCTGCTGAACTTTGAAGCCCTCTGATTTCTTCCAAAAGTAAAAACATGTCAACTTTATGATGCAAATATAAAGTACACATATTGGCCCTCATTTACTATGATTTCCCTGTTGGTTTTGTGGTTTTTCCTGTCGTTTTTTTTTCCCAACATATTTACTATTGTGGCGCACACTTGTATCGCACGGGTTTTTTGTTTGTCGCACGCGGGTTTCGTATTGCGACAAGTTTTGTCAGTTCACTCCGTCAATGTTCTTTACGTTGTTAAAGCGCGGAAAGTGACTGCAGTGGAGAATGAGTGGTCGTTAGGCTGCACAGAAGGCTCGCAACAAAGAGGAGCTTTCGGAGGCTTTTCGCCTGTTCATAAACGAGAATTTCCCTCAGGAGGATGATGAGATAGCAGAGTGTTCCTCCCTTTCTCAAAACACTTCGAGTGCTTCTTGCGCTCTTCCTGTGTAACAAATTTGTGTGGTAAAGGAAAAGTGTCCCATTACTTATTGATTTTGGCATGGTTGTGGTAATGTTGGATGACTTATTGGTTTTAAAATGTATTGACTTCAACAAGGTTTCGTAAGAATGGTTAATTAAAGATTGTTCATGCTTAGATATCCACAATTTATGTAACATTTAAAAAAAAAAAACAAGTGCAAAGAATCAAAGGATGCTAATCAAGTTAAACAAAAAACGGATCGCAGACACATTGCAACAGGCGCAGAAACAGAAAACCCGAGAAAACAAGTCGGGTTGATAATAGTAAATGAAGGCCACTGTATATGTGAATCAATATATGATTTATTTGGAATGTTTATTTTCCTTACAAGCAGAGAGCTTCAAAGTTAGAAAAATGCAAAAATGATGCAAGTATCGACAAAAATGTACCACTAACATAAAGTAGAACATGTTACCAAAAAACAATCTCAAAATCAGAATGAAAAGTAAAAGCATCCCAGAGTTATTAATGCTTAAAGTGACAGTGGTCAGATGTGCAAAAAACGCTGTGGTCCTTAAGGTGAAAATGGGCTTGGTCCTTAAGGGGTTAAGTACCAGGACACAAAGGTGTATCTGAATTCCCTTTGTCCTGGAGTGGTAACGAGGGTTCTTTTAATAGTGTGGCTTCAGCTGCAAGAATGATGTGACCCATCACTCGCCATAAATGACTGGCAGTGGCGGGATTGCTGATAGTAGTCGACACTCACGGCTCTGAAGCAAGCGCAGTTCCTGAATTTGCTTCAAACCCTCTTAAGGTACGCCCTTTGTCCTTAAAGGACAAGTATCATGAACAAAAACGTATCCCCTATCCAAAGGATAGGGGATAAGTTTTAGATCACGGGGGGTCCGAGCGCTGCCCCCCCCCCCCCCCCCCCGCAATCTCCTGTTTGGAACCCCAGGTCTCAAACACAGGAGCAGGTCACAACCCCTGCCCAAAGTGGAGCCCGCCATGCCCCCTCCATAAAGCTATATGGGAGAGTCAAAGATTGCCAAAAGGCTCTCCAATAGAGCTTTATGGATAGGGGATACTTTTTTGTTTGTGATACTTGTCCTTTAAGTACCAGGACACAAGGGTGTATCTGTATGCCCTTTGTCTTGAAGTGGTAATGAGGGCTCTTTTAATAGTTTGGCGTCAGCTGCAAGAATGATGTGGCCTTTCACTCGCAATAATTAGCTTTATTCACACAGGACCACACAATACCAGTGACAGTTGACAAATGAGTGATTTCTTCATTGTCAGATGATTTCTGGGTCTTTTACATGGGGCAATAATCAGCCTGTTTGGCCTATTATCACCCTGTGTAAAGGACTCTTTACTCAGAGTAGCTTCTTTATATCTGCATCTGGGAGAACATGTACTTTTAGGGCTTTCAATCCCAATCTTTGTGAACTTTTATCTCAGGATCACCTGTCTGCTTTTCCCCCCCTAGAACCTGCAACACAAAACCCTTCTAGAACCAGATTCCTTTTGGAATCATTTCTGAAATAATTTTAGAGGCTCCTATGTTGGAATAATAATATCCAGGAGGATGCTATTAATTCTATGGTCTGGAAAGTATTTAAGTTTGTAATGGGAAACTAAGGTACATTCTGAAAGTCTTCAGACCCTTAACTTTTTTATATTTTGTTATATTGCGGCCTTGTGCTGAAATCAACATTTAAACTTTCCCCACCAATCTGCACTCACTACCCCATCATTAGAAGGTGAAAAAATAATTTTTAAAGTTTATGAAAATTTGTTAAAAAGAATAAACAAAAATTTTGTATGACCATTAGTATTCAGACCCCTTACTCAGTACTTAGTTGAAGCCCCTTTCACAGTGATTACAGCCGTTTTGCACACCTGGAATTATAGCAATTATTCTCTGCAGATCCTCTTAAAGGGGTACTCCAGTGGAAAACATTTTCTTTTTAAATCTTTCTGGTGCCAGAAAGTTAAATAGATTTGTAAATGACTTTCATTAAAAAATCTTTACCCTTCCAGTACTTTTTAGCAGCTGTAGCTACAGAGGAAATTCTTTGCTTTTTGAATTTCTTTTTTGTCTTGTCCACAGTGCTCTCTGCTGACACCTAATGCCCTATGAGGCCGGAAGAAGCGTCATTAGATGTGAAATGGACGTCGCCTTGTCTGTAAGGACTTGTGATTTCTGCTTGTACTTTAGAATAAATCACTGCTCTTTTATCCTTATCAACTTGCAGGCGGTCGGCGGGTGGCCGGTCCGGGGAGCGCGGCTGACAGCTCATGTCATTCTGTCATGTGCTTCCTCCTCCTTGACTGAAAAGGATTTTTATTGCAGCTGCAGGCATTAACCTCCCAGTCACTTTCTTCGGCATAGTATTACAGAGAGGGGCAGATAGCTGTGTGTTGCCTCATACATTTAAAGAAACTGCATCAACTTCATAAACCTTAGCAGAGGAGGCAGAAATAGTTTTTCAATGCAATTCAGTGTCTTTGTTAGACCAAAAATCATCTCCTGGTTATACTAATCGGTAGACGGTATAATACACAGCAGTCCATTCCTAATAGTGCAATTTTGTGTTTAGTACACAGTTTTTTTGTGGCTGCAGCCCTGTTGTGTACTGCTGGTGTTTTACAAAAAAAACATTGGTGGGTTCATCAGACACAACCCTCAGTTGGCATGGTCCAGGAGCAGTCCCTGTCCTCCCATTGCCTCTGTCCTTTGCTGTTCCCTCCCCTACAGAAGTATCTTATGCTGTGGGTTCACCTCCATTATCCACTGAGGACAATCTAATAGAGGAAAGTCAGCAGCTACTGCCCAGCCAAGAAGTGGAGGAGACATCCGCTGCTTCCTCCGCTAGGCGGGCAAGTAGTGATGAGGAGAGTGACGTGGGAGGTGGTGTTGCCAGGGTTCTGGGTCCTGAAGCAGACTGTTGAGGAACCTGAGGAGGACATCAGTGACGTGCATACACTTGTTGATGATGATGAAGCCGATTGCAATTGGCAGCTGGGTGCAGAAGGGGCTTCATCATCATCAGGAGAAGAGAGTTGCCGTTTGCCAGGCTGGCATGGTTGGCAGTCAGCATGGTGGCATAAGTGGAAAATCTGGAACCAAACGTGCCCGGGGGAGACCGCCTGCTTCGCGGCAGCCTACCTTCCCGGGAGGTAGTGGAACAGAGGTTCCTGGAGACGGCAGCAGTAGCAGTCTATTAGTGAGGACTGTTGGTGGGAAAGTCAGCTACTCGGCGGTGTGGCTGTTTTTCATCAAGCATCCGGAGGAGGTTCACATAGCCACATGCAAGATGTGTTGGCAGAAGATGAAGCGTTGCCAGGGTCCCAATGTTGGCACCATGGCCCTGCACAATTTTGTGGAAGAGAAGGTAGTCCATTCCCTTAGCCTGCAGAAGTATTGGAGGAAAAAAGCTGCGTTGGCGCTCCCAAGGAAATAACCCAAGTCGTAGGTATTGATGCAAAATAATTTATTCTTACAGAATAAGAAATAAAAGGAAATAATAAATATAAAGCAAGACGCGTTTCGGGAGTCACAGCTCCCTTTTTCAATTGCAGGTGGTTGCTGTATGGCAAGGTAACAGGTATATGTGTTTAAATACATGAGAAAATGGCGCCAAAACCAGGTGAGCTGGTGACGTCATGTGGGGTAGATGCCGGGGCCAGGTAGGGGCCGAGAATGAAAGACCTAAATAATAAAACATATTCAAAGAAGGGGCATGGAAACCACATAAAACATGTAAAAAAAACATAGGTATAGTCTTTTACTTGAGTATTTGGAAGTTCAAACTGAACCGCGAGAATTGTCCGTGGTGGTGACCAATCAGGAAGCTGCCGGAGTTCGTGTGACCAATCAGGAGGTAGTCGGAGGAGGTTGTCATCGTTGTGTAGGAATGCCGCTGTGGGGAATGAATGGAGACAAGCCTTTTGAAGCTGATTGGCCGCTTGCTGCGAGAGGTGAGGAGGTGGCCAATCAGGAGCGAGCCGTACTAAGCTAAGTACAGTTACGATGTCATAGGGGAACATGAGCCATATGGGCATAAGTCCAAAGAGAGTGGGCGGGGTGCTGATTGGCTGTCCGAGATCTTAGATGAGCAAATCAGAGGGGGGACGTATAAGTCCGTGTTACAAGTCTTTGTCGCTGATGGCTGTGGAATAAAGTTCAAAAAAGTTCAAAAAAGTCAGCCAATCGCTGTTGGATCGGTCCGGGTGGCGTCCAATCAGAATGAAGACGTGTATGTGCTCTACGTATGTGCTCTACGGGAGATTCCTAGAGGCGTCGGCGGCAATCCATTTTGAATAATCCGACCAATAGCTGCTGGGCAGGTCCCGGCGGTGACCAATCGTGAAGAGGGATGTGTTGTAGTGCTGTCAGGATGCCGATGTCAGACTTTATTATCGTCCAGGCGGGCTGTCATCTGATCTCGAAGTCCGGAGTACACTCGGAACTTGTCATGGAGGAGCTGGAAACCTGTAAGAGAGTAAAGAGGTAGACGGGGAAGGGAGAGACAGGTGGCATTGGGGGCGGCTTGCTGTCAGCTTGTCCCGCATTGAGGAGGCCTCTGGTACGGCTGTGAGGAGGCATCTGGTACAGCTGTCATCGAAGCCCAGAACACACTTGGAATTTGTCATGGAGGAGCTGTAAACCTATAGGGGAGTAAAGAGGTAGAAAGGGAGGGGAGAGACAGGTGGTTTTGGCGGTGGCTTGCTGTCAGCTTGTCCCGCAGTGAGGAGGCATCTGGTGCGGATGTCATTATGTCATTGCGACGTATGTATTACGTGACATTTTCAATGTATTCATTCAGAGCAGAGGGTGTCAAAGTTTTGAGGGTGAAGATCCAGAAGTTTTCACGTTTCCTCAGTACTGCGAAGCGGTGGGCGGTGTCAGCGGAGATGTGTTCAATGGGTGTGATGGTGTGACCCCTGAAGTCGCTGCTGTGCTTTTCCGCTGCATGGAGACACTGTGGAGTTGGTACCCCTTGGTGACATTGGATCTGTGCTTGTTAATGCGCTGATTCAGTGGCTGGATAGTACTCCCGACGTACTGAAGACCACAGGGGCACTCAAGGAGGTAGATCACGTAGGAGGTGCTGCAGTTGATGAAACTCCTGATGGGGTAAGTGATGTTGGTGATCTTGCAGGTGAACTTGGTGCATTTGTCCGCAATGTTGTTGCAGCATTTGCAGAGGGGTTTGCTGCACTTGTATGAGCCGGTGGCAGGTGGGGTGTCCAGCAGGGTAGTTTGTTTCTTTGGTGCTTTGAGTTTACTTGGTGCCAGCATATTTTTGAGAGACTTGTTCTTCCTGAAAGTGATATTAGGTCTGGGTGGCAAAATGTCTTTGAGGAAGGGGTCCAGCAGGAGAGTTTTCCAGTGGTCAGTGATTATTTTCTTGATGTTTTTATGGTCATCGTTGTAGGTAGTGAAGTTGAAGGAGTGGGTATGTTCAGGTGGGTCATTGTTGGTGACCTTAGGTTTTAAACACTCTTTTTGTGAGAATTTGCTAGCCTTGAGTTTGTTCTGGTTGATGAGTGAGGTGGGGTAGCCTTTGGATTTGAAACGCTTGTCCAGGATTCTAGTTTGGTCCACAAAATCAGAGGGTTCGGTGCAGTTTCTTCTGATTCTTTTGTATTGAACAAAGGGGATGTTCTGGGCCGACTTCTTAAAGTGGCAGCTGTCATAGTTGAGGTAGCTGTTCCCATCCACTGACTTGAAGTACATCTTAGTCTGGACCTGATTGTCCTCAGTGTGGTAGACAATGACATCCAGGTATTCAATGAAGTCCCCTGAGTGGTTAGAGGTGAAATGGATGATCCAGTAGTTTTCCTTGAGGGACGTGAGGAAGTTGTTAAGGTTTTCCTTGGAGCTGTCCCAGATGATGAAGATGTCATCTATGTATCTTTTGTACAGTACGCAGCGTTTGAAAAGTTCATGTTTGTACAGTACTGTGTCTTCGAAATGTCCCATGAAGAGGTTAGCGAGACTAGGTGCGAATCGGCTCCCCATCGCTGTGCCACAGCATTGGTGGTAGATGCTGCTGTTGAACTGGAACGTGTTGTTCTACAGGATGAAGAGGATGCTGTCCAAGATGAATTGGCGTTGGTGTGGTGTCATAGTGGGATCACTTTGAAGAAAGTGGGATGCTGAAGCAATCCCCAGTTGGTGGTCAATGATGGTATACAGTGATGTAATGTCCATAGTCAACAGGCTGTAGTGACTTTCCCACTTAACCTCGAGGATGGAGCTGATGAAGTCTGTGGTGTCCCCGGTGTAAGAGGGTAGCGCTTGGACGCATGGCTGTAGGATGACGTCCACGTACTGTGACAGATTTGATGTCAAGGAGTTGATGACGGCGATGATAGGTCTGCCAGTTGGGTTCTTTCGGTCTTTGTGGACTTTTGGCAGGTAGTAGAACAAAGGGGTGTCTGGTTCTGGGATGCTAATATAGTTGTACTCCTGCTTTGTGATGATGCCCTCTGTCAGACCATGGTTGAGTAATTTGCTGAGTTCTTTCTGTTGGTTAGTGATGGGGTTTCTTGAAAGCTTGCTGTAGAAGGTGCGGTCGGAGAGGAGCCTTTGTGATTCCTTCAGGCAGTCTGTTCTGTTAAGTAGGACGATGCCGCCGCCTTTGTCAGCTGATTTAATGACGATGTCGGGGTCATCTGCCAGTTCTTTGATGGCTTTTCTCTGTTGAGATGTGAGGTTGCTGGAGCCCTTAGGTCTGTTGGAGGGTTTGCAGAGTCTCTCAAAATCAGTTGATACTCCGGCGGCAAAGGTGTCGATGAAGTTGCCTTTATGATGAGCTGGAAAGGACTGGAACTTCGGTTTGAGTCCACTGTGATGTGGTGGAGGATCAATCGGTGTGGCAGGTACCGATGTCTGTGCAGCTGCAGGTGTCTCTTTCGCGTAGTGTCTAGGTAGGTTGAAATGTCTTTTACGAGTTAATTTCCTGATGTAGGCATTGAGGTCCACGAACAAGGTACAGTCATTGGGTGTGGCTGATGGGCAAAAAGACAGATCTTTCTGGAGGACACTCTCATGGTGTTTAGTGAGAGTTTTGCTGGACAGATTGAAGATTTTTACCTTGTCCAGGTGGGTGGAGGATGGGGTAGGTGGTTCAGAGTCTTTTACTGGAAGTGTTGTTTCTTTCTTTCCTTTTCCTCCTCTGCATCCTCTCTTTCTTTTCTTTTTGTGTTCTGGTTTGTAGTGGGGCCAGTGTGACTTTCTCCAGGTACTGGTTGATGATCCCCGCTTGTACGGCCTTTACCTGGAGCGGCGTGGTGTCGCAGTTCAGGGCCGGGGGAAGGAGTAAAAAAGACTCGGCCAGGGAGGCGTTGACCGTGGAAAAGTCCCCCAGGTCGGTAACTTAGTTTCCCTGGAAGTCAGGGGGAGAAAGCGGGTAGCCGGCTGTGGGGGTGGAAAAAGAGGTGGTGTCTCTGGAGGCAGATTGCAGCGGTGGTGATTGCTGGATGCGTGGCGGTGTGATGCTGCCGTGCATCGTGATGAGGAAGTCATCAAAGCATGTGGAGGACACGTTGGCTGGTGAATCGAAGCGACCGGAGGGTAGCTGAGGTGGAGTATTGCTGTGGTGGTCGCTGTCACTCTTCTGTTGCCTGTCTATGAATTCCAGAAGTTCAAGTGGCACCGCCCACCGCTTCGCTGTACTGAGGAAACGTGAAAACTTCTGGATCTTCACCCTCAAAACTTTGACACCCTCTGGTCTGAATTAATACATCGAAAACTTCACGTAATACATACGTCGCAATGACATAATGACATCTGCACCAGATGCCTCCTCACTGCGGGACAAGCTGACAGCAAGCCACCTCCAAAACCACCTGTCTCTCTCCTCCCTTTCTACCTCTCTACTCCCCTATAGGTTTACAGCTCCTCCATGACAAATTCCAAGTGTGTTCCGGGCTTCGATGACAGCCGTACCAGATGCCTCCTCACAGCCGTACCAGAGGCCTCCTCAATGCGGGACAAGCTGACAGCAAGCCGCCGCCAATACCACCCGTCTCTCCCTTCCCCGTCTACCTCTTTACTCCCTTACAGGTTTCCAGCTCCTCCATGACAAGTTCCGAGTGTACTCCGGTCTTCGAGATCAGATGACAGCCCGCCTGGACGATAATAAAGTCTGACATCGGCATCCTGATAGCACTACAACACATTCCTCTTCACGATTGGTCGCCGCCGGGACCTGCCCAGCAGCTATTGGTCGGATTATTCAAAATGGATTTGCCGCCAACGCCTCTAGGAATCTCCCGTAGAGGATATACACGTCTTCATTCTGATTGGACGCCACCCGGACCGATCCAACAGAGATTGGCTGACTTTTTTGAACTTTTTTGAACTTTATTCCACAGCCACCAGCGACAAAGACTTGCAACCCGGACTTATATGTCCCCCCTCTGATTGGCTCATCTAAGATCTCGGACAGCCAATCAGAATCCCGCCCACTCTCTTTGGACTTATCTCCATACGGCTCATGTTCCCCTATGACATCGTAACTTCACTCAGCATAGTACGGCTCGCTCCTGATTGGCCACCTCCTCACCTCTCGCAGCAAGCGGCCAATCAGCTTCAAAAGGCTCGTCCCCATTCATTCCCCACAGCGGCATTCCTACACAGCGATGACAGCCTCCTTCTACTGCCTCCTGATTGGTCCCACGGACTTCGGCAGCTTCCTGATTGGTCGCCACCATGGACAATTCTCGCGGTTCAGTTTGAACTTCCAAATACTCATGTAAAAGACTATACCTATGTTTTTTTTACATGTTTTATGGGGTTTCCATGCCCCTTCTTTGAATATGTTTTATTATTTAGATCTTTAGCTCACCTGGTTTTGGCGCCATTCTCTTATGTATTTAAACACATATACCTGTTACCTTGCCATACAGCAACCACCTGCAATTGAAAAAGGGAGCTGTGACTCCCGAAACGAATCTTGCTTTATATTTATTATTTTCTTTTATTTCTTTTGCTGTAAGAATAAATTATTTTGCATCGTACCCACAACTTGAGTTATTTCCTTGGTAGCGCCAACGCAGCTTTTTTCCTCCAATACTTCTGCATTTACTCTATGGACTCTCCTCTGGGCTCCGTCCTTATGCTGCTGGCCTACATACCAAGCTACCATCACCGGCAAGGAACACGCTACCCCCACCTGGGTACCCACCTATACCAGATAAAGACCTACACCGCACCCGGCGCTACCTCCGCTTTTTTCCTCCATTTTATTGCAATCCCTGAGCCTGTCAGTGTGTACCAAAGTGCACGGGAGCACTGATGTCTGGAGCTGTATCTACGGTCAGGGACAATACATGTCCTTTACGGCTCATTGGGTGAATGTGGTTCCTGCACAGCCACAACCCCAACTTGGACAGGTCAAGCCGCTTCCTCCTCCACGCTCTGCCTCCTCATCCTCCACCTTGTCCTCAGCCTCCACTGCCCAGACAAGTCTCAGTGGTCCTTTAGCATACCATCTGTTCAGGGCACGGCGTGTCACGCTGTTCTTCAAATGGTTTGCCTTGGCGAAAAGAGTCACACAGGGGAGGAACTGCTAAAAGTCATTCATAAAGAAATCGGAGCATGGCTTACTCCACGAAAACTGCGATGTGTACATGATTTTAAAATAACAACAGTGAGGTCTCTCGAATTGGGACATTTATGAAGCGGACTGCAGCCGCAAATATATAGAGAATACTAGTGGCATGTAGTTACATGCTTTATGAGACATACAGATAGAGACCACCAGTTGACATTTTAATGACAGGCAACAATATAATAAAAGTTTTAATTAATAATATTGGATGGTAAAATTAGGGTACTAGTGATCACGCAAGTGATCAATTGTAAATAAGAATCAAAAATTTACCCTCCATCCATAGGTCCATTTTGTAAGTATTTAGCCACTATATGGTCTCCTCATGCTGCCAACACCTCCACGCTGTGTCATTCAGCCACTATATGGTCTCCTCATATTGCCAACACCTCCACGCTGTGTCCTTCAGCCACTATATGGTCTCCTCATGCTGCCAACACCTCCATGCTGTGTCATTCAGCCACTATATGGTCTCCTCATACTGATGTCACCTCCAGGCTCTGTTATTGTGCCACTCTGCGGAAGTGATTCTAAAATCGATGCTTGTAATGTGCTTGTCATAATGAATAACAGTATTATTTCACTACCCCAGCACAGTCCATATGCATGTTAGAACACAGCAAAGTGTTCTACACCCCTATTGAGGCTCTATGTAGGTCAGAAATAGCTGTTTTATTATAAATTCGCCTCAAATAAATTCGGATCGAACTGAATTTTTTCAAAAAATTCGGCAAATCGGCAAAATCGAATTTTTCAAAAGTTCGCTCATCTCTAGTGCATACCACATACGTACACCTAAGTGGTGTACTATTTTGTTCCTGTTAAAGTCTTAAGGGCCTATTTACTGTGAAAGGCCAGGCAAAAGTACACACCTGCTGGTGTTGTAGACAAATAATGTTTTAAGTGTACTGGAGCGCATTGTCCTCCCCTCATAAGTGCATACCACATATGTACTTCTGAGTGGTGTAACATTTTGTTCTTTTTAAAGTCTTAAGGGCCTAGATACTGTGAATGGCCATGCAAAAGTAAACACCTACTGGTGTTGTAGACAAATACTGTTTTAAGCGTACTGGAGCACATTGTCCTCCCCTCATATACGCACTAAGTATGTCAGGAAGAGAAGTGCCAGGACGTTCACAGAGGAGTGGCAGAAGCCTAAGTTCATCAGGCAGAGGTCACAGCAGACTAGGGGCGAGTGGCAGCAGTAGTCGCAGTGGGAGGCCTGAGCTCCCAGCATCAGCTTGCGGTCATGTCTCAACCAACAACCGATCTGTCATCATCAATTATTTAACATGGTAATCCTCTTCATCACAAGTGACTTCTGACACCCCCAGTCAACAGTCGGTAGGTTCCTCAGACACAATCCTCAGTTGGCATAGCCCGGTAGCAGCCCCTGTCATCCCATTGCCTCTGTCCTATGCTGTTCACATCAATGTAATACTCATCTTCTGTCGCTCCAGATGCTCCTGCTCTACTTCGAGTCAGTCCCAGCAATCCATCGGCAAAGCTATGTCCAATAGACAACAGTATGCACCCACTCATCCAATGGCGCAGAAGCTGAATGTGCTCCTGTCCAAGTTGGTGGAGCTACAGTCCCTCCATTTTCAAGTGGTGGACTCTGCACCCTTCAGAGAACTCATGGCTTATGCTGAGCCGAGGTGGAGAGTCCCAAGCCCTCATTTCTTTGTGAAGAAGGCAGTACCAACCCTGCACAATTTTGTGGAACAGAAGGTGGGCCATTCCTTGAGCCTGTCGGTGTGTACCAAAGTGCACAGCAGTGCCGATGTGTGGAGCTGTAACTACGGTCAGGAACAATACATGTCCTTTACGGCCCACTGGGTGAATGTGGTTCCGGCACAGCCACAACAGCAACTTGGACAGGTCACGCTGCTTCCGTCTCCCCGCTCTCAGACCATTGTTCCTGCGAAAGTGTTTGACTCCACCTTCTTATCCTCCACCCTGTCCTCAGCCTCCACTGCACTGACAAGTCTCAGTGCACCTCCAGCATACCATGTGTGCATGGTACGGCAGTGTCACACTGTTCTTCACATGGTTTGCCTTGGCAAACGGAGTCACACGGGAGAAACCAGATTTCTTGATGATCCAAGCTGATAGGGGGACTCCCCTGTGTAACTTCAATGTCAACTAGTAGCAGCTCATACGTGACACCTGCTGATCGCTCAGGCCCTTTGAGGTAGCCACATTATCAGTCAGTTGCCAGGATTACGAGATGAACAATGTAATTCCACTGCTTCATCTACTACAACATGTGTTGGAAACAATGGCTGGTCAGGGCACTGGAGATGTGGCGCCTACATCTCACGGCCACATGAGCCCTGTGGGGGCTGAACTGGAGGAGGGGGAATGGCACAGTGGAGCACAGTTTAGGTTTCGCAAGATGGGCAGTTTTTCTAGTCATCTGACAGGAGAAGAAGAAGGATGAATCTTTGAAATGCGTTGTCTGCTATTGTTCACTACTCTCGGGTGTGCAACTCTAGCCGAAATCAAATTTTTCTGCTGGAATACTGCTGGAATACTGCCAGGTTATCCCAGAACCAGCTGTTTCCCCCTGCATCTTCACCGCTGGTACAGCGGGACCGACGGCCGGCAGCCTCCCGATACTGCATACTGCAACCTGTTACACGTGATTGTCAGTGTTATGCCTGCCTGCACAACACCCATAGGTGAGCAATTTTCCTATTTTTGAAGAACTGTCCAACCCCCAAAAATTGGGATTAACTGCACTATATTGCGCCATCTCTGTTTTTTTCTCCCTCTTTTCCTATGTCTTTAACCCCTTAATGACCACGAACGTAAATGTACATCCTGGTTTG
Organism: Hyla sarda; assembly: GCF_029499605.1. Taxonomy (NCBI): domain Eukaryota; kingdom Metazoa; phylum Chordata; class Amphibia; order Anura; family Hylidae; genus Hyla; species Hyla sarda. Next base: position 245,987,328 of record NC_079192.1, read on the forward strand.
GCGGTACTTTGTGCACCAGGACCTACATTTACGTCCTGTGTCATACACGGCAGGTTCCGGCTGCTATCAGCGGATGTCTGCCATTAACCCCTCAGATGCCGTGATCAGTACAGGTCACGGCATCTGCGGCAATGCGCATGTTAAAATAAATTATCGGATCGCCCGCAGTGCTGCCGCAGCGATCCGATCATCTGTAATCCCCTCACCTGCCTCTGCCTGTCTCCCAGCGTCTCCTGCTCTGGTATGAGATTGAGCAGGCCAGAGCAGAAGACAGCCGATAATACTAATCAGTACTATGTCCTATGCATAGCACTGAACAGCATTAGCAATAGATTGCTATAGATAGTCCCCTATGGGGACATAAAAAGTGTAAAAAAAAAGATGAAAAATATAAAAATAAAAAGTAGAAAAAAGTGAAAAATCTCCCCCCCAATAAAAATGAAAATTGTCAGTTTTTCCCATTTTACCCCCTAAAAAGCGTACAATTTTTCAAAATAAACATATTTTGTATCACCGCGTGCGTAAACGTCTGAACTATCAAAATATAATGTTAATGATCCCGTACGGTGAACGGCGTAAATGTAAAAAATAAAAATAAAAAGTCCAGAAATGCTGCTTTTTTGTCACATTTTATTCCAAAAACAAAATAATAAAAAAATATCTAAAAGTTTTATAAATTAAAATGGGGTATCAATAAAAAGTAAAGATGACAGCGCAAAAAAATTACTGCCCTATATATACGGAAAAATGAAAAAGTTATAGGTGGTCAAACTAGGGCGATTTTAGATTACTGATTTTGTACAAAATGTTTTAGATTTTTTTTAAGCGGTACAAAAATATAAAAGTATCTAGTCATAGGTATCATTTTAATTGTATTGACCCACAGAATAAAGAACACATGTCTTTTTTACCGTAAAGTGTACAGTGTAAAAACCCTCCAAAATGTGCAAAATTGTGGTTTTCATTTAAATTTCCTCCCTAAAAAATATATTTTTGGGTTTGCCGTACATTATATGGTGTGAGAGTTTTCTTTACAAAGTAAAATTGGTCATGCAAAAAACAAGCCCTTATATGGCTCTGTAGATGGAAATATAAAAGAGATATGGATTTTAGAAGGTGAGGAGGAAAAAATGAAAACGCAAAAATAAAATTGGCCTGGACCTTAGGGTCAAAATGGGCTTGGTCCTTAACTTGTTAAGGACCCAGGGCGTACCTGTACGTCCTGAGTCCGCTCCTGTTCTATAACGGGGGGCCACGGCATGGCCACGCGTCATAGCGGGTCGGGCCCGGCCTCTAACAATGGCCGGGAGCCGTGGCTAATAGCGCTCGGCATTGAGCGCGGTGCCACGCACTATTAACCCTTTAGACGCGGCATTCAAAGTTGAACGCTGCGTCTAAAATGAAAGTGAAACCATGCCGATTAGCTCAGGGAGCTGTTCGAGATCGCCGCGGCGAAATTGCGGCATCCGAACAGCTTACATGACAGCCGGAGGATCCCTACCTGCCTCCATGTGGTCCGATCGCCGAATGACTGCTCAGTGCCTGAGATCCAGGCATGAGCAGTCAAGCGGAAGAATCATCGATCAGTGGTTTCTTATGAGAAACCACTGATCAATGTAAAAGATCAGTGTGTGCAGTGTTATAGGTCCCAATGGGAGCTATAACACTGCAAAAAAAAGTGAATAAAGATCATTTAACCCCTCCCCTAATAAAAGTTTGAATTACCCCCCTTTTCCCATAAAAAAAACTGTGTAAATAAAAATAAACATATGTGGTATTGCCGCGTACGGAAATGTCCGAATTATAAAAATGTATTGTTAATTAAACCGCACGATCAATGGCGTACGAGCAAAAAAATTCCAACGTCCAAAATAGTGCATTTTACGTCACATTTTATATCATGAAAAAATTTATAAAAAGCGATTAATAAGTAATATCAATGCAAAAATGGTACCGCTAAAAACTTCAGATCACGGCGCAAAAAAATAGCCCACATACCACCCCATATGCGGAAAAATAAAAAAGTTATAGGGGTCAGAAGATGACAATTTTAAACGTATACATTTTCCTGCATGTAGCTTGGATTTTTTCTAGAAGTAAGACAAAATCAAACCTACATAAGTAGGGTATCATTTTAACCGTATGGACCTACAGAATAAAGAGAAGGTGTCATTTTTACCGAAAAATTTACTGTGTAGAAACTGAAGCCCCCAAATTTACAAAATGGCGTTTTTTTCCTTCAATTTTGTCTCAAAATGTTTTTTTTTTCCTGTACATTTTTGGGTAAAATGACTGAAGTCATTACAAATTCATGGCGCAAAAAATAAGCCATCATATGGATTTTTAAGTGAAAAAAGAGTTATGATTTTTAAAGGTAAGGAGGAAAAACGAAAATGCAAAAACGGAAAAACCCCGGGTCCTTAAGGTGTTAAGGGGTTAAAGGGATACTCCGCCTCTTTACATATTATCCCCTATCCAAAGGATAAGGGGATAAGATGTCTCACGGCAGGCTAGGGCTCTCACATGGCTATGCTGCAGTAGTTGATAAACAGGGTTTAAGGGGGTTCAAATGATTTTTATTGACATTTTTCAGAATTATTACAAACAGAAAGTTTGGACAACTTAACACAACAACCAAAATAAAAAGAAAAGGTAATACAGAAGTACATATTAATATTGCATATGCCTTTAAGAGGGTATCACTCGGTGAGGTTATAACATAAAACTGTATAATTGTATTATATCAACCAGATATTAATAAACTTGGATAATCCTACGTATTGATAAACAGGGTTTAAGGGATTAACTGAAGTAATGCCATCCACCCACCCACTGCAACGTAGCTATGTTCTCCCTAAGACAATTTGACTTATGACATATTGGCCCTGATTTACTAAGAGTGGAGTGTAGTTTTCTTTGTGCGTTTTAATTCCCTATATATTTTTTTCCACCGTATTTACTAAGGTTTCCCTACATTTTGCACTTTTTCCTACAATTTGCTTTTTTCACACATGCTCTGATCTGTCGGTTTTCCTCAGCTGAAATCCACCACATTTTCTGTGGAAACCTTTGTAAATATGTTGTTTTTTTGTGAAAATGTCGGGGACATGCCCTCTTTCAGTGACCCCCTTTTCACGATGACCACAGATTTTCATAGTAAAATGGAGAGTTAGTTAGAATCTGGCGCACAACCCGACAAAACATGTCAGGTTTGCAATAGTAAATGAGGGCCATTGTGTCTGACAACATGAAATGCTCAGGAAGGTCAGAGACTACAGTAAAATAAAAAGATTTGCACTACAGCACTTCCGGGTGTGTTTTGTGCATTAAAACAGGACAAAGCAGTGCATGGAGATGATAGAAACATATTAAACAGTATTTTAACTTGGCATCATGAACTTAAAGGCTGAAGAAAAAAAAACAGGAGTGCCCCTTTAATTTATTCATCAACGTGAATTTTATCGCATATCATACATATATTCATACATTATAGCACTTTATTTCTATAATGAATTTTATGGCCCATTATATATTTATACATTCTAGAACTTTACTCCATTAATATATACATGCTATATGACATTTCCCACTTTCATTAATTTTCATCATGCACATATTACTTATAATACATAAATATTAATTTTTGTTGCATTTTTTTCCTTTCTTTCTCTTTCTTTCTTTTTTCTTTATCCTCTTATCCTTCCTCTTCCCTGTCTTCCCTGTATTTTTCACCTGGATCTGAAAACTGCTAGTAGGCATTTCTCTTTGCAGTATATCTAACTTCTCCGGTCTGCAGGTTTTCATGAGCATTAGTTTTACATTCCCTTGGTATCCACTTCAAAGATAGTGGATTAGCGCTGCGTGCTCCCATGCGCATGAGCCCCCTCGCTTGGCGCCCTCGGTGACACATTTTGCCAGCAGGGGGAATCAGGCCATGGCGAGTGTGCGCACTCAGTAAGTTTTGTGCTATTTTATTGGCCATAAAAACATTTTAGGCTATCAATAACCCTTGACTATAACATTGCCACTCCCTGAGTTAGAAAAACAAAACACACTTTAGAGTGATGTAGAGGAGCTCTTAGTGATATGTATGTATGTATGTAGGGCTTGAGAAAGATCTCATTGTGTAGAGCGAAAAGTAGCCCCTCTTGACTTGATGGGTGAATAAAAACCATATTATCACGTTATTGGGAGTGCCACTTCTTCTTGTATGGCTCTATGTGTATATATATATATATATATATATATATATATATAAATATATATATATAAACAACTGATGACAACTGATGATGCACAGTTGTGGCGTCAGTTGCGTCGGGATTTAGACTGAGTTCACCTATGCCGGATGCAGGACATAGGTCAACCCAGCCTTATTTTTCCAAACACAGGTCTCAGTTTTGATGGCAGACGGTTGGACTCAATGGACGACACTGGACAGGGGAACGCAGCATGCTGAAACAATGGATGTCAGATGCTAAACAACTGATGACAACTAATGCACATTGTCATAAGTTGTGGCATCAGTTGTGGCGAGATTTAGGCTGAGTTAACCTATGCCAGACATAAGTGAATCCAACCTTATTTTTCCATACGCAGGTATGTATGGAGTTAAAAATTGGGCTTAAAGGGGTACTCCAGTGGAAAACAAATGTTTTTAAATCATCTGGTGCCAGAAAGAAAGATTAGTACATTATTTCGAGGAAGTTGTGTAGTTCTTTCCAGTCTGACCACAGGGCACTCTGCTGACGCTCTTTTTATTATAAATATATAAAAACTTAACAAAACAGAAAAACAGGCTTAACTAGCATTAACAAAACACAACACAACAAAACCTGCCTAACTGGCCAGCCCAACTTAACTAAACTAACTAAACACATAACATTATACCTACATATAAATTATCAAAAATACTATCACACACACATACCCACACATTCTTTACATAAATATAAAAATAGCTTTACTTAGCTTTAACTAAAAAAACAACCAGACTTGGTAAAACTCAACCACACATTACATTCACAACTAACCCACCCCAAAACCCCCCCCACCACCACCACCACCCCCCCTTTTTTTTTATATATATATATATGTTTTTTTATATATATATATATATATATTTTTTTTTTTTTACTAAAATTAAATTTTTTCCCTCACATATATACACATATATACATATATTTATATATATATATATATATATATATATATATATATATATACATATACATACATACATAAACATACACATACACACCCTTTTTTTAATCTACACTACCATAATACAACCAATATTAAATTAAAGTAATATAAAAATGCTAACTAAATCTGATCCGACTGCCTATCCCCATCCCCTCAAATAAGATAACCAATCCATACTATATAATAATATATACAATACGAATATAAAAACACAAATACATAACCTAAATGCAAATACATACATAAACTATATACACCAACAAACCAAAATATACACCTACAAAACACATGACATCCTACACTAGACTAACCCATTACCCACACAACCACCCACATTGACATGGGTCAGAGTCCATAGTCCATGGATATCGAGTCCAGTCCACAACTGACCCATGCCAGCCCCTCCAAACATCCACCAACCCACCAATTCCCCCACCCAACCTAATCTATACCCAAAACCAACTATACAAATACAACTTCATAACATAACATATACAAAACAATACAACCCACCTTAGGCCCAAGTTCGGTCGCCTGTAAGCCCTTTACGCAATCCATATTCTGAAAACAAAACAAAAAGACTAGGGTGTACATGCATAGCCCACCACCAGGAAGAAGGATGGCAATCCTGATGTTACTTTATAAACTCTCTCCACTAACTTTTCCCTACGACTCACCCTACTGTTATCCCTTCAACAAACTGACCCTGCACTCACCCTCTCTCTGTCCCTACATTGCTATCCCTAACCAGAAAAAGGGGTACTCTACCCAAGAGGTCTAGTACCTAGGGCACATCAAATGAAAAACCTCTCCACAGGAGAAAAGCCCTGCTGGTACCAAGACTGCCATACTCCAAAGACCTGATCTTCCCGAGGTCACCGGTGATGTTCCTACAGACCTCCACCTCGGAGAGGACTTTCCGCTGTGTAGATACTAGACACCGTGCGTTCCACGTGTAGTACCTAACTACTAAGCTGACTACAAATAAAGTGCCCCGGTCTCGGCCACCCAGGTTCCTGAATGCCCCATAAGCCCACTCCGGATAGGTAAGGCCGGCAAGTTGACTCCAGCCAATGGAAGCACCCACCCGGTTGTAGACCCCTATATTAAAGGGACAATGAAGGAGGAAATGGTCCATGCTTTCCAGCATGTCCTCGCACTCTTCTCTGGGACATCCCCGGTCATCAGAGCTCCAACACTTCAAATTGTCCCTCACATATAGCTTCCCCTGAAAGCAGCGCCAGGCCAAGTCCCAAAACTTCTGGGGGATCCTTTTCATGTTTAAAAGGTACAACCCCACCCTCAGATCCCGACCTGGGCAGTCCCTGAGCGCCAGAGGCTTCTGGAAGTGGGTCAACAGAACCCGTTTGTCAAGGAACTGCCTTGACTGGGTCCTGATCTCCCACACTCCCAGACCCCACCGACGTATCGCCTTCAGAGTTGGGGTAGCATAAGCCGGAAGATATCCGTGTGGCGTACGGAGGTCCTTCACTTGCCCTCCTGTCTCCCATTCCTGGAAGAAAGGCCGAAACCATTCCCTGCAGGAGATTACCCACGGAGGAGCCCTCTCTGACCAGAGGTTTGAGATGTTAGCTTTCAAGAAGGTGTTTGTTAAGAACACCACAGGATTTACCATAGATAAACCCCCTAGTCTCCTCGTGCGGTACGTAACCTCCCTCTTGACTAGGTTCATCCTGTTCCCCCATAACAGTTGGAAAAACAGGCTGTAGACCCTAGTGTAGTAAGCCTCTGGCAAGATACATACACTGCCCATATAGATAAACAAGGGGAGCAGGTACGATTTGATCAGGTGTACCCTTTCCCTGAGGGTCATAGACCAACCCTTCCATTGGTCCACCTTCTGAGCGGCATCCTGGAGCTTACCGTCCCAGTTTTTGGTGGGATAATCATCCTGGCCGAAAGTGATGCCCAAAACTTTTGCTGACTCTTGGGGCCCTGGAAGGGTGTCCGGGAGATCAAACGTGGGATCTCCCCCTCCCAGCCAGAGACTCTCACACTTATCCCGGTTGATCTTAGACCCGGATGCCTCAGAGTAGCGGTCCACTTCTGACATCACCACATCGACCTCCTCTCTTGAGGACACGAAAATGGTGACATCATCAGCGTATGCCACCACTCTCTGGGCGACCTCCAGCTCCGCCAGACTCATCCCGACTCCCGCCAACGGCCCACAATCTACCCTCCGGACGAAGGGATCGATCGCAAACACGTATAAAAGCGGGCTCAAAGGACAACCCTGACGGACTCCGGACCCCACCTCAAAAGAGCGGCCAGACCAACCGTTCACAAGCGGGAAACTCTCTGCCCCTGCATACAAGATCTTAAGCCAATTAACAAAAGTACTCGGTAAGCCATATCTCAGTAGGACGGACCAGAGGTAGTCATGGTTCACCCGATCAAATGCTTTGGCCTGATCCAAGGACAGCATGTACCCCTTCCAGAGACCCGCACTACTCCGCTCCACTGCCTCCCTGACACTGAGGACAGCACTTAAGGTGCCTCGGCCTGGAACAGAGCAGTGCTGGGCCCCCGAAAGGAGCCGGGGTGCAAACTTCACCAGCCGATTAAACAGTATCTTGGCCAGAAGCTTCCTGTCCGTATTGAGAAGAGCTATGGGCCTCCAATTCTCAATCCGGCTAGGATCTTTACCCTTTGACAGGAGAATCAGGGCTGACCTCCTCATTGACTTCGGCAGAGTACCCGAGGAGAGACACTCATTGAATACCTCAGTCAAGAGGGGAGCTAAAGACTCCTTAAAGGTCCTGTACCACTCGGATGTTAAGCCATCCGGACCTGGCGACTTCTTAGGGGCAAGCCCCTCGATCGCCAGTCTCACTTCCTCTTCCCTGATTTCTTCTGCCAAAACATCAAGAGAGGGGTCTACCCCTGGCTCAGGAAAGGTTTCAGCCAGGAAAACCGACATCCCGTCTCGATCTAGATCCTTCCTTCCCAAGAGGTGCGAGTAGAAGGATCTGACGACCTCCAAGATCCCCGATCTGGACCGATTCAGAGATCCTGTACTATCGATCAGTCCTGAAATGACTTTACTACTCACTGACATCTTACAGTTTCTGTAAGGGTCGGGCGAGCGGTACTTCCCGAAATCCCTCTCAAAAACCAAAGATGCGTGCCTATCGTACTGACACCTCATCAGCAAGGATTTCACTCTGGAGATATCCTCTCGGCTACCTCCAGTCGAGACAAGAAGCTCGAGTTTCCTCCTCAGACCCTGATACAAGCGATACCTGTTCAGGGACCTGAGGCTCGAGAGCTGGCGGAAGAACCCCGCAACCCGCTTCTTGAATATTTCCCACCACTCCAGTTTATTACTACAAAGATCCAGTAAAGGTACCTGACTCTGAAGAAAATCCTCAAAGGACTGTCTTACCTCCGCTTCCACCAGGAGGGACGAATTCAGCTTCCAATAACCTTTACCCATCCGGGGGGTCTCTGAAACATTCAGGGAAAACAAAATCATACAGTGATCGGAGAATTCCACCTCAACCACGGACACTGCGGAAGAGACGGCTTCCTCCTTTAAATAAAACCTGTCTATTCTAGACCTACGGCTACCTTGATGATAGGTGAAACCCGCGTGGCCCGAGGGGCTCCGGATGTGGGCGTCCTCTAGGCGAGCTTCTCTAGTTATGCTAATTAGTGCCACACTATCGCAAGTCAGTGGACCATTGGAGCCTCTCCTATCCTGGGACCTCGTGACATTATTGAAGTCCCCTCCAAAGATCACCTGCCGACTCGTAAAAAGAAAGGGCTTAATCCTCATAAAGAGATCTTTACGGCCCCGCTTAGTTTGCGGGGCGTAGATGTTAATGAGCCGGAGCTCTTGTCCCTTCATGAAGACATCAATGATCAGGCACCTCCCCATTTCTAGCTCAATAACCCGTCTGCATTCAACAGGAGCGGAAAAAAAGACCGCCACCCCACTATACGGCTCAGCCGCAAGAGACCAGTGGGAGGGACCGCGCCTCCACTCTCTCCTGGCTTTTGCCAGAGAGGCAAGATCTGACAACCTGGTCTCTTGTAAAAAGAAAATGTCGGCTTCAACACGGCCGAGAAAATCAAAGGCTGCAAATCTAGCCGTATCTCACTTTATACTGGCACAGTTAATAGATGCCAGCGTCAGTGGGGTGAGTGCTGCCATCATGGGTGATTGAGTTAGATGGCCTCACCCCTTAAACCTTCTTCCTCTCCTTCCCTCCACCCCCATCGGAATCAGAGGAAGACCCTTTACTTCTTTTTAAACTCTGGGACATATCCATCCCAGGATCTTTACCTCCGGCACCTGGTGCTACCTCTCCCCCTGAGGAAACTACCCCAGAGGAAGGAGGCTCGGTACCTCCTGGAGGCCGCACTGCCTCCTGACCCTCGAGAAGAGGAGGGGAGATGGTATCCCCGAGGGCCTCATATCGATTCGAAAGGACGATCAGAGGGTCAGAGACTGAGTTGTTCCTTCTATGGTCTGAGGCTACAATTGAAGAGGAGGACGGCGCCACCTTACTCTTACCCTTCTTCCTCCTCTTCTTTTTCTGGCCACCATTTACTGTCTGCCCCTCCTCCTCCTCCTCATCCACAGTTTCGGATTCAGAGGTATGACTGGAGGAAGGAGCATCTTGACCTACTTCCCTACGCAGTCTCCCTATCTCCTCGTCCAGTTTGGCCTCACCCAAAGCCTCAGAGTTATTCTGACCTCCTTCTGAGCCAGTGTCTGGAGTGGGACCCCGAGCTACCCCTGGCACCTGGGCATTCTCAAGGGCCCTCTCCAACCTGCGCTTCTCCTCTCGCCTCCGCATAGAGGGGGTCTTATGTTTTTCCTTCACTGGCTTTGGTGCCCCCTCTCCTCCACTGGTCCCCTCCCCCGCCGGGGCAACTGTTAGGCTCTCCCCAGACGGGGCGGTCACAGCATTAGAGAACGAGCGCGGACACCGGCTGAACGGGTGACCTAAGTCACCACACAAGTTACACCGAATCTGCCCACAGGTGGCCGCCAGGTGACCCACCCCACAGCAGAGGGCACATATCTGCTGAGTGCAGTTGGCACTAAAGTGGTTTGGGTCACCACACCTGTGACACAGCTTCGGCTGCCCCTGGTAGAAGATCTGAATTCTGTCGCGTCCCAGGAAGGCGGCCGAAGGAATGTGGGTGACAGTGTTCCCGGAACGCCTGAGACGGACGGAAAACGTCCAGGCCCCAGACCATATATTGTGCTCATCAAAGTTTTTCCGGGGGATGTCCGTCACCTCCCCGTACCTGCCCAGCCAGGTCATAATGTCATAACAAGAAAGTGACTCGTTACGGGTCAAAACGGTCACTTTCTTTACCATACTCTGGCGAGATACCGCTTTTACAGCGAAATCTCGCCATCCGGGCTCGTTTTTCACCAGCTCATAATTAGACCAGAAGAGATCTAGTCCCTCCGGCCTAACAAAGCTGACGTCAAACTCAGAGGAGCCGAAAGGGTGGATCAGGGCAAAGATGTCCCTAGCCCTGAAACCCATCTGGAAGAGAAGCGCCACCACTTTGCCCCTTTGGGGGCATGCATCTTCGCCTTTCCAGACCAGACGGGCCACATTCCTGCGACCTACCTCCTGCCCGGGTGTCTGGAGGGACCATACAGTCTCCCCATTTCTCTGTCGGAATGCTCCCAGACCATGTCTCTCCACCCAGAAAGATAGGTCCATCTCCTTTCCCTCTACCTGGAGCGTCCTTTCTCCTCTCTTTAGTGCCTCCAGGAGGCGCCGTTGCAACTGACCGTCACCAGATACAGGAGGTAAAGATCCCGCTGAACCCCCGGCCGCCACGCTGGCATAACTCCTGGCGACTGAGGGGGCAGCCGGACCAGACCCTGTCCCTACGGCCCCACCTAAACCACCTGCACTGCCACAAACGTCACTATTATACACACCACTACTACTCCTCTCATTCACTCCACTATCACTCCTCCCATCTGCACCACTCCCACTCATTCCACTACCACCCCGCCCATTCACTCCACTACCACTCCTCCCATCCGCACCACCACTCCTCCCATTCAATCCACCACCACCACTCACTCCACTACCACTCCTCCCATCTGCACCACTACCACTCCTCCTATTCACTCCATTACCACTCCTCACATTCACTCCACCATCACTCCCACATACACTCCTTTCATCCACAGCACTACTACTCCCATCATTCACACACCTTGTAGTGACATTGCTTTTGGTTTTATTAGCAGTGTTTTTGGGATCAGCCGCCGCTTCACCCACTACCTCTGGGCTGGCCAGGACATGCTTTAGCTGGATCTCTGTCGGCGATGCTGATTCCTCCTCCATGTGGGATGTCACCGCAGACATCACATCCCGAGGCCGAGGCTGCCCCTCCAAGCGCACCTCTGCCCCTCCACCTGCCACTGACTTGCAGGGACCCTCCTCCCTCACAGGGGAAATCCCTACAGCGTCCATGCCACACACTGCGCCTGACTGCACGGGATCAGCAGCGGGTCCCGGTGCCTGGACACTCCCCCCCCTCTCAGGGGAGTGCCCTGCAGAGCTGATAACAATGCCAGGGACACCCACCATTAACCCATCCTGCTCTTCCCTACCAGCAGGATGCGTGACTGTAGCACCCACGGCCATGTTGGATGCAGCACTGTACCCCCCGTGCTGGTCCCGTTCCACAGCAGAAACTGGATCTGGCAGGGTGGGGGGCCCAGCAGTCTGAACCAACTTCTCAGGTGGCCCAGACTGCTGGATAGGGGAGAAAACAAACATGACTTGCTCCTCAGCCTTTTTCTTCCTCCTGTTCTTTTTCTTCTTCTGGCTCTCCTCAGGGCCCAGGTCCTGGCCAAAACTGAAATTTTCCAGACGGGTGGGTGACTCCTGCATCACTATGGCCCGCAGGAGCCCCCCACCGACTGGGCCGCTGTCACCGCCATCACTACTGTCGCTTTCCTCTGAGGTGGTTGGTAAGGCGACTTGGGCAGGGTTAATATATTCTGCACTTGGGGTGACAGAGGTCTTAGGGGTACACGGGGTATCACACACATCCCCCTCACTCTCATCACCCTCACTGCCGCCATCTCCCTCACCACCTTCCTCCATCTTCTCCTCTGTATCACACAGGTGTTCTTCCTCCCCCTGACTATCCTCTTCCTCCTTCACAGGGGTCCGCATGATTTTATAGCGGTCCTCGTTTTTTAATTTTTCTTTAAACATATCCGCTCCCTCTATGATCTGCATTCGGTCTCTCACCACCTCCTGCTCCTCTGCCTTCAGCTCGCACACTCTAGCAGCAAACTTAGCCCTCATGGCCTTGGCAGAGTTATCTGTCTGGTAGCGGGCAAACTTCAGATCCTCCCTTAACACTTTCAGCTTTTTTCCCAGCTGTTCGTATTCCACCAGCTTTGCCTGCATGCGGGATCCAAACGTGGCAAGCGACTCCCTGGGTCCCTTCACCCCCCATTGCTGGGGTTCCGTAACATTAGAAACAGTCCCTGAAGACACAACAGTTATCTTCCTACCGTATGCCTTGCGGTTTCCAGCGATGGACGGGGGAGTGGGCTCCACATTACTGCGGAGCCTGCTGGATCTTCTGACCCCGTCCTTGGAATCGGCCGTAACTCTCTCACTCCCACCCCCCGCCGGCCTAGTACGGGAGGTGGAAGGCCGTGGGTCCATAGCAGGAGGCTCTTCCCAGGAGTCTGCCACCCTCCTGGGGAAAAGGTTGCTGGAAAAAACTCCTTCTCTCCTCTCTCTCTGGACAACTCTGGAAGTGAGACACACCCAACAGCTGCTGTGTTCCACAGGAAGTGATCTCTGCTGACACCTCTGTCTGTGTGAGGAACTGTCCAGAGTAGAGGTAAACCTCCATAGCAAACCTCTCCTGCTCTAGACAGTTCCTGACACGGAAAGAGGTGTCAGCAGAGAGCAGTGTGGTCAGACTGGAAAGAACTACACAACATTCCCTGTATTAAACAGCAGCTGATAAGTACTGGAATGCTTAAGATTTTTAAATAGAAGTAAATCATAAATCTGTATAACTTTCTGGCACTAGCTCATTTGAAAAAAAAATTTCCCTGGAGAACATGAAGCTCTGAGCAGAGCTAGCATTGTATGACAATGATAGGGAACCAATGGAAGGTGAGTATGTGCTTTTATTATCTATCTATTTATCTATCTATGCACAGGATTTATTTTTCTTTCATAGAACTAATACCAACAGTGCTTAAAGGGGTACTCTGGTGGACAAAAAAAATCAACTGGTGCGAGAAAGTTAAACAGATTTGTAAATTACTTCTATTTAAAAATCTTAATCCTTCCAGTACTTATCAGCTGCTGTATGCTCCAGAGGAAGTTCTTTTCTTTTGAATTTAATTTCTGTCTGACCACAGTGCTCTCTGCTGACACCTCTGTCCATGTAAGGAACTGTCCACAGGAAGAGAAAATCACCACAGCAAACCTATCCTGCACCGGACAGTTCCTGGCATGGACAGAGGTGTCAGCAGAGAGCACTGTGGTCAGACAGAAAATAAATGAAAAAAGAAAATAAATTCCTGTTTAACTTTCTGGCACTAGTTAATAAAAAAAAAAAATCTTTCCACCGTTGTACCCCTTTAACCCCTTAAGGACCAAGGGCGTACAGGTACGCCCTTGGTCCTGCTCTCCTGATATAATGCAGGGTTACACAGTAACCCCGTGTCATATCACGGCGGGCCCGGCGTCATAGTGAAGCCGGGACCCGCCTCTAATAGCGCGCAGCGCCGATCACGGCGCCGCGCGCTATTAACCCTTTAGCCGCACGCTCAGAGCTGAGCCGCGCGGCTAAAAGCTAAACCGAAAGTGGCCGGCTAGCTCAGTTGGGCTGTTCGGGATAGCCGCGGCTAATCGCGGCATCCCGAACAGCTGACAGGACAGCGGGAGGGCCTCTACCTGCCTCCTCGCTGTCCGATCGCCGAATGACTGCTCAGTGCCTGAGATCCAGGCATGAGCAGTCATGCGGCAGAATCGTTGATCACTGGTTTCTTATGAGAAACCAGTGATCAATGATGAAGATCAGTGTGTGCAGTGTCATAGGTCCCTATGGGACCTATAACACTGCAAAAAAAAAAGTGAAAAAAAAAGTGAATAAAGATCATTTAACTCCTCCCCTAGTAAAAGTTTGAATCACCCCCATTTTCCAATTTAAAAAAAAACACAGTGTAAATAAAAATAAACATATATGGTATCACCGCATGCGGAAATGTCCGAATTATAAAAATATATCATTAATTAAACCGCTCGGTCAATGGCGTGCGCGCAAAAAAATTCCAAAGTCCAAAATAGTGTATTTTTGGTCACTTTTTATATCATTTAATAAGTCCTATCAATGAATAAGTCCTATCAATGCAAAAATGGTACCGTTAAAAACTTCAGATCACGGCGCAAAAAATGAGCTCTCATACCGCCCCATACACGGAAAAATCAAAAAGTTATAGGGGTCAGAAGATGACAATTTTAAACGTATTAATTTTCCTGCATGTAGTTATGATTTTTTTCAGAAGTCCGACAAAATCAAATCTATATAAGTAGGGTATCATTTTAATCGTATAGACCTACAGAATAATGATAAGGTGTCATTTTTACCGAAAAATGTACTACGTAGATACGGAAGCCCCCAAAACTTACAAAACTGCGTTTTTTTTTCAATTTTGTCGCACAATTATTTTTTTTCCCGTTTCACCGTAGATGTTTGGGCAAAATGACTGATGTCATTACAAAGTGGAATTGGTGGCGCAAAAAATAAGCTATCATATGGATTTTTAGGTGCAAAATTGAAAGAGTTATGATTTTTTAAAGGCAAGGAGCAAAAAACGAAAATGCAAAAACGGAAAACCCCCCGGTCTTTAAGGGGTTAATATCATCACCATAAGCCTTTTAGACAGCCTATAAAGTGGTCAAAGAAAATAGTGACTTTGTACAATGTATAGTGAACTGAAAATCAGTCTTAGGAAAGATAGGGGTGAAGAAGTTTCACTATATATCTCTAAAAAAATAAGTTTTTAGAAATGCTTGTACATTTGAATTATGTTTAATTTAAAGTCAGTATATATTAAATTTATTTTATATAAATTTGTAAGTTAGCATTTAATGGTGCTCTAAAGGAAGTAGGTTTATTTTTTTTAATATACCCAGGCGGCCTGAATTTAAAAATCAAAACCCTTTTCTTACCTCTCACACTCCTCTGGTGCCTCCAGTATCGCTGTTCCGGTCCTCTACGATCCTCTTCCTGGTGCCAGTGTGG
The DNA here is from genome assembly GCF_029499605.1 of Hyla sarda. NCBI lineage: Eukaryota > Metazoa > Chordata > Amphibia > Anura > Hylidae > Hyla > Hyla sarda. The sequence continues at coordinate 246,002,835 of NC_079192.1, forward strand.
ATGTGTTACAGTATAGTGCAGTTCAGGGAATTTTCTGCCTCAGCCATTGATTGGTTGAAATGCAATGTGTCATATTTAAGCCTGGGCTTGGTCTTCTTCCTGGAGCCAAGGCTCAATATGTCACATTGCCGCTTATTCAATCACTGGCTGAGGTGGAATTCTAAGCCTTCTTTTTAGTTCTTGTTGCATACATCAAAGACAACTGTACAAAAAAAACATTTTCTACGCAATAATTGCAATCATGTGTTTGCTTTTTTGTTCTATTATTGTGCAGACTGCACTGCTACTATTACGTATATCATGTGTTTACTTTTCTATAATTTGAGACAGTTTCTATGACAGGCATTTATCAAGCGATTTAGTTATTTTTTGTTTACTAAAAATGCTGCAAAAATGTCGCACCTGCGACTACGCGATTTTACGTGCGACATTTTGACTGGAAAGCGAGAAAAGCAAGTTTTCCAAAACATAACTACGAAGTAATAATTTTAAAATGGACTACTGGTAGTCTGGTATTTATTAACTGCGACGGTCGCAACTGCGCAAAAAAAAGTCGCAACAAGGTTAAAAATTGACTAAATTTACTCCAGCTCAAACAAGGAGAAGAAAAAGAAAAAAAGAAAAAATTGCTTACGTGAAAGAAAATTATCAACAGGCTGAAACCAGTTGATAAATAAGTCACACATAAGCAAAAAAAAAAGTAAAGAAAAAAGTACTAAAAAAAAAAAATACATATGCAAACATTGATAAATGTCCCTCTATGGGATTTGAGAGCAATGCCTGACCATTAGAGATGAGCGAACTTACAGTAAATTCGATTTGTCACGAACTTCTCGGCGCGGCAATTGATGACTTATCCTGCATAAATTAGTTCAGCTTTTAGGTGCTCCGGTGGGCTGGAAACGGTGGATACAGTCCTAGGAGACTCTTTCCTAGGACTCTATCCATCTTTTCCAGCCCATCGGAGCACCTAAAAGCTGAACTCATTTATGCAGGATAAGTCATCAACTGCCGAGCTGAAAAGTTTGTGACGAATCGAATTTACTGTAAGTTCGCTCATCTCTACTGACCATTACATTTTTTGCCTTTTTTATGTTTTTCAATGGGTCCCTTATCCTAAAAATGGCCATTTAACAAACCCTAATCACTGCAATAACAGTAGTGTTAACCATAGTAGTCCACTAATAGATTTATTTAATGTTTCTTTGAAAATCTGTTATTTTTTTGGGAAACATTTTCTAAAATAAGATGTAATAGTGTTTCTTGCAGAAATATGTGAAAATAAGAAATGTTAGGACCTGTATCAAAGAAAGGAAAAGCTATTGTATTAGTTGGTCCCTGAATATGACAAACTTTGCCAGGGGAAGAAGTTTTACCAAGACATCTTTCTATGTAGTTCTTACTCTGTCCAAAATATAAAATTTATTTTTTAGCTCCCTAATTTACTTGACAGCTTTTGCTTGCGTGATTATGGTTTTCGACATGCTTACACACTTTTCCTTTTGGCTGTGTTCACACACTGCATCTAATTAGCAGTGCCACAGTTTTTCCCTTAGACACATTGATAAATCAGGGTCAATATATACTAAAATTATGAACAAAGTGCAGTTGTGTCTGTGACAAATACTGTTGGGATTTTATCATAGCAACTAAATAGAAATTATTTCATTTTTCAAATTGCTCAGGTAAAATGAAAGCTGCACCCAATACCCTATAATAACAAGGGGAAAACAGAATGTTGGAAATGTTAGCAAATTTATTAAAAAGGAAAATTTTGCTTGGACATAAGTATTCACACCCTTTGCTATGACATCGGAAATTCAGCTTTGGGCCTCCCATTTCTCTTGATCATCTCTGAGATGTTTCTACACCTTGATTGGAGTCACTTGTGGTAAATTCAGTTGATTGGACATGACTTGGAAAAACACACCCCTGTCTATATAAGGCAGTGTTTCCCAACCAGGGTGCCTCCAGTTGTTGCAAAACTACAACTCCCAGCATGCCTGGACAGCCAAAGGCTGTCCAGGCATGCTGGGAGTTGTAGTTTTGCAACACCTGGAGGCACCCTGGTTGGGAAACACTGATATAAGGTCTCACAGCTGACAATGTATATCAGAGCAAAAACCAACCCATGAGGTGGAGAGAGCTCTCTGTGGAGCTCAGAGTAAAGATTGTGTGTAGGCCCGGGTCAGGATCAGGGTACAAAAAAAAAACAACACAAAATATGCTGCGCTGAAAGAGAACAGTGGCCTCCAAAACTGTTAGGGTACCTTCACACGAGCGGATCTGCCGCTAAAGGATCGCTGTATGTTGCCTTTACATGTACCTGCTTGGAGCAGCAGTACACCGCTATGAGCAGATACACTGAAGCGATGTGCGAGTCGCCGTGTGCATGCTTGGTGTACTCGCACACATCGTGGCCGCTCCCCCTGCCCTATGAGCTAGGCTGAGAGCTGCCGCGATGTAACAGTATACTCGCATATCGCAGTGTGTCTGCTCGTAGCTGCGTATTGCTGCTCCGAGCAGGCACATGTAAAGGCACCATACAGCAGTCCTTCGGCGGCAGATCTGCAGTGTAAAATATGCTGTGGATCCGCTCGTGTGAACGTACCCTTAAATTAAAAACGTTTGGAACAGCCCGTACTCTAAGAAGAGCTTGCTGCCCCACCAAACAAAGTCATAGTAGAAGAAGGGCCTTGGTAAGAAGAGGTGACCGAGAACCCAATGATCACTCTGGCTGAGCTCTAAAGATCCTGTGTACAGATGGAAAAACTTCCAGAAGGTCAACCATGACTGAAGCATTACACCAATATGAACTGTATGGCAGAGTTGCCAGAAAAAAAGCCTTTCCACTCCTAAAGGATATTCAGGATGAGAGAAACAAGATTATCTGTTCTCACAAAACCAGTATTGAACCTTTTGGCCTTAATTCTAAGATTCTTCTCTGTGTGAAACCGGACTGCCTAAAACCATCCCTCCAGTGAAGCAAAGTATAAAAGATAATTTAAATGAAAACCTGAGGACCTTAGACTGGGATGAATGTTCACCATCCAACAAGACAATGACCTTAAAGGGGTACTCCGGTGGAAAACAGTTTTTAAAATCAACTGGTGCCAGAAAGTTAAACCGATTTGTAAACTCCTAATCCTTAATCCTTCCAGTACTTATCAGCTGCTATATGCTACACAGTTCTTTTATTTTCATTTTTTTAAATGTCTTTTTCCAGGTCAGGAACTGTCCAGAGTAAAAGAAAATCCCCATAGCAAACCTATCCTGCTCTGGACAGTTCCTGACATGGACAGAGGTGTCAGCAGAGAGCACTGTGGTCAGACAGAAAAGAAATTAGAAAAGAAAAGAAGCATACAGAAGCTGATAAGTAATGGATGGATTAAGATTTTAAACAGAAGTCATTTACAAATCTGTTTAACTTTCTGGCACCAGTTGATTTAAAAAAAAATGTAAACTGGAGTTTATAGTGTAAAAAAAATAAAAAAATAAAAAAATTGAAAAATCCCCTTCCCAATAAAAAATTTAAATTGTCCCTTTTTCCCATTTTACCCCCAAAAAGTGTCAAAAAATAAATAAATAAACAAACTTTGTGCGCAAATGTTCAAACTATCAAAATATAATGTTAATGATCATGTATGGTGAACGACGTAAATGTAAAAAATAAAAAAATAAATCCAAAATAGCTGCTTTTTTTGTCACATGTTATTCCAAAAAAAAAAATGAATAAAAAGTTATTTAAAAGTTTCATATATGCAAATGTGGTATCGATAAAAAGTGCAGATCACGGATCAAAAAATGAGCCCTCATACCGCCCTATAAAAATGAAAAAGTTATAGGTGGTCAAAATAGGGTGATTTTAAACATACTAATTGTGTACAAAAAGTTTGATATTTTTTAAAAGCAGTACAATAATAGAAAAATATGTAATTATGGATATCATTTTAATCGTATTGACCCACAGAAAACATGTCATTTTTACCGTAATGTGTACTGTGTGAAAACGAAACCCTCCAAAATTTGCACTTCACTATGACGCCTGGCCCGCCGTGATACCGTGATACCGTGTAACCCCGCGTTATATCACCGGAGCAGGACCAAGGACGTACCAGTACGTCCTTGGTCCTTAAGGGGTTAAATAAAAGTGATCTACAAACCTGTTTAACTTTCTTGCACCAGTTGATTTGAAAAAACTTTTTTTCCACCGGAGTTCCCCTTTAAGGGTCTGAGTACTTATGTCAGTGAAATATTTTAGTTTTTTCTTTCCAATAAATTGGAAAAGATTTGTAAGATTCTGTTTTAACTTTGATATAATGGTGTATTGAGTACACAATGATGCGACAACACATATTATTTTAACATGTTGTTTTTATTTTATGACGAGGCCACAGGATAACAAATGTAAAAAACGTGAAAGGATATATGGAACATATTCCATATACATTGTACGCCAGGAGTTTCCCTTATGTGCATGTGAAGTGTAGGACACAAATGCAGTGTGAACCTAGCCTTACATTGTCCTAACATTCTTGCAGTCTAAATACAGTGGTAACCATACAATGATCTTTTCGGGACCGCTGTTTCATGAAAGCATACTCAACTTACTATGCCCCAACACTCTGGAACTGCAGCACATGTGAACGGCTGGAACATCTGACCAATCAGAACTTGCATTTCACTAGTTTAACATCTGTATTAGTGTATAATAGCATCTCTCTACAGTACAGTACTACATGTCCTGTACTGCTCTTAACCTGCACCAAAATTAGCTGCTTCTTTGCATACCAGGTAAGAACAACACCATTTTATTTTTCAAGTGTACTTTGTGTTCTGATGAGGACCTCCATGAAGTTCCTGTTATTTACGTTGAAAGTGATTAATGCTTCCTGCAGCGCTACCTGACTTTATATATCTGGCTTTATATAATCTTTATTAATTATCTGCTTATTGCTTTTTAAACTTTCCTTTTTTATTTTTAAATTACATGTTGGGGTCATCAGAACCAATTTCTAGTTTTTCATAGAGTTTTGGTCTCAACGTACAATAGTTTCAATTTATAATGTTCATCCTGGAACAATTTAAAGGGGTACTCTGGTGGAAAACTTTATTTTTTAAATCAACTGGTGCCAGAAAGTTAAACAGATTTGTAAATTACTTCTATTAAAAAATCTTAACCCTTCCAGTACTTATTAGCGGCTGTATACTACAAAGGAAATTCCTTTCTTTTTGGATTTCTTTTCTGTCTGTCCACAGTGCTCTCTGTTGACACCTCTGTCCATGTCAGGAACTGTCCAGAGCAGGAGAAAATCCCCATAGCAAACATATGCTGCTCCGGACAGTTCCTAAAATGGACAGAAGTGTCAGCAGAGAGGACTGTGTACAGACAGAAAAGAAATCCAAAAATAAAATAATTTCCTCTGTAGTTTTTAGCAGCTTTTTGGCACCAGTTGATTTAAAAAAAAATGTTTTCCCCGGAGTACCCCTTTAATATTGCAACTTGAGAGACCAACGTACATGTTTAAGGAGACTCTTTCAGTAGGATAATATGCAGGGTCATACGTTAATTGTTCGGGAATGGTTTTATTAACATGACAAGTTTCGATATGTTCTCATGAACCTTACTTGCTGCGGATTTCACACATGTAATCCCATAGAATGTAATCAATATGTTTTCGTGAATGAAATCTGCACTCATACACTGCCTAAAGGACAAAATTAATGCGCAAAAACTTGCTTATTTCGTGCTATCACAATACCTATGGATTTCAGAGTGTGAAATTCCCAGCAAGTAAAGTATGTATAAACATATCCCTAGGGTTGATGACTTGGTCTCAGAATTTTCCACATCAGTGGGCATTTGTGGCATGTACTCTGAAAACAAATTTGGCATGGTAGTGACTTTCTGGAGGCAATGGCGATAAATGGACAGCTATAGTCTGCAGAACCCATGATGACTTGCAGGAGATTCTAATGTTTGGCAGCTACAGGAATATACAAGCATGGTGGTTGCTGTGGGGCATAAAGAAGTACTCCACTGCCCCAGTGTTCAGAACATTTTGTTCCGAACGCTGGGTGTGGGCTGCGGGGGTCGTGATGTCATAGCCATGCCTCTTCATGACATCATGTCATGCCCCTCAATGCAAGTCTATGGGATAGACTCCCATAGACTTGCATTGAGGGGTGTGCTGGGATGTTACGACCCCTGCAGCCTGCAGCCCGCACCCACTGGGGCAGTGGAGTACCCCTTTAACTCACTAAACTTCATCAGGTGCTCACAATGCACACTGTCTCTCTGCTTCTGTTACAGAACTACTCATGGTTCATTTGTCTCCTGGAACCCTGTACACTTTTGGCCTACAGCTGTCCTTTTCTGCTGCTAACTCTCACTGCCCAGGAAGGACACACTCCTTTACCCACACACCTCTGCTCTGGGGGCCTCAGACCAGATCTTCTCACAGCAACCTCTCACAGCTTCCTCTACAAATATGTGTATACAGTCAAAAAAAAAAAAAAATACAGCAGTTAGAGAGAAAACATATACTTTTTATAACTCACCAATTTCTACCCTTGAGCACACCATCTATGCCTCACTAGGTCAGAGCTGTTTTGGAGTTGCAAAGTGGACCTACATAATATTATGCAGGTGGTTTTAATGTTATGGTGATCGCTGTGCATTTACTTAAAGGGGTTGTCCACTGCCCTGCCTTCCGGAGCTCCACTCGCAGTGTCCGGAAGTTTATTACGCTGTGTGCGGGCTTCCGTGTTCGAGGCCGCCCCCTCGTGACATCACGCCCACCCCCTTGTGACGTCACGCCCGCCCCCTCAACAAAAGTCTATGGGCTTTCGTTAAGGGGGCAGGCGTGACGTCATGAGGGGGCGGGCGTGACGTCACGAGGGGGCAGCCTCGAACACGGAAGCCCGCACACAGCGTTTGGAGTAATAAACTTCCGGACGCTGCGAGCGGAGCTCCGGATGGCAGGGCAGTGGAGAACCCCTTTAAGAATATATAATTGCCAGCAATAATGTCAAACAATCAGAGTCACTTTCAAAATACAACCTTAGCGTTATGTATAAAAGAATGCTATGTATTTTGGGTTCGGCCTCTGGATATATGACCCGGGCGGATGTCTGTGTTGTATGTTTTTCTTTTATTTCCTTACCTAGATTGCAAGCCATGGCCAACTTGGAGGTTGGATATCCCCCGCTTTGTGCCTTCGAACATCCGTGGGTCACCTCCACTGCACTACTCCGGCTGAACCCTCCCCTGTCCCCCTATCCCTCCTCCCCTATTGTAAAATGTTCAATAAAAACAATATTAAAAACTGTATTGTTTGACATATATCCAGTGATGAGTCAGAAGCAACTATTTCTATTATGCTTTGAGATGGAAGCTGCAGACATGGTGCAAATTGTACTGTCAGAAAATAGTTTTCAAGGTAAAGAAAATATTGGCTAATATAGTAGATAATGTAGTGATTGGATTCTGCATCATGTCTATTTTGATGTATATACTCTGCATATATTTTTGAAATAGCTGATGTGATGGTCAGAATATGGTAAGTAGCAGAAAAAATAATACAAAAATATGCTATATTAATTAATATATGAATGTATGAATGATATTGATACTTACCGTATCCATGTTACTTAGCAGGCCCTGCTGAAAGATGAGACAATGCTGCATCATGGTAAAAGCTGACCACATTTTTATCTAACATATCATCAACTACAGAATTGTAGATGGTTATACTACAATTACCTAGTGTGAATGATGAGCATTCAAATGTGTCCTAAATAGGTGTTTTAGGGAGGGGCTGTAAGTGAGCCTGGGTGAATTGTAAGCAATTCAAAGCTTACCTGTCATTTCAAGCAACATTTTTTCCGTATAAGCTATCCTGGGTGGGTACATGAGGAATAGCACAGTTTCTAGCCATTATATACCTTGTATATGGTATTTAGAGCAGATTTTTATTGCTCAGCAGGCTCAACGACATGTGTTTTTTAACTTTGGTTTTTAACTTTGGCGTTTTTGCAGGCGGATTTAACTCATTTTTGGACTTTAGCGATCCCAAACAGTGATGGAGATACCTTTTTTAATAAAATTTCATAGGGAACCATTAAAAAAAAAAAAAAAAAAAAGATACAGTAGTAATGGAAAATATTGTATTTACCAAAATGTTTCTTTTTTATAACAACATTTTTAATAATTTTTAAACAGGGATCAATTTATGTGGGCAGGCTCGGAACTAAAAATGTAGCTGACAATAATAAAAATTTAGAAAGGGGAAATTTAAATGTAATAATTATATTTTTGTTATAATTAATTTTGTTAAACTTTTTATTAGTAATGTATTTTAATAATGTCTTGAATAAAGTGTGTGTGTTTTTAACTGTTTTCCCTTTTTTTTCTAAATTTTTTACATTTTTTTAGGTAGTACTACTACTCTCAGCATGGAAGTCACTCCTGACACCCATTGCGATTACACTATATAATGTATAGATTCAGGCATCTGGCCGCTCTTCTATAGTCCCCTGCACTGCCGTATATATACACCTATTCATATTTCCCGCAGAGAGCTGTGGTTGGCCAGATGGTACCAGCCAATCACAACTCTCTGCGGGAAATATGAATAGGTGTATATATACGTCAATGCAGGCGACCATAGAAGAGCGGCCGGCTGCCCACATCTATACATTATACAGGACGATTGCATTGGGTGTCAGGAGTGACACCCGCTGGGATCTTTCCTTAACTGCAGGTACTACTGCTCCCAACATAGAGCACACTCTGATTCATGCTGGGAGCTGTAGTGCCTTCATTAATAGATTGATCGCAACAGGTGTCAGAAGTGACACTCAGTTTTACTGAGGCGACAATCCTTTTCAGGTGTAACAAAAAAAGTGTCGAAAAATGTGTCTAAGGCTAAGTTTCCACTTGTTTTTTTTCTGGCAGTTTTTGGAAAACTGCCACTACAGTTTTTGAGCCAAAGTCAGAAGTGGGTCCATAAGGGAGGACAAGTATAAGTCCTTCCTTTATATGTCCTATTCCTTTTGAATACATTTCTGGCTTTGGCTCAAAAACTGCAGTGACAGATATCCAAAAACTGCCAGAAAAAAAAAAACAAGTGGAAACTTAGCCTAAGGCTAGTTTCACACCAACATTACTGTATTCTGTTCATGCCATCCAGTATAAAGACAGAAAACCTGACTTATACTAATCCCATTGATGTCAATGGGTAATTTTCAGCTAATCTTAGTTCACTTAGTTCCATTTGCCGTCAGTTTTTTTGATAGTGGCATGCACTATATTTTTTTCTGTCTAAAAAAATACTACAAAATACTACTACTAAATAATACACTACAAGCCTTACTCTCAAATTGACATTGAAAGTCTATGATGATGGATGAAAGACGTGAAATGGCAGAAAAGAAAAAAAAACTGACTAATGGTGCATTCACACCTTGATTTGGGCATATGACAGATGGATAAGGCTGGCTGCCCATCATCTTATATGCGCATCCCCCAATGCACTGACACATAAGGTATTAGTTGATATTTTGGCTAAAATATGGACGCTCACAACTCATGTCAAGGGTTCTCAATCTCTTGCAAGCCCCTACTCAAACATTACAAAAAAAAAAAAAAATGCAACATAGGTTATTCAAAGATCACAGAAAAGAAACCACACTTATTAATTATTGATACAAGGGCAGGTTAGACAACTATTCCCGTTATTATGCAGATCAGCCACAATGCTTTATTAGGGAAGGTCGCAAATACTGATGAACAACCACTCACATGTTTGCTATTCATAAGGTGGGTAGCTGCTTTGTATTATAGTTGCACACAGATAAGGCATACACAGGGTGCCAGTTACGTTATAGCATGTAGTGCACCATGCTAACCTATTAATAATGCCCATACATCAGGTGGGCTGCCCAGGATCTCATATGTGTACCCCACAACGTGTGTGGAGATGAATGGGGATTGTGGTGCATACACGGAGAGTTTGATAGGTTAGGAATTAGTCTCACATACCCACAATAGGTACACCACAATCCCCATTCAGAGCATATGCTGACTCAGCAAGGGAGATCAGTGTATGTATGTGAGTATATGCAGAGTGTCTGTGTGTGAGTGCATGGGGCTGCAGTGCCTCTCCCCTGTGATGTCACACCCATCTCACCTGCTAGTGGAGAGCTGTGTAGAGAACGCACACATGAGCCCTAAACAGAAAACATGTCAATCAGACAGGGAATAGGCAGAAGTCACAGGATAGTGGAATTGGGGACCTGTAATATGTGCCTAATACAACACTGAGGCAATGAAGAACCTTACTACTATATAGGGGCCCAGAGGTGGGCCTAATATTATAGAAGGGGCACAGTAGTGTCCCTAATATTATACAGGAGACACAAAGGTGGGTCTAATACTATATGAGGGGGCAGAGGTGATCCTTAACATTATGTGACCCCACCACACAAGGGGTCTAACTACCATATGGGGGGCATAGAGTGGTCCTCTCAACATATTAGGGCATAGAGGTGGGGGTACTGAGGAATCTAACAATTATAAGGGGCACCAAGTGGGAACTATTACTGTGTGTCTGGCAGATTCTGTGGAGACAAGTCATGGCTGGAAAAAATCTTCATGATGGTCTAGGCCAGATGGAGAAGAAAAGGAGAAGGGAAAAACTCTGATCAGAGAAGATGTCCCCTGATGTAATTTGATGTAACTGTAATCACTTATACAATTTACAGTGGACCTCTACCACTATTTGATCACTGTATATGGGATTACAGTTTTCTTCCTAGTGGATTTTATTCAGTAACAGTATGGTGGTATTAGTCATCATTAGTCATTAAATGATGGTAGTAGTAGTAGTGGTAGTAGTCATGGAGTAGTAGTATTATCTTTTATGTCATGGGTTTTCCAATCTTTTTTTTTTGAAAAATTGGAAAATGGGGTGATTAAGATTGTTATTATGGGAGGTGCTTCATATATATATATATATATATATATATATATATATATATATATATATAGTTTTGTTTAAGGACACAGTGCATAAATTTACACCCAGCACCCACTCCTGGACTATGAAGCACGCTCAGGGTGATGTCTGGCATTATCCCTTTAGATGTCACATTCAAAGTTGACTGTAACCTCTAAATGTGTTAAATTACAGTGCTGGTTAGCTCAGGGGAGCTGAGCGGGACCACTGCGGTGAAATCACAGTGTCCCCATCAGCTCAGAGGATGACCCCACCACACCTATCTAAAATCTGTTGCTGAAGATTCTCACATTCCTGGTGAATAATCTGGATGGACAGTTGGATTAAATCATCCAGATACTCTGGAACTCCTATATGTGCCAGTTTATTCCTATCAAGCAGAAAAAAATTATACATATCACATGGAAGAGATGTTTGACCATTTAAGCAAAAAATGTGTCTATAAAGAAAACACAGAAATGGACTGATATTACAAAATTATTGTATTAAGTTTTACCAAAATTAAAAGGCAGCATTTGACATATGCCGAGGAATTGGTCATATTGCCCACTAGTGTTGAGCGCGAATATTCGAATTGCATTTTTTTTTCCACAGTACACATCACAACGATCATACCTCCCTGCTTCGGGCTTGTGGTCCAAAGAAGGCTATAATATTATTTACTGTGTAAGTCAGTGTGGAGCACGAATATTTCGTATATGTGAAAATTAGCGAATATCGGCGCATCCAGAGGACACTGATCCCTCCCTTCTTTTAGCTTGTAGGCCAATGAGGAGGCAAATACAGTTGTCAGAGGTTAGCAACATCCCTAGCAACGAATAGGAAAGTAGTTAGTTGAAAGATATAATGGTCATCCTCACTTTGAGAATTTCATTACGAATTCCACATGGCAAAAAAAAGTGAACGAATATGCAAAATTCACTATCAGAGGACGAATATTCGTCCATATATTCGTAAAATATTGCAAATTCGAATATGGCCTATGCCACTCATCACTATTGCCCACAATATAGACAAATATTGACCTATATTGTGTCAGAAGACAGAACACCAAGCTAAGCTGATATGCACATAATGGCAGATACACATAGAAATTAACCAGGCACAGCTACAATGAAGTAAAATGTCCACTATATGAATAGCTGTACTGGTCAGCCACAAAGGCAAAACCAATAATTACATTTAAAAAATCTAAAACAATCGGACATTGCATTAAAAAAAAAGAGAGAATAAAAAAGCTCAAGAAAAAAAGGAAACTTGGTAAAGAAAGTACGAGCCAAAAGGAAATTACCCATGCAAACAATGTAATTTTTGCCAAAAAAATTTGGCTAAATGTCATTTCCTATTAGGGGGAGAAAATATCTTTATCAACCAACTTATAACATGTGGAACTTCCTCTGTGATATATTGTATCGTTTGGCTTTTTTTTATGTAGGAAAAAACGAAAAGACAGCAGTTTATAAGAATAAAAAAACACCTCTACACCCTCTATACAGGCATTGGTGCACCCCGCTTCATCTCCCATATGGCTGAATGCCATGGAAACGACACAAAAGGGTTAACATTTGCCGGTTTGGAGAGAGTGGAGAGGGACCCTATAGGAGAGGATCGACATGAACATTTGTAAAGGAAAGAAGTGCTGTGGATAATTAAGTTAAATGCCACAGGTCCGCTAGGTCTAAATGGAAAAAAATGACCTCTCCTACTTCCTGTAGTTTTCACATTGCTAATTCTATGAGGTTTTAATGTATGTTTGTTGCACATACACAGGTTTTTGTATTATCATCCCTATCTATCGCCTGTCCATCACTAAGTGTATAAATGCTTGTATACCAAAACGGGTTAACTGAACTTTGGCAGGAAGAAGTGTCATCCCAGACGTGAAACTAGATGCCGCTTGTGGTATTCTCCTGCACATTTTCCTGTTGTTCGTCCCGATCATGCCAAAATAAATCCATTTTGCAAGTTACTGGGTGAGTGCAACTGTCTTTCTACTTTCATGCCGTAATAAGCTGATATGCGGTGACACGGACTTTAAAATTACAGAAGCAGATCTTAGACCACATGATGGGTTCCCCCACCATGTATCCCGTGAACATGACAGTGAAACCAATCATGTGGTGCAAAACCTGCTCCTGAAGTTTCTCATGTACATTTTGGGTAATCTGGATGGACAGTTGGATACAATTATCCAGAGAACCTGGAACTCCTATATGTGCCTGTTTATCCCTGAGCTGGTTGTTACTTAACCACAGGCTCTGAAGCTCTGATGTAATGTGCTGTTAGAAGACTTGATGACTGCTGTTCTAGGAGGATGATCATATATCATTATCATGGATTCCAAAAAAGCAGTAAAGTTTAGAATAAGAAGATTACATTGTTAAAGGAAAACTGTTAGCAAGTTCACCCACACTAAACCCAATACAATGGGTTATAGTGTGGGTGAACCGGAGTCTGTAACATGCTCACTTACTTAGTAAAGTTTTGTTTTGGCCTAGTTTGCATCCTCTAAAGTGTCTGCCATTCATCCCAGTTTTGAGCGCAGCAGGCGGGTCCCTGCTGGCAATCTTACTTTGTGTTCCAAAGGCAGGCGCCGAAGCCCGCCCCCCTTGTTGCATATACATTTTTTGCCTCTCCAAGTCCTAATGATGTGGAGTTATCTACCCCCTAAGCGCTGCGATCTGTCTTCTGAGCGCATGGATGGCGGACACTTTAGAGGACACAAACACGGCCAAAACAAAACTTTACTAAGTAAGTGAGCTCGTTACAGACTCCTGTTCACCCACACTATAAGCCAATGTATTGGGTTTAGTGTGGGTGAACTTGCTGACAGTTTTCCCTTAAAAGAGCTTGCATACTTAATTTCCATTTAACTGCAATAGTTCCCATTTTAAATAGATTGTTTGAGGTACAGAGTTAACAGATAATATTCAGCAGCTGTAGCGAATGGACAGATATACTTTTTATACCCTGAAAACTTAGCAGTGGTACCATAGGTTAGCGGGCAGCTGGACACAGTTCTCCACAGAAGTCACTGATAGAGGCTGAAACTCCAGGGTAGAGGCTGCCACAGAGACTTACAGATGCAGCAACTTCTTGACTTCTTGTAACTGGACATACTTCCACACTTCCAGCATAGTGTCCGTTCCAGCCACCTGTTAGTCCAACAGTTTCAGTTTCGAAATTCAATTTGCAGCATAGTCAGAGGCAAGACCAGGACAGACTTAGTGTTAGAACCATCTGGACAGTGGGGCAGAAAAGAGGTCAGGAGACCATTATTGAGTTACTTCAAGCTAAACTTGGTGTGGAGTCTAAGGCATCTCCTGTTTTTCATCCTCAACTTTTACCTCTTAAAAGGAGTTGTGGACTTTAAAAATCAGATATTCAGGTAATAGTCACCATGATAGTAAAAGCAATATGGAATGCTGGGGATCAGGGCAGATATTAGTTGACAACAGCTGCTAAACAGTCCAAATCCAATATTATAAGGTAAGATTCAATGATCAGGCCAAAGGTTTGTCCAAGTAAAGTCATATCAAGTGAAGTCAAGTAGTTAAACAGTGGAGAATCACAGAAATGCAAACAGAAAAAATAACCAAGAAACTTATCACAGAGGCTGAAAATCAAGAATTAAAAGATTTGAGTTATTCCCCTTTAAGCATCCTAAAGAGTGCTTCACATGCTTCGCTGGTTCCTTCGACTATGAATGCAGGGAACCAGGGAAGCACAGAATTGTGGCATCCTGTATGCTGTAGGTAATTCCCTGTGATATGTATAATAGTTTTTACGTATATGTTATCTACTAGTTAGTTAAAGGGGTACTCCGGCGATAAACATCTTATTCCCTATCTGAAGGATAGGGGATAAGATGTCTGATCACAGGGATTCCTCCGCGCATGGAGTGAACTCCGCTCTGTGCCGGATGACTAGCAACTACAGCTACCACACCCCCTCTATTCATGTCTATAGGAGGAGGCGTATGTTACATACTAACAGTCACGCCCCCTTCCATAGACATGAATAAAGGGGGCGTGGTGTGACGTCAAGAACAAAGAAGCTCCAAGCTTCCATGTTCCTGACCCCACCGATGTCGGCCCGGAGATCGCAGGGGTCCCCAGCGACGGGACCCCCGTGATCAGACATCTTATCCCCTATCCTATGAGTACCCCTTTAATTTCTGTCTCTTGCTGCAGAAGGGTTTTTCTTTGATTCATGCGACCCCCTATAAAGCCTAGATAAGAAAGGCATCTTGGGTCTCCCTGTGCTTCTCCAGGACATAGGAAATCAATAAGGTAGATCTCTTTCCCGTTCTTAAAGAGTACACATAATGACACAGCCAATATAAAATCGTTACATGTGCAAAGGATGGCATACGAAACAATACTTTTTTATTTAGCAGATAAAACTCTTCATTTTAACAGAAACACATCCAAGACTAAGATATTTATTAGTACACATAAATGCACGCCAATTACAATGACTTGACCTAAAATTCCAAACTTTGTAGTACCACATATTTTCTATGTAAATTTACTCTGTACTAGGGTATCTTTTAAGTTTTTAAAGTGATAGTATGCAATTAAGTTTTTTTTTACTGCCACTGCTAATACAGGATAATTTTGTACTGTATAATAAACCAATGTTTCTCAATAGTTTTAGGTATATGTGCGGTTAATGGAAAGAAATGGCAAATCGCTGTTGTGCTGTACAACTTCTGTGTTTAATAGGGGAGGGGGATATCCAGGACTCAAGCACAGAAATGTGTGGTTACTGAGTTTCTGCACTTTTTCCACAACAGGATCACCATTCCCATTATGCATTACAAGTGTAGAAACTGACCAGAAGGAATTGCTGTGTTTACATGCGTGGGATGGGAACTACAATAATGAAAAAGTGAGTAGCATGCAGTGGGCTTATAATAACCTATGGTAGGAAGGTGAAAATTCTCAAGTCTAGCTGGAACACCCACAAATTCTAACACTGATTCACAAATCTTTGAGGTAAATTTGAGATTCATATTGTTGGATGTGTTTAGGGT
Organism: Hyla sarda; assembly: GCF_029499605.1. Taxonomy (NCBI): domain Eukaryota; kingdom Metazoa; phylum Chordata; class Amphibia; order Anura; family Hylidae; genus Hyla; species Hyla sarda. The sequence continues at coordinate 246,018,894 of NC_079192.1, forward strand.
GGCCAGAAAATCCGCAAAATCGTGCATCATGTTTGTCCACACTATAAACACAACATTAACTAATTGATGATACCAAAAAAATGTGTTTTAGAAAATAATTATGCTCAGAAAAGACTTTTAAATATTGTGACATATAAGTTAACCTGGGTTCCTTTCACTGGTGTGCCAATGGGCACTCTACTAACCTGAGCATATTGCATGGTACTGATGTTCTTTTCCAGTATAGTAGATTGACATAATATGTAAATAGCAATAATAATAATAAGAATAATAATAGTAATTATTATTATTAATATTATTAATAATATTATATATCATAAATTATTTTGTATGTTTAATATTTCTAAAACACTTGTATGTAGTTAAATATACAAAACATACGCATTGTTCATTTGTACCAACTCACGTCCTCGTACTACAGCTACACCACATGAAAAGTAAATATAAAACAAATAGTTAATATCACTGCACTAATGCAAATGAAATGTGTTAAATAGTTAAGGTATGCTTTACTCAATAAGTACAAACCATTTTCATTTAGAGACATGGATTAATTGAGAGTAGTTCTGTGACCTTTGTTATACTGGCAAAGGTTGGGTTCACTGCAGTCAATTTCCAATCAATCTAGTAAGGTTAACTACACGTGCCACAGTAGGAAATGAAACAATTACCAACAAATTTTATAGGCATACTCGATCAAATGTAAAAGGCAATGAGAAGAGTAAATGGAAATTATGCCCAAAGTAAGAATAAGACTTAAAAAAACGAGGATACTATGTATTAGCCAATATTTAAACAATAGTAAGAAATGTCTTTAAATGTTTATTAGGAATGAGCGAATCGAATTTGACGAATCCAAATTTGTTAACCAATTTTAGTAATATTGGATTTGCAACAAATGCAAATATTGCTACGAACCGCTTCATTAACCCCTTAAGGACCAGGGGTTTTTCCATTTTTGAACTTTTTTTTAAACATTTTTTCCTCCTTACCTTTAAAAAATCATAACTCTTTCCATTTTGCACCTAAAAATCCATAGGTGGCTTATTTTTTGCACCACCAATTCTACTTTGTAATGAAATCAGACATTTTACCCAAACATCTACGATGAAATGGAAAAAATTATAATTGTGCGACATAATTGAAGAAAAAACACCATTTTGTAAATTTTGGGGGATTCCATTTCTATGCAGTAAATTTTTTTTGGTAAAAATTACACCTTCTCTTTATTCTGTAGGTCCTTATGATTAAAATGATGCCCTACTTATATAGATTTGATTTTGTGGTACTTCTGGAAAAAAATCCTAACTACATGCAGGAAAATTTATACATTTAAAATTGTCATCTTCTGACCCCTATAACTTTTTTTTATTTTTCTGTGTAAACAGGCTGTTAATTTTTTGCGCCGTGATCTGAGGTTTTTAGCGGTACCATTTTTATATTGATCGGACTTTTTGATCGCTTTTTATTCATTTTTTCATGATATAAAAAGTGACCAAAAATACACTATTTTGGACTTTCAATTAACAATATATTTTTATAATTCGGACATTTCCTCACATGGCGATACCACATATGTTTATTTTTATTTACACATTTTTTTTTATGGGAAAAGGGGGGGATTCAAGCTTTTATTAGGGAAGGGGTTAAATGATATGTATTCACTTTTTTTACACTTTATTTTTTGCAATGTTATAGCCCCCATAGGGGGCGATAACACTGCACACCCTGATGTTTTACATTGATCAATGGCTTCTCATAGGAAACCATTGATCGATGATTCTGCCACTTCACTGCTCATGCCTTGATCTCAGGCACTGAGCAGTCATTCGACATTGGACAGCAATGAGGAAGGTAGGGGACCCTCCTGCTGTCCTACAGCTGTTCGAGATGCCGTGATTTCACTGCGGCAGTCCTGAAGAGCCCACTGAGCTAGCCAGAGTTAGTTTAGTTTCACTTTAGACGCAGCGATCAACTTTGCATACCGCGTCTAAAGGGTTAACTATTAGCCACGGGTCCTGGCCGTTGTTAGAGGTCGGGGCTGACCCGCTATGATGCATTGTAGAACGGGAGCGGACTCAGGGCATACAGGTAGGCCCTAGATCCTTAACAGGTTAAACTCAATTTAGTGTGGTTCAGGCACCAGGACATCTACAATGTTGGATCCACATGTGAGGACATTGGGCAAGGAATCCTGGGAAGGCGGGATCAAGAGTAGGTGGGCTGACCCTGAATCACATGCAGCATACAGCCTATCAGCAGCCATCCACCCCTGTGATGTCACAGCCCTATATAATCGGCAGCCATATAATGGACAGTCACTTCAGCATTTTATTGCAGAGAGATAGAGAGGGACAAAGAGCAGTGTGTGTTGCACAGAAAAGCATTTTACAGCAGTGATTCACCTTCCAGTCACTACAGCATTCTATTACAGAGAGGGACAGAGAGCAGAGTGTTGCACAGTGTGTTGCACAGAACAGCAGCGATTCACCTCAAGCCCAAATCCTGCCTAGAAGCGCTGATAGGCAAATTAGTGAGATTGAGAGAGAAAGTGCACTGGTGTGTACTTCTGGTGTTGTATACACCTACTTTTTTAAGCGTAGGGGAGCACATTGTGCTCCCCTTATAAGTGCATACCACATACATACATCTAAGTGGTGTACTACTTTGTTCCTGTTAAAGTCTTAAGGGACTAGATACTGTGAAAGGCCAGGCAAAAGTACACACCGGCTGGTCATGTATAGAAATACTGTTTTAGCCCCTACAGGACCCATGACGTACATGTACGTCATGAGTCCGCTCCCGTTCTATAACACGGGGCCACAGCATCATAGCAGGTCAGGCCCGGCCCCTAACAACGCCCGGGACCCGTGGCTAATAGCGCACGGCACTGATCACGGTGCCGTGCGCTATTAAACCTTTAGACGCGGCGTTCAAAGTTAAACGCCGCTTCTAAAGTGAAAGTAAACTAATGCCGGTTAGCTCAGGGAGCTGTTCGGGATTGCTGTGATGAAATTGCGGCATCCCGAACAGCTTACAGGACAGCCAGAGGATCCCTAACTTCCTCCATGCTGTCCAATTGCCGAATGACTGCTCAATGCCTGGGATCCAGGCATGAGCAGTCAAGCGGCAGAATCATCAATCAGTGGCTATAACACTGCAAAAAAAAAAGTGAAAAAAAAGTGAATAAAGATCATTTAACCCCTTCCCTAAGTTTGAATCACTCCCCTTTTCTCATAAAAAAAAACTGTAAATAAAAATAAACATATGTGGCATCGCCATGTGCAGAAATGTCCGAATTATAAAAATATATCATTAATTAAACCGCAAGGTCAATGGAAAAAATTCCAAAGTCCAAAATAATTTTTGGTCACTTTTTATATAATGAAAAAATGAATAAGTCCTATCAATGCAAAAATGGTACCGCTAAAAACTTCAGATCATGGCGCAAAAAATTAGCCCTCATACCGCTCCATATGTGGAAAAATAAAAAAGTTATAAGGGTCAGAAGATGACAATTTTAAACGTATAAATTTTCCTGCATGTAGTTATGACAAAATCAAATGTAGTACCACAAAATCAAACCTACACAAGTAGGGTATCATTTTAATCGTATGGACCTACAAAATAAAGAGAAAGTGTTATTTTTACCGAAAAATGTACTGTGTAGAAAAGGAAGACCCCAAAAGTTACTTGTGAGCTCCCGGTATCAGCTAGCAGTCGTGTCTCGACCAGCAACCCATCTGCCGTCATCGATTGGTTAACACGGTCATTCACTTAATCACAAGTGACATCTGACACCCCCAGACAGACACTATTGAGGAACCTGAGGAGGAGGACATCAGTGATGTACAGATAGAACTCGATGATGATGAAGCCGATTGCACTTGGGAGCTGGGTGCAGAAGGGGTTTCATCATCATCTGGAGAAGATTGCAGGCTGCCTGTGAGGCAGCAGCTGAGCCAGCAAGGTGGTAGCATGGTTGGCAGTCAGCATGGTGGCAGAAGTGAAAAGTCTGGAGCCAAACGTGCCCGGGGTAGACCACCTGCTTTGCGGCAGCCTATCTTCCCAGGAGGTAGTGAAACAGGGGTCCCTGGAATTGCTGGCAGTAGCAGTCAAACAGTTCGAACTGTTGGTGGGAAAATCAGCTTGGCGGTGTGGCAGTTTTTCATCAAGCATACGGAGGTGGTTAACATGTCCACATACAAGATTTGTCGGCAGAAGTTGAAGCGTGGCCCGGGTCCCAATGTTGGCACCACGGCCCTGCGTCAACATATGCAACATCACCATAAAGCGGCCTGGGAGAACCGTGTCTCCGATGTGGTAGTCTAGCCTGCTGCATCACCCAGTGGCACGCCACTCCCTCTTTCAGTCAGCCAAGGCTCCACCACCTCAGCTGAAGGAAGCTGTGTGTCATACCCATCTTTTGTAGCTCCAGATTCTCCTGCTCCTCCTTCTTCGAGTCAGTCATTCTGCCAGCAATCACCTCATCTGCAAGACATCCTAAGAATGGGAAGGAAACTTTGCATGCACTTCAGGCACTCGTACACCGCAAATCACACCCTCCTTGAGCTGCAGCGTCAGAACGGCATCCCCCAGCATAGTCTGATTTGCAACATTTCCACATGTTGGAATTCCACCCTCCATATGTATAAGCCTTTCATGTCCCTTACCCCTCACCTTGTTAGTTTGGGTGGGTCTCATCATTTTTTCTTTACTTTTTTTCTTTCCATTTTCTGGTCCTGTTATTGACATAATGGCCCTAGTGACACAGTCCTTGTTCCCTTATATGTGTCCCTCTTTGTCCTGTTGTCCCATAGGTGACCTGGTTTCTCCTTTCAGATACACAAGCGCTGCCCTTTCATCTACTAGACAGACATGCCCCTGACTACATCATATATTTTCTCTACCATACACTTTCCCCTTTTTTGCATATTGGTCTTTCTCTCCCTTGCATTTTCCCTGCATATATTTAGTTGGTATTCTTTATACTACTGGTACTGCTCAGTTTTATTTATATTTATTTTTATTTGTCATTTTTACATTCTCATCTGGTTTAATTTTATTTATATATCAATTAATATCAATATTATTGTGGCCAGCATGACTTCATATTTGGTTCCTGGTCTTATATACTTGTCCCTTAAGATTTACCTCTATGAGACCTATCATGGTTCTATTATCTGATAAACAATGTGATTACTGCTTTTTTTTTGTCCCTGTTACATTAATGCCATTAAACCAGTCTGTTCTTTCTTGCGTACTGTTAGCAGCTCTCTCTGTCACCACTCGTACTATCTCGGACCCTTTCGGCTCCGGAGTTTTGAGCCACTCCCACTTAAGGCGTCACGTGGGAGCAGCTCACGTGACGATACCAGGAAGTGCTGTTCTATTTAAGAGATGCCGGCGCGCACATATGGCGTGCGCTTCCCGGCATCGTATGGGCGCTCTGCAATTGCAGAGCTTCGCTCGGCACCCCGATCTTATTAAGTAAGTACTGCTCGATATGATTATATAGTTGCGGTCTGTTTTCTTCTGGTCTTTTTAGTCCTGTCATAACCTCTTCGCATGGTCCTCTCCTAAGGCAGCAGTTATACGGCCCTCCTCTTTTCAATGTGAGCATTGTCTCTCTTTACCGCACTATGGACCTGGTAAGCACCCATGTGATGTACCATCTTCTATTGTTTTTCTTTTAGGGTGGATCATCCATTTGATCTCCTCACTGATATGGCGAGGAGACGAATCCACTTATTAACCCCCTGGTAACTGGCATCGTCCATAAGCAGGTTATCACTCCTGCTGGGGAATCATACATTTATTGTTCTTTTCTTATTTAATGCTTTTAGGACACATGACGTACTGGAACGTCATGTGTCTGCTCCCAATCTATAACGCGGGGTCATGGCGGGTCGGGCCCAGCCTCTAAATACGTCCAGGACCCGTGGCTAATAGCATTTATCGCGGTGCCGCGCACTATCAACCCTTTAGACGTGGCGTTCAAAGTTGAACGCCGCGTCGAAAGTGAAAGAATGTCGGTTAGCTAAGTAGGCTGTTCGGGTTAATAAGTGGATTCGTCTCCTCTCCTGCTGTGAAATCGCGGCATCCCGAACAGCTTACAGGACAGCAGGAGGGTCCCTACCTACCTCCTTGCTGTCCGATCGCCGAATGACTGCTCAGTGCCTGAGATCCAGGCATGAGCAGTCAAGCGGCAGAATCATCGATCATTGGTTTCTTATGAGAAACCAGTGATCAATGTAAAAGATCAGTGTGTGCAGTGTTATAGGTCCCTATGGAAGCTATAAAACTGCAAAAAAAGTAACAAAAAAAGTGAATAAAAATAATTTAACCCCTTCCCTATTAAAAGTTTGAATCACCCTCCTTTTCCCATAAAAAAAAAACACAGTGTAAATAAAAATAAAATAAACATATATGGTATTGCCGCGTGTGGAAATGAACGAATTATAAAAAGATATTGTTAATTAAACCGCACGGTCAATGGCGTACGCGCAAAAAAATTCAATAAGATCAATAAGTCCTATCAATGCAAAAATGGTACCGCTAAAAACTTCAGATGACGGCGCAAAAAATTTGCCCTCATACCGCCCCATACGCGCAAAAATAAAAAAGTTATAGGGGTCAGAAGATGACAATTTTAAACGTATTAATTTTCCTGCATGTAGTTATGATTTTTTCCAGAAGTACGACAAAATCAAACCTACATAAGTAGGGTATCATTTTAATCGTATGGACCTACAGAATAAAGAGAAGGTCTCATTTTTATCGAAAAATGTACTACGTAGAAACGGAAGCCCCCAAAATTTACAAAACAGCATTTTTTTTTAAATTTTGTCTCACAATGATTTTTTTTTCTGTTTCACCGTAGATTTTTGGGCAAAATGACTGACGTCATTATAAAGTAGAATTGGTGGCGCAAAAAATAAGCCATCATATGGATTTTTAGGTGCAAAATTGAAAGAGTTAGCAAGGAGGAAAAAACGAAAATGCAAAAACGGAAAAACCCTCGGTCCTTAAGGGGTTAAGTATTACTCGGCCTGTTGCTGCTTAATTGTAAACTTTTCATTGTTGGTTCTTACACCTATAACTTAAAGTTTAATTTATTTACCATTGCTCTTTATTCACCTCTGATGAAGTTCTGAATGAACAGAAACGTCTTGGATATGCAGCAAGGTTTTTTTTTGTGTGTGTATTGGTGTACAGAAACTTGGACCAGATATGTGATATATTGGGGAGTTGCATCTTTATCCCCCCCCTGTTATTGTATTTGTTTTGTGATAGGATCACTTTATTAACACATACCCATACCTTTATTTATTTGGTGTAATTTTACTTATCTAGATTAAAAGTTATATTTCATGGCACCTACTTAGTTCTTGTACTTTAGAGATCTGTAGGGTTTATTATTTTGTTTACGTATAACTCCAACTATATATGTGCTGTTGTTGCGACTATACAAAAGGAAAGAAAAGGATATGGATACTCCCCTGTGTAACTTCAATGTCAACCAGTGGATACTCATACATGACACCTGCCGTTTTCTCAGGCCCTTTGAGAAAGCCACATTATTAGTCAGTCGCCAGGATTACGGGATGAATAACGTCATTCCACTGCTTCATCTACTACAACACATGTTGTAAACAATGACTGGTCAGGGCACTGGAGACATGGCACCTACATCTAACGGCCACAAGAGCCCTGTCGGGGCTGAATTGGAGGAGGGGCACAGTGGAGCACTGTTTAACCCCTTAACGACGCAGGACGTATATTTACGTCCTGCGCCGGGCTCCCACCATATGAAGCCAGATCGCGCCGCGATCCCGCATCATATCGCGTCGGTCCCGGCACTCATCAACGGACGGGACCCGCGGCTAATACCACACATCGCCGATCGCGGCGATGTGCGGTAATAACCCTTTAGAAGCGTCCGCCGCTTCTAAAGTGAAAGTGGGACCGCCGCGGTGAAATTGCGGCATCCCGAACAGCTTACAGGACACCGGGAGGGCCCTTACCTGCCTCCTCGGTGTCCGATCGACGAATGACTGCTCCATGCCTGAGATCCAGGCAGGAGCAGTCAAGCGCCGATAACACTGATCACAGGCGTGTTAATACACGTCAGTGATCTGTGCAAGAGATCAGTGTGTGCAGTGTTATAGGTCCCTATGGGACCTATAACACTGCAAAAAAAAAGTGTTAATAAAGGTCATTTAACCCCTTCCCTAATAAAAGTTTGAATCACCCCCCTTTTCCCATAAAAAAAATAAACAGTGTAAAAAAATAAATACATAAACATATGTGGTATCACCGCCTGCGTAAATGTCCGAACTATAAAAATATATCATTCATTAAACCACACGGTCAATGGCGTACGCACAAAAAAATTCCAAAGTCAAAAAAAGCGTATTTTTGGTCACTTTTTATACCATTAAAAAATTAATAAAAAGTGATCAAAAAGTCAGATCAAAACAAAAATCAAACCGATAAAAACGTCAGATCACGGCGCAAAAAATGAGTCCTCACACCGCCCTGTACATGGAAAAATAAAAAAGTTATGGGGTCAGAAGATGACATTTTTAAACGTATAAATTTTCCTGCATGTAGTTATGATTTTTTCCAGAAGTACTACAAAATCAAACCTATATAAGTAGGGTATCATTTTAACCGTATGGACCTACAGAATAATGATAAGTTGTAATTTTTACCGAAATATGCACTGCGTAGAAATGGAAGCCACCAAAAGTTACAAAATGGCGTTTTTTCTTCGATTTTGTCGCACAATGATTTTTTTTCCGCTTCGCCGTGAATTTTTGGGTAAAATGATTAATGTCACTGCAAAGTAAAATTGGTGATGCAAAACATAAGCCCTAATATGGATTTTTAGGTGGAAAATTGAAAGGGTTATGATTTTTAAAAGGTAAGGAGGAAAAAACGAAAGTGCAAAAACTGAAAAACCCTAAGTCTTTAAGGGGTTAAGTTTTGCGATATGGGCGTTTTTTCCAGTCATCTGACAGTATAGGAGGAGCAGGAGCAGCTTGAGGAGCTAGAGGGTTAAGAGGAAGGCGGGACAGAGGACCCAGACACACCGTGGCAGTATGGAGTGGAGATGGAGGCAGGGAGTCCCTCCGAGTCACTTGCACATATGGCACGATGCATGCTCACTTTCTTGCGTAGTGACCGCCGAATTGTCACCATTGGGCAGCGGGATGATTTCTGGCTCTCCACCTTATTGGACCCTCGCTACCAGCACAAAATGGGGGCCTTTTTACACCCACTGAGAGGGAGGACAAACTACTACAAAGACATCCGTAGTCAGTTGGCCGATGCCTATCTGCGCCATAGTCCATCCTCTCGCAGCTGTGACTCAGGGGGCCCTCTACGCTCACCCTCCACTGCCATGGCTGCGGGGGAGGGGTGTTGTGGCAGGAGCAGTACCACCTCCATCAGCAGCAGCCTGAGTCTACAGTCGCTGATGAGTACCTTTCTTCACCCGCATAGTGAGGCAACTCATCAATATCAGGTAGACTTGCAGCAGGACCTGAACCAGCAGGTGGTGCCATACCTTGACATGACCATGCCAACACACCATGAAGATCTGCTGGACTTCTGGTCAGCCAAACTTGATTTGTGGCCGCAACTAGCAGAGTTTGCCATGGAAAAGCTGTCCTGCCCGGCCAGTAGTGTGCCATCAGAGTGGGTGTTTAGTGCGGCTGGGCCATAGTAACCCCAAGGAGAACTCATCTGTCCACGAAAAATGTGGAGAGACTGACCTTTGTGAAGATTAATCAGGGATGGATCAGCCAGGATTTCCACCCACCAATGCCTGAGGCGTGAGAGTAGACTAAGCATGGTGCCACACGAACACTTCACAAATATGGATAGTGCAAAACATATGTAAGGTGCTGCTCCCCAGTTACAGACATTCCCTCGGCAGCAGACCACAAGTAACTATTGAGGATATGCATTAACTAAAACTTAACTTTTATTAGGATAAAATATATGTACCCAATTTTTTTTTAAATCAAACAAAAGGAAAGGTGTGCAAAAAACACCACCAAGTATTGATGGTGGAAGGGAACAATGTATGGTTCATTTTAACTGGTGGGGGTAAAAACTTCCCCTGTAGGGGACTACTCTCACATTATTAGTTTCCGTCTTGGAAAGTGTTACTCGCCCTAAAAAGGGCATCCCCACACAGGAACCTCTCCCTATTTCCCTTTACAAACACTGCCATTGCCCAGGGTTTTTAGGTAGAAATAGAAAGAGTTTCCTGTGTGGGGTCGCCCTTTTTAGGGTGAGCAACACTTACCAAGAAGGGAATTCATAGGGCGAGAGTAGGGCCTTACAGGGGAAGTTTTTACCCCTACCTGCTACAATGGACAATACGTTGTTCCCTTTTATGAGGAAAGTGTTACTCGTCTTAAAAGGGGGGCCCCACACAGGAACCAATCACTATTTCCACCTAAAAACCCTGGCAAATGGCAGTGTTTGTAGGTGGAAATAGGGAGAGGTTCCTGTGTGGGGCCGCCCTTTTTAGGGCGCTTAACACTTGCCAAGAAGGGAATTTATAATGGGAGATTAGGGCCTTACAGGGGAAGACCATACATTTTTCCCTTCCACCTTTTAGAGGTCTTTACTCTAAATCAATACTTGGTGGTGTAGGTGACGCATGGTGTTTTTTGCTTTCCTATTGTTTAATTTAAAAAAAAAATTTGGGTCCATATATTTTATCCTAAGCAAATTATTAAAAGTTAAAGGGGTACTCTCATGGAATACTTTTTTTTTTTTTTAAATCAACTTGTGCCAGAAAGTTAAACAGATTTGTAAATCACTTCTATTAAAAAATCTTAATCCTTCCATTACGTTTTAGAGGCTGTATACTAAAGAGAATTCCAAAAAGAAATGCATTTCCTGTGATGTCCTGACCACAGTGCTCTCTGCTGACCTCTGCTGTCCATTTTAGGAACTGTCCAGAGAAGCATATGTTTGCTATAGGGATTTTCTCCAGTTCCTAAAATGTACAGCAGAGGTCAGCAGAGAGCACTGTGGTCAGGACATCACAGGAAATGCATTTCTTTTTTGAATTTCTCTTTAGTATACAGTCCCTAAAAAGTACTGGAAGGATTAAGATTTTTTAATAGAAGTGATTTTCAAATCTGTTTAACTTTCTGGCACCAGTTGATTTTAAAAAAAAGTTTTACACGGGAGTACCCCTTTAAGTTTTACGTAATGTATAACCTCAATACTTACTTGTGCACACTAACACTTTTACTGAAGAGACCGTTTTCTTCTGCCTACCTGCCTAAGCTACTATTTTGATGCTGCCACCCGCCTGATGCCACACATCTGATGCCAAGTACTCCTTTTCACCCACGTTCGTCACCGGGTACTGGTATTGCCACCCACCGCACCACCCTGTCACAGACTCCTGATGCTGCTGCCACCTCCAGGCTGTCTCATTCTAACACCATATGTTCTCCTTATGCTGATGCCAGCTCCAAATGGTCTCATACTGCCACTATATGGTCTCCTCATACTTCCGCCACCTCAAGGCTGTGTCATTCATCCACTCTATGGTCTCCTCATGCTGCCACCAACTCCATGCTATGTCATTCACCCACTTTATGGTCTCCTCATGCTGCTGCCACCTCCACGCTGTGTCATTCAGCCGCTGTATGGTCTCCTCATGCTGCTGCCAGCTCTAGGCTGAGTTATTCAGCTACTATATGTTCTCCTCATGCTGCCGCCACCTCCACGCTGCGTCATTCAGTCATTCAGCCACTATATGGTCTCCTCATGCTGCCACCACCTCCACACAGTGTCATTCAGCCACTATATGGTCTCCTTATTCAGTTGCCACCTCCATGCTCTTTCATTGTGCCACTCTGCGACAGTGATTCTAATAGCGACGCCATTGATCTGCATGTCATACTGAATAACAGTATTATTTCACTAACCCATATAGGGATTTCCCTCTGGGGTTAGCTCTGGGATTGTCCTTGACACAGCCACAGGAGACATTTCTACTTCATTCAGCAATGCAAACAACAGTTCTTTATGCAAGTCTGGCTCCTTGCCAGCTTTATTAGCTAGGTTGCAGGATAAACAAAAATATAACACAGAAACAAAACAAAATCCTAGGCCATCCAGCGACTAACTACACATTTAGACACCTCCCTCTCTATCAACTGGTAAACTAGTCACCACCAGCTTAAAACACAAGTTTCCTGCAACCTTTACACACTGTCCACACACAGCGTTTGCAGCCTCTTGCTGTGTGTACTAATACTCCTTATCTTGTCCACTTCACTGTTGTTGGTGTCACTCACAGCCTAGCTGTGTGCTCCTCACATGGACCCCTGTCTCCCCCTAAAGCCACCTTGCTGTCTTCTAGGGAGAGCCCAGACTATTCTGTTTCCTTTCCTTATGTCTAGACTTCCCACATTTCTGCTGGCCTCATTTATTAGGCACCTGATGAGCATCTCTGCTAGCTCTGCTAGGATAAATGACTGGGAAAAACACCCTTTCATTTCCCTCAAACCTGCCTCAATGCAAAACCCAGCACACACCCTATGCGTATTACAGAAAGGCATGCATGTTACATTCCTATTGAGGCTCTCTGTAGGCCAGAAATACCCGTTTTTTATGTTTTTAATTAGCCACAAATACATTTGGACCAAAGCTAATTTTTTTTTGGGGGGGGGGGGGCGGATTTGGGGAATTGGCCGAATCAAATTTTTCAAATGACTCATGTCTAATGTTTATATTTGGAGAGCATAATATTGAAAAACAGTGAATTATTGGCCAAAATTTGTGGTTTAAAATTGATCTGTTGTACCAACTGCTCTGAGGGAATAATGGTAGAAGGGCACTTTGTAGACACATTTTATTCTGAAATCATTTGAGATGTTTTCCATCGTAGACAAGACACATGTGAGTCTGTGGTACTACGCACATTATAAGTGCTGGAGTGTACATTTACCTAAAGGCTCAACACTCCTAAGTTTACTATGCAATTGTGCCTGCTATGAGTATGATGTAGGCCTGGATTAACCTTTAGCTAGAGTAGACCCTATGCCTATAGGCAGTGGCACACATGGAAGAAAGGGAGCAATAACAAATATTGAAGTAGGCCTCTCATTATGGCATCTTATTTTGCCCCCCAGGACAAAAAAAGTCTGGTGTTTATTTCCCCCTTACTTTTTAAGACTCATTGGTCACTACTCTACTCTCTATTTTTTACTGCAGAGTTTCTTAACAATAGGGTAAGGAATGGAACAAAGCAAGACAGGACCCTTCATTTCAAGGGCTCCATAGCAGCCTTTGCCACTATGGTATATACGCACTTAGGCACTTGCACTTGTTGCACTTGGGGTTTATTTACTAAGGTGATCCCGACACTTTTTTCTCGGGTTTTGCAACACAATTTGCAACAAAAAAAAACAAAACCCACCATTTTACAAGAAAAACACAAAAAGGGGGTGTGGTCCTGACAAAAAGGGCATGTCCCCGACAGTTTTGAAAAACTTATTTACTAAGATTTCCACAGAAAATGTGGTGGATTTGAGCTGGGGAAAATCCCATAGATCAGAACAGGTGTAAAAAAAGAAAAATGTAGGAAAAAGTGCAAAATGTAGGGATACATTAGTAAATACCTTGGGAAAATACCTGTCGGGAATCAAAATCCGCAAAGAAAAAATGGTTAGTAAATAAATCCCAATGTCTCTTACTACATTAATCAACCTTCAGGCTTCAAGAGGGCACACCTGCATTTAAATTTTTTCTTAAAGGATTCCCTGGGATCTGACACTTATCTCCTATTCTGTCTTTTAACTTGAAATACCCCAGTTTACATCTCAACTAGAGATGGAATCGAAGCTGATGAAGTAGAATTTGTTCAGAATTTCATGAAAAATTTGATTCTGAACGAATTCAAATTTCCTCATCCTTCGTGGTAACAAATTGCTTCATTCACTACATTTTGTGAGGGCTGGGGGCCTAAAGTGGCGGCTACACGTGTGAGGACATGAGGCAATCACATGGCGGCATGCAGCCTATTAGCAGCCAGCCAGCCCTGTGATGTCACAGCCCTTTTTATTCGGCAGCCATTGCCGAAGACGGACATTTCCGAGAGCAGAAACTGTGTATGCGCACTAATCACCATTACTGACGATACAGATCTTTACAGCTGCGAATCCATTCACCTCAGGTCTGCATTCACTCTGGTCACTTATCAGCGTTACTGACAATACAGATCAGCACAGGGGAAATCCATTGACCTCAAGCTCACATCACTGCAGGCAGGCTGGTAGGGAGAGTTAAGTAGTCGTTTCATAGTCTGCCAATTGAAATCATCACAGGAAGCACTCCCCATTCAAAGACTGCAAGCAACCATAGTGTGCTCTGCATCAGTGATTCTAATAGTGACCTGTAATCTGCATATCAGACTGAATAACAGTGTTATTTCACTACCCCGGCACACTCCCTATGCGTGTTATGGCAAGGCAAAGTGTTCTACACCCCTATTTAGGCTCTCTGTAGCCCAGAAATAGTCCTTTTTAATAGCAATTCACTGCAAATTTATTCGCATCTAACCAATTTTTTTTCTGGAAATTCGGCAAATCGGCCAAATAGAATTATCAATAAAAAATTTGCCCATCTCTAATCACAACCACTAGGTTGCCACACATTGGCTCGCAATAGTCTGTCATGTGGTTCAGCCCACACATTCTGCTTAGCACTGCTGGTTACATACACACTGATTTCTGACAGCAGCAAGAGCTCACACGAGTCCTTGTTTCACTTCTCTCTTACAATCTTTGCTCTCATAGGGTTTTGTAGATGAAAAACTAAAAGAGTTATGACTTTTAGAAGATGAGAATATAAAAATATGAAAAAACAAAACTGGCTTGGGGATTAAATACAGTTTGATATTTTACCTTGAGGGGGCAGCTACTACAATACTTGGAGTCTGCTATTCTGCTGCCTGAATGGTGTTCTTGAGGTGACGTTAAGATCAAAAAAGGAAACATTTTGCCTCCTCTAACCAAAGAGCCTTCTTCCATGTGTTTCGGTAGTCTGCCTGTTTTCTTATGTTTCTCTTTAAATAGGCACTGTAACTTCCAAAAACAGAGACATGTCAAAAGTTTTAAGTGAGGGTGGGCTGGGTGTTTAGACCACCACCAGTCGCAAGAATGAACCAAGAGAAATCCTCTCCAAGCATTGTCAACGCAACCGAGACAGACTCCTTTAGTAAGCCTATAGGCTCTCCTTCTGTCATGTGCACAGAGCAGGAAGAAGCTGTCAGACACACACCTCTCATTGGTCATTCTAGCAATTGCCGGGGGCCTCAACGATATTGATGCACACAAGTATAGTGTTAACAGGGTATTATGCTGGCTTGTTCAGACATATAGTTTGAAAAATAACTCACGATTCTGTTGTCATCATGTTTCCTTTTTCTTTTATTTTTGCATTTTCTTTTTTTAAATGATTCATTGTGCTAAGGCTAAGTTTCCACTACAGAAGTCTATGAGAGTGATAAAATGCCACTAAAAGCACCATGTGGGTTTTAGCTTTGGCGTTTTTGCAGGCAGTTTTTATTCTTATTTTGGACTTTAGCGTTTCAAAAAAAGCTTGCCATTAAAAAAAAAAAAAAAAAAAAAAAACACTGTCGGGATGGAAAAAAATGGTAGGGAACGAATGTTATATCTTTTAGAACAAAATTTTTATTAATTTTAAATCAGGGACCAATTAAACGGTCAGGGAAATAAAAATTTAGCCAACAATATTAAAAATCGATAAAGGGGCCATGTAATTGTAAAAATAATATACTTTTTTAATACATTTTGTGAAACTTTTTATAAATAATGTATTTTAATTATGTTTTTTATAAAGTGTGCGTGTTTTTAACTTTTTTTTTAAACTTTATTCTCTTTATTTTATACATTATTTAGGTACTACTACTCCCAGCATGGAAAAGACTGTTCCATGCTCGGAGTTGTAGTACCTGTACTAATAGACAGATCACAGCGGGTGTCACTCTTGACACCCATTGTGATCCTGTTACACAATGCGCTCTGGTCCCAAGCACCGGCCGGGAGCAGCTCCCTCACTCCCTCAGCTCTGGCGCGAGCTTCCCCGTCCCTTAGGGCGCGCACGTGCCAGAACTTTGAAATTTAAAGGGCCAGTGTGCCCCTAATTAGTAAACGCACCTCCCACACCCCCTACCGGATCTTCAGTGCTTCTTGCCTAAGAGAGAGCAATCCCATTGCCTGTTTTTCCTACCCGTGTTTCCTTACCTTCCTGCTACGTTTTTTGACTCCGAACCTTTGCCGCTCTGCTACGTTGACTACGCCTCTGCATCATCCTCCGGTACCTCGCCTTGCCCAGTTGCCTGTGTGGTCTACTACATCCTTTGCCTGTTCCTTATCTGCCTTGGTCTAACATTGCAATGACAACAACAAAAAATCCCCAGGGATTCCAGGGCAAATTATATATAACAACAACCTTTTTAGGGGTCACCCCCCCAAGGGGTTAGCCCTAAACTAGAAACCCCCCCCTAAAACTGAATTTTATTAAGTCACTTAAAATATATAAGCTCTGGTATAGTGATTAAAAACACAGCTAATAGTTGCCTGTATGATATGCGTGCATCCAGTAACTCTTTGACAGTGATACTGGGCTTTAAACAGCATTATTGTGCGGATGCTGCTGCACTGACAGATGGACACTGATAGCTGCTTATATATTTTAAGTGACTTAATAAAATTCAGTTTTAGGGGGGGTTCTAGTTTAGGGCTAACCCCTTGGGGGTGACCCCTAAAAAGGTTGTTGTTATAACATTGCAATGAACTTTATTATTGAACTTCCTTCTTCTAGCGGCAATACTGTCATCTGGGTTGTTGTGGTCCGATTTTCTAAGATTGCTCATTTTGTGCCTTTGCCTGGGTTACCATCTGTACCTCAACTAGCCAAACTGTTCCTTTCCCATATCTTCCTTCTCCATTGCCGACACATATTGTCTCTGACCGGGGAGTCCAGTTCGTCTCCAAATTCTGGAGGGCACTCTGCTCTCAACTTCAAGTTAAGTTGGATTTCTTATCTGCCTATCACCCCCAGTCTAATGGTCAAGTTGAGAGGGTGAATCAGATCTTGGGGTATTATCTTCGCCACTTTGTCTCCGCCCGCCATGACGACTGGTCTGATCTTCTACCCTGGGCTGAGTTTTTGTACAACCATAAGGATACTAAATCCACAGGAACTTCACCCTTCTATGTAGTCTATGGACTTCATCCTCATCCTCCTCTACCCTTGCCTTCTCCCTCCAGAGTCCCTATGGCTGATGAACTAGTACCGAACTTCACCGCCATTTGGAAGAAGACTCGTCTCTCCCTTCTTCGTGCCATGACCTGTATGAAATCTCAAGCGGACAAAAAAAGGCATCCTCCTCCTGAATTTTCACCCGGGGACAAGGTATGGCTGTCATCTAAATATATCTGCTTCAGAGTACCTTGCTACAAACTAGGACCATGCTATTTGGGGCCTTTCAAGGTCAAGAGATGTCTTAATCTAGTGGCTTATTCGCTACATCTGCCTTCCTCCCTCCAGATCCCAAATTCTTTCCACGTTTCCCTCCTGAAACCAGTCATCTATAACCGCTTCACTAAAAAGGACATTTCTCCCACTCCCATCTCTTGGGAGGGATTCGGTCCTGAAGAGAGGTTTTGGAAGCCACAAGATAACATCCGGGATCAGGATCTTCTCAAAAGATTCTTGAGCCATAAAAGGAAGGGTAGACCAAAGGGGGGGGGGTACTGTTACACACTGCGCTCTGGCCGCAAGCACTCAAGCACTGGCCGGGAGTGCAGTGTCCCCGACTGCCTGTGGGGCCGGGATTCGCATTGCAGGATGCGCCCGCATGCAAATCTTGGCCCGTCACTCACCTAGTCCCGCTCCTTCTGCTTCCTCGCTCTCTCAGCTCTGGCACACGCGTCCCCGTCCCTTAGGGCACGCGCATGCCGGAGCTTTGAAATTTAAAGGGCTAGTATGCCCATAATTAGTAAATGCACTTGGCAGCACATTATTAGTTGTTGCACCTCCCACACCCCCTTGCCGGATCTTCATTGCTTATTGCCTATTACCCATGTTTCCTGACCTACCTGCTATGTTTTTTGACTCCGAACCTTTGCTACTTGCCTAGACCTTCTGCTACGTTGACTACGCCTCTGCCTCATCCTTCAGTTTCTCGCCTTGCCCAGTTGCCTGTGTGGTCAAGCCGTGTCGGGGGGTAGCAACCTGGGTGTCTCCTGCCACAGCAAATCCATCCTGCTTTGCGGCGGGCTCTGGTGAAGACCAGCAGCACCTTAGACTCTGCTCCCCAATATGGTCCGAGTCATCAGCCAAACAGGTGGAGGATCCACATCCAGTTTCGTGACAGCCCGCATTTAGTTGCGTGACAAATCCTCCTGGTTAACCTACAGAAGCTGGCGGCATGGCCGCACTTCTCTGCTCCCCTGCCCAACATTGTACTCTTCTGTGATGTGAAGTTCTCTTCACATCACAGATTAATAGTTGGTGCTGAGAGTTGTGATTGGCCAGATGGTGCCAGCCAATCACAACTCTCAGTGGCATATATGAATCTGTGATTTGAAGAGAACTTCACATTACAGAGTACAGTGCCGGGCAGGGGAGCAGAGAAGTGCAGCCATGCCGCCAGCTTCTGTAAATTATACAGGAGGATTGCAACGGATGTCAGGAGTGACACCCACTGCGATCTGTCTATTAATACAGGTACTACAGCTGTAGTACCTGCGGTAATGGACAGATTGCAGCGGGTGTCACTCCTGACGCCCGTTGCGATAGTCCTTTAGATTGCTGAGATGCGGAGCGGCTCTCTTCTGCGCACCGCATCTCTCAGTTGTATATGCCCGGCCAGTAATGTGAATAGAAATTCACATCACTAATTCATATATGCCGCTCAGAGCAGTGATTGGCTGGCACCATCCAGCCAATCACCGCTCTGAGCGGCAAATATGAATCAGTGATGTAAATTTCTATTCACATCACTGGCCGGCCCAGAGTTCAGAGCAGAGATGCGAGCGCCGTAGAGAGCAGCTCCGCATCTCAGGAATATAAAGGACAATCACATCGGGTATCAGGAGTGAAACACAGTGCAATCAGTCTATAAGTACAGGTACTAAAGCTCCCAGCATGGAACAGTCTTTTCCACCCTGGGAGTAGTAGTAGTACCTAAATAATGAATAAAATAAAGAGAATAAAGTAAAAAAAAAAAAAAGTAAAACACATACACATTTATAAAACACATAATTAATTACATTAATAAAAAGTTTCACAAAACTAATTTAAAAAATATATAGTTTTTACAATTGAATGGCCCCTCTATATATTTGTAATATTGTCGGCTACATTTTTACATCCCTGCCCACCCACATAAATTAAATACCCCTGAGGAAGTCGCCTGGCAATGGAACGCATGGGGTCTTTGCATGGCCCTGTTCACTACCTACTGTGCATTGCTTCTACCAGTCTGGTCCACCATTTCCTTCTCTCTGCCTAAGTATTTTTTTTCCATTTTTTCATTGGTATATTGTGATATAATTTGGTCTAATATTGTAGCAGACAGTATCATATCATGGGCACTGAGATATCTATATAGTATTGTGTATACCACTGGTTAGAAGGCAGTACAGCGTGTTATTATTTCCTGGGGGAGGGGGTTCATATCCCCTCTTCAGGGTTGTGTCACACTCCTGGTGAGTAGTTTTTAAGTGATTTTATATGTCTTCTTTGTATTTGTAATCACGTGTATTTTTTGATTAAATTTGTGCAATAAATTATTTTAATTGTATTTATGATAGTATTGTGGTGTGCACTTTCTTCAGTGTTAGCCATTTTCCAGTGTAATTAGCTTAGTTTCTTTCACTGTTAGTAGTGCACCCTATTTTCATAATTTTTTGTGGTAGAGACCCCTTACATTAATTGATTCGCCCACATAAATTGGTCCTTGTTTGAAAATTAATAAGTAGTGCAGTAGTGAGTGAATCAGTTTCTAAGTATTATGTCTCAACGATATGCTAAAAGTTTTTGAAAGGTATCAGGTACACTTTAAAGGGGTACTCCACTGGAAAACATTTTTTTTTTAATCAACTGGTGCCAGAAAGTTAAACAGTTTTGTAAATTGCCTCTATAAAATTTTCCAATCCTTCCAGTACTTATCAGCTGCTGTATGCTCCACAGAAAGTTATTTTCTTTATGAATTTCCATTCTGTCTGACCACAGAGCTCTCTGCTGACACCTTTGTCTATGTCAGGAACTGTCCAGAGCAAGAGAGGTTTGCTATGGGGCTTTGCTCCTACTCTGGACAGTTCCTAAAATTGACAGAGGTGTCAGCAGAGAGCACTTGTGGTCAGGCAGAAAGGAAATTCAAAAAGAAACCAACTTCCTGTGTATTATACAGCAGCTGATAAGTTATGAAGATTGGGATTTTTAAATAGATTGGGATTTTTAAATAGAAGTAATTTACAAATCTGTTTACCTTTCTGGCACCAGTTGATTTAAAAGAAAATGTTTTCCAGTGGAGTACCCCTTTAAGCAGTGATTTTTCTGCTCACTGTTCCATGAAACCCCACTCGTGAAGTGTACACCTTATAGTGGTCCTGTGTAAAGATACTTCCATTTTGATGTGGATCTTAAGAGCTACTTTTATCACTTTTCAATGATCAATTCTATTTTTGACCTGTTGGCAGAGCTCCTTAGTCTTCATGTTTTTTGCTTAGTGGTGCTGCAGACTCAGGGCCCTATAAAACATGTGTAGTAATACTGACATTATGTGACTGACGTTAGGGGGACTGACGTTAATGTGAATGAGCCCTAACAATTTATAGTATTTTGTCAGATCTGTTACAAAAAAACTACTGAAATCCATTATAATTTCAGGAAGCACTGCAACAAAACATGAAAAACACAAGTGGGAAAGGTGAATACTATTTCAAGATACTACAAATTCTCTCCATTAGTTTTCTCATACTGGGTGTTATACATCATATGTGTTATTTGTCTGCAGTTCTTTTGGTAACATATATATTTTACTATATATTATTTACAATATTTTTGTAACAAATATTTTTTACCATATATTATTTATAGAGATGGGCGAATCGAAGCTGACAAAGTCGAATTATGGAGGCTAAAATGGCGGCTACACGTGTGAGGACATGGGGCAAGGAAGTCTGGGAAGGCGGGAAGTTGGGTACACGGATCACCTTGAATCACATGGTTGCATGCAGCCTATTAGCAGTCAGTCAGCTCTGTGATGTCACAGCGCTATAAATTCAGCAGCCATTGCCAAAGACAGGCATTTCCTTCCCGGACGTTTTGCTGAGAGAGCAGAGACTAATCACCACTACTAACAATACAGATCTTTACAGCAGCTAATCCATTCACTTAAAGCCTACATTTGTACTGGCTAGAAAGAGAGCAGACACTGTGTTGTAACTAATCAGCGTTACTGACAATACAGATCAGCACAGGGGAAATCCATTGACCTCAAGCCCGCATCACTGTAGGCAGGCAGGCAGGGAGAGTTTGGAAGTCGTTTCATGGTCTGCCATTTGAGATCATCAAAGGAAGCACTGCTCTTCAATTGTGATGCCATATGGTCTCCCGACCCTGCTGCCACATCCAGACTCTGTCTAATAGTGACGCCTGTTATCTGCATGTCATACTGAATAACAGTATTATTTCACTACCCCAGCACACTCCCTTTGCATGTTACGGCAAGGGGAAGTGTTCTACACCCTTATTGAGGCGCTCTGTAGCCCAGAAATAGCTGTTTTTATTAGTGATTTACCGCAAATATATTTGGATCAAACCAATATTTTTCGGAAAATTCGGCAAATCGGCTGAATCGAATCTTTATAAAATTAGCTCATCTCTAATTATTTGCAATACAAGAAATATATACATCTGGAGTAGAATAAATGCAACACTGAGGGCTATTGACAGTCTTAAGAGCAGCATGCCACTCCCTGAGCAAGCAGTTAGTAGGGTAGGCATGAAAGGTGAAGAAATTAATGAGGAGGACCAGGTAAGGCTGGGTTTACATATGTCCGGCATCAGGCATAGTTTCACTCCGGCGTGCACTAGAGGGAAACTGATGCTAGGACTGATCCTATTTATTTGAATGGGATAGTTCACAATCATCCAACATCTCAATTTTGATGTCAGATGGTTGGACAAGCCGGACAGCACTGGACAGGAGAACACACCTTGCTACGTATTCCTGTCCGGTGCCCAGAAACAATGGATGCTGAATGCCATACAACTGATGACAATTGATGCATGTTGTCATCAGTTATGACATCAGTTGCGTCGAGATCTAGGCGGAGTTTACCTATGCCGGAAGCCGGACATATGTGAACCCAGCCTAAGGAGCTGGGTTAATGTAGTTAAAGGGACTGTAGAGGGTTCCAAGAAAAGTAAGGGCACTCCTGCTTGTGACCTCCAAAGCAAAATTGCCAAGTTCGGTGAAGATGCGAGGGTCTCAGTCTTGAAAATTTTAACCCTAGTGAATTCTGGTCTCCCAGATGCCAGGAGAACAGTCAAACTACTAGTGGGGGGAGAGAAGGGGTGGTAATTCAGGTAGCTTTAGACCTTGGTAGGAACACGTTGACGTAGCTGGTGTTCTGAGACATGGCCAGGCTACTCACCTAAGAAGGGATATGAAAGCGAGGGTAATGTTGTGGGATTCTTGTGGGTAGAATTACAAAGGGAGGTAAACACTGAAAAAATTATCTTTGGTGCAACCCCCCAACACCACTGAGGATATTGGGAGATTTTAACTTTCCAGATACTCATTGGGGTCATGGTTTGGTTAAAACTACAAAGGGAAGAAACATTCTTAAACACTCAAAGCGGTACTCCGCCCATAGACATTGTAACCCCTAACAAAAGGATAGGGGATAAGATGTCTGATAACATGGGCTCTGGCCGCTTTGTCCCCCCGCGATCTCTGGGCCGGGACCACGGCATTCTGAACATAGAAGCTTGTGACTTCCATGTTTGTGATGTTACACCACATCCCCTCTATTCATGTCTATGAATGGAGGGCCCCTACAATCAAGTTTGTACCCCCTGCGGCAAGTTTTGTAGGTGCACATTTTAATACTAGAATAAAAGAAGTGTTCAGGAGCAGTGAGTGCAAGTTTAATTTCTCTGGTGGATGTATATCAGCATACAATATTTGGTTAACAGGAGCACAATTGATATTTTACATAACATATCACTATCTCTATTGATTAAATGCAAAGCGTGTGTTAAAAAAAAAAAAAGAGAAATATATTTAGAAGAAAAAGAAAGTGTAATAACAACCAAACATTGTTTCCTTCTGTATATGAATATACCATGCAGTGACATAACTCAGAGCCTTAAATGGGCACTGTCAGATATAAAAACTTTTTATATGTTGTACATCTTGGCAAAACATGAACCTTTCTAATATACTTCATAAGAAAATTTTATTTCCTTTTTATAGAAATCATGGCTTATAAATTCATGACTTCGTCCAAGCTGAAGCACAGGCATGGACGAAGTCCAGTAAGCCTCTCTTGTGTATTTTCCCATGACTTGGACCTGAACTTGAACATCCTACTGAAAATTTGGAATAAACTATACACATTTAGCTTCTGCAAGATGTGGTCTGGCCAAATGATTCAGGTAGAAAAAAAACTTTAAACATCAAGAGATGCGTTGTATATTTCAGATACTGTCCCTTTCTGAGACCCTCATGAAGACGGAATATATAGATAATATTTGTGTTTATTGTTCAGAGCAAACTTTTCAATAGACAAGATTATTGTTCATATCCTTGGTCTTGATGTATATTTTTGAATGTGGCAGCACCTATCTCTTAATGTTGAAATAAATATACTGAGGCTATGTTCACACAGCAGAATTTCTGCATTGAAATATGCATGGAAATTCTGCATGTATTTAAATTCATGCCCCCTCCCATAGACTTGCATAGTGGGGGCGGAGGTTGACGTCACATGGGGCAGAGACGTGACATCACGATACTCTGGCCCCGTGGTCGCCACCCGGCTGTTTGTGAGCTGGCACCTCGGCTTGCAGCTCAAACAGGTGGGTGATGAATACAAGATTGCGGGGGACCCCAGCGGTGAGACATCTTATCCCCTATCCTTTGGATAGGAGATAAGATGTCTCAGGGCCGGAGTACCCCTTTAAAGCCTTTTTGCCTTCAATGGGATTCCACAGTCCCATTCACACAGCAGAATTTTCACAGCGGACATTCCGCAGCTTATATTTCTGCGTTCTGCAAAAATAAAGGTCATGTCTTATATTTTTGTAGAATTCGACTGCGGAAGCCCATTTAAGTTAATGGGGCTTTTTTTTTTCTTTCTACGCTAAATGTGTTTTTGTGCAAATTACATGCAGACTTTTTGCCACTTTACGAGCAGATTTTTTGCCATCTTTTTTACGTGCACTGTGGATTTATGTGGAATTCATGTGGAATTCCTGCATGAATTCTACAGAAATTCTGCATAGATTCCACAAATGATTGAAAGATGCAACATTCTGGACAAATCTATGTGGAATTTCAGCTGTGTGACCATGGCCTTACCGCTTGAACCTTTTCCTGAACCAAGTATCTAGGAGGTTAAAGGGTACCTAGGTAAAAGAGCATCACATAGGCTAAACATTTGGGGAGAGTATACACTATACACTGTTTTTTCCTTGTCGTTCTCCTATGTAGTAGCTGTGGAAGGTGTTATGGGACACTTAGTTACTGAGCTACAGCCTGCAAAGAATGATTTGATTCTATAATCAAAATGTAAGAAAGAACTGGGATTATTCCCTTGTAAAAAAAATAAGTAAGTTAAACATGACATAGGGGGTCCTTTTAAGTAGAAATGGCTGTATAACATTAT